>NC_050098.1:199467407-200717407 GCF_902167145.1 Zea mays
GACTAAAATAGCCTCGGGACGAACAACAGTTCCCCCGGACGTATTCTCCCGAGACCTGCATCAACCCTCCGTCAAGACCGAGGACATGCCCGAGCCCGAGGCACCTTTGGCTCCGCCCGAGGCACCTTCGGTTCCGCCCGAGGCACCCTCGGCTCAGTCCGAGGTACCCTCGGCCCAGCCCGAGGTACCCTCGGCACGGTCCGAGGTACCCTCGGCTCAGCCCGAGGTACCCTCGGCCCCTGAGGGTGAGGCACTGCGCGTCGAGGGGGAACCGAGCGAGGTCACGCCTGATCAAAGCTGGCAGACCCCGTACCTGCAATATCTCCACTGAGGGGAGCTGCCCCTCGACCAAGCCGAAGCTCGGCGGTTGGCGCGGCGCGCCAAGTCTTTCGTCTTGCTGGGAGATGGGAAGGAGCTCCACCACCGCAGCCCCTCAGGCATCCTCCAGCGATGCATTTCCGTCGCCGAAGGCCAGCAGCTCTTGCAGGAGATACACTCGGGGGCTTGCGGCCATCACGCAGCACCTCGAACCCTCGTTGGAAACGCCTTCCGACAAGGATTCTACTGGCCGACGGCGGTGGCCGACGCCACTAGAATCGTCCGCACCTGCGAAGGGTGTCAGTTCTACGCAAGGCAGACCCACCTGCCCGCTCAAGCTCTGCAAACAATACCCATCACCTGGCCGTTTGCTGTGTGGGGTCTGGACCTAGTCGGCCCCTTGCAGAAGGCACCCGGGGGCTACACACACCTGTTGGTCGCCATCGACAAATTCTCCAAGTGGATCGAGGTCCGACCCCTAAACAACATCAGGTCCGAACAGGCAGTGGCGTTCTTCACCAACATCATCCATCGCTTTGGGGTCCCGAACTCTATCATCACCGACAACGGCACCTAGTTCACCGGCAGAAAGTTCCTGGACTTTTGCGAGGATCACCACATCCGGGTGGACTGGGCTGCCGTGGCTCACCCCTTGACGAATGGGCAAGTGGAGCGGGCCAACGGCATGATCCTGCAAGGACTCAAGCCTCGGATCTACAACGACCTCAACAAGTTCGGCAAGCGATGGATGAAGGAACTCCCCTCGGTGGTCTGGAGCCTGAGAACAACGCCGAGCCGAGCCACGGGCTTCACACCGTTCTTTCTAGTCTATGGGGCCGAGGCCATCTTGCCCGCAGACTTGGAGTACGGTTCCCCGAGGGCGAGGGCCTACACCGACCAAAGCAACCGAGCCAACCGAGAAGACTCACTAGACCAGCTGGAGGAGGCTCGGGACGTGGCCTTACTACACTCGGCGCGGTACCAGCAGTCCCTGCGACGCTACCACGCCCGAGGGGTTAGGTCCCGAGACCTCTAGGTGGGCGACCTGGTGCTTCGGCTGCGACAAGACGCCCGAGGGCGGCACAAACTCACGCCTCCCCGGGAAGGGCCGTTCGTCATCGCCAAGGTCCTGAAGCCCGGGACGTACAAGCTGGCCAACAGCCAAGGCGAGGTCTACAGCAACGCTTGGAACATCCAACAGCTACGTCGCTTCTACCCTTAAGATGCTTTCAAGTTGCTCGTATACCTCGTTCACACACCAAGTCTGGTCGTCAAGGAAGGGTCAGCCTTGCCTCGGTAAAGCCCGACCCTCCCTCGGGGCTAGAAGGGGGCAACCCCCTCTGCGTCAAATTTTTCCTCGAAAAAAGAAAAAAAATCTTTTCTGCCAGAATGCTTTTCGTGCTCTTCGACTACTTCAAAAGTGGATCTTGAAAACGACGGAGTACACGTAAGCAGCCGTGGAATGACCGAGCCGAGGGACTCCTACGCCTCCGGGATACGGATGCCTCACTCATCACCTTCTGCGATAAGTAACTCGCGCTCGGATAAGTGACTCCACGGACCGAACAAGTCTTCATGCTCGAGAGCTCCTCTGCCGAAATGATTTTTGGGGCCTTCTCGACTGCGTCGGTAACAGAACCCTATGGACGAGTAAGAGCGCGCGTAAGCGGCAAGGCCGACCGAGCCGAGGGATTCCTACGCCTCTGGGATACGAATACCTCACTCATCACCTTCCGTGAAAAGCAACTCTCGCCCGCACAAACAATTCTGTTATCGACATATGAGTCCGGATACTCGAAACAAGAGGAAAAGAAACGCAGCTTTACAACACGACGACGGTGTGTTTAGGCCTCGGCGACCGCAGAAAACATACACACACTACAAGACAACCTGATCCTGCAGGCTCAGTGCCTAAACATCCTTGAAGCCGAACGATGGCTGAAAGGTACCAACTTCCACGAAGTTGTGTTCCTCCGACGACAAGACGGAAGGGCTCTGGGCATCCCTCGCCCGGGGGCTCGGAAGATGGGAAGACACGATGCATGAGGGGAGCGCGAAGACATGGTTGCCTTCCGAAGGGGTCGCCCCCCTTTTTAAGGCGACTCTCCCCACTTGCGCCCTCAACCGTTGCGGGTTGAGTCTTCTCCAACGCGCTCCAAGATTCTCCCCCCCGGCGCGGGGGCTGGGTCCCACACGTCATGCAAGCCGGTTCAGGGGAGAAGAAGCCAAACCGCCACACGCGCGGTACATGCAACCTCCCGGCGGTTACAGGCACTCCTCCACTTTCGCCCAGTCCAGCGGGCGAAAGGGCGGACAGCCATGCAGGCGGCATGCAACCGTGCCAAGTGGGCGCACCCCTTCGACTCCAACGAGCCCAGCATGGAGATCCAGGCCCACGCGTCATGCAACCGGCGCGCCGGTTGCTACGTGTGAGCAACTGCACCGCCACTCACGCCACTACCGCGTCTCCTCGACTGCGGAGCCAATACCGCGACTCGAGGCAACCCCGCAGTGCCAGCCAAGCGCGACGGTCAAATACGGTCAAAAAATGGGCCGGCAGTAATGGCGGTGACAGGCGGGCAGGAGCAGCGGTCACGTCGTCAGCCAGGCTTACGTCCCATCCAGGGGCAGCGGGGGAGCCCTCTCCCACGACGTGAAGACGGTGCGCCCGTGATCCGTTCCTCGAACGGCTCGCGCACACGCAACGGCCGTCCCGCGAACCTCTTGCCCCGTCGCATTAACTCCGCGGCGGGACAGGCGGCGCCTCAGGTGGGAGAAGCAAGCGACGCTTCGCCTTCGCCGTAATGACCGCGTCGAAAAAGGTGTGCCACGTCATTCGACTTCGCATCCTTTTCCTCTTTCTCTCTCTTACAACAGGGACCGGGAAAGGGGGGTACCCCGAAAAGGACCCTTCTCCGTGAAGGAAACAGGCTCCGTGCCTCCCTACTGATCAGAGGTTCGAAGGCCGGCCCCTCGGAGGGGTTCAACGGCCGCCTCAAATCGATTGGGTTCTGCGCCCACTACTGGTTAGAGGTTCGATGGCCGGCCCCTCGAAGGGTTCAACGGCCGCCTCAGGCCGCTCGGGCTCCGCGCCCACTACTGATCAGGGGTTCGTAGGCTGGCCCTTGAAGGGTTCACAGTCGCCTCAGACACAGAGCGAGGGATGACCATGGGTACGTTCGATACATAACCAAGGCTCGAGCTGCGCTCCCGAGGTACCCTAGGACATTTCCGAGACCAGCGGGAACGATCTTGTAATGGAATCCCATCAGAGGGAGGCATCGAGCCCTCAGACCCCGTCGACAGGGGGCCGGGTCCGGCAGATCACCCGCAGGTACTTTTGGGCATGCCTCTGGGCCTCTAGCTGACCCCTATCAAATGGGGCACGGACGTCCGCTCGGATTACCCGCCAGCAGCTCACCGGAAACACCATGTTCGGCGCCCTCCGAGGGCAACATGGCGCTTTCCCCCCCTCCTCCTTGCGGAAAGGCGACGCAGGGGCGTATGTAAAAAAGACGAGTCTGTCCTTGACCGTCCTCTCGCCCTGTGCAGAGGCTCGGGGGCTTCTCTCGCAAACTCGGCTCCGGCCAAACCGTTGACAGCGTCAACATACCAGCCCGAGAACTTGGGACCCGACCGTGCACTCGGGCTACGGCCAGCTCGCATGAGGGAACAACTAGACCAGCCAAAGTGTTGCGAAGCGTACTAAGACCTCGAAGGAGTAAAACTACTCCTCCGAGGCCTCGGGGGCTACACCCGGCGGGTGCGCTCGCGCGCACCCACTGGAACAGAATGTAACCGAAAAAGGCTGGTCCCCTTGCAAAAAAGTGCGGCAAAAGCCTCCAAGCGAGTATTAGTACTCCCTTGGAGGCTCGGGGGCTACTGTTGGGGACCATAATTAGGGGTACCCTCAAGACCCCTAAATCTCAGCTGGTAACCCCCATCAGCACAAAGCTGCAAAGGCCTGATGGGTGCGATTAAGCCAAGGATCGGTCCATTCAAGGGACATGATCATGCCTCGCCCGAGCCTAGCCTCGGGCAAGGGAAGCCGACCCCGGAGAACCTACGTCTCGCCCGAGGACCTCCCTCCAGCAACAGGCACACTATCGGCTCACCCGAGGCCCAGTCTTCACCGAGAAGCAACCTTGGCCACATCGCCACGCCGACCGACCAAATCGCAGGGGCATTTAATGCAAAGGTGGCCTGACACCTTTATCCTGACACACACCCTCCAGTCGATAGAGCCGAAGTGACCGCAGTCACTTCGCCGCTCTACTGACCGGTCTGACAAGAGGACAGCGCCGCCTGCGCCGCTCCGACTGCTGAGCCACACGACAGAGTGAGGCTGACAGCAGCCAGGGCCGGCCTCGGGCGTCATAGGAAACTCCGCCTCGCCCGACCCAGGGCTCGGACTCGGGCTCAGCCCCGGAAGACGGCGAACTCCGCTCCGCCCGACCCAAGGCTCGGACTCGGGCTCAGCCCCAGAAGACGGCGAACTCCGCTCCACCCGACCTAGGGCTCGGACTCGGGCTCAGCCCCAGAAGACGACGAACTCCGCTCCGCCCGACCCAGGGCTCGGACTCGGACTCAGCCCCGGAAGACGGCGAACTCCGCTCCGCCCGACCCTAGGGCTCGGACATGGGCTCAGCCCCAGAAGACGACGAACTCCGCCTCGCCCGACCCCAGGGCTCGGACATGGGCTCAGCTCCGGAAGACGACGAACTCCGCCTCGCCCGACCCCAGGGCTCGGACGTGGGCTCAACCCCGGAAGCCGACGGTCTCCGCCTCGCCCGACCCAGGGGCTCGGACTCGACCACGGCTACGGAAGACAGACTCGACTTCGACCTCGGAGGAGCCTCCACATCGTCCAACCTAGGGCACGGACCGACCACGTCAACAGGAGGCGCCATCATTACCCTACCCCGAGCTGACTCAGGCTACGGGGAACAAGACCGGCGTCCCATCTGGCTCGCTCCGCCAGATAGGCAATGATGGCGCCCCGCACGCTCTATGACGACCGCGGCTCTCGGCCCCCTTACGGAAGCAAGAGGACGTCAGCAAGGACTCGACAGCCCCAACAGCTGTCCTCCGCCAAGCTCCAGCGCTCCTCCTACGGCCACGACACCACACGAACCGGGTGCCAAAACCCCTCTGGCTGCCACGACGGCGTGTACTTAGGGCGCTAGCTTTCCTCTGCTAGACACGTAGCGCTCTGCTACACCCCCCATTGTACACCTGGATCCTCTCCTTACGCCTATAAAAGGAAGGACCAGGGCCCTCTTACAGAAGGTTGGCCCGCTCGGAGAAGGACGGGACGGCGCTCGCGCAAGGCCGCTCGCTCCCACTCCCGCGTGGACGCTTGTATCCCTCTACTGCAAGCGCACCCGACTCAGGCGCGGGGCTAACACGAAGGCCGCGAGATCCGCTCTCTCACGTCTGCCTCCCTCCGGCTGCTTCCTTTCCCCCCTTCGCGTTCCGCCTTGCGTCGACCCATCTGGGCTGGGGCACGCGGCGACAATTCACTCGTCGGTCCAGGGACCCCCTGGGTTTCGAAACACCGACAAATCTAGGCCCCTAAATAAGATTTAGTGATTAATGAATATACAAGATTATTGTGATTAACATGTGTTTTACAAAAGCGTTAAAATTTAGGTCATGATAATATTGATTTTTGAGCGTATATGGTGTTCATGCCCCTATTGATGGTATTCAATTTTAGTTTTCATAGCATGAGCATGAAGATTAAGGATTTACTAGTTCCAAGTGTTATTAGAGTTGATGGGTACTTATAGATTAGTACTAGGATCTTTATTTTTCGTTTGGCCATACTATAAAGGGATCATGGAGAGGTAGCTTAGCCTAGTCAAGGCTAGTGAGTGAAATTGGTGCACACTTACAAAAACTAGCGCTATGTAGTTTTATGAAAGCCCAAGGTTGAAAACAAATCCAACTCAAAGAGCGCATGGATTGGATGAGCTGGTGGTACTGTGGGTGCATTGGAGTTTACTGGATGTGAAATTACATTGATTTTTAGTTCCAGAAATCAACACAACACCTTGCTTTCCAGTGTGCACGTGAAAGGGGCTATTTAGAGGTAGTAGACTGGCTAGGGAACCAATGCACTCACAAGATGTGTGTGTTCGAATTGTGCATTTGACTCTTCATCGGATAAGAGCTGTTCACAAATAAATACTCTTGGGTGGTTCACTCGAGACTCACTGGATGTGTCTAGTGAGTATCAAACCTCAACCACCTAAAGTCATGTACTATTAATGTTTTGAGACTAGCCATTATAGTGACATCAAATGTGTCTGGTGTGAGCACCAGGGTTACACCAGACTCATTCGGTGTGCGGTGTGCCCATGAGAAATGGGTGGAGGTGCAATAATTATTTTAGCTCTAGGTTATAACCTAATTTATGAAACATGACTTAAAGTCTCAACACTTATTGGGGGCCTTCCTCTCCCGAAGATCCTCAAAAACGTGACTAACCATATGTTTTCAGTATGACACAGATTATTTCAGGGAGGCTTCGGCTTCAGGATAAAGGTTTTCTCTCATGACAGGGTAAAGATATTACCCGAAGGTGATAAGAATGGACGACAGAGCTATAGCCGAGGAGCTTCGGTTTGACGTGATGACGAAGACCAAGTATGGTGAAGACCGAAAAGGCACAAAGACCATTCAATCCTTAATAATTCATGTTATGGTTATAGATGAATGCCAAGGGCATAAATGTACTTTTACCTGGGCTACGTCCCGTACCTATAAATAGATGAACAGTAGCACCGTACTGTTCACGCTGGGTTGTAATCGCTCTCACGTCTGCACCTTCGAGCAAGCCAAAGGTATCAATGTAATATAGATCCTGTTAATATTCATACATACTTTATGGGAATGCAAATATGAATGAATTGATGAATCACATTCATTATCTTTATCCTTATGTATTCTTATTTACCCACAAGATTATGAAGGCATGTCCTTCAAGACCTTCGTCTGACGATCATTATATTCGAAAGGAGGTAATGCTTCGAAGGACAAAGGTCCTTAATATTTAATAATTGTGTTGCCTTGTTCTTGATTCATAGCATTTGAGAACAAGTGAACAACATTGGCGCCCACCTCCGGTGAACTCAAACGACCACCTTCGGCAAGCATTCACCTTCGTCAAGCCGCCAAAAAAGACAATAGCGCTAGGGGCTGCCCTGCAGCCACTGGACACAAATCAGAAGACACTCTCCCTGCGAGAAGCTAGGAGCCAGAAGAGAAAGGCTACCAGCCCAACACCTCAGGAGGAGGAGTTGGATCAAGAGATCAGGACATAGAGGCCATTCATTAGCAAGTACAAAGGAAAAGAGAAAAGATGCTTCGGCTAGCCGACCTTCAAAAGAAGGTCGATGAAGCTGCCGAGGAAATGTGTCACCTTACTCAGGATGACCAAGACCGAAGGCCCCAACATAGGGAGCATCGTCAGAAAAGCCCAATCAATGAGGATGAATGGTACGATGACTTTCATCATGGCAACTTTGCTTTTGATGATGCTTCTCCTCTAGCAGCAGAGTTGCAGGCTACCTCATGGCTATCATCATACAAACCACCTCAGCTCCCCATGTATGATGGACACTCGGATCCAAAGCAGTTTCTGATGAGCTACGAAGCAACCATATCCTCATATGGGGGCAACACTGCTGTCATGGCGAAGTCCTTCGTCATGGCAGTCAGAAGTGTGGCTCAAACATGGTATTCTTCTCTTCGGCCAGGAACAATCACTTCATGGCAGAAGCTGAAGGATACACTAGTTACCAGTTTCCAAGGTTTCCAGATGAAGCCAGTAACTGCCCAAGCATTATTCCAATGCATGCAAGACCATGAGGAATACTTGTAGGCGTACGTCTGAAGGTTCTTACTTCTTAGATCTCAAGCGCCTACAGTGCCAAATGAGATTGTCATTGATGCCATGATCAAGGGGCTCAAACCAAGACAAATGACACAATATTTTGCAAGGAAGCCCCCACAGACCTTGGAGAAGCTCCTCCAAAAGATGGATGAATACATCCGAGCTGACAACGATTTTCGCCAAAGAAGGGAGGAAGCATATAGGTATTCTGAGATGACTAGGGGCTTCGGAGGAAGACTCCACCCCAGGCATGTCAGAACAATCCACAATCCTAACACAAATGATGACAGGGCCAATCATACTCAAAGCAGCCACCACAACTCATAGTCTTCGGGAATACAACAAACTTCCTACAGGCCACTAGCCTCGAGAGGTAGAGGGGGGAGAAGCTTCAGAGGAAGGTATGGTAATCAACCTAGAAAACTGTTATGCCTATATTTGTGGCCAAGACAAGGGAAACACCACAAGGACGTGCCAAGTCACGATCCAGAAACAGAAAGAGATAGCTGAAGCCAAAGCAAGGCAGAATTAGCCGAAGTAGGTCCTGCATACCGCTTCGTGTTATTCCCCATACATTTCCAAGTATGTGGGCAACCAACAGCCCACAACATCAGTTGCTTCGGCAAGCCACTCTCAAGCTGCTTGGGTCCAGCTACCACCACCACCTATGGCACCAACCTTCACTCACAATCAGCAGCCAGAAGGGCACCGCCAAACACAGCAACATCATGACACGCATGAAGAATCTGAAGCTCACACAATCAATAGCACTGTGCCCGAGTCGAGGCACATTTACTGAAGTCACACAGGGGCTCTATTACAAAATTTTCGTACCTAATGTACTCTTTAGTTTTCTATCCTTATGATGCTCCATTTCAAAGACAATATTAGAAGGTTTAACCTTTGTACCATTGTAAAAATCTATGGTTACATCATCGAGTGTAATAGGAAGGGTGACAAAGCTCCAAAGTCGTTCCTAAGGGAATGCAGAGCTTAAATGCCACATAAGTAAAAGGTGAAGAAGCTCCAAAGTCATTCCTAAGGGGATACAGAGCTTAAATGCCACCTAAGTAAAAGGTGAAGAAGCTCCAAAGTCATTCTTAAGGGGATGCAGAGCTTAGCTCCAAAGTCGTTCCTAAGAGAATGCAGAGCTGAAACACCACCTAAGTGAAAGGTGAAGAGACTCCAAAGTCGTTCCTAAGGGGATGAAGAGTCTAGGTGTGTATTTGTGTGGGTTTTTATCTTCGGCATAAACATCATTTCGCATCATACCATCATATCACATAGCATCGCATCATACATCATTTTTGCATTAGCAAGAAACCGTGGAGAAAAAGGGAAATTGATCTTTCAAAAAATACATATCGTATCATGAAAGAATGTGCTGTAGCACAAGATTTGCCTTCGATAGATATATTTTTACGCAGGAGAGAGATCTTCATCAGCAGTATTACTACACAACAACTGTGGCATAATACCCAGAATTGAAGCAATAGAAGGGGAATCTTTTTCTTTGTGACACATGAAAAGAAGGGAAGGTGTTTTGTTCGTCAGCGGCTCAAAAACGGTATGTACAAAGGTTTCGTGCATCCCAAAGAAATATATTACATTAATACACATGCAAATAGTTGATACTTGGTTCTTACAAAGGTGAAAGCTATGTACAAAAACTAAACTCTCAAATATACAAAGTTTTAAATCTTCTTTCAACACTTTCTTGGTGGCTTTGTTTAGCAGTCTTTTGACAGCTTCGTCAACAGCTTCATTAGCAATTTTAATCATCTCAACCGCTTCCTTCAGGGTCAGATCGGCTTCGGGGTTGTATGGCTCCAATGGGGGAGAAAGTTCAGCTACATCATAAAATATGTTTGTTAATTCCGTAGCTAAAAACAAATTACAAAGCTAAACCTCAATAAAGGTACCTATAAGCCTCGCATGCTCAACAACTTCTTTAGCTTTTTTGGCTTCTTCTTGAGCGTTGTGAGATTCTTTTTCATTCTTTCTAATAGCTTCATCAGCTATCTCACGGCCACCCTTCATCCATGCTTCTGAGTAAAATTTCCCACCTAATGCAGAAGCTTCGGCTGAAGGGTTTTTAATATCGTCGGCTGATAAAACAAATTCTGGCTGAACTACAGCCTTGGCATGATCACAGCCGACCTTCTCTAGAATTGATACAGCCCCACGGGCACCGGCGAAGGCACAAAAATCCCCTCTATCACTTGGAATTTCTTCAAAAGCTTCGGCCTCACCACTGATCCACTGGATAACTCCATCGGGGTCACCGCGGATGAATTTCTGCTCAGAGGAGAAGGCTCCAACTTTAGAGAAACTATTCTTTAAATTTTTAGCGCACTCCATGGATAACTCATAGCATTTTTCTTTGCCCGCGTGAAGCTCATCAACATTCTTTTGTGCTCTTGATCTTTCAATTTCGCATATCTCATGATTTACCACTTCAACTTCAAAATTCTCAGTTGCTTCAGCAGCTTTCCTTTTTAGCTCTTGCACTTCGGTTTTGTTGGCTTCTGCTTGAGCAGACATATTGGCTTCGCTAGACTTCAGCCTTTCGACCAGAGATAGCAAAATCTTATCTTTAGCGAGAGCTTCATTCCTCAAAGTTATAACCTCTGATCGGAGATTACAAAGTGCCATTTGGCAACTCTTGTCTTCGGCGCCCTTTTGGGCTTTCAAAGCTTTACTCAGGATTAGACCCTGCAAAATAGAGCAAGAGAGTAAACAACAAATGTAAGAGCTACTGGATAACAGTTCGGGAAGAACTACAACATGAAGCCAAAATTTGCAAACCTTCAAGCTATTGAAAGCAAGGTTGTCCGCAAGTTGATCCTTTGTCATGGCAGATAAACCAAGCTCGAGCTTCGGAAATCCCATATTGTTCATCATCTTGTGGTAGACGTTGATTTTCTTATTATCAGGAAGACAACAGAGGAAGTCCTCTTCGTCATCTCCTCCGTATACCAAGGACCCTCGGGGGTACTGAGAGCACCTAGAGGGGGGTGAATAGGTGATCCTGTAAAATCAAACACTAAATAGCCACAAACTTGATTGTTAAGGTGTTAGTGAAATCAAGTGGCTATGGAACACGCTCGTGCGAACAATATAATCACAAGAAGCAACACACGAGACACGTGATTTTTATCTCGTGGTTCAGCCAAGTAACACTTGCCTACTTCCACGTTGTGGCGTCCCAATGGACGAGGGTTGCACTCAACCCCTTTCAAGTGATCCAATGATCGACTTTAATACCACGGTCTTTTCCCTTAGAGTATTTTTCTCGGTTGCGAGGAATCTCCACAATTTGGAGTCTCTCGCCCTTACAATAGAGATCACAAAGAAGCACAAGAGTAAGGGAGGGAAAGCAACGCACACAAGACTCGAATTCGCAGCGCACACACGCACACAAGCCAAGACTTGAGATCAAAACACAGCACAAGGAGTTAGCAACTCAAACGGAGCTCAAATCACTAACAAAGTTAATCAAATGCATGGAGGCGGAGTCTGGGAGTCTTAAGATGTTCTTGAAAGCTTGGTGTACTGCTCCATGCGCCTAGGGGTCCCTTTTATAGCCCCAAGGCAGCTAGGAGCCGTTGGGGATCAACATGGAAGGCTATTCTTGCCTTCTGCCGAGTGGTGCACCGGACAGTCCGATGCACCACCGGACAACCACTGTTCATGTCCGGTGCGCGATCTCCTTCCATATCGGGCGCAGCCGACCGTTGCTCCTTGGGACCGGTTGGCGCACCGGACACTGTCCGGTGCACCCAGCCGACCGTTGGAGCGAGCCACGTGTCGCGCGCTGATCGCGCGGACGACCATTGTCCACTGGCGCCGTTGGCTCACTGGACAGTCCGTTGCACCACCGGACAGTCCGGTGAATTATAGCCACGTCGCCTTTTTCTTTTCCTGAGAGCGACGAGTTCGTCGCTGACGACTCATCGGACAGTCCGGTGAATTATAGTTGTCGATTCCCAAGAGCATCCGGTTCACTGTCAGCTCGCTTGGGTCACCGGACACTGTCCGGTGCACCACCGGATAGTCTGGTGTTCCAGGTCCGAGCAAGTGTTGGCTGTACACAGCCAACTCTCTTTTGATTCTTTTCTTCTTCTTTTGTCACTGTTTCTAGCACTTAGATAAATATGTTAGTGCTCACAAAACAATTCACTAAGTCTACAAACATACCTTGTCTTTGATTTGTACTTCTTGCTCATTTAGCACATGAGAGTTCAAGGCATTTGTGTTGGCCATTTAATCACCAAAACAATTATAGAAATGGCCCAATGGCACATTTCCCTTTCAATCTCCTTTTTGGTGATTTATGCCAACACATCAAAAAGCAACAAAAAGAAGTGCATCATCAATGCAATTGAAGACCAAGTTGTTTTTGTTAATGATTTGACATATTTGGATCGCTCTTTGCCACCACTTGGTTTGTTTTTGCAAATCAAATTCTTTTTCCTATCTCTAAGTCAAACATACTTGTTTGGGCAAATAGAGAGATATTCCAAGAGTAAAATTGATCAAGTGCCAAAAATTCTCCCTTTTTCCCATAATCAAAATTCTCCCCCATAAGGGACCAAATTTTGCAATAATGAGAGTATTTTGGACAAATCACAAATTCTAACTCTACTATTTTCAAAATTCACAAGTGGTTGGCTGATCCATTTGCTTTGGCCTTAATTTCTCCCCCTTTGGCATTAAGCACCAAAATGGGATCATTCTTGGCCCTCTTAACCCCATTGCCTCACCAAAAATGTCAATTAAGAGAAAAAGGCAATGAGAGCATAAGTATGAACTTGGAAGAATATACACTAATACCGGAGTGCAGTGGAAGTCTTTGCGTTGTCCAAGTTCACTTTCCCTTTCAATGTACCTTCGAGACTACATCAAGTGTACTCAAACAAACAAATTAGTCTCAAAGGGATCAAGTTGTAGCACATCTCCCCCTAAATATATGCAACATTTGCATACAGACTTGTGAGGTTCGGGGATGACTTGTACAACTTGAGCACCACAAACAAACAATAATTGATTTAAATGCACAAAGTAACATGATCAAAGGCATAGAACACATGTATGCTATAGATCAATCCAAGTTACGCGAATCTAAGACATTTAGCTCACTACGCAACCTGCAAAACCTTTTCTCATCTAAAGGCTTAGTGAAGATATCGGCTAGCTGGTTCTCGGTGCTGATGTGGTACACATCGATATCTCCCTTTTGCTGGTGGTCTCTCAGGAAGTGATGCCGGATGTCTATGTGCTTAGTACGGCTGTGTTCAACAGGATTATCCGTCAAGCGGATTGCACTCTCATTATCACATAGGAGTGGGACTTTGCTCAGATTGTAGCCAAAGTACCGGAGGGTTTGCCTCATCCAAAGTAGTTGCGCGCAACAGTGTCCTGCGGCAACGTACTCGGCCTCAGCGGTGGATAGGGCAACAGATGTTTGTTTCTTGGAACTCCAGGACACTAGGGACCTTCCTAGAAATTGGCACGTCCTTGATGTACTCTTCCTATCAACCTTGCACCCGACATAATCAGAGTCTGAGTATCCAATCAAGTCAAAGGTAGACCCCTTTGGATACTAGATCTCGAAGCAAGGCGTAGCAACTAAATACCTAAGAATTCGCTTAACGGCCACAAGGTGACATTCCTTGGGGTCAGATTGATATCTAGCACACATGCATACACTAAGCATAATGTCCGGTCTACTAGCACAAAGATAAAGTAATGAACCTATCATTGACCGGTATGCCTTTTGATCAATGGACTTACCTCCTTTGTTGAGATCAATATGCCCGCCTTCCCATCGGTGTCTTCGCGAGCTTGGTGTCCTTCATCCCAAACCTCTCGAGAAGATCCTGAGTGTACTTGATTTGGGAAATGAAAGTGTCGTCCTTGAGTTGCTTCACTTGGAATCCAAGGAAGTAGGTCAACTCGCCCATCATCGACATCTCGAACTTCTGCATCATCACCCTGCTTAACTCCTCACAAGACTTTTGATTAGTAGAACCAAATATTATGTCATCAACATAAATTTGGCAAACAAAAAGATCATCGTTGCAAGTCTTTGTGAAAAGAGTGGGATCGGCTTTCCCGACCTTGAAAGCATTAGAAATAAGGAAATCTCTAAGGCATTCATACCATGCTCTTGGGGCTTGCTTAAGTCCATAGAGCGCCTTAGAGAGCTTATACACATGGTCAGGATACCTGTCATCCTCAAAGCCAGGGGGTTGTTCTACGTAAACCTCCTCCTTGATTGGCCCATTGAGGAAAGCGCTCTTTACGTCCATTTGGAATATCCTAAAGGAATGGTGAGCGGCATAGGCTAATAATATTCGAATTGAATCTAACCTAGCCACAGGAGCAAAAGTCTCCTTGAAATCCAAACCTGCGACTTGGGCATAACCTTTTGCCACAAGTTGAGCCTTGTTTCTTGTCACCACCCCGTGCTCATCTTGCTTGTTGCGGAACACCCACTTGGTTCCCACAACGTTTTGCTTTGGTCGTAGCACCAGGCTCCAGACTTCATTTCTTTTGAAGTTGTTGAGCTCTTCCTGCATGGCCAACACCCAGTCCGGATCCTGCAAGGCCTCTTCTACCCTGAAAGGCTCAATAGAAGAGACAAATGAGTAATGCTCACAAAAATTAGCTAAACATGAGCGAGTAGTTACTCCCTTGCTGATGTCACCCAGAATTTGATCGACGGGGTTATGTCTTTGGATCGACGCTCGGACTTGAGTTGGAGGGGCCCGTGGTGCTTCTTCCTCTATCACTTGTCCTTCCTGTGCTCCCCCTTAATCCTGCCCTTCTTCTTGAGGTACCTGTACATCGTCTTGAGTTGGGGGATGAATGGTTGATCTTGTTCATGTAGTTCCTGTGGTCGCACATCGTCTATTGCCATCGTGCGCATAGCGGCCGTAGGAGCTTCTTCTTCATCTATGTCGTCAAGATCAACTTGCTCTCTTGGAGAGCCATTAGTCTCATCAAATACAACGTCGCTAGAGACTTCAACTAATCCTGATGATTTGTTGATGACTCTATACGCCTTTGTATTTGAGTCATACCCTAGTAAAATCCCTTCTGCTACCTTGGGAGCAAATTTAGAGTGTCTACCTTTCTTCACCAGAATGTAGCATTTGCTCCCAAATACACGAAAGTAAGAGACATTGGGTTTGTTACCGGTAAGGAGTTTGTAGGAGGTCTTCTTGAGGAGGCGATGCAGATAGAGCCGGTTTATGGCGTGGCAGGCTGTGTTCACAGCTTCCGACCAAAACCGCTCGGGCGTCTTGAACTCTCCAAGCATCATTCTTGCCATGTCGATTAGCGTCCTATTCTTCTTCTCTACCACACCGTTTTACTATGGTGTGTAGGGAGCGGAGAACTCGTGCTTGATGCCTTCCTCCTCAAGAAACTCTTCAACTTGTAGATTCTTGAACTCAGATCCATTATCGCTCCTTATCTTCTTCACCTTTAGCTCAAATTCGTTTTGAGCCCTCCTTAGAAAGCGCTTTAGGGTCCCTTGGGTTTCTGATTTGTCCTGCAAAAAGAACACCCAAGTAAAGCTAGAAAAGTCATCAACAATTACAAGACCATACTTACTTCCCCCGATGCTAAGGTAGGTAATGGGTCCGAAGAGATCCATGTGAAGAAGCTCCAGTGGTCTTGATGTTGTCATCACATTCTTGCTGTGATGAGTGTTTCCCACGTGTTTCCTTACCTGACATGCTGCACAAGGTCTGTCTTTCTCAAAATAGACATCGGTTAGTCCTAACACATGATCTCCATTTAGAAGCTTATGAAGGTTCTTCATCCCAACATGTGCTAGATGGCGATGCCATAGCCACCCCATATTAGTCTTAGCTATTAAGCATGCATCTAGATCGGCATTCTCTTTCGAAAAATCAACTAAATAGAGCTTGCCGTCTAATACACCCTTAAAAGCTAATGAACCATCACTCCTTCTAAAGACAGATACATCAATATTTGTAAACAGACAATTGTAACCCATGTGGCACAATTGACTTACAGACAGAAGGTTGTACCCGAGCGACTCTACTAAAAATACATTTAATATGGAGTGCTCGGTTGTGATGGCTATCTTTCCCAAACCTTTGACCTTACCTTGATTCCCATCTCCAAATATGATTGTATCTTGGGAATCCTTGTTCTTGACGTAGGAGGTGAACATCTTCTTCTCCCCCGTCATGTGGTTTGTGCATCCATTGTCGATAATCCAGCTTGAGCCCTCGGATGCATAAACCTGCAAGGCAATTTAAGCTTGGGTTTTAGGTACCCAACTCTTGTTGGGTCCTATAAGGTTAGGCACAATAACTTTTGGAACCTAAATACAAGTCTTGTCTCCCTTGCATTTGGATCCCAACTTCCTAGCAACTACTTTTGCATTCTTACATGAAAGTACAAAAGAAGTATTGCAAGCATGATAAATGGTAGAAGGTCCATTGCACATTCTCCTAGGCGCATGAGACACAACATGATTTCTCCTAGGCCTACTTCTACCATGAACAAAAGTGGAACTAGAGGCAAACATAGCATGTGAATCATTAGCAGCATTGTCATAACTCCTATTATAATGAGAACGACTAGCAATTTTCTTATCATAAATAAAGGCATGGTTCCTTTGAGGACTATTAGCCATAGGGGCCTTCTCTTTCTCCTTGTTGAGAACGGGAGTCCTTTGGCTTGTTAAGTTCTTGGTTTCCTTTCGAAAACCAAGTCCATCCTTAATTGAGGGATGTCTACCAACAGTGTAGGCATCCCTAGCAAAATTTAACTTATCAAATTCAACTTTGCAAGTCTTAAGTTGAGCATTAAGACTTGCCACCTTATCGTTTAATTTAGCAATAGAAATAAGATGTTCATCACAGGCGTTAACATCAAAGTCCTTACATCTATTGCAAATAACTACATGTTCTACACATGATCTAGTTGCATTTGCTTCCTCTAGATTAGCATTTAATTCAACATTTAAATCTTTTAGACTAGAGACAGATTCATGACAAGAAGACAACTCAGAGGATAGCATTTCATTTCTTTTAATTTCTAAAGCAAGAGATTTTTGAACATTAACAAACTTGTCATGTTCCTCATACAAAATGTCCTCTTGCTTTTCTAGCAATCTATCCTTTTCATTTAGAGCATCAATTAATTCATTAATTTTGTCTACCTTAGCTCTATCTAGTCCTTTAAACAAGTCAGTGTAATCTACTTCATCATCGGAAGAATCCTCATCACTAGAAGAAGAGTACTTAGCGGAATCTCGAATACATACCTTCTTCTCCTTAGCCATGAGGCAAGTATGACATTCGTGGGGAAGAGCGAAGACTTGTCGAAGGTCGAGGCAGCCAATCCTTCATCGTCGGAGTCGGATGAAGAGCAGTCAGAATCCCATTCCTTTCCAAGGTGCGCCTCGCCCTTCGCCTTCCTGTAGTTCTTCTTCTTTTCCCTCTTCCCGCTCTTTTCTTGTCCCTGGTCATTATCATTATCAGGGCATTGTGCTATGAAATGACCAGTCTTACCGCATTTGAAGCAGGAGCGCTTTCCCCTTGTTTTGTTCTTGTTGGGGTACTCCTTACGTCCTTTTAGCACGGTCATGAAGCGCTTGATGATAAGCGCCATTTCTTCCTCATTGAGCCCGGCAGCCTTCACTTGTGCTACCTTGCTTGGTAGCGCCTCCTTGCTTCTTGTTGCTTTGAGAGCAACGGCCTGCGGCTCGTAGATGGGCAGTGGACCATTTAGCGCATCGTCCACGTATCGCGCCTCCTTCACCATCATGCGCCCGCTCACGAATTTTCCAAGGATCTCCTCGGGCGTCATCTTGGTGTACCTGGGATTTTCATGAATAAGGTTGACAAGATGGGGGTCAATTACAGTAAATACCTTAGCATGAGTCGGAAGACATCATGATCCGTCCATCTTGTGCTTCCGTAGCTTCGGATCTTGTTGACCAGGGTCTTGAGCCTGTTGTAGGTTTGTGTTGGCTCCTCTCCCCTGATCATCGCGAACCTTCCCAACTCGCCTTCCACCAGTTCCATCTTGGTGATAATGGTGGCGTCGTTTCCCTCATAAGATATCTTGAGAGTGTCCCAGATTTGCTTGGCGTTATCCAAGCCACTTACTTTATTGTACTCATCCCTGCAAAGAGATGCCAGCAAAACAGTAGTAGCTTGGGCATTTTATGAATTTGTTCATTTATAACAACAGGATTATCAGTGCTATAGAAATGCATCCCATTTTCTACAATTTCCCATATGCTAGGATGGAGAGAAAATAAATGACTACGCATTTTATGACTCCAAAATGAATAGTCCTCTCTATCAAAGTGTGGAGGTTTTTCGAGGGGAATTGATAGTAAATGCGCATTTGAATTGTAGGGAATGTGAGAGTAATCAAAAGAATAGTTTTGATTAACCGTCTTTTTCTTGGACGAGGATTCGTCGTCGTCGTCCCTTGGTGAAGAAGAAGATGCATCGCTGTCGTAGTAGATAATCTTCTTGATGCGTCTTTTCTTCTTCCTGTCCCTCTTTTTGTGACTCGAGCCTGAGTCAGTGGGCTTGTTGTCTCTTGGCTCATTTAAGAGGGACTCCTTCTCCTTGTCGTTGACCACCATCCCCTTTCCCTCAGTATCCATCTCTTCGGGCGGTTAGCCCCTTAAATGAAGAGTACGACTCTGATACCAATTGAGAGCACCTAGAGGGGGGGGGGGTGAATAGGTGATCCTGTAAAATCAAACACTAAATAGCCACAAACTTGATTGTTAAGGTGTTAGTGAAATCAAGTGGCTATGGAACACGCTCGTGCGAACAATATAATCACAAGAAGCAACACACGAGACATGCAATTTTTATCCCGTGGTTCGGCCAAGTAGCACTTGCCTACTTCCACGTTGTGGCGTCCCAATGGACGAGGGTTGCGCTCAACCCCTTTCAAGTTATCCAATGATCGACTTGAATACCACAGTCTTTTCCTTTAGAGTATTTTTCCTGGTTGCGAGGAATCTCCACAATTTGGAGTCTCTCGTCCTTACAATAGAGATCACAAAGAAGCACAAAAGTAAGGGAGGGAAAGCAACGCACACAAGACTCAAATTCGCAGCGCACACATGCACACAAGCCAAGACTTGAGCTCAAAACACAGCACTGGGAGTTCACAACTCAAACGGAGCTCAAATCACTAACAAAGCTAATCAAATGCGTGGAGGCGGAGTCTGGGAGTCTTAGGATGTTTCTTGAAAGTTTGGTGTACTGCTCCATGCGCCTAGGGGTCCCTTTTATAGCCCTAAGGTAGCTAGGAGCCGTTGGGGATCAACATGGAAGGCTATTCTTGCCTTCTGCTGAATGATGCACCGGACAGTCCGGTGCACCACCGGACAACCACTGTTCATGTCCGGTGCGCGATCTCCTTCCATATCGGGCGCAACCGATCGTTGCTCCTTGGGACCGATTGGCGCACCGGACACTGTCCGGTGCACACCGGACAGTCTGGTGCACCCAGCCGACCGTTGGAGCGAGCCACATGTTGCGCGCTGATCGCGCGGACGACCGTTGGCCACTGGCGCCGTTGGCTCACTGGATAGTCCGGTGCACCATCGGACAGTCCTATGAATTATAGCCACGTCACCTTTTTCTTTTCCCGAGAGCGACGAGTTCGTCGCTGATGACTCACCAGACAGTCCGGTGAATTATAGCCGTTGATTCCCGAGAGCAGCCGGTTCACTGTCAGCTCGCCTGGGTCACCGGACACTGTTCGGTGCACCACCGGACACAATCCGGTGCACCACTGGACAATCCGGTGTGCCAGGTCCGAGCAGGTGTTGGCTGTACACAACCAACTCTCTTCCAATTCTTTTCTTCTTCTTTTGTTACTGTTTCTAGCACTTAGATAAATATGTTAGTACTCACAAAACAATTCACTAAGTCTAGAAACATACCTTGTCTTTGATTTGTACTTCTTGCTCATTTAGCACATGAGAGTTCAAGGCATTTGTGTTGGGCATTTAATCACCAAAACAATTATAGAAATGGCCCAAGGGCACATTTCCCTTTCAGGTACTTTAGGTCTCTAGCATAATACTCTACTTTGGCAATCTGCTCTGAAGATAGATGCTTTCCCGAAGCATGTCGAATAATGAATTCCAGCTCTTTATGAGGTACTTCGAGAGCAGGAGATTTAGATTTCTCAGGAGCACTCTCCTCCACCAACACTATCGGCGCAATTTCCAAAGGTCCAGCTTCAGAAGGAGCGTTGGTCGTGCTCATAGCGGCAGCTTCGCTTGCATCATTAGTTTGTTCGCTAGGAGCTTCGGCAGAGGCATGAGCTAACGTTTTTACGGATTCTAGAATAGCGTCTAGCACACTAGCCATTCTCCTTTTTTCTCAGAGTCACTGTGGAAACACTTGATGGCTTCGGCAGTTCTGTTGTAGTTGCTGGGCTTAGTACCTTCAATTGTTCCGTTGCCTTCTCTGATTTCGGCTCTTTGGCCGGATTTGTACAAGTTTTGATTGGCATAACATGACCTAGTTCTGGGGCAGGCGCAACCCCTTCACTTAGCTTCGGCACATCGGCCGTCTCAATGCGTCTAGGTCGGCGCGTCAAAACTTTAACTTTCTTCGACCTCGACATGCTAGAAGATGCTGAGGTAGCAGCTTCCCTTTTCTTCCCTTGCTTTCGCGTGGGATAGCAGTAGTCTGGTGTTGGGGACTTGTTCTCAAATGCTATGAGTCAAGAACAAGGCAACATAGAAAATGTTAATCGGTAAAGTCCTTCGTCCTTCGAAGCATTATTCCCCTTAGGATATAATGGTTTTCGGACGAAGGTTATGAAGGGCGTACCTTCATAAATACATTATACAATGACGAAGGATGAATTGTAAGGAATATAAAGGACAACATAAACAATTATATATTACTATCATGTATAAACAGAAATAACGTTGGATTACAAATGTACCTTCAACTTGAAGGAGATGAAAGTACAAGCGTGACGCAAAAGCGAATGCCAAATCAGCGTGAACAGTACGGGGGTACTGTTCACCTATTTATAGGCACGGGACACAGCCCATACAAAATTACATTCATACCCTTTACATTTGATAATAATTCTATAGTAGTCTATCGAGGTCTGAATAGCCTTTTCATCTCTAAGTCGGTTTCATTTTCTGCTACCACGCCGAAGCTTTCCTGCTCACATCTTCGGCGCTGTATCGACCTTCGTATTATTCTGGTCTTCTTCTGTCGCGATACCGACTTGAGTCCGAAGATACCTGCTCACACATTATACTCCAGAAATACTGTTAAATCCTGTTTTTGAGGACCTTCGTAAGCCGAAGGCCCCCAACAGTAGCCCCTCGCAATATTAATTTGTTTAAAATAATAAATTTAGATTGCGACATGGACGAAGGCTTTACGCCGAAGGTCCGAAAAAACACCTTCCCTTTGCTAGAATAGCAACATTCACTGACAAGCGGGGTCTTTCCACTTTCAACGCACTGGGCGTATAAATAAGATCATACCGCAAACTCATTTGGCACGCTTTCTTGCCATCTGCTCCCGCTCACTCAATTTTTAGCTTTTGCGCACCAAGATTTGCTGAGCTTTTAAGTTTTGAAGCTTCGGCATTGAAAACAGTTTTTTAGTATTCCCGAAGATGTCTGAAGATAAGAAGGCTGCTACCGAGATGAAGCTAAGTCTCGATGAAGAGAAAAATCTGGGGTTTCTTATAGCAATGTCGAAGACCAACACAGAAAAAATCACTAAGGAGATTCTAGAAGGTTTGTCTGAGGATACTGGTGACAGCGACAGTTATGATGTGGACAGCGGTGGTGAAGACTCCGAAGATCGTCCCTGGCGACCAAGCCATTCAGTTTATGGTAAATCAACTATCAAAGAGAATCATCTTGTCAACATGAGAGGAAGGTATTTCCGGGATTTGTCCGTTGTGAGGGCCGACGAAGGGGAGAAGACTTGTCCACACCCTGAAGAGAATGAAGTCGTAGTGTACCGAAGCTTTTTGAAAGCTGGACTAAGATTTCCCCTGAGCAGCTTCATTGTAGAGGTGCTGAAAATATTCGAAGTCTATCTTCACCAACTTACCCCTGAGGCAATCATAAGGCTGAATATCTTCGTGTGGGCCGTGAGAAGCCAAGGTCTGAAGCCTGATGCAAAAAGTTTCTGCAATATACACGAATTATCATACGAAACAAAACCTTGGGGTAAGGAACAGTATCACAATAATTTTGGCTGCTACAGCTTCGTTTCTCGGTCCGGGTCAAGCTGTCCCGTGCCAACCTTTCGGAAGAGATGGCCCGGCGACTGGATGACAGAATGGTTTTATGTGAAGAATGACCTGACAGTACGAGAAGATATCAAGGGTATAATTATGCGCCCTATTTGGCAAAGCTTCGGCCTTCGGAGGCCGAAGGTTGAAATGAATGAAGCTGCCGAAGAATGCCAGAGAGCCTTCGGCGTTATCTGTTCTTTTATTGGAACTAGAGATTTAGTACAAGAGCATATTGCCTTCAGGGTATGGCCGCTCGCGGAGAAATGGGAAATGCCGCAAGAAACCATAAAAGAGGCCGACGAAGGTGGACTTATCAGGCTGAAGTACACTTTTAAGTTCGGAGATAAATTCGTTGAGCCAGATGATGACTAGTTAAAAAGCATTGAAAATTTAAGTGATGAACTGCTTGGGGCTTATTCGAAGGCCGAAGATACTGCACTGTCAGCAGCCTTCGGAGGCCGAAAAAAGAAGAGGCTGAATCGGGTGTTTGATGCAATCGGGTTCGTCTACCCTGACTATCGTTACCCCATTCGAGGGCAGAAGAGAAAAAACACAACCTCTGCAAAAGAAGAAGCTGCAACTGCTCCTAGCGAGCCAGAACCGAAAAGAAAAAGGATAAAGGTCCTCACACATCGGTCGCGCTATATTGAACCAGCTTCGGTGCCCGAGTTCACCGGAGAAACTTCTTCGGCCACCGAAGCTGAAAAGCCAATCAAATCAACCTTGCTGCCAGAAGTTGCAGAAATGGCCGAAGCGCCAACAAGGATAGAATTGAAAGAACCGAAGATTTTGCTACCAGAAACCAAAGAGATGGCCGAAGCGCCATCCACAGAAAAAATGGAAGAAGTGAAAAAACCAACTGAAGAAAAAACATCAGAAGTTTTGAGTCCTGCAGCAAATATTGAGACAGTAAAAAATCAAAAAGTGCCAGCAGTGACTCCGAAAAGAAAGAGAATGGCAAATGTGCTAGATGTACTGGAAACAATTAAATCTTCAAGCACACCTCCGAAGAAGACTACTGCCATTCCCGAAGCGAAAACTGAAATTTCTGATACTAAAGCTCCAGAGCAAGAAACTGAAGCCGAAGCTGGGTCCTCAGAGCCCGCGAAGATAAAATCCTTGGAAACTGAGGAAGAAAAAATAACAGAGCCAACTTTTGTTGAAGAAATCGGTGTCATTGCCCCCGAAGCATCCTCCAAAGTCCGTGATTATATTGTTCGTCATGCTTCGGGGAAAAAACTATCAGAAAAAGAAGAGCAAGAGGCCCAGCGCTACGCCCAAAAACTGAAGTATCCAAAGGGGGCGTTAATATTCAATGGCAGCGGAGAAGAAGACTTTTTGTATTGTCTCCCTGACAGCAAGGAGATTTCTGTCTGTCGGGAGATGAGCAAGAGCTTCGGATTCCCAACATTAGAGGACGGGCTCTCAGTGCTGTCGAAGAACGATCTGGCCGACAGCCTGGCATATAATAGCTTAAAGGTGCAACAAATGGGATCTTTGTATTCTTTGTTGGGACCAAAATTTTTCATTTACTTAAACCTATTGACGCACACATATTTTTCTTTGCAGGGCCTGATACTTAGCAATGCCCTCAGGGCACAGAAAGATGCTGAAGACGAAGGGTGTGCTATAGCCCTGAGCAACCTTCGTTCCGAAATAATTGAACTGAGGAACGAAGGTCTCGAAAAAGATAAAATATTACACTCATTGATAAATAAAATAAAGGAAGACGAAGCTGCTTTTAAAGGTCAAGCTGAAGCTCAGAAGCGCAAAATTGAAGATCTTCGGAAACAACTGGCCAGAGCCAAGGAAGAACGTATACTTGAAGAAACAAAGCGATAACTCAGCGACCAATGGGCAGATCACTTAGAAGGAACTGTTGAAGAGCTTCATTCGTCCAAGAAGAGATGCTATAACAAATCTATAGAGTGTGTTAAGAAGTTAAAAGCTAGCTTCGCCAGAGTCGGCGCATTCTCAAGCGAAGAAAACTTCACAAGAGGCAATCCCGAAGGTCCCATCGAATGGATCGACCACGAAGCTGAGGCCTTTGAGGAAATTTTGAATAACAGTGGAGATATATGTGCTTTCTCGGGTGCCAGAGGAATTGCCACCATTTTAGAGAAAAAGGGCTGCGAACATGTAAAAATTTTATCGCAATCCGAAGCCACCTTGTCCGTTGAAGATGTAAAAGATCCTTCAGCCGAAGCTAGCATAGTTGGGGGAAAATTTTTCACCGATATCTGGGACAATGGTGGTAGAGAAATGGCCCGAGAAATCATCCAGAAAAGCGAAAAAGGGATCCACGAAGCTAGAAAAGTAGCCGAAGCTGCTGAGAAAAACATAGAGCCCGAAGGGCAAATAGGTATTAACTAATGGTTTTTATTGTGTTGTAACTTTTGATTTTAAACTTCGCTCGCAATCTTGTAATAGTAATGTAGTCGTATCCTGTCCTCCCTCAGATCCTACTGAAGCGTCTCCGGGCCCTCAGCCTAAAGATGACGATGAAATTAAAAAGATGGCTGAAGCTATCATGGATCAAGTTGTCGATCGACTCCTGAACGAAGCTGCAGAAGTAGTACTTAGGGAAAACTAGATGCTACTTGTAAAAACATTTGAAATGTAATATGTGTAATATCTTGTAACCCTGAATGTAATATACTTGTTTTTTATGGTTTAATTCTTTACGATGCATGAAATTTTAAACACATACCGTTTTTGAGTCTTCGACGAAAAAACACCTTCCCTTCTTTTCATGCTTCGTGAAGAAGGATTGTCATTTATCACAACAATATCCAAAGTGTTCTGATGAAGAATATCCAAGCTTCGTGAAAATATTTTCCGAAGCTATACTCTGAAGCTTCGTGAAAATATTTTCCGAAGCATTTTCCCGAAGATCGATATTATGCCCCCTTCTTGTGCCATATGTAGCATGATGTATGATGCTTATGCTATGCAAAATGATGTGATGATGTTATGCTATGTGAGATGGTATTCATTCCGAAGGTACACACACATCCGTGCGATAAAATACATGATCCTTTTTTGAATCAGCGTTGATTTTTCGCTGTAAGCCTCCCTTAGGAGCTTCTTCGCCTTTTACTTCAGCGGAATCAGCGTTGACTTTTCGCTGTAAGCTCTGCATTCCCTTAGGAACGTCTTTGGAGCTTCTTCGCTTTTTACTTTCGGCGGAATCAGCGTTGACTTTTCGCTGTAAGCTCTGCATTCCCTTAGGAACGTCTTTGGAGCTTCTTCGCCTTTTACTTTCGGCGGAATCAGCGTTGACTTTTCGCTGTAAGCTCTGCATTCCCTTAGGAACGTCTTTGGAGCAAAAAACTTACACTGCGCTCCTTTTGGAACGGCTTTTTGTTGTTTCGAAGAATTCATATCGTATATATTCACTATTGCAAATTCTCAAGCTCCAGCAACTTAAGCCTGTGTAGAAGATATGTTTACCTTGTGACAAACAACAAAACTATTACTTGAAATTCAAAAGGTGTCCTTTATTATACAGAAAATAAAACTGAATGGAAAAGACTGCAATCAGGGTAAGATATTTGTTAATAGATGTGCTTCGACTCTGGCACAGTGCTATTGACTGTACGAGCTTCGGATTGTTCTCTGAAGTCCCTTTGACGTTGCTCATATTGGCCCCCTTCTGGCTGCTGGCCTTGTTGCAGTGGTGGTGGTGGGGGCGGAGGCTGTTGCCAGGAAGCTTGAGGTTGACTCGCCGAAGCAACAGAAACTGCAGGGTGGTTACCCACATATTCTGGTATGTAGGGCGAATGATACGAAGCAGTATGCATGACCTGCTTCGGCTGAGTTTGTTGTGTTGCGGCTTCGGCTATTTCCTTTTGCTTCTGGATGGTAACATGGCACATCCTGGTGGTATGGCCTTTGTTCTCACCGCAAAACAAACAAAAGGTTCTTCTTGGTTGATCTCCAAATCTTCCGCCGAAGCCCCTGGCGCCTCTGCCTCTTGGAGCTGGTGGTCGGAAGGAGCCTTGCTGTTGCCCCGAAGCCTGTGAGGAACACTGTGGCCTTTGCTGTTGGCTCCCTCGATCATCATTTTGGGTAGAGTTATGAATTGATCTAACGTGCCTCGGATAGAACCTTCCTCCGAAGCCCCTGGTCATTTCAGAAAACCTGAAAGCCTCCTCCCTTCTTTGACGAAAATCATTATCGGCCCGAATGTACTCGTCCATCTTCTGGAGCAGCTTCTCCAAAGTTTGAGGAGGCTTCCTAGCGAAGTACTGAGCTGACGGTCCTGGCCGAAGCCCCTTGATCATGGCCTCAATGACAATTTCATTGGGCACCGTTGGTGCCTGTGCCCTCAAACGCAAGAACCTCCGGACATACGCCTGAAGGTATTCTTCGTGATCCTGGGTGCACTGGAATAGAGCTTGAGCAGTAACCGGCTTCGTCTGAAACCCTTGGAAGCTAGTTAACAACAAGTCCTTCAGCTTTTGCCATGAAGTGATCGTTCCTGGTCGAAGGGAGGTATACCAGGTTTGAGCAACACTCCTGACAGCCATAACAAAAGATTTGGCCATGACTGCAGCATTGCCACCATACGAAGATACTGTTGCTTCGTAGCTCATCAAAAACTGCTTCGGGTCTGAGTGGCCATCGAATACGGGAAGCTGAGGCGGCTTGTAGAACGAAGGCCAAGGTGTAGCCTGCAGCTAAGCGGATAGAGGAGAAGCATCATCGAAAACAAAATTCCCATGATGGAAATTATCATACCAGTCATCTTCGTTGAGGAAGCCCTCCTGATGAAGGTCTTGGTGCTGAGGCCTTCGGTGCTGCTCATCCTGAGCAAGATGACGAACTTCTTCAGAGGCTTCGTCTATCTGCCTTTGCAGTTCAGCTAGCCTGGCCATCTTCTCTTTCTTCCTCTGCACCTGTTGATGAAGCATCTCCATGTCTCTGATTTCTTGATCTATCTCGTCCTCTGGTGGTGTCGGGCTGACAGCCTTCCTTTTCTGGCTTCGGGCCTCCCGAAGAGAGACAGTCTCCTGGTTGTGGTCCAGCGGTTGAAGAGCTGCAGTGCCAGTTGCTGAAGCTTTCTTCGGCGCCATAACGAAGGTTTATGATCGCCGAAGGTGTTCAGAAAACTCAGAGTGTGGAAGTGAGTTCACCGGAGGTGGGCACCAATGTTGGGGACTTGTTCTCAAATGCTATGAGTCAAGAACAAGGCAACATAGAAAATGTTAATCGGTAAAGTTCTTCGTCCTTCGAAGCATTATTCCCCTTAGGATATAATGGTTTTCGGACGAAGGTTATGAAGGGCATACCTTCATAAATACATTATACAATGACGAAGGATGAATTGTAAGGAATATAAAGGACAACATAAACAATTATATATTACTATCATGTATAAACAGAAATAACGTTGGATTACAAATGTACCTTCAACTTGAAGGAGATGAAAGTACAAGCGTGACGCAAAAGCGAATGCCAAATCAGTGTGAACAGTACGGGGGTACTGTTCACCTATTTATAGGCACGGGACACAGCCCATACAAAATTACATTCATACCCTTTACATTTGATAATAATTCTATAGTAGTCTATCGAGGTCTGAATAGCCTTTTCATCTCTAAGTCGGTTTCATTTTCTGCTACCACGCCGAAGCTTTCCTGCTCACATCTTCGGCGCTGTATCGACCTTCGTATTATTCTGGTCTTCTTCTGTCGCGATACCGACTTGAGTCCGAAGATACCTGCTCACACATTATACTCCAGAAATACTGTTAAATTCTGTTTTTGAGGACCTTCGTAAGCCGAAGGCCCCCAACATCTGGATACACAAACCCAATAACATCAAACACCCTGTTCAATCTCCTCTTGCCCCGAGCACCAAAGATAGTTGTCATGGCTTCGTCCTTGGCCTTCGAGTATGCTCCAAGCAGCTCATCACTAGTTGCCTCTATAGCATCTAGCCAGTCATCATTCGGTTCATCAAACTGGCTTCTGTACCGAAAGGTATACTTCAAATAGACTAAGTCATTTTGACTGGAGCCAGCTGTAGCCTCCTTCGGCATTTCCCATCCGTTTGCAAGTGGCCACACTCGGTAAGCAATATGCTCTTGGACCAAGTCTCTTGCGCCGATGTAAGTGCACACTGTATTGAAAGCTGCCTAGCACGCTTGCAATTCATTTCCAAGTGCAATAAGTGGCCTCCTAATGTTGAAGCGAGACCATATAGTGCGCTGAATAATCCCTTTTATATCCTCCCTTTGACTCAGGACAATCTTCACATAAAACCATTCTTACATCCAAGAGCCTGGCCACTTCTTCCGAAATGTAGGCACAGGATAACTGGCCTCTGAGTGGGGCACGAAGCTGTAACAGCCAAAATTGTTGTGATATTGTTCTTTCCCAGTCGCCTTCGTCTGATATGATAATTCGTGAATATTGCAAAACACCTAGCGTTTGGTTCTAACCCTTGGCTCCTCATGGCCCATAAAAAACCCTACTTCGATAAGAGCTTCAGGAGTAAGTTGATGAAGAAAAATTTTAAAAGTTTTTAGAACTTCGACCAACATCTTGTCTAGGGGAAACCGAAGTCCATCTTTCATGAAGCTTTTGAAAGTTGCCACTTCGTCAGCTTCGGGGAGGGGAACAGTATTATCCCCTCCGGCTCTCACGA
Source organism: Zea mays (assembly GCF_902167145.1). Taxonomy (NCBI): domain Eukaryota; kingdom Viridiplantae; phylum Streptophyta; class Magnoliopsida; order Poales; family Poaceae; genus Zea; species Zea mays. Next base: position 199,496,599 of record NC_050098.1, read on the forward strand.
AAGAAATATCGCGAAAGTATCTACCCCTCATCGCTTTGATGTGCCCTTGTTTAACAGTCGACTTTTCGAAAACAACATGGCTCAGCCTCCATGGCCGGTCTTCGGCATCTTCATTTCCACTTTCTATGTCAAAACTCTCACTATTGTTAGAGTTTTCAGATAATCCGGCCAACATCTCATTGGTGATTTTCTCCATGTTGGTTTTCTCCATAGCTTCGTAAAACCCAACCAGCGCGGGGTCAATGATCTTCTTCTCCTCAGCCATCCAGACGATGGTTGCTAAAATGCCGAAACTCAAAATTCAATCAAACTCGTCGGAGCAAGGTGTGACTCATCTAGGCCCCTTAGTGATGTTTTGGTAATTAATGACAACTACTTGTGGACTAATAGTTCTTGGAGAAATAAGAATGCAGGTTGGGCCACATAGAACATAAAATCTTGGAGACTAATAAGTATTGGTTGTGGATCAAGTGAAGGCAAAGGTATAACATAGGTTTTTGTTTCGCCGGTCTCTAGGAGTTTAGAGAAGACATTTGATCGGATTAGTAGGCTAGATGGCCGTACTATTAAGAGGGGTCAATGACTTTGGTCTATGTAAAACTTAGTGCCTCATAGAGCATCTAGTGATTGCATTTGCATGAGGTCTAACAACGCTTCCAGTTTCGAGAGTTAAAAATCTTTTTGAAAGCGTGTTTGAAAAGTTGCTAAGTCTTGGGTTTGGCGGACTGTCCGGGCCATGTGGTCGGACCGTCCGCGATCAATCTAGAGGGGTCCGAAGCATGTTCACTTCGGACTGGTCCTGTATGTTTGTACTGCGGACCGTACGAGCCTTAGGGCTAGACCGTCCGTAGTCCTGACCACAGAGGGTCGCCCCTGCACAGTCCCTGTATAATTGTGCGGACTGTCCGGCCGGGGTCGGCGGACCGTCCGCAGGTGCCAAATTGGTTTGGGTAGGGACTGTGTGTTTTTGGGCACTTGTACTATGGACTGTCCGGGGTCTGAGCCTGGACAGTACTAACTCCCAAGTCGCGGACCGTCTGGCCTTGTATGGCGGACAGTCCGCGTGTGTTAGCTCATCATAATCAGAGCTCTGGTGCTCCTTGTTGCCAGGTCTCGGACAGTCCGGCCAAGGTTGGCAGACTGTCCAGACTTCGCTTTTCTGATAGCTCTGACATAATTCAAACGGGAATACTAGCCGTTACTTGTACGACGAACCGTTCGGCCTAAGGGCGCGGACCGTCCGCGTGTGCGCAGAAATTGTGATAGTTGCACATAACGGTTAGAAATGAGAAGTGGGCTATAAATAGAAGGGGAGCTCATGTGTGAGGGTTCTCTTGGCCATTCCTTGCACACATTGAGCTCATTTGTGATCCTCCCACTCATTCTCTCACACTCCTTGCTTGAGATTGCATTCTAGTGAGAGATTGAGAGTTTCTAGTGCATTTGCATCCATTGGTGATTCTTGAGGCACTAGGTGGTACACCGAGCAAGCATCATCGGTTTGTTACTCTTGGAGGTTGCCGCCTCCTAGACGGCTTGGGTGTTGTCTCCGTCGATGTAACACCCAGATTTTGGGGGTATAAAATTTCTTTCTAATTATCACCCAAAATCATGTGTTACTCTCTTTTTCTCACTCTAGGTTCTCTCTCTCTAGATTCATTCTCTCTTTTTCCTTTTGATTAGAGATAGCCTAAACTAGTGGAGGTTAATTATTTATTTTTGTCAAAACCTTATGAGTCATGACATGTTGCATCATGCTGAGCTTAAAATATTCTTTGAAGTGTTGCACAAGTTTGAATTTTTTTGAATTGAAAGCTAGTTTGAATTTGGATTTGAAAACCCTATAGAAAAAGAAATAGAAAAGGAATTAGAAAATCTAGGGAAAAAGAAAAGAAACGATTTCGGCCCAAACCAGCCCACTAGGCCCAGTCCCGCGCGCGCACCTACCGCCCCTGACAGGCGGACCCTGCCTGTTGGCGCTAGTCTTTCGCGTGCGCTCACTCTCTCGCTCGTTGCCCAGTGGGGCCAACCTGTCGGCGCCAGTTTCCTTCACCCGCGCGCTCCCTCTCTCTGTCTCGTGGGCCTGGATTGCCAGTCGTCAAGCCGTTGCCCCGCACGCCCCTTTCTTCTCTCTCTGCGCCGTGGACCCTACCTGTTAGTTCCGCCTTCTCCGCGCTCGCCGTGGACAGGCGAGTATGCACTCGCGCACGTCGCTGGGTTTCTCGGCCACGACGCCCGCCCACACGCCCAGCTCCCTTTTTAGAGCCCCACCAGTGCCTCACGCACACTCCTCACCTCATTTCACGCATCTTCGCCCTCTCTCACGCACTGCTCACGCTGCCAGCCACCGCCGGAGACCCATGCCCGCGTTCCTGGCCATCCAGCTCGCCGGAGACCGCTCCAAGCCTCCCCGAGCTCCACCCCGAGGTGAGATACTCGTCCCCGTTCCCAATTTCCCTTATTGCGCCCCGTGCTCGATCAATTTCGCCTTCGCCGGTGCTCGGCCACGGCGGTCCGCCGTGCTCGCGCGGTGGCCGGCCGATTTAGCCCGGTCTAGTTCACCGGAGTGGGTCCCTGTGTCACTTTTGCCTCTGCTGAAGTTAGCCAAGGCCTTAGCGCGCCTAAGGACTCTTCCCCATGTCCGGAATGGCTCACCGGAGTTCCTCCAGCCCGCCCAAGACCTTCTCACTGTTGCTCTCCCCTCTCTACCCATGGATTCATGGCCTCTTCCCCGCCATTGAGTTTGCCGTGGTGCCCTCTTCCTCTCTGCTCAACTCCGCGACCCCGGAGCCACCCTAGCTTGCACCTGCCTCAACTCCGGCGACCTCGCCGTCGCAGAGAGGAGCGGCGCCGCTTCACGCATGTCTGTTTCCCCGGTCTGATTTCCCTCGTTCGATCTTGATCGCACGGCCCAGACCACGGGATACAGCTTCGCGCACGCGCGCCTGACGCCCTGGCCCGCCTATCAGCGCCACCCACAGCCGCTCATCCTTCCCGGTCTGATTTCCCCCCGTCCGATCTTGATCGAACGGCTCGGACCCCCTTGGACCCCCTCCGTCCGATCTTGATCGAACGACTCGGACCCCATCGGACCCCCTCGGACCCCCTCCGTCTGATCTTGATCGAACGGCTCGGACCCCCTCGGACCCCTGCAGCCATCTGTTTCCCCCTGGCGCTGGGCCCACTCGGTCCGCACGCTCTCCCCCTCTGTCGCTGACACTCCCTAGCCCGCCTGTCAGCGCTTGCCCGCCCGCGCGCGCGCCCTCGGCCGCAGATCTAATCTTGGCCGTTGGTTTTAGATCTGACGGTTAGAATAGCCCGATTCCCCTTCGCGCGGTAGTTTTATTAAAGAGACCCTCGATTTATTGGAAATCAACTCGCCGTCCCTGGTTTTCGCGCGCAGGCCCCTGTATTCTTGCAGATTGAACTCTGGACTTTTAAATATTCACAGAATTAGACCTAAATTCATGTTTTGAATTCCCAAACTTGTTTATTTCATAACTTTTGCATATGAACTCCAAATTTAGTGATTCAAATTGCAAAATGTGCATAGAATTATTCTATATCTAAATAAAATGGTTTCACTGATGGTCTGCACAATCTAATTTTTAATATTGAATATGAACTAATGTAGATGTGTTTTTATTTATTTAACAAAATAAATAAAAGGAGAACCTTAGAGATTTAAACATGTGTAAGCTTGTGAGATTAATATTGTGTATTACATGAGTTTACGTCTGTTCTAAATTTTTGGTCACAATAAAATAGGTTGAACTATGTTTATGTACTTGAAAGTAACACTTAGGGGAAATAGTGATCTATTTTCAAATAAAGTTAATGTATGTTATAGTTTATGTTATACTTTGAATTCATTATCCCTTATGTAGTATTGTGTCTTTTTAAGATGTGATCCAATGTTTGTACATGTGTGGTGTGTTGTTCATTTGTACTTTCCAAATATATTGAATGCATGCTTGCTTTATTTAGACAACGAGCAGTCCGAAGTTCCTGAGTGTGTTGCCGAAGATCCCTCTGAGCAACAACCTAGTGAAGGCAAGTGTCCTCAGACCCAATATGTCCTACTTACTTTATAATTCACTGTCCCGCATTACTTTAAGAAACATAAGGATTGACTAGTCTGTATTCACTTATTCTTGTTTACCTTTTGGGTTATCATGGTTAGCATTTTGCTATTGCCTTAACTTAAATCAATGAACATGATAGGAATTTGAGTTTTGATTTGCAAAAACAAACCAAGTGGTGGCAAAGGATGATCCATATATGCCAAAATTGAATCAAAATAAATTTGAGTTTTATTTGAAGTGATATTGCACTTGTTCTAGTTGCTTTATGTTGTGTTGGCATAAATCACCAAAAAGGGGGAGATTGAAAGGGAAATGTGCCCTTGGGCCATTTCTAAGTATTTTGGTGATTGAGTGCCAACACAAGTGCTTAAATGTGAATCTATACCCATGGATGGACAAAGTGCAAATCAAGAGTAAAGGTATGTTTCTAAGCCTTAGTACATTGTTTTGAAGACTAATGTATTGTGTCTAAGTGCTTGAAACAGGAGAAATCGAGTCAGAGAAAAGTTGGCTGTGTACAGCCAAAAGGCTGTTCGGTCTGGAGCACCGGACTGTCCGGTGGTGCACCGGACAGTGTCCGGTGCGCCAGACTGACTTGGGCCAACTGGCCGCTCTCGGGAATTTACCGGCGACGTACGGCTATAATTCACCGGACTGTCCGGTGTGCACCGGACTGTCCGGTGAGCCAACGGTCGGCCGGGCCAACGGTCGGCCGCGCGATCTGCGCGGGACACGTGGCCGAGCCAACGGCTAGAAGGGGGCACCGGACTGTCCGGTGTGCACCGGACATGTCCGGTGCGCCAACGGCTCTCTGGCGGCCAACGGTCGGCTGTGCCGTTTAAGGAAAGAAATCGGGCACCGGACAGTGTCCGGTGTGCACCGGACTGTCCGGTGTGCACCGGACTGTCCGGTGCACCAGTCGACAGAAGGCAAGATCAGCCTTCCAGATTTGCTCTCAACGGCTCCTAGTTGCCTTGGGGCTATAAAAGGGACCCCTAGGCGCATGGAGGGATACACCAAGCAACCTTAGAGCATTCTTGATCATCCACACTCAGTCTTTGCGCATTCGTTTGTCATTCTCAGTGATTCGAGCTCCGTTCTAGTGAGAACTTTGAGATAGTCTTTTGAGCTCGATTCTTGGCCGTGTGTGTGCACATTTTGCTGTGGATTTGTGTGTGTTGTTTCCCTCCCTTACTCCGTATTTCTTTGTGAATCTCAAGTGTAAGGGCGAGAGGCTCCAAGTTGTGGAGATTCCTCGCAAACGGGATATTGAAAGGCAAAGCAAAACACCGTGGTATTCAAGTTGGTCTTTGGACCGCTTGAGAGGGGTTGATTGCAACCCTCGTCCGTTGGGACGCCACAACGTGGAGTAGGCAAGCGTTGGTCTTGGCCGAACCACGGGATAAACCACTGTGTCATCTCTGTGTTTGATCTCTTGTGGTATTGTGTTTTGTTGAGACTCCTCTCTAGCCACTTGGCGATTATTGTGCTAACAATTAACCAAGTTGTGTGGCTTAAGTTTTGAAGTGTCACAGGATCACCTATTCACCCCCCTCTAGGTGCTCTCAGGGATCCTCTTTGATTAGAAGAACTTTGGATACTTTTATGATGATGATTAACAATGATGCCATAAAATCTAATCTGTGGTATTTCCTCGTTTGAGGAAGTACTTTTGGGTAATAACTGGGTTTATTACTAAAAGTTGGCTCTATTAATAATAATAAATACTTGACTAACTTAAAAGAAACTGCTTGACCTCAACCCCATATATAGCTAGTCCACTTTAGCCAATCAGGACATTTGCTGAGTACGTTGATGTGTACTCACCCTTGCTTTACAAATGACCCCACCCCAGGTTGTCCCCACTGTACTCAGTACTCAGGAGGTGATGCTGGCAACATGGAAGATTTCGAGGAGTTTCAGGACTACGACGAGTTCTAGTTCTCTCTTAGTGGCAAACCCCCAGTCAGCTGCCTGTGTAGGCTTAGCATCTACGTTTCGTAATTCCGCACTTTGATAATTATGCTGAACAATGGTTATGTAATAGACTCTGTGGATGTCTTCGGCATCTTGATGTAATAAAGTACCTTTCCGCTACTTATTTCAAGCAATGTGTGATGATGTCCAATTATGTAATCGCTGTGTACATGAGCTTCTGATCCTGGCACGTACATGGTTCGCATTCAGTTTGCCTTCCAAAACCGGGTGTGACATAAGTGGTATCAAAGCCCTTGCTGACTGTAGGTCCGCTAACCCAGACTAGAATGGTCGCCTAAGGACTATAGACCCCTACTCTTACCTTGACCTTAGAGTTCTTTCAAAAGATGGTTATCTTGACCAACTCTATGTTATTTACTTATCTCAAAAGTTTCGTCTCACTTTTCTTTCTGCTTACTTTCTGGTCTCATAGTTCTACTCTTACGCTTGTGCTTATGATATCTTTTGTAGATGGCTCGTCTTAGGTGCACTGCACGTAAGTCTGTGATCCCCTTTTTGCCTTCTCGCCTGGCGGAGCGTCCACTGTATCGCACGATGTCAGGTTAGTCCAGTCAACTGGAGAGACTGCATCGTCGCCTACACGAGGAGCAGGAGCAGCAGGACTCTTCCCCCTCGCCTCAGCGGGAGGTGGAGTCTAAGAGGCCGCCTTCCCCTGCACCTCAGCCAGAGATGCCCCCTTCACCACCACAGGGCATCCCAGCTGCTGGAGGAGACCCTGATGGAGATGGAGATGACAACGACGCCGGTGGCAGTTCAAGCCACGACACGGAGCGTTCAGAGGAGCCAGAGCCGGAGGGATGAATCGTGAGACCCATCAATCGTGACGCCGCTCGCGGGTGCCACTTCCACGATGCTCTCGATACCTTGTTGCGTCGAGTTTTCGACCGACACACTTGGTCAATTGAGTATCGTTGTGTAGTCTTCCAGCATCGTCGCTGGCTATACCCGGACCAATGGGAGGCTACTTGCTTGGTGCGCCATCCGGACGATGATCTCCGGGGTGCAGAGGCCTTCTCAGAGCACTATTCTATTACTGAGAGGGAACTGCCGAGGCAGCCATGCAAGATGCAGCACGACGGGCACTTTCTCAGTATTGCTCGATGTTCAGCGGGGTAGCTGATGGCCTTGACCTGAAGTACTACCCTCACCGTTCGACCGGTAGTGCTGGAGGTGTGATTGTCTCACCAGTCGGCGAGGGCAATCCCATGCTGAACAGCATGGTCAATCTGGTCATCGTGGTCAACACCGAGTTGGACCACGCCCTTGATGAGTTGGGCAAGGTTCGGGCAGAGGTTGTGGAATTGCGTGCTGAGTGCGCAGCACGCCACTATCTGGATGGTGGTTCTCCCGCCCCTGTCAGGATTCAGCACCCTTACCGTTCACCGCCCCATGGTCGCTTTGACTATGGTACTCCAGACTACAGGACCCGCATAGATTTGGATCCTTAGATCGACAGAGTTGGAGTCTATAATAATGCCTAGTTCAGTGTCTTAGTCTAGTCAGTTTTAGTTAGAATTAGTTTGCTTATCTATGTTGGATGCTTGTTATGATGGACATGTACTGAAGTTGGATCTTTGTAATGATTGTCACCAAGGTGTGGGTATCCCCTGCAGCTTGGTGTAGTTATTAATAAAGTCAGTTATTTAGTTGGGTAATCCCTTTATTTCCCTTTTCCTCTTTATCTGAGAAGCTGCCAGTGAAGATGGTCGTTTGTCCAGTGCTATGAAGATTTTTCTATACATCTTTTCTTATGCTAAAAGACTGTAGAGTCATATTTGATATATGTGTGTGATCTATACAGATGTCTAAGAACAGGCACAGAGGTGCGAGGCGTGCTCAGCTAGAGCAGTAGGCACCCCAGGAGGATGCAGCCCAGCAGCAGTAGTTGCCGCCGCCACCCCCGATGACCATTGAGCAAATGTTCATGATGCAATCCCAGGCAGTTCAGGCAATTGGATAGACCTTAGCAGCTATGCAGCAGCAGCCACCACCACCTCAGCCTCCAGTGCAAGTCCAGATGCCACAAGTGCCCAGAGACAAGCGGGCAGAATTCATGAGGGGCCATCCCCCAGTCTTTGCCCACTCTGTTGATCCCATGGACGCAGAAGATTGGCTGCGTACCATAGAGCGTGAGTTGCACACTGCCCAGTGCAACGATCGTGAGGTGTTGTATGGTCCCCGACAGCTGAGGGGAGCAGCACATTCTTGGTGGGAGTCCTATCTCGCCACCCATGCCAACCCCGAAGCCATCACTTGAGAGGAGTTCAGGGATAACTTCTGTCGCTACCATGTGCCCGAGGGACTGATGATAGTGAGGAAGGAAGAGTTTCTCGCGTTGAAGCAAGGTCCCCTGTCTGTCAGCGAGTATAGGGACAAGTTTCTGCAGCTGTCGCGTTATGCCCCGGAAGATGTCAACACGGATGCCAAAAGGCAGTACCGCTTCTTGAGAGGATTAGTTGATCCCCTCCACTATTAGCTGATGAACCACACCTTCCCTATCTTCCAGCATCCGATAGACAGAGCAATCATGACATAAAGGAAGCGTTGGGAGATGGAGGACAGGAAACGCAAGATTGGTGGACCTCAGGTTGGGAGTAGCAGTCGTCCTTGCTACTTAGGCAACCCACCTCAGCCATTCAAGAAGGGTCACCAGCACCAGTACCAGCACCAGCATCAGCGTCAGAACCAGTAGCAGCAGTACCAGAGGCAGTTTCCTCAGCAGCAGTAGTACCGTCAGAATAACCAACAAGGAGGAAGTCAATACCAGCGTCAGAGCAACTAGGCAGCCCGTCTTCCTGTCCCAGCAACCAACCAGATCAATCAAGCAGCGCCAGCTCAAGGAGGAAGTCGTGCATGTTTCCACTATGGTGAACAAGGCCATTGGGTGAATCATTGCCCAAAGAAAGCAGCTCAGCAGCAGCTAGCTCCCAATGCCCCAGTTAGGTAGAATGCAATGCAGCAAGAAAGCAACAACCATGGGCAACCTCGTGCCCAGTATGGAAAGGTGAACCACTTGGAGGCCGACACAGTCCAGGAGACTCCAGGAGTGGCACTAGGTATGTTTTCAGTCGAGTACCATTCTGCAAATATCTTATTTGATACTGGAGCAACGCATTCTTTGTGACTACATCATGGGTAGAATCACATAATATACCAGTAGCACCCATGTATTCACCTATGAGAGTTAGTTCAGTTGGTGGAAGAACCCAAACAGATAGATTTTGCCCTAGTGCAAGAGTTCAAATAAGGGGGATAGAGTTCCCCGCTGATTTAATAGTTATGGGTAACCAGGATACAACTATAGATGTCATCCTAGGGATGAATTGGCTAACCAAGTATCAAGCCAGTTTTAGCTGTGACAAGAGAATAGTGAGGCTAGTGTCTTTACCAAGAGAAGAAGTGTTGGTGGAGTTGATCTTGTCAGAACCCAGAAAAGGGAGTTGTCACCAAGTCACCGCTCACATTGAGGAGATTAAACCATCAGAGGCTATCAGTGTAGTATCGGATTTCCCAGATGTGTTTCTCGAAGAGTTACCAGGTATGCCACCTGAAAAAAAGATTGAATTTGCCATAGAGCTTATACTAGGCACCGCCCCTATTTCCAAGAGAGCCTATCGAGTGTCCGGACCAGAATTGGTGGAACTCAAGAAGCAGATTGATGAGTTGTTGGAGAAAGGCTACATCAGACCAAGTACCTCACCTTGGGTAGCCTCAGTGCTATTTGTGGAGAAGAAGGACGGTACAAAGAGGATGTGCATTGACTACAGATCCTTGAATGAAGTTACTATCAAGAACAAGTACCCCCTGCCCAGGATTGAAGATTTATTCGATCAGTTGAGAGGAGCCAGTGTGTTCTCAAAGATAGATCTGAGGTCAGGCTACCATCAGCTCAGAATCCGACCTTCAGATATACCGAAGACAACATTCATCACCAAGTATGTACTGTATGAGTTCACGGTCATGTCATTCGGTTTGACAAATGCGCCAGCCTACTTCATGTACTTGATGAACAGTGTGTTCATGGACTACCTCGACAAGTTCATAGTGGTGTTCATTGATGACATTCTTATATATTCCCAGAATGAGCAAGAGCATGAGGAGCATTTGAGGAAAGTACTTTAGAGGTTACGAGATAGTCAACTGTATGCCAAGCTTAGCAAGTGTGAGTTCTGGATCAGTGAAGTCCTGTTCTTGGGTCACATTATAAACCAAGAGGGATTGGTTGTAGACCCGAAGAAGGTAACAGCTATCTTGGACGGGAAAGCACCAAAAGATGTCCGAGGAATCAAGAGTTTCATCGGAATGGCCGGTTATTATCGGCATTTCATTGAAGGTTTCTCCAAGATTGCCAAGCCAATGACAGCCTTATTGGCAAAGAAGGTTGAGTTCAAGTGGACCCTAGCATGCCAAAAGTCCTTTGAGACATTGAAGGAGAAGTTGACAATGGCACCAGTACTGATTCTGCCAGATGTTCACAAGTCATTCTCAGTGTATTGCGATGCTTCGTACACCGGACTAGGATGTGTGTTGATGCAGGAAGGGAGAGTAGTGGCATACTCGTCTCGACAGTTGAAGATTCATGAGAAGAACTATCCTACTCATGATCTAGAATTAGCAGCCGTGGTTCATGCATTGAAGACCTGGAGGCATTATCTGTATGGGCAGAAGTGTGATATCTACACGGATCACAAGAGTCTCAAGTACATATTCACTCAGTCAGAGTTAAACATGAGGTAGTGAAGATGGCTAGAGTTGATCAAAGATTATGAGCTGGAGATTCATTATCACCCAGGCAAAGCAAATGTAGTTGCAGATGCTCTTAGCAGGAAGAGTCAAGTCAATATGTTGGCCGCTCACCCGATGCCATATGAGCTAGCAAAGGAATTCGACAGATTAAGTCTCGGATTTATGAACAACACCCAAGGGGTGACAATTGAGTTGGAACCCACTTTAGAGCAAGACATCAGGAAGGGTCAGAAGGATGATGAGAAAATCAACGAGATCCGACAGCTGATCATAGATGGAAAAGGCAAGGATTTCCGTGAAGATGCAGAAGGAGTGGTATGGTTCAAGGACAGACTGTGTGTTCCTGATATCAAACCAATTCGGGAACTGATTCTCAAGGAAGCTCATGAGACAGCATACTCTATACACCTTGGCAGTGAGAAGATGTACCAAGACCTGAAGAAAAGATTCTGGTGGTACGACATGAAAAGAGAGATAGTAGAGTATGTGGCAGTATGTGACAGTTGTCAGAGGATTAAAGCAGAACATCAGAGACCTTCAGGTTTGTTGCAACCATTGCAGATTCCTCAGTGGAAATGGGATGAGATCGGAATGGACTTTATAGTCGGTTTGCCCCACACTCGTAGTAGTGGACCTTTTGACAAAGGCGGCCCATTTCATACCAGTCAAGACCACCTACAACAATGCGGTGTTAGCCGAACTATACATGGCTCGGATTGTGTGCTTGCATGGCGTTCCAAAAAAGATAATATCAGATAGAGGTACCCAGTTCACCTCTCATTTTTGGCAGCAGTTGCATGAAGCTTTGGGCACACACTTAAAGTTCAGCTCAGCTTATCACCCACAGACAGATGGTCAAACAGAGAGAACCAATCAGATTTTGGAGGATATGTTGAGGGCTTGTGCCTTACAAGACAAGATAGGTTGGGACAAGAGATTACCATATGTACAATTCTCTTACAATAGCAGCTATCAGGCCAGTCTGAAGATGTCACCGTTCGAAGCGCTCTATGGGAGGAATTGCAGAACTCCATTGCATTGGGACCAACCTCGGGAAAGACAGGTGTTCGGACCAGATATTCTGCTTGAAGCTGAAGAGAACATCAGAATGGTCCGAGAGAATTTAAAGGCAGCGCAGTCCAGACAGCGAAGCTATGTTGACACCAGAAGAAGGGAACTCAGTTTTGAAGTGGGAGATTATGTCTATTTGAAGGTGTCACCCATCAGAGGAACCAAAAGGTTTGGAGTCAAAGGCAAGCTAGCACCTCGTTATATTGGACCATATCAGATTCAAGCCAGACGTGGAGAAGTGGCTTATCAACTCAGCTTACCAGAAAATCTGTCCACTGTTCACAATGTGTTCCATGTGTCTCAGTTGAAGAAATGCTTGAGAGTGCCAGAAGAGCAGTTGCCAGCAGAGGATCTTGAAGTTCAAGAAGATCTAACTTATATTGAGAAACCAACTCAAATTCTAGAGATAGCAGATTGGGTCACCCGGAGAAGTACCATTAGGATGTGCAAAGTCAAATGGGGTCATCACTCAGAAGAAGAAGCAACCTGGGAAAGAGAAGATGATTTAAAAGCCAAGTACCCTGAGCTCTTTTCTAGCCAGCCCTGAATCTCAAGGGTGAGATTCTTTTAAGGGGGATAGGTCTGTAACACCCTGATTTTGGTGATATAAAATTTCTTTCTAATTATCACCCAAAATCATGTGTTACTCTTCTTTTTCTCACTCTAGGTTTTCTCTCTCTAGATTCATTCTCCCTTTTTCCTTTTGATTAGAGATAGCCTAAACTAGTGAAGGTTAATTATTTATTTTTGTCAAAACCTTATGAGTCATGACATGTTGCATCATGCTGAGCTTAAAATATTCTTTGAAGTGTTGCACAAGTTTGAATTTTTTTTGAATTGAAACATAGTTTGAATTTGGATTTGAAAACCCTATAGAAAAAGAAATTGTAAAGGAATTAGAAAATTCAGGGAAAAAGAAAAGAAACCATTTCGGCCCAAACCATCCCACCAGGCCCAGTCCCGCGCGCGCACCTGCCGCCCCTGACAGGCGAACCCTGCCTGTCGGCGCCAGTCTTCCACGCGCGCTCACTCTCTCACTCGCTGCCTAGTGGGGCCAACCTGTCGGCGCCAGTTTCCTTCGCCCGCGCGCTCCCTCCCTCTCTCTGTCTCGCGGGCCCGGATTGCCAGTCGTCAAGCCGTTGCGCCGCACGCCCCTTTCTTCTCTCTCTGCGCCGTGAACCCTACCTGTCAGTTCCGCCTTCTCCGCGCTCGCCGTGGACCGACGCGTACGCACTCGCGCATGTCACTAGGTTTCTCGGCCACGACGCCCGCCCACGTGCCCAGCTCCCTTTTTAGAGCCCCACCAGTGCCTTGCGCACACCCCTCACCTCATTTCGCCTAGCTTCGCCCTCTCTCGCGCTCTGCTCACGACGCCAGCCGCCGCCAGAGACCCGCACCCGTGTTCCCGGCCATCCAGCTCACCGGAGACCGCTCCAAGCCTCCCCGAGCTCCGCCCCGAGGTGAGATACCTGTCCCCGTGCCCAATTTCCCTTATTGCGTTCTGTGCTCGATCAATTTCGCCTTCGCCGGTGCTCGGCCACGGCAGTCCGCCGTGCTCGCGCGGTGGCCGATCAATTTAGCTCGGTCTAGTTCACTGGAGTGGGTCCCTGTGTCACCTCTGCCTCTGCTAAAGTTAGCCAAGGCCTTAGCGCGCCTTAGGACTCTTGTGGCCAGAATGGCTCACCAGAGTTTCTCCGGCCCACCCGAGACCTTCTCACCACCGCTCTCCCCTCTCTGCCCGTGGATTCATGGCCTCTTCCCCGCCATTGAGTTCGTCGTGGCGCCCTCTTCCTCTCTGCTCAACTCCGGCGACCTCGGAGCCACCCTAGCTCGCGCCTGCCTCAACTCCGGTGACCTCGCCACCGTGGAGAGGAGCGGCGCCGCTTCGCGCACGTCTGTTTCCCCGGTCTGATTTCCCCCGTCCGATCTTGATCGCACGGCCCGGACCGCGGGATATCGCTTCGCGCACGCGTGCTTGAAGCCCTGGCCCGCCTGTCAGCGCCACCCGCAGCCGCTCATCCTTCCCGGTTTGATTTCCCCCATCCAATCTTGATCGAATGGCTCGGACCCCCTCGGATCCCCTTCGTCCGATCTTGATCGAACGGCTCGGACCCCCTCGGACCCCTGCAGCCGTCTGTTTCCCCCTGGCGCTGGGCCTACTCGGTCCACGCGCTCTCCCCTTCTGTCGCTGACACTCCCTGGCCCGCCTTTCAGCGCTCACCCGCTCGTGCGCACCCTCGGCCGCAGATCTAATCTCGGCCGTTGGTTTTAGATCTGATGGTTAGAATAGCCCGATACCCCTTCGCGCGGTAGTTTTATTAAAGAGACCCTCGATTTATTGGAAATCAACCCGCCGTCCCTGGTTTTCGCGCGCAGGCCCCTGTATTCTTGCAGATTGAACCCTGGACTTTTAAATATTCACAGAATTAGACCTAAATTCATGTTTTGAATTCCCAAACTTGTTTATTTCATAACTTTTGCATATGAACTCCAAATTTGTGATTCAAATTGCAAAATGTGCATAGAAATATTCTCTATCTAAATAAAATGGTTCCACTTACGGTCTGTACACTCTAATTTTTAAGATTGAATATGAACAATGTAGATGTGTTTTTATTTATTTAACAAAATAAATAAAAGGAGAACCTTAGAGATTTAAACATGTGTAAGCTTGTGAGATTAATATTGTGTATTACATGAGTTTACCTCTGTTCTAAATTTTTGGTCACAATAAAATAGGTTGAACTATGTTTATTTACTTGTAAGTAACACTTAGGGGAAATAGTGATCTATTTTCAAATAAAGTTAATGTATGTTATAGTTTATGTTATACTTTGAATTCATTATCCCTTATGTAGTATTGTGTCTTTTTAAGATGTGATCTAATTTTTGTACATGTGTGGTATCTTGTTCATTTGTACTTTCCAAATGTATTGAATGCATGCTCACTTTATTTAGACAACGAGCAGTCCGAAGTTCTTGAGTGTGTTGCCGAAGATCCCTCTGAGCAACAACCTGGTGAAGGCAAGTGTCCTCAGACCCAATATGTCATACTTACTTTATAATTCACTGTCCCACATTACTTTATGAAACATAAGGATTGACTAGTCTGTATTCACTTATCCTTGTTTACCTTTTGGGTTATCATGGTTAGCATTTTGCTATTGCCTTAACTTAAATCAATGAACATGATGTGAACATTTATGATACGATACTGTTATCCTGATTATGTTGATGAACTTCTGATACTCTAGGGCGCTCAGGCCTTTTTCCTGAGCACCTCTCCATAAGGACCTGTTCGTGGAGTGACCACCCGGGATAACAGTGCAACCATAAGGGTGGAATGGGACGCCCTTAGCTGATTAATTAGATGAACCTGGGGGTGTAGTTGGCTTTACCAGAGGGCCATCAATGGGGGTCGGGGTGTAGTGCTCGCTCTGCCAAGGTTGGGGTGCAGAGGTTCATTCGTTTTGGTTTTTGTTAGTCACCCATCTTGGGGAGGTGTACTGCGTTTGTATGACTAGCGAAACCTAACGAGCAGCTATGCACCAGGGGAGTCCTTGTAAAGGCTATGTAGTGAAACCTTGCTAACTCACCTTGGTAGTGTTTGAGGGTTTGATCTACCCGAGGCATAAAGGGATCACAACTTGTGGGTAAAGTGTGCAACCTCTGCAGTGTGTTAAAAACTGGTATATTAGCCGAGCTCACGGTTAAGAGTAGCCTTGGGATCCTCTTTGATTAGAAGAACTTTGGATACTTTTATGATGATGATTAACAATGATGCCATAAAATCTAATCTGTGGTATTTCCTCGTTTGAGGAAGTACTTTTGGGTAATAACTGGGTTTATTACTAAAAGTTGGCTCTACTAATAATAATAAATACTTGACTAACTTAAAAGCAACTGCTTGACCTTAGCCCCATATACAGCTAGTCCACATTAGCCAAACGGGACATTTGCTGAGTACGTTGATGTGTACTCACCCTTGCTTTACAAACCACCCCACCCCAGGTTGTCCCCACTGTACTCAGTACTCATAAGGTGATGCTGGCAACATGGAAGATTTCAAGGAGTTTCAGGACTACGAAGAGTTCTAGTTCTCTCTTAGTGGCAAACCCCCAGTCAGCTTCCTGTGTAGGCTTAGCATCTATTTTTTGTAATTCCGCACTTTGATAATTATGATGAACAATGGTTATGTAATAGACTCTGTGGATCTCTTGGGCATCTTGATGTAATAAAGTAGCTTTCTGCTATTTATTTCAAGCATTGTGTGATGAAGTCCAATTATGTAATTGCTGTGTACGTGAGCTTCTGATCCTAGCACGTACATGGTTCGCATTCGGTTTGCCTTCCAAAACCGGGTGTGACAGTCGAGCTCTCCAAGAAGATTGTGGAGGAGCCGCTGTGTCGATTGTGAGGGGTTCGCGCCTACCTCACCGGAGCGGTAAAGGCGACGCTAGTGGAAACGAGGTATTGAGTGATTTCTTGTCCACTTGGCTCAAAGATCAAGCTGCATCTTGATAGAGGAGCAAGTGAGAGCTCGAAGTCCACCTCAACCTGGATTAGGGGTGATCGGCAAATCACCGATACCATGGGATAAAATCTGGTGTCTTTCTCTTCTCGCATTACTTATTACCGTGCAAGTAATTAGTATTTCGCATATTGTCTTTCTTGTATACAATTACCATAGTTGTTTCTCATAGATCGCTTACTTGTTGTCACTAGAGATTTTATACCTCTTGTCATATTGATTAAATTTCTCTAGTGTTTTTTATTTTAGTCAAAACTGTCTATTCACCCTCCTCTAGCTGGTGTCCTAGATCCTACAACTGGTATCAGAGCCGAGGACTCCAATGTTTATGGATCTAATCATCCCGGAGTTGGACAAAATGGCTAGTAACAACAATGTGCACATTGGGAAGCCACCACATTTTGATGGAAATAACTATGACTATTGGAAAATAAGAATGTCAATGCATCTTAGAGCAATGGGTGGAAAAATTTGGCCAATTGTCAAGGATGGGTTTGTTGTGTTGAAACAAGATGAACCATCGGCTAGTGACAATGAGAACATTCTTACAAATGATCAAGCCATGAATGTATTTTATGATGCTCTTGACATAAATGAGTTCAACCGTATCAAGAATCTCGCAACTGCTCATGAGATTTGGATTAAGCTAATGGAAATTCATGAAGGAACTACAATTGTGAAGAGTGCAAAGCTATATGTGTGCAAAGGAAAATTTGAGAAATTCATCATGAAAGAAGAAGAAAGTGTATCCGATATGTTCAACCGGTTAAATGAGATAGTGAATGAGCTCAAGGGACTTGGTTTTGATGTACCAGATGTGGATTTCACTCATAAGTTCCTTAGATCCATTCCGGAGAAGTATGATACTATTGTGACCATGCTAGTAAGAAGTGATTTATATACACTTCTTCAACCAAAGTTTTGGGAGAAATTCTTACTCAAGATATATTCAAGAAATCTCAAGCCGATGCTATAAGTTTGGCAAAGAAAGTGAAGAATGAATCAATCGCTCTCAAAGCTAAAGCTTCTAAGGCAATTGAAAAAGAAGATAGTGATGATGAAGAAAATGAAAGTGAGAGCGATGGAGATATGGCTCTATTTGTAAAGAAATTCAATAAATTCTTGAAGAAGAAGAGGGGTCAACCTAGAAGAGGCCAAACATCAAGAAGAAATGCTTTCAATGATAGAAAGTGTTTTGAGTGTGGGGAACCCGGTCACATCGCCATGAATTGCCCTAATAAGAAGAAGGGGAAAGATGGAGATGATAAGAAGAAGAAGAAATTCTACAACAAGAAGAAGGATGGCAAAGCCTACCTAGTTGAATGGGATTCGGATGCTAGCTCAGATGATGATGATGACACCTCATCCAAGCTTAATGCCGGAATTGCCATCAAGGAAGCCCCTTCACTTTTCTCATCCCCTCATTGTCTTATGGCAAAGGGAGATGCTAAGGTGAAAATCATAACCGATTTAAATGATGTATATGATGATGATGATGTTGATGATGATGGCTATTCATATGATGATCTTGTTAGAATGTTAGGTGAGGCCGATGACTACATGCACAAAGAAAAAGAAAAGTTTAAGACCTTGAAGGAATTGTATAAAAACCTCCAAGTGTCTTTTGAGGAGCTCAAGACCTCTCACAACAATCTAAAAGAGAATTGTGAGAAGCTTGTGGAAGCTCAAAACTCATCTATTGTGCATGAAGTTGTGGTGGTCACCGAGGATGTTGGAGTCACTTGTGACTTACTTGATAGTTCTACAAGTGAACCACAACCTACTAACTCTATTTGTGATAATTGCAAAATTTCTCTTATGAATGATAATATTGCTCGTGATGAATCACAAATCATTGTTGAGAATGAAGTATTAGTAGAGAGAGTGAATGCTCTAACCCATGATCTAGAGAAGGCATATGGTGGAAAGGCTAAATTGGATTTCATATTGGGAAGTCAACGGTGCTCACTTAATCGTGAGGGTCTTGGATATGTTCCCAAGAAAGGAAAGAATGCTTTTGTAAAGCAAAAGACATTATTTGTAAAAGAATGTGACAAAGTGTGTCACAAGAAGGGACATATCAAGAAGAATTGTCCTAAGCTCAAGAATATATCCTCCACTTGTTTTGAGATTGTTATGTTCTCTCTCATAATGCAAAAGGTGTTCATGCTAAATTTGTTGGTACTTCAATTGTTGGCAATAAGAAGAAAGCCATTTGGGTGCCAAAGACCTTGGTCATTAACATCTAAGGATCCAAGCAAGTTTGGGTACCTAAAAGAGATTGATTTCTTTTTGTAGGTGAACTACAAGGCGGGAGGGAATCATTGGGTGTTGGATAGTGGATGCACTCAACACATGACCGGAGATATGAAAATGTTCACCCAAATGAGTGTGGAAGATTGCTCAAGTTATGATAGTATCACATTTGGAGATAATCACAAAGGAAAGGTTAAAGGATTGGGTAAAATTGCTATTTCGAATGATCATTCCATATCAAATGTGCTCTTGGTTGAGTCTTTGAATTTTAATTTGCTATCCGTAGCTCAATTATGTGATTTAGGATTTAGTTGCAATTTTATTGTTGATGATGTTATTATCTCTAGTGTTGATGGTAGCAATCTTAAGTTTAAAGGCTTTAGATATAAAAATCTTTATCTTGTTGATTACTCATCCAGTGAGGCAAAGCTCACAACTTGCTTATTCTCAAAGGCTTCACTAGGTTGGTTATGGCATAGAAGACTTGGTCATGTTGGAATGAAGCAACTCAATCATTTAACTAAACATGATTTAGTCCGTGGCTTAAAAGATGTGAAATTTGAGAAGAACAAATTGTGTAGCTCTTGTCAAGCCGGGAAGCAAGTGGCAAATACTCATCCAAATAAGAGTCAAATGTCTACTCATCGGCCTTTGGAATTACTTCACATGGACTTATTTGGACCAACATCTTTTGTGAGTATTGGCGGTAATTCCTATTGCCTTGTGATTATGGATGATTATTCTATATTCACTTGGGTTTATTTTCTTTGGGATAAATCTAACGTGTTTGAAACATTCAAGTCATTTGCTATATTGGCTCAAAACCAATTTGATTTTGATATCAAGAAAGTTAGAAGTGATGCTAGAATTGATGAATATTGTGATGACAAGGGTATTAAACATGAATTTTCTTCCAAATATACTCCGGAACAAAATGGTATTGTTGAAAGGAAGAATAGGACTCTCATTGATATGGCTAGGTCTATGCTAGTGGAATATAATTTGTCGGATTCTTATGCCACTCATCAAATAGGCTATATTGTCACAAGCTCTTGAAGAAAACTCCCTATGAATTGCTCATTGGTAGAAAACCAAATATCTCATATTTTAGAGTATTCGGTTACAAATGCTATATTATTTTGAGAAAGGGAAGCCGACTCTCTAAATTTACTATATAACAAAGCTGGTTCAAAACGGCAGCTCTCGTTGTGTCCACGTCATCTATTTTTCTTTATATAACAAAGCTGGTTCAAAACGGCAGCTCTTGTTGTGTCCACGTCATCTATTTTTCTTCCACCGCACGATTGAATCTTGACGGAGAGTAGCCAGCCTCCAGAAGCTTCATCTTGACGGAGAGTAGCCAGCCTCCAGAAGCTTCGTGACGGCAGCTCTTGTTGTGTCCACGTCATCTATTTTTCTTCCACCGCACGATTGAATCTTGACGGAGAGTAGCCAGCCTCCAGAAGCTTCATCTTGATGGAGAGTAGCCAGCCTCCAGAAGCTTCGTGTCCTTCAGCCATCGGCGATGGATAAGGCTCCTCTCCCCCTTCCCAGGTCCCACAGCCCACGCCGGAGTCGCCTCCAAGTTCCCCTCTTTCTCATCCTCCTTTTCGGAAAACTACTCGAAGAGTTTGCGAACTCCATATCCAGCTACGCTCCAAGCTCCTCGTCGTCCTCAACGACGCCGCCTCTCTCGAGCACGCGCCTGCGTCCATCTCGCGTACGACGGCGCGTCTCTTTTTCCCAGCGCCGCGAGGTGAGTGGTACCTTCACTGATGCAGCGACGCGGCTCTGCTACTCAGCGTTGCAAGGCGATAGTTCGCTCCCGTTGGCCATGTCTCCCATACGCACTGCGCGTCCCGAGATGAAGGGATGCTTCGGCGGCCGGGTGCTGGCGTGCAAGCAAGGCAATGACATCCCCGATGCCCGCGCACATGGAAGGCAACGACGACTGTAGAGGCCCGCGTGCGAGCGAGGCTCCGACTGCCCGATGCGTGGGAGACAAGGTCGCAACTATTTTTCCGACTGCTCGCACGCGTGGGAGAACACTGTGATGGAGGCCCATGGCGGCACTGGAGAGAGGCGATGGTGGCTACTAGCTATCGTGCAGAGCAGGTAAACCCAACAGTGGCGTAAAGTATTGAGCATAAAATTAATAACCTTAAACTGAAGCTATATGTATATACGTAGATAAAATCAGTACAATTTGTATCTACGGGGAAGAGTAGAATAATGTACATCGCTAGCTGCCACCGCCACGGAGGTTCATGTGGAGGAAGACGCCGCGCGGAGGGACGCTGCCCTCGTCATGCGGACTACACCCAAGATGGACGAGTCTCGCACCGAGGGAGATCCGGACCCAACTGGAAGTGGAAGCGGCATCTTGGGGCCAAGCGCCGCCGAAAGATAGCTACGGAGAAGAAGGGGATCGCGACAGCAACGAGTCAGCAGGTCCAGCACCCATGCTTATCCTTCCTTTGTGTTTCTAATTGATTTGTTTTTTTTTCTGCCCGCGCCATATCGCCGGTTTGCGGCCCCGGGGCTACCCGCCATTGAAAGGCAGCGGCGGAGAAGAATGTGGTCGTGGCTGTAATGGGTCAGCAGGTACATCATCCACACTTATCATTTCGTTTGTGTTTTTGTTTGATCAATTTTTAAAATTTCTTTATCAGTTTGATTGGTATCCACTTGCATCCTCTCACAATTTGATTCGTGTTCGTTGGATGGGTCTCAAAGTTACCTGTTGCTTCGACTACACTCTCTGAATTTCGCAAACGACATCTTCGGGCCAAGCGCCGCCGAAAGATAGCTACGGAGAAGAAAGGGATCGCGGATCGTGGCGGCAATGAGTCAGCAGGTCCAGCACACATGCTTATCCTTTTCCTTTGTGTTTCTATTTGATCTGTTTTTTTCTGCCCGCGCCATATCACCGGTTTACGGCCCCGGGGCTACCCGCCGTCGAAAGGCAGCGGCAGAGAAGAATGTGGTCATGGCTGTAATGGATCAGCAGGTACATCATCCACACTTATCATTTCCTTTGTTTTTTGTTTGATCAATTTTTAAAATTTCTTTATCAGTTTGATTGGTATCCACTTGCATCCGCTCACAGTTTGATTCGTGTTCGTTGGATGGCGACGTCTCAGGTTTCGTACAGTTCACTAAATTTATTTTGCTCAATTGTAAGGGAATTGTGTCCTATATAAGCTCGTGCTCGTGCTGCACCCGGAGCACCCCTTCTTCCTACAAGTCTGGTTCAATTAAATTTTTTTGTTCTGTCGTGTTGCAAAGTACTTGGCGAGCTATGATATGTCATTACCTTAGTGAAAAAATTGTTTCTAATATATCAGTATTTTTTAGCTGTGCAGATCATGTCATCATATAGATGTTGCAAACATTATAAAATAGAGGATCCATTTGAACTCTTGAGATTGTGGAGTGCATGCCTAGCCTAAATATGAAACTTAGCGTTGGCATTAGTAATTTCAAGTGTTATCTGAATAAATTGTTTCATACTTGAATTGTTTTCCATGTGTTATTTCAAAAATGAAGTAATCGGTTTCTATTTCTGGTTTTGTTACTGAAAGTGGCGTGCCATGATTCTTGCCAAGAGAACAATAGTGTCCTTGGCTGTTGTGTGAGTTTTCAGAAAGTTCAGATTTCTTGCATGCATAACCTAAATGTGAGACTTAGCATTGTCATTAGTAATTTGAAGCGTTATCTGAAGGAATTGCTTCATACTTGAATAGCTTTCCTTATGTTATTCCAAAAAAAAATGAAAGTAATCACTTTCTAGCTATGGTTTTGCTACTGAGAGTGACGTCATGAAGAGTGTTCAAAGTTTTTTTTTGACGTTCCAAAGCATGGTAACCACCAAGGATTCATCCTTTACAAAGATTCTTCATCGCAGGATTTCAATGCATTACTATTTTCCTATCATTCAGTGATATTCGCTCTCTCTACTAACAATGCTTCCTTATGTTCGCAGTGTTGTTCAGTGTTCTTCAGTACCTACAAAAATGTGAAAACCTCCAATAGTACAATCACATATATTAAATGAAATATGCTACATATATTAGTATGATCATTAAATGTGTACTCTCTTATCTATAATATTTATTGCCAAAATTATAATTCTAAATATACTTCAGAAACATTAGGCTTGCGCGCGAGGCGCGCTTCAGACACTAGTTTGAGAAGAAATGTGATGAAGGTTTTCTACTTGGATATTCATCAAATAGCAAGGCTTATAGAGTTTTCAATAAGACTCGTGGTATTATTGAAGAAGCATATGGTGTTGAGTTTGATGAAACAAATGGGTCTCAAGATAAAAACAACAATCTTGATGATGTTGGTGGAGCTCAATTGAGAAATGCTATGAAAACAATGGCTATTGGTGAAATAAAGCCAAAAGAAGATAATGATGAAAATAGTGTGGTTGTCATTCCATCCTCTTCAACCCTAAATGAAGAAAATCACCAAAGCCAACAAAATGATGAAGTTGTGGATGCTCATGATCAAGATATCTCAAGTCATTCGGTCCCTCCTCATGTTTCAACTAGTAATTCTCAAATGGTATCAAGAATCCATCATTCTATTATGAAGGATCACCCAATTGATCAAGTTGTGGGTGACATTAGTAAGGGTGTTCAAACTCACTCTTGTATAGCTTCATTTTGTGAACATTTCTCTTTTGTATCTTGTATGGAACCTAACCGTGTAGATGAAGCTCTGCTTGATGTTGATTGGGTGAATGCAATGCATGAGGAATTAAATAACTTCACCCGAAATGAAGTTTGGGAGCTTGTTGAGAGACCAAAGAACCACGATGTTATTGGTACCAAATGGGTGTTTCACAACAAGCACAATGAAGATGGAATAGTACTAAGAAACAAGGCAAGATTAGTGGCACAAGGGTATACTCAAATAGAGGGGTTGGATTTCGGTGAGACATTTGCTCCCGTGGCAAGATTGGAAGCAATCTAGATCCTTCTTGCTTATGCTTGTGCTCATAATATCAAGCTCTACCAAATGGATGTAAAGAGTGCCTTTCTAAACGGTAAGATTAGTGAACTAGTATATGTTGAACAACCTTCCGATTTTGAGGACCCCAAAAGACCTAACCACGTGTACAAGCTTTCTAAAGCTCTCTATGGGCTTAAGTAAGCCCCACGCGCTTGGTATGAAAGGCTTAGGGATTTCTTGCTTTCCAAAGACTTTAAAATTGGGAAGGTTGACACTACCCTATTCACTAAAACAATTGGCAAAGATTTGTTTGTTTGTCAAATTTATGTTGATGATATTATTTTTGGATCTACTAATGAATTGTTGTGTGAGGATTTGGAAAAATGATGTCAAAGGAATTTGAAATGTCTATGATAGGAGAATTGAGCTTCTTTCTCGGTCTTCAAATCAAACAATTGAAAGATGGAATCTTTATAAGTCAATCAAAATATCTGAAGGATATGCTCAAGAAGTTTGGCTTAGAAAATGCAAAGCCTATCAAGACTCCTATGGCAACAAATGGTCATGTAGACTTAGATGAGGGAGGTATAATGGTTGATTAAAAACTTTTTCGCTCAATAATTGGTAGTTTTCTTTACATTACCGCATCTAGGCCCAATGTTATGTTTAGTGTTTGCATGTGTGCTCGATTTCAAGCTTCACCTAGAGAGATTCACTTGGAAGCCGCAAAAAGAATTCTAAGATATTTGAAGTTTGCCCCCAATATTGGTCTATGGTATCCCAAAGGTGCTCAATTTGAATTGATTGGATATTCGGATTCGAACTATGCGGGTTGCAAAGTTGATAGGAAGAGCACCTCTGGTTGCTGTCAATTTCTTGGGAGGTCTCTTGTTTCATGGTCTTCTAAGAAGCAAAATTCCGTTGCTCTCTCTACCGCCGAGGCGGAATATATATCTGCCGGTAATTGTTGTGCTCAATTATTATGGATGAAACAAACTCTATTGGATTATGGGATCATTTTCAAGAATGTGCCTCTCATGTGTGATAATGAGAGTGCGGTAAAATTGGCTACAAATCTGGTCCAACACTCAAGAACGAAGCATATTGATATACGACATCACTTCTTGAGAGATCATGTTGGAAAGGGAGATATCACTATATATTCGATTGGCATGGATGATCAATTGGCCGATATATTTACAAAGCCATTAGATGAAACGAGGTTTTGCAAATTAAGAAGTGAAATGAATGTGATAGATCTCTCAAACGTGGCTTGAGGTTGAATACACATGTGTAGTATTGCATTTCGATTCTAAATATGCTCTCTAGGCTATTTATTAGATATTTTTGATGATTTTTTATTCTTGTTTAATCTAAATAGTTTTACCTAAAAATTTGTGTTACTCAAGTACATAATGTGTATATGCATGCATACTAACCCTTGGATTGGTCAGAATGTCCATATTTGAGTGATGAACCAAATTTGAATTTCAAAATCAGAAAGTGGACAAAGTTTAGATGTTTGAGTATCAGGTCGTGGACTGTCTGGGTAATGACCGTGGACCGTCCGACGTATCAGGTCCAGGATAGTCCGAGTCAGCAGAGCAGACTATCTGAAGTGACAGGGCGCAGACCGTCCGCAGACCCCATGTGGACCGTCCGCAACAGGCAGATAAATCGGGCAGAGGCAGTCAGAATGTCACTTTCAACACTTCTCTCTCACACTCCACACGCCAAAAGTGATTCTTGTCGATTATGAGCGGACGGTGAACCTAAGTTGCGCATGGACTGTCCGGGAGATTGTTTGGAGTTCATCAACCATGTCTTCATTTCGGTATTTCAAAATCTCATGGAATTTGTCTGATTTATTCAAATTTGGGGATTCTTAGGGTTTTCTCTCTGATCTAGAATTGGGCAGTGGAATTACAATTTTGATTGATGGAATTGCTCGTGTTACTCATTGTGAATATGGTGCAAAAATTTGAATGGATTTGGATGGTTATTTTCTGTCGAATCGATGATTGGATGGATGGGGCGGCTAGGGTTCTAGAAATCGCCTCTAGACGGTCGCGGACCGTCCGCCAGGATGGCGCGGACAGTCTGGCCCCCTGGCGTGGACAGTACGGCCCCCTAGCGCGGACAGTCTGGTCCCTGACAGAATCTTACACCTCCTATTCTCTATGTTGTGACATCATCAACTATTAACCAGTGGATATTCCTCTTATATATTGTAGTGGTCTGGGTGGTCTTAAGAAGAAACTTGCAGGTCATTTTAAGTCAAAGCGCCGTCGTGCAGATGATGCAGATTATAATCTAGCTACAGACTCAGAGGCCCAATCATCAGCTGGGGGCAGCATTTCTATGGACATAGAAGATGCTCCACACGCTCATCCAGATTATCCAATTGATGTCACAGGATGGACCTATCCAAAGAGAAGATTCTCTATGGCTAAGTACTGCTCCAGGAGGACAGTTAATCAGTATGATCTGCCCTCTGACACAAACATTCAGTTTTTTCATACTCAGCTTCAGTTTGATGTCTTCTGGGAACCCTAATGGACCCTAACTTTCACAAGCATCAAGTTATTGATTGGACATTTATACTGGGTCAGTCAGTCATGGAAGGATTGATTCCAAAGTTCGAGGCATGTGGTCTCTATGACTTTATGGGTTAGAAGACAAACTTCAGTGAGATGGCTGTGAAACAGTTCCTGACAACTGCTGAGATTGACATTGATGAGCAATCAATCACTTGGATGACTGGCTTTAAGAGGTATTCTGTAACCTTTGCTGAGTTTGCTACTGCAAACAGTTTGTACTATGATACAATCTCAACTGGGATTGATTTGTATACTGAGGACAACTTTGAAGAATTTGTGCAGTTCTATGATCCAGCGAGGCTGGCATTCCTAGGAGGTTTGGTGAGACTGCAGGACTGAGGCATCATCCTGCTGTCATTAACAAGATTGCCAGAGTAACAATTCTTCCCAAGAGTGGAGATAAGAGCAAGATCAGAGATAAGTTCTGGAACATCATCCACCATATCATGAATGGGGAGGTGATGAATGTGGTGCTATTTATGATGAGGCAATTGAATGACCTCAAGATGGACAAGAACCAGAACTTGGCATATGCTCCATACATCATGGCTCCCATCAAGGCTAAGACCAGATTTGAGGAGCACTGTGAGATAGCTCACACTCCATTTAGGCCTTTCAAGAATGAGATTGGATTCCTCACCAGGCCTCTTACTCCTTTCCTAGATGATGAGGAAGAAGATGGAGATGATGAAGAAATTGCTCCTGAGGCTGATGCAGCTGAGCAGATGCCTCCTCCTCCACCTCCTCCTCAGCCTAAGCGGTTCTGGCAGCCTAGTCCAGGCTATTTTGATCCTTACTTCCAGCACAAGCAGCAAGGGCTCTAGACACACATGGATGGCCGCTTTCAGGGCATACCCATATGGAGCAGCGCATGGATGCCATGCAGACTCGCTTTGATGATAACTTTGATGCGCTGAACTTTGAGCTTTCTGAGCTTCGCACTCACATCCAAGACACTGTTCATGATCCAATTATGACTAGAATGAACAACATGCAACAGAGCTTTCAGGATAATATGGGGGCCTTGTCCAGTCAGTTTGACAACTTGTCCACAAATGAAAGCATCCAGGATATCCGTCAGCGGCAACAGCAGCTCCAGCATGACTTCGGGCAGTTCTCTTCTGTCTTCGACACTTTCAGCACCCACTACTACAGCATGTACCCTCCACCTGGTGGTCAGCGAGACTCCTCCTTTGTGGCAATTGATGCCAAAGGGGGAGAGAAGAAGCTAAAGTTGGGGATGTCATAATCAGGGGGAGCTCATGTGGACATTGAGACTTTGCATATGCATGTTTACTATTCGAACTTTTTATCTTATGCATTTGTTGAACTATGTATTATGTTTGTGGACAAATGTCTGGTGATATTTTATGGATCGAACTATGTCCGTTAAATCTTATGTTTCCATTAGTTTGAATTATGCAGTGAATGGTTGATCGAGGAGTGATTAAATTTGCTGCGCTTATTTTACATAATACTTCTTGTATGCCTTGATAACCATGATTATAGGAAGATCTCCATCAAAACTTCGATCGATTATGTGTGCCATATCTTCAACTAGAAAATACCATGCACACATATAGGGGGAGCTATTCCTACACTCTGAGTTTTGTTGAGACTTATCTATCTCTCGGATGGAACTTCAAATCAAGATAAGTCTTTTGAAACTTATCTCTAAAATCCTTCTTATACCTAACGTATGAGGAAGATTTGAAAATCAAAACCTCTCTTGGATAAAATGTGTAGTGTTGTCATCAATTACCAAAAAGGGGGAGATTGTGAATCATCTAGGCCCCTTAGTGATGTTTTGGTAATTAATGACAACTACTTGTGGACTAACAGTTCTTGGAGAAATAAGAATGCAGGTTGGACCACATAGAACACAAAATCTTGGAGACTAATAAGCATTGGTTGTGGATCAAGTGAAGGCAAAGGCATAACATAGGTTTTTGTTTCGCCGGTCTCCATGAGTTTAGAGAAGACATTTGACCAGATTAGTAGGCTAGATGGCCGTACTTAGGGGTGTAAACGGTACGGATATTATCCGAGCATCCGACCGTCCGAAGAGGCTAATTATCCGGCTGGATAGTTTTTTTCGGATATCCGCAGAATTTTCGGATTTCGGATTCGAATTCGGATAGTACAGTTCGAATATCGGATACAGATATGAGATGACTGATATCCGTCAGATTTCGGATATTCGGATATCTTCTCGGGTACCTGTCCGGATTTTAGATTTCGGATATCCGGACATCTTCTTAGATATCTTACCAGATTTTGGATATTCGGATAGTTACATGTGGAATCGCCCTAAATATCTAAGTTTCAACATAATCAATACTTCAATTTATCATTTTCATATGGGGACTTGAGGTTATGTTCTTATATAATGTTTATTGGTCCTGATAACCTATTTGCAATTTTTGGTCGAAAGTGGAATATTTTATGAATTTAATTGCATTTTGATAATTTTATGTAGACAAAATAATAATAATACACAAATAGTCTCAGAAAATCATGAAATTTGACGGAGGGGCAATATATGCCCATATAGCATCCTCAAAAATGTTTGGGCCATAAAATCTAAAGATTGTCAGCGTTTCTTTTAATTCACTTTCACTTGTTGCGTGAGTTACATGTGAAATCACCTTAAGTATCCAAATTTTAACATAATCAATATTTCACTTTATCATTTTCACATGTGGAGTTGAGGTTATTTTCTTATATGATGTTTATTAGTTTTGGTAACTTATTTGCCATTTTCGGTCGACATCAGAATATTTTATGGATTTAGTTGCATTTTGATGATTTTCTACATAAAGAAAATAATAATTCACAAACAATCTAAAAAATCATGAAATTTGACAGAGGGGTAACATATGTCCACATAAAATTCTAAAAAATGTTTGTGCTATAAAGTTTATAAGATGTTAGTGATTATTTTCATTTCACTTCCACTTATTGTGTGAGTTACACGTGACATGAGCTTAAGTATCCTAGTTTCAACATAAACTTTATTTCAATTTATCATTTTCATGTAGGGACATGAGGTTATCTTCTTATGAAATATTTATTAGTCTTGGTAACTTATTTGCAATTTTCGGTCGATACTAGGGAATTTTATGGATTAAAATGCATTTTGTTGATTTTCTGCAGAAAGAAATTAATAATACACAAAGTCTCAGAAATTCATGAAATTTGGCGTAGGCGCAACATATGTCTATATAGCATCCTCAAAAATGTTTGAACCATAAAATCCACAATATGTCAATGATTATTTCATTTGATTTCCACTTATTTGTGTGATTTACATGTGAAACCACCATAAACATCTAAGTCTCAACATAAACAATACTTCACTTTTATCATTTTCATGTGGGTGCTTGATGTTATATTATTGTAGAAATTCATGGAATTTTATGGAGGCGTAGCATATGTCCACATATAATCCTCAAAAAATGTTTGGACTAAAGGAGGGGCTAAATGATTATAACTATGATATGTTTGGAATTGTGTCTTACACGATATCCGATAAAATATTCGTTACCGACTAGTTCCGTATTCGACCCACGACTATCCGTATTTGTATTCGAGAACATCCGTATTTGTATTCGTATCCGAAGCTATCCGTATTCGCATTCGAATCCGAATAAAAATATGAAAACAAATATGATTTCATTGATATTCGTCCGTATTCGATCCGATTACACCCCTAGCCGTACTATTAAGAGGGGTCAATGACTTTGGTCTATGTAAAACTTAGTGCCTCATAGAGCATCTAGTGGTTGCATTTGCATGAGGTCTAACAGCGCTTCTAGTTTCGAGAGTTAAAAATCTTTTCGAAAGTGTGTTTGAAAAGTTGCTAAGTCTTAGGTTTGGCGGACCGTCCGCGATCTATCCAGAGGGGTCCGAAGCATGTTCACTTCGGACTGGTCCTGTATGTTTGTACTAAGGACCATTCGGGCCTTAGGGCCGGACCATCCACAGTCCTGACCACAGAGGGTCGCCCTTTGCACAGTCCATGTATAATTGTGCGGACTGTCCGGCCGGGGTCGGTGGACCGTCTGCAGGTGCCAAATTGGTTTGAGCAGGGACTGTGTGTTTTTGGGCACTTGTACTGCGGACTGTCCAGGGTCTGAGCCCGGACACTACTAACTCCCAGGTAGCGGACCGTCCGACCTTGTATGGCGGACAGTCCGCGTGTGTTAGCTCATCATGGTCAGAGCTCTGGTGCTCCTTGTTGCCAGGTCTCAGACGGTCCGACCAAGGTTGGTGGACTGTTCGGACTTCGCTTTTCTGACAGCTCTGACATATTTCAAACGGGAATACTAGCCGTTACTTGTACGGCGGACCGTCCGCGTGTGCGCAGAAATTGTGATAGTTGCACATAACGGTTAGAAATGAGGAGTGGGCTATAAATAGAAGGGGAGCTCATGTGTGAGGGTTCTCTTGGCCATTCCTTGCACACATTGAGCTCATTTGTGATCCTCCCACTCATTCTCTCACACTCCTTGCTTGAGATTGCATTCTAGTGAGAGATTGAGAGTTCCTAGTGCATTTGCATCCATTGGTGATTCTTGAGGCACTAGGTGGTACACTGGGCAAGCGTCATCGGCTTGTTACTCTTGGAGGTTGCCGCCTCCTAGATGGCTCGGGTGTTGTCTCTGTTGAGCTCTCCAAGAAGATTGTGGAGGAGCCGCGGTGTCGATTGTGAGGGGTTCACGCCTATCTCGCCGGAGCGGCAAAGGCGATGCTAGTGGAAACGAGGTATTGAGTGATTTCTTGTCCACTTGGCTCAAAGATCAAGCCGCGTCTTGATAGAGGAGCAAGTGAGAGCTCGAAGTCTACCTCAACATGGATTAGGGGTGATCGGCAAATCACCGATACCATGGGATAAAATACGGTGCCTTTCTCTTCTCGCATTACTTATTACCGTGCAAGTAATTAGTATTTCGCATATTGTCTTTCTTGTATACAATTACCATAGTTGTTTCTCATAGATTGCTTACTTGTTGTCATTAGAGATTTTATATCTCTTGTTATATTGATTAAATTTCTCTAGTGTTTTTGATTTTAGTCAAAACCGTCTATTCACCCTCCTCTAGTCGGTGTCCTAGATCCTACACAAGGAAGATTAAAATGGCAAATACAGTGCAAACAGCTAGATAGCACAAAAAATATTCACGACACAGGTCTCTATATATACACTCAGAACCCCGCAGCATGGCGGGTCCCACGGGTCAGAATGATTCGCTATTCTAACAAAGGGAAGGTGTTTTTTCGGACCTTCGGCAAAAGGCCTTCATTCATATCGTAGACTAAATTTGTTACAAAGAAATAACTCAATACTACAGGTGGCTACTGTTGGGGGCCTTCCTCTCCTGAAGGTCCTCAAAAACGTGACTGACCATATGTTTTCAGTATGACACGGATTATTACAGGGAGGCTTCGGCTTCGGTATGAAGGTTTTCTCTCGTGACAGGGTAAAGATATTACCCGAAGGTGATAAGAATGGACGACGAAGCTATAGCCGAGGAGCTTCGGCTTGACGTGATGACGAAGAAAGTATGGTGAGGACCGAAAAGGGACAAAGACCATTCAATCCTTAATAATTCATGTTATGGTTATATATGAATGTCAAGGGCATAAATGCACTTTTATCCGGACTGCGTCCCGTACCTATAAATAGATGAACAGTAGCACCGTACTGTTCACGTTGGATTGTAATCACTCTCGCGTCTGCACCTTCGAGCAAGCCGAAGATATCAATGGAATATAGATCCTATTAATATTCATACATACTTTATGTGAATGCAAATATGAATGAATTGATGAATCACATTCATTATCTTTATCCTTATGTATTCTTATTTACCCACAAGATTATGAAGACATGCCCTTGAAGATCTTTATCTTACGATAATTATATCCGAAAAGAGGTAATGTTTCGAAGGACGAAGGTCTTTAATATTTAATAATTGTGTTGTCTTGTTCTTGATTCACAACATTTGAGAACAAGTGAACAACAACACTCAACAATCCTTTTTAGGACTTATTCGGTTAGAGGTGGATTGGAGGGGATTAAATCCCTTTATATTTTGAATAGAAAGAGATTTAATTCGTTCAATCCCCTCCAATCCTCCCACCAACCAACAAATATTTGGCCTTGTTCGGTTAGGGGTGGATTGAGTGAGATTGGAGGGGATTTAATCACCCACAGATCTGTATAGGAGGGGATTTAATTGCCTCATGTTCTCTTTAATCCACTTTAAACTGAACAAGCTCTTAGCCCCGGTTCATCTCAATACATGTATATTGAGACGAATATTAGAGTATATGTCAGCGTGTTGTCAAATTGTCAACCCAAGCATAGCAGTGTCATTCGCTCCCCGAATTCAAAGCATAAAACATTCAGGCATGCGACCATAAACAGGTATCGAGAAGGCCAGTTATGATATTAGGCCAAGAATGACGTTACTGTGATACCGTCTTACAGGTACAAACACTAGTCATTTCTCCTCGAGAAATGACATGACACGCACAAGTATATGTAACAACTAGCAGTGGAGTAAGAGTTACCACAGAACCAAGCAGGAGCGTGACTAATTCACTCCTCTGCCTTGTACGTACACGAGAAGGAACCGAAAGACACGCACTGTAGAGAGCAACAAGTAGTAATAGTACTAGCAGAAGTGTAGTAGCTCAGTCTGGGCCTCCGACGGCCAATGCTATTAGGTCATCACTTCTTGTGCGGGCTGTACGTGGGGCACGCCGGGCTGAAGTGGCTGGACACCACCCTGGAGTTGAGCAGCTCGATGATGGGTCCGAACGACACGCACCTCGGCGCCTTGTACTGGTTGATAGAGGCGCCGCGCGAGATGGCGTAGTCCATCACCTCCTCGAACGTGCCGCCGCGCACCACCCGGATCTCCAGCGGCCCGATGGCGTCCCCGTTGCGGCCCTGCCTGTACACCGCGTTCAGGGCCTCCTCCATCTCCAGGCAGCAGCGCTCGAAGACGGCTGCGTCGGGCGACGCCCCGCCCTCCCGCACCATGAGCTCCCAGTACACGACGTAGTGGCCCGGGATGGTGGTGGCGTCCGCCTGGCTCGTGTACTCGGCGATGGCCGCGTCGTAGGGCGCCAGCAGGCGCGCCGCGCGCTCCACGGCGGCCTGCAGCTCCGCCTCGTCCGTCTTGTCGGAATCGACGCTGAGGAGCACGTTCTTGCGGCGCACGAAGCGGAACTGCGGCGCCGCGTTGTGGAAGCCGGTGACGTGCAGGATGTCGCCGACGCGGTAGCGGCAGAGCCCCGCGTAGGTGGTGATCACCAGCTCGTAGTCCCTGCCCACCTCGGCGTCCGCCAGGTCCAGCAGCCGCGGCGGCGGGTCGTCCCTGGACGGCGGCACAGCGTCCGGGTCGTGCGGCAGCAGCTCGAAGTAGCCCATGTTGGGCATGATGGTGTAGGACACCTCCGACGGGTCGCACATGGGGCGGAGGTTGAGGCCGAAGTAGCACTCGGAGGACGCGTACATGGTGCACGCCATGGGCAGCCCGCCGCTGTAGTACTTGAGCGTCGGGATGTACTGCGCCATGGCGCCCGTCACGATCACGTCCAGGTACTTGGTGTTGGGCCACACCCGGGTGATGATGCCCTCCCAGCTCTCCTTGCCGCACTCGGCCTCCACCAAGTCCGCGAGGCCGGCGTCGGGCCTCAGCACCTCGGCCACGGCCTCCCGGATGGACGGCTCCGTGACCTTGGCGCTCAGGGTGCCCGTCCGGAGGTCGTGCGCGAGCTCCTGCCAGTGGAGCTGCAGGAAGCGGATGGCGCGGAGCAGGCCCGACGCGAAGACGGCGCCGACGCGGAGCACCTCGGCGCGGGCCACCAGGCCGCACAGCATCTGCGAGTACATGGACTGGAAGGAGTCGGTGCAGAGGATGGCGGCGGTGGGGCTGGTGTACACGTTGTAGGGGTCGTAGGGGCGGTGCTTGAAGTGGTCGCTCTTGTAGTAGCTGGTCAGCACGGGGCGCGCCGGGAGCCCCCCGGGCGTCTTCGTCTCCGACTTGATGAACAGGAAGTAGAGGCCCTTGCCCTTGTCCAGCCCAGGCACGTACCTGATGAACATGCATATATATGAATGATCGGCCATTTGTGCTACCTCATTAGACCTAAAATACTGTTTTTTTGGATGAGGTTTGATTATTTGTTTCAATAAATTGGATCAAAGCGATAGCTAATACTCCTGCTAGTAGTTACGTTGTAGAGCTAGGCAGGCAGGCAGTGTGAAATAACGGATCGTCACCCACCCTTTTCGGCTAGCTAGGCCATGCATGCATGTTGTATAATAGGGCAAGTACAATTAACAAACTTTATCCCAGTGTAGAATACATACATACGTGTGCTTTATGCAAGTTGCTTTGTTGCATAACTATAGTGTTGGTCCAAATCTTGCACTGAACATATATATTTCAGCGTGGGAAGGCACTGCATTTTTTGTCGCCTAGCTAGCTAGCTTGTTCCCGAGAACTACAGCACACCTCAACCTCTCTCGGTTACGTATGCGATGGACTTTGAGCTAGCTAGGAAGGTAGAGAGAGCTGGACGATGCCACGAATATAAAAAAAAGGAATCTTGGCGCCTATAACAAGTAGAGAAACAAACGCCCAAGAAGGCGTCTCTGGCGTCTAAGATACAAACTCGCATTATTTTAGGCTCAGTCTACATGATTAGCCACGCCTCTCCCACCAAGTTGCCGGGTCGCTTAGCTTAACCCCCTTCGAATTGCAGGCCAGGCCGGACAAGGCTAGGTAGCTACGAACCGTTCATCTTTGAAAAACAAAAGCATGCATGCATCATCGCTTCAATGCGTTACCGGCATTCTAAATGGGACGAAGCAGGTCACGTATACGTTGATTTAATTGATGGACTGTGAGACCTATAGAAAGAAGTATAACGGAACACCATTTCCAGCTAGGCCAATTTAGTAAAGTCAGAGACTATCTTAAGCCCTAAAAATATGTCTAGAAGTGCACCAGCTCATCGAAAACGGTTAGCTTGATCGCTCCACCCCTATCGCCTTGGCCGGGTCCAAACAGGCAAATTAAAACGAAGGAATATATATACATATATCCATGACGTAGGGAGGACACCGATGACGGAAAACAAATTGATTAAGGCGTATAGAACGGAGGATTAGTGGTTCATCACCCACAGGTTCATGACGGGCATGAGAAGGCTGTAGAGCATCTGGCGCCTGTTGAGCTCGTCCTCGATCGTCGGCATTAGCTTCCTCTCCCCCGCCGACGTCCCCGAGCTGCACGCGCACATTTGAATAATAATAAGCCAAACCGAAGTAATATATAAACGTCAATTATTATATATATTCCACCAGCAGCAGCCGACGGGACGGATCGATTAATCAACCGTGCGTTAATATTCCTCGCCGGCGGGTTGCCGTCGTCGTCGTCGTTGCACCATTAACCGGCCGGAGGAAACCAATTAGAAGAACTAAACAACGGATCGGAGCAACTGGCCGGTCGTCTGATTTATTCGAGGGCGGATCGAGCTAGCAACAGCTAGCTATACTACGTACCTAGTGAGGAACTCGGTGATGGGGTGGGAGGAGATGATGTTGGAGCGGTCGCCGTTGGCGATGCGCTCGATCTCCGGGCGGAGGTCCTCGTACGTGACCACGGGCACGCACGCCTTGAACGCCAGGCGGTCCGTGCGCCCCTCCATGCCGTGCCGCCGCAGGTACTCGGCGCCGTTGTTGCGGGCCAGGATCTCCGCGAGCACGCGCACCTGCTCCGCGTCGAAGTTCCTGGTCTTGTCCTCGATGAACTCCAGCTTCTCCACGTCGCGCTCGCACGCCGCCACCCCCAGCGCCGTCGCCTTCGTCCCCACCGCCGCCGCCGTGGCCGTCGTCGGAGCCATGGGAGGAGAAGGTTAATTCGCTAGCTAGCTTGGTAGGTCGATCGCGCTCTTGTTGGTGCCGTCCCTTGCCGGCTTGCTTGCAATTTGCGAAGGGAGGATGCCGTTGCCGTTGCCGTTGCCGTTGCAGGGCCGGGCATATATCTATATATATAGCGGTCGGGGGCCGGGGGCCGGGGCGTGGTGAGGGGGCCTCTCGTCCCTCGCGGCGCCATGCACGTCGAGCGGCTGCCCTGCCCGGCAGCGCGTGGCCCACGCGGGCGTCACTGCCCGAGCCGGGAGGGAGCACGCGGGCCCGCGCTGTCCGCCACGTCGGACGGGCGATGGGACTCGCGGCCGGCGCGCCCGGCAGGGACCATCGGGGCTGACGAGACGCGCGCGCGGCTGGTGCTTGTGCTTGTCCCGTCCGCCCGACGCACTAGCTGCAGTTGCTTTGGTTTCGTTTTGGCATGGTTAATTAGCGACCGGTCGGGGGCGATGACGCCGGATTAAATTAAACTATGCAGCCGATCTGATTGATCCGGGTGGAGAGTAACCCGACACGGGATAGAAAAATGTGGTGGCCGGGGAGAGCCATGCATGTGTCGACACAACACCACCACAGCAGCAGAAGGAACATCGACCGCGAAGGATAATCGGCGGGGGTGCTACAGACAAATGGAGGGAGGTGATAGGCAGGGGCGGGCCCAATTGAATTCAATGGTATTCAAATGAATACCCATTATTTTTGGTAAAAGAACTTCAATATATATACATGTATATAGTGGTATTCAAATGAATACCCATTATTTTTGGTAAAAGAACTTCAATATATATACATGTATATAGTGTATATGCATGGAAAATAAAAAATGAATCAAATAAATAAAAGAATTCTGTTAATTTGGACTAAAATATCTCTTTCCTACCTCTCATACCTAACTAATCCAATCGTTTGTCGTGGACCATGAAGTCCAACGGAGCGACAAGGTCCACGTTAGTACCTCACGACAAAAAAAATCCCTAAACTGTATTATAGTCGCACCATGGCAGAGCCACCAGATGCGCCAGCAACCAAGTCGTGGTCACATCTTGCAGCCCTACATGCCATGGAGATGGAGACACCAGCACCTCCGTTGAGACATCTTGGCTCCACGACGCAGCTAGGTGCCCAGACTTGACTGACTAACTGACATTGCGTTGCATCTGACCTCGTTGTTGCGTCGTATATCGTTCGTCGTCCGAGGCTTCAATCCACCATAGTCAGGGCGTCACCGCATGTCAGGACAGACAACCAGGGCAATGTCTCATCGTGCCAATGTCTAAGCCTACCCAGCTAGTGACCACCCGACCTGACCTCCCCTGCTTTGCTGCTTGCAGTACTCGGTTGCAGATGGGGCATTAGCGATTGGAAAATGCCAAAGAGGACAAGCAGCCAGCTAGCAACTGAGTAATAACCAACAGATGTATTTCGATTTAAAACTTTTGAAATAGTTGTATGAAATTTGAGTTTAGTAGACTAGTTATTCAATCAATTATGACCATAGCGTGTGTGCTTAATTATAGGTTATACATATATATAATTAACTATATATATTGATAGACATGTTTTAATCTTCCAAAAAATTATCCTATAAAAAATTTCGAATACCCATTCTCTAAATCCTGGGCTCGCCACTGGTGATAGGGACCCCATGGATTGAATTCTTGTGTTGTGAGAGCCAGCTTTGAGAATGGGGACCATTTACGTACGTACGATGATGGACTCGGCAATTTCGACAGAGAATTCTTTCGGAACCAACATTAGGGGATCGATATATACTTCGTCTTTTATAAGGACATCAATTCAGTTTTACACTGGAGCACTACGCTACATCAATTCAGTTTTACCTTATATTACTTGAAGCAGCAGAGGTAATTAAGCACAGACTTCGCAACTGCTACATGCAACATTGAGAGCACCTAGAGGGGGGTGAATAGGTGATCCTGTAAAACTTCAAAAACTTAAGCCACAAAAACTTGTTAAGAGTTAGCACTGGTATGGCCAAGTGGCTAGAGAGGAGTCAAAACACAATAACCACAAGAAAGCAATCACAGAGTTGACACGGTGGTTATCCCGTGGTTCGGCCAAGTACAAAACTTGCCTACTCCACGTTGTGGCGTCCCAACGGACGAGAGTTGCACTCAACTCCTCTCAAGTGATCCAATGATCAACTTGAATACCACGGTGTTTTTCTTTTCTTTTCTCAATCCCGTTTGCGAGGAATCTCCACAACTTGGAGCCTCTCGCCCTTACAAAAGATGTTCACAGAGAATCACGGAGCAAGGGGGGAATGAGCAACACACACAAGACTTCAAAAGATCACAGCAACACGCACACAAGCAGCAATAAGAGCTCGCAACACAACTCAGAGAGTACACAACCCCACAAGAGCTCTATATGCTATCACAATGAATCGAATGCGCTAGATCAATGTCTTGGTGCTTAGAAAGGTTGTTGGAATGCTTGGTATTCTCCTCCATGCGCCAAGGGGTCCCTTTTATAGCCCCAAGGCAGCTAGGAGCCGTTGGGAACAAATCTGGAAGGCCATCTTTGCCTTCTGTCTCGTGGCGCACCGGACAGTCCGGTGCACACCGGACACTGTCCGGTGCCCGATTTGTTTCCATAAAAAGCGAAGCCGACCGTTGCCGACCGTTGCAGATCTGGCGCACCGGACAGTCCGGTGCACACCGGACAGTCCGGTGCTTCCTTCCGACCGTTGGCTCGGCCACGTGTCGCGCGCCGATCGCGCGGCCGACCGTTGGCCCGGCCGACCGTTGGCTCACCGGACAGTCCGGTGCACACCGGACAGTCCGGTGAATTTTAGCCGAAGTCGCCGGAGAAAAAACCCGAGAGCGGCCTCTTCGGTCGAGGCAGCCTGGCGCACCGGACACTGTCCGGTGCACCACCGGACAGTCCGGTGCCCCAGACCGAAGCAGCCCCTTGGCTTTACACAGCCAAGTCTTCTCTTCTCTTCTTCTATCTGTTTCTAACACTTAGACAAATATATTAGTACACAAAACCAATGTACTAAGGCTTAGAAACATACCTTAACTTGTGATTTGCACTTTGTTCATCCTTGGGCATATTTTCACATTTAAGCACTTGTGTTTGCACTCAATCACCAAAATACTTAGAAATGGCCCAAAGGCACATTTCCCTTTCAATCTCCCCCTTTTTGGTGATTTATGCCAACACAATATAAAGCAACTAGAACAAGTGCAAAATCACTTTAAATAAAAACTCAAATTGGTTTTATTCAATTTTGGCATATATGGATCATCCTTTGCCACCACTTGGTTTGTTTTTGCAAATCAAACTCAAATCTCTATCTCTAAGTCAAACACACATGTTGAAGTATAAAGAGAGTCATTCCAAAAGAGATTGATCAAAGATTTCAAAAACTCCCCCTATTTCCCATAATCAATACTTCTCCCCACAAGAAGCCAACTTTTGACAAGAGAGACAATAAAAGCTTTTGACACAACAAAAACTCTATTCTACTATTTTCAAAATCTCTCAAGTGGTAGCTGATCCATTTATCGCTTTGGCCTTTATTTTCTCCCCCTTTGGCATCAAGCACCAAAACGGGATCAATCTTGGCCTTTTAACCTCATTGCCTCACCAAAGTCTTCAATTAAGAGCAAATGGCAATAAGATTTCATGAGATGAACTTGGAATTAGTTACCCTCTCATCGGAGTGCAATGGAAGTCTTTCATGGTCCAAGTCCACCTTTTCCCTTTCAATCCTCCTTCGAGACTAAATTATCAAACTCAAGCACAAGGTTAGTCTCAAAGGGTCAAGTTGTAACACATCTCCCCCTAAACATGTGCATCACTTTGCAACGGACTTGTGAGGTCCAGGGAGTGTTTGTACAACTTGAGCACCATAATAAGCAACATAATGCAAAAAAGGAACATGATCAAAAGCATAACTACATGTATGCTACAATTCAATCCAGGTTCCGCGAATCTAAGACATTTAGCTCACTACGCAACCTGCAAAAGGTCTTCTCATCTAGAGGCTTAGTGAAGATATCGGCTAGCTGGTTCTCGATGCTAACATGAAACACTTCGATATCTCTCTTTTGCTGGTGGTCTCTCAAAAAGTGATGCCGGATGTCTATGTGCTTTGTGCGGCTGTGCTCAACAGGATTCTCCGCCATGCGGATAGCACTCTCATTGTCACATAGGAGTGGGACTTTGCTCAGATTGTAGCCAAAGTCCCGGAGAGTTTGCCTCATCCAAAGTAGTTGCGCGCAACACTGACCTGCGGCAACGTACTCGGCCTCAGCGGTGGATAGGGCAACGGATGTTTGTTTCTTAGAGTTCCATGACACCAGGGACCTTCCTAAGAATTGGCACGTCCCCGATGTACTCTTCCTATCGACCTTACATCCAGCATAGTCGGAGTCTGAGTATCCAACTAAGTCAAAGGTAGACCCTTTTGGATACCAGAGCCCGAAGCAAGGCGTAGCAACCAAATATCTAAGAATTCGCTTCACCGCCACTAAGTGACACTCCTTAGGATCGGATTGAAATCTAGCACACATGCATACGCTAAGCATAATATCCGGTCTACTAGCACATAAGTAAAGCAAAGAACCTATCATTGACCGGTATGCTTTTTGATCAACGGACTTACCTCCTTTGTTGAGGTCGGTGTGTCCGTCGGTCCCCATCGGAGTCTTTGCGGGCTTGGCGTCCTTCATCCCAAACCGCTTTAGCAGATCTTGCGTGTACTTCGTTTGGGAGATGAAGGTGCCGTCCTTGAGTTGCTTCACTTGGAACCCAAGGAAGTAGTTCAACTCGCCCATCATCGACATCTCGAATTTCTGCGTCATCACCCTGCTAAACTCTTCACAAGACTTTTGGTTAGTAGAACCAAATATTATGTCATCGACATAAATTTGGCACACAAACAAATCACCATCACATGTCTTTGTAAAGAGAGTTGGATCGGCTTTCCCAACCTTGAAAGCATTAGCAATTGGAAAGTCTCTAAGGCATTCATACCATGCTCTTGGGGCTTGCTTAAGTCCATAGAGCGCCTTAGAGAGCTTACACACATGGTCGGGGTACCGTTCATCCTCGAAGCCAGGGGGTTGTTCCACGTACACCTCCTCCTTAATTGGCCCGTTGAGGAAAGCGCTCTTCACATCCATTTGGTACAACCTGAAAGAATGGTGAGCGGCATATGCTAGCAAGATTCGAATTGACTCTAGCCTAGCCACAGGAGCAAAAGTCTCCTCAAAATCCAAACCTGCGACTTGGGCATAACCTTTTGCCACAAGTCGAGCCTTGTTTCTCGTCACCACCCCGTGCTCGTCCTGTTTGTTGCGGAACACCCACTTGGTTCCCACAACATTTTGCTTCGGACGAGGCACCAGTGTCCAAACTTCATTGCGCTTGAAGTTGTTTAACTCCTCTTGCATGGCCAACACCCAGTCCGGATCTAGCAAGGCCTCTTCTACCCTGAAAGGCTCAATAGAAGAGACAAAAGAGTAATGCTCACAAAAATTAACTAATCGAGATCGAGTAGTTACTCCCTTGCTAATGTCACCCAGAATTTGGTCGACGGGATGATCCCTTTGAATCATCGCTCGAACTTGGGTTGGAGGTGCCGGTTGCACTTCTTTCTCCATCACATGATTATCTTGTGCTCCCCCTTGATCAAGTGCCTCCACTTGAGGTACCTGTTCGTCATCTTTGGTTGGGGGATGCACCATAGTTGAGGAAGAAGGTTGATCTCGTTCATCTTGTTCCTGTGGCCGTACTTCTCCAATCGCCATGGTCCGTATAGCGGCCGTCGGAACATCTTCTTCATCTACATCATCACAATCAACAACTTGCTCTTTTGGAGAGCCATTAGTCTCATCAAATACAACGTCGCTAGAGACTTCAACCAAACCCGATGATTTGTTGAAGACTCTATACGCCTTTGTATTTGAGTCATAACCTAACAAAAACCCTTCTACAGCTTTGGGAGCAAACTTAGAATTCCTACCTTTCTTCACTAGAATGTAGCACTTGCTCCCAAATACACGAAAGTAAGATACATTGGGTTTGTTACCGGTTAGAAGCTCATACGACGTCTTCTTGAGGAGGCGATGAAGGTAGACCCTGTTGATGGCGTGGCAAGCAGTGTTAACGGCTTCCGTCCAAAAGCACTCGGGGGTCTTGAACTCTCCTAGCATCGTCCTCGCCATGTCGATGAGCGTCCTGTTCTTCCTCTCTACCACACCATTTTGCTGTGGTGTGTAGGGAGCGGAGAATTCGTGCTTGATCCCTTCCTCTTCAAGGAACTCCTCCACTTGAAGGTTCTTGAACTCGGACCCGTTGTCGCTCCTTATCTTTTTCACCTTGAGCTCAAACTCATTTTGAGCTCTCCTGAGGAAGCGTTTGAGAGTCCCTTGGGTTTCGGATTTTTCCTGCAAAAAGAACACCCAAGTGAAGCGGGAAAAGTCATCAACAATAACTAAACC
The DNA here is from genome assembly GCF_902167145.1 of Zea mays. Classification (NCBI taxonomy): domain Eukaryota; kingdom Viridiplantae; phylum Streptophyta; class Magnoliopsida; order Poales; family Poaceae; genus Zea; species Zea mays. The sequence continues at coordinate 199,539,279 of NC_050098.1, forward strand.
ATACTTACTTCCTCCTATGCTCAGATAGGCGACTGGTCCGAAGAGGTCCATATGCAGCAGCTCCAGGGGTCTTGAAGTGGTCATCACATTCTTGCTGTGATGTGCTCCTCCCACCTGTTTCCCTGCTTGACAAGCTGCACAAGGTCTATCTTTTTCGAATTGAACGTTAGTCAAACCTATCACGTGTTCTCCCTTTAGAAGCTTGTGAAGGTTCTTCATCCCCACATGTGCTAAGCGGCGATGCCACAGCCAGCCCATGCTAGTCTTAGCTATTAAGCATGCATCTAGATCGGCCTCTTCTTTTGCAAAATCAACTAAATAAAGTTTGCCGTCTAATACACCCTTAAAAGCTAGTGAACCATCACTTCTTCTAAAGACAGACACATCTACATTTGTAAATAGACAGTTATACCCCATATGACATAATTGACTAACAGATAGCAAATTATATCCAAGACTCTCTACTAAAAATACATTAGAGATAGAATGCTCATTAGAAATCGCAATTTTACCTAACCCTTTTACCTTGCCTTGATTCCCATCACCGAATATGATTGAATCTTGGGAATCCTTATTCTTGACGTAGGAGGTGAACATCTTCTTCTCCCCCGTCATATGGTTTGTGCATCCGCTGTCGATAATCCAGCTTGAACCCCCGGATGCATAAACCTGCAAGGCAAATTTAGGCTTGGGACTTAGGTACCCAACTCTTGTTGGGTCCTACAAGGTTAGTCACAATTTCCTTAGGGACCCAAATGCAAGTTTTATCACCTTTGCATTTTGCCCCTAACTTCCTAGCAATTACTTTTCTATCCTTTCTACAAATTGCAAATGAAGCATTCAAAGCACAATAAATTGTAGAGGGTTCATTCACTACTTTTCTATGAACATTTGCAACATTTCTTTTAGAAACAACATTTCTCCTAGTAACATTTCTATTATACACATAAGAAGAACTAGGAGCACACATGGCATGAGAATCATAAACATATGAATCAAAAGCATCATAACTTCTATTTCTAGTTTGTCTTTTATCATGATACAAAAAGGCATGGTTCCTTTTAGCACTAGTAGCCATAGGGGCCTTCCCTTTCTCCTTGGCGGGAATGGGAGCCTTATGACTTGTTAAGTTCTTGGCTTCCCTCTTGAAGCCAAGTCCATCCTTAATTGAGGGGTGTCTACCAACCGTGTAGGCATCCCTAGCAAATTTTAGTTTTTCAAAATCACTTTTGCTAGTCTTAAGTCGAGCATTAAGACTAGCTACTTCATCACTCAATTTTGAAATGGAAACTAAGTGTTCACTACAGGCATTAATATCAACATCCTTACACCTAGTGCAAATTTCAACATGTTCAACACAAGAGTTGGATTTATTTGCTACTTCTAATTTAGCATTTAAATCATTGTTGACACCTTTCAAAGTAGAAATGGTTTCATGACAAGTAGATAGTTCAAAAGAAAGCATTTCATTTCTTTTAACCTCTAAAGCATAGGATTTTTGTGCCTCAACAAATTTATCATGCTCTTCATACAACAAATCCTCTTGCTTTTCTAAAAGTATATTCTTTTCATTCAAGGCATCAATTAATTCATTAATTTTGTCTATCTTAGATCTATCTAAGCCCTTGAACAAACATGAATAATCTACTTCATCCTCATCACTAGATTCGTCCTCACTTGAAGAAGCATAGGTAGAGTTGCGAGTACATACCTTCTTCTCCCTTGCCATAAGGCATGTGTGACGCTCGTTGGGGAAGAGGGTTGATTTGTTGAAGGCGGTGGCGGCGAGTCCTTCATTGTCGGAGTCGGATGAGGAGCAATCCGAGTCCCACTCCTTGCCTAGATGCGCCTCACCCTTTGCCTTCTTATAATGCTTCTTCTTTTCCCTCTTGTTTCCCTTTTCCTGGTCACTTTCATTATCAGGACAGTTAGCAATAAAATGACCAAGCTTACCGCATTTGAAGCATGATCGCTTCCCCTTGGTCTTAGTCTTGCTCGGCTGTCCATTGCGACCCTTTAGCACCGTCTTGAAGCGCTTAATGATGAGAGCCATTTCTTCATCATTAAGCCTGGCCGCCTCAATTTGCGCCACCTTGCTTGGTAGTGCCTCCTTGCTCCTCGATGCCTTGAGAGCAATGGGTTGAGGCTCGTGGATTGGACCGTTCAACGCGTCATCGACGTACCTTGCCTCCTTGATCATCATCCGCCCGCTCACGAATTTTCCAAGTACTTCTTCGGGCGTCATCATCGTGTACCTGGGGTTCTCACGAATATTGTTCACGAGATGAGGATCAAGAACGGTAAATGACCTGAGCATTAGGCGGACGACGTCGTGATCCGTCCAACGCGTGCTTCCGTAGCTCCTTATCTTGTTGATAAGGGTCTTGAGCCGGTTGTAAGTTTGAGTTGGCTCTTCTCCCCTTATCATGGCGAATCGTCCAAGCTCGCCCTCCACCAACTCCATCTTGGTGAGCATGGTGATGTCGTTCCCCTCGTGAGAGATCTTGAGGGTGTCCCATATCTGCTTGGCATTGTCCAAGCCGCTCACCTTATTGTACTCTTCCCTGCACAAAGATGCTAAGAGAACAGTAGTAGCTTGTGCATTTTTATGAATTTGTTCATTGATAAACATAGGGCTATCCGAGCTATCAAATTTCATTCCATTCTCTACAATCTCCCATATGCTTGGATGGAGAGAGAATAAATGACTACGCATTTTGTGACTCCAAAATCCGTAGTCCTCCCCATCAAAATGTGGAGGTTTACCAAGAGGAATGGAAAGCAAATGCAAATTCGAACTATGTGGAATACGAGAATAATCAAATGAAAAGTTCGAATTAACCGGTTTCCTTTGTTTGTCGTGGTCGTCGTTCTTTTGGGAAGAAGAGGACTCATCGCTGTCGTAGTAGACGATCTCCTTGATGCGTCTTGTCTTCTTCTTCTTCCCATCTCTTCGCTTGTGGCCCGAGCCCGAGTCATTGGACTTGTCATCCCTTGGCTCGTTGACGAAGGACTCCTTCTCCTTGTCGTTTATCACAATTCCCTTCCCCTTAGGATCCATCTCTTCGGGCGGTTAGTCCCTTTCTTGAAGAGAACGGCTCCGATACCAATTGAGAGCACCTAGAGGGGGGGGTGAATAGGTGATCCTGTAAAACTTCAAAAACTTAAGCCACAAAAACTTGTTAAGAGTTAGCACTGGTATGGCCAAGTGGCTAGAGAGGAGTCAAAACACAATAACCACAAGAAAGCAATCACAGAGTTGACACGGTGGTTATCCCGTGGTTCGGCCAAGTACAAAACTTGCCTACTCCACGTTGTGGCGTCCCAACGGACGAGAGTTGCACTCAACTCCTCTCAAGTGATCCAATGATCAACTTGAATACCACGGTGTTTTTCTTTTCTTTTCTCAATCCCGTTTGCGAGGAATCTCCACAACTTGGAGCCTCTCGCCCTTACAAAAGATGTTCACAGAGAATCACGGAGCAAGGGGGGAATGAGCAACACACACAAGACTTCAAAAGATCACAGCAACACGCACACAAGCAGCAATAAGAGCTCGCAACACAACTCAGAGAGTACACAACCCCACAAGAGCTCTATATGCTATCACAATGAATCGAATGCGCTAGATCAATGTCTTGGTGCTTAGAAAGGTTGTTGGAATGCTTGGTATTCTCCTCCATGCGCCAAGGGGTCCCTTTTATAGCCCCAAGGCAGCTAGGAGCCGTTGGGAACAAATCTGGAAGGCCATCTTTGCCTTCTGTCTCGTGGCGCACCGGACAGTCCGGTGCACACCGGACACTGTCCGGTGCCCGATTTGTTTCCATAAAAAGCGAAGCCGACCGTTGCCGACCGTTGCAGATCTGGCGCACCGGACAGTCCGGTGCACACCGGACAGTCTGGTGCTTCCTTCCGACCGTTGGCTCGGCCACGTGTCGCGCGCCGATCGCGCGGCCGACCGTTGGTCCGGCCGACCGTTGGCTCACCGGACAGTCCGGTGCACACCGGACAGTCCGGTGAATTTTAGCCGAAGTTGCCGGAGAAAAAACCCGAGAGCGGCCTCTTCGGTCGAGGCAGCCTGGCGCACCGGACACTGTCCGGTGCACCACCGGACACTGTCCGGTGCACCACCGGACAGTCCGGTGCCCCAGACCGAAGCAGCCCCTTGGCTTTACACAGCCAAGTCTTCTCTTCTCTTCTTCTATCTGTTTCTAACACTTAGACAAATATATTAGTACACAAAACCAATGTACTAAGGCTTAGAAACATACCTTAACTTGTGATTTGCACTTTGTTCATCCTTGGGCATATTTTCACATTTAAGCACTTGTGTTTGCACTCAATCACCAAAATACTTAGAAATGGCCCCAAAGGCACATTTCCCTTTCAAACATCTCTGCCCATTTAAAACGTGGCAGATGAGATGATTCATGCGAATATAGGACGATGGCACATGACAGAAGAGATGCACGTAAACGAGCGCCTTTCTTTTATTAGCTCGCCACAGTAATAGGATCCAGCTGTTTTCTACAGCTCAGATTTACTACTGATACTGTTTTTTTTTTCAGTTTCAGGACTCATTTGGCAAAACAGTTCTTCTTGTAAGTTTTTTTTCTCCGAATATGCTCTTATAGAATCCTACGCAATTAATGCTCATAAGTGTGAAGGCGTGAAACTATAAAAAGCTACTATTTTCAGCTTTATCTCAATTCATCTTCTTAATTAGGTGAGCGCATGGTTTAAGAAGCTTCATATGCATGTGAAACTGATTTTTAATAGACCCGTTGAAATAAAAAAACAGCTTACAAATAACTCATATGAAACTGATGGATGAAACTGTGCCAGATAGAATCTACAATTAATTACAAAAATAATCTCGAAAGTGTGCGGAATTGGCATGCCATAATAAGGATAAGCTGTGGTTTGTTGGACTGGTGCTAGCTATTGCTGGATACGCAGCTTGGCTCTTCCTGTTTGGGATTATTGGAGAAGAGCCAAACGTCTTTTCCATGTCCATCGAGGCGTGCATGGCCTATACGGGAACGGTTCTGGTTCCATGGCTGGATTTAGCATCCACCTTAATATTCATTATATTCTCGAGAGACAATTATAACATATGAAAACTTTATCGGATTTTTATGACAAAAATCTGTTAGCTATATCCGTTACCTTTCTCACAAGTGTTGCCAACATCCAAGACGCCACCATCCATCTTCTTGCTTCGTGTGCGCGCGCGATGCTAATACACCAGTATCGACGTTTCACTACGGCACGGGTGGATACCATAAAGACATTGTTGTTGTTGCTATGGTGTTAATTAGCAACGAATATGATAAGCATAGTCAAACATGTCGTACACGGGGATGTGCGACTACTTCCACTACGTCGACTACTTTCACTGCACGAGGATGTACGACTACTTCCACTATGACAGAGCATCATATCATGTCCTCCGCTCCCCTCCTCGCTTGATTCTGGTGAGAATTCTAGGCTACTAGTCTTTAATTCACCTTTATGTCTTCCCTTAGCAGTTGGTCGGATTCTCCCCTCTTTTAAGTTGCTCCACTACTCCCTTTTATAGACCAATGGAGGAGAGAGAGGGTTACATGTCTACTGGGCGATGGGCCTCACCTAGCAGGGTCTCAACAATTCCTATCTTATCGTGGTCGTGGAGTCATACGCGGTGGCATGCATTGGTTGTGCCATAATATTGAGAATATCCTATTGTAGTGGCAGGTATGGCTTATCGTAGACGCATGTATGCCCAGTTGTAACGATGGGTACTAGAGTCCATGTCATCGTGTATGTTGTAGTTGATAACCGATATAGCAATCTGTACTTTATAATACTTCTTGGTACTCTAGCATATTCAAACATGTCTATAGGGATGATGGGATGTATCGAATAGTGACCTTGAGTATGCATGCTACATATGTTATGGCAATAGTGTTTCTTTGTGACTGTAACATCATCCATCATAATAAATATAATGTATGTGAACCTTATCCATACCGCCAACACGATGACATTAAGAGTATAGTTGAATGTGGTGCCATACCTTCGTGGTCCTCCCTACCCTAGGAACATGGCCAACTATGATCTTTAGCTTGTAGATACTTTTACAAAGTTATTGTTCTTATCATTATTTTCCCTTGTCTGTTTCATGCAGGTGAATCTTGTTCTTACATGTGGGGCGATTCCCCTAGTGTGTGAGTCTGAGTCCCTCGACCGATTCTAAGTTTTTCAGATCGTGTCTGAGTCCATCGGACCACAAGTCAACGCCTTCAATATCGAAACGTCTTGAGTACCTCTTGTATATATTCTTATCAGTAGGCTCTTCCGTACTCAGCCAATTCAGGAGCTTTATTGTCCTCATGAGAGGCCCTGTCCCTAGGAGGGCCTCAAGACTCGATTGTTGGTAATAAATCCCAAGCTAGTAGCCTTAGAGATCCAGGGGATGGTATGGGCCTAGGTAGTCGAGAGGAATCAAACTCTAGGAGCGCCCCGGGACCCTGGGTGACCTAGGTTCTATCTGTTCTAACGAGTAATGGTTGATGGGATAACCATATAGACGTGCGAGGGACCAAGATCAAAGTCCCCTAGGATGGGGCCCTTACCTTAGGGATAACTAAGGTAGATTCTTGGGGAATAAGGGCCCAAAAAGCATGGATTCGACAATAGTCGAACACTCAGTAAATTCTATCTCGATTTTTAGAAGGTGTGTTGGTAATGTCTAAGGGCATGGCCTTCTCGAGCGCTGACGAAAATGATATTAGATCTTTATAGTAAAATCCCATTAGTAGGGTCTATATATAAAAAAGGAGCTCGTGTGCTAGGGTCGCTCGATATATCCCACGATTTAGCCATAGTCGCCTCTCTTTAGGGTTGCAAATGACTAAACTGCTATCACCCTTATATGGCTACACGCCTGGTGATAACGCACGGATGTCATGGTATTTTATCCTCGCACACGTGGATATGATGAAGACATGCATTGTTGCTATTGATGTGGGGAGCATAGTCGAACATGTCATCGATGCTCATATGAGGGGACGTATGACTACTCTCACTATATCGGCTTACTTTTTTATTCTACTGCGCCGCACTTCTAGTGATAATGATATATGATCTCATACTGAGTCCCTCGACCGAATCTAAGTTTCTCACACTAAGTCTGAGTCCATCAGACCCACAAGTCAACGTCTTCAATATTGGAACGTCTTGAGTACATCTCGCATATAGTTATCCAAGTCTAGGAGCTCCCTGGGACTAGGGGCCCTAGGTTCTATCCGTTCTAACGAGTAATGGTTGATGGGACAACAATATAGACGTTCGAGAGGCCCTTACCTTATATCCCGTTTGGATGCCGATATTGGAGCACAGATTTAGGAATTAGAATCAACTTTCTTAAATTCTGTTGTTTGATTGCACACGGAATTGAGATTTGGAATCAGAGACATAATTCCCTGAAATTGGACTATAACTAGAAACCCCCTCTCCAAATACGGAGCGTCGCCCCTCTGAATTGCATAGAATTAGACCGCACAATTACAAACTCCAATTCAGCGACATCCAAACAATAGAATTGAAATTACATCTCATTTCAATACCATGGCTGATTTGGTATTAAACACAATTCAATTCCATGTCATCCAATATTGGCATCCAAATGGAGCCTTAGAGATAACTAAGGTAGATTCTTGGGGCATAAGGGCCCCAAAAAGCATGGATTCGACAATAGTTGAACACCTAGTAAATTCTATCTCGATTTTTAGAAGGTGTGTTGGTAATGTCCAAGGGTATGGCCTTCTCGAGCGTTGACATAAATGATATTAGATCTTTATAGTAAAATCCCATCTGTAGGGTCTATACATAAAAAAGGTGCTCGTGTGCAAGGGAAAAAGGTGCTCGTGTGTGAGGGTCGCTCGATATATCCCACAATCTAGCAATGATCGCCTCTCTTTAGGGTTGAAGATGACTAATCTACTATCACCCTTTTGTGGCTACGCGTCCGGTGATAACACACAAATGTCATGGTATTTTATCCTCGCACGCGTGGACATGATGAAGACATGCATCGTTGCTGTTGATGTGGCGAGCATAGTCGAACATGTCATCGATGCTCATATGAGGGGATGTATGACTACTACTCTCACTGTATCAACGTACTTTTTTAATTCTATTGCGTCGCACTTCTAGTGATAATGATATATGATCTCATATCTATATATCGCATATTATTACTTATTTGTTCCGTATAGACGTATAGTTAACATCTTTGCTGAGTTGGTGGCTCACGGATGACGGAATAGATTCCAGACTGTGGGTTCCTCGGTATCATGCATGCGTTCACCGTGTCAACGACCAGTCCAGGCAGTAAATAAAACGCAGTAAATGTTGCTACACGTCTTGGTCTGGTTTTTATATGCGTAAATAATCGGTTGAAATTCATGGGTCATTTATTTTATGCCTCCATCGGTAACACTGACACACCACAAGCAATATGAAAAGACGATGTACAAGGTAAATACCCGGATGACACGACGACGGTTAGATTTAATTTGCTCTGAGAGGCTCGAGTGCTCAAGCAACCTGATGATGACGACGACTCAGCTAGCGACTCGGCCCATCCGTAAACTCGTGTGCAGCACAAATGGGTACACAGGTACGCAATCAAGACAGGGACGTGTACGGGCCTCGGCTCGGAAAGCTGGAACCGTGCGTGCGCACCTCACTGGCGCGGCAGCATCAACCGGCCGCATAAAAACAGACGGCGCGCGGACTGGAATAGGGGCAGGCTCGCCCTACGCGCACGCGCGGCGCGTGCGCAGTAGCGGCATCGCGCGGCAGCCTACGCGCGGCGCCGGGCGAGCCGGCCGGCCGTGCGCGGGCGCGCGCGACGCTGATCGGTAGTAGCTTTTGACTTGCACGCTCGACCGGCTGGCCAGGTGAACGCGTGGATGATGCCGGCCGGCCAGACGTACGCCAGAGCCGTGCGGCGCACTCGATCTGCTCAAGCTAGCTAGCTAGCTAGCTGTTGGGGACTTGTTCTCAAATGCTAAGAGTTAAGAACAAGGCAACATAAAAAGTGTTAAGTGTTAAAGTCCTTCGTCCTTCGAAGCATTATGTCCCTTCGGGAAATAATGAGTTTCGGACGAAGGTCATAAGAGACATACCTTCGTAAACATAACAAGTAATGACGAAGGATTCATATAAAGCATGAAATATAATATAAGCATCATCATAGAATCATTTCTATTTTATTAACATGGAAAAATAGAAATGATTTCAAATTACAAATGTACCTTCGGTCCTGAGAGAAGGTAAAAAGTACAAGCGTGACGCAAAAGCAAATGCCAAGTCAGCGTGAACAGTACGGGGATACTGTTCACCTATTTATAGACACGGGACACAGCCCTTACAAAATTACATTTATGCCCTTTACATCTGACAATAACTCTATAGTAATCCATCGAGGTCCGAATAGCCTTTTCATCTTTAAGTCGGTTTCCTTTCCTGCCACCATGCCGAAGCTTTTCTGCTCACAGCTTCGGTGCTGTATCAACCTTCGTATGCTTTGAGCTTCTCCCTCTGTGATACCGATTCGAGTCCGAAGATACCTGTTTGCACATTATACTCCAGAAACACTATTAAATCATGTTTTTGAGGACCTTCGGACGCCGAAGGTCCCCAACAGTAGCCCCTCGCAATATTAATTTGTTTGAAATAATAAATTCAGATTGCGATATGAACGAAGGCTTTATGCCGAAGGTCCGAAAAAACACCTTCCCTTTGCTAGAATAGCAACATTCAATGACAAGTGGGGTCTTTCAACTTTCAACGCATCAAGCGTATAAATACGGCCATACCGCAAACTTATTTTGCACGCTTTCTGGCCAACCACTCCTGCTCACTGATTTTTTAGCTCTTGTGCACTGTGATCTGCTAAGCTTTTAGCTTTGAAGCTTCGGCTTTGAAAACAGTTCGCATCGGCCGCGTTATATTGAACCAGCTTCGGTGCCTGAGTTTACCGGAGAGACTTCTTCGGCCACCGAAGCTGAAAAACCAGCCGAGCCAACTTTGCTGCCAGAAGTCGCAGAAACAGCCGAAGTACCAACGAAGACAAAATTGGAGCAATCAAAAATTTTGTTACCGGAAACGAAAGAGAAGGCCGAAGCGCCATTCACAGAAAAAATGGAAGAGGTAAAGGAAGCAACCGAGGACTCCAAAACATCAGAAGTTTTGAGTCCTTCAGCAATTATTGGGACATCAAAAAATGAAAAAGTGCCAGCTGCAACTCCGAAGAGAAAAAGAATGGCTAATGTGCTAGATGTACTGGAAACGATCATATCTTCGAGCACACCTCCGAAGAAGGCTGCTATTACTTTTGAAACAACAGCTGAAATTTCTGGTTCTGCAGCTCCAGAGCAAGAAATTGAAGCCGAAGCTGGGCCCTCAGAGCCCACAAAGGCAAAAACCTTGGAAAGTGAGGCAGAAAAAATAACAAAGCCAACTTTTGCTGAAGAAACTGGTGTTGTTACCCCCGAAGCATCCCCCAAAATTCGTGATTATATTTTTCGTCATGCTTCGGGGAAAAAATTATCAGAAAAAGAAGAACAAGAGGCCCAACACTATGCCCAAAGGTTGAAATATCCAAAGGGGGCGTTGATATTTAATGGCAGTGGAGAAGAAGATTTCTTGTATTGCCTCCCCGACAGCAAGGAAATTTCTGTCTGTCGGGAGATGAGCAGAAGCTTCGGATTCCCAACTTTAGAAGACGGACTTTCGGTGCTGTCAAAGAACGATCTGGCTGACAGCCTAGCTTACAACAGTTTAAAGGTGCGACAAATAGAATTCTTATATTTTTGTTGAGTTCAAGATTTTTCGTTTGTTTAAAACTATTGACACAGACATATTCCTGTCTGCAGGGCCTGATACTCAGCAATGCCCTCAGAGCACAGAAAGATGCTGAGGACGAAGGATGTACTATAGCCCTGAGCAACCTTCGTTCCGAAGTAATTGAACTGAGGAACGAAGGTCTCGAAAAAGACAAAATATTGCATTCCTTAATAAATAAAATAAAAGAAGACGAAGCTATTTTCAAAGGTCAGGCCGAAGCTCAGAAGCGTGAAATTGAAAACCTTCGTAAACAATTAGCCGGAGCTAAAGAGGAATGCATACTTGAAGAAACAAGGCGAGAACTCAGCGACCAATGGGCAAATCATTTAGAAGAAACTGTTAAAGAGCTTCGGTCAGCCAAGAAGAAATGCTTCGAGAAATCTATGGAGTGTGTCAAGAAAATAAAAACTAGCTTCGCCAGCGTTGGCGCATTTTCGCAAGAAGAAAACTTTATAAGAGGTAACCCCGAAGGTCCCCTGGAATGGATCAATCATGAGGCGGAGGCCTTTGAAGAAATTTTAAATAGTCGCGGAGACATCTGCGCTTTTTCTGGTGCCAGAGGGATTGCCACCATTTTGGAGGGGAAAGGATGTGAACATGTAAAGATTTTATCGTGGTCCGAAGCCACCTTGTCCACTGAAGGTATAAAAGATCCTTCAGCCGAAGCTAACGCGGTTGGGGGAAAATTTTTCACCGACATCTGGGACAACGGTGGTAGAGAAATGGCCCAAGAAATCATTCAGAAAAGCGAGAAAGGGATTCATGAGGCTAGAAAAGTAGCCGAGGCTGCTGAGAAAAACGCAGAGCCTGAAGGGCAAATAGGTACTAACGAATAGTTTTCATTGCGTTATAACTTTTAATTTTATAGTTCGTTCGCGATCTGTAATAGTGATGTAATAATATCCCGTCCTCACTCAGATCCTACTAAAGCATCTTCGGGCCCTCAGCCTAAAGATGACGACGAAATTAAAAAGATGGCCGAAGCTATCATGGATCAGGTTGTCGATCGACTGCTGAACGAAGCTGCAGAGATAGTACTTAGGGAAGACTAAGTGCTATTGCAAAAAACATTTGATATATGATTTGTGTAATATTCTGTAATCATGTATGTAATATACTTGTTTTATGATTCAATTCTTTACGATGCATGAAACTTTAAACACGTACCATTTTTGAGTCTTCGACGAAAAAACACCTTCCCTTCTTTTCATGCTTCGTGAAGAAGAATTTATCATTTATCACGACAATATCCATAGTGTTCTGATAAGAAATATCCAAGCTTCGTAAAAATAATCCCCGAAGCTATGCCTCGAAGATCAATATTGTTTCTCCCTGTAACTTGGCATGATTTGCCCTTTCTCAAAGCATTTTCCGAAGATCGATAACATGCCCCCTTCTTGTGCCACATGCAGCATGATGTATGATGATTATGCTATGCAAAATGATGTGATGATGTTATGTTATGCAAAATGATATTTTGTGCCGAAGATACGCACATTCCTGCAATGGAGCACAATCTTTTGTATCAATACTGACTTTTTCATTATAAGCCTCCCTTAGGAGCTTCTTCGCCTTTTACTTCAGCGGAATCAGCGTTTATTTTTCGCTGTAAGTTCTGCATCCCCTTAGGAACGTCTTTGGAACTTCTTCGCCTTTTACTTTCGGCGGTATCAGCGTTGACTTTTCGCTGTAAGTTCTGCATTCCCTTAGGAACGTCTTTGGAACTTCTTCGCCTTTTACTTTCGGCGGTATTTAGCTCTGCATTCCCTTAGGAACGACTTTGGAGCAGAAAACCTACGCTGCGCTCCCTTAGGAACGACTTCTTGTAGCTTCGGCAAGCTTACTCTGCGTCCCTTAGAACGACTTTTTGTAGCTTCGGCAAGCTTACTCTGCGTCCCTTAGAACGACTTTTTCCTTGCTCCGAAAAATACATATCGTGGTGGAGGCAAGCTTATTCGCCCTTCTCTTGCAAATTCTTACAATTTGAACCTGTGAAAAAGATTTACTTTCCTCGTGGCAAACGACAAAACCATTACATGAAGTTTAAAAAGTGTTCTTTATTACATGAAAAATGAAACTTGAATAGAGAAGACTTCTATCAAAGTAGGATACTTGTCAATAGATGTGCTTTGACTCTGGCACAGTGCTATTAACTGTGCGAGCTTCGGACTGTTCTCTGAAATCCCGTTGATTTTGAGTATATTGGCCCCCTTCTGGCTGCTGGCCTTGTTGTAGCGGTGGTGGAGGCGGAGGTTGTTGCCAGGAAGCCTGAGGCTGACTCGCCGAAGCAACAGAAGCTGCAGGGTGATTGCCTACATATTCTGGGATGTAAGGCGAATGATACGAAGCAGTGTGCATGACCTGCTTCGGCTGAGCCTGTTGCGCGGCAGCTTCGGCTATCTCTTTTTGCTTCTGAATGGTAACATGGCACATCCTGGTAGTATGACCTTTGTTTTCACCACAGAATAAGCAAAATATTCTTCTGGGTTGATCCCCGAATCTTCCGCCGAAGCCCCTGGCGCCTCTGCCTCTTGGAGCTGGTGGTCGGAAGGAGCTTTGCTGTTGCCCCGAAGCCTGTGAGGAGTACTGTGGCCTTTGCTGCTGGCTCCCCTTATCATCATTTTGATTGGAATTATGAATTGATCTGACATGCCTCGGATAGAATCTTCCTCCGAAGCCCCTGGTCATCTCAGAAAATCTGAAGGCCTCCTCCCTTCTTTGGCGAAAATCATTGTCAGCTCGAATATATTCATCCATCTTCTGGAGCAGCTTCTCCAGCGTTTGTGGTGGCTTCCTGGCAAAATACTGCGCTGATGGCCCTGGCCGAAGAGAAGAGTACCAGGTCTGAGCAACACTTCTGACGGCCATGACGAAGGATTTTGCCATGACTGCCGTATTGCCACCGTATGAAGATATTGTTGCCTCGTAGCTCATTAGGAATTGCTTCGGGTCTGAGTGACCGTCATATATGGGAAGCTGAGGTGGCTTGTAAGTCTGTGGCCAAGGTGTAGCCTGCAATTCTGTTGAAAGAGGAGAAGCATCATCAAAAGCAAAGTTTCCATGATGGAGATTTTCATACCAGTCGTCCTCATTGCGGAAATCTTCCTGATGAAGCTCTCTGCGTGGAGGCCTTCGGGTTTGATCATCTTGAACGAAATGACGGACCTCTTCCGAAGCTTCATCTATCTGTCTCTGAAGATCAGCTAGACGAGCCATCTTTTCCTTCCTGCGCTGAACTTGTTGCTGAAGGATCTCCAAATTTTGAATTTCCTGATCAAGATCATCATCCGGAGGTGTTGGACTGACAGCCTTCCTTTTCTGGCTTCGGGCTTCTCTAAGAGAAATAACATCCTGATTGGGATCCAGCGACTGCAGTGTGCCAGCTCCTGTTGTTGAAGCCTTCTTCGGCGGCATGACGAAGGTGACGCTCGCCGAAGGTATTCAAAGCTCAAGAAATGGAAGTGAGTTCACCGGAGGTGGGCGCCAATGTTGGGGACTTGTTCTCAAATGCTAAGAGTTAAGAACAAGGCAACATAAAAAGTGTTAAGTGTTAAAGTCCTTCGTCCTTCGAAGCATTATGTCCCTTCGGGAAATAATGAGTTTCGGACGAAGGTCATAAGAGACATACCTTCGTAAACATAACAAGTAATGACGAAGGATTCATATAAAGCATGAAATATAATATAAGCATCATCATAGAATCATTTCTATTTTATTAACATGGAAAAATAGAAATGATTTCAAATTACAAATGTACCTTCGGTCCTGAGAGAAGGTAAAAAGTACAAGCGTGACGCAAAAGCAAATGCCAAGTCAGCGTGAACAGTACGGGGATACTGTTCACCTATTTATAGACACGGGACACAGCCCTTACAAAATTACATTTATGCCCTTTACATCTGACAATAACTCTATAGTAATCCATCGAGGTCCGAATAGCCTTTTCATCTTTAAGTCGGTTTCCTTTCCTGCCACCATGCCGAAGCTTTTCTGCTCACAGCTTCGGTGCTGTATCAACCTTCGTATGCTTTGAGCTTCTCCCTCTGTGATACCGATTCGAGTCCGAAGATACCTGTTTGCACATTATACTCCAGAAACACTATTAAATCATGTTTTTGAGGACCTTCGGACGCCGAAGGTCCCCAACACTAGCGAAGCTGCATGTATCAAGGGCGCAATGCTGCGGAGGAGACGTCACACGCGCTGCGGCCTGAACTGAATGCGTGCACTAGTAGGCGCGACAGCGTCCCAAAACCGCGTGGCATCTTTGCATGCTCTAACCGACCGATCACGGGCGTATCCTTTGGTGCATGAATACTCCTGCGTGCTTGCGCAAGGAAACGACACAGCAATGTACACAATTAAGTCATTAAGACACAAGAGTATGGATGCGGCTGAGATAGCGTATACGTACTCTTTTTTGCAGGAATGCAGGTGTAGGCGCGCAGCCTGTGGCCTCTTGCTCTCTCTGACCTTTTTTTTTGAAAGCAAACTACGGAGAGAGATTCACTGCCTGAAAACATATTGAAGTTTATAGAAGATGTTTGATACTTACAAAGTAGGCTCAGATATCTTCCCAAGGCTAACACGAAATACTACGAACAAAAGAAAGAGCGCACCATTAGCACAATCGCATGATAGTTTGGAAACTCAAATTTACTTCAGGATTATTTTTTTGAAAGGAAGGGACAAAAAAGGCTTCAGCTACTGAAGTGACAAATGGTCATTATTTTTTTTGAAAGGAAGGGACAAAAAGGCTTGCCGCTCCGTTCTATATTAGATGAGGAAGTAAACAAAGAGGAACAACAGACTCGAAGCAACTGAAGTGAAGAAGAAACAAGGAAAATCAAGAGAACAAGAAAGAAATCAAAAAAAGGAAAAAATAGGGCAAAAACAAAACAGCCACTAGAAAAAAACCTAACAAGGCCTCAGCTACTAGCATTGCCCATGATAGTCATAGTAACTTGGTCTACACCCCTATGCTGACCTTGAAAGATTCTGAAATTTGTTTCCAGCCATAGATTCCACCAGAATTGAATTAGCAGACCGTCGAAGTCCCTTATTATCTGTCTGCTGCAAAGACTACGCAGGTCCGTCCACCAATCGTACAAGGAAGTGCCACTAGGGAGCCCAGTCAGGAAAGGAAGGTTGGCCCGAGACAAAACTTTGTTCCACACCTCTCTACTAAAGGGGCAATCCTTGCATAAGTGCAGAATTGTTTCCGGGGCTGAGTTGCAGAGACAGCAGATAAGGGCAAATGATCATTATTTGAAAAAGACAAAAGAGAGGCGCGCGTGCAGTGTACAAGGAAGTGGTTTTGGCTGGTTCTTTTTTCTTATTTTTCTTCTTCTTCCACATACATCATACACCGATACACGCACACTAACAAATTAATGTAAAAGAGAGGCCACTGGAAGAGACATTATAATCTTCTCCCCGTTTATTAGTACGTACGTGTAATCATTTGAAACAAGTAATAGAAAAGAAAAGGGAACAAACATACTAGTTGTTTACTACCTTATACTATATACCCAATACAGAATGATAGCGTTACTCAATGAAATGATTAGGGCCTATACGACATGCTACTAGTTGTTTATGTCGTTGCATTTCTCCAAACTCGGTTACAATTTGAAACCAAGTCAACAGAGATACTTGTTTTTTTTAAAAAAAAAACTTCGTAGCTTGCTAGCTATAGTGGCCTAGTAGAGGATAGACGACCTCTCCTATTATTTAGTTGATTGGTTCACGGCGAAATTAAGCACCAATATATAATTCAGTCATATATATATACATGTACTTTATCCCAAGAAAAGATGAAGACGGTGATATCTATATATATATCTATAGCTTATTAGCAACAACGACGCATACCATGAACCAAATCCAACCATATATGATATATATGTCGTTTCTCCTACTGCCTGCCTGCAGCCCTGAACCAAGTGCAGATTCTCAAATCCCACTGCACCTGAGTCTGCTGGATCGTGCATGATGCAGAGAGTCAACATCTAGAGCATATGCTACACGCCCCTGCTGTCCCTACATCGATCGGCCGGAAGTATCCAGCACCTGGACATACGCGCTGTGCAGATCGATCAGTGTTGGTGGGACTTGTTCTCAAGTGCTATGAATTAAGAACAAGGCAACATAAAAAATGTTAATCGTTAAAGTCCTTCGTCCTCCGAAGCATTATTTCCCTTAGGATGTAATGGCTTGCGGACGAAGGTTATGAAGGACATACCTTCATATATTCATTGAACAGTGGCGAAGGACGAAATATAAAGAATATAAGAGACAACATGAACAATCATATATTATTATCGAGCATAAACAAAAACATTTGTTGAATGACAAGTGTACCTTCAATCGGAAGGAGATGACAATACAAGCGTGACGCAAAAAGCGAATGCTAAGTCAACGTGAACAGTACGGGGATACTGTTCACCTATTTATAGGCACGGGACACAGCCCATACAAAATTACATTCATGCCCTTCACATTTGATAATAATTCTATAGTAGTCTATCGAGGTCTGAATAGCCTTTTCATCTTTAAGTCGGTTCCACTCTTTGCTGTCACGCCGAAGCTTTCCTGCTCGCACCTTCGGCGCTGTATCAACCTTCGTATTATTCTGGTCTACTGCAATGCCGACTCTAGTCCGAGGATACCTGTTCACACATTGTACTCCAGAAATACTGTTAAATCCTGTTTTTGAGGACCTTCGGATGCCGAAGGTCCCCAACAGTAGCCCCTCGCAATATTAATTTGTTCGAAATAATAAATTTAGATTGCGATATGGACGAAGGCTTTACGCCGAAGGTCCGAAAAAACACCTTCCCTTTGCTAGAATAGCAACATTCACTGACAAGTGGGGTCTTTCAATTTTCAACGTATCGAGCGTATAAATACAGTCATACCGCAAACTCATTTGGCACGCTTTCTTGCCATTTGTTTCTGCTCACTCAATTTTTAGCTCTTGCACACTAAGATTTGCTGAGCTTTTAGTTTTGAAGCTTCGGCTTTGAAAACAGTTTTTTAGTGTTTCCGAAGATGTCTGAAGCTGCTAAGAAGGCTGCTGCTGAGATGAAGCTGAGTCTTGATGAAGAGAAGAACTTGGGGTTTCTTATAGCGATGTCGAAGACCAACACAGAAAAAATCACCAATGAGATTCTGGAAGGTTTGTCTGAAGATACTGGTGACAGCGACAGTTATGATGTGGACAGCGGTGGTGAAGACTCCGAAGATCGTCCCTGGCGACCGAGCCACTCAGTTTACGGTAAATCAGCTATCAAAGAGAATCATCTTGTTAACATGAGAGGAAGGTATTTCCGGGATTTGTCCGTTGTGAGGGCCGACGAAGAGGAGAAAACTTGTCCACACCCTGAAGAGAATGAAGTCGTAGTGTTCCGAAGCTTTTTGAAGGCTGGGCTGCGATTTCCCTTGAGCAGCTTCGTCGTGGAGGTGCTGAAAATTTTCGAAGTCTATCTTCACCAACTTACCCCCGAGGCAATCATAAGGTTGAATATCTTCGTATGGGCCGTGCGAAGCCAAGGTCTGAAGCCTGATGCAAAAAGTTTCTGCAATATGCACGAATTATCATACGAGACAATACCTTGGGGTAAGGAACAGTATCACAATAACTTTGGCTGCTACAATTTTGTTTCTCGGTCTGGGTCAAGCTGCCCCGTGCCAACTTTTCGGAAGAGATGGCCCAGCGGCTGGATGACAGAATGGTTCTATGTAAAAAATGATCTGAAAGCACGAGAAGATATCAAAGGTATAATTATGCGCCCTATTTGGCAAAGCTTCGGCCTTCGCAGGCCGAAGGTTGAAATGAATGAAGCTGCCGAAGAATGCCAGAGAGCCTTCGGCGTTGTCTGCTCTTTTATAGGAACAAGGGACTTAGTACAAGAGCATATCGCCTTCAGGGTGTGGCCGCTTGCGGAGAAATGGGAAATGCCACAAGAAACCATAAAAGAGGCCGACGAAGGTGAACTTATCAGGTTTAAGTACACTTTTAAGTTTGGAGATAAATTCGTTGAGCCAGATGATGACTGGTTGAAAAGCATTGAAAATTTAAGTGATGAGCTGCTTGGGACCTATTCGAAGGCCGAAGACACTGCAATGTCAGCAGCCTTCGGAGGCCGAAAAAAGAAGAGGCTGAATCGGGTATTTGATGCAATCGGGTTTGTCTACCCTGACTATTGCTATCCCATCCGAAGGCAGAAGAGAAAAAACACAACCTCTGCAATAGAAGAAACTGCAACTGCTCCTAGCGAGCCAGAACCGAAAAGAAAGAAAATAAAGGTTCTTACGCATCGGCCGCGCTATATTGAACCAGCTTCGGTGCCCGAGTTTACCGGAGAAACTTCTTCGGCCACCGAAGCTGAAAAACCAACCGAGCCAGCCTTGTTGCCAGAAGTCGCAGAAACGGCCGAAGTGCCAACAAAGATAGAATTGGAACAATCAAACATTTTGTTATCAGAAACAAAAGAGAAAGTCGAAGCGCCGTCCACAGAAAAAATGGAAGAGGTAAAAGAAGCAACTGAGGGCTCCAAAACATCAGGAGTTTTGAGTCCTGCAGCAAACGTTGAGACAACAAAAAATCAAAAAGTGCCAGCAATGACTCCGAAAAGAAAGAGGATGGCCAATGTGCTGGATGTACTGGAAACGATCAAATCTTCAAGCACACCTCCGAAGAAGGCTGCTGTCAATCCTGAAACAGCAACTGAAATTTCTGGTCCTAAAGCTCCAGAGCAAGAGATTGAAGCCGAAGCTGGGCCCTCAGAGCCCGCAAAGATAAAACCCTTGGAAAGTGAGGCAGAAAAAATAATAAAGCCAACTTTTGTTGAAGAAACCGGTGTTATTGCCCCCGAAGCATCCCCCAAAGTTCGTGATTATATTTTTCGTCATGCTTCGGGGAAAAAATTATCAGAAAAAGAAGAACAAGAGGCCCAGCATTACGCCCAAAAACTGAAATATCCAAAGGGGGCGTTAATATTCAATGGCAGTGGAGAGGAAGACTTCTTGTATTGTCTTCCCGACAGCAAGGAGATTTCTGTCTGCCGGGAGATGAGCAAGAGCTTCGGATTCCCGACTTTAGAAGACGGGCTCTCGGTGCTGTCGAAGAACGATCTGGCCGACAGCCTGGCTTACAATAGCTTAAAGGTACGACAAATGAAATCCTTGTATTTTTTCGTTCGTTTAAACCTATTGACACACACATACTTCTCTTTGCAGGGCTTGATACTTAGTAATGCCCTCAGAGCACAGAAAGATGCTGAAGACGAAGGGTGTACTATAGCCCTGAGCAACCTTCGTTCCGAAGTAATTGAACTGAGGAACGAAGGTCTCGAAAAAGATAAAATATTATACTCATTGATGAATAAAATAAAGGAAGACGAAGTTGCTTTTAAAAGTCAAGCTGAAACTCAAAAGCGCGAAATTGAAGACCTTCGGAAACAACTGGCCAGAGCCAAGGAAGAACGCATACTTGAAGAAACAAAGCGTGAACTCAGCGATCAATGGGCAGATCACCTAGAAGTGACTGTTGAAGAGCTTCGTTCGTCCAAAAAGAGATGCTATAACAAATCTATAGATTGTGTTAAGAAATTAAAGGCTAGCTTTGCCAAGGTCGGCGCATTCTCAAGTGAGGAAAACTTTTCGAGAGGCAATCCCGAAGGTGTCATCGAATGGATTGACCACGAAGCTGAAGCCTTCGAAGAAATTTTAAATAGCCGAGGAGATATATGCGCCTTCTCTGGCGCCAGAGGGATTGCCACCATCTTAGAGAAGAAGGGCTGCGAACATGTAAAAAATTTAGCTCAATCCGAAGCTGCTTTGCCCTTTGAAGACACAAGAGATCCTTCGGCTGAAGCTAGCATAATTGGTGGAAATTTTTTTACTGATATCTGGGATAATGGTGGCCGAGAAATGGCCGGAGAAATTATTCGAAGAAGTGAAAAGGGTATTCACGATGCTAGAGAAGTAGCTGAGGCTGCTGAAAAGAGCGCAGAGGCCGAAGGTCAATTAGGTACTAACTAATAGTTTTTATCGTGTTGTAATCTTAGGTTTTAAGATTTGTTTGCGATTTGTAATAGCAATGCAGTCGTATCCTGTCTTGCTTCAGATCCGACTAAAGTGTCTTCGGGCCCTCAGCCGAAGGAAGACTACGAAATTAAAAAGATGGCTGAAGATATTATGGACGAAGTCGTTAACCGGCTCCTGAATGAGGCTGCAGAAGTCGTTTTGAGAGAAGATTAAGTATTTTTGTAAAAACTTCTGAAATGTAATATAGTGTAACATGTTGTAACCCAAAATGTAATATACCTATTTTTGTTACTCAATTCTTTACGATGCATGAAACTTTACGTACCGCTTTTGAGTCTTTGACGAAAAAACACCTTCCCTTCTTTTCATGCTTCGTGAAGAAGAACTTTTCTTTGTCACAACAATATCCAATGTTCTGATGAATAATATCCAGGCTTCGTGAAAATATTTTCCGAAGCTACATTTCCGAAGATCAATGATGTATCTTTTTGTGACTATGATTTCTCTCTTTCAAAGCGTTCTTCTGTAGATTAATAATGTATCCACCACTTATGCCATGTGCAAAATGATGTATGATGCTTATGCTATGCGAGATGATGTGATGATGTTATGTTATGTGAGATGATGTTTATTCCGAAGATACATACACATCCCTGCAATAAAACACAATCTTTTATAAGCCTCCCTTAGGAGCTTCTTCGCCTTTTACTTCAGCGGAATCAGCGTTTATTTTTCGCTGTAAGCCTCCCTTAGGAGCTTCTTCGCCTTTTACTTTCAGCGGTATTCGCGTTGACTTTTCGCGCTTCGCCTTTTACTTAGGCGGTATCAGCGTTGACTTTTCGCTGTATGCTCTGCATTCCCTTTGGAACGACTTTGGAGCAGAAAACTTACACTGCGCTCCTTTTGGAACGACTTTTTGTGACTTCGGCAAACTTACTCTGCGTTCCGTAGAACGACTTTTTGTTGCTTCGAAGAATTTTCGATAGTTCGAAGGTCCTTTTATTATCACAAGCCTGTGAAGAAAACATATTTTTCTTGTAGGAATCAACGAAACTAATTACATGAAACCTAAACAATGTCCTTTATTACAGAAAATAAAACTGAATGAAAAAGATTGTTATTAAGGTAGGATATTTGTCAATAGATGTGCTTTGACTCTGGCACAGTGCTATTGACTGTACGAGCTTCGGACTGCTCTCTGAAATCCCTCTGGTGTGGAGCATACTGGCTCCCTTCTGGCTGCTGGCCTTGTTGCAACGGAGGTGGAGGCGGAGGCTGTTGCCAGGAAGCTTGAGGCTGACTCGCCGAAGCAACAGAAACTGCAGGATGGTTGCCCACATATTCTGGGATGTAGGGCGAATGATACGAAGCTGTATGCATGACCTGCTTCGGTTGAGCTTGTTGTGCTGCGGCTTCAGCTATTTCCTTTTGCTTCTGAATGGTAACATGGCACATCCTGGTAGTATGGCCCTTGTTCTCACCGCAGAATAAGCAAAAGATTCTTCTCGGTTGATCTCCAAATCTTCCTCCAAAGCCCCTGGCACCTCTGCCTCTTGGAGCTGGTGGTCGGAAGGAGCTTTGCTGTTGCCCCGAAGCCTGTGAGGAGCATTGTGGCCTTTGCTGTTGGCCTCCTCTGTCATCATTTTGTGTAGAGTTATGAATTGATCTCACGTGCCTCGGGTAGAACCTCCCTCCGAAGCCCCTGGTCATTTCAGAAAACCTGAAAGCCTCCTCCCTTCTTTGGCGAAAATCATTATCGGCCCGAATGTACTCGTCCATCTTCTGGAGAAGCTTCTCCAAAGTTTGAGGAGGCTTCCTGGCGAAGTACTGAGCTGACGGACCTGGCCGAAGCCCCTTGATCATGGCCTCGATGACAATTTCATTGGGCACCGTTGGTGCCTGTGCCCTCAAACGCAAGAACCTTCGGACATACGCCTGAAGGTATTCTTCATGATCCTGAGTGCACTGGAACAGAGCCTGAGCAGTGACCGGCTTCGTCTGAAATCCTTGAAAGCTAGTTAACAACAAGTCCTTCAGCTTCTGCCATGAAGTGATCGTTCCTGGTCGAAGGGAGGAATACCAGGTTTGAGCAACACTTCTGACAGCCATAACGAAAGATTTGGCCATGACTGAAGCATTGCCACCATACGAAGACACTGTTGCTTCGTAGCTCATCAAAAACTGCTTCGGGTCTGAGTGGCCATCGAATACGGGGAGCTGAGGCGGCTTGTAGGACGGAGGCCAAGGTGTAGCCTGCAGCTCAGCGGACAGAGGAGAAGCATCATCAAAAACAAAATTCCCATGATGGAAATTGTCATACCAGTCATCTTCGTTGGGAAAACCCTCCTGATGAAGGTCTTGATGCTGAGGCCTTCGGTGTTGCTCATCCTGAGCAAGATGACGAACTTCTTCAGAGGCTTCGTCTATCTGCCTCTGCAGTTCAGCTAGCCTGGCCATCTTTTCTTTCTTCCTCTGTACTTGTTGATGAAGCATCTTCATATCTCTGATTTCTTGATCTATCTCGTCCTCTGGTGATGTCGGACTGACAGCCTTCCTTTTCTGGCTTCGGGCCTCCCGCAGGGAGACTGTCTCCTGATTGTGGTCCAGTGGTTGCAGAACTGCAGCCCCAGTCGCTGAAGCCTTCTTCGGCGCCATAACGAAGGTTTATGATCGCCGAAGGTGTTCAAAAAACTCAGAGTGGAGGTGAGTTCACCGGAGGTGGGCGCCAATGTTGGGGACTTGTTCTCAAGTGCTATGAATTAAGAACAAGGCAACATAAAAAATGTTAATCGTTAAAGTCCTTCGTCCTCCGAAGCATTATTTCCCTTAGGATGTAATGGCTTGCGGACGAAGGTTATGAAGGACATACCTTCATATATTCATTGAACAGTGGCGAAGGACGAAATATAAAGAATATAAGAGACAACATGAACAATCATATATTATTATCGAGCATAAACAAAAACATTTGTTGAATGACAAGTGTACCTTCAATCGGAAGGAGATGACAATACAAGCGTGACGCAAAAAGCGAATGCTAAGTCAACGTGAACAGTACGGGGATACTGTTCACCTATTTATAGGCACGGGACACAGCCCATACAAAATTACATTCATGCCCTTCACATTTGATAATAATTCTATAGTAGTCTATCGAGGTCTGAATAGCCTTTTCATCTTTAAGTCGGTTCCACTCTTTGCTGTCACGCCGAAGCTTTCCTGCTCGCACCTTCGGCGCTGTATCAACCTTCGTATTATTCTGGTCTACTGCAATGCCGACTCTAGTCCGAGGATACCTGTTCACACATTGTACTCCAGAAATACTGTTAAATCCTGTTTTTGAGGACCTTCGGATGCCGAAGGTCCCCAACAATCAGTCCATGCAGTATGCATGCACCCATCGAGAGACGACCCACCAGCAACAGGAGTTGGTAAAACTAGGTTTGTTATTTAGTCTACGCATATATCATGCATGCATGAGCATGACGCTTACGTGACACCAAAATTGACGACGACCGGCCCACTGCACGGCTAGCTAGCTAGCTTGGTCGCCGGTCCGGCCGGCGCCAAGCATTGATTAATTTACTCGCGGGAGATCTGAGACAAAGATGCTCTCTGTGTACGTTTGCCGGATGCTTGCGATCGATGGCCAAACGACGACGAGGCGCGGTCCGCTGCAATTTGCGCCAAGAATATGCGTGCACTAGCTTATCTAACTAGCTAGGGGGAATCCCCAACCTCCTATAGACCGATTGATTATTGATTAGTTTAACTATGCACATCTCGTCTCGTCCTTAATGCTTGCTCAATCTATCTGGACATGAATTGCCGCTGCTGGCTGGAGGAACATAGAACAATATAAATAAGTATTGCAGCTGATCGAGCAGAGGAGGCGTTCAATTCGTGTGGGGGTTGGGTTGGCCGGCCGGAGACTGATGGAGTTGGACTAGCCAAGCGAGAGCACCTTTGTTACGTCCGGACTGATTGGTGCCGTCTGTCCCGTCACGTACGAAAGCAACCGCGGATCTGATCGGCTGTCAACTCTGGCGGAAGAGAGAGAGAGAGAGAGAGAGAGAGAGAGAGTGAGAGAGAGAGAGAGAGAACAGGGTCCCGTACGTACGTCCCGCCGAGTCCAACGGCGCGTCAAATAAGTGCAGTTTGTTTGCGGGACGAGTGCTCGGTCGGCAAGCAAGGAGCAAATGCGGGAACGAAAGGGACGGACAGATGGATAGATGCATGAATGGATGCTAGTCTCCTCGTCGATGTGCCTTTCTGGTGGTGCTGGCTTTCAATCAGCTCATGTCTTGTGCACGCGCCCGATCGATCCACCAAAGCAGTAGCAGCAGCGCGCGGCAGCCGGCAGTGGGGTATGTATGCGCAGCATCAGCTCATGTCTGCACGAATTTCGAGATGCTTTTTAGTTTGTTTTTTCTTATATCTTCTAAATAAAAGATTTAATCATCGAATTGATTTTATATCTATGTTTCTGATATTTTTGCGAATAAAATTAGACCACACGTGATGTATAAATTTGAAGATTTATTTATACAATTTTGTCTAGTACATTGTACACGTCCTGACACAGACAACCAAACAGTAGATGTATTTGACTTGAATGTACCAATACAAACAATCAAACAAAAGCCTATCACGCACGGATCTAGCATGTGCTGAAGGAGCCAAACTGCTCACCATACATCAGTAACCAATCACATGGTATGTGTCCGCGCTCTAACATGTCAACATAGATGGATTGCATATTTATGTACTACTTCCTCTGTTTCTTTTTATTAGTCGCTGGATAGTACAAAATTGCACTATCCAACGACTAATAAAAAGAAACGGAGGGAGTATATATATACTACGTACGTGCAGTGGTATTTTATTAGCTGGACACCTGCTGATTCAACGGCGGCGTGCTTAGTAGATGAGTAGATGGCTACCATTGATTAGGTTATCCCGTCTGATCAGACCCTAATGCACGCGTAGCTTGACTTGGTGGGGAGGGCTGTCGGCGACATTCATTCTTCCCTTGTGGGGCGCGCGGATCGGTCGAGTACGTCTGGTTTTGACCCTGATCGAGCATTATTTTCAGCGACATGCAGTGAGAGTTGATTTCGGGGCAGTTGAGCGAGACGGGCGCTGCAAATAGTAAATAAATAAATAAATGCTCATGCATGCATGTGTGTGTGAGTGATTTCGATGAGCTCGAAGCCCGGGAACGAAGTCGCCGTAGAATCGTAGTAGTACGTACGTACTGTAGTTGACAGGGTGTATTACTATCTTGTTTTTGGTAGCAGATCCAAGGGCTTGCTTCATCTCTTTCTCTACGACGACGACGACGACGACGACTGATCAGCTAGCTGGCGTTGCTTCTATTAAGCTGTACTCAATTAACCAGGTCGATTACCATGCATTATACTATATATGTATGATGCTAGCTGCCTAGTTTTTCACCACAAAGGTCATGGCTGGGTCCGACACAGCCCTAGTGGGATTAGTTATTGGAGCCAGTGTTACATGAAACAGCGACATGCATGATGGTAATGTTGTCAGGCGTGACTCTGCATATGTTATGTATATGTACGCTTTTGTTTGCACAGACAAGGAAAGACCCCATAGTATGTATGTTTTACTTGTCGACAGGGGAGGATCAATTCAAAACGCGTATATAATCGTCTCTTTTGGAACTTAGTGGTGGGTTGTTTCTAAGAGGTAGCAGACAGATCGAGCTAGCTCTGCTTGGTTAGTTGCTGGACTTTCAGTAAACTGGAGCAGCGCACGGCTAGCTCCATTTGATTATATTTGTAGCATAGCACGCACCATCTCAGCTTATAGAGAGAGATGCCGGTGGACTATTATGCCCCCCGGTCGACACTACTCCTGATTCTCGAGCGGGAGAGCGCATGCATGCATGTGTAGCCTAGCCTCCTCTCTAGTAAAGTAGATGAAGTCCGCGCGACGCGACGCAACCCGACCCGTAGACGGGCATAGCTACTTGCTACTTGTGTAGGCCATGTTGGGGCTGCATGCGGACCGAACCCAACAGGCCCACGAGAAAGGAGGCCGACCGAACGACCGAACCCGCGTCGCTCACTCCATCCCATGCATGCCCGGCCGGCCTCTGCTCCGCCGAGCTGTATATGTAGGTAGGTAGCCACGCGCGACGCGACGATGCCCGGCCGCGCGCTACAC
Source organism: Zea mays (assembly GCF_902167145.1). Lineage (NCBI taxonomy): Eukaryota > Viridiplantae > Streptophyta > Magnoliopsida > Poales > Poaceae > Zea > Zea mays. The sequence continues at coordinate 199,566,426 of NC_050098.1, forward strand.
TACACGGCTACGCTAGCTAGCTCGTCGATCCAGCACACCGACCGACCGGTTCATCGATCACGGCGTCACCCGTTGTTGTTCATATCCACCCGTGCATCCCCCCACCCCCCCCCCCCCCCCCGGCCGTGCGCAACGTACCGACGGATCGATGGCCGCGCGTGGACGCATGGCGTGGGTCGCCGGCATCCCCGGCCTGGAGAGCGACGCCGACGCGGTCGACCAGCCGCTTCCTTGGGCACACGCTTTTCGGCGCGCGGCCGGCGAGATCTCGACACGCACGCGAGGCTCCAACGGAACACGGTCGTGTACGTGTTAGGTGTAACAGTGGGTTGGTGACCGTGATCCTTCCTTCCTGCTGCCCGATTGACCGCGCACTCGAGATCTCATCTAATGCGCCGTCAAATCCTGAGACTTTTCGAGCTCCGGCTGATGAAGCTACGGCGGCCTACTACGAGCCGAAAAGCCTGAGACGGAGCGTGGAGCGGGAGGGGACAGCACGGCTCTGTGTCCATCCGACCCGATCGACCGAGGGACACCAGCTGCCAGCGGGATGGCACGCGAACGACCATCTCGTCCTGTACCAGTACCACTCCGCTTCTAGTTGTATGCCTACTTATTGGCTCTGTGCTCCGCGTGTCATCTGACGACAAGATTGGTCCAACACGAGTCAATGGACTGTTCCCAGGAGTCGAAGCTGTCCTGGTGTGGGTGGTGACAATGACTTGGCCCTGACTCCCGAGCGAGCGAGCGAGTGATCGGCCACACGACACCGCCGGCTGCATCGGTCGGTGTCATCTCGGTTGTTTTCGCCATCACACGAGAGACACATGCTCCGGTAGAGAAACCTAATCAAAAGTTATATCCACCAGGAAATCGCACACGACGACGTACATGCATATCTTTCTTTCGTCTGCTATTCATAAAACCTTTTTTTCTTCCTTTTTTTTTAACGACAGGACTTCACGAGGTCGTCTCACATGCCCTGAGACGCGACGGTCTCCAGCTTCATTCAGGTCAGGTCCGGGCCATCGTTTCTGTTCGCACAAACTCCGTTCTCGTACTGCCAGCCGATCAGGGAACCGTGCCTTGACCATCCGGGATTGACTCGAAACTCTGCTCCAATTTGCGCCCTGGACACGCGACATCGAAGCCCGGAAACACCAATCAGCACGAACGATCTGTCGACGACTCGGAGATGGACGGCCTATCTGTTCGCCGGAACAAAATATATACTAGTAGTAAACAGACGGCTCTTTCATTTGGTCCAAAACCGCCGGCTGCTCTTCGATTCCGTGAGCCGGCGGCCGGCTTCTTCGTGTGGGAAGGCAAAGCTGCGTTTCTTGCCTTCCGTTCATTGATTCATTCCATGCTGAATCCTGATTGTCTGCGAGCTCTGCTGCATCGGCCGACTTCTTCGGCTTCAAGCTGTACCTCCAGCGCAGCGTGGCGTGGCCTACCTCCAATCTACTGATGGGACGTCATCATGTGCTCCTGACCTGCCCTTCCTTGGTCGCCAATTCTCTTCCGCTCAAAGCCACGGCGAGGCGTGCCCGTCAGCTGTGTTGACTTCGCACGGAGGAGGAACGGCAGCCAGTTGGCATTGGCATCTTTTATCGCTACCCGGCGAGGCGATGCCGTGCTGCGCTCACCACTGTTTCTGGCCTCACAACCAAGAGTTGCGTGCTGTGTGCTCTGCTCACCACTGTTTCTGCGCTGCTGGTTGCTGTGATTGTGTTTTGCCATCACAAACTTCCCCTCCTCTTCCTCTCAAACGGGAAGCCTGGCAACTGCAGTTAGCTATCTTCACAGGATTCTCTCCGTCACGTAATTTCCTCACGCGCTACCTCTCGTGGAACACAGGTACCAGAACGGGCGCCAGAACAGCAATGCGCATCCGTTACGGTGCATGGCCCAGAGAGATGAGTCCTAACACGGAGCAACCGTTCCGAACTGACCAAGCCACCTCAGGTCAGCTGTTAACAACACGACGAGCATACCAGGACATGCATACGCGACCACAAAGGGCGAGCCCGGTCTTGCCGAGAGAGGAGCTACATAATACTAGGCTCTGTTCGTTTAGTCCAGATTGGAGGCCGGAACCATTCCAACTCATCAAGCTAATACAAATTTGTGAACTATTCCAATCCGGAACCAATCCAGTAAAGCATTCTGGAAGAACCGAACGGGCACTAAAGGAAACACTCGAGCATGCGGCAGTGTTTGCCTATGGGCATTATAGTACAGAACGGGACTGGACAAAGCGACGAAACTGTCAGGCAGCATTATGGTAGGTCTCAACACTTTTAGCATGGCACAGTATGCTCTCGGCGTTTCAACATAATCAATGACGACTCCGCCCAGCTCAGCGGGCGAAAGGCCCAGAGAACAAAAGCTGTTCGCTGAAGTTGGGTCTCTCAACAGCCAGTTCCGTGACTACACAAAGCTCATGCTCATGTCGTGCCAAGATAAGCATTAGCTAGGAGTTACATTCGCATCTTGATGAATTGCGTGTGGGCAGACCTGCACGTTCTTTTTTTCACAAGGCATGGGAACATGGGAACCTAGTTCAAAAGCAAGCCCCCCCAACCCAACCCCCAAAAGTCCGTACAAATCTGACATACCTGGTCGAACAGGCAAAGGGAGCCTCTCCTTTAGAGACTTGACTGGTTTTTCATCTCGCAAGAATGGTCGGTTTTTTACCCTGACACCCACGCAACGACACTGCCCAGGGATTTCTCGGATCATGTTCCTTGTCTGATTTCTTTCAAGTATAAAGTCCCCAGGCCTAAAATCTTTAGGTTCGAGAACTTCTGGCTTCATTTTGAGGAATTTATGACTGTCTTTTAACATTCTTGGACTGCCCAGCCAACTCTTGCAGACAAAGCGAAAAACTTAACAGCAAAATTCAAGTACACCAGAAAGATTCTCAAGGATTGACAGCGGTCTCTGCCAAATATTGATAAAACAGTGAGACAAATTAAGTTGCTTATAGAGTTCATTGACATTATTGAGGAACATCGCGATCTTTCGATTGAAGAATGGAATTTCCGAGAGCTTCTACAATCCAAAAATGTTGACCTGCTCCAAATTCAGAAAACCTATTGGAAACAACGAGCTTCCATCAATTGGGTCACCAAGGGGGATATTTGCTCTAGATTTTTTCATGCTCATGCAACGGTAAAGCATATGCGTAATTCAATTGCGCTGCTCTCTGATGACAGTGGGTCATTCTTTTCAGATCATGACATGAAAGCTAGCCTTCTGTGGAATGTCTTCAAATGTCGCTTGGGTTCTTCTGACTTTTCGAAAAATGTTTTTGACCTCTCTGGCCTGATTATGTTGCAAGAGGGCTTACATTGGTTAGAGGAGCCTTTCACAAAGCAAAAAATCGACAGCATTGTTGCAGCTCTCCCCTCCGACAAATCGCCGGGGCTCGACGGGTTTAACACCAATTTCTCAAAAAGTGTTGGCCGGTCATTTCTCATGATTTCTACGACTTATGTGAGCAATTTTATCAGGGGATGTCTGTCTTCGAAGTATTAATGGTTCTTTTATTGTTCTGATTCCGAAGAAGGAGAATGCTCAATTGATGGGAGATTTTAGGCCAATTTCGCTTCTAAATAATAGCATGAAAATCATCACTAAGTTGCTGACCAATCGTCTTCAGACAGTGATGACCTTCTTTGTTCACAAAAATCAATATGGCTTCATCAAAGGTAGAACCATCCAGGACTGCCTGGCTTGGGCTTATGAATACATCCATTTGTCATGTTTCCAAAAAAGAAATCATCGTGCTCAAGCTAGACTTTGAAAAGGCCTTTGACACAGTAGAGCATGATCTGATCCTTCAGGTGCTGTCCTTCAGATGATTTGGGCCCAAATGGCTGGGCTGGATTAGGGATATCCTCCATTCTGGCACGTCCTCGGTCCTCCTTAATGATGTGCCAGGCAAATCTTTTCATTGCAAGCGTGGGGTAAGACAAGGAGACCCCCTTTCGCCTCTTTTATTCGTTCTAGCGGCAGATCTGCTTCAAAGTATAATCAATAAGGTGAGACAGCATGGCCTTCTCCAGCTGCCCCTCACTGAGAACTGTGGTCAAGATTTCCCGATTGTTCAATATGCTGACGACACTCTCTTGATTTTGGAAGCTTGCCCCAGACAATTATTTTTCCTCAGAGAAGTTCTAAACTCTTTTGCTACCTCGACGGGTCTCAAAGTGAATTATCGTAAATCAAGTATGTACCCAATCAATGTTTGCCCAGCGCGGTTGGAGATTCTAGCCAGAACTTTAAACTGTCAGACAGGATCTATGCCTTTCACTTACCTTGGTGTCCCTCTAGGCCTATCAAAACCCAGAATCTGCCACCTTTTACCACTTATTCAAAGGATTGAAGGGAGACTGTCATTTACTTCTGCTCTCCTCTCCCAGGTCGGAAGATTGGAGGTAGTTAACTATGTTTTCTCTGCTCTCCCGACTTTCCTGATGAGCACGCTGAAAATTCCTGCCTCCACTGTCAAAAGGATTGATGCCTTCCGGAGGCATTGTCTCTGGAGAGGAAATGATGTGAACTCAAACAGATCAGCTCTTGCTGTTTGGAGCATAATTACTCAGCCAAAGCACAATGGGGGCCTTGGGGTGGTCAGGTTGGAGACGCAAAACAAGGCCTTGCTTTTGAAATTTGTGCATAAGTTCTTCAACAAACATGACTTACCTTGGGTTAACCTGGTCTAGAACAACTACTACAGGACAGACAGACTTCCTAGTTGTTCAAATATTGGTTCCTTTTGGTGGAAAAGCCTGCTTAGTCTAGTCCAAGATTTCAAGGGCTTGGCAGCCCCAACCATTGGCAATGGGAGAACTATTCTTTTCTGGGAAGATCTGTGGAACAAGGGCATCCCGGCTCAGCAATACCCGGAATTATTTTCATTTGCTTGCAACACCAAACTCTATCAAAGAAGCTAAGCAAAAAGAGCATCTCCTTGAGATTTTTCAGCTCCCTCTGTCTATGCAAGCCTACGAGCAGTATCTTGAACTAAACGAGACCTAGGGACAAATCACAGTGACCAACGCTAAGGACACTTGGAAGCTCATTTGGGGATCTGAAATCTTCTCTACGAAGCAGACTTACAAGCATTTGATGGGTCAGTCTCAAGTTCATCAGATTTACAGATCGCTCTGGAAGAACAAATGTCAACCTAAGCATAAAGTCTTTTATTGGCTATGGCTAAAAAATAGGCTCAACACAAGGAATATGCTTAGGAGGAAGAACATGACTCTTGAGTTTTACACCTGCGAGAACTGCATCTGCCAGAAGGAAGAAACTTTTTATCATCTATTCCTCAGGTGCAACTTCGCGAAGGCCTGCTGGCACTCAATCGGTCTGATTCCACCTAGAATTGTTAATCCAGAGGAGGCTGCGGCAAACCTAAAACAGCAACTCAATGTCCCATTCTCTATGGAGGTTATTATTCTCATGACTTTGAGCATTTGGAAGTGCCGCAATGCTTGGCTTTTTCAAAACAAAGATCCAACGGTGCAACATTGCAAGCAGGAGTTTGCAAATGAATTGCTCCTTGTCATTCACAGAGCTTTGGGTAGATTTGATTCTGCCATCCCGACTTGGCTTCAACAATGGCAGTAGAAAACAATGGCAGTACAAACTCTCCCTAACCCCCTGTAATTTGTCTTCTTGTTTGTTCTAAACTTTGTTTTCTTTTCAAATTTTAAATAAAATTTTCAGTAGGGGCCCTCCCCTCCTGTTCTATCAAAAAAAAGGTTCCCTTGCTCTTTGGTTTAGTTCAAACTGGAATCTTAGGTGCCACCTTTATGCTTCAGACTTATCTGTGGATCTCAGTTTTCTGTTCATGTTGTCAAGATAACCCTGTTCAGTAATGGATCGTCGTCAGTGTCACTAAAGCAGCTTCAGATGACTTTAACTGAATAAACTATGTACCATCTGTCACGAAGAGTTGAAAAACATGAAATCTGCAGCAGTAACGCAAAGTCACCCTGGTACTTAGGAGTACGCACCTGGAGTATACAGACTGCAGCAAATTTGTCTGTCATTGTTTTGGCATCGTCCAAGTCTTTTAGATTCAGGGGATGCAAGAGGGCTTCTACACACTGCGGAAAACCACAAGGAGATCAAATGATCAATCAAAGAGCTCCACTAATGAAATGAAGAACTTCAAAGAGAGATGGGAGGAGAGTAAAAACGTGTGCATAGAAGGAGCAGCACTATTAACGAATCTGATACCATGCCTATAGCATGTTACAACAATGTAATGTAACGTAGCATCCACATTCAGCAGAAAAAATGCACTTTCCACCTATTAATCCTGTTTCTCATGTATCAGCAAGAAATTTCCGAGAAGAAAACAGAGTTCACCTTTGAGGTGAAATTTTCATCCCAATATGCGTAGGGCAGATCATCAAGTTTCCCTGTTTTACAAAGTTCCCCAGCAAGACTTACTTGGATTGCCTGATTTACAGACAAAAGAGAACATTAAAAAAAAGATTAAGTAGAACAAACGGGAATTGTACATGAGCATGGGCACTTTACACTTGCACAAGGTTGACCATAGATTTTGAATGGATAGCCCACAACGAACCCAGCTATGGAATACATCGAAACCTATCCCAATAAACAAAGTTGGCATTGGTGATTACATCTTTCATTCCAATTAAACATAAACTAAAGCAACAACTATAGAGCTGCAACCAATCAGTTAAAAATGCTGATCTACGTATAGAACTTAGCATTACTACAAATAAATTGCAGTGCCAACTGCCAAACCTAAATATTTCGGGGCAATAAATGAAACCAAAATGAATTTAATAAAAGAGAATGATGGTGTGATGCACAACCATTCGTTATGAAAAGATGCTGTATAGCATATTGAGTACTCAATCTAAGGACCGACTTTTGATATATCCAAAATTTATATGATACCAGAAACTGAACAGGTATTTTCAACATACCAATGTTTTGAAATCATCTGCCATCAAGTTGATGTTTGTTTTTGTCCGACACAAAACACTGCAAGATTCATTCAATAAGGATCTTAGCCACAGATAATGATACATGTCCTTTTCTAACAAGTACATGAATGTAAACTATCGTCTGAATTGCAGTTGTTACATTTTTTTCACAAGATATAGATTTGGCTATAAAGAAACTAAGTAGATTTTAGGAATATAGCCAATATCCATAAAACAACAAATTATCTTGTTGAGCTTGTAATCTGAATCTTCTCAGACTTAACTTTGTGACAGCAACAGAGGCAATTATTGCAAAACTCCAGGCAAGTACACAAGGGACAAGGAAAGGAAGATATTCGAATCTTCTCAGACTTAACTGTGTGACAGCAACAGAGGAAATTGTTACAAAACTCCAGAGAAGTACACAAGGGATAAGAGAAAAAAGGTTTAGACTAAAACACCCTATCAGATATATAGTCTGACCTGCTTGACCCAGCCTGATTGAGCAAAGGGAAAACGGATGAAGGTCGGGTGTAACAGACTCGCACAGTTTACCAAATCTATGTTATACATGAGAAAAAACAAATACACAGATGGATCAGTAGCCATGTTTATCTTGTACTGTTAAATGTCTAGCAGTGTTTTCTGAGTACCTGCATCTCTATTTCTAATCTACTACACATAGGGATGAGTACACTTGTGGTCCTTGAATCAAATATATATGTAAAGAAATCAAATTCCACAGAATATTGGAGTCTTCCATTTACCCAACCAATATGATAATTTATACTTTTCATTTTTATTATTCATGCAGTTTTAAACAATTGATGCAAATAAAGTGGTTGAGTAGACCAAATGCATTCCATAGGATGTTGTTGCATATCCTTTCCCCACCAATTCAGAGGTGCATACACAATATCCAAAAGAAGATCATAATAGGATAGCACCACATCTACCACCCGACAATTCACACCATTTCTGTCGCTTTAATATGCAGAATACAAATAAAACACCTCGATCCAATCATTGAATACTATCTTGACTAAGTTTACATATGAATTGGTACCACTGCAATTTAAGCGGGCCAAAAAAAATTTGGACTGAAATAATTTAAGGAGGCCAATTGGCCAAAAAACGTTTTTGCACACACATTCATATTTCAACCTGCATCTGCATCTTGAGATGGCACATATGAGCTTATGTTGGATTACCACAGTGAGTACACAAGTTAACATAGGAAGAAAATCAAATCCTCTAAACATAGCACTTATCGCAGCGAGCACAGTGTGCCGCGGGCAGCAGTTGTTGGAGGTGCTTACCTCAGAGGCATAGCGACCCTGTTCTTCTCATCGGAGATGGCCACCCCGACGTACTTGCTGCCGACGTCGAGCCCCAGCAGCCGAGCCGCCTTATTCTTCGACCCGACCTCCAGAACCTTCCGAAATAGCTCCTCCGCTTGCAGCAGCCTCATCGCATACCTCCGCCGGAAAAATGCAGTGGGCGATAGGTTCGGGGCGACGGCGAGCGCGGACGGCAGTGGCGGCGGAGTTAGGGGAAGGGGGATGCAGACAAGTGAAGGAACTGAAACTACCGATTTGGACGGCCTAGATTAGTAGGATAAACGATCTGATGGCAGATGGACAACGGCAAGTACGAACTGGATGCCCAACCGGCCACCGCATTAGACAACGAGAAATTTGTATTTTTGACACTCTAAACAAGTGACTTTGCATAATTGACACTTCAAAGATTGACACCGTAAATTTAACCCCACAAGATTGACATATTGATTTACTTGACATTTTATCCTTTTAATAATTTTCTTTTTCTTTTTTTCTACATCCTAGATTTTTAAAGGACCAATCTACCCTTATTCTACATTTCGTATAGATAGACGCAAGCTCTCTCCCACACAACAACAAAAGGGAATCACACAAATATAGTTGTCGCCGGCAGAGAGGTGGTCGACCTCGCCGAGGATGTCACCCTAGTCGTCGCCTCCCTCCTTCAAGTTGGTGCCCTCCCTCTCACTCGCTCCCTGAAATATCCTTCTCGCTCACTCCACTAGCTATCAAACGCAGCACAAGTATGTGTGTGCTCGGCTGCTGCTCGAGCCCATGTTGCTTCCATAGCTGCTCATGGAGGAAAAGGTGGCTCAGCGTCATGGCTCACTGTTTTTCTTTTTCTTTAGATGTCGTATTTGGCTCTAGTGCACAGACCAAGAAGAAAATTATGAATCCTTCTAGTTTTATGTTTCATCCAGTTCATATTTTAGTTAGCTTTATGTTTTAATAAAATCATAGCTTGAATCATTGATGTATGCAACTTCATTTGTAGAAACACTCAGATGGATTGTTCTGGTGATTGTAGTAGCAGCAGCAGCTATAGTTGGGATTCAGACTATGTACTATCGGACTAAAGGTTTAGAAAAGGAGAAATGAACAACTTGAGGTGAGTTACTAATAGCACTAAAATAACTCTCTTGTTCTAGATAGTTAAATGAACTATGGGTTACATTCGAACTGCATAAGGTAACAATAACATGCATGTCCTGTTATCCTCATGCATAACAGCCATGGCAATTAAACTTGTGGCATTAAAGACACAACTATTCCAATTTGTAGTTTTCTCTTGGGAATCATCTTTTTTGGTGGAGCTGCAATAGGCATCTTTTGTGGAGTAGTGGTGCTAGCATGTGAAGAGCTGCCATCACTCAGCAAGAATGCAAGACGATTGCATACATACGTGCTTTACAATTAATTAAATATTTCTTATTCTCGTTTGTCCATTGATGAACACAGATATATGTGTGATTGGAAATTACCTTCTAGTCACAATGCCTAGACTGTCTTGTAGTATTTGTTCTCTAGTTGGCTTTTGTGGCGTGCTAGATTCATCAGACTAATTTTTGTATTGTTCATTCTAGGCTTCCTCTTCCTGCACCTAAATAAAATAAGAACTCATAGTTCGAGGACATCGTTTAAGCTTTTATGACAAAATAACACTTGCCTTTTTTGGTTCCATTAAGTGGACACTTGTAACTAGCTTGCCTGTGACCCTTTAAACCACATTTAAGTCAAGTCATTGACCCTCTTATCATTTTCTTCCCCTTACCACCGATGGGAGCGTGTTGTCATCATTGGAACCTTTCTTCTTATGGCCACCCTCGAGACATCCCTTGATCCTTAATTTTCTTTGCCTTCCAACATTTCTCGTACAAAGTGGTGCACCCACAACAAATGGGAGTTGTACTTGTGGCCACTGTGTTTTGTCTGTTAATGGCTCAATCTCTCTCCCATAAGCTGACTTGAATTTGTCCAGTGAGTAACACTCATGCACAAATTGTTCAAGATCTACTCTTTTTTTGATGTTACAAAGGTCAAAACATGCTCACATGGCTTACCGGTGTGCTGCCACTCAAGACAAGTACATGTCTTTTGATTAAGCTTCACAATATGCCTTCCACAATTTTTGCTATTATCCCAAACTTGTGCACTCCAATTAGCGGATTCCACAACTTTCAAGTATCCCAAACCTCTAGTATTTGTCCTCAGCTGAACCATATGCAAGTTAGAATGATACTCAATATTATTTCACCTTTATCGTTTTTCCATCAGCTTGCCTTCTACCAACAATCCTCCAAGGGCATTCTTTACTAGACTTGCAGAATCTTCTAAACCTTTCCTTGGATGACTTCTCTGTGCCTAGCTCAAACTCCTCATTAATAGCAAATTGCCTGACAACCAACCTAAATTCATCCATTGATGGGTACAATGTTCCAAGATCCATTTTTGGTGATCCTTATCATATGTAATCACTACCTCATCTGGTATGGCATCATTAATAGGAATGGCAACATCTTTAGTATTTTCATCTCCCTCCTCACGCATTGTACAACCATTCGGTTCAGCTACCTTTCTCCTCTCATCCTCATCCCTCAAGCCCAAGATCACATATAGCTGATCCTCACTCAATGGTTCAATTCCTCCTTCCTCGTCATGAGTCTCTACTATTTTAAGTTATCCCAATCAACTTATGGGATAGGTGAAGAAGCCTCAAACAACAACAATGGAACATCATTATTGCTCCCCATGGCAACCTCTGAATCTACCCTGCTTGCAACAATTAGGAAAACGTGAAGACATGATTGATTGAATCATAAATGTTCCAATCATAATTTATGAGCAAAGTTGTCCATGTTAATATTGAAACATGATCTTGTTGGTGGTTAACCACGATTCATCACTGTAAATAATACTGCTGAAGGCTGATACTGAAAATATGATTACTAATACCGTCTAGATGACTCAATTGAATCAGGTTCCGTTACACCGCCTACTTGTGGTGGTGACGAAGAATGACGTTTGTGGAGTGGAACTGGGACTGCGAGGGAGAGATCTCGTGCAACTGACAATTCGACGATGGAGATGAATAGTCGTCGATCCAACTTAGCAGCAATGGCATGAAACAACAATCGAGAATAAACCAGCCACCGCGGGGCTTTGACGAGCGCCGCCAGCCAGGCCCCTCTTCCCTCGTGTGCAGTTGTTCGTTGGCGGCGCAAGGCAACGAGACCTTTTTAGCGAGATTGACGGTGGCTGCATATACATGCGATTGTATTGTATTGTACCATACGTTCCTAGGAATGTGGATAGAAGTAGGGATGAAAACGATTTCGGAATTTTTTGGAATTTCGGAAACCGAATTCGAATTTTTTCGATCGGATTCACTGGTAACGGTATTTTTTGAAAACGGGACTGATTTTCGTAATTTTCTATCGGAATCGGCGTGGTGTTTTACCGACCGTTTCCTTCGGTTACCGTTTTTTGTCGGAAATTACCGGATTTGTGTCTCGGAATTTTCCGGAATTGTGTCTCGGATTTTTTCGAAATTGTGTCTCGAAATTTTTCGGAATTTTCCAGCAAGTGATTTTTCGCATCGCCTGTATGTCTCTTGATAAGGATTACTTATTTTTGTATTTTTTGGACGCCTTAAGATTTTTTGGGATAGATGGTGTTGGAAGGCAGTTGATATTAACGATTTGGTCTTTTCCACACACTAGGTTTTATGATTTTTCTGTGAGGTTGTGAAAAACTCTTTATGTGAGAAAAAATATTTCATAAGTAAGCATGTCATGTCAGTTAGATCGGGTGGATATTATGAATTGTGAATATCGAGTATGTGAACTTGTAATCTTTATGAACTTGTTATACTGTGAACTTGTAATATTGTGAACTTGTGATCTTTGTAAACTTTTTATATTATAAATTTGTGATCCTTGTGAACTTGTTATATTATGAATTGTGAACTTGTGGTTTTTGTGATCTTTTATCAACTTTGTTGTATTGTGAAGTTTGATATGTTTACTGATCGTATTTTAGATTTCGGCCGTTACCGGTGTATTTTCCGCACCAAACTTTCGTTTCCGATGTTTCCGAAATACCGATATTGTTTCTGTTTCCGGAGTTACCGTTTTCGATTTTGTTTCCGATAAAATATGAAAACGGTAATGATTTTAGTGTTTACCGACCGTTTTCATCACTAGATAGAAGGGTAAATTAGTCCTTAAAAATCCAGAAAATGGAAAAAAGAGAAATACAACTATTAAAAGAATAAAATGTCAAGTAAATCAATGTGTCAATGTTATTGGGGTTAAATTTGTGGTGTCAATCTTTGGAGTGTAAATTATGCAAAGTCACTTGTTTAGAGTGTGAAAAATACAAATTTCTCTCCTAGACAACAGCGCCCCGCTCAGATTCCCGTCCCTCTCCCTCTCCCTTCCCCGACACCCCTGCGCATCGGTCGTTGCGGACCGCAGGAGTGAAGATCCCATGGCGAAGGAGGTTGCGCAGGAGCAACCGAGACCCACGGCGCCACGCACGGTTCGCTGTATTGTCAAGCTAGGTGCTCTCTCGCGCCCTGCGTAATGATTCCTTAGCTCTTTGTTGTCCGTGCCTTCGTAGCACCGTGTACTCCTCCTTGGCATTGGTTGAATTGAGAAGCTATGGTGGGGTGACGCAGGTGGAGCGGCGATTACCAACAAGGGCGAGCTGGAGAGCATCAACGAGGAGAACCTACGGTTGGCATGTGCGCAGCTGCGGCATGCCATGTCCGAAGCTAACGGCGATGGCGCTATGGAGAAGGTTCTGAGAATGGACTGGAGTAGGAAGCCCGGAGATCCGTCCGACCCGGCCGTGGACACGGAGTGGATTGCGGGGATGACTGGGCTGGGTCTCGATACTAACTTCATCGTCGTGCACGGCGCCGGTATCGTTCGCACCCACTGAAGCCTTGTTTGGTTATTTTTAATCCATATGGATTGGAGCGGATTGATACGAATTGAAGGAGATTTTGACTTACTAGGGATTAAAATCCCCTCAATCCATATGGATTGGGGTAGAACCGAACAAGCCCTGAATTGATTCTGACAGTCTTACTGAATTGACTTTGTCTGTCTGTCTGTCTTACTCCTGTTATAAAGTTACATGCTGAACTGGTTGATTTTGTTATGGGGTAGACGGCACATTGTTGGGGACTTGTTATCAAATGCTATGAGTTAAGAACAAGGCAACACAGAGAATGTTAAACGATAAAGTCCTTCGTCCTTTGAGGCATTATTTCCCTTAGGATATAACGATCTCCGGACGAAGGTTATGAAGGACGAACCTTCATCATTACAGTATATATTAATGAAAAGACGAAGCATATGAAACATGAAAGATAGCATGAATAATCATATAACATCATTCATTTAACTTTATTATATCATCATAGAGAAATAGAGATAATATCGAATTATAAATGTACCTTCGGCTTGGAAGGAGATGAAAATACAAGTGTGACGCAAAAGCAAATGCCAAATTAACGTGAACAGTACGGGGGTACTGTTCACCTATTTATAGGCACGGGGTACAACCCATACAAAATTACATACATGCCCTTTACATTTGGTGATAATTCTATAGCACTCTATCGGGGTCTAAATGACCTTTTCATCTTTAAGTCGGTTCCCTTTTCTGCGAACATGCCGAAGCTTTCCTGCTTCACAGCTTCGGCGCTGTGTCAACCTTTGTAGCTTTTCCCTTTCTGATACGAGTCCGAAGATACCTGCTCACACATTTTAAGCCGCTTCTCCCTTGAAGACCTTCGGCGACGAAGCATAGACCCAACAGTAGCCCCTTTCGCGGTGCTAGATCGTTTTTCGTAACGAGCTTGATCCGTGAAAAAAGTCTCTTAAGCTTCGGGGAGCCGAAGGTCCAAAAAACACCTTCCCTGAGCTCGTTGCCGAGAAACGATTTAATTTCCCAGCACGCAGCGGTCCCACCTTGCAGAGTTTACTGTTTGTCCCTGCGGTCCACCGCGCAGCGAGCGCAAGCGGGTGTGCGCCTGGTGTAAAAACTCTGGCGCTTCGCCTTCTTACCTGCAGCACTATATAAACAGACGAGTAGGTGTGAAGTTACCACAGCATTCATTGCTATTTGCACTGTTTTCCTGCCAAAATTTTTAACCATCGTCGAAGCTTGTCTGTTAGAAACGAACGAAGCTCCAGTTTGAAACCTGCTTCGGAGGAAGAAAATTTTAAAGTTTCACAAGTTCATAATTGAATGGCCAGAGTCCGCTCTACCGCCAGGGTTGAGCGCGAGGGGGAGGAAACTGAAGCTTCAGAGACTCTTCTCATCTCCGAAGCCATGCAACGATCGGGTCTAGTGACCTCAGAAAAGATCCCTCATGATGATGCAAAACAAGCAGAACAAGCAATCGCTGAAGCAGAGGAAGAAGATATTGAGGAAACTGATTCCGAAGATGATTACCGCATTGCCATGCCAAGCAAGCCGAGCCACTTGGACTTCGGGAAATCTACTGTTTCGAAGGCTGATTTGTCCAAGATGGTAAAAGCGGGCTTTTTTACTGAAAATCAGAAGAAGTTGTTGCGCTTCGGTGGAGAAGAGACTACCCCGAAGCCAGAGAAGGATGAGATTGTTATTTTTAAAAGTTTTCTAAAGGCTGGATTAAGGTTCCCCCTACATGGGATTATTGGAGAGGTACTGAAGAGGTTCGATATCTATTTTCATCAGCTGCCCCCTAACGCTATCGTTAGGCTTATTGTTTATATCTGGGCACTCCGAAGCCAAGCAGTGGAACCATTTGCAGACAGCTTCTGCCGGGTTCACGAGCTACATTATCAAACAAAGGCTAGAAAAGATGGATTACACGATAATTTTGGTTGCTATAACTTTGCCTATCGGAAAACTACAAAGTTCCCTGTAATTAGCTACCGAAGCAAGTGGGCAGCAGGCTGGAAATCAGAGTGGTTCTATGTCAAGGTTGATGACGACAAGGAAAAGCTTGTACAAAGCCCGCTGGAATTAATCTTCGGAGAAACCCGTCCTCGCTGCAATATGACACCCGAAGGTCCAACACAGCAAGCAATGAGTGAATTCAGAATTATTGCAGAGCATATCAGCACGAGGGACCTGGTTCAAGAGTTTTTAGCATTCAAAGTTTTTCCCAGTTTGAGAGAATGGGAAATGCCGAAGCTACAGGGGGAAAAGAAAGAAGGTGAACTCGTACGTTTGCCTTACTATTTCAAGTTTAAAAAGTACTTTAAAGCACCTTGCCAAGAATGGCTAGATACGATTGAAGCAATGTGTAATGAAATACTTGGCAATTATTCCAAAAAAGAAGATCAATTGATGACCGCAGCCTTCGGCACTCGTCCGAAACGAAGGCTAAATCGAGTGTTGGACGCCTTGGGTTTCGAATACCCAGACTACGAAAATCTGAACAAAGGTGCCGGAGGCCAAAAAAGGAAAAGGGTAACTGAAGCCTTAGATGAAGGTGAAAAAGAGCCAGTAACAAAGAAAATTCCGAAGAAAAGGAAAGCTTCTTCTCCGAAGCAACAAATATCCGAAGCAGAAGAAACTCCCGCATCACCTTCTGCTGCTGTTGTTGAGGAAATTCTGAAGGTAATGACTGAATCCTTACCTGCGAAGCTAAGTCCACTGGATCCTCAACTGACAAAGTTTTTTCAGAAGGACAAGGAGCCCGAGAAAGTGAAGCCTGATAATGGGTCACAATCCGGCCCCAACCCCACTCCAATCCTATAAGTTTAAAAAGTGAACCCAGCCCTACTTAAATCCAAATTGATTTGATACAACTCAATTCAATCCGTTTTTTAATGCCCCGACATCCTAATCCGCCTCGATCCTTTTAAAAATCCACGGGCCAATCCAAGGGCCTTCATATACAAGCAAGCACCACCACAAGCTAATAAATTAGTAAAATCCATGGGCTCACAAACAAATGATAGAAAACAACCACAAAGTGCAACTGTGTAGAGAAATAGAACTTGACAGCCATGATCGATGAGAAACTGCTCCATGCTAAAATGTTTACAAAGACGCTCCATGCTAAAATTCAGTATTTCTACACAGTTGGTGACATTGATGCTTGATGAGAATTAGTTCATCAAATGATCATCTGATGATCTTGTGGTCACCGAGTGTCCTCTTTCCATTCAATAAAATGTTGTGTGTAACCTGCATGCAAACTATATAGACTGTTAAACTATATAGACTGTTATACAGAGTTGTTCCGAGCACAAAATGATCAACTTTAGTTCATCTAAGTATATGAGAGCAGTAAAACTTCACTAGGATAAAATATAACTGGGGCATAAAATTGGGAGACTAAAAATTAATCCTTGTAGATAAAGTTGGTTCTGACATGGATATTTATATTCAGGCAATTTACCTTGCAGCAGAACCACTGATTCAGAGTTAATTGACTTCCTTTCGCTTGTCACCGGAAGCACCAAGGAACTCCTTAGCCTGGACAAATGCATAGTTAATTGATTCAGAGTTAGTACTAGACAGCAACATATCATCACACACTTGAGTTGATGCGAAGGCAAGAAACATATTATGCTTGCTGAAGCATAGAACACATGTACGTAGGTCATCTATATTGGTCATATACTGTTGTATCCATCGATATTAGAATGAGAGATATACTGTTGTACGTAGGCAAGAAACATATACTGTTGTACGTAGGTTATAAAATGTAACTTAAATGCTAATGATAATTATTCACGCTTAAATACTAATAGTAATAAGTTTAAATACTAATAGTAACAAGAGAATGAGAGATACTATTAGGGCTTATTTAGATGCATGGATATTAGAGAAGAACAGACAAAAGATAAAACTTTGGTGATTAAGAAAATGAATTTTTTTTGTTTTACCTGCTTCAAATTTCCCAATCATATTCCTCATCATCTGAATCAAACATTCGCTTTCCAGTCATTGGTTCACCTAGTGAAATGACGTAGACAATTTAACTCATTATCATATAAAAGTCTACTTTTATATGATAATTTACCTTCTTCTTCGTCATTGAATCCAATCAACCAGTCTTTAGCACAGACTAAAGCTTCAAGTGTTTCAGGAGATAGTGATGTCCTATTTTTTCCAAGGACTCTACCAGCTGCACTAAAGGCAGATTCTGAGGACACCGTACTCACAGGAATAGCCATGAAATCCCTAGCCATTAAAGACAATATTGGATAAGCATCTGAATTTTTCTTCCACCATCCTAAAACATTGAAGCATTCATCTGGCTTGATAAGGATCCTAGGGTCCTCCAAGTATGTATCCATTTCTGTTCGCTCTGGACGGGCATTCGCATTTTGAGATGCAAATTGAGCAAATGCATGTTCCACCCTTCTTTTACCACAAAGAGGTGAAGAGGTAGAAGGCTCACTTCTCATCTGATCATCGGGAGTAATAAAGACATGCAAACTATGACTCCTCATGATTTTCTCGTACTCTAGGTAATATTTCTTCAAGTACCTTTTGAGCTCCCTCATCTTCATATCAACATTGTCACCAACTGTGTAGAAATAGAACTTGACAAATTCAGTTTTCATTGATGGATCTAGAACAGCAGCTATGAGCAACACAATATTAGGATTTATCCAATATTTTTGGAACTTGGTATACATAACATTTGCCATCTCATTAAGGAGTTCATTTGAGTTATAATTCTCATCAAGCAGCACACCTCGGATAACGAGCAACATCTTGAGAAAAAGATGAGCTGTGGGATGCCTATCCGCTGAGAATGCTTTGGTTGCATCACTAAACTCTTGTAGAAAACCATGAAGAGCTTCTGCCTTCGACCAATCTTCTTCAGTGGGACATTCATGGTGTTGCTCTACTGCATATCTGTTCAGAGCAGCCTTATATTTTAGGGCTTCATTTAGCATATCATAGGTTGCATTCCAACGATGTGGAACATCAAGAATCAGCCCCGATTTACTTCTAAGACCCAACGTTTGAACAATAGAATTGAAGATCTGTAAACGAGATGGTGTAGATATTACGACCTTGATAATGTCCCTCACCTTCCCGACTGCATTTGGAACGACCTTTAGTCCAGCTTGAACCATGATGTTGAGCACATGAGAAGAACACCTCACATGGAGGTGTTCACCACTGAAAAACATCTGGCTGCCCAAAGCATCTCGCATATCTTTCATTGCTCTATTGTTTACACTAGCATTATCCAAAGTCAGGGTAAACAAATCACCAACCAATCCCCACTCTAGCAAACAAGAGGTAATACCATCTTGCACAGCATAAGATGTATGTGGGAAGGAAATCTTCTTGAATGCAATAATCTTTTTGTGCAACTCAAAATCTTCACTAATGAAATGTGCTGTTACACCAAGATATCCAAGGTTTTGGTTAGAGGACCAAAGATCAGCAGTCAAACTAACATGAGATTTCAACTTTGTAAACTGCTCAATTAACTGCAACTTCTCCTCTTCATACAACAACATACAATCTGAACGGACAGTCTGTCGACCGACTAATCGAAAAGATGGTTGACAATAATTTATCATTTCTTTCCAGGATGGATCTTCACACTTTCGAAATGAAATCTCTGCGCTAAGGAAGTACTTGGCTATTAGACCACGAAAGACTACTGGGTCGAAAACATGAGCAACATCAGGCTTTGTTTTTTGGGTCGCTAAGAACCTTTGTCTCTCTTCTGGTGGAATTGCATGGCAATACACAGAAATATGCCTATTTAGATGAGTTGTACCTTTACCCGCAGCAGAAGATAAGTGGGCCTTACAGTATTTGCAAACCGCCTTCTCTTTCCCATCTATTAGCTCTGAATCAACATGATCCCACACTTTAGCCCTTCTTTTTGTTGATCTGCTTGATTGGTCAGTTGAGATAGCCTCGTCCATTTCTGGAGCTGATGATACCCCCTCCATGGCCTAGGCTGCAAAATCACCAATTGAAACCATTCAATTGATTAATTTACGCGATGAAATGCATAGTACTAGCACTGTACTATTTTTAAAAATAAAACTGAAAATAGGTATTTCTGAAAATAAAACCCAAAAAAGACTAAATTGTAAAAAAGACTGCAACTCGTCGCCGGCTGTCACATGCTATGAGCTCTTCTCAGCTAACGCCATAGAAAACTTGCAAGAAACACACAGGAGCAGCTGTGAGTGGGATGAACAACAAACAAAGCAAAAGGCTAAAGCTGTATCTAGTCTGCTTCCTTCTCTGCTGCTGTTAGCAGTTCACAGGCACTGCATTGTGTGAGACGGCAGCAGTCCGCTGACCTCCCCCTCCCCGTTGGACTGCGCGTGCCCCGGGACCCTTTTGCGCGATTTCCTGGGGGTGGGTGGGGAAATTGCCCCACGAAACGGCCGTCCGTTTCTGCTGACGTCGCTCGGTCACTGCGACGCAAACGCAGAGCAGCAACGCAAAGAAGAAGAGGCGGCAAGCCGACCAAGTAGTAGCTACCGAAACCCCAGAACCAGATTCAGGCGACATCATTCATGGCGAGGGCGAGCGGGAGCGGGAGGGGAACGAATCGAAGCGACAAGGAGAGGAGACGAGCGCGAGGCGGTGTGACCTTGAGAGGCACGAATACGATGGGGCGCTCCCCGGCGCCGCGCGCCACCCAGATCAGCCTGACGCCGCCCGCGGCCTCGGAGGCGGGACGCGGAGGAGCCGCCACGACGCGCCGGCGGATCTTAGAGTAGGCCAGCACGCCGCCGTGGATCTTGGAGTAGATAGGTTGTGTCTAGTGTCTGAGAGATTGAAATGTAGCCCTTTCACATGATCCACGGGCTTATGCCCTTTAGTTCAATCCAGTAGCATATTTGGGCTTTGTTTGATGATTGATTCGTGCCGGCCCTTTAGTGGAGTGTCCTGATCCAACTCTGCCCTAATCAGTGGAAAGCCCAAAAAAAACTCAAATTTGTTAGCCCACAAGTTTGGAGCCCCTTTCTGCCCATGAGTTTATATGGCCCATTCCCAGGCCTACGTGTACTCCTCCTTGGCATTGGTTGAATTGAGAAGCTATGGTGGGGTGACGCAGGTGGAGCGGCGATTACCAACAAGGGCGAGCTGGAGAGCATCAACGAGGAGAACCTACGGTTGGCATGTGCGCAGCTGCGGCATGCCATGTCCGAAGCTAACGGCGATGGCGCTATGGAGAAGGTTCTGAGAATGGACTGGAGTAGGAAGCCCGGAGATCCGTCCGACCCGGCCGTGGACACGGAGTGGATTGCGGGGATGACTGGGCTGGGTCTCGATACTAACTTCATCGTCGTGCACGGCGCCGGTATCGTTCGCACCCACTGAAGCCTTGTTTGGTTATTTTTAATCCATATGGATTGGAGCGGATTGATACGAATTGAAGGAGATTTTGACTTACTAGGGATTAAAATCCCCTCAATCCATATGGATTGGGGTAGAACCGAACAAGCCCTGAATTGATTCTGACAGTCTTACTGAATTGACTTTGTCTGTCTGTCTGTCTTACTCCTGTTATAAAGTTACATGCTGAACTGGTTGATTTTGTTATGGGGTAGACGGCACATTGTTGGGGACTTGTTATCAAATGCTATGAGTTAAGAACAAGGCAACACAGAGAATGTTAAACGATAAAGTCCTTCGTCCTTTGAGGCATTATTTCCCTTAGGATATAACGATCTCCGGACGAAGGTTATGAAGGACGAACCTTCATCATTACAGTATATATTAATGAAAAGACGAAGCATATGAAACATGAAAGATAGCATGAATAATCATATAACATCATTCATTTAACTTTATTATATCATCATAGAGAAATAGAGATAATATCGAATTATAAATGTACCTTCGGCTTGGAAGGAGATGAAAATACAAGTGTGACGCAAAAGCAAATGCCAAATTAACGTGAACAGTACGGGGGTACTGTTCACCTATTTATAGGCACGGGGTACAACCCATACAAAATTACATACATGCCCTTTACATTTGGTGATAATTCTATAGCACTCTATCGGGGTCTAAATGACCTTTTCATCTTTAAGTCGGTTCCCTTTTCTGCGAACATGCCGAAGCTTTCCTGCTTCACAGCTTCGGCGCTGTGTCAACCTTTGTAGCTTTTCCCTTTCTGATACGAGTCCGAAGATACCTGCTCACACATTTTAAGCCGCTTCTCCCTTGAAGACCTTCGGCGACGAAGCATAGACCCAACAGTAGCCCCTTTCGCGGTGCTAGATCGTTTTTCGTAACGAGCTTGATCCGTGAAAAAAGTCTCTTAAGCTTCGGGGAGCCGAAGGTCCAAAAAACACCTTCCCTGAGCTCGTTGCCGAGAAACGATTTAATTTCCCAGCACGCAGCGGTCCCACCTTGCAGAGTTTACTGTTTGTCCCTGCGGTCCACCGCGCAGCGAGCGCAAGCGGGTGTGCGCCTGGTGTAAAAACTCTGGCGCTTCGCCTTCTTACCTGCAGCACTATATAAACAGACGAGTAGGTGTGAAGTTACCACAGCATTCATTGCTATTTGCACTGTTTTCCTGCCAAAATTTTTAACCATCGTCGAAGCTTGTCTGTTAGAAACGAACGAAGCTCCAGTTTGAAACCTGCTTCGGAGGAAGAAAATTTTAAAGTTTCACAAGTTCATAATTGAATGGCCAGAGTCCGCTCTACCGCCAGGGTTGAGCGCGAGGGGGAGGAAACTGAAGCTTCAGAGACTCTTCTCATCTCCGAAGCCATGCAACGATCGGGTCTAGTGACCTCAGAAAAGATCCCTCATGATGATGCAAAACAAGCAGAACAAGCAATCGCTGAAGCAGAGGAAGAAGATATTGAGGAAACTGATTCCGAAGATGATTACCGCATTGCCATGCCAAGCAAGCCGAGCCACTTGGACTTCGGGAAATCTACTGTTTCGAAGGCTGATTTGTCCAAGATGGTAAAAGCGGGCTTTTTTACTGAAAATCAGAAGAAGTTGTTGCGCTTCGGTGGAGAAGAGACTACCCCGAAGCCAGAGAAGGATGAGATTGTTATTTTTAAAAGTTTTCTAAAGGCTGGATTAAGGTTCCCCCTACATGGGATTATTGGAGAGGTACTGAAGAGGTTCGATATCTATTTTCATCAGCTGCCCCCTAACGCTATCGTTAGGCTTATTGTTTATATCTGGGCACTCCGAAGCCAAGCAGTGGAACCATTTGCAGACAGCTTCTGCCGGGTTCACGAGCTACATTATCAAACAAAGGCTAGAAAAGATGGATTACACGATAATTTTGGTTGCTATAACTTTGCCTATCGGAAAACTACAAAGTTCCCTGTAATTAGCTACCGAAGCAAGTGGGCAGCAGGCTGGAAATCAGAGTGGTTCTATGTCAAGGTTGATGACGACAAGGAAAAGCTTGTACAAAGCCCGCTGGAATTAATCTTCGGAGAAACCCGTCCTCGCTGCAATATGACACCCGAAGGTCCAACACAGCAAGCAATGAGTGAATTCAGAATTATTGCAGAGCATATCAGCACGAGGGACCTGGTTCAAGAGTTTTTAGCATTCAAAGTTTTTCCCAGTTTGAGAGAATGGGAAATGCCGAAGCTACAGGGGGAAAAGAAAGAAGGTGAACTCGTACGTTTGCCTTACTATTTCAAGTTTAAAAAGTACTTTAAAGCACCTTGCCAAGAATGGCTAGATACGATTGAAGCAATGTGTAATGAAATACTTGGCAATTATTCCAAAAAAGAAGATCAATTGATGACCGCAGCCTTCGGCACTCGTCCGAAACGAAGGCTAAATCGAGTGTTGGACGCCTTGGGTTTCGAATACCCAGACTACGAAAATCTGAACAAAGGTGCCGGAGGCCAAAAAAGGAAAAGGGTAACTGAAGCCTTAGATGAAGGTGAAAAAGAGCCAGTAACAAAGAAAATTCCGAAGAAAAGGAAAGCTTCTTCTCCGAAGCAACAAATATCCGAAGCAGAAGAAACTCCCGCATCACCTTCTGCTGCTGTTGTTGAGGAAATTCTGAAGGTAATGACTGAATCCTTACCTGCGAAGCTAAGTCCACTGGATCCTCAACTGACAAAGTTTTTTCAGAAGGACAAGGAGCCCGAGAAATCGAAGAAAACAATCAAGGCAAGGAAACAAAGAATCATTACCGTGACAGAGGTAATTGACAAAACGCCGCCAAGAGCTTCGGCCCAAAAAACACGAGCAGCTTTAGAGGGGGCAGATATTGAAATTGCACCTTCGGAAGCCGCAGCCGCCGAAGTTACCTCAGCTGAAGATTTGAATTTAGAGAGCACAATTGAACATATTGACCAAATGCTGCTAGACATGGCTGCAGAAGAAGCTGCCACTGCTGCCGAAGAGACTGTGACCGCAGCGTCACAGAAAGGAAAAGAAATTGCTGATGAAGCTTCAGAAAACGAAGCCTTCGCGTTCCAAAACTTAGTTGGAGAACATCTAACAAAAGCTGAAATAGAAGAGCTTAAAGAATATGCCCAATCCTGTGGATACAAACCTGGGGCACTCCTCTTCGGAGGCGTTGATGACGAGAAATTAGAGTGTATTCGGGACCAAACAGGGGCCAAAGTTATCAGTACTCTGTCCAAGAGTATTGGATTCCCGAAGCTAGAAACAGACATCAGCCGCTACCGACGACAACATGTCGTTGGTAGTTTATTTTACTCCAACTTCAAGGTGAATGACTTGTCCCTTAACCTTTATTGCTTCTAATAAAAACATGTCTGACGAAGGTTGTGTTTGTGTAGAGTATGTTATTGAGCAAAGCCTTGCAAATGCAGCAAGATCTTGAAGATAAAAAGCATGAAATTATAATCGGAAATTTGGAAAACAAAATAAAGGAGCAATCAGATGCTTTTGAGAAAAAGAACTTTGAGCTCCAGGCAGCCGAAGGCTTACTGGCGGAAGCTGAAGCAAAAATATCAGAACTGAATTCGAAGCTTCTCCGCCAGTCTGAGCAGTTCGAACGAGAAAAACAAGATCTCAATGCAAAACTTGAAGCCGAAGCTCAGCAAAATTCGGATTTGAGAAAACTACTGACAAATCTTCAAGAAAAATGCCTGGAATTTAGCAACAAGTGCATTCAACGACTAAGAAAGATTTTTTACTCGGTTGGAGCTAGCAGCGAAAAATTTACCCCCTCAGCTGAAGATCTACCAAAAACCTTCGAACACATTGAGGGGGAGATTGACGAGCTCGACGAAGTCATAGCTGGGCATGGTGACTTCTGTGCCTGGGTGGCTTCTCGAGGGACTGCTGCAGCCTTCATGAAGGCTGGCTGTGATCATGGGAAAATTGTCAATAGGCCAAATTTTACTTTGTCACCATCAATCCTGGATGACATCCCTGATCTCGCCCGAAGCATCTCGAATCGATTTGTAAAAATGATATGGACAAAAGGTGGTCGAGAGAAAGCTGAGACGAAGCTCGTAGCCACCTTGATCCAGTAAGAAATCATACCTTGTGCTTACCTTTTCCTGTAAACTTGATTCTGACTTCCAACGACCTTATTCATGTAGGATGACGAAGCCGAAGCTGATGATCAAAAATAACGCCGAAGCCGAAGCTGATGATCAAAAATAACGCCGAAGCCGAAGCTCCTTGGAGATTTAGATAGTAGACTGCAGACAGTACTTGAAAAACTTTTGAGATAACTTTTGTAAATGTAAACAAAAACTTGTTTTTAATGTATGCTGTTCATACCTTGTAATATATCCTTAACCTTTCACTGATGTATGAGAAATGCTTTGATGTGGACGAAATTTCCTTTTTTGAGCCGAAGGCGAAAAAACACCTTCCCTTCTTTTCGTACGCAACGAAGCATAGAAAACAACATTTTCCTTTTCTCCGAAGCTCTCCTTCATAGAAATTTTCCCTTTCTTTTTTCTCTTCTTGCCGAAGCAACCATTTTATGCGATGAAGATGATTATCCTACATATGCCTAGATGAATGTTTATGAATGCAAATGCTATGATGTAATGTGATGTGCAAATGAATGGCCAAACACGTATCCGAAGCCATATTCATAGCCATTATTTTCTTAAAAACAATACACCTCAGCTCTGCATTCCCTTAGGAACGACTTTGGAGCTTCTTCGCCTTTACTTTTGGCGGAATCAGCGTTGACTTTTCGCTGTAAGCTCTGCATTCCCTTAGGAACGTCTTTGGAGCTTCTTCGCCTTTACTTTTGGCGGGATCAGCGTTGACTTTTCGCTGTAAGCTCTGCATTCCCTTAGGAACGTCTTTGGAGCTTCTTCGCCTTTACTTTTTGGCACTCGATGGTGCATTCTCAGCTTTTACATTTACATTCTTTGGGGGATTTTGCTCTTATAGAACTAAAAAAGAAAATTACACGTGATGGCCCCATTAAAAACCTTTCTCCCCCTTCGGAAAGGAAAAGGGTGCCATGAAAGAAGAACTAAAAAATAAAAAATATGAAAAATTACATCGAATTATACATAATATCGCCGAAGCTCATCCGCATTCCAAGATCTAGGAATGTCATTGCCGTCCATATCTTTCAATCTGTATGAACCGGGTCTTGACGAAGATGCTACTAAGAAAGGCCCGTCCCATTTCAACTGCAATTTGCCCACTGTTTCCGAGTTGGCCACCCTCCGAAGCACCAAGTGCCCTGGCCCAATATTTTTTAGCCGAACCTTTCTATCCCGCCATTTAACTGTTTCAGCTTGATATTTATTGATATTCTCCACGGCTTGCAGTCTGATCCCTTCTAAAGCATCTTTTTCTATAGAATAAGCAGCTTCGGAATCCGATTCTGCCGAAGCTACTATCCTTATTGATCCGGTTTTAGCTTCCTCTGGAGTTATTGCTTCGTCACCGAATAACAACTTGAATGGGGTGAAGCCTGTAGACCTTGATGTTGTCGTGTTGTGGCTCCACACCACTTTGATTAACTGATCTGGCCATTTTCCTCTGGGTTGATTGAAGATTAACTTCATTATTCCTGTCATTATAATGCCGTTGGCTCTTTCAACGAGTCCATTTGACTCCGGGTGCCTAACTGATGCAAAATGGATCTTCGTACCAATTTGGTCACAGAAATCCCTGAAAGCTTCGGAGTCAAACTGTGTTCCATTGTCCACAGTGATAGCCTTTGGCACCCCGAAACGACAAACAATATTTTGCCAGAAAAACTTTTGGACGGTAGCCGAAGTTATTGTGGCTAAAGGCTTCGCCTCAATCCATTTAGAAAAATATTCCACAGCTACTACAACATACCTCAGGTTCCCTTGGGCCGGTGGTAACGGACCTAACAAGTCAAGGCCCCACCTTTGCAATGGCCAAGTGGGTTGTATGAGCTGTGTTAAGGACGAAGGTTGTTTTTGATCTCTTGCACATTTCTGACAACCTTCGCACTTCTGAACCAATTCTGCTGCATCCGAAGCTGCCTTCGGCCAGTAAAACCCTTGACGGAAAACTTTTCCAAGTAACGGCCTAGATCCGATGTGAGATCCACACAGGCCTGCATGTATTTCTTTCATTAACTCTATACCTTCGGTTCTGGATAAACATTTGAGCAGCGGAGCACAAACTCCATGTTTGTACAACTCCCCTTCTATTATGACATACGGACGAGCTCTTGCCTCCATCCTCTTGTTATAAGCTTCGTCATCTGAAAGAAATTTACCCTGAAGGTAAGAGATGATCTCGGTTCTCCAATCTTCGCTAAAAACAGGAGATATATTAAGAACTGCTCTTTCAAGAAGTTCCACCGAAGGTGCTTTTATTGTTTCGAAGAACACATCCGAAGGTAAAGGCAGCCCCTGTGCTGCTGACTTAGCTAGCAGATCAGCATGCTCATTTTGCCCTCGAGGGATATTCTTGACAGAAAACCCTTCGAAGGAAGCTTCGACTCTTCGAACCATATCCAGATATTTTTCAAGCTTCGGATCCTTAGCCTTACAACTTTTGTCAATATGACCCGAAACAACCTGGGAATCAGTTTTAAGTATGGCCCTTCTGATTCCCATTGCTTTTAACTTCCGAAGACCTAGAACCAATGCTTCGTACTCAGCAATGTTATTTGTGCAATTAAAATCAAGCTTTGCCGCATAACAAATTTTGACTTTGGAAGGTGAAACCAACACAGCAGCCGCTCCTGCTCCGAAGGTTCCCCAAGATCCATCACAAAACACTGTCCAGGCTTCGTTGTC
The DNA here is from genome assembly GCF_902167145.1 of Zea mays. Taxonomy (NCBI): domain Eukaryota; kingdom Viridiplantae; phylum Streptophyta; class Magnoliopsida; order Poales; family Poaceae; genus Zea; species Zea mays. Next base: position 199,593,936 of record NC_050098.1, read on the forward strand.
TTTATTCGTTTCCTCCTCCTGAGTCCCTGGCGTCCAATCAGCAATAAAGTCTGCCAGCGCCTGTGACTGAATCGAAGATCTATGAACATATTCAATACAAAATTCATTGAGCTCTGCAGCCCATTTTCCAATCCTTCCAGTAGCTTCTCGATTCCTCATAATATCCTTCAGAGGTTGTGATGAAGGAACAATTATGTTGTAAGCTTGGAAATAGTGCCGAAGCTTCCTGGAGGCCATCAAGACAGCATACAATACCTTCTCCAGCTCTGTATAATTTTTCTTTGACAAATTAAGAACCTCGGATACGAAATATATTGGGGCCTGCCTCTTGACTTGACCATCAAGCTTCTCCTGGACAAGTGCTGCACTTACCGCTGAGTGCGAAGCTGCCACATATAATAACAAAGGAGCCCCTGGCATTGGTGGAGTCAATGTTGTTAGATCTATTAAATACTGTTTTAGCTCTTCAAAGGCCTTCTGTTGGATTGGTCCCCATTGAAAGACTTCGGCTGACTTCAGTACCTCGAAGAATGGTAAGTTTCTCTCTGCTGATCTGGATATGAATCTATTGAGAGATGCCAATCTTCCTGTCAATCTTTGAGCCCCCTTCTTTGTAGTTGGTGGCTCCATCCGAAGTATAGCTTCAATTTTACTTGGATTAGCTTCAATCCCCTTTGTTGAAACCAAGCATCCAAGAAATTTCCCCTTCTTCACTCCGAAGACGCATTTTTCTGGATTTAACTTTAAGCCAGCTTGCCTGAAACTGGCGAAGGTCTCCTGCAGATCAGCAATATGATTCTCCTGCTTCGTGCTTTTGACAATGATGTCATCAACATAAGTTAGCACGTTTCTGCCTATTTGAGATTGGAGAACCTTCGCAGTCATTCGGCTGAAACTTCCTCCAGCGTTTTTGAGCCCCTCAGGCATCCGAAGATAGCAATATGTGCCACTTGGAGTTATGAAGCTAGTCTTCGGCTCATCTTCCTGCTTCATCCAAATTTGGTGATAGCCTGAATAACAGTCTAACAGACTCATGAGCTCTGAAGAAGCTGCTGCATCAACTAAAGAATCTATCCTTGGTAGTGGGAATTCATCCTTCGGGCAAGCTTTGTTAAGATCTGTAAAATCGATGCACATTCGCCACTTGCCATTGGCCTTTTTTACCATAACAGTGTTAGCCAGCCATTCTGGGTACTTCACTTCTCTGATAACTCCTGCACTGAGGAGTCTTTTGACTTCGTTGCGAGCACCTTCGGCCTTATCATCTGACATTTTCCGAAGCCTTTGCTTTCTGGGTCTGAAGGATGGATCGACATTGAGTGAGTGCTCGATAACATCTCTATTAACTCCGCAGAGATCATTGGCTGACCATGCAAAAACATCCTTGTTATTGAACAAAAACCTTATCAAGGTTTTCTCCTGCTCTTCGGATAACTGAGAGCCTAACAGCACCTTCTGCTCTGCTATGTCCTCACATAACAGCATAGGCTTCGGCTGGTCTGCTGAAGCTGCTTTCTCCCTTCTGAATTTGTACTGTTCACAAGCTTCAGCTCCATCGATGTTATGGATTGCTTTTGAGTCAGTCCAATTACCTTCGGCCCTTCTTGCAGCTTCCTGACTTCCATGGATAGCGATGGGTCCCTGATCCGAAGGTATCTTCATGCAAAGATAGGCAGGATGAAGGATTGCTTCGAAGGCATTGAGAGTACCACGACCAATAATTGCATTGTAAGGGTATTCCATGTCGACAATGTCAAACACAACTTGCTCAGTTCTAGTGTTGTTGATGAACCCGAAGGTCACTGACATGGTGATCTTGCCCAATGCTACAATCTGTCTTCCTCCGAAGCCACAGAGAGGATGTGTAGCATCATGAATCTTATCTTCTGGCTCTTGCATTTGTCTGAAGGCCTTAGCAAATATGATGTCAGCTGCACTGCCTGTGTCAACCAAGACATTGTGGACCAGAAATCCTTTGATAACACAAGAGATAACCATGGCATCGTTGTGTGGGTAATCTTTGAGCTGAAGGTCCTCTTGGGAGAAGGTAATAGGAATGTGAGACCATCTTGACTTGATGAAGGGTCCTTGCACCCCAACATGCTGTACCCTTCTCTGTGCTTCCTTCTTCTGTTTCTTGTTAGCTGGCTCTGAGGACGAGCCACCTGTGATCGGGAGCACCAGCTTCGGGTCCGAAGCAGCTCCAGGTTGGTCGTTGAACGAAGCCATCAACTCAAAAAGTGGAAGTGAGTTCACCGGAGGTGGGCGCCAATGTTGGGGACTTGTTCTCAAATGCTATGAGTTAAGAACAAGGCAACACAGAGAATGTTAAACGATAAAGTCCTTCGTCCTTTGAGGCATTATTTCCCTTAGGATATAACGATCTCCGGACGAAGGTTATGAAGGACGAACCTTCATCATTACAGTATATATTAATGAAAAGACGAAGCATATGAAACATGAAAGATAGCATGAATAATCATATAACATCATTCATTTAACTTTATTATATCATCATAGAGAAATAGAGATAATATCGAATTATAAATGTACCTTCGGCTTGGAAGGAGATGAAAATACAAGTGTGACGCAAAAGCAAATGCCAAATTAACGTGAACAGTACGGGGGTACTGTTCACCTATTTATAGGCACGGGGTACAACCCATACAAAATTACATACATGCCCTTTACATTTGGTGATAATTCTATAGCACTCTATCGGGGTCTAAATGACCTTTTCATCTTTAAGTCGGTTCCCTTTTCTGCGAACATGCCGAAGCTTTCCTGCTTCACAGCTTCGGCGCTGTGTCAACCTTTGTAGCTTTTCCCTTTCTGATACGAGTCCGAAGATACCTGCTCACACATTTTAAGCCGCTTCTCCCTTGAAGACCTTCGGCGACGAAGCATAGACTCAACACACATGACAGTTCGTATTTTTTTTAGAACTTGGAAAGTTGGAATGCTATTGCAATTCGTGCATTATTTAGCAGGTAACATTGCACAAATGCCTCTCGGTGGAAGAGCAACAGTGCACATTGGACCGCTCGGCTCGGTTAGAAACTGCCCAACTGTAGTTTCAACTTTGATTTTATGGGTTCTAGGGTCTTCCTGGGAGATCTTTCTAGGAAACTGGAGTTGTTTATTTATTTATTTACTACTTTTAAACTTTTACTAGACTGGTACATTTTTATGAAGGTAGAGCCTAAAACAATAATTGATAAATATAGTTTTAGGTCTTAGGATACTGACGTCGTGATATTCTGCTTCAGGGTCTTTTGGCCACTTTCAAGCAAGTAGATCTGGAGTTCATAAAGGAGGGTTACATTCTACACTGGTTAAGGCTGGCTTTGTCGCTACAAGAATTTCAGTGAGGCCAATTCTTGAATTCTATTTGACAGGGCTATCTTGAATTTTGATGTCTAATATTCTTGTCCATTATCTTGTCAAAATGTTTGTGCCTCTCTAATAAATATTCTAAAAGCATATTCTAATGCTTTTTTTTGTAATTTAGGTGACATCTCTCAATCAGGAAATTGTTAGAGCCCTGGCAAGAGGTATGCAGTTTTTGAGGCTACTTGTTCATGTCTTTATTTCCATGTGGTGTTATGCCACACATTAGTCATGGCTACTTATTATGCTCTGTATTTTGTTATTTGTTATATCAATTTTGCTTAGGCACTCAGAATTCATGATTATGTTTCCCCATGTCTGCAGTAGGCTATGCTATGTCTCCTTGTATTTAGTTTGAACATATAATTAAGTTCTTATTTTGACTCATGGGCCAATGCAAGGATGTATCATCATTTGTCATGAATGCTTTCTGCCTATATCTGCAATTCTTAATGAACTTTCAACTGTCGATCTGTGGAACCCTAGGATCTCACTGACTTCCCTTTTGATCATTCAGTTACTTAGTAATAGATGTATTTACGTTCAATCTAGTACCACAGTGAGAGAGAGAAGGCGAAAAGTAGGGGTCATACTGTCAGTGTTTCGAACCTAGTCCCGACAAGTAAATTTGTTTGTGCGCGTTCTGGGTTCAGGATAGGGCTGGGCATTTGTTTTTTTTTGAAACTTCGGCTTGGTTTTTCGGTTTTTAAAAACCTCGGGTTTTCAAATATTAGGGATCGATCGGTTTTATAGAAAATGAAAAACGACAAGTTTGGTTTCGGTTTTTTACTTTGGTTTTTCGGTAAAAACCAAAAACCAAACTTATACTCAAGAAGGCTATAAGACAACACATTACACACAATTTTAAAAAGTAAAAATTATATAGGTACAAATATTTAAAGATACATCATACATCACATACAAATAAGTGAATAACAATTTAATTACGTCTCACATTTAGTTCACATAATCAAAGAGTCAAATTTTGAGTTAATAAAGATTGGTATTCGGTTTTTTGGTATTTCGGTTCTGTATACGGTGAAAACCGATTACAATACCGAATACCAAAATTCTCAGATGTAAAAACCGAAACTGAATAGAACTACCAAAAAATCGAAATTTCGGAACGGTTCGGTATGGTTCGGTTTACGGTAAAAAGTGCCCGCCTCTAGTCCGGGATGGTGTGCTCCATGGGCGCGAGGTTTATACTGGTTCAGGCAGAATGTCCCTACATCTAGACTTCACTGGCTCGCGCTACCGACATCGTTATTGCTCAATGCTCATAGTAGGGGTTAGAAGCAGGCGAGAGAGGGAAGAAGAGCTCCCAAGTCTCTTATGCATGGCTGAATCTAAGGACTACGGGGCTAGAGCTCTCTGCTAAGCCTTGGACGTCGCGGTGGTTCGCTCCTCGGCTCCGGCCTCCGTGGTCCTCCGAGTCCTCTAGTCCGTCTTTGTCTCTCGTGTGTCCACCTTTTCGTGTCTGTCTCCAACCCTCCCCTTTTATAGACCATGGCGGGGGTTGGTTACTGACTCCTCTTAGAAGGAGCTACCGAGCCCTGGTAAAACAAGACGTTCTACCTAGATAAATCGTGCTTGTCACCTTGCGTCCTGGTCGTCTAGGCTTCCCTGGTTGCGTCCTTTATGGCAGTCGGTACAGGCAGCATGGAGCCCCAATGCCATCATTACTGCCTTTGCACCACGCCGACCCTTGGCCTCCGTAGCCTAGGTCTTGGTGTGACTCGTCGTATTGCGGGTCCTGTAGATGACCAACGTACTTAGGCCTAGGCTTAATACGTCATGAGTGTGTCGCAAGCCGAGGTGTTCGTAAGTCATTAGTGGGAGGCTCTCCTACTGTGGCTCGGTGCCAAGCGTAGTTGATGCGACCGATCATTTATGGCAGATCAGTCTTGGGCCGGGCGAGGAATCCACTCGAGTGGCTTCCTCTCGGTTTGTCCGCCCCCCTCTCTGGCTCTGCCTCGCCCGTCCCCGGGCTCGGTGCCTCAGGGTTTATCCGGGGGCGAATGCTTCCAGGGTAGACAACTCCTTTACCCTCCTACTGACCAATGGGCTCTGGTAGTCCGAAGACCTTTTCCCCAATACTCTCTCTGACTGATAGGCCTCAGGGCCCCCGGGGGTCTTTTCCCTGACACATATCTTTAGGGCTGAGCTGGAGGGTGGGCATCGTCATCACATCGGGTGTGGAAGCATCAACGTCCTGGAGTCCTCCTCCCTGTTAGGAGCTTGGGATGGCACATCGGTGACCAGTGCAGTAGGGGCACTGGGCTTTACTAGTGCCATGGATTGGGCGGTTTCAGTCACTTGGGCGCTAGGAAGGTGATCAGAACCTTGGACTGTGGTGGTTAGGGTTAGACGGAAGCATGACCAGCATTGGCTTTCGTGTTGGCCCTGCCATCGTTAATATAGCATTGTGACCGGGGGCCACAACCAGGGATAGGGTTGCCCCCGATCAGGGCACAGGTAGTTAGAGTTTGAGTCAGGCTCAGTCTCCTTGACCGAGCCAAAGAACACACCTAACACCAACAATTCAATTGGTGTATTTGCTTGCCCCTAAATAAACCTTGAATTGATTTTACTAGATTGTCAGTTAGAACCAGTAGGGATACAAAACTTATAGAACCACATATGCTTTTGCAGAAGGAATACCATCTGTTGGGATGTCATCATTTGCTTGTGGGTGGTCTACCCATCAAAGAAAAGTGAGCAAACTTGAAAATTGTTGCTTTCTTGCATATCATTCTGTGTCTTCTTGAAATTAGACAGTTGTTTTACATCCATACCTAATCCTGTTAATATGCCTTTGCAGCTTGCATCAACAAATGCTTCTCAAATAATTCAGCCATTCCATGCAGGCTTTGTTCTAGTAAGTTGTTGTACCAAAGGTTTTGAACTACTATTCCATCAGAATTTCATATTTATTAAAGAGAGGGCATGATGCAGTGGTAGAGTCTCTGAACTTGCTGCCTGGAGATCCTTGCAAAGGTTTGGAACCAGTACAATAAAGGACCCATTTATGCTTTTTAAACAAACATCCTCTTGGTAAAACTTCTCACTTAAGTCATAGAAATCCTGAGAAATGATATGCCATCATTTTTGACAAAATTGGTGTTCAAGCCATCCGGACCAGGGGATTTGTCCGAGGGAAGTGCTTTAATAATGCTATCAATCTCTTGTTTGGTGAATGGGGAGTCCATCCATTGTAAACCATCATGGCTATTTAAAAGATTTGGCAGATCAAAGTCAATTCCCATGAAATCAGTAGTTCCGAGACGACTTTTGAAAGCATTCCACAGAAGGTTTGCTTTTTGATCATGCTCCGAGAAGTTTATCCCATTATCATCAGTCAGCGATGCAATTGAGTTTCGCCTATGTTTTACTGTTGCATGTGCATGAAAAAATCTTGAACAAATATCCCCCTCAGTAATCCATTTGATAGATGCCCTTTGTTTCCAATAATTTTTTTTGAATATGGAGCAGTTCAGCAACTTTGGTCTGCATAAGATCTCGGAAGTTCCATTCTTCAATTGACAGGTCCCTGTGCTCTTCAATAATGTCAATAAATTCAATTAATAACTTAGTGTGTTGTACTGTTTTATCAATCTTTGGCAGCGATCTCTGCCAATCCTTGAGCACCTTCCTAGAGTTCTTGAACTTGGCTGTGAGGTTCTTAGCTTTATCAGAAAGGTTTGGTTGACTGAGCCAAGTATTTTGGAAAACGGTCATAAAGCCTTCAAACTAAAGCCAAAAGTTTTCAAACCTAAAAATCTTAGGTTTTGGAACCTTCGACTTGAATGAAACGAGGCAAGGTACATGATTAGAAATATCTCGTGGCAACGTTCTTGCGTGGGTTTAGGATAAACCACCGACCATTCCTGCGATATGAAGAACCAATCGAGTCTTTGAAGAAGGGGCTCCCTCTGCCTATTCGACCAGGTGAAAGAAATACCATGCAGGGGAATTTCAACCAGATCTAGGTTACTAATTGCCTCATTGAACTTCAACATTAGATTAATATTACCCCCAGCTAAATTTCTATCTTCCGGCCTACGAATTAGATTAAAATCTCCAACAATTAACCAAAACTTATCCGTGGGCATATTGATATTAGAAAACCAGTTGAGGAAATCAATTTTCCCCTGCGGAGTACATGGCGCATAAATGTTTGTGATAATCCAGGAACCATTCGATAACTTAGAGTTAAATTCCACCGATTGGGCATATTGATTCTGAAAAATAACATTGCCCACTAATTTTGTACTTTTCCAGACAATAATGGAGCCATCCGAATTCCCCACCGAAGGAATAAAAGCATATGAATCAAAGTCATTGGGGCAGAAATTTTTTAGGTAAGCTGCATCAAAGAATGCCTTTATGGTTTTCTATAGGCAGATAACATCGCAGCTAGACTCCCGAATTGTACAACGAATACCATTCCATTTAACACTGGAATTAATCCCACGAACATTATGGCTTAAGACAGACCACTCAGAGCAAATAACAGAATTAGGGTTATTCATTAAGGAAACTTCCAGGTTCATTGTCAAAAGTAAACCCACACCCAATTACTGGGCGGGTTAGCATGGACCAGTCATTAAGCGACAAAGTATCATGACCAATAAACAGACAATTTGAAATCTCGACAGTTAAACATAACCACCGGAGAATAAACAGCCAAAATGTCCAACAGTTCCAATGGAAGCAAAATCTCCCAGACCAGTGATACACCATCTCCCTACTTGTCTTCATCATCATTGTTTTTTCCTTGTCATTTTTGTCTTTCTTGCTTGGCTTGTTGGGGCCGACACATCCTGAGGATTTCTTCTTCTTCTGCAGCTTTTTGTCAGACAAATCTTCTTCTGGCATACTGCAAAATTTTTCCCCAAGATTTCGGATGACCTTGGCAGACAAGGAGGGTGGGCCCTCGAATTTATGATGGCACATCAAGCAATTCTTTTTTTGACATGATCCCTGCCTGAATCCAGCCCTAGCTTCTCTCAGTCTTTTGCTTCGCCTGAGGTCAGAATCCACAATAGATGGGCGTGAGGGAGAAGAGCCTACATCTTCCATTTCAGGGATCTTGTCCTGAGAGCCCTCCGAGAGGACAGTATCCATAAACTTGTTATTCGGGTAGCTCTTGGGAATAGCAAATGAAAGAGCCTCCATCTCAGGCTCCAGCAGAGTAGGCGGTATCTCGGAGGAAAGGAAGGACTTGGACCAGTTAAATGAATCCTCCTGAAGCAAATTGGACATAAAGAAAGGCGACCACTTTTTTGGAATCTTCACTGAAATCTCTGGTTTGCCCACAGGAGCAAAGTAATTTGCCCATAGCCTGTAAAATTGCGCCATCCTTTTTCTCTCCATGTGCAATTGGAAGACCGGGTCTGGTTGCCAATCCTGAGCAAACATAAAATTCATCTCCACATTGTTATAAACATGGTTAATTTGCCCCTCCTGTTGAGCATCTGGGAGCGGGACATCCTCCAGTTCTTGGTGGTTCCCCTGAATAAGTGGGCCATCAACCTCTTGAAGCCCATTTGGAGGCACAACACCCAGAGCGATGACTGCAGGAACATTATCAGGCACTACCGGCCCAACCAAGCCCAGGCCATCCAAAATCTGACCATTCTGGACTGGAGCACCCGGGTTTAGGCCAATAGAGCTGTCCGAAGACAGGCCAGAGTGATGGTTGCTGATCTGCTGCTCCTCAGGTTGAATGTCCTGCTGAATCTGCTGAGAAGGCTGAGCATTAACAATCCACTAATCCCATTCTCCCTAAATATTGTCTTCAGGCTGAGCCTGAATATTCTCCTCTGGCGGGAAGTTAAGGTCCAAACCCACAGCAGACATAGGTTGACCCAGGCCAAAAAAAGCAAGAGGAAGCTGTTGACCATCTTCAAGGACCACCGGGACTGGATCTTCATCTTGGGGTTGACCACCAAGCAGATTTTGCTGGATGATCTCGCATTGCACAGTCCAAGAATCCCCAAAAAAACCTTCAGCTTCAGAAAAGACAATGAACTGAGGGACTTCTTCAAGCGACGTGACACAGACCCTAAGCAGAGTCCTGGTCACATTGTGCCTGTCCTACTCCCACAAAATCAATCTGCCGAATGAACCAATGGCAGCTTGCAAGTACTCTGAGGAGCGATAGTCCAGGGGAAAACCCAACAACATCAACCAACATTCACGGTTAAAAAGGAGGGCCCTGTGATTCCAGGCATCATTATGCCTTAGCGCAGTAAAAGTAGCATCTAGGTATTGCTGAGGCCCAAGAAGAACCAGGTTATCTCTTTCCAGCACACTATAAAACTGCACCAAAACCTGACCCAAATGAGAGCGCTGGATGTCTCTCACCCCAAGCCTTCGATGCTCAACTAGATATTCTCTAACCACATCTCTAACCGCAGGAAAAAGAACCGCATGATCCGGTAATGGTTGAATATTTAAGATTGCCCAGTCTTCGTGCATTGGTGGGAGTCTCCTAGAGACTGACCTGGACATGATTTCGCGGTGTTGCACCACCATGGTGCTGAAGCCCGGTGGCAGGAAGGGCTCCGGATCGACCCGCCGGTACGCCATTGTGGGAGGGGCCGAGGATCGCCAGCAAACGGGGGAACTAGCAGCAGTTTGGGGTTTTGGTGAAGTGACACCCAGAGAAAGCTCCAGGGACGCGAGAGGTGTCTATTCATATATTTTTAATAAAACCGCCCAGGAGAACTCTTCGATTTTGGCTGTTTATTCTCCGGTGGTTATGTTTAACTGTCGAGATTTCAAACTGTCTGTTTATTGGTCATGATACTTTGTCGCTTAATGACTGGTCCATGCTGACCCGCCCAGTAATTGGGCGTGGGTTTACTTTTGACAATGAACCTGGAAGTTTCCTTAATGAATAACCCTAATTCTGTTATTTGCTCTGAGTGGTCTGTCTTAAGCCATAATGTTCGTGGGATTAATTCTAGTGTTAAATGGAATGGTATTCGTTGTACAATTCGGGAGTCTCGCTGCGATGTTATCTGCCTACAGGAAACCAAAAATGAATTCTTTGATGTAGCTTACCTAAAAAATTTCTGCCCCAATGACTTTGATTCATATGCTTTTGTTCCTTCAGTGGGGAATTCGGGTGGCTCCATTATTGTCTGGAAAAGTACAAAATTAGTGGGCAATGTTATTTTTCAGAATCAATATGCCCAATCGGTGGAATTTAACTCTAAGTTATCGAATGGTTCCTGGATTATCACGAACATTTATGCGCCATGTACTCCGCAGGGGAAAATTGATTTCCTCAACTAGTTTTCTAATATCAATATGCCCACGGATAAGCTTTGGCTAATTGTTGGAGATTTTAATCTAATTCTTAGGCCGGAAGATAGAAATTTAGCTGGGGGTGATATTAATCTAATGTTGAAGTTCAATGAGGCAATTAGTAACCTAGATCTGGTTGAAATTCCCCTGCATGGTCTTTCTTTCACCTAGTCGAATAGGCAGAGGGAGCCCCTTCTTTAAAGACTCGATTGGTTCTTCATATAGCAGGAATGGTCGGTGGTTTATCCTGAAACCCGCGCAAGAACGTTACCACAAGATATTTCTGATCATGTACCTTGCCTCGTTTCATTCAAGTCGAAGGTTCCAAAACCTAAGATTTTTAGGTTTGAAAACTTTTGGCTTCAGTTTGAAGGCTTTATGACCGTTTTCCAAAATACTTGGCTCAGCCAACCAAACCTTTCTGATAAAGCTAAGAACCTCACAACCAAGTTCAAGAACTCTAGGAAGGTGCTCAAGGATTGACATAGATCGCTGCCAAAGATTGATAAAACAATACGACACACTAAGTTATTAATTGAGTTTATTGACATTATTGAAGAGCACAGAGACCTGCCAATTGAAGAATGGAACTTCCGAGATCTTATGCAGACCAAAGTTGCTGAACTGCTCCATATTCAAAAATTTTATTGGAAACAAAGGGCATCTATCAAATGGATTACTGAGGGGGATATTTGTTCAAGATTTTTTCATGCACATGCAACAGTAAAACATAGGCGAAACTCAATTGCATCGCTGACTGATGATAATGGGACAAACTTCTCGGAGCATGATCAAAAAGCAAACCTTCTGTGGAATGCTTTCAAAAGTCGTCTGGGAACTACTGATTTCATGGGAATTGACTTTGATCTGCCAAATCTTTTAAATAGACATGATGGTTTACAATGGATGGACTCCCCCTTCACCAAACAAGAGATTGATAGCATAATTAAAGCACTTTCCTCGGACAAATCCCCTGGTCCGGATGGCTTCAACACCGATTTTGTCAAAAAATGTTGACATATCATTTCTCAGGATTTCTATGACTTATGTGAGAAGTTTTACCAAGAGGATGTTTGTTTAAAAAGCATAAATGGGTCCTTTATTGTACTGGTTCCAAAAAAGGATAATCCACAAAAGGTGGGAGACTTCAGGCCAATTTGGCTCCTAAATAATAGTATGAAAATTATCACAACGCTCCTGGCAAATCGCCTGCAGACAGTAATGACCGTGTTAGTTCACAAGAATCAATATGGCTTCATAAAAGGGAGAACCATCCAAGATTGCTTGGCCTAGGCCTATGAATACATTCATTTATGCCATTCTTCCAAAAAAGAAATCATTGTGCTCAAGCTTGATTTTGAAAAAGCCTTTGACACATTAGAACATGAGCTAATCATTCAAGTTCTATCTCATAAAGGATTCGGACCCAAATGGCTTAACTGGACTCGAAGTATTCTTCAATCTGGCACTTCAGCGGTTTTGCTCAACGGAGTACCAGGGAAAACCTTTCATTGCAAAAGAGGGGTCAGACAGGGAGACCATCTCTCTCCATTGTTGTTTGTTTTGGCGGTAGATCTACTTTAGAGTATTATCAATAAAGATAGACAACTGAATCTGCTTCAGTTACCTTTGCCCGAAAGATGTGGCCAAGATTTTCCTATTATTCAATATGCTGATGACACTCTTTTGATAATGGAAGCCTGTCCAAAACAATTATTCTTCCTAAAAGCAATACTCAATTCCTTTGCAACTTCAACGGGGCTCAGGGTGAATTACAACAAATCAAGTATGTATCCGATCAATATTAAGCCGGAGAAAATGGAGATTCTTTCAAGAACGTTTAACTGTCAGACAGGATCGATGTCTTTCACTTACCTTAGTCTGCCACTGGGAATAACGAAACCTAGGCTTCAACACTTTTTCCCCTTATCCAAAGAATTGAAAAGAGATTGTCCTGTACCTCTAATTTTCTTTCTCAAGCTAGGAGATTGGAGTTGGTAAACTCGGTTTTCTCAGCTTTACCAACCTTTTTTATGTGCACACTTAAAATCCCTGTTACTACAATTAAGCAGATAGACATATACATGAAACATTACCTTTAGAGAGGAAATGACATGAACTCCGAAAAACCTTCGCTAGTTGCATGGAACATGATTACTAAGCCAAAAAGCAGTGGAGGCCTCGGAGTGATGAGGTTGGAGACTCAGAATGAAGCGTTACTCCTGAAATACTTGCACAAGTTCTACAACAATCATGACTTACCATGGGTGAATTTAATTTGGAATAATTACTATACGATGGACAGACTCCCTGGTCATAGAAGAATTGGGTCTTTTTGGTGAAAAAGTTTATTAAACCTCCTACAACAATTCAAGGGTCTAGCTTCTTTAACCATTGGCAATGGAAGAACCATCCTTTTCTGGAAGACCTGTGGGATAGGGGCATTCCAGCACAGCAATATCCAGAATTATTCTCTTTTGCATGCAACATAAAACTTTCTTTCAAAGAAGCTAAAAAACAAGAGCATTTATTTCAAAATTTTCAGCTACCCCTATCTGAGCAAGCTTATGAACAGTACCTGGAGTTAAATGAAGCATGTGATCAAATTACAATAAATAATTCAAAGGACAAATGGAGATATATTTGGGGTTCAGAGATTTTTTCAACAAAAAAGACCTACAGGCACCTAATGGGCCATACATAGGTACATTGTATCTATAAATTGCTGTGAAAAAACAAATGCCAGCCAAATCATAAAGTTTTTTTACTGGTTATGGCTTAAAAACAGATTGAACACAAGGAATATGCTGAGAAGGAAAAACATGACACTGGAGTCATACTCGTGTGAAAATTGTATCTGGCAAAAGGAAGAAACACTCTATCACCTATTTCTCAGATGTAATTTTGCAAAGGCCTGCTGGAATTCCATTGGTATGACACCACCCAAAATTGCTAATCCAGAGGAGGCATCGGCTAATCTCAAGCAGCAAATCAATGTTCCTTTCTTTATGGAGATAATTATCCTCATGACTTGGTGCATATGGAAATGCCGAAATACATGGTTATTTGAGAACATAGACCCAACGGTTCAGCAATGCAAGAATGAATTCACAAACGAATTACTTCTGGTCATCCACAGAGCGAGAGGAAGATATGATACCTCCATTCCGAACTGGCTTGATCAATGGCAGCATTAATTAGAACTTCCCAGAGTATTTTACACCGTGTACATTCGATGTGTTGTAATTTACCATTGATAATAAAAAAATTACAGTAGGGGTTCCCCCTCCTGATCTTTCAAAAAAAAAGTTAGAGTCAGTCCCCATATTTGACAGCATATGGTGCTACTGGAATATGTTCTATATTATTAATTATTTCTTATACATGAGCTATTTTATGCATCACTTAATCCAGATTGTACTGACAGTCTGGTGCTCTTGATAGTCCTGTTATGTACTGCACATCAAACGATAAAACTCGTCTCATATGAATTATTTAGTATTAATTATAAGCATAGGGGAAGCATTGGGCAAGTTCCAAGTGCTTTCTCTGATCTGCAGCTGGAACCTAAACATGATCAGAAATTAATATATTTGTCTATAGCATAACACCCTTGTTTCTTGCAGGTTTTGCATGGTGATGCAGTTCTTGATGAATTACTGGTGAGTTCTCAAATCAAAGCATGTCTACATTCTCGATTAGATTTAATGGACTATGAAGTCAATTTATTTTTATTCAAATTAAAGTTGATTTTATCATTGAATTACTAGGACTGTACCATACTGAGTGGAGATGTCATCATAACAAATCTTGCACAGCTTTTAAGTCCAAAATATGTTGTATTCTGGTATTGTTACCTTTCCTCCTTTACAGCTTTAAAAGTTTTCTGTTATCAATGGAAGATGGTTTTGTACACTATCACTGTATTCTTTAATTGCTTGTACCGTCTTCCTTGGGATACTGAAAGTTTGTTGTGTTCTCCTTTTCTCCCATCCATATACTTTGGATATTCAGTTCATTTCTTTCTATAAAGCATTATTTTTTTATCATTTTCTGAAAACTGAGATGTAGACAGATGTCCATGGAGTATATGATCGCCCTCCAACTGACTCAAATGCAGTACTCCTGAGAGGAATAGGTTAGTATTCACCTAGTTGGTTTTCATCTATCCATAGTCTATCCTTCACTATTTGATATGTATTACTCATTCCATTCCAAATTATTAGATATTTTGGCTTTCTTGGATACGTTGTTTTTGCTATGTTTCTAGATGCCGTAGGCTTCCCGCACTGTGCGGGATCTGGGGAAGGGTATCTTTAAGCGTCAAGTCTTACCCGCATAATATGTAGAGGATGGGGCTCGAATCCGGGACCTTCCGGTTATCGACGGTAGGCTCTACCGCTGCACCAGGCCTGCCCTTCACGTATCTAGAAATGCTAAAACATCTTATAATTTAGAACGGAGGGAGAAGTCATTATGAGAGGAAACATGACAAGGAAGGTAATGCAATTGACATCATTTCAAGTCTTGGGGAAAACATGAAAAAAATGCTTCTTCAACAAATTCTAGCTGACTTGTGCTAGTTAACAGAGGGCCTTAAAGGGGATGTGAGCACCGACTCGGAAGATTGGCTTGGAACTATTATACGCTCTTCCAAATAGATCTCTTGTTGGATAACATTCGGACTGGTTACTATGAGCAGTGATGGCCTTTGCTTTGTACTATGATAATTCAGCACGGGGCTATTCCCAACTGTGGTCGTAGCGTCAGCCTGATGTTACGAATAGAGCAGTAACTTTGTTTTGTTCTATAGAAAAGGAATGGATGCATGGGTCGCAAGATGCGTGACCTCATTTGATACATTTTTAGCTGTTTCGTTTTCTAGAGACGATCTGCGACAAAGGGCGAGAGACGTGCTCCGTGCGAGTGCAAGGCTGATATATGTTGTATGTACCTTTATGATCCGATTTGTGAGCAGTGATTATCAATGGTGTAGTTTTCAAAGGAGAAAAAAATTGTCAATGGTGTATTGCCTTGGGTTGATTCCAGTAGAGTAACTAGGACGTGCGTGTGTAGCATGTCCCTCAACTTGTGGTGTGTAGGTGTGAAACCAGTCATACGGTGGTTGACATCTAGGGACTTGACCGAGAGAGCGATGAAAGATGAGCACTAGTATTCAACAGAGGGATGTGAGAAGTTGATGTCTTAGGGACATCAATAGGCGTGAGGACATGTTGAAGCATATCGTATTGCCGCCCGCGGTTAAGGACCAATGGGAGACGTGTATAGGATATAGGGGATGCAAATGTGTATAGAGTACGCTACTTGCGACAGTTTGTGGTTGAGCCTCAAAACTATCTAGCGATGATTTCACGGATTTAGTATCAAAACCAATAAGATGAGTGCAGAGGGAATCAGAGATGACACGTGAAACTAGGGTTGGACAAAGAACCCGTAACACCATACCCGAAATACTTAAAACTCGAATTTTATTTAGGACTCCAGGTGGCAACTTGTAAAACCTGAATTTTATTTCGATTAATTCAGGTACCACCCTCCGGTACCTGTTGGGACTATGCTTCGTCGCCGAAGGTCTTGTAGGAAGAAGCAGTTTTCGGCTGAAGCTGTTCGTATGAGATGATCGAAGGTTCCTCTTCGTGAAGCTTCGGAATTTATAAACCGACATAAAAGTAGAATGACCTTTTTAGTCCACAAATGTTTGAGTCACCGTTGTAATCCCTTATGAGGGGCATAATTGTAATTCCTCACAGGCTACGCTTTGTGCCTATAAATAGGTGAACAGTACCCCTGTACTGTTCACGCAATCTTGTAATCACTGGCACATTACGCTGGAATTATTGCTTTCTGCTGAAACAAAGGTACAAATATGCCTAAATATTATGTTTCAATATTTAGATTCACGTAATAAAATATATGTCAATATTGTTATTCATTTTCGGCATGTCTCTCTATAATGCCTTATATTTTACATTTTACTTTGAAAGGGAATTAGGCTTACACCTAGTCCCAAATTAATTTTGGTGGTTGAATTGACCAACACAAATAATTGGACTAACTAGTTTGCCCAAGTGTATAGATTATACAGGTGTAAAAGGTTCACACTCAGCCAATAAAAAGACAAAGTTTTGGATTCAACAAAGGAGCAAAGGGGCAACCGAAGGCACCCCTGGTCTGGCGCACCGGACTGTCCGGTGTGCCACCGGACATGTCCGATGCACCAGGGGGACTCAGACTCAAACTCGCCACCTTCGGGAATTTCCAGAGGCGACTCGGCTATAATTCACCGGACTGTCCGGTGTACACCGGACATGTCCGGTGCTCCAAGGAAGGTCGGCCTCAGGAACTCGCCAGCCTCGGGTTTTCTCCCTCGCCGCTTCGCTATAATTCACCGGACTGTCCGGTGTGCACCGGACTGTCCGGTGCAACCTCGGAGCAACGGCTACTTCGCGCCAACGGCTACCTGCAACGGCATTTAATGCGCGCGCAGCGCGCGCAGGAGTCAGAATCGCCCATGCTGGCACACCGGACATCAAACAGTACATGTCCGGTGTGCACCGGACACCCAGGTGGGCCCACAAGTCAGAAGCTCCAACGGTCAGAATCCAACAGCAGTGATGACGTGGCAGGGGGCACCGGACTGTCCGGTGCGCCATCGAACAAACAGCCTCCCAACGACCACTTTTGTTGGTTGGGGCTATAAATACCCCAACCACCCCACCATTCATTGCATCCAAGTTTTCCCACTTCTCAACCACTTAGAAGAGCTAGGCATTCAATTCTAGACACATACAAAGAGATCAAATCCTCTCCAATTCCACACAAGGCTTTAGTGATTAGCGAGAGAGATTTGCCGTGTTCTTTTGAGCTCTTGCGCTTGGATTGCTTCTTTTCTTTCTCACTTGTTCTTGTGATCAAAACTCCATTGTAATCAAGGCAAGAGGCACCAATTGTGTGGTGGCCCTTGCGGGGAAGTTTTGTTCCCGGCTTTGATTTGAGAAGAGAAGCTCACTCGGTCCGAGGGACCGTTTGAGAGAGGGAAGGGTTGAAAGAGACCCGGCCTTTGTGGCCTCCTCAACGGGGAGTAGGTTTGCGAGAACCGAACCTCGGTAAAACAAATCTGTGTGTCTCACTTCATTATTTGCTTGCGATTTGTTTTGCGCCCTCTCTCGCGGACTCGTTTATATTTCTAACGCTAACCCGGCTTGTAGTTGTGTTTATATTTGTAAATTTCAGTTTCGCCCTATTCACCCCCCCTCTAGGCGACTATCAATTGGTATCAGAACCCGGTGCTTCATTAGAGCCTAACCGCTCAAAGTGATGTCGGGAGATCACGCCAAGAAGGAGATGGAGACCGGCGAAAAGCCCACTACAAGCCACGGGAGCACTTCATCGGAAGAGTCCCGCACCAAGAGGAAGGAGAAGAAGAAAGACTCCTCCAAACGGAAGGAGAAAAAGTCTTCCTCTTCTCACCACAAAGAGAAGAAGGAAAAATCTTCTTCCCACAAGCCGCATCGGAAAGGCGACAAGCACAAAAGGATGAGGAAAGTGGTCTACTACGAGACCGACACTTCATCAACATCGACCTCCGACTCCGATGCGCCCTCCGTCACTTCTAAGCGCCAAGAGCGCAAGAAGTATAGTAAGATCCCCCTACGCTACCCTCGCATTTTCAAACATACACCTTTACTTTCCGTCCCATTAGGCAAACCACCAACTTTTGATGGTGAAGATTACGCTAGGTGGAGCGATTTAATGCGATTTCATCTAACCTCGCTCCACAAAAGTATATGGGATGTTGTTGAGTTTGGTGCACAGGTACCGTCGGTAGGGGATGAGAACTATGATGAGGATGAGGTGGCCCAAATCGAGCACTTCAACTCTCAAGCAACAACAATACTCCTCGCCTCTCTAAGTAGAGAGGAGTATAACAAAGTACAAGGGTTGAAGAGCGCCAAGGAGATTTGGGATGTGCTCAAAACCGTGCACGAGGGAGACGAGCTCACCAAGATCACCAAGCGGGAAACGATCGAGGGGGAGCTCGGTCGGTTCCGGCTTCGCAAAGGGGAGGAGCCACAACACATGTACAACCGGCTCAAGACCTTGGTGAATCAAGTGCGCAACCTCGGGAGCGTAAAGTGGGATGACCACGAAATGGTTAAGGTTATTCTAAGATCTCTTATTTTCCTTAACCCTACTCAAGTTCAATTAATCCGTGGTAATCCTAGATATACTAAAATGACCCCCGAGGAAGTTATCGGGAATTTTGTGAGTTTTGAGTGCATGATCGAAGGCTCGAGGAAGATCAACGAGCTTGATGATGCCACCACATCCTAAGCTCAACCCGTTGCATTCAAGGCAACGGAGGAAAAGAAGGAGGAGTCTACACCAAGTCGACAACCAATAGACGCCTCCAAGCTCGACAATGAGGAAATGGCGCTCGTCATCAAGAGCTTCCGCCAAATCCTCAAGCAAAGGAGGGGGAAGGATTACAAGTCCCGCTCCAAGAAGGTGTGCTACAAGTGTGGTAAGCCCGGTCATTTTATTGCTAAATGTCCTATATCTAGTGACAGTGACCGAGGTGACGACAAGAAGGGGAGGCGAAAGGAGAAGAAGAGGTACTACAAGAAGAAGGGCGGTGATGCCCATGTTTGTCGGGAGTGGGACTCCGACGAAAGCTCAAGCGACTCCTTCGACGACGAGGACGCCGCCAACATCGCCGTCACCAAGGGACTCCTCTTCCCCAACGTCGGCCACAAGTGCCTCATGGCAAAGGACGGCAAAAAGAAGAAGGTTAAATCCAACTCCTCCACTAAATATGAGTCTTCCAGTGATGATAATGCTAGTGGTGAGGAAGATAATTTGCGTACTCTTTTTGCCAACCTTAACATGGAACAAAAGGAGAAATTAAATGAACTAATTAGTGCCATCCATGAGAAGGATGATCTCTTGGACTCCCAAGAGGACTTCCTAATCAAGGAAAATAAAAAACATGTTAAGGTTAAAAATGCTTACGCTCTACAAGTTGAAAAATGTGAAAAATTGTCTAGTGAGCTAAGCACTTGCCGTGAGATGATTGACAACCTTAGAAATGAAAATGCTAGTTTAAATGCTAAGGTTGATTCTCATGTTTGTAATGTTTCAATTCCCAATCCTAGAGATAATAATGATGATTTGCTTGCTAGGATTGAAGAATTAAACATTTCTCTTGCTAGCCTTAGATTAGAGAATGAAAATTTGATTGCTAAGGCTAAAGATTTTGATGTTTGCAAAGTTACAATTGCCGATCTTAGAGATAAGAATGATATACTTCGTGCTAAGATTGTTGAACTTAATTCTTGCAAACCATCTACATCTACCATTGAGCATGTCACTATTTGTACTAGATGTAGAAATGTTGATATTGATGCTATTCATGATCATATGGATTTAATTAAACAACAAAATGATCATATAGCAAAACTAGATGCTAAAATTGCCGAGCACAACTTAGAAAATGAGAAATTTAAATTTGCTCGTAGCATGCTTTATAATGGGAGACGCCCTGGCATTAAGGATGGCATTGGCTACCTAAGGGGAGACAATGTCAAACTTAGTGCCCCTCCTAAAAGATTGTCAAATTTTGTTAAGGGCAAGGCTCCCATGCCTCAGGATAACGAGGGTTACATTTTATACCCTGCCGGTTATCCCGAGGACAAAATTAGGAAAATTCATTCTAGGAAGTCTCACTCTGGCCCTAATCATGCTTTTATGTATAAGGGTGAGACATCTAGTTCTAGGCAACCAACCCATGCTAAGTTGCCTAAGAAGAAAATTCCTAATGCATCAAATGAACATAGCATTTCATTTAAAACTCTTGATGCATCCTATGTTTTGACTAACAAATCCGGCAAGGTCGTTGCCAAGTTTGTTGGGGGCAAACACAAGGGGTCAAAGACTTGTGTTTGGGTACCCAAAGTTCTTGTTTCTAATGCCAAAGGACCCAAAACAGTTTGGGTACCTAAAGTCAAGAACTAAATTTGTTTTGTAGGTTTATGCATCCGGGGGCTCAAGTTGGATACTCGACAGCGGGTGCACAAACCACATGACAGGGGAGAAGAAGATGTTCTCCTCATATGAGAAAAACCAAGATCCCCAAAGAGCAATCACATTCGGGGATGGAAATCAAGGTTTGGTCAAAGGACTGGGTAAAATTGCTATATCACCTGACCATTCCATTTCCAATGTTTTTCTTGTTGATTCATTAGATTACAATTTGCTTTCCGTTTCTCAATTATGTCAAATGGGCTACAACTGTCTATTTACTGATGTAGGTGTTACTGTCTTTAGAAGAAGTGATGATTCAATAGCATTCAAGGGAGTGTTAGAGGGTCAGCTATACTTGGTGAATTTTGATAGAGCTGAACTCGACACTTGCTTGATTGCTAAGACTAACATGGGTTGGCTCTGGCACCGCCGACTAGCCCATGTTGGGATGAAGAATCTTCATAAGCTTCTAAAGGGAGAGCACATTTTAGGATTAACAAATGTTCATTTTGAGAAAGACAGGATTTGTAGCGCATGCCAAGCAGGGAAGCAAGTTGGTACCCATCATCCACACAAGAACATCATGACGACCGACAGGCCGCTTGAGCTACTCCACATGGATCTATTCGGCCCGATTGCTTACATAAGCATCGGCGGGAGTAAGTATTGCCTTGTAATAGTGGATGATTATTCTCGCTTCACTTGGGTATTCTTTTTACAGGAAAAATCTCAAACCCAAGAGACCTTAAAGGGATTCTTAAGACGGGCTCAAAATGAGTTCGGCTTAAGGATCAAGAAAATAAGAAGCGACAACGGGACGGAGTTCAAGAACTCTCAAATTGAAGGCTTTCTTGAGGAAGAGGGCATCAAGCATGAGTTCTCTTCTCCCTACACCCCTCAACAAAATGGTGTAGTGGAGAGGAAGAATCGAACTCTATTGGACATGGCAAGGACCATGCTTGATGAGTACAAGACTTCGGATCGGTTTTGGGCCGAGGCGGTCAACACCGCTTGCTACGCCATCAACCGGTTGTATCTTCACCGAATCCTCAAGAAGACATCATATGAACTCCTAACCGGTAAAAAGCCCAATATTTCTTATTTCAGAGTCTTTGGTAGCAAATGTTTTATTCTTGTTAAAAGAGGTAGAAAATCTAAATTTGCTCCTAAGACTGTAGAAGGCTTTTTACTCGGTTATGACTCAAACACAAGGGCATATAGAGTCTTTAACAAGACCTCAGGACTTGTTGAAGTATCTTGTGACGTTGTGTTTGATGAGACTAACGGCTCTCAAGTAGAGCAAGTTGATCTTGATGAGATAGGTGAAGAACAGGCTCCATGCATAGCACTAAGGAACATGTCCATTGGGGATGTGTGTCCTAAGGAATCCAAAGAGCCTCCACATGCACAAGATCAACCATCCTCCTCCACGCAAGCATCTCCACCAACACAAGTTGAGGATGAGACTCAAGATGTTGAACAAGAAGACCAAGAAGATGAGCCACCTCAAAATGACGGCAACGATCAAGGGGGAGATGCAAATGATAAAGACAAGGAGGATGAAGAGCAAAGGCCGCCACACCCAAGAGTACACCAAGCAATACAACGAGATCACCCCGTCGACACTATCCTCGGCGACATTCATAAGGGGGTAACTACTAGATCTCGTGTTGCACATTTTTGTGAGCATTACTCGTTTGTTTCCTCTATTGAACCACACAGGGTAGAGGAAGCACTACAAGATTCGGATTGGGTGGTGGCGATGCAAGAGGAGCTCAACAATTTCACAAGGAACGAAGTATGGCACTTAGTTCCACGTCCTAACCAAAATGTTGTAGGAACCAAATGGGTCTTCTGCAA
This sequence comes from Zea mays, assembly GCF_902167145.1. Taxonomy (NCBI): domain Eukaryota; kingdom Viridiplantae; phylum Streptophyta; class Magnoliopsida; order Poales; family Poaceae; genus Zea; species Zea mays. The sequence continues at coordinate 199,616,550 of NC_050098.1, forward strand.
CAAGCAAGATGAGCATGGTGTGGTGACAAGGAACAAAGCTCGACTTGTGGCCAAAGGATACTCCCAAGTCGAAGGTTTGGATTTCGGTGAAACCTATGCACCCGTAGCTAGGCTTGAGTCAATTCGCATATTATTAGCCTATGCTACTTACCATGGCTTTAAGCTTTATCAAATGGACGTGAAAAGTGCCTTCCTCAACAGACCAATCAAGGAAGAGGTCTATGTTGAGCAACCTCCTGGCTTTGAAGACAGTGAGTATCCTAACCATGTCTATAAGCTCTCTAAGGCGCTTTATGGGCTCAAGCAAGCCCCAAGAGCATGGTATGAATGCCTTAGAGATTTCCTTATCGCTAATGGCTTCAAAGTCGGCAAGGCCGATCCTACTCTATTCACTAAAACTCTTGACAATGATTTGTTTGTATGCCAAATTTATGTTGATGATATCATATTTGGGTCTACTAACGAATCTACTTGTGAGGAATTTAGTAGGATCATGACACAGAAATTCGAGATGTCTATGATGGGGGAGTTGAAGTACTTCTTAGGATTTCAAGTGAAGCAACTCCAAGAGGGCACCTTCCTTAGCCAAACCAAGTATACTCAAGACATCCTAAGCAAGTTTGGAATGAAGGATGCCAAGCCCATCAAGACACCCATGGGAACTAATGGGCATCTCGACCTCGACACGGGAGGTAAGTCCGTGGATCAAAAGGTATACCGGTCGATGATTGGTTCATTGCTTTATTTGTGTGCATCTCGACCGGACATTATGCTTTCCGTTTGCATGTGTGCAAGATTCCAATCCGACCCTAAGGAATCCCACCTTACGGCCGTAAAACGAATCTTGAGATATTTGGCTTATACTCCTAAGTTTGGGCTTTGGTACCCTCGGGATCCACATTTGATTTAATTGGTTATTCGGATGCCGATTGGGCGGGGTGTAAGATTAACAGGAAGAGCACATCGGGGACTTGCCAGTTCTTGGGAAGATCCTTGGTGTCATGGGCTTCAAAGAAGCAAAATTCGGTCGCTCTTTCTACCGCCGAAGCCGAGTACATTGCCGCAGGCCATTGTTGCGCGCAATTACTTTGGATGAGGCAAACCCTGCGGGACTACGGTTACAAATTAACCAAAGTTCCTTTGCTATGTGATAATGAGAGTGCAATCAAAATGGCCGACAATCCCGCCGAGCATAGCCGCACTAAGCACATAGCCATTCGGTATCATTTTCTTAGGGATCACCAACAAAAGGGAGATATCGAGATTTCTTACATTAATACTAAAGATCAATTAGCCGATATCTTTACCAAGCCACTTGATGAACAATCTTTTACCAGACTTAGGCATGAGCTCAATATTCTTGATTCTAGAAATTTCTTTTGCTAGCTTGCACACATAGCTCATAAATGTACCTTTGATCATGTCTCTTTCGTATGCTATGACTAATGTGTTTTCAAGTCTATTTCAAACCAAGTCATAGGTGTATTGAAAGGGAATTGGAGTCTTCGACGAAGACAAAAGGCTTCCACTCCGTAACTCATCCTTCGCCGTCGCTCCAAGCCACTCTCCATCTTTGGGGGAGCGAGCAAAAGGACTTCATCTTTGGTATAATCTTAACTCATTTGTTTATGACCAAAGGGGAAGAAATTATTTCGAGGGCTCTAATAATTCCGTTTTTGGCGATTCATGCCAAAGGGGGAGAGAGTATGAGCCCAAAGCAAAAGGACCGCACCACCACCAATTTCAAAAACTTAGTGTTTTCCAAGAGTATTTATCAATTGGTATCCTATTGTGTTCAAAAGAGGGAGAAAGTAGTATTTCAAAAATGATATATCAAAACCCTCTTGAACACTAAGAGGAGGATCTCCTCTAGGGGGAGTTTTGTTTAGTCAAAGGAAAAGCATTTGAAACAGGGGGAGAAAATTTCAAATCTTGAAAATGCTTTGCAAAATCCTATTCATTGACCTTTGACCATTTGCAAAAGAACTTTGAAAAGGATTTACAAAAGAGTTTGCAAAAACAAAACATGTGGTGCAAGCGTGGTCCAAAATGTTATATAAGAAAGAAACAATCCATGCATATCTTGTAAGTATTTATATTGGCTCAATTCCAAGCAACCTTTACACTTACATTATGCAAACTAGTTCAATTATGCACTTCTATATTTGCTTTGGTTTGTGTTGGCATCAATCACCAAAAAGGGGGAGATTGAAAGGGAATTAGGCTTACACCTAGTCCCAAATTAATTTTGGTGGTTGAATTGACCAACACAAATGTCACACCCGGTTTTAGAAGGCAAACCGAATGCGAACCATGTACGTGCCAGGATCAGTTATTCACGTACACAGCAGTTACATAATATGGACATCATCACACAGTGCTCAAAATAGTATTAATAAGGGAAATAGTCGATTACATCATACGTCTGAGACGTCCATATAGTTCTTACAATAAATCAAAGTGCGGAAAAGAAACGTAGATAACGCGGCCTTCACAGGCAGCCGACTGGGGGTTGCCGCTAACCCACACCTAGAACTCGTCGTAATCTTGGAACTCCTGGAAGTCTCCTTCCACAGCTTCATCTTCGCCTGAGCAGTGGTTGCAATGCTGACAACCTGGGGGGGGGTTTGGTGTGTAGAGCAAGGGTGAGTACACATCAACATACTCAGCAAGTATCCTGTTTGGCTGTAGTGGACTAGCTTTATGTGGGGATAAGTCAAGCAGTTGCTTTTAGTTGGTCAGGTTATTATTTACTAGTAGAAAGCCAAGTTTTAGCATTAACCCAAGTTATTAACCCGATGTACCCTTTCCAAACGGAAAGAATACCACTTACCAGCACCATAGTCATAACCAAAACCATCAATCTCATAACCACCTGTACCACAATGTCTCTGATCAAGTACCACTAATCACTGGAGCTCCCTTGGCCGCTCATAACCGCGAGCACGGCTGATATATCAGTTTTCAAACACTCTGCAGAGGTTGTGCACTTTACCCACAAGCCGTGATTCCCTCTTGCCTCGGGCCGATCAAACCCTTAAACACTACCAAGGTGAATAGGCAGGGTTTCACTACGTAGCCTTTACAAAGATTCCCCGGGGCTGTAGCCACCCGTTAGGTTTCCTAAATGCACCGCACTCCTCCCCAAGGGGCGAACCCAAACTTGGCAGAGCGAGCCGCATACACCGAGCCCCATTGACGGCACGACGGCTAAGTGAACTACACCCCGGATCCTCTAATTATTCAGCTAAGGGCACCCCATTCCACCCTCATGGTTGCACTGTTTTCCCGGGCGGTCATCCATAGAACAGGTCCTTACGGAGAGGCACTCGAGAAACCGCTCGAGCCCCCTTGAATACCACAAGTACAACATCATAATAAGAGAAGGGAAAACAGCGTATCATAGATAATCTCATCATGTTCATTGATTAGAGTTGAGCAATAGCATAAAGCTAAACAGTAATAATCCAACCCAAATAGGTAAACAAGGACATGGATAACAAAAGCTAGTCAATCCTTAGGTATAAAGGTGTAATGCGGGAGGTGAATTAAATAATGAATAGGACAGAGATAGGTCAAAGGACACTTGCCTCCACCAAACGACTGCTGCTCAGGGGCTTCTCCTGCGGGTTCCTCGGGCTCTTCGACCGAATCGTTCTCTATGCGATTGCAAACATACATACATCCACATATTTAATACAAAAGAACAGTACACCATACAAGGAAACAAATAAAGCGAATATGCATCAAGTATGACATTCGATATCGCATTTGTTATGGTTAGAAAGAAACGGGAAAGGGTCTCGCAGGGGGTTAAATCTTATGCGCTAACGATCAATTACAATTGGTTCTTAACAAAAGAATTCTGTTATATGCACTAGTGGGAACCTAATCGTTTTAAGTTGATCAACATCGCACGAGATAAACAATTAACTACATGAATCAATTAGCATAACGGAATTTTAAATTAAACTTCCTATTTCAATGGCATATGAACAACGATTAGCCTACTTAAAATAAAATAGCTATGATCACAGAAAGTAAATAAAATAAAATAAAACGAAATAAAAAAAAGGGGGGGCGGTTGAACCGGCCCTAGGGGCGGTTGAACCGGCCGGCTGGGCGGCGAGCTGGGCGGCGGGGCGGCTGAGCCGGCCCGGTTGAACCGGCGGCCAGGCGAGCGCGCGGGGGGGGGGGGGGTCGGGCTGGCCAGGCGGCCGAGCCGGCCAAACGGCCAGGCGAGCGCGCAGCCAAGGCGGCCAGGGGGCGCGCCGGCCAGGGCGGCCAGGCGGCCAAGGGGCCGGGCGGGCGGACGGCTGGGCGGCCAGGGGGCGCGCCGGCGGGGGGCACGGCCGGGGGCTGGCCGAGCCGGCCAGGGCGCGGCCGGGCGGGGCGGGCCGAGCCGGCCATGGCGGCGGCCAAGGCGCCGAGCGGCAAGGGGAAAGGGGAGGGGGGGAATGGGGAAGGGAGGAGAGGGGGAGGGGGCTCACCGGCGACGGGGACGGGGCGGGGCGGGGCGGCCGAGCGGGGCGGCCGATCGGCGACGGGGAGGGGCGGCGCTAGGGCAGGGGGTAGGGGCGGCGGCGGCTTAGGGTGAGGGAGAGAAAATGAGAGAAAATGAGAGGGAGGGAGAAAGAATTTGGGGAAAAAGGGGAGGTGGGGGGGCGGTTGGGCCTTTTGGGCCCAAGGGGGGGGGGCGCCAGGGGCGGCTGGGCCGGCCGGGGTCGGCCCACGGCGCGGGAGAGAGAGAAAAAGAGGAGAGAGAAAGAGAGAGAGAAAAAAGAAAGAAAAGATCTTCTCCTCATTTTCGAAATCCGATCTTTCTACATGAATGCATTTGCACTTTCAAAGCAATCAAAAGAAATGCAAGGTTCGGCATGGTGCATCAAACAACATAAAGTATTTAGGATTTTTCTTACACGGGAAATCCAAACCGAATCCCGCTAGAACTTTGGAAAAGGTCAAGGTTTAGCGAGGGGAAAAAGAAAAAGAAAAGGTAACGCCCGAATTTTGGCGAGTAAAGAAAAGAAAAAAATTCAACTGCAAAATTCGGGGCGTTACAAACCTATCCCCCTTAAAAGAATCTCGCCCTCGAGATTCAGGGCTGGCTAGCAAAGAGCTCTGGGTACTTAGCCATCAGATCATCTTCACGCTCCCAGGTTGCTTCTTCCTCAGAGTGGTGATTCCATCTGACTTTGCACATTCTGATGGTCTTCCTTCGGGTGACTCTATCTGCAATCTCAAGGATCTGAGCTGGCTTCTCAACATAGGTCAAGTCCTCCTGGACCTCAAGACCTTCCACTGGCAACTGCTCTTCTGGCACACGCAAGCACTTCTTCAACTGGGACACATGAAAGACATTATGCACAGCAGACAAATTCTCTGGCAAACTGAGCTGATAGGCCACTTCTCCTCGTCTTGCAAGAATCTGATACGGACCGATGTAGCGGGGTGCTAGCTTGCCTTTCACTCCAAATCTTCTGACTCCTCTGATCGGTGACACTTTCAGATAGACAAAGTCCCCGACTTCAAAACTCAGCTCTCTTCTTCTTGTGTCTGCATAGCTTCGCTGCCTCGATTGCGCTATCTTCAGATTCTCTCGAACCATCTTGATGTTCTCTTCGGCTTCAAGCAAAATGTCTGGCCCAAACACTTGCTTTTCTCCAGGCTGATCCCATTGCAACGGAGTTCTGCAACTCCTTCCATAGAGCGCCTGAAATGGTGACATCTTCAAACTGGCCTGATAACTGTTGTTATAGGAAAACTCTGCATAAGGCAATCGCTTGTCCCATCCGGACTGATCTTGCAACGCACAGGCTCTCAACATATCTTCGAGAATTTGATTGGTTCTTTCGGTCTGGCCATCTGTCTGCGGGTGATAAGCTAAACTGAAATTCAGATGCGTGCCCAAGGCTTCATGCAACTGCTGCCAGAAATGAGAGGTGAACTGCGTTCCTCTGTCTGACACTATCTTCTTTGGCACACCATGAAGACAAACGATCCGAGACATATACAATTCTGCCAATACGGCACTGTTGTAGCTGGTCTTGACAGGTATGAAGTGGGCTGACTTGGTCAAACGGTCCACTACTACCCAAATGGAATCGTAGCCGGCTCGAGTGCGAGGCAATCCGACTATGAAATCCATACCGATTTCATCCCATTTCCACTGAGGGATCTGCAACGGTTGCAACAATCCAGCAGGTCTCTGGTGTTCTGCCTTAATTCTTCGGCAACAATCGCACATAGCCACATGCTCTGCGATTTCCCTCTTCATTCCGTACCACCAAAATTTCTTCTTCAGATCCTGATACATCTTCTCACTACCAGGGTGAATCGAATAAGCTGTCTCATGAGCTTCCTTAAGAATCAACTCCCGAATGGACTGGACATTGGGAACACATAAGCGGTCTTTGAACCATATCACGCCTTCTGCATCCTCTCGAAAATCTTTGCTTTTGCCTTCTAGAATCAGTCGCCGAATCTCACTGATTTTCTCATCATTCTTCTGCACTTCTTTGATTTCGCGCTCCAAGGTAGGTTCCAACTCAACTGTGACTCCTCGCGAATTGTTCAGAAATCCGAGACTCAACCTGTCAAACTCTTTGGCCAACTTATAAGGCATCGGACGAGCGACCATCAGATTGACTTGACTCTTTCTGCTCAAAGCATCTGCCACTACGTTTGCTTTGCCTGGATGGTAATGAATCTCCAACTCATAGTCTTTGATCAACTCTAACCATCTTCGCTGCCGCATATTCAACTCTGACTGAGTGAATATGTACTTCAGACTCTTGTGGTCTGTGTAAACATCGCACTTCTGTCCATACAAATAGTGCCTCCATGTCTTCAGTGCATGAACCACTGCTGCCAACTCTAGATCATGGATTGGGTAATTCTTCTCATGAACCTTCAGCTGTCGGGACGAGTAAGCCACAACTCTTCCCTCTTGCATCAACACACATCCCAAACCTGTGTAACAAGCATCACAATATACCGAAAAGGGCTTGTGCACATCAGGCAAGACTAGGACAGGCGCTGTAGTCAACTTCTCTTTCAGCGCTTCGAAGGCCTCTTGGCATTTCTGGGTCCATTTGAACTCAACCTTGTTGCCTAGCAACGCTGTCATTGGCTTCGCAATCTTCGAAAACCCTTCAATGAATCGCCGATAATATCCGGCCATTCCAATGAAACTCTTGATTCCTCTAGCATCTGTTGGCGCTTTCCAGTTCAGAATGTCTGCCACTTTCTTCGGATCCACAGCCAATCCTTCCTTGTTGATTATGTGACCCAAGAACAGGACTTCACTGATCCAGAACTCACACTTGCTCAACTTTGCATACAACTGGTGCTCTCGCAATCTCTGCAACACCATCCTCAAATGATCTGCATGCTCTTCTTCGCTATGAGAGTAAACTAGAATATCATCAATGAATACCACCACAAACTTATCAAGGTAATCCATGAATACACTGTTCATCAAGTTCATGAAAAATGCTGGCGCATTGGTCAAACCAAAAGACATCACTGTGAACTCATACAAACCATACTTGGTAATGAATGCCGTCTTCGGAATGTCCGAAGGTCGGATCCTGAGCTGATGATAACCTGATCTCAGATCAATCTTGGAGAACACACTGGCTCCTCTCAACTGGTCAAACAGATCTTCTATTCTGGGCAAGGGATACTTGTTCTTGATCGTGACCTCATTCAAAGCTCGATAATCAATACACATCCTCTTGGTACCATCTTTCTTCTCCACAAATAGGACAGGGGCGGCCCAAGGCGAGGTGCTTGGCCGGATGTAACCTTTCTCTGACAGCTCATCAATTTGCTTCTTAAGTTCATCCAACTCTGGTCCAGATATTCTGTAAGCTCTCTTAAAGATAGGGGCGGTTCCAGGAAGAAGCTCTATGGCAAACTCAACTTTCCGCTCTGGTGGCATACCTGGTAAATCCTTTGGAAACACATCTGGGAATTCAGACACAACCTTGATACTCTCAACTGGGTCTGCTTCACTGCTATCGACAGCCATCTGATAACAACTTCCTTTCTTCGGCTCAGATGGGACTAACTCGGTCACCACTTCCTCTCCTAGTGGGGACACCAACTTGATTGTCCTTTTATCACAACTGATAGCTGCCTGATACTTATCTAGCCAATTCATCCCTAGGATGACATCTATTCCCTGAGTACCCATTACTATAAGGTTGGCGGGAAACACTATCCCCCTTATTTTCACACTTATATTCAAACAAATGCTATCGGCTCGAATTCTACCACCGACTGAGTCAATTTGAATGGGGGTTGACATGGTAGTAGTTGGAAGATTATGTGCTTCTACCCATGATGCAGTAATGAAAGAATGCGTTGCTCCAGTATCAAATAACACTTCTGCAATACGGGAGTCGACTGGGAACATACCTACTATCATGCCGGGGGTCTCCTGAACTGCTTCAGCTTCCAAATGGTTCAGCCTTCCATGATTATAGCGCTGTTGAGGGCGATTGCCTGCTCCAGGCTGAGGCACATTCTGCTTCGCTGGGGCATTGGGGCCTGACTGCTGCTGGGCTGCCTTCTTCGGACATTGCATCACCCAGTGGCCTTGCTCTCCACAGTGGAAACACGCCCTGTTTCCAACCTGAGCTGGTGCTGCCTGACTGTTCTGCTGATTTGCTGGGGCAGGAAGACGAGGTGCTTGCTGATTCTGCTTCTGAAACTGACCTCCTGACTGATTGCTCTGATGGTTCTGGTACTGATTCTGAGGGTACTGCCTTTGAAACTGCTGATGCTGCTGAGGTGGACGCTGGTTCTGCCTGAACTGCTGAGGTTGATTGCCTGAGAAACGAGGACGACTGCTGCTTCCAGACTGCGGTCCACTGATCTTGCGCTTACGATCCTCCATCTCCTTACGCTTTCTCTCCGTCATGATCGCTCTATCAATCAGGTGCTGGAATGTCGGGAAGGTGTGATTCATCAGCTGATACTGCAGAGGGTCAACCAAGCCTCTCAGGAAACGGTACTGCCGCTTGGCGTCAGTGTTGACATCTTCAGGAGCATAGCGAGACAATTGCAGAAACTTGTCCCGGTACTCACTGACAGACAATGGCCCTTGCTTGAGGGCCAGGAACTCCTCCTTCTTCACTGTCATCAGACCTGCAGGCACGTGGTACTGACGAAAGCTACCCCTGAATTCTTCCCAGGTGATGGTGTCGGGGTTGGCATGGGTGGCGAGGTAAGACTCCCACCATGACTGGGCTGCTCCTCTCAACAGACGGGGACCATACAAGACTTTCTCCCTGTCATCGCACTGAGCGGTATGCAACTCCCGCTCCACAGTGCGCAGCCAATCTTCAGCATCCATGGGGTCAGAAGAATGAGCGAACGTTGGTGGATGACCTCTCATGAATTCAGCACGCTTGTCTCTGGGCATCTGAGGCATCTGAGGCTGGGGTGGTGCTTGCTGCTGCTGCTGCTGCTGCTGAATGGCGGCCAGAGTCTGACCGATGGCCTGAACTGCCTGAGTCTGCATCATAAACATCTGCTCAATCGACATCGGGGGCGGGGGCGGCAGCTGCTGCTGCTGGGGCGCCTCATCTTGCTGACCGGCTCGCTCCTGCTGAGCACGCCTTCCTCCTCTACGCCTGTTCTCTGACATCTGCAGAATGCGACCACACATCAGAACTGATCTGGCAAATCTTGCAGCATAAGAAAAGAGAATAGAATTCTTCAACAGCACTGAACAGATGAGCATCTTCACTGATCTCCAACACAGACCACACAGCTTCTCAGATAAAGAGGAAAGTGGAATAAAAGGTTTCCCAACTATATAACTAACTTTATTAACATAGTAGGTAAACCAAAATGCAGGGGATACCCACACTCTGGTGACAATCATTACAAAGATCCAAACCAATCATAGTTCATCATGACAAACATAAATGCACAAGATATAGCAAACTACCCTGTCTAACTAAGACTAACTAAGACTGAGACTAACGCTAAGACTGAAGCTTCTATGCATATATATTTCGTATTAGTTACAAGATCCAACTCTAACGATCTATGGCTCTAGAGTTATCTTGGTCTTGCAGTCGGGATTGCCATAAGACTGGTGTCCACGCTGAGGTGAGCGGTACGGGTGCTGAGTCCCGACGGGAGCGGGGGAACCACCATCCAAATAACGACGTTCCGCGCGCTCAGCCCGCAGCAGGGCAATCTCAGCACGAGCCCTACTCAGCTCGTCTAATGCATGGTCCAGCTCCGTGTTTAGCACGGCGGCTAGGTTGACTGTGCTGCTCAACCTAGGATTGCCCTCACCGACAGGTGAGACAATCACGCCTCCTGTGCTGCCAGATGGACGGCGGGGGTAATACTTCAGGTCAAGACCGTCAGCTGCCCCACCGAAAACCGAGCAGTAGTGCGAAAGCGCACGCCGTGCAGCATCTTGCATGGCTGCCTCAGCTGAGTCCCGTTCAGAGATAGAATAATGCTCTGAGCAGGCCTCTGCACCCTGGAGACTGTCCTCCGGGCAGCGCACCAAGCAAGTTGCCTCCCAGCGGTCCGGGTAGACCCCGCGACTATGCTGGTAGACCACACAGCGATACTCGACGGACCAAGTATGCCGGTCAAATGCTCGACGTAGCAGGGTGTCGAGCGCATCGTGGAAGTGACACCCGCGAGCAGCGTCGCGAGTGATGGGTCGAGCAACCCATCCTTCCGGCTCAGGGTTAGCAGAGAAGTCGGTGTCGTGGCTCGAGCTGTCGTCGCCATCTCCGTCGTCTGGGTCTCCTCCAGCAGCTACTCCAGGGGCTGGAGCGCCCTGTGGTGGTGCAGGGGGCGGCTCCAGAGGAAGCACAGGGGAGCAGCTCCTCACAGACTCTATCTCCTGGTGGAGCGAGAAGGAAGAGCTCTGCTGCTCCTGTCGTCGACGTTCCTGCTCCTCACGCAGGCGGTGGTGTAGTCTCTCCAAGTGGCTAGACTGTCCGGCCACGGGACGGCGAAGCGGACGCTCAGCAAGGCGGGAAGGTAAGAAGGAGATGACTGACTTTCGTGCAGTGTGTCTAAGTCGAGCCATCAACAAAAGGCATCGCAAGCAAAAGGGTGAGAACAGAATTAATATGACCAGCAAGTAATAAGTAAATGAAGGATCAGAATGAAACACAATTTTTTAGCAAGGTATAATATATAGTAGAACATAGGTTTGGTCGGTATGACCAACTTTTGAAGGGATATCAAAGTCAAGGAAGAGACAGAGGTCTATAGTCCTTAGAACGACCATTCTACTCTAGGTTAGCGGTCCTACAGTCAGCACGGCTTTGATACCACTTATGTCACACCCGGTTTTAGAAGGCAAACCGAATGCGAACCATGTACGTGCCAGGATCAGTTATTCACGTACACAGCAGTTACATAATATGGACATCATCACACAGTGCTCAAAATAGTATTAATAAGGGAAATAGTCGATTACATCATACGTCTGAGACGTCCATATAGTTCTTACAATAAATCAAAGTGCGGAAAAGAAACGTAGATAACGCGGCCTTCACAGGCAGCCGACTGGGGGTTGCCGCTAACCCACACCTAGAACTCGTCGTAATCTTGGAACTCCTGGAAGTCTCCTTCCACAGCTTCATCTTCGCCTGAGCAGTGGTTGCAATGCTGACAACTTGGGGGGGGGTTTGGTGTGTAGAGCAAGGGTGAGTACACATCAACATACTCAGCAAGTATCCTGTTTGGCTGTAGTGGACTAGCTTTATGTGGGGATAAGTCAAGCAGTTGCTTTTAGTTGGTCAGGTTATTATTTACTAGTAGAAAGCCAAGTTTTAGCATTAACCCAAGTTATTAACCCGATGTACCCTTTCCAAACGGAAAGAATACCACTTACCAGCACCATAGTCATAACCAAAACCATCAATCTCATAACCACCTGTACCACAATGTCTCTGATCAAGTACCACTAATCACTGGAGCTCCCTTGGCCGCTCATAACCGCGAGCACGGCTGATATATCAGTTTTCAAACACTCTGCAGAGGTTGTGCACTTTACCCACAAGCCGTGATTCCCTCTTGCCTCGGGCCGATCAAACCCTTAAACACTACCAAGGTGAATAGACAGGGTTTCACTACGTAGCCTTTACAAAGATTCCCCGGGGCTGTAGCCACCCGTTAGGTTTCCTAAATGCACCGCACTCCTCCCCAAGGGGCGAACCCAAACTTGGCAGAGCGAGCCGCATACACCGAGCCCCATTGACGGCACGACGGCTAAGTGAACTACATCCCGGATCCTCTAATTATTCAGCTAAGGGCACCCCATTCCACCCTCATGGTTGCACTGTTTTCCCGGGCGGTCATCCATAGAACAGGTCCTTACGGAGAGGCACTCGAGAAACCGCTCGAGCCCCCTTGAATACCACAAGTACAACATCATAATAAGAGAAGGGAAAACAGCGTATCATAGATAATCTCATCATGTTCATTGATTAGAGTTGAGCAATAGCATAAAGCTAAACAGTAATAATCCAACCCAAATAGGTAAACAAGGACATGGATAACAAAAGCTAGTCAATCCTTAGGTATAAAGGTGTAATGCGGGAGGTGAATTAAATAATGAATAGGACAGAGATAGGTCAAAGGACACTTGCCTCCACCAAACGACTGCTGCTCAGGGGCTTCTCCTGCGGGTTCCTCGGGCTCTTCGACCGAATCGTTCTCTATGCGATTGCAAACATACATACATCCACATATTTAATACAAAAGAACAGTACACCATACAAGGAAACAAATAAAGCGAATATGCATCAAGTATGACATTCGATATCACATTTGTTATGGTTAGAAAGAAACGGGAAAGGGTCTCGCAGGGGGTTAAATCTTATGCGCTAACGATCAATTACAATTGGTTCTTAACAAAAGAATTCTGTTATATGCACTAGTGGGAACCTAATCGTTTTAAGTTGATCAACATCGCACGAGATAAACAATTAACTACATGAATCAATTAGCATAACGGAATTTTAAATTAAACTTCCTATTTCAATGGCATATGAACAACGATTAGCCTACTTAAAATAAAATAGCTATGATCACAGAAAGTAAATAAAATAAAATAAAACGAAATAAAAAAAGGGGGGGGGGGGCGGTTGAACCGGCCCTAGGGGCGGTTGAACCGGCCGGCTGGGCGGCGAGCTGGGCGGCGGGGCGGCTGAGCCGGCCCGGTTGAACCGGCGGCCAGGCGAGCGCGGGGGGGGGGGGGGGGGGTCGGGCTGGCCAGGCGGCCGAGCCGGCCAAACGGTCAGGCGAGCGCGCAGCCAAGGCGGCCAGGGGGCGCGCCGGCCAGGGCGGCCAGGCGGCCAAGGGGCCGGGCGGGCGGACGGCTGGGCGGCCAGGGGGCGCGCCGGCGGGGGGCACGGCCGGGGGCTGGCCGAGCCGGCCAGGGCGCGGCCGGGCGGGGCGGGCCGAGCCGGCCATGGCGGCGGCCAAGGCGCCGAGCGGCAAGGGGAAAGGGGAGGGGGGGAATGGGGAAGGGAGGAGAGGGGGAGGGGGCTCACCGGCGACAGGGACGGGGCGGGGCGGGGCGGCCGAGCGGGGCGGCCGATCGGCGACGGGGAGGGGCGGCGCTAGGGCAGGGGGTAGGGGCGGCGGCGGCTTAGGGTGAGGGAGAGAAAATGAGAGAAAATGAGAGGGAGGGAGAAAGAATTTGGGGAAAAAGGGGAGGTGGGGGGGGGGGGGGGCGGTTGGGCCTTTTGGGCCCAAGGGGGGGGCGCCAGGGGCGGCTGGGCCGGCCGGGGTCGGCCCACGGCGCGGGAGAGAGAGAAAAAGAGGAGAGAGAAAGAGAGAGAGAAAAAAAGAAAGAAAAGATCTTCTCCTCATTTTCGAAATCCGATCTTTCTACATGAATGCATTTGCACTTTCAAAGCAATCAAAAGAAATGCAAGGTTCGGCATGGTGCATCAAACAACATAAAGTATTTAGGGTTTTTCTTACACGGGAAATCCAAACCGAATCCCGCTAGAACTTTGGAAAAGGTCAAGGTTTAGCGAGGGGAAAAAGAAAAAGAAAAGGTAACGCCCGAATTTTGGCGAGTAAAGAAAAGAAAAAAATTCAACTGCAAAATTCGGGGCGTTACAACAAATAATTGGACTAACTAGTTTGCCCAAGTGTATAGATTATACAGGTGTAAAAGGTTCACACTCAGCCAATAAAAAGACAAAGTTTTGGATTCAACAAAGGAGCAAAGGGGCAACCGAAGGCACCCCTGGTCTGGCGCACCGGACTGTCCGGTGTGCCACCGGACATGTCCGGTGCACCAGGGGGACTCAGACTCAAACTCGCCACCTTCGGGAATTTCCAGAGGCGACTCGGCTATAATTCACCGGACTGTCCGGTGTACACCGGACATGTCCGGTGCTCCAAGGAAGGTCGGCCTCAGGAACTCGCCAGCCTCGGGTTTTCTCCCTCGCCGCTTCGCTATAATTCACCGGACTGTCCGGTGTGCACCGGACTGTCCGGTGCAACCTCGGAGCAACGGCTACTTCGCGCCAACGGCTACCTGCAACGGCATTTAATGCGCGCGCAGCGCGCGCAGGAGTCAGAATCGCCCATGCTGGCACACCGGACATCAAACAGTACATGTCCGGTGTGCACCGGACACCCAGGTGGGCCCACAAGTCAGAAGCTCCAACGGTCAGAATCCAACGGCAGTGATGACGTGGCAGGGGGCACCGGACTGTCCGGTGTGCACCGGACTGTCCGGTGCGCCATCGAACAAACAGCCTCCCAACGGCCACTTTTGTTGGTTGGGGCTATAAATACCCCAACCATCCCATCATTCATTGCATCCAAGTTTTCCCACTTCTCAACCACTTAGAAGAGCTAGGCATTCAATTCTAGACACATACAAAGAGATCAAATCCTCTCCAATTCCACACAAGGCTTTAGTGATTAGCGAGAGAGATTTGCCGTGTTCTTTTGAGCTCTTGCGCTTGGATTGCTTCTTTTCTTTCTCACTTGTTCTTGTGATCAAAACTCCATTGTAATCAAGGCAAGAGGCACCAATTGTGTGGTGGCCCTTGCGGGAAAGTTTTGTTCCCGGCTTTGATTTGAGAAGAGAAGCTCACTCGGTCCGAGGGACCGTTTGAGAGAGGGAAGGGTTGAAAGAGACCCGGCCTTTGTGGCCTCCTCAACGGGGAGTAGGTTTGCGAGAACCGAACCTCGGTAAAACAAATCTGTGTGTCTCACTTCATTATTTGCTTGCGATTTGTTTTGCGCCCTCTCTCGCGGACTCGTTTATATTTCTAACGCTAACCCGGCTTGTAGTTGTGTTTATATTTGTAAATTTCAGTTTCGCCCTATTCACCCCCCCTCTAGGCGACTATCATACTTCATATTGTTTTTCAAATCTTATCACGAAGGTATAACCTTCGTGATATTTTGTTTATGACCTTCGTCCGAAGCTCATTAAATCCTTGGGGAGATAATGCTTCCACGGACGAAGGGCATTAATATTTAACATTTTATGTTGCCTTGTTCTTAATTCATAGCATTTAAGAACAAGTCCCTAACAGTACCCGAAATACTTAGACTCCTCAAGACTCATGTCATCGTTAATTATCAATTTGTGTATATATAATTATATGTAAGTATGTATGACTATATTGAATTGAGAACTTGTGATTGCAGTATTTACGTGTTTTTTTATATACGTATGTATCATTATAGGTGAGTGCCCGTGCGTTGCAACGGGACCATATAATATCATGATAACTTATATATAAAATAGTCGGTTGCCCATGTGTTGCAACGACACACAATTATGAAATCAGGGCGCTGAATATTTTTCAAAAACTGCAAGAAAACATCTGGGCTTTCACCAAAGTTGTTGAGTGACTCACTGGATACATCATAAACAACCACTGGAAGAACAAACAAGTCTATATTATCTGTATGCTCAAGGCTGCATGTATCACACATGGTTAAACCAACCTTAGTCAATACTCAAACAATGCCTCACATAATGTCATGAAAAGGCAGTGGTGCTTTCAGTCAGCTCAAGAAAACCTGGGGGCGACATTGGCGGCATCGCTGCTCCTTCCTGGGCATCAACCATTTCTAGGATCTTTTTGACGCTTGCCTGCACCTTCCCGTGACCGCCTTCCAATCTGGACTGACCAGCAGTTCAGTTTAGCCGGATGTGGTCCTTGTTTCCGAGACCCATGTTTGATGACTTTGTTTTTGATTGTGCTTTCACTGATGTTATTGCATTGATAAATACGCCAGATTCCTTGAGGCCACCGATGAATGCCCACAAAGGTTAGGCATAAAAATTTAGCAGCAATAAGAAACAACCCCACCCCCCGAGCTAAAAGCCTATAAGATTGAGATCAGGACTAACCATGGGCACATATATGTGTTAATACATCCTTCCTTAAAAGTTTCAAGTTGGTGTCTCTGTCGGTCCATGCAACATGTTCCTGGTACCTGAAAAAATATAGTCAGGCAAATGTTACCTTTCTTAATTCAGGTAGGATATGGAGGAATAGTACAAATGTATAATGATAGGTGTCGAGGATCAGCATAAATTTATATTAACACATCAACGGAAGGTGGTCGAGGAATATTACAAATTTATATTTATGCAACATGTTCTCCGTTGTTCCACTTAACTACCTATGCATAATGATAGCTAATAACTAATAAGAGCCACATCAGTTTTTTTTTGGGGGGACAAATGTATAGCCGAGAACTTTGGTATAGTGACCATATTGGTCCTTAATCTAAATAAATCGGTGAAATTACAGTAAGGAAGGGGTGCATTCAATAGGCAGTTGTATGGTTCTCTGGCATGTATGGTTGTACTTGTAAAGTGGAGAATGTACCATGCGAAACATTTCTGTGTTTTGTATAAGGCACACAATAGCTACAACCAGTCATCCACTTACAGTTAAAAAATATACTACATGCACACTGTAAAAAATGAAATTGGCTCCACTCGTGACAGTTTCCTGTATCCACATGAAAACAATAGATGATATACAGATACAACAAAAGAAAGAAAAGCTAGCTCACCAAACAGTCAAATTCCAAGATAAAACATTGCTTCACATCTTCTTTAGTTGGTTTGCAGCCACATCTATCCCTTCTTGAGGTTAGGTTTGAGAATTTTTTGTAGGTGTAATGCAGAATTGCAGCCTCCTCCAGTTTGATTTCACAGTACTAAGTACATCAACGCGCTCATCTCGTGCTCCTGGGTGACCAGTGTCAGCTATCAATAAATAGGCAGAGCACAGTATCTCATATGAATGAGAGTGAATTATCGATAACCAAACAAAAATTCTCGGCTAGATGTCAAAGAATTGCACTGATCAACTCATTTCAGTATATTATCAATGGCACACTTCATTCCAAAACTATTGTATGAAGTTTATAGTCACGTATTAGATGATGAATTGCGGTTGTCATCTACCTGCTCTTGGACTATTGTATGAAGCATTTTTTGTACATATGTAGCCATTCCCTTGGCATCACCGCAAACATATAAGTAACCACCATTTGAGATGATGTTCCAAATTTCTATGGCCTGGTAACAAAAAGAAGTAAATCTAGTTGAGCACATCTTCTAGTGGACATTGAATACTCGAAACACTTGAAAAGTGACAGTATATTAAGGAAGGGTGTATGTTGTATCTGACCTTTTCCACCATCTTATGCTGCACATATTCTTTCGTTGGCCCTTCCCGAGAGAATGCAACAATTAGCTCAGAAAGCGCCCCCTCCTCAAGGAAAGTTTGCAACTCATCTTCATATATGTAGTCCTAAAGGGTGGTAATTCAGAACGATTTCCATCAATTTTTGCTGATAAACACAACAATAACACAATCAAATGTGCCCATAACCAGCGACCCTTACCATATTATGGTTCCTGCATCCAAAGAAAAGGATGGAAGTGCCCAATTCTGCCCCAGATTGTTTCAATGCTAACCTTTCCTGCCAGGAGGGAGGGAGTGCAAGAATAAGTTAAACTACTCTCAAGCAGCCTTGCAAATACACACCCATTGGATTCTTGGAAAACAAACCTGCAAGAAGCCTCTAAAAGGAGCCAGCTCTGTCCCAGGACCAATCATGATAATAGGAGTGGACGGATCATCAGGTAACTTGAAATTTGACTGCCTCACAAAGATGGGAGCCCGGCTGCATTCTTCGCTATATTCCAGAAGAATTGTATTATGTCAAGCATATGATCAAATCAAAGAATAACAAATCAGACTATTAGGAACTTCGTTATTGCTGGAAATTCAGGAGCTCAATGACCAAAAAGGAATTTTTACAAGAGCCTACCTTCATCCATGTTGAACAAACTCCTTGGTGGATCCTTCCTGTTGGTGAAGGCCCATAAACTAATGCACATGTTACATGAATTTTTACAAGAGCCATCCTGCTGAGACATAAGTTGTCAAGAGGCCTCTCTAGATTACTAATTTTTATGTTCACAAATATAGCCATTCCTAATAGAAAACGGGAAATCCATTAGCACTAATTGAAGCAACTAACGCAAACATACTATGTTAGATAAGGTATTACCAGCTGTCACTGACCCTCTTGGCGAATTCACATACATAATGATATCCTACTGGAAAGTTAACAAGAATCAAGCACGAGATGGAAGAAAGAAACCATGTTTTGAATATATATCTGAAATGTAGTCGAGTCCCTAGCTAGATAAAATGTCTACATTGGCTAAACCTACAAGTTCAGTAGTTACAATTGTATAACCCATCCAATCACATCTAGTTCAAAGTAATAGATTACCTCCATCCAATCACATCTAGTACCCTTGCGCTGATTAATCCAACCACATAACAAATAGTAAAGTTATGTTTCCATATCAGAAGGTTTCAACTTATAAGGTGAAATAGAAAAGCCTAGCAAAATCCTTATAAACAAAGAAGCAAAATCCTAACTGTTCCTTGTGTAGTACCCTTGCGCTGATTAATCCGACCACAGAATCAACTTATCCTCATCCATTTTGCTAAATTTTAACTGGAAGAAGACAGATCGAATCAATGAAACGAGTATAAACCCTCTGGGGCTCTTACCTATGAAGAGCCACTGGAATCAGAAAAGCTCAGGAGCTCGTTGCACGCCTTCTCTTCGTCGAAAATCAATTTTTGTCGATGTAATCTTTCTGGATCAGAACAATTAGTAAAATTATGTTTCCATAGCAGAAGGTTTCAACTTATAAGGTGAAATAGAAAAAACCTAGCAAAAGCCCAGATGTTTTCTTGCAGTTTTTGAAAAATATAGTTAGCAAAGTTCGACCATGGCTGGCTGGTAATGGTTATGCATGCTCAAGAACTGAGAGGATTTCTGCAGCATTATAAATAAAAGAATACATTATGCAGAGAACAGATCAGGTAATCTTGAATGTATTTCAACATCATTATAAAAGAACACAATATGAATGCAAAGCAGATTTGAGCAGCTACAATTTTTCAGTTAGCAATAAGAACTAAGTAATTGTATTAGCAGCAACAAGGTTCGACCATGGCTGGCTGTTCATGGTTATGCATGCTCAAGAACTGAGAGGATTTCTGCAACATTATAAATAAAAAACACATTATGCAGAGAATAGATCACATACTTTTGAGTGTATTTCAACAGCATTATAAAAGAACACAATATGAACGCAAAGCAGATTTGAGCAGCTACAATTTTTCAGTTAGCAATAGGAACTAAGTAATTGTATTAGCAGCAGCACGGTTCGACCATGGTTGGCTGGTCATGGTTATGCATGCTCAAGAACTGAGAGGATTTCTGCAACATTATAAATAAAAACACATTATGCAGAGAACAGATCACATACTTTTGAGTGTATTTCAACAGCATTATAAAAGAACACAATATGAACGCAAAGCAGATTTGAGCAGCTACAATTTTTCAGTTAGCAATAGGAACTAAGTAATTGTATTAGCAGCAGCACGGTTCGACCATGGTTGGCTGGTCATGGTTATGCATGCTCAAGAACTGAGAGGATTTCTGCAACATTATAAATAAAAACACATTATGCAGAGAACAGATCACATACTTTTGAGTGTATTTCTACAACATTATAAAAGAACACAATATGACCGCAAAGTAGATTTGAGCAGCTATAATTTTTCAGTTAGGAACAGGAACTAACTAATTGTATCAACAACAAGGTTCGACTATGGCTGTGTGGTCATGGTTATGTATGCTCAAGAAATGAGAGGATCTCCCCACCATTATAAATAAAAGAACACAATATACAAAGAATGGATCACATACTTTTGAGTGTATTTCTGCAGCATTATAAAAGAACACAATATGACCGCAAATTAGATTTGAGCGGCTACAATTTTTCAGTTAGGAACAGGAACTAACTAATTGTATCAACAGCAAGGTTCGACCATGGCTGTGTGGTCATGGTTATGCATGCTCAAGAAATGAGAGGATTTCCCTACCATTATAATACCCGAACATATTATGCAGAGAACATATCAGGAACTTTTTAGTGTATTTCTACAGCATTATAAAAGAACACAATATGAATGCAACTTGTCTTTCAGAGAACATTGGATAGGTGGGCACTTTAAAGATTACATTAACTTCCAAAACAATGGAAGCGCAGGAAGATCAATTCATCATTGCGCTTTCCATGGTCAGATCGGTTGGATACTTTATGAAATCCTACAACAACTTGTGGGCAGCAACAACACAGGAACAAGAGATGTATGGCAAAGCTGTACTTTTTAGACTACTGCTCCCAGTGACAGCCGGTAGGAGGCGATTCTTCTACAGGAGCATTATAAAAGAACACAATATAAATGCAAAGCAGATTTGAGCAGCTACAATTTTGCAGATAGCAACATGAACTAACTAATTGTATCAACAACAAGGTTCGACCATTGCACAAGAACTGCTACAACACAAGAGAAATGGTAAACATAATGCAAACTCATCTGGATGAGGGTGGGCGCAGAAAATAGACAGGAAATTGGAAATTTAACAAGCTATGCCACATTTCTAGCATTAGAAATAGACAATGCTATAGGCTTAAGTTCACAGGCCTAGCAAAACTGAAGTGGTTACATATTTAAAAAATTTCCATGCCAAAGCCTCTAAGTCCACAATCATTGTTTGACGCCACGAAGTGCAAAGAACTACTACAAAATAAATGGGAAAGAAACATCATTACGTTGAGATTCATGCATTGCAATTTTTCACCATAAAAACAGTTAATAAAATGATTCAGCACAGTTATGCCCTGCAGGAACAATACAAACAGTTAATAAAACGATGTAAGTTCTCCATTACAGATGACAAAATAAGGCAATATCTGATTTGGAATCTTCATCATATATAAGTCTATATGTGATAGCTAAAAATAGCAGGAAAGCTCAGCTTTGAGCCATTCATCCCACCTTGAAGTTCTGTTTGTATTGATTGGTAGCATGACATATAAGAACCAAGGTAATCTGATATTGTAAGACTATAACCATCTTGAGTACCATGTAGAGCATCGGTGTTTGCCTGAGGGTTCATCAAGCCATCCATGCTAGAATATACCATTTCACCTCTGATTGACAACAGATTGTATTAGTACACAGAAATGAATCAATTTTAACATATGTTGCCAGATGCCTCAGGGGATAAAAAATCATGTCCAGTAAATAATGACAGATAACAAATGCACAGGCTAACAAGGGCAAATATGGGGCTGAGCAGCAGTTTAGCATGGGCCTGAGCAGACTAACAAATGCACAGACTAACATGGGCCTGAGCAGCAGTTTCAAGGACAACGCGAAAGATATTCTCTAGGGATTCATGATGTTCAATGTTTTGACGAGCTTCATGGAGATCAATTTGGCCATGGAATACAAAAATGTGAGCTACCAGCAATAGAACAGACTTGATAGACCTAACTCAAATTCACACAGGAAGAATTAAAGAAGCATATAATAATTGCCATGAACCAATAATAATTAGAATAGATGGAAAGACACCAATCCATCCTCAACACTACTATGATATATTTTCTATAATAAAAATGCATGCTAGCCAGAAATTTGTAATAAGTCTAATCAATGTTCTTAAGGATAAAAATTAATTGCCACTATAGCCCAAAGCCCCAAATTAATTCGATTTGGGGCTTTGGGCTATAGTCCCTGCTTACATTTTGAAGAGATTTGATTATACCTTAAACACCTTTGGCGAGTTCACCCTTGCAGCCTTAATATAGTAGTATAGGTCCTCCGACGTTCTCTGAAGAATAAAAAATTGTTTATTGAAAATAATTGAACTAAGATACTATAGATAATAAATTACTAAATCACTATCAATAGCATTACATTTGCCTTACTTTCCTTTACAGCTAGAAGCATTTCTGTTTCCTTCTTTAACATGTCGAGAAGATCAAAAGCATGCATATAAAAATAAAAATATATACATTAATGCATCAAATGTTATTATGAATGCAAGTATTATGATTTTTGAAATAGAAAGAAACTCAACAATCAGTGTTATATAATGGACAGGAGGGTGGGAGGCAAGGATGGGGCTCGACGACGCGGTCTCGGAGGTGGTGTCGAGGAAGGTCCGGTGTGCGATGGGCTCTGCTACATGTTTCCATCCTTAGGATGATTCTAACCATTCCCCCTATCATCTCCCCCTATTCGTACTTTCTATTCATTTTTTAATATCCCCCTCTTTCATTCATCACCCTATTTCTCCTCTTCTCCAAACATTCTCCCTTTACTTCACCCTATACCAACCACCATACATATAATGCATATTTAAACTCCACTTAAAATTTTTCTATGAATTTCGCAAGCTGCATATCTTTACATGTAGCTACTAATCATGCATTTTACCACCAAGTAATTCAAAGATACTCAAAAATTCACAAATAAATAGGTTCATACAACTTGCCAGTTAGAGATTACACATTGGATTTGACTATGTAGATCGGGGTACTGTAGGATAAATTAGGATACTATCAATCCAAAATCAGAGGGGTTTTCGTTACACTTCATATTGAACTCGACGTGGACATTTGTTTAGCACATGGAAGCAATAATTGAGAGTTTTATCGGCGAGGTCGGAAGTGCTCCTGTCGGATCGACGAGTTGGAGAATGGAGAACGAGCCCAACATGCTTTGTCCTCTTCCAGCTTTACAATGAACATATGTAGTACCACCTTGTGATGCATTCCCTGAAAAGGCAGCTATATGTTGAATGTACCAATTCGAGAGTATGTATTCAGAATTTCAAAGGGCATCCACTCAAAATGCCCCTGATCTGCAAGGCATAAAAATTGAAATAGTTAGCTTGTTTAAATACCTAGCACATTCTGCTACAATAAATTATAGTAAAGTGCGGTAGACACAACTTTTAAGGTGAAAAAACCAGACACCACAATGGCACAATCAAAATGTGATTGGCTAGAAAATGTGTCTATCACAGATGAATTAGGTGCTCAAAAACTGTGGCATCGCCCAAATTATTGGTGTGAAATGATATGGCAAGAGAAAAATATTGCCCAAGAAGTCATATCTTACCTAAAATATTTTTCATACAGACATCTTAATATTTTTTCTAGATAACCACTCAAATCATCAGAATTTGTTGAGCTATGCAAACCCCTCTGGCAGTACATCTTGTAAATATCTACCAACCTCTCCATGGTATAGCACTTCATAGCCTGCTGCAATTTTTTAACAAGAATACACATCAGTCATTTACTATTTAACCATTACTTGGGCTAAACAGAAACATCTTATCGTTGTGCATGACACCACATTTATATATAATGTCAATATTCTTAAAGGTACTGGCAGTTTGTATTTTCACTATATTATTCTTCCCACCTTACGTGCATCACAGTTATTCACCAAATTAATTAAGGACCATCACAACATTATTCTCTAAATTAAGGAACATCACTATGTCGTTAAGAAATTCAGCATTATATTATTGTTGGCATAATTACAGAAAATGAAAAAAAATTGCCTTCACTGTGACGGTTATGATCAAAGTGCAAGCCTAGAATGACATGACATTTGGCATGGACAATGCTAAGGTGGATCTCCTCCAACTCGGTGATCACCCTCATGACCACAGCCTTGCCATCCACGCAATGGATCCTCACCATCATGTTCTTGGTCGAGAACCGGGCTTCTATCTCCAGCAGCGGATTCCTCGATGGCGATGTCCCCGACGAATCCCATGATGGGGAACCAGCATCCTCACCGAGCCCTACGATGCACGGCTTCTTGACAAGCACCTAGGATTTGATGCCCTGGTCATTACCATTGCCACCGTCTTCAAGCACCTTGAGCTTTTCTTGGAGCTCCTTCACGAATTAATTTTATTTTCGTGAGGAACAGAGAACAAAATAACAGATGATGTAGGTCGCAGTGGATAGTGATAAAGTTGGTTGGATCAGCACCTTCTTGAGGTGGGGGATGACAGTGGAGAGCTCGATGAAGTGCTGATTGATCTTCTCCCGCCGCTTGTTTAATGCTTCCATATATAGCTATGATCCAGCATAAATATATATATATATATATATATATATATCATTGTGTTGTTTTTCATATAAAGCAAATCAAACATAAAAAAGATAAACATAATCACAATATTACCTCGTACAAGGTAATACATGGTAATTGACATCTAGATGGACGGTCCATAGTTATTTATGGATCCTGTAGCAAAGCAAAGCCTGAACCGTGATTCAACAAAAACACACACACAAGGAATGGAGGAATTCTGATTCCCCAGCTGAAATAACAGGGCAAAATCCGACAAGTTTTAGAGAACTCACCCATAGCCGATCGGCGACGGCTGGTGAGCGTGCGAACTAAAAATTTTATATGCGTTCAATTCTACTTTTTGTACGCATTCGAATTGAAAAAAATACATGAACACGGTAAGTTGTACCATTGGACGCTTGGAGCTCAACTTTGAGCAGGTTGCAGTCGCAGCCTAGGACTGATGATTCACCCAAATCTGTTTGCAAACCACTGCATGTTTTGTTTACCTGCGAGTGCGACCACGGGTGGCTCATGAAGTCGGTCGTTTTGCGGCCTCACAAAGCAACTGCAGCTGATCACCAGCTCTGCCGCGGGATTCAGACACCTCTGAATTATGCTCCCAAACCTAATCAAGTTCGCTTGGCTGGCCTCATGTTCAGTTGGATTTGCATCGACCGTTGATCACCATTAGGTCTTTATTCTCGTCGTTGCCACGTTCGTTGAGTTCTGTATCAGGAGTGTTCTTTGCGTTCGACTGTCATCAGTTCGTCATGGAAGTTGGTTAGCCACTCGTTGTTGGTGGTGGTGGTGGCGCAACATGGCGGCCCTCCCGCGACGAAGGGGTGGCCTATAAGTTCGTCCACCGTGGCTCTCCTCCTCCAGTCTTTCTCTAGGCACCGCCGCACCCTCCTCTTTCCTCTCCCATAAACCCTAAACCGCCCTATTCCCCACTCAATTTCGCCATGGAAGGCGACGAGGCCTCGGCGCCGCCTCCCCCGCCGTGGATGCAGAACAAGTCGGCTGTGGCCATCAAGGCCTCGTCGGGCCCGCTTTCCGCCGCGGCCCCCCGCCTCTCCGCCTGCTCCCGTGCGCTCCCCTCGTCCCGCGACTTCCACTTCTACAACAACTTCCCGGCATTCAAATCCCCAGTCGGCGCTGCAGCCACCAAGGTCGACGCGTCCCTCGGCGTGCTCGGCGGGGCTTCGATTCTCCCGACGCGGCAGCAGCTGTTCCCCATGGGCGGCGACCTCGACGACGCGCACGACTGGCTCGTCGCCCTCAACAACGACCTGCTCGAGCGGTTCGGCGCCTCCACGGACGAGTTCAAGGCCCTACGGCAGAAGGAGGAGACTTCCTGGCGGAGGGCGGCGCCGCAGGCTGGGGACGGGTTCCAAGTGGATTGCGAGCGTGCGGCTGGTGGCGAACGCGTGCAGGTCTGCGTCGAGGGACGGCGATGCATGGACGGTTTCGGGGCGCAATGGCTTCGGGCTGGTGGGCAGGATCGGAGAGTGGGAATTTTGTGTGAGATCGAATGGCTTAGATCAGAGAAGGATAGAACGGGCGGCTGAGATCGTCCAACGGCAGAACGTAAGGAGGCAGGCTACCCTTGCGTTCTTAATAAGTAGTATAGATTTACCTTATGTTTTTATACTGATTTGATTGGGTGCATGTATTTTTATGAAGCTGCCATAGCAATTTGGGTAGTTCATGAATATCCAAACCCGATTTTTCGGATATTATTATAAAACCTGGTATCATTTTGGGTAACGGTTCTCGAAATCTAAATTTGAATTACTTGAATTATCTAACCTAAAATTTTCGGATAAGCCGAGTGTTCACAGCTATGTGAAACCATTACAGAGGTTATGCATGGCAAAACAAATCCATAGAGAGCGTGACCGTTAGATCTATAATTTAAAAGTTACATAATTATGACTTTGTCTAAAGTTCTAAAATGTACAGTTGGCTTGCTTCTCCATCCTCCTGCTCCTGCCCTCCTGGCCCCTGCGACTCTGCGATGCGCGACTGGCAGACTGCGACGTCTCGTCTCACGCACGGGCCACGGTCATCGGCCCTCCCTGGCTTCCCACCTACCTCTCTGCTCCTCTCCCCGCCCCCACACGGCTGCCTACTTACAAATAAACCCCCGGCATTTCCTGGCCTAACACGCTCTCAGTCTCACTCCCACGGTCCCACTCCTCAGGAGCGTCCAGAGTTTAGGTGCTCGTGGAGTCGTGGTGGAGGTGGTAGGTGTCGATGGCCTTCAAGCTGGCCACCAAGGCCGCGGCGGCGTCGCCCGCTGCTGCTCACCGCGGGGGTCTCGCCCGGGGGCCGGAGGGTACGAGCCGCGTTGCCTTCGGACCAGCGCCTAGAAACAAGGGGCTCCGCGCGGCCAACAACTCCGCGACGCCCGTGGCTAAGTACGAACGCTCCTTCTCCTGGTTAGAAATTGTTTAATTTGATAAACGACTATGACCCTTGGTTCCGCGTAAGGTATGGGGGGCTGGCCCTACATCAGACTTTGTGTTTGTGCGTGGTCGTGATCGTGGTGTGGTGTGGTGTGGTGTGGTAACTCTTATCTAAAGAGATTTAGGATTGGGTCGGTTCTCAGTTGGGGATCTGTTTGGTGCGCTTGAGCCCTTCTGAACTTGATCATCCATGTTTTTGATACTTAAGGCATCCAATTTGTAGCTACTGCTCTAGTTCTAGGATTTGGAAAACTCCTTGTCGAATTGTCCCACAGAGCTAATGATTGTGCGAACAAAATGACATGATGCTGATTGTTCTACGCCTCTTGCTTAATACCCTGTGAAGTTTAATTATTTGGTGGTACACTTGACCTTGGAAGTCATGACCTCCCAAAAGCATGGTGTAGCATGTAGGTACTATATATCTAGGTTGTTGCAACTAAATTGTGGAAATTTCCACACCTCTGATGGCTCATATGTTGTCATTCCTTTGTGACGAAGTCTTCTTGATTTTTGTGAATATATTCCAGATACGAAAGTGGAACCGTGGGGAGGAAATTGACATGGATGGCTATATATATTAACTCTGTTGCTTTTTGCACAAAGGCTTACTGTCTTATGTGATGCTGGATTGCTTTGTTTTTACGAAACCCGCTCTAGTTATACTGAAGGAACTGATCATTTCTTTATCTTAATGGTGCACTTTTATTAGGGAAGAGAGGGTTGATCGAAGTGAAATATTGACATTGGATAGCATTAGACAAGTTTTGATTAGACTAGAAGACAGCATCATATTTGGCCTTTTGGAGAGAGCACAGTTTTGTTACAATGCTGATACATATGATAGCAATGCTTTCCACATGGATGGTTTTGGCGGCTCTTTGGTTGAATATATGGTTAGAGAAACTGAAAAGCTCCATGCACAGGTGGAATTCATTTGGACATTTTTTAAGAACAAAAACAGTTGATCATGGCATGCAAAAGAATAACATACGCTATTGTTTTTAACATAGGTTGGGAGATACAAGAGCCCAGATGAGCACCCTTTCTTTCCTGAGGATCTGCCTGAGCCCCGGTTGCCACCTATGCAGTACCCAAGGGTAATGCATGTTCTTGGTTCTCAAATGCTTCTCATGATGACTGCTTTTGTTTCTTTGTCACCGTAAGAGATATAAACCATCATTTGCAATCTAATGTACCATTTTCTTCATGGAGGTAGATAAAAGAAAATGTGCTTTTGAATACAGTTGTTTAGCATCCGAATTAAAAGGCTTGTACAGCCAATATATTGAGCAATTCTCAGTTAGTGAACAACATATAGGTAGTGTTCTGTGACTTGCAGAATGTACTATCATTATTGCAAATGCCACATCCCACAGACCTTAGATACAAGTGACGGAAAGTTCTGTGTTTACTACTATATATTTTACTTTCTCCAATATATTTTGGAACAAGCTGTACAGCTCTTTATTGTATTGCGTTGAGTCGAAATAAGTGATGGGGTTATTTTTTTTGTTTTTTTATTACAACATATGCTCTTTTGACTTTGAGTAAATCCAAAAGCTCCTATTGAACCTTAGGTGGAGCAGAGGTGAAAGTAACATTATTTGCATTTTTTTCAAGGGGATATCCATTTGATGATGATTTACTGCTTTGCTTCAATTTAATCGTTGGATGGTTTGACACTTTGACCTGCATGAATCTTGTCATATTCTACAAGCGCTAACATAGCGCCATCCTAATCCATGTGCAACATGAAATATTTGTTTATGCTGCATTTGGACTATCATGCGTTGCAAGATTCATAAATCATAATGCCAACAAGTTGTCCTGGTATTATGACTATGTTAGTACATTTTAGATGGATTCATACTTCGCTCTTGTCCTTTGCATAGGTTTTGCATCCCATTGCTGATTCTATCAATATCAACAAAGAGATTTGGAAAATGTATTTTGATGAACTTCTTCCAAGATTGGTGAAAAAAGGAAGTGATGGTAATGCTGGATCCAGTGCTCTTTGTGACACGACCTGCTTGCAGGTACAGATGATATTCATGTTAAATCCTACACTCAGTTTTATGGTCTGTTTGGTTCCTTTAGTCCTGGGACTAAAGTTGTCCCTACCAACAGGTTCCAAGGACTAAAAGTATTCAAAACGCATTAAATGACTTTATAAGAATACCGAAATGCCCCTTACCGTTCTACCGTCTTTAGTTCAACTGAAATAAATGATGGACAAAAGGTAGAATTAATATGTTTTAGTCCTTTTTAGTCACCCCTTGAGGGGCTAGGGACTAAAATAATTTAGTCTTTGTTTTAGTTCCACTGTTTGTCAATTTAGGGACTAAATGTGATTAAAATAGAAGGACTAATCTTTAATCCCTGGAACCAAACAGACCCTTAGTTCTTTGGGTGCACATCCACTTTTGTTCCAGACTTCCAGTCAACTAGGTGTCCAGGTTATAAAACTCCTTTTGCTCTGTCTGCCACAGTTTTCATTCAGTTAAAAGAATATATTTGAGCAAACAAAGCCAGATCAAATTTGCATGAATCAATCCATGCAAGATTATTTTCATAGTACTGGCCTGATCATTGCTGGTAACTTGTGCAATTTTGCATTTTTATAATTCCCTTTCTCTGTTTTTCTTGTTCCATACTCCAGGCGCTCTCCAAAAGGATCCACTATGGGAAGTTTGTGGCAGAGGCTAAGTTTCAGGAGTCCCCGGAAGCTTACATGCCAGCCATAATAGCTCAGGTCTGTGCTTTTGTTTCAACTCTAGTATTTCTAGTACAACTATTTTTCATTTTTTTGTTTTATTTCAGAGTTTCATAACAAAAATCATATTTCGATTCATTTGAATAAAAAAACTGTCGATTTCTTGTCACGTTTTGCAAAATCCAGGACCGTGATCAACTCATGCACCTTCTCACATATGAAACGGTGGAGCGTGCTATCGAACATAGGGTGGAAGCCAAAGCCAAGATCTTCGGGCAAGAGGTGAACATCGGTGTGGAGGACAACGGCAGCCCACCGGTGTACAAGATCGTTCCGAGCTTGGTCGCCGAGCTGTACAGCTACAGAATCATGCCGCTAACCAAAGAGGTTCAAATCGCGTATTTGCTTAGGAGGCTGGATTGAGTATGTTTATGTAGATGTAAATTGCCAGATCAGAACTCCTGGCGTTAAGCCAGAACATTGGTAAATACCGGTTTTGGTGTCAGGATGCAAAATGTACCATGTGTGGAATTGTGCCAACAAACAAGCATAATATCATGTGGAGTTGTCGAGTAGTCGCGCCTCGTGCGTACTGCCAATGGACAATGTTTGTAGACTGTATGGAATGATGGGTCACTTCCTTTGGCGGGTGCCCTTTTGAAAGGGAGTAAAATTCTCTCATTGTCGTTGAAATTTATACAGATCCGCTCAAGTGCCATCGAAATTTTCAACTTACTTTGATTGCCACTATTCTAAGTTTGCATTTTCTTTGTTGCAATTCATGTTAAAATCGGTTAAGTTGTACTTGTACCACCGATATGATAGCCTGCCCTTCCGTTATCCTTGGACATGTTTGGATCTACCCCCGTTTCTTAAAAACGGGTTTCTAGAAACTGGCTTTTAGGAAAAAAATGGATAGGAGATCCACTAGTTTTTAAAAATTGGTCTCTGATTCTTCCTTAGACAATGACAATCGTACCACTGGGCGGAATGACGCGTGGAGTTGTTCGGATGAATGAGACGATGTCATTGTTTAGTAATTCCTTTTCATTCCATTAAGGGTAGTACCAGTGGCGGAGGACAAAATAATAATAAGGTATGACTGAAGAAGAATAAAAAAGAGAAAAACATGATGCAACACATATGACTCAAACTTGGAACCTAACGATTGCAAACAGTATATACTTACCACTACACAAAACATGTTTTTTTGGTATGGTTCTAGCCATAGTTCGTCATAACGGGTGCTCCGCCACCGGGTAGTACCTAATTAGCGATCCAAAAACTGGGTTTAGCAGGGGTAAGCAGATTCTTGGTTTTTAAGAAACCAGAAAACTAGTTTTTAGAAACTAAATAAAAATTTGACTTGATTGGAGGCCTTATAGGTTTTAAAAACCAGTTTCTAAGAAACCGGGTGGATCCAAATGGGGCCTAGCCGCACATCGCACCTGTTGTAGCGTGGATGCCCAACCACACGGCCACGCCTGTCAGTCGCCAGTAGCTCACGTGGGCGCCCAGGCCTAGCTTAGCATGACTGGGACGTGGCTAAGCAAAGGGCTCGCATCTTTCAGACTTCCATAGGAACGGGAACGACTACGAGTCCCTTCTTGTGTTGATGGATCTCCAAGAGTTGTAGCCGAAGACGACAAGATAGCTGAGAAGAGACAGTCCATCTGTTTTATAAATATAGAAGTCTATATCTATTTAGTAATTCTTTTATTTTAGAAGTATTTGTCACGACTGAAGGTGACTGTATCTGCTTAAAGAGTATTATCTCAGGTGTTTGTTGCAATATTAAGGTTAATTCATGATTAGTGGACTATTAGCTTGGGGAATTAGCCCCGGTCAAATATCAGGGCTATGAATACTTGTAATAGGCGGATTGAAGAATGGAGTGATTGAGGAGCCTATGAGAGCCTTTTCTCAAAAACAAGTGTGGTGTCTAAAACCTAACCATCTTAGAAACCCAATTGACACCCTGCCAGATGCCTCTAGTGTTCCCATTCCTAGAGCACCATAGCCACCCAAAAAGATCAAATCCCACAAACAGACTCCACCTAAGAGAGAGGCAAAATTTTATTGCGATTATTGTGATATGAAGGGTCATTTGGTTGCCTTTTGCTTTAGGAAGAAGAGAGACGAGATGCGGAATCCTGAGTTAAGTGGAGGGAACATGAATCACCCTCTCACGGTATTCATGATTTTCCTGCTTAGAGTCGTCCTGCCAGGCCTAGAGGTGCTTTGCCTCTTGTTGCTAGGCCTCAGGGAGTGAGACCACGTGCTGGTCATGCCTGACGGGGTGCTGGTCGTGTGCCATATGACCAAGGACCCACGGTAGTGTCTTTGGTTCCCATTTCCCAAGAGGACCACAATTTCCCTCTCATGATGATTGCTACCCCCCTTCAGGACCGGGGATGTTTGGTGTGTTTCCTAACATTTTTCAGGGGCAAATGCCACAACACTTTTATTACTAACCCCAATGATGTGGCATTTGGCCACCCCATGTCTTTCTATTAATGCATGATGAAGGTCTGTAGAACACATGGCTCATGGATTCTGGCTATTCGCGCCACATGGCCGGAAGCTCCAAATGGTTCTCCGGCCTTGACCCCATGATTAGTAAGGAATACATCACATTCGGGGATAAGTCGAGAGGTAAGGTTGTCTCTTGTGGCTCTGTTCAAGAGAACAAGAGTTTTGTCCTCAAGGATGTTGCTTTGGTTTCAAACTTGCATTTCAATCTACTTTCTGTTTCGCAACTCCTTGAGAATGACAATGAAGTGCACTTTAAAATGGGCATTTCTCGGGTTTTGGATGCTCAGGGGGATCTTGCCTGTTGGATCTCTCCATTTGGTTGAGTTTTCCGAGCTGATTTTCACATTCTTCTAGCCCTTCTAGATTTCTCTTGGCAGGATCTTCCTCTTTGATTTGGATGTGGCATAGGAGGCTAGGTCACTTGAGCTTTAATCTTTTGTGCCGACTGAGCTCACTTGGCCTCATGAAAGGATTGCCAAGTTAAATTTTGAGAAAGATCTTATTTATCACACTTGTCGTCACGACAAGATGGTTGCTGCTTCCCTTTTCCCGGTCACCAAGGTGATGACCTTGCAACTCGGTGAATTGCTTCATATGGACACTGTTGGTCCAGCTCGGGTTTGCTCTTTCGAAGGGATGGGGTATGTGCTTGTGATCATTGACGACTTTTCTCGCTATTCACGGGTGTTTTTTATGAAGGCGAAGGATGAGGCTTTTACTCATGCTTGAGATTTGATTCTTAGGTTGCAAAATGAGTTTCCCAAAAATGCCATGAGGGAGATTCATAGTGACAATTGCACCGAATTCAAGAATACTCATTTTGAGAACTTTGTGCTTCTTTAGGACTCGAGCATAAGTTTTCCTCTCCGTATGTGCCTCAATAAAATGACATTGTTTAACGTAAGAATCAGACCCTAGTTGAGATGGCGAGGACAATGCTCGATGAACATAGGACTCCTAGGCGTTTTGGGGTCGAAGCGATCAACACTGTCTACCATGTGTCCAATCACATCTTTATTCATGTTTTTTTGAACAATACTTCTTATGAGTTGCGATTTAGACATTCACCTAATGTTAGCCATTTTAGGGTGTTTGGCTGCAGATGCTTTATGTTGAAACAGGGAAATTTGGACAAGTTTAAGTCACGATCTTCTGATGGTGTTTTTCTTGGTTATGCATTACACTCCCGTGCTTATCATGTTCTTAGCTTTGAGACTAACCAAATCATGGAGACTTGTGAGGTGACCTCTGATGAGGCTTCGCCTAGTCCACCCCCTTTCTTTGAGCCTGCAGGTCTAGATCAGATGGCTGAAACCATCTTTGTGGAGGATGAGAAAGACGACGCTGACTGGGGTGATCCTGAGTTGACTCCACCGACTGCCCCGGTTGAGCATGTGTCGACTACCTCGGACGATGGACCCAACATGTCTACTTCCACTACTTGGGGTTCGCATGAGCGTGAGGGTGTTGCGCTTGTAGGAGTTTAGGCTGTTGTTGATCCTCGATATATCCAACGTGATCACCTCCTGAATAGATGACTGGTGAGATTGATGCGCGAGTCACTCGCTCCAGGTATCAATAGATGTCCCACTTTGCTCATTCATCTTTTGTTGCTTCTTTTGAGCCCCGAGATGTTGGAGACGTTTTGTCTGATCCTAACTAGGTCAATGCTATGCATGAGAAGCTTGAAAATTTTGAGAGAAACCAGGTTTGGGTTTTGGTGTCACCTCCTTGAAACTGTCACCCATCGGTACCAAATGGGTTTTAAAAAAACAAATAGAGTGAGGATTGGATGGTGGTGCAAAACAAGGCGAGGTTGGTTGCCTAAGTGTTTTTGGCTTGGATCTTCATCATGCGCCCTTGCTTTGCGATAGCACGAGTGCTATAATTGATGCCAAGAATCCTGTGCTGCATTCGAAGACCAATCACATTGATGTTCGCTTTCACTTTCTCCGAGATCATTATGAGAAACGAGAAATCGATTTGTGCCACATTGATACCCATAGGCAGCTTGCTGACATTTTGACCAAACCCCTCGACCAGTCTACATTTGCTCATTTGCGAGGGGAATTGGATGTTTGGTTCCCTTTTTGACTGAGGGCCCCTTTTTGGGTTTTTTTTCTTTTCTTCTACTTTTCATGTAGTCTATAATTTTTGCTTATTGCTTTATATATTATATTTGCATCACATGTATCATTTTGAGCTTCATCTATATAACTACTAGAATGTGACTATGCTTGTAGTAGTGTGCCTTTGTGTACATGATGATGCTATGGCATGCTTAGGCTCTTTTTGCTCATGTTGGTACAATATTGTTGAGCTAAGCTTGCTTTCATAATTATGAACATGACTATTACTTGCCAAATCCAAAAATTATTCACCATTAAGATGGGCATCTAACATGTGTAGGATGTGTTGAGATCATTTTTGCTGTCACTAGTATGCTGGGTGGCTATGTCTCTTGCCTTGAGTCATTCTGAAAGGGAATTAGGCTTACACCTAGTTCCTAAATGATTTTGGTGGTTGAATTGCCCAACACAAATAATTGGACTAACTAGTTTGCTCTAGTGTACAAGTTATACAGGTGCCAAAGGTTCACACTTAGCCAATAAAAAAGACCAAGTATGGGGTTCAACAAAGAGAGCAAGGGATAACCGAAGGCACCTCTGGTCGGGCGCACCGGACTGTCCGGTGCACCACCGGACAATGTCCGGTGCACCAGGGGTCTTCACGCCGAACTCATCACCTTCGGGAAAATCCAGAGGCGCTCCGCTATAATTCACCGGACTGTCCGGTGTACACCGGACAGTGTCCGGTGCCCCAGAGAAGAGCGGCTCTGGAACTCGCTAGCCTCGGGAATTTGCTCCGCTATAATTCACCGGACTGTCCTGTGTACACCAGACTGTCTGGTGAGCCAGCGGAGCAACGACTACTTCGCGCCAACGGTCACCTGCAGGCGCATTTAATGCGCGCTAGAAGCGCGCAGAAGTCAGGCACGCGCGAGACGGTGCACCGGACAATCTACAGTTCTTGTCCGGTGTACACCGGACAGCCAGGCGGACCCAGAAGTCAGAAGCTCCAATGGTCGAATCCCAACGGCCTGGTGACGTGGCTGGCGCACCGGACATGTCCGGTGTGCACCGGACTGTCCGGTGCACCATACGACAGTCAGCCACCACCAAACGGCTAGTTTGGTGGTTGGGGCTATAAATACCCCCAACCACCCCACATTCAAATCATCCAAGTTTTCCCACTTCAACAACTTACAAGAGCTCTAGCATTCAATTCTAGACACACCCAAGTGATCAAATCCTCTCCAAACTCCACACAACGCCCTAGTGATTAGAGAGAGAGATATTTGCTTGTGTTCTTTCGAGCTCTTGCGCTTGGATTGCTTTCTTCTTTCTTTGATTCTTCATTGTGATCAAACTCACTTGTAATTGAGGCAAGAGACACCAATCTTGTGGTGGTCCTTGCGGGAACTTTGTGTTCCAAGTGATTGAGAAGAAAAGCTCACTCGGTCTGAGGGACCGTTTGAGAGAGGGAAAGGGTTGAAAGAGACCCGGTCTTTGTGACCACCTCAACGGGGAGTAGGTTTGCGAGAACCGAACCTCGGTAAAACAAATCCACGTGTCTCACTCCTTATTCGCTTGCGATTTGTTTTGCACCCTCTCTAGCGGACTCAATTATATTTCTAACGCTAACCCGGCTTGTAGTTGTGATTATTTTTGAGAATTTCAGTTTCGCCCTATTCACCCCCCCTCTAGGCGACTTTCAATTGGTATCAGAGCCCGATGCTTCATTAGAGCCTAACCGCTCGAAGTGATGTCGGGAGATCACGCCAAGAAGGAGATGGAGACCGGCGAAAAGCCCACTACAAGCAACGAAAAAGCCCTATCGGGAGAGTCCCGCAACAAGGAGAAGAGGAAGGAAAAGAAGAAGGAGAAGAAGACTTCTTCCCACAAGTCGCATCAGAGTGGCGACAAAATAAAGAAGATGAGGAAGGTGGTCTACTACGAGACCGACACTTCATCACCTTCTACCTCCGGCTCCGACGCGCCCTCCATAACTTCTAAGCGCCATGAGCGCAAGAAGTTTAGTAAGATCCCCTTACATTATCCTCGTACTTCTAGACATACTCCATTACTTTCCGTTCCATTAGGCAAACCGCCAACCTTTGACGGTGAAGATTATGCTAGGTGGAGTGATTTAATGAAATTTCATCTAACCTCACTCCACAAAAGTATATGGAATGTTGTTGAGTTTGGAGCACAGGTACCATCCGTAGGGGATGAGGATTATGATGAGGACGAGGTGGCCCAAATCGAGCACTTCAACTCCCAAGCCACAACAATACTCCTCGCCTCTCTAAGTAGGGAGGAGTACAACAAGGTGCACGGATTAAAGAGCGCCAAGGAAGTTTGGGACGTACTCAAGACCGCGCACGAGGGTGATGAACTCACCAAGATCACCAAGCGGGAAACGATCGAGGGGGAGCTCGGTCGCTTCCGTCTTCGCCAAGGGGAGGAGCCACAAGACATGTACAACCGGCTCAAAACCTTGGTGAACCAAGTGCGCAACCTCGGGAGCAAAAAGTGGGATGACCACGAGGTGGTTAAGGTTATTCTAAGATCTCTTATTTTCCTTAATCCTACTCAAGTACAATTAATTCGTGGTAATCCAAGATATACACTAATGACTCCCGAGGAAGTAATCGGGAATTTTGTGAGCTTTGAATTTATGATCAAGGGCTCACGAAAGATCAACGAGCTTGACGGTCCCTCCACGTCCGAAGCTCAACCGGTTACATTCAAGGCGACAGAGGAGAAGAAGGAGGAGTCTACACCAAGTAGACAACCAATCGACGCCTCCAAGCTCGACAATGAGGAAATGGCGCTTGTCATCAAAAGCTTTCGCCAAATCCTCAAACAAAGGAGGGGGAAGGACTACAAACCCCGCTCCAAGAAGGTTTGCTACAAGTGTGGTAAGCACAGTCACTTTATTGCAAAATGTCCTATTTCTAGTGACAGTGACAGGGGCGATGACAAGAAGGGGAAAAGAAAGGAGAAGAAGAGGTACTACAAGAAGAAGGGCGGCGATGCCCATGTTTGTCACGAGTGGGACTCCGACGAAAGCTCTAGCGACTCCTCCTCCGACGAGGACGCCGCCAACATCGCCATCACCAAGGGACTTCTCTTCCCCAACGTCAGCCACAAGTGCCTCATGGCAAAGGACGGCAAAAAGAAGAAGGTTAAATCTAAAACCTCCACTAGATATGAATCCTCTAGTGATGAAAATGCTAGTGATGAGGAAGATAACTTGCGCACTCTTTTTGCCAACTTAAACATGCAACAAAAGGAGAAATTAAATGAATTAATTAGTGTCATCCATGAGAAGGATAACCTCTTGGACTCCCAAGAGGACTTCCTAATCAAGGAAAACAAAAAGCATGTTAAAGTTAAAAATGCTTATGCTCTAGAAGTTGAAAAATGTGAAAAATTATCTAGTGAGCTAAGCACTTGCCATGAAACCATTGACAACCTTAGAAATGAGAATGCTAATTTATTAGCTAAGGTTGATTCAAATGTTTGTAATGGTTCAATTCCAAATGATAATGTTGAATTGCTTGCTAAAATAGAAGAATTGAACATGTCTCTTGCTAGCCTTAGGATTGAAAATGAGAAATTAATTGCTAGGGCTAAAGATTTTGATGTTTGCAATGCTACTATTTCCGATCTTAGAGACAAAAATGATATATTGCGTTCTAAGATTGTTGAACTTAATTCTTGCAAACCCTCTACATCTACCGTTGAGCATACTACCATTTGTACTAGATGTAGAGATGTTAACATTGATGCTATACATGATCACATGGCTTTAATTAAACAACAAAATAATCATATAGCAAAATTAGATGCTAAAATTGCCGAGCATAACTTAGAAAACGAAAAATTTAAATTTGCTAGAAGTATGCTCTATAGTGGGAGACGCCCTGACATCAAGGATGGCATTGGCTTCCAACAGGGAGGCACTGTCAAACTTAGTGCCCCTCCTAAGAAATTGTCCAACTTTGTTAAGGGCAAGGCTCCCATGCCTCAGGATAACGAGGGTTACATTTTATACCCTGTCGGTTATCCCGAGAACAAAATTAGGAGAATTCATTCTAGGAAGTCTCACTCTGGCCCTAACCATGCTTTCATGTATAAGGGTGAGACATCTAGCTCTAGGCAACCAACCCGTGCTAAGTTGCCTAAGAAGAAAACTCCAAGTGCATCAAATGAACATAGCATCTCATTTAAAACTTTTGATGCATCATATGTGTTAACTAACAAATCCGGCAAGGTAGTTGCCAAATATGTTGGGGGCAAGCACAAGGGGTCAAAGACTTGTGTTTGGGTACCCAAAGTTCTTATGTCTAATACCAAAGGACCCAAAAATCATTTGGGTACCTAAAGTCAAGAACTAAACTTGTTTTGTAGGTTTATGCATCCGGGGGCTCAAGTTGGATTATCGACAGCGGGTGCACAAACCACATGACTGGGGAGAAGAAGATGTTCTCCTCCTATGAGAAAAACCAAGATCCCCAACGAGCTATTACATTCGGGGATAGAAATCAAGGTTTGGTCAAAGGTCTGGGTAAAATAGCTATATCTCCTGACCATTCCATTTCCAATGTTTTTCTTGTTGATTCTTTAGATTACAATTTGCTTTCCGTTTCTCAATTATGTCAAATGGGCTACAACTGTCTTTTTACTAATGTAGGTGTCACTGTCTTTAGAAGAAGTGATGATTCAATAGCATTTAAGGGAGTGTTAGAGGGTCAGCTATACTTGGTAGATTTTGATAGAGCTGAACTCGACACTTGCTTAATTGCTAAGACTAACATGGGCTGGCTCTGGCATCGCCGACTAGCACATGTTGGGATGAAGAATCTTCATAAGCTTCTAAAGGGAGAACACATTTTAGGATTAACCAATGTTCATTTTGAGAAAGACAGGGTTTGTAGCGCATGCCAAGCAGGAAAGCAAGTTGGTGCCCATCATCCACACAAGAACATCATGACGACCGACAGGCCACTGGAGCTCCTACACATGGATCTATTCGGCCTGATCGCTTACATAAGCATCGGCGAGAGTAAGTACTGTCTAGTTATTGTGGATGATTATTCTCGCTTCACTTGGGTGTTCTTTTTGCAGGAAAAATCTCATACCCAAGAGACCTTAAAGGGATTCTTGAGACGGGCTCAAAATGAGTTCGACTTAAGGATCAAGAAAATTAGAAGCGACAACGGGACAGAGTTCAAGAATTCACAAATTGAAGGCTTCCTTGAGGAGGAGGGCATCAAGCATGAGTTCTCTTCTCCCTACACGCCACAACAAAATGGTGTAGTGGAGAGGAAGAATCGAACTCTATTGGATATGGCTAGAACCATGCTTGATGAGTACAAGACATCAGATCGGTTTTGGGCCGAGGCGGTCAACACCGCCTCCTACGCCATCAACCGGTTATATCTACACTGAATCCTCAAGAAGACCTCTTATGAACTCCTAACCGGTAAAAAGCCCAATATTTCATATTTTAGAGTCTTTGGTAGCAAATGCTTTATTCTTGTTAAAAGAGGTAGAAAATCTAAATTTGCTCCTAAGACTGTAGAAGGCTTTTTACTAGGATATGATTCAAACACAAGGGCATATAGAGTCTTTAACAAGTCCTCTGGACAAGTTGAAGTTTCTTGTGACGTTGTGTTTGATGAGACTAACGGCTCTCAAGTAGAGCAAGTTGATCTTGATGAGATAGGTATTGAAGAGGCTCCGTGCATCGCGCTAAGGAACATGTCCATTAGGGATGTGTGTCCTAAGGAATCTGAAGAGTCTCCAAATGCACAAGATCAACAATCCTCCTCCACTCAAGCATCTCCACCAACTCAAAATGAGGATGAAGATCAAGTTGATGAAGTAGAAGATCAAGCAAATGAGCCACCTCAAGATGACGACAATGATCAAGGGGGAGATGTAAATGATCAAGACAAGGAGGATGAAGAACAAAGGCCGCCACACCCAAGAGTCCACCAAGCAATCCAACGAGATCACCTCGTCGACACCATCCTCGGCGACATTCATAAGGGGGTAACCACTAGATCTCGTGTTGCACATTTTTGTGAGCATTACTCTTTTGTTTCCTCTATTGAGCCACACAGGATAGAGGAAGCACTTCAAGATTCGGATTGGGTGGTGGCAATGCAAGAGGAGCTCAACAACTTCACTAGGAATGAGGTATGGCATTTAGTTCCACGTCCTAATCAAAATGTTGTAGGAACCAAATGGGTTTTCCGCAACAAGCAAGATGAGCATGGTGTGGTGACAAGGAACAAAGCTCGACTTGTGGCCAAGGGATACTCCCAAGTCGAAGGTTTGGATTTCAGTGAAACCTATGCACCCGTAGCTAGGCTTGAGTCAATTCGAATATTATTAGCCTATGCTACTTACCATGGCTTCAAGCTTTACCAAATGGACGTGAAGAGTGCCTTCCTCAATGGACCAATCAAGGAAGAGGTCTATGTTGAGCAACCTCCCGGCTTTGAAGATAGTGAGTACCCTAACCATGTTTATAAACTCTCTAAGGCGCTTTATGGGCTAAAGCAAGCCCCAAGAGCATGGTATGAATGCCTTAGAGATTTCCTTATCACTAATGGATTCAAAGTCGGAAAGGCCGATCCTACACTCTTTACCAAAACACTTGAAAATGATTTGTTCGTATGCCAAATTTATGTTGATGATATTATATTTGGGTCTACTAACGAATCTACATGTGAAGAGTTTAGTAGGATCATGACACAAAAATTCGAGATGTCTATGATGGGGGAGTTGAAGTATTTCTTAGGATTTCAAGTAAGGCAACTCCAAGAAGGCACCTTCCTAAGCCAAACGAAGTATACTCAAGATATTCTAAGCAAGTTTGGAATAAAAGATGCCAAACCCATCAAGACACCCATGGGAACCAATGGGCATCTCGACCTCGACGAGGGAGGTAAATCCGTCGATCAAAAGGTATACCGGTCGATGATAGGTTCTTTGCTATATTTATGTGCATCTCGACCGGATATTATGCTTTCCGTATGCATGTGTGCAAGATTCCAAGCCGACCCTAAGGAAGCTCACCTTACGGCCGTAAAACGAATCTTGAGATATTTAGTTTATACTCCTAAGTTTAGGCTTTGGTATCCTAGGGGATCCACTTTTGATTTAATTGGTTATTCGGATACCGATTGGGCGGGGTGTAAAATTAATAGAAAGAGCACATCGGGGACTTGCCAGTTCTTGGGAAGATCCTTGGTGTCTTGGGCTTCAAAGAAGCAAAATTCGGTGGCTCTTTCTACCGCCGAAGCCGAGTACATTGCCGCAGGACATTGTTGCGCGCAACTACTTTGGATGAGGCAAACCCTTAGGGACTATGGTTACAAATTAACCAACGTTCCTCTTCTATGTGATAATGAGAGTGCAATCCGCATGGCGGATAATCCCGTTGAGCATAGCCGCACTAAACACATAGCCATTCGGTATCACTTTTTAAGGGATCACCAACAAAAGGGAGATATCGAGATTTCATACATTAATACTAAAGATCAATTAGCCGATATCTTTACCAAGCCATTGGATGAACAAACTTTTAACAAACTTAGGCATGAGCTAAATATTTTTGATTCTAGGAACTTCTTTTGTTGATTTGCACACATAGCTCCTTTATATACCTTTGATCGTATCTCTTTCATATGCTATGACTAATGTGTTTTCAAGTCTATTTCAAACCAAGTCATAGGTGTATTGAAAGGAAATTGGAGTCTTCAGGCGAAGACAAAGGCTTCCACTCCGTAACTCATCCTTCGCCATCACTCCGAGCAACTCTCCATCTTTGGGGAGAAAAGGACTCCGTTCTTTGGTACATTCTTCACTCATTTATTTATGACCAAAGGGGGAGAGAATATTTCTAAGGGCTCTAATGACTCCGGTTTTGGCGATTCATGCCAAAGGGGGAGAAAGTATTAGCCCAAAGCAAAAGGACCGCACCACCACCTAATTTTAAAAAGAGTTTTTTCAAGTGGTATGATTCTCAATTGATAAATTTAAAATTCGCATCTTATTGTGTTCAAAAGGGGGAGAAAGTAGCTTTTCAAAATTGATATATCAAAACCCTCTTGAACACTAAGAGGAGAATTTTATTTAGGGGGAGTTTTGTTTAGTCAAAGGAAAAAGCATTTGAAACAGGGGGAGAAAATTTCAAATCTTGAAAATGCTTTGTAAAATCTTATTCATTTACCTTTGATTATTTGCAAAAGGACTTTGAAAAGAATTTACAAAAGAAATTGCAAAAAACAAAACATGTGGTGCAAGCGTGGTCCAAAATGTTAAAAATTGAAGATACAATCCATGCATATCTTATAAGTGTTCATATTGGCTCAATTCCAAGCAACCTTTGCACCTACATTATGCAAGCTAGTTCAATTATGCACTTCTATATTTGCTTTGGTTTGTGTTGGCATCAATCACCAAAAAGGGGGAGATTGAAAGGGAATTAGGCTTACACCTAGTTCCTAAATGATTTTGGTGGTTGAATTGCCCAACACAAATAATTGGACTAACTAGTTTGCTCTAGTGTACAAGTTATACAGGTGCCAAAGG
Source organism: Zea mays (assembly GCF_902167145.1). NCBI lineage: Eukaryota > Viridiplantae > Streptophyta > Magnoliopsida > Poales > Poaceae > Zea > Zea mays. The sequence goes on from NC_050098.1 coordinate 199,659,502, forward strand.
TTCACACTTAGCCAAAAAAAGACCAAGTATGGGATTCAACAAAGAGAGCAAGGGATAACCGAAGGCACCTCTGGTCGGGTGCACCGGACTGTCCGGTGTGCCACCGGACAATGTCCGGTGCACCAGGGGTCTTCACGCCGAACTCATCACCTTCGGGAAAATCCAGAGGCGCTCCGCTATAATTCACCGGACTGTCCGGTGTACACCAGACAGTGTCCGGTGCCCCAGGGAAGAGCGGCTCTGGAACTCGCCAGCCTCGGGAATTTGCTCCGCTACAATTCATCGGACTGTCCTGTGTACACCGGACTGTTCGGTGAGCCAGCGGAGCAACGACTACTTCGCGCCAACGGTCACCTGCAGGCGCATTTAATGCGCGCCAGAAGCGCACAGAAGCCAGGCACGCGCGAGACGGTGCACCGGACAATCTACAGTTCTTGTCTGGTGTACACCGGACAGCCAGGCGGGCCCAGAAGTCAGAAGCTCCAACGGTCGAATCCCAACGGCCCGGTGACGTGGCTGGCGCACCGGACATGTCCGGTGTGCACCGGACTGTCCGGTGCACCATACGACAGTCAGCCACCACCAAACGGCTAGTTTGGTGGTTGGGGCTATAAATACCCCCAACCACCCCACATTCAAATCATCCAAGTTTTCCCACTTCAACTACTTACAAGAGCTCTAGCATTCAATTCTAGACACACCCAAGTGATCAAATCCTCTCCAAACTCCACACAACGCCCTAGTGATTAGAGAGAGAGATTTGCTTGTGTTCTTTCGAGCTCTTGCGCTTGGATTGCTTTCTTCTTTCTTTGATTCTTCATTGTGATCAAACTCACTTGTAATTGAGGCAAGAGACACCAATCTTGTGGTGGTCCTTGCGGGAACTTTGTGTTCCAAGTGATTGAGAAGAAAAGCTCACTCGGTCCGAGGGACCGTTTGAGAGAGGGAAAGGGTTGAAAGAGACCCAGTCTTTGTGACCACCTCAACGGGGAGTAGGTTTGCGAGAACCGAACCTCGGTAAAACAAATCCACGTGTCTCACTCCTTATTCGCTTGCGATTTGTTTTGCACCCTCTCTAGCGGACTCAATTATATTTCTAACGCTAACCCAGCTTGTAGTTGTGATTATTTTTGAGAATTTCAGTTTCGCCCTATTCACCCCCCTCTAGGCGACTTTCACATTCACTGTCTCGATTCATTAATTATGTACTAAAATCAAAATCAAGATAAGTGAAAGTTCAGAAAGATTGGGATGGGTTTGCATCTGTCACCACATCAGTGTATCGAGACTGCTTCCATTTGCACTTTTGGATGAACTTGAGTAGGGTAGTAGATGATCAAAACTAGTGTCTTTAGCTTCTTATTGCTTTTTTTCATAGGCTACATCTACTTGAAAAGTTAGACAATGACAATGCTTACAACCTCTCACACTCACATGCTTTTCATTGAAATTTGTAATCCACTATAATGTCCGATAAATCTTGAAAAATTCAACTGGCACTTGGTTGATTTCCTTCTTACTATATGCCTAGTGTTGTGTTAGTGGTGAACTTCTCTTTTAAACTGCTTAAAACTGAATCAAAATGCTTACAATTCACATATGTTGTGCATATGATCGGTTTGAGCATCTTCTCGCACGTGCATTTATTGCTACACACATAGCACAACACAACTTAGAGTATTTTTACACTCTGACTTGTATACTCATGAAGCTCCTGCATTTTCTCCATCCTTTGCTCTCTTTTGCATTTCTGCATTTTCTCAGGGGAGTTCTCTTGTCGAGGGGGGTTTGTTTGTAGCTTGATGAGTTTGTTTGTCAACAAGGGGGATTTTGGATTGATAGAGATTTTGAGAAACCTTGAGATTTTCAGGTTCACAAGGGAGAAAGTTTTTGGACCTTTCAAGGGGAGAGCATTCAATGGGGAAAGACTCTAGTTTTTTTGAGCTTGAGAAGACATTCTGGATTCTTTATTGGATTCTATATTTTTCTTGTGCTTCCATCATGGGGGATAAATTTGAGTCGTTTGGAGCTTTTGCTAGTTGTGTTGAGCCATTGGTCTCTTTCTGGAGGAACTAGCTTTGATTTCAGCTTTTGTGCTGATTTTGTGCTCCGTTTTGGCTTTGTCTGCTAGCTGCTAGCTAGTGGTGTTGAGCCCTGCTTTGGCCTCTTCTTGAGGACTAGCCACTTTCTTGCTTGGTCGTGTTAAGACGTTTCCCATTTCTTTGGGGACCAAGCTTTGCTCGCTCTGGATGACCTGTTTTGGCTTTTATCTGGCTTTTGGTCGTTTGAGTGAGCTTCTCTTATTCTTCCTTCTTTCTGCTTATATATGCTCATGTGGTGGTGTTGACAATGCACTCATCAAGTGGGGATTGCAAACACAAGGTTGATTTGGCCCTTGTGGTTTGGGTTGATGATGATTGATCGTCAATGGGTAGGGTCTTGTTTGAGTCGTGGACTAACAGAGGCATGAGTTATGTGTGTGCAACCATGTCTGTCGGCTTGTGGTGTGCAGGTGTGTGGAGCACAAGGACAATGGTCAATGACAAAGGTGAAGGTCATGCGGGTTCGTGCCAATGGACCTGGAGCGGTGAAGAATGAGCGATGGGACTTGACCGAGGGACCAGAGTCACCGAGTGACTAGCCGTGGTGGCTGACATTGGTACACGCACTCGTACGAGGATGTGGTGGAGCGGGCCATGTTGGTAGCGCGGTTGAGGACTAGCAGGACATGTGTCCAGGACGTGGGGGACGCGCACGCGGTGTGATACTCATGGTGGTTTGGTGGTTGAACCTCAAAAAACCACCCATCGCTACAGATAGTGGGTTTTGGACCGAGTTTGACCTCAAAACTTGACAGTGGAAGTTCTGGTGGGAATCGGAGGCAGCATGTGACGTCAACACGGAGGGTGCATCAAGGCAAAGCAACTTTGTGTGGAGCGCGTGGTCGGTAGATCAAAATCATAGGAGTTGGTCCATTTTGCCCCCTCCCCAACTAAGTGGATAGGCTCTATGTATCTATGGGTAGTTTATGAAGTAGTAATAACCCTATATAAATAGATGGGTGGGCTGTTGTTACAACCATCTCTTTTGGCTAACTTCTCGTCTATTTGTTTTAGGCTTTCGCTTAGAAAATCTAGTTTTCCTTTTCCTATTGTAGCCTAGATCCACGGAAGTTTTGAACTTGTGTTTGTGTTTATAATCTTCAATGCTCTATTCAAAGGAAGGGTGATCGAATCCATCCATAGGGCCGGTTCGACTCGTTTACTCAGTTTTGTCTTCGCTGAAGTTTTGAGTCGATTTTGTTCTCGCATTCTTCCATTTCTTCTCCCTTTGGATTTGTGGAAGAATCATCGAGTTCTTGAGTTGTGGTTGGGTTTTGGGAATGTTGTAGGGTGAGAATCATTATTTGAATCACTCCTTATGCCCTATTGGTGCAGTTTTTGGTCGTGATCCGAGTTGATCTTGTTTTGACCTCATGTCCCGGTAGATCTAGTCGGCGGCCATGGGGCCTTACAATATCTTTATTGATTTTCTGGAGCTGCACTTCCTATTTTGTTTTTTCATAATTGTTACCAAACATCATGTATGTACTTTTTTAATAATTATCTATATATACAAGGTGTTGTGATCTCAATTGTATAGGCAATACATACGAAACTAATATAGTACTGGATCTAAGAATGTTTTAGATATCTTTCACAACTTCCTCCACCTCCTTCCCCTCCATCATGTCCTAGGTAATCTTCTCTTTACAAGCTACTTTTTATCTAATTCCCCTACATTGCACTCTCATCATCTACCTTAGGAAAAGCAACTACCTTCTATGGCGTGTTCAACCCGTTTATTTTCTTCGAACGAGTTACCTAGATGAAACCCAACTAAAACCTATACAGATGGTTGCCTCCTCAATGGGGTCAGTGCCGAGCAAGTATTAAATTCATCATATGAGCGCTAGTACGATCAAGATGAATAGGTCCTTAGTGGATTGCTATCATACATGATCGAAGATTTCTTCGAGATGTGGTCACTACTACCTCATTCAAGGAGGCATGTGACTCCCTCGGTGGATGTTCTCACTCATGCTTGCACAATTCAAATCCAAGTGGAGCTTTCCATGAACAAAAAGTGTGACTCGATGACTATATACTACTATCGCAAGATCATAATGTTAGCCAGTGAGTTTGCCAATGCTAATGCCCCCTAACCAAGGATGAGGTGATTTACTATCTTCTTGGCAGTCTTCATGCTGAGTATGTGATCCATTTGTTACATTGATGACAACCAATAGTGAACCACTTATGCACGATAATGTGTTCGTGTATATGATGGCATTTGATGCTCAATAACTTCAATACCAGATCAAGCTACAACTTAATCATGATCGTGGTGATCATGGTCTTTGGCGTTTTGATCCTACTTAGGGTGGTGTGTCTTCTCATTCTTCAGGTGACCATTATGACCCATCTTCACGTCCTTCCTGCCAAATCTATGGTAATGTTGGTCATGTTGCAAGAAAGTGCTAACACCAGATAGATGAATATTATCAGGAGGAGCCTTCTTCCTCTCTGGTGACTATTACTTCATACAAGGTTGACCCCAATAGGCATTGTGATATCGACACTACTGATCACATTACCAGTGATCTAGATCGTTTGGTTGTGTATGAGCGCTATCATGATGCTAAGCAAGTTCAAGTTGGCAATGGAGCAGGTTTGCATATTTTACATACTAGTCATTCTTCGATTATTACTGTTACTCGCCCTCTTGCCCTACGTAATATTTTACATGTGTTTGAAATTTTCAAATACATTCTTTCTATTTATAAATTCTCTCATGATAATAACATCTATTTTGAATATCATCCTTGGCATATCTCTGTCAAGGTCATCATTTGAATAGAAGTCTTCTAGACAAGAGATGTGAGTCTAGTCTCTACCCTATCAAGCCATCATATGCCACCTCTTTCAACCAAGCCTTGCTAAGAAGATCCACAAGTCACGCCCGTCTTGGCCACCCTTCATTCCAAGTTGTCTAGTCTATTTTGTGGCTTAATAATATATTGTGTGCTAGGGAGTCATCTTTGCCAATTTGTGATGCATGTTAGTTGGCAAAAAGTCATTAGTTGACATACACTAACTCTATTAATCAATCTTCCTATTTATTGGAGTTGATCTTTTATGATGTTTGGGGATTTGTGCCTCCATTTGTTGGGGTTTCAAATAATATATCACTTTTTAGTAAGTTTTCTTAGATCTATTTGATGCATGATCGAACTGAAGCTTCATGTATACCCCTTCAATTTTAGCCTCATGCATGTTAAACATATTTTGGATACTAAAATTTCCAATCTGATAAGGGTGGAGAATATTTAAAAGTTTATAACATCTTTTTTGCTTGCTTGGTTTTGCACATCGTTTTTAAGCCCATACCTACATCAACAAAATGGTTCTACCGAACACAAACATCATCATAATGTTGAAATTGGCGTTGCCCTTCTAGCTTATGCCTATATCTATACCACTATATAATACACCAATTTAAATTGTGCTAAACCTACTCAATTAAATCACCCCCACACCCATAACCTTCACTATATCCACCAAACAAATTGCACCCACACATAATACACTTTTATAACCAACAGTTCATATTGCTAGATAACTATCCTTTTTCTCACTCACTCAAATCCAATGACTAATATTATTTGAATCATCCTCCCTCTCTCTTAGTGACCTGTTGGGGTCGTGCTTCGGTGCGCCGAAGGTCTCACACGAAGAAGCAGCTTCGGCTGAAGTCGTCTCCAAGAGATGGCCGAAGGTCCCTTTTCATGGAGCTTCGGCGTTTTAAACCGACATAGAGATAGAATGACCTTTTTATACATATAGGTTTGAGTCAATGCTATAAACTTTCGCAAGGGGCATAATTGTAATTTGTCACAGGCTGCGACCTGTGCCTATAAATAGATGAACAGTACCTCTGTACTATTCACGTGAACCTGTCATTTGCTTTCACATCACGCTTGTACTTTTGCCTTCTGCAGGACCGAAGGTACATTTGTAATTCAAAGTCATTTATATTCATTAATACAAGTAGAGATAATTCTATGACAATATTTAAATGTTTATTCCATATTCTATGATTTATGTGAATGCTTCATTCTTCGTTGTTATGCTTACGAAGGTATGTCCTTCGTAACCTTCGTCCGAGATGCTTTATATCCCGAAGGGATATATCGTTATGGAGGACGAAGGATCTTAACACTTAACATTTTTTGTGTTGCCTTGTTCTTAATTCTTAGCATTTGAGAACAAGTCCCCAACATTGGCGCCCACCTCCGGTCAACTCACTTCCACCTTTCTGAGCTGATGGCTTCGTTCAACACCCAAGCTGGAGCTGCTTCGGCTTCGAAGCTGGTGCTCCCGATAACAGGCGGTTCTTGCTCAGAGCCAGCTAACAAAAAGCAGAAGAAGGAGGCTCAGAGAAGAGTACAGCATGTTGGAGTGCAGGGACCCTTCATTAAGTCAAAATGGTCTCATATTCCGATTACCTTCTCTCAGGAAGATCTTCAGCTCAAGGACTATCCTCACAATGATGCTATGGTCATTTCCTGTGTGATCAAAGGGTTTCTGGTTCACAATGTCCTAGTTGACACAGGCAGTGCAGCTGACATTATATTTGCCAAAGCCTTCAGACAGATGCAAGAGCCTGAAGACAAGATTCATGATGCTACGCACCCTCTTTGTGGCTTCGGAGGGCGGCAGATTGTGGCACTCGGGAAGATTACCATGCCGGTAACCTTCGGATTTGTTAATAACACAAGGACTGAGCAAATTGTGTTTGATATTGTTGACATGGAATACCCCTACAACGCCATCATTGGTCGTGGTACCCTAAATGCTTTTGAAGCAATTCTTCACCCAGCTTATCTTTGCATGAAGATACCTTCGGACCAAGGGCCTATTGCTATTCATGGGAGTCAGGAAGCTGCCAGAAGGGCCGAAGGAAGCTGGACTGATTCCAAGGCAATCCATAATATAGATGGAGTTGAAGCTTGTGAACAGTACAAGTTCAGGAGGGAAAAGGCAGCTTCGGCTGATCAGCCGAAGCCCATGCTGCTGTGTGAGGATATAGCAGAGCAGAAGGTGCTATTGGGCTCGCAATTATCTGAAGATCAAGAGAAAACCTTGATAAGGTTTTTATTCAACAATAAAGATGTTTTTGCATGGTCAGCCAATGATCTTTGTGGAGTGAATCGGGATGTTATTGAACATTCGCTCAATATTGACCCATCCTTCAGACCCCGCAAGCAGAGGCTTCGGAAAATGTCTGATGACAAGGCCGAAGGGGCTCGCAACGAAGTAAAAAGACTCCTAAGTGCAGGAGTTATCAGAGAAGTGAAGTATCCAGAATGGCTAGCTAACACTGTTATGGTGAAGAAGGCTAATGGAAAGTGGAGAATGTGTATTGATTTCACAGATCTCAACAAGGCTTGTCCGAAGGACGAGTTCCCGTTGCCAAGGATAGACTCTTTAGTTGATGCAGCAGCTTCTTCGGAACTCATGAGTCTCCTGGATTGTTACTCAGGCTATCATCAAATCTGGATGAAAAAGGAGGATGAGCCGAAGACTAGTTTTATAACCCCAAGTGGTACATATTGCTATCTTCGGATGCCTGAGGGGCTTAAGAATGCAGGAGGGAGTTTCAGCAGGATGACTGCGAAGGTTCTCCAATCTCAGATAGGCAGAAATGTGTTGACCTATGTTGATGACATTATTGTAAAAAGCACGAAGCAAGAAGACCATATTGCTGATCTGCAGGAGACCTTCGCCAGCTTCAGACAAGCTGGTCTGAAGCTGAATCCAGAAAAATGTGTCTTCGGAGTAAAGAAGGGTAAGTTCCTTGGATGCTTGGTTTCAACAAAGGGAATTGAAGCTAATCCAAACAAAATCGAAGCTATACTTCGAATGGAGCCACCAACCACAAGAAAGGGGGCCCAAAGATTGACAGGAAGACTGGCATCTCTTAACAGATTTATATCCAGATCAGCGGAAAGAAATCTACCCTTCTTCGAGGTGTTAAAATCAGCTGAAGTCTTTCAATGGGGCCCAGCTCAACAAAAAGCTTTCGAAGAACTCAAGCAATACCTGATAGATCTAACAACATTAACTCCACCAATGCCAGGGGCTCCTCTGTTGTTGTATGTGGCAGCTTCGCACTCAGCAGTAAGTGCGGCGCTTGTGCAGGAGAAGTTTGATGGACAAATCAAGAAGCAGGTCCCAGTATATTTTGTATCTGAGGTCCTTAGTGTCTCAAAGAAAAATTATACAGAACTGGAGAAGGTGTTGTATGCCGTTCTAATGGCATCTAGGAAGCTTCGGCATTATTTTCAGGCATATAATATTATTGTTCCTTCTTCACAGCCGTTGAAAGATATCATGAGAAATAAAGAAGCTACTGGCCGAATTGGAAAATGGGCTGCGGAGCTTAATGAATTTTACATTGATTATGTGCACAGATCCTCGATCCAGTCTCAAGCATTGGCAGATTTTATTGCCGACTGGACGCCAGGGGCTCAGGGCGAAGAAGCAATTAAAGATGCCGAAGCATGGACAGTGTTTTGTGATGGCTCCTGGGGAACCTTCGGAGCAGGAGCAGCTGCTGTTTTGGTTTCACCGTCCAAGGTTAAAACTTGCTATGCAGCAAGACTGGACTTCAGCTGCACAAATAATATTGCTGAGTACGAAGCCTTGCTCCTAGGCCTTCGGAAACTAAAGGCGATGGGGATCAGGAGGGCGATCCTTAAAACTGATTCTCAGATTGTTTCGGGTCATATTGACAAAAGTTGCAAGGCTAAAGACCCGAAGCTTGAAAAATACCTAGACACAGTCCGAAGGATCGAAGCTTCCTTCGAAGGATTTTCTGTTAAGAATATCCCTCGAGGGCAAAATGAACATGCTGATTTGTTAGCCAGGTCTGCAGCACAGGGGCTGCCGCTACCTTCGGATGTATTCTTCGAAACAATAAAGGCACCTTCAGTGGAGTTACTTGAAAGAGCAGTTCTTACTATTTCTCCTGTGTACAGTGAAGATTGGAGAACTGAAATAATTTCTTACCTTCAGGGCAACTTCCTATCAGATGACGAAGCTTATAATAAAAGAATAGAGGCAAGAGCTCGACCGTATATCATTATAGAAGGGGAGTTATACAAGCATGGAGTTTGTGCCCCATTGCTCAAGTGCTTGTCTAGAGCCGAAGGTATAGAGTTGATGAAGGAGATACATGCAGGCCTTTGTGGATCCCACATCGGATCCAGGCCGTTACTTGGAAAAGTGTTCCGTCAAGGATTTTATTGGCCGAAGGCAGCTTCGGATGCAGCTGAGTTAGTTCAAAAGTGCGAAGGTTGTCAGAAATGTGCAAGAGATCAAAAGCAACCTTCGTCTTTGACACAGCTAATACAACCCATCTGGCCATTGCAAAGGTGGGGCCTCGATCTGCTGGGCCCATTACCACCGGCTCAGGGCAATCTGAAATATGTTGTAGTTGCTGTGGAATATTTTTCCAAGTGGATTGAGGCGAAGCCATTAGCTACAATAACTTCGGCCACTGTCCAAAAATTTTTCTGGCAGAATATTGTCTGTCGCTTCGGAGTGCCGAAGGCTATAACTGTAGATAATGGAACACAATTTGACTCCGAAGAATTCAGAAATTTTTGTGATCAAATTGGCACAAAGATCCACTTTGCGTCAGTCAGGCACCCGGAGTCAAATGGGCTTGTTGAAAGGGCCAACGGCATCATAATGACAGGAATAATGAAGCTAATCTTCAATCAACCAAGGGGAAAGTGGCCAGATCAGCTTACCAAAGTGGTATGGAGCCATAACACAACAGCATCAAGATCTACAGGCTTTACCCCATTTAAGTTGTTATTTGGTGACGAAGCAATAACCCCGGAAGAGGCCAAAGCTGGATCAATAAGAGTGGTAGCTTCGGCAGAATCAGGTCCCGAAGATACTTGTCTCGTGGAAAAAGATGCCTTAGAAGGGATCAGGCTCCAGGCCGTAGAGAATATCAATAAGTACCAGGCTGAAACAGTTAAATGGCGAGATAGAAAGGTCCGGCTAAAAAATATTGAGCCAGGACACTTGGTGCTTCGGAGAGTGGCCAATCCGGATACAGTGGGCAAATTGCAACTGAAATGGGAAGGGCCTTTCTTAGTAGCATCTTCGTCAAGGCCTGGTTCGTACAGACTGAAGGACATGGATGGCAATGAAATTCCAAGATCTTGGAATGCGGATGAGCTTCGGCGGTTTTATGTATAACTCGATGTAATTTTGACTTTTCTTTTCTTTTTCATGGCACCCTTTTCCTTTCTAAAGGGGGAGAAAGGTTTTTAATGGGGCCATCACATGTAATTTTTCTTTTTAGTTTTATAAGAGCAAAATCCCCCAAAGATGTACATGTAAAAGCTGAGAGCGCACCATCGAGTGCCGAAACTGAAAAAGAGAAAAAGCTCCGAAGACGTCCCTAAGGGGATGCAGAGCTTACAGCGAAAAGTCAACGCTGATTCCGCCGAAAGTAAAAGGCGAAGAAGCTCCAAAGACGTTCCCAAGGGAATGCAGAGCTTATACCGTCTAAGTAAAAGACGAAGAAGCTCCAAAGACGTCCCTAAGGGGATGCAGAGCTTACAGCGAAAAGTCAACGCTGATATTGCCTAAGTAAGAGGCGAAGAAGCTCCAAAGTCGTTCCTAAGGGAATGCAGAGCTAATGTGTGGTTGTTTCCAAGTAATGGCTGACAATATGGCTTCGGACATATGCTTCGGACGTTCATTCGTGCATTACATTACATCATAACATTCGCATGCATAAGCATTCATTCATAGCATTTGTGTTCCCAAGTGGCTGCTTCGGCAAAAAAGCTTCGGAGAAGTGCCTTTTTATGACTTGTTACGCTATGTTGTGTGCAAAAGTGAAAAGTTCCGTTGCTTTGGCACAAAGAAAAGTTTCAGTATAAGGGAGAACTGGATTTTTATGAATCGTTGTGTAAAAGAGTAGTAGTCTTTTATGTTTTGTCATGTAAAGGAAAGCTTCGGCAGAAAAGAGAAAGTAGTTTTTTATGTTTTGTAAAGGAAAGCTTCGGCAGAAAAGAGAAAGTAGTTTTTAATATTTTGTACAGAAAAGCTTCGGCAGAAAGGAGAAGTAGTCTTTTATGTTTTGTCATGTACAAAAAAGCAAAGCTTCGGCAAAAAGAGGAAGCGACCTTTTAGGCTTCGTTGTGTACGAAAAGAAGGGAAGGTGTTTTTTCGCCTTCGGCTCAAAATACTGATTTCGTCCACAACAAAGCGTCTCAAGCAAAGGGTAAGAATATATTACAAGGTATGTACAAAGTTCCTTGAAGATAGTCTAGTTGTCTTTACAAGAATTGTTACAAAAATATCCTGAGTTTTTCTACAGTACACTTCTACTGATCTTCATTAAGTTTCAGCTTCGACGACATAATTTAGGCATCATCTTCACCTTCGTCATCCTACATAAATTAAGAGTTTATGAGTAAAAATCAAGAGCAAAGGAAAAGGTAACTCCGAAGTATCATTTCTTACTGGTTCAAGATGACTTCGTGCTTCGTCTCCAGCTTTCTCCCGCCCGCCTTTTGTCCATATCATTTTTATAAATCTATTGGAGATGCTTCGGGCGAGGTCAGGCATATCATCCAGGATTGTTGGAGATAAGGTGAAGTTGGGCCTGTTGACAATTTTTCCGTGTTCGCAGCCGGCCTTCAGAAATGCAGCAGCGGTCCCTCGAGAAGCCACCCAGGCACAGAAGTCACCATGCCCAGCTATGACTTCGTCGAGCTCGTCAATCTCCCCCTCAATGTGTTCAAAGGTTTTTGGTAGATCTTCAGCTGAGGGGGTAAATTTTTCGCTGCTAGCTCCAACCGAGTAAAAAATCTTTCTTAATCGTTGAATGCACCTGTTGCTAAATTCCACACATTTTTCTTGAAGATTTGTCAGTAGTTTTCTCAAATCTGAATTCTGCTGAGCTTCGGCTTCAAGTTTTTCATTGAGATCTTGTTTTTCTCGTTCGAACTGCTCGGACTGGCGGAGAAGCTTCGAGTTTAGTTCTGATATTTTTGCTTCAGCTTCCGCCAGTAAGCCTTCGGCTGCCTGGAGCTCAAAGTTCTTTTTCTCAAAAGCATCTGATTGCTCCTTTATTTTGTTCTCTAAATTTTCAATTATAGCTTCGTGCTTCTTATCTTCTAGATCTTGCTGCATCCTCAAAGCTTTGCTTAGAAGCATGCTCTACAAATAAACAACCTTCGTTAAAGAATATTGCCATTATTAAAAAACAATAGAAGTTAGGGAGAAGGATGTTTACCTTGAAATTTGAATAAAATAAGCTGCCGACGATATGTTGTCGTCGGTAGCGGCTGATGTCTGTCTCTAGCTTCGGAAAACCGATACTCTTTGATAGAGTACCGATGACCTTAGCTCCAGCTGAGTCCCGGATGCAGCCCAGTTGTTCGTCATCAATGCCCCCAAATAGGAGGGCACCTGACTTGTAGCCGCAAGACTTGGCGTAGTCTTTAAGTTCTTCTATTTCGTCCTTCGTCAGTTTTTGCCCAACTAAGTTCTGGAAAGAGTAGGCTTCGTCGTCCGAAGGGTCTTCGGCTATTTCTTTTCCTTTCTCAGGCACTGTGGCCATGGTTTTTTCAGTAGTCGCATCAGCTTCTTCCGCAGCCATGTCTTCCAAAATCTTGTTGATATTCTCAATCGTGGATTTTAAGTTTGTATCTTCGGCTGTAGCGGCTTCGGTAGCCGCGACCCCCGAAGCTACGCCCTCGACGATTGCTGTATCTTCGGCAGCTGCCGATTTTTGGATTGACGCCCTTGGCGGCGTCTTATCGATAACTTCAGTTACCGCAATGATTCTTTGCCGCTTGGGTTTGCTTGTCTTCGTCTGATCCGGCTCGTCCACCTTTCGAAAAAGCTTCGTCAGTTGGAGCCCTAGTGGACTTAGCTTCGTGGGCATGGGTTCAGTCATTACCTTTAAAATTTCATCCACATCGCTGGTAGAAGGCGGTGTGGGGGACCCCTCTTCTTCGGGAGATTGGCGCTTCGGAGTGGATATTGTTCTTTTCTTGATAATTTTCTTTTTCTTTGCTGGTCCTTCTTCACCTCTGATCAGAGTTTCGGTTTCAGCCACTCTTTTTCTTTTGTGGCCTTCGGCACCCTTATTCAACTGCTCATAGTCTGGATACTCGAGGCCCAGGGCATCGAATACTCGGTTCAGCCTTCGCTTCGGTCGGGTGCCGAAGGCTGCTGTCATTAATTGATCCTCCTTTTTGGAGTAATTCCCCAAGATTTCATTGCACATTGTCTCAACTGTGTCTAACCACTCTTTGCAGGGTTTCTTAAAGTACTTCTTGAATTTAAAGTGATAAGGCAGACGAACTAGCTCCCCCTCCTTCTTCTCTCCCTCCAGCTTCGGCATTTCCCACTCTTTTAGAGTAGGGAAAACCCTGAATGCCAAGAATTCCTGAACTAGATCCCTGGTGCCAATATTTTTTGAGATAATTTCAAATTCACCCAGAGCAGCCCAGGTGGGACCCTTTAAATCACCGATGCGGCAGCGTGGCCTCGTCTCTCCGAAGATTAATTCCAGAGGGCTTTGTACCAATTTTTCTCTGTCTTCGTCAACTTTTACGTAGAACCACTCAGACTTCCAGCCTGCTGGCCATTTGCTTCGGTAGCTGATGACAGGACACTTTGTTGTCTTCCGGTAGGCAAAATTGTAACAGCCGAAATTATCGTGTAGTCCGTCTGTTCTGGCCTTTGTTTGGTAATGTAATTCGTGGGCTCGGCAGAAGCTGTCGGCAAACGGTTCCACAGCTTGGCTTCGGAGGGCCCAGATATAAACATTGAGTCTAACGATGGCGTTAGGAGTCAATTGGTGAAAATAAATGCCAAATTTTTGCAACACATCTCCAATAATTCCATGGAGAGGAAATCTCAGCCCAGCTTTTAAAAAGCTTTTGAAAATTACAATCTCATCCTTCTCTGGCTTCGGGGTAGACTCCTCTCCCCCGAAGCGAAGTAGCTTCTTCTGATCTTCATTGAAAAAACCTGCTTTTACCATCTTCGCAAGGTCAGCTTTTGAAACAGTTGATTTTCCAAAATCCAGGTGACTGGGCTTGCTGGGTGTAGCAATGTCGTAGTCATCTTCGGAGTCAGTCCCATCAATGTTTTCTTCTTCGGCTGTTGTCGGGTTTGCTTCGGCACCAGGCCCCTCTTCCGCAGTCACTAGACCGGAGCGCTGCATCGCTTCGGAGATGGGCACAGTGCCTGAACTTTCGGCTTCGTCTCCCTCACGAACAACTTTGGCAGTAGTTCGCACTCTCGCCATTTGATTCTGAGTTTGGGGAAGTCAGAAACCTTTTTCTTTTTTCTTTTTTCCCGAAGCTCTTCTTTCTGACGAAGCAAGCGTCGAGACGGACCTTCGTTCGATTTTGGGATTTAAGCTTCGGCTATGATGGAAAATTTCGGCAGCGAAACAGTGCAAATAGCAATGAATGCTGTGGTAACTTCACACCTACCTGCTTGTTTATATAGTACTGCAGGTAAGAAGGCGAAGCGGCGGAATTGTTACACCAGGCGCGCCGTAACTTGTACTCGCTGCGCAGTGGACCGCAAGGATCAAACAGTAACTCTGCAAGGTGGGACCGACACGCGCTCGGAAGTCGGATCGTTTCTCCGCAACGAGCTCAGGGAAGGTGTTTTTTGGACCTTCGGCTTCCCGAAGCTGAAGAGGCTTTTTTCACGGGTCAAGCTCGTTACGAAGAACGATCTAGCACCGCGAAAGGGGCTACTGTTGGGGTCGTGCTTCGGTGCGCCGAAGGTCTCACACGAAGAAGCAGCTTCGGCTGAAGTCGTCTCCAAGAGATGGCCGAAGGTCCCTTTTCATGGAGCTTCGGCGTTTTAAACCGACATAGAGATAGAATGACCTTTTTATACATATAGGTTTGAGTCAATGCTATAAACTTTCGCAAGGGGCATAATTGTAATTTGTCACAGGCTGCGACCTGTGCCTATAAATAGATGAACAGTACCTCTGTACTATTCACGTGAACCTGTCATTTGCTTTCACATCACGCTTGTACTTTTGCCTTCTGCAGGACCGAAGGTACATTTGTAATTCAAAGTCATTTATATTCATTAATACAAGTAGAGATAATTCTATGACAATATTTAAATGTTTATTCCATATTCTATGATTTATGTGAATGCTTCATTCTTCGTTGTTATGCTTACGAAGGTATGTCCTTCGTAACCTTCGTCCGAGATGCTTTATATCCCGAAGGGATATATCGTTATGGAGGACGAAGGATCTTAACACTTAACATTTTTTGTGTTGCCTTGTTCTTAATTCTTAGCATTTGAGAACAAGTCCCCAACATGACCCCCTTCAGTGATCCGGTCACTGCCGCCACATCCCTTCCGCCACATCCACCCCTCCGTGATCCCGCTGTCAGTTTCATTGATATCGTTGCGCCCGCAAAAAGTGGCAAGAAGCGCGCGTCAAATACGACTTGCGTTGTGGGCCTTGCAGCAGGAGAGGCGTTCTACATTGTGGTAGTGGGCATTGTTTTGTCATGGTCTCGTCTGTCAACAAGGCAAGCGTTCCTCCGTATGATCACATCTAGTTGTCTTACTGACTAAACCAAGGCCTAATAGCCATGGAAATATCATTGCTTGCTCCTAAATATGTCGTTGCTTTTCTGTCCAAATTACTAGCTCGCCCGTTTGAACTGAATGTATTTGTTCTAGGGGATATACTGTATACTCTGAGCTATTTGACAAATGGCCAATAGTCTTTATATTGTTCATCGTAAAAGAACTTCCCCTCATTTGTGGCACTGTTGTCATAGACGTCAATCCCACCCCTCGCGCTGTCGTCATCGATCTGTCCCCTCACCTCTGTGGGATCGTAGCGTTAGCATGACCTTTATGCTAGTTTTTCTTAAGTTTTGATGAAGCATTCTTGCCTCAACATACCTCATCAATCGCCTTCCCATGCGTGTAATAGACAATAAGTGCACATTAGAACGACTCTTTAATATTCCTAACTACTTCTTGTTAAAAGTTTTTAGATGTGCATGTTGGCCTCACCTTCATATTTACATAAACAAGACTTTTATTTCATTTAAAAGAGTGCATATTTTTAGGCTACAACTCACTCTATAAAGGGTACAAGTGTTTTGACGCTGATTCTGATCGCATCTATATTTATCATGATGTCATATTTAATGAAAATGTCTTCCCATCACCACCTAGCTCTTCCCATTCCTCACAGCCAACCCATGGTAATTTTTCTATTTCGTGCAACTTATATTTGCGTAATAATAGTACTAATTTGGAGCATGATCATATGCATATACACTTTCCTGCTAACTCTTTGGGTACAACACCTTCCATGACATCTTTGGGCATGATATACACTTTCCTCCTATAGTACTATTTGGGTATAACATCTTTGGGAATAACATTGGAAAATTTTGCGCCAGTGCAGCCTGGCTTGTTCTTGGTTCCATCACCAATGACTAGAGCACAAGATTCTTAGATAACTAACTCTATCCTTCCTACTCCTTATAAGCCATGTCTTGCTTCCACGATACTGGTGATGGGGGATAATCCCTTGGTGTCCCTTGTAGTGCATAGCACATGATCGACCCCTTCATGTCGTTCAGACAATCAACATTGGTCCCAACTATCTCCCCAGATGAGGTAGCTTCTTCTCCTCTGAATTGAAAGTTGCCTAAAGGGGGGGGGGGTGAATAGGCAAATTAAAACTTTTTCAACAAAAACTAGAAACAAACTAGGTAAAACCGTCCGGTGTCAAAACCGATGCAACTGGTTTGAACGAGCTCAACTAAAGAATGAGATATAAAACTGAATTGATCTCGAAATTCACCCAGTTAACTTTGGAAATGAGATGTTCTAAATGATCCACAGGGTTCAAAGTAGTAGATCTGAGAAGGGCACTTCTCAAAATCCACACACCAAAAAGATATGAACAAATCTTCCACGGAATGGTGAGAGAACGAAGAACACAAACAAACACAATGAGCAAGAACACAAGAGACACAAGATTTATCCCGAGGTTCGGTCACACCACCAAGGTGCCCTACTTCCTCGTTGAGGCGCCCACAAAGAGCCGGGTCTCTTTCAACCCTAATCCTCCCTTTGCCGACCACAAAGGTCAAGCTCACACACTAATCTTTGCTCAAACGAGCGGGTAATACAAACTTTATTGCGGTCTTCCACAAGATTTGGAGACTCACAAGAGACACCTAGTCGTCTAGGAGCTAGAAGCTCCAAGAGTAATGAATTCACAAAGAACTCGATGTAGTACCAAAGCTCGAATGAAGAAGAGCAAGAGAGATTTGGAGATGAAGCACAAAAACCGTAGCTCTCAAACTCACTCAAAGATTTCTCTCTAAAGATTTGAAATGGGAGAGGCAAGAGATGTGTGTGAGAGAGAGGGAGGTGTTCTTCAAGTTAGAAATGGAGTTTTGGGTCGTGCTCTTGTGTATGGGGAGAGAGGTAGGAGTGAGTATATATAGGTGGAGCTCAAAACTAGCCGTTGGGCAGATTTTTCTGTCTGAGACCGGTTGAACCGCCCCTGGCTGGTCAGGCAGACTGTCTGCCAGTCTGACTGTCAGACTGACTGGAAGACTGACCTGCGGACTGGTCAAGTTGACCAAGACCGGTTGAACCGCCCCTAAGACCGGTTCAACCGCCTGGGGTAGGTTGACAGACAGTTGCCAGTCAGACTGGCAGACTGCAAGTTAGACTGCAAAAACAGGTCCTGACATCGGTTGAACCGCCCCTAGGGCTGGTTCAACCGCCTGGGGGTCACACTGGCAGTCAGTCTGCCAGTCAGGAGGTCAGACTGGTCAGGTGACCCTGACACCGGTTGAACATCCCCTAGGACCGGTTCAACCGGTTTTGACCAGTGAGGTCCGGGGAAAATACCCCGGCTGAACTTTCCCTGGACACCGGTTGAACCTCTCTGGACCCCGGTTGAACTTGCCCTGGACCCCGGTTGAACCTCTCTAGACCCCGGTTGAACTTGCCCTGGACCCCGGTTGAAGTTGAAGTTCAGGTGGAGTTGAGAAAGCTCAACTCAGCTGAAGTTCAGCTCAGCTGAAAAGCTCAGCTGCAGCTAAAGAAGCTCAGCTCAGCTGAAGTTCAGCTCAGCTAAAAAGCTCAGCTGCAGTTTAAGAAGTTCAGCTGCTTTTCAACAAGAACACTCTAGGTTTCTCAAACCTAACCACGGTCAACCATAGAATGTTCAAGAGATTTTTGGTTTTCAAAAATAGCTTTTGAATATAGAGGCTTGAGCTTTGGCAAACACCAACCTTCTTTTTTTGGATCCCTCTTTATAGTACGACGATTCCTATACTCAAGTTAAATAAAGTATAATTAAGTAAACTCCTTGAGTAATTGGCATCTCATGTGTGATTTCTCCATGGCGTTGCTTCATAAGGATCACAAACATCTTTGTCTCACCTTTTGAAGCAAACATAAATCAAACCCTGTGACTTGTACCATATTACCATGTATGAGTTCAAATCATGGCTTCAAGTCACCTTGCTGATGCATCAACATGTTATAACTCTTCATAGCTGATTAGTTCATTGACTAAGTGCAAGTACTCTCTTCTTCACCTTAGCCATGGTACCTCGGTCCACAAGCCGTCGCTTGGCCTTCACCTTCGCTTAGTTCCTCGAAGCCCTTTCCTTGCTATCTTCACCCTATCAAGCCATTCTTGAGTCACATCATTTTGAGCATCCATTGAGAGAATCATTTCTTCAATATTATGAACCTTGCTTGAATGTCTTCTAGATATAACTGTTAAGATTAATCAAGCTCTAGTTTGATTATCATAGAAGCATATATGGACTGATAGTAATATGGTCAAGCCAATTCACGATTCCTCATATCTTATTCACTTTGGCTTGACCTATCCTCTTAATCACTTCATCCTCTATTCTGATCATATGTATGTAGTGATTTCTCAGGTCTTGTCCATATATTCAAACCAATGTAGAGATCATATTATAAACATTTGCATTGTCTCATTGGTTATTTAACCTCGTGTTGAACCTTTGTTCACTGATCATTATACACTATTCAAGTATGTTCATTATACTGAATTTCCTGTTCAACACTTAGCAAACTCGTTAGACCTTCAAATGTGTTGTTATCCAAATCACCAAAACTCACAAAAGGGATGAATGCACTTTCAATCTCCCCCTTTTTGGTGATTGATGACAACACATTTAAAGCTTACATAAGATTTGATAAATAAGATTTTGAATCCTATGATATAGTTTCCTCCCCCTAAATATGTGCATTTCAGAAAAATAACACTTTTGTACTCAAATGCCAAAAGCACATATTTGGGTCAAAGTATGGAGACAACTTATATCATACTATTCATGGGGTGCAGTGTGCCATAAAATAAACGTGATGTTCATGACATAGTATGCACTCATCAATTTTCTACATCTTATGTTTTTCTTATGACTTCCCCTTTTGTTAATTATTTCTCCCCTTTTTAAAGTCTTCTAACACTTAGTTACATAAGACTAAAGTTTTCTTATGATTAAGCAAGATGGGAACACACTATTATGAAAAAGGGTCCTTAGATGGCACAAAGGTAATGGATAAGTGTCATAAGTGATGTACCTTTGTGTTTTACCTTTTCAAGGGGTTTCCAGACTTGTGTTGGATTTAGAATTCATTAGCAAGCTCTTGTTGCCATAGTTGTGACTTATGTCCAAGATATCAAATGAAGATTGTCATTTATTGGAGCAAAGAATCTTTTATACCCATCAAATTTGCAGTGGAAGCGATTGTCTTTGCCTGAAGATTCCTTTCTAATTTGAGACTACACACATAATAGACTTGAAAATGAAGTTAGTCTCAAAGATTCAAATCATAGACTATTCTCCCCCTAAATGTGTGCATACAAGTGATGAATACTTGTTTAACTTATGCACTTCGACTTGTGAGGCTAGGGGATTAAGTCCTACAATTTGAACCTTGGTACAAATAAAGTACGAAAATGTGAAATTGTACCAATTGAAGGAATTGCTCATAATCCAAAAGGTATACTAATAGACATGATATGCAATATTTTAAGCCAAGATTCTTGAGAAGTTAGCATGTTTGACTCATACCTCACTAAGATGACTTAAGACAAACTTATGACATCACCACAAGAGGTATTAATCAAATATCTAGAGATTCCTTAATCGTCACCACAAGTGCAACCTTATGGCGTGACTTAAGATATTGCATATACATGCACACACTAGCATGTAAGAGCCTAGATACACAATTGTAATACAATAGTTCATGGAGTGACACACCTTTGTTCTACGCCACATGGTCTCCATTATAATCATGAATTTCCATCTTAGCTTTTGATAGGCTTGACATTTCAAAGAGAAACTTATCCTCTTCAAACAATCAAGAGAAATTCTTCATTTCTATGGAACCATTCATCCTCATTTGATGTTCTCCAAGGTGTGAGACTACACAACATGAACTTGAAAGAATTCATTAGTCTCACAAGATATAGGCTAAACTCTCCCTCAATTTGTGCATGCAAGAGTACACAAAGTACACTTATGCACATCAACAATACGAGGTTAAAGGAGATGTTTGCATTATATCTTGGTTTAACATAACATGCTTTACATAAATGATGAAAATTAAACCAATTGAAAGTTTAAGAATTGAAAGTATATCAATTGAAATCCTGAAGGGTAAATCATGCTAATATGAACCTTAAACCTCATAATAAAGGATATCATATAAATATGTCACTACATCTTCATTATTTGGTTGACAAAAAAAACTCCCTTCTTGAATCGTTGTGATCTCTTTTCTCTTTATGATTTCATCCAACCAAGTGATCTTGAACTTCTTTCATCTTTTCTTGATTTGATCATACTTGATATAAGACCTATTGAAACTCAATGATTGAAAGAACCAAGACTCTTATATCCATAGATTTTGAATCCATCTTGAAGGCACTTGGAAGGACCTTATTGAAACACTTAGAAAAGAGAGCATTAGAAACACAAGGGAGGGTTTCACAAATGATGATCCTTATATGTGGATGGCAAATGAATCATCATTATTGAAACCGAAAAGGATAGACTAAATTCCTTTAAATTAGTGCACACATATAGTTAATGTCAAAGTTATATGCACTATTGAACATTTTACATTGCAAGGAATTTAACCTATACTATGGTACATCCCACTAAGGATAGAATACTAAAACAACTGAAGGAGAGGAAGTTTTCATACCTTGGCCTCTTATCAACTTCATCTTACTTTAGTTGAATAGTATCCTTAAGCTTGTGATTTATCCAATTTAAAACAAGCATCATCTCTTAACATAGATTTTCTATGGATAAACTCAACACAAGAGATGACATTAGTAGCACAAGCACTAGTTTCTTATTTAGCAACCCTTTATATGCGAAAGACAAGCGTGTTGCTAAAAATAGAGAAACCTCATAATATGGACTAAATTTCCCTTGAGCCCTTAAGCACAATATATTTTGAATGATATGGATAATATGCATGGTTATTCAATGAAGTCTAAAGGGATAACTTAATCCATATTATGGTGAGTGTCTAATATAGAAGAATCAAATCCAAATTAACTAGAGAGAGAGTACATCACATAGTTTTGGATTTGTTGACCATATGATAATATTCATTTATCTTCCAATTGGACCTTTATTTCATAATCAATAACTGATGTATATCCTCAAGTGCTTCTTTTCCCTTAGTGGCTACACAAGTCACAAAAGAGATAAGATTTGAAAATAATATGCACTTGAGATTCAGTTGTTACCACCCTTGCTACTATCTCCAAATATGATTTATATATTCATTATCGAGCACCCAACTTGATCCATTGAAGGAGTGATCCTGCAAAACAAGTTTAAGCTTCGTATTTTGGTACCCAATTTTAATTGGGTCCTTTAAGATTAGTAGTAAGAGCCTTGGGTACCCACACATTCCTTATTGTGGCCTTTCTCTTTGTGTAGGCATCCACATATACTTGACAACCATCTTACTATGGTTCCAAGTTAATATCTAAACTCACAGATAAGAGCAAGAGTTAAGAATATGTCACACCCGGTTCCAGGGGGTAGAACCGAGCGCATACCATATGTGTGCCAGGATCCATTTCCACACATATGTTGACGTCACAAGTGTAATATATCAAAAGACAATGCAATAAAGGCGTAAAGAGAGTATAATACTTTATTACATCATCTGAACATTGTATCTTGAACAAGTATCACATCAAAGTAAAGCGGAAATAAATAACAGGGGCAATCTCCCACAGGAAGATGACCGGTGTATCGTTAGACTTAGAATTCCTCGTCGATAAAATCTCCATCAAAGTCTCCAGCATCACCCTCTAATCAAAATATTAGCAAGGGTGAGCTCACTTATGGTCGGGGCTCAGCAAGTGGGGGAAAAATTAATGCAGGTATAACAAGGTGAGGCTAAGGTTGAGCAGTAAGCATTTTAGTTGGTCAACATTTTATTAACAACACATGTCTTACTAATAAGTGTGAATCCCAAGTATCCCAATTAAACAAAGGAATATGAGTATAACAAAAACACTTAAGTGAAACCACTTAAGCAAATTATTGGCAGATCATCGGATCTCAATTTAATTCCATCTTCAAGTTCAATTATCATGTGAGGAGTCCAGGTCGCTCATAACCGGGAGCACGGCTGATATATCAGTTTTACACTCTGTAGAGGTGGTACAACTTTACCCACAAGCCATGTATCCCATCTAGCCCGGGTTGATCGGACCCTTAAACACTGCCGAGGTGAATGGCTAGGGATCCATTATGAGGCTTTCACAAAATACACTTAATACGAAGCAACCCGCTAAGGTTTCTAAAGACGATGGTGGTGGCCCCCTGGGTGAGGTACCTTAGCCAAGAATACGTCCCCATGTTAACGTGGGCTGCCAGCACCTACCGCTCCCCCTCTTGCCCATATTTTAGGTAAGGTTGCTAGGCACTAAGCATATAGAGCTAATTACCAAAGCCAGAGCCATGATAGCACTCGTGGTCGCACTGTTATCCTGGATGGTCACTCCATGTTCCAATTATTTCGGAATAATGTTATCTTAACCATCGGGTTAATGTCATAATTGCCAATTATTTTTTTGGAACATTAAAACCAACTAATGAGTGACATTAAAAATCATTAAGTTGAGCGATAGCATAAATTTTGCACAGCTTAATAATTTTCCCAGGTTAAACAAGGAATACATGTAGTAAATCTAGAAAATCCTTAATTAGGTAAACCCATCAAATTATGCAATATATCAAAATGTAAACATTATTATATGCAATGAGTAGGTACAAACAGAATATGCAGAGGGATAATCCACTTGCCTTGCTCAAACGCGTCCTGTGGTTCGTCTTCGAACGTATTCGAATCCTCTACCACACAGTCGACTTCTAATAGAGTCGCACATCGCACATATAGAGATAAAACATACACCAATAAATAAACACGCACCATTATATAAACATACACCATTCAACAAACAATAAAACATACATTATACAAATCATACTTATAAAAGGAAGACATCTAAAAATAAAACTTGATTTGTAACTATAATATAAGTCTATTCATATCGACGATCATCTCATTTGCTATAGGGTAAAATACTAATCATTTAGTCTTGATAATTCACTAGAGAGATCTATGAGGCAAATTTGACTATGGAAGTGTGTACTGTATAACTTCATTAATATCGATATAGTGCTAAATCAAACTCTATGGAGTTAGTTTAATTAGCTAATCAATTATTTCTACTGGATAGTACGTGGGGTATATTTTATTATTTCTTTCTAAAAGAAAATTATAGTAGACGTTACAATATTATTTAAAAAGTCACGTAACCTTGATATTTAAGAGAACTAAATTAACCTACCAATTTAATTCTACTATTTAGTTTACAGTGGACATAGTCGCTATATTATTTTATTAATCGAGACTCTAGCATGACTAGCAATTGGTGTATGATCGCACATACGAACACATACGGTGTGACTAAAAATTTATAGTTCATCCTGAGCAAAGTTAACCGTAGGATTATTCACTAGTATTTTTGTTACAAATATATGGCCTATGTACCTATCCCTTAATCCTTCATTCTAGTAATCTGTATTTAAATTAATTCTCAACAGACATAACCAAATTAAGGTACACAAATGTGAAATGTAGCATACACTAATTAAAATAGATCATCACATTCATATAAAATTAATCGTTCATTATACACGTGATTTCAAACTAAAGAATATACAACTAAAATTTCATAATGATACCGAAATTAGGTCATGATAGCACCTAAAATCACGTGGGCTTATTTTCTCTTCTTTTGAGCTAGAAAAATTTATCTAAATAATTTTTACACAGTATCACAGGCTAGATTCAATTGCGTTCACCTAGCTGTTACTTGTGCTGGGGCACGACTGGCGGCGTCGAGGTCAACCTGGCTAGCGCTGAGCAGAGGGAAGCAGAGGGGAGACGACATGGACGAGCAGGCAACCTCGTCGGCGATGGGAAGAAGCCAATGGCGCCTGGAGTCGTTCCCCATACAGACGGCGCTAAGCGGTGGCCTGAGTACAGAGAGTGAGGAGGGAGCAGAGACGCATAGGCTGGGCAGGGATTGAGCGGAGGCTAGCTGTGATGTATTTATAGAGAGCTTAGGGGAGAGATTATGGCCGGTTTAAAGGCTCCGTGATGGCCCTTAGATGCACCGTTTCATTCCACTACGAAAACAAGAACTGTAAACACCATTAATGGAGGAGGAATGGCTCGGCAGAAGAAACTGTCACGATATTTGCGGCTGGACGTGGGCTGGGCACGGGCACTAGGCAAGGGTGGCGTGGGGAGGTGGGTAGCCGTGAGGAGTGGAGGTGATGGGGAGGTGTGGGGGATAGATATCCCCTGGGTCCACTAAAGAAGTAAAAGGCCTCACGAAAGGCCCAAGGGCCTAATAATTCGTAAGGTCATTCTTTCGTGGGCCTAGGGAAAGGCAACCAACAGAGAAGAGAAGACGTGAGACTGGACTGGTGCAAACCCGGACGGCCCACAACGTCGGACGAATGAATCGCAACAGAGACCCGACTTTCCCACGCTGAAGCCTCCATGCAACGGAGCTATGCGAGGATAAGTCGGCGAAGGTTACGCAGGATAAACTCGAGAGGTTCACTATCTTTTAGTTACTTGTTGTTATCATACCCACATGTGTTGCCCCACGGTCGAGTATATAAGGCCTAGGGGGCACCCCTTCAGAACGATCGACCCTGTTTCACTTTGCCACCCACGAAAACTCTCTGTGCCTTCAATCCAGAGAGCCCTCTTGTAACCACGCCCATATACTCACCAGGACGTAGGGTGTTACGCACTTCTAAGCGGCCCGAACCTGCAAATCTTGTCCATTGTTCCTCGTGCGATCGGCACGAACCATTTTGCTACAGTCGTCAACACCGTCCTACTCCTAAAAACACCTTGAGGGGCAACCCCGGGTGTGCGGTCGGACCCAAAACACCGACAGCTGGCGCGCCAGGTAGGGGGTGTGTCGACGATCCAAGCTAGCTCAATGGCCGTCACCTTCCACAGCAAGATCACCGTGCGTCCCGGATCTGTATTCTGCTTCGGGACAATCTCATCTGTAGCGGATGAAGAGGGAATTCTACACCGCCTCGCGGATCTGCCGGAAAAGAAGTCTCCTCCAACAAACTCCGAAAATGCTGGAAAGACGCTACCTCCGGCTCTTCGGAAAAAGACTATCTCCGGGAAGGCTGGAGCTGGAAGCTCGCTGACCCGGAAGACTCCGCTGTCTACTTCCCCGACGAAGGAATGGACACGGATTGCAAGGAAGAAGGAGACCAGGGAAAAACAAGACGTTCTTTCCGTTCCTCTGGCCTCAAAGGAGAACGGAAAGAAAGTCACCGTGACAGCAGCACCGTTCTACCCCGACGTCCTCTTCATCGGGAGAGTGGAGTCACCCGCCGTCTCTGACGATGAACCGACCGTGCCTGGAGAAGAACCACCTCAGCGAGAATCCCGCCGACGAAGGAACCGACGCAGGAACGTTCGACGACATCACGCAGCCGGAGAACGGGATCCGGAGCAGCCTGTCTCGCGAGACGAGGTCTCAGAGATAGGAGAAACTCCGGAAGAACGCGCCTTCAGGGAACGAAGGAACTCCCGACGACGTGATCGCCGGCGGACTCAGGAGCAAGCCGAGCAAAATGCAAGGCAACGACGCGAGAATCCGCTCTTCGGGCGCAACCTGAACCCCGACTTCGCCCGAGCTATGAACACGCCGAGCGAAGTCAGAGGCGTTCTAGCTCGGATAGCTGACGGACTTCCTCGGACTCCCGACGCCGAGGGATACCGACGCTTGTTCACTCAGGCGGCCAACCATCTTCTACCGCTCGCTCACCCGCCGAACGATTTGCGACACGCCATCAACAGTCGCCGAGACGCGCGAAGCTCTATCAATGCTTCGCGCGAACGGCGGCACGAGAACGAAATTCGCCGTCGGGAGGAGTATGACCGAGATCATGGCTTCCCGACTCAAAGCCAGGCCACCCGAACTGAGTCGGCAACAGCTTCAACTGGCGGTACCACCCGGGGACGGTCAAGGAACCACCACCGCCACTCCCCTCCCCGGGACAGACGTCATCCCCGACGACGGGAGGACACGTGCGGAGTATCCGCCCTTACTCCGCGCCTTAGGGCCATCCAATGGCCTCCCAACTTCAAGGTATCCAATGTCGACAAATATGAACCTAAGCAGGATCCAGGGGGTTGGTTAGCCGTCTACACCACCGCTGCTCGGGCTGCCGGAGCATCCGAAGACGTCATGACCGCGTATCTGCCCATCGTCCTTGGGCAAGATGCGCTACAGTGGCTACGACATCTACCCCGACACTGCATCGACGACTGGGAAGACTTCAGTCGATGTTTCACCGCCAACTTCCAGTCTCTCTCCGACAAGCCAGCGCAACCATGGGACCTCAAATCCATCAAGCGCCGGGGGGATGAGACTCTCCGGTCATACCTTAAAAGGTTCCAGACCATGAGAAACCGCATCCCCGAGGTCACGGAGGCGGCCGTGATCGAGGACTTCTACAGAGGATCTAATGACTCGGCTTTCGTCCGAGCCATACTACAAAAGGCGCCGACTACCTCCGAGGAGCTGTTCCGGGAAGCCGACCTCTACATCACCGCCGACGAGCGGGCCCAGGATCTCATCGGAGGAGCAAAGCCCGCACCGGCAGCACCACGGCGCGACGCGAACCAGCCATCCGACAAACGCTGGGAGAAGAGGCCTCGAGAAGAAGTACACGCCGTAGGACCACCCGCCTCTCGCGCCCGAGGAGGACCTCGTGGAGGCGAGCGCACGCTGGACGACATCCTCGACGCCCAGTGCCCGTACCACAAGGACATGCGCCACACTCTTCGAAACTGCCGGGACTTCAAGCACTCCGTCGGGCACGGCCGACCCTTCCAACCTCTACCGCCTCCTCCGCCGAGGGGAGGACCAGATGAACCACGGCAGCCCCATCAGCAGGAGGAGGGGGGAGGAGGAGCTTTCCCACACGTTGACAGGGAGGTCAACGTCATCTTCGGCGGACATGGGTCGCAGGAGAACAAAAGACAACAAAAGCTCAACGACCGCCAGATACTGGTGGCAACCACCGGTCCTCCCGCCCCATACCGGTGGTCGGAGCACCCAATTACTTTCGCTCGGGAGGATCAATGGCTCAACTTCGACCATCCAGGCAAATACCCGCTTCTCATCGATCCGGTGATCCGAGAAAGCCGGGTAAAGAAGGTGCTAGTAGACGGGGGGAGCAGCATCAACGTCACTTTCCTCCGGACACTTCAAGGCTTGGGAGTTCACCTCAAAGAGCTCCACGAGTCGGACACTCCTTTCTTTGGCATCGTGCCGACGGAAGGGGAATACCCGCTGGGCCACATCTACATGCCGGTCACCTTCGAAACTCCGGAGAACTACCGAACCGAGTTCCTGAGGTTCGAGGTGGCAAACTTCGACTGCGGGTACAACGCCATCATCGGGAGGCCGGGGCTGGCTAAGTTCATGGCCATCCCACACTATACATATATGATACTGAAGATGCCAGGACCGCAAGGAATCATAACTGTGCGCGCCGACTTCCAAGGCGCCGCAGAATGTTTCCGAGTGGCCATCCAAGCAGCCCTCACCACCAAGCCGTCAACGGTTCCTTCTACACCGGCGAACTCTAAGCCTGAGGAAGACCTCGCCGTACCGGCAAACGAAGTTCAGGCCGCGACCTCTATGCGGCCGACTGAAGAAACCAAGCGGATCAACCTGGGGTTTGCTGATGAGCGCAAGCTAGACGGCCATCATCAGCTCCAGTTTGAATGACAAATAGGAAAGCGCGCTCGTCCAGTTCCTGCAAGATAACCGAGACGTATTCGCATGGCAACCTGCGGATATGCCGGGAGTCCCGAGGGAGTTGGCCGAGCACAAATTGAAAGTCTATCCTCAGGCGAGGCCGATCCGGCAAAAGCTGCGTCGTTTCACGCCCGACAAGAGAGAGGCCATTCGTGCCGAGTTAGCTCGCTTGGTCGCGGCTGGATTTATTAGAGAAGTATTACACCCCGAGTGGTTAGCCAACCCTGTTCTTGTACTCAAAAAGAATAAAGTGGATTGGCGCATGTGCGTCGACTATACTGATCTCAACAAACACTGTCCGAAGGATCCCTTTGGGCTCCCAAGGATAGATCAGGTGGTGGATTCCACCGCTGGGTGTTCTGTGCTGTCTTTCTTAGATTGCTATTCCGGGTATCATCAGATTAGTTTGGCAAAAGAAGACGAGGAAAAAACGGCGTTCATCACCCCGTTCGGTGCTTTCTGTTATACCTCCATGCCGTTCGGCCTCAAAAACGCTGGAGCGACTTATCAGAGAGCCATTCAAACATGCTTAGCCGATCACTGGGCCAAGCGTGTGGAGGCTTACGTAGACGACATGGTGATCAAAACGGAGAATCCGGAAAACTTCATCGAAGACTTACAGCTGGTTTTCAACAGCCTGAGAAGATATAGATGGAAGCTCAATCCTGAAAAATGTGTTTTCGGGGTACCAGCAGGAAAGTTGCTCGGATTTATTGTCAGCCACCGGGGAATTGAGGCTAATCCAGATAAGATTGAAGCTATCATGAAGATGGAAGCTCCTCGGTCGCAAAAGAAGGTTCAGCGACTCACTGGATGTATGGCAGCCCTGAGCAGATTTATATCCAGGCTGGGAGAAAAAGGTCTGCCATTTTACAAACTACTCAAGAAGGTGGATAAGTTTCAATGGACTTCAGAAGCACAAGAAGCTCTAGACGCACTGAAGAAATTCCTGACAACACCACCAGTACTAAAACCGCCCCGGCGAGCTACGCCGACTCAACCGGCTGAAGATTTACTGCTATATATCTCTTGCACGACTCACGTGGTAAGCACTGCGTTGGTAGTCGAGCGAGTGGAAGGAGGGCATGCCTATCCGGTACAACATCCTGTTTACTTCATCAGTGAGGTTCTAGGCCCATCAAAGAAAAAGTATCCTCAGGTTCAGAAGCTATTATATGCAGTACTTCTAACTGCCCGCAAGCTGCGTCACTACTTTGACGATCACAAAGTCATAGTAGTTACTGGTTTTCCAATAGGAGACATTCTTCACAACAAGGAAGCCATTGGCCGAATAGCCAAGTGGGCTTGCGAGTTGGGATCCCATGATATCGAGTTCCGACCTCGCACTGCCATCAAAACTCAAGCACTGGTCGATTTCGTATCAGAGTGGACAGAACAGCAAGTTCCAGACAATCCAGAAATGGCAGAAGTATGGCGAATGTATTTTGATGGCTCGCTGAAGCTGCAGGGAGCAGGAGCAGGGATTCTCTTCACTGCACCTGGAGGCGAACACCTCAAGTATGCTCTCCAGCTGCTATTCCCGGCCTCTAACAACGCAGCCGAGTATGAAGCTTTGATACACGGATTAAACATCGCCATATCACTGGGTGTCAAGAGACTGATGGTATATGGAGATTCTCTGGTAGTCATCAGTCAGATAAACAAGGAATGAGATTGTTCAAGTGATTCAATGGGAAAATACTGCGCTGTCGTCCGAAAGCTAGAAGATAAATTCGAGGGTCTGGAGTTTCATCATATAGAAAGAGATCGGAACACGGCGGCCGATGTACTGTCCAAGCTCGGATCCGGTCGGACTCAGGTCCCGCCCGGGGTCTTCGTGCAAGAAATTCTCCAGCCGAGCATCTCGACGGATCAAATAGAAGAGTGCAACATCATAGATCAACCCAAGTCAGACTCTGATGACTGGAGGCAACCGATTATTAAGTATATAAAGAATGAAGAAGAACCAGATGACAAGAACTCGGCAGAGCGCATTGCCAGACAATCAGCTCACTATACACTCATTGGGGAGGTATTATACAGGAGGGGCGCGTCAGGTGTCCTCATGAAGTGCGTTCTCCCGTCCACCGGGAAGCAACTTCTGGAGGAAGTCCATGCAGGGCAGTGTGGAGTACATGCAGCCTCCAGGACACTAGTCGGGAAGGTCTTCAGGTCAGGATTCTATTGGCCAACAGCAAAGAACGATGCAGCCGAGTTAGTTCAGAGGTGTGAAGCTTGCCAATACCTGTCAAAGCAACAGCACATGCCCGCACAGCAACTACAGACCATACCAGTAACCTGGCCTTTCGCGTGCTGGGGACTAGATATGATTGGACCTTTCAAGAAAGCTCAAGGGGGATATACTCATGTATTGGTGGCGATTGACAAATTCACTAAATGGATAGAGTTCCAGCCCATTGCTTCTTTAACCTCTGCTAAAGCCGTAGAATTCATACAAAGCATAATATTCAGATTCGGGATACCAAACAGTATCATCACTGACTTGGGATCCAATTTCACCAGTTCAGAATTCTTTGACTTCTGCGAGCAAAAGAGCATTCAGATCAAGTACGCATCTGTAGCACATCCAAGAGCCAACGGGCAGGTTGAGCGAGCCAACAGAATGATATTGGAGGCACTCAGGAAAAGGGTCTTCGATAAGAATGAAAAATTCGCAGGAAAATGGATAAGAGAACTGCCTTATGTCGTTTGGAGCCTGAGAACCCAACCTAGCCGAGCCCTGCAAGGAAACACTCCTTTCTTCATGGTCTATGGGTCGGAGGCAGTACTACCTGCTGACCTCAAGTTTGGGGCGCCAAGATTGATCTTCGAAAGCATAGCGGAAGCTGAGGCCACCAGGCTGGAGGATATTGATGTACTTGAGGAAGAACGACTGAATGCAGTAATCCAATCAGCACGATACCAGCAGACTCTAAGGCGCTATCACGATAAGGCTGTGCGGCAACGGTTCTTTTCAGTAGGAGACCTCGTCCTCCGCCGAATTCTAACGGGGGAGGGACGGCACAAGCTATCACCCTTATGGGAAGGACCCTTCATGGTAGCAGAGGTCACTCGGCCCGGATCGTATCGCCTCACCCAGATGGATGGCACAGAAGTTGGGAACTCCTGGAACATAGAGCACCTCAGAAAGTTTTACCCCTAGCTGTATTTCAAAACAGCCGGGGCGACCATGTACTCTGTAAAGTGGAAATATGTCATCAATAAAGATAGATTTCAAAGATACTCGGTTCGTTTACGATTGACTTGCATTCTTACTTAACTCGGGGTGACCACTATGCCCTACAAACGGAGCAATCGACTTAAGTCGGCAACGACTTAAGGCGGTGCAACATGCTCACGCTTACTTAACTCGGGGTGACCACTATGCCCTACAAATGGAGCAATCGACTTAAGTCGGCAACGACTTAAGGCGGTGCAACATGCTCACGCTTACTTAACTCGGGGTGACCACTATGCCCTACAAACGGAGCAATCGACTTAAGTCGGCAACGACTTAAGGCGGTGCAACATGCTCACGCTTACTTAACTCGGGGTGACCACTATACCCTACAAACGGAGCAATCGACTTAAGTCGGCAACAACTTAAGGCGGTGCAACATGCTCACGCTTACTTAACTCGGGGTGACCACTATGCCCTACAAACGGAGCAATCGACTTAAGTCGGCAACGACCTAAGGCGGTGCAACATGCTCACGCTTACTTAACTCGGGGTGACCACTATGCCCTACAAACGGAGCAATCAACTTAAGTCGGCAACGACTTAAGGCGGTGTAACATGCTCTCGCTTACTCAACCCAGGGTGACCACTATACCCTATTAGCAGAGCTATCGGCTAAAGTCAGTGGTGGCTCGAGCCGGTGCAGTTTACTCGCGCTTGCGCAACCCAAGGGATGACTTCCATATCCCGAAAACAAACTTCATAATCATCATGCAGCGTTACCACAAATTTGCAAATTAATAAATTTGGATACAATAAGAGAGTGATAATGTCATTCGAATGATAAGCCGATAACCTCTAACGAGTACTTGATCATGCTAACCGCGCGCTAATAGCACGCGAAATGTTTCTTTATTTTCCAATGTCTTTCTCAGGAACGACTGACGAAGAAGGACGATTCGAAGAATCGGGGGCAGCATTCACATCGGCTCTTATGTCTTCAGGGACAACCACGCCGGGTCTTCTCATCAAGATTCGTCCCGCCCGAATAGCCTTGTCCAGGGCTTTATCACGCTGAGCTTTGAAAGTGACAGCAGTTTCTTCGGCAACTCTAGTAGCCAGCTGAGCAGCTTCTAACTCCTGAGCAATGGATTTCTTAGAAGCTCGGAGTCCCTTGATGGTGGCGTCCTTTGCTGATAGCAACTGTGTAAGGCGGGTCACTTCGTCCGAAGATTCTTGCAGCTTGCGACGCTGATTGTCCAGTTCTTCCATTGTAAAACGGTGGCTCCTCTCCAAGATGGTCAGCGAATTGCTAGAATCTCGGTACAATCTATCCAGATTGCCGCGAGAAGCAGCGAGGATACGTTTTTCTTCCTGCAGACAAAAATCAACTCCTTCAGAATCCAAGCAAGTAAAAAGAGCATGATAAGGCGAAGCACGGTTTTGAAAGTTACCTTTTCAGAGTCAAGCTGAGCATGAAGAGATGAACTCAGAGCGTTGGCGTCATCCAAAGCCGCGGAGACCTGACTCAGTTCAGTCTGGCTCTGAGAATACCTCTCCTCGAAGTCAGCGCACCGTCGAGCCATTTCAGCTTGATCTTGGGAATGTTTTTCCTCAAGAACTGCAATCTGCCGAGTCATTCCTATCAAGAGGTAATCAAAACAAAATGAGGTCAGAAGGTAAAACAATCCACGAACAGAGGCAAGGAAGAAGAAGAAAGGGCACTAACCAGCATTAGTTGCCTCCAACTCGGATATACGACGACGAAGCAACGCCGGATTCCAACGCTCAAGAGATGAAGCCACTTCTGGGATGGAAGCACCCTGCGACTTTAGCTGGCTGGCCATTCCATCCACCAAAGCCTGATAAGAAGAGCGGATGAACATAATGACAACAATTCATGCAACATAAAGATCAAACTAAAGCACAGCACAGCACCTGGAGGTTGGAAAAAAGCGAAGGGATCCCCAAGTCAGGAGAAATCAGCTGGTAACCAGGTGCCAGACCACCACCCGAAGCAGCTTGCAGCAGACCAGCAGGAACGAGCTCAGTATATTCAACAGAGCCTAACGCCAGATCAGTGGGGATGATGCCCTCTAAAGCGACCCCCTGATCCGGAGTTTGGGCCACCACCATACCGCCAGAGTGTGGAGGTGAACCCGCATGAACATCCATGGAAGTGCAGGAAGGAGACCTCGCTTGAACACCCTCGGGGGCTGGGTCAAAGTTGGCACTGCCCACTTGAGCCGGATCATCCCCGGCAACACCCTCGGGGGCTGGGCAGTGGCTTACACTCTTCACCCGAGCTAAGCCTTCCCCGGCGACATCCTCGGGGGCTGGGCGAGTGTCAGCACTATTCAAGGGGTCCAAGCTCTCTGCAGTAACCACCTCTAAGGTTGACGGGACTTCAGCTACTTCCATGAGATCAGGACAATCCAAGTCAGCATCCCGACCCTCGAGATCATGCTCTAAGGTTGACGAGGCACGGGATGACCTCAACCCAGCATCTGGCACGGCTGCACAAGTCTCTGTCGCATCAACATCCACAGGTTCTGACAACAAGTTCTCCGGGACCATATCCTCTAGAGTTTGATCAAAGTTGGCCATGGACAGTTCTTGCAGACCAATAAGGGCAGACAAAGCAGGAGAAGGAACTCCACTACTTCCACCGCTAGCGACGAACTGCCGACTGTTTTTCCGAGTTAATGGAGTTTCGTTTTCTTCCTCCTCATCTTCCACAGTAACAGCGCAAACAGCATCCTCATTGGGGTCAGCAGCAGGCGGAGCACACCCACTGGGATCAATGTCAGCAAGGCCAGTTGCAGTCATTTCTTCAGCAGCAGGAGCTAAGGTACTGGCGTCCTCGTCAAAGCTGGATACTCGCCGGAGGCGTCTTCTCTTTTTCTTCTGCTCATCAGCAGAAGGCTCAGGATGACTAGTTCGACTAGGGCGCCTCGGGTGAGTACTGACAGGTTTCGGGACATCCAAGGTTGTATCAACCTCTGGAAGGGGCACCACTGCCAACGTACCATCAGGAGCAGCATCAGATGAATCCTCAGCTAGCAGATCAAGCATGTCATTTATGTCTGCATCACTAGGGTTCAGAGGCACTTCGAAATAAATCTGCCGTTCATCATCAGGTATCTCCCCGAGCGAATCAACCAAAGTACGGACCTCTTCAGCAGAGGGTCGCACTCTAAGACCCAAATTGCTATCCGTCACGGGCGGATTGGACACAAAAAGGGTGAAAGCTTTGAAAAAAGGTAGGTTCCAAGCCGAGTATGCCACTGGAGCACCAACATTCGAAACTTTACCCCTGAGGATCATCTCAAGTCGGCTTACCAAGTCAACAGAAGGAATTCTCCTATTGGTAACACGGGTTGAATCGGCCAGCCCTCGATACAGATATGCCGGATAGGCCCTGTCTTTCAGCGGCTGAATGTTCTTGAAAACAAAATCTGTGACCACAGCTTCGGCAGTCAGACATCTCTCTTTCAGTAATCCGACTTCAGTAAGCAACACGCCTGCCTCGGCCACTTCTTGATCCGTGGGGGGTTCAGTCCAACTCGGAGTACGAACGTCTGGCTGTCTTCCTGACCGGGAGGGGAGAGAATTTCCATAATTGTCAACTATAAACCACTCCAGACGCCAACCTTTAATGCTATCTTTGAGAGGTATCTCGAGATACTCGGTCTTCCGCCCACGACGCATCTCCAAACTGGCACCTCCGACCAACTGATGTTGCCCCCCGGCCATCCCAGGACGGCAGTGATACAGATACTTCCATAAACCGAAATGTGGCAGCACGCCGAGATAAGCTTCGCAAAGGTGAACGAAAATGGAAATTTGGAGAATGGAATTAGGGTTCAAATGAGTCAGGTTGATGTGATAAAAATCAAGGAGGCCACAGAAAAAAGGAGAGATGGGAAGGCCGAGGCCGCGAAGAAGGAAAGGAGCGTAAACTACTGACTCGTAGGTATCTTCGGTTGGGACAGTAGTCCCGTGGCAAATCCGCCAAGAACAGAGTTCCCGTGGAGGAAGAACCCCGATGGAGACCAGACGGAGGAGCTCAGCTTCGGAAATAACAGACATATGGTTACCTGCGAAGGGTAACTGACTGTTGGGGTCGATTGCGGGGATCACTGCAGCAGACGAGTTCGCAGATTTCCTCTTGGGCGCCATCTTGCTTCTCACTGGCAAACAGAGTAGGAGGCGAGTGGCAGAGAAGATTTGGATGCGGAAATGCAAGAACTAGGGCACGGAAAGCAAAGGTGGCTAAAAGCGCAACTCTTATGGGATATTCTTGAGCCAGATACCGCTTCAAAAAGTGCCCAGTCATCACCCAGCAGTTATTTCCGGAAAAGTCGGCATGCCACCTCACCACTCGGATATTATCCTCAAAATAACCCGCGCGGCTGGCTAGTACTCGGCGCTGCCTCTAAGGCGCTAACCCCGTATTCAATCGCTCGGCATTACTTATAAAATGCCGACGCCGACCTTCAAATCACTCAGCGTTGCTTCTAAAACGCTGACCCCGTATTCTATCGCTCGGCATTACTTCTAAAATGCCGACGCCAACCTTCAATCACTCAGTGTTGCCTCTAAAATGCTGACCCTGTACTCTATCACTCGGCATTACTTCTAAAACGCCGACGCTGACCTTCAATCACTCGGCGCGGATTCTAACACGCCGACCTCGTGTTCAATCGCTCGACGTTACTTCTAAAAACGCCGTCGCCGACCTCCAATCACTCGGCGTTGCCTCTAAAACGCTGAACTTGTATTCTATCGCTCGGCATTACTTCTAAAATGCCGACGCCGACCCTCAGTCACTCGATGTGGCCTCTAAAACGCCGATCTCGTGTTCGATTGCTCGGTGTTACTTCTAAAACGCTGATGTCAACCTTCAATCGCTCGGCGTTGATTCTAAAGCGCCGATACCGACTACAATATTACTCGGCAGCTACTTCTGGAAGCGTCAATGTGATGCGCAAGTTATTCATCTACAATATCAAAAGAACCAGTTCAACAATCAAAAAAGCGAACCATCGAGATGGGGCCAACGACAGTTCTTCATTAAGGGGAAGTTAATAAGTTTACAAACTAACTCTTCACGAGTTGGTGCTTCCCTACTTCTACTCTACATTACTACTACTACTAAACTACACTACACTACTCTACATTACTACTACATTATTCTAACTATACTAATATCTAAAGACCAGTGGCGTTTAGCCACTGGCCCTGCCGCTGCTGCCCTTGCCGCCGCCGCCTCCGGTGCTGCCCACGCTGCTGCCGCCCTTGGTGCCACCCTTGCCGCCGCTGCCTCCGCCGCCGTTGCCGCCATCACCGTCGCCGTCGCCACCGTCGTCGTCGTCGCCGTCGTCGTCGTCGTCATCTTCGTCCTCGCCGCCGTCCGAGTCCTCCTCGTCCGAGGAGAACCCAGACTCATCCGAGCCCTCGAGCCCGGAGCGCTCGACGGCCCGGATGTACGTCCAGACCTCCGCCGCAAGCCCCTGGGAGGGGGATGGGAGCCGGAGACCCCTCGGACTCAGAGGAGAACTCCTCCTCTGAGTATTCCGAGTCACCAAACTCCTCCGATGGAGGAGTCGGCTCACGCTTGCGTTTGTTGTTCTTGCCCATGGTGGAAGCTTTGGGAGAGAGGAAAGGGAAGAAGCAGAGAACAACAAAGGATGCGAAAAAACCAGAGGAGCAAGGGCGTTATTTATAGAAGGGAAAGGCAACCGCTCACTTCCAACCGCGGTCATTGAACAGTCGCAAAGCATTCAATAAGCACTCCCACCCATCTGAAGACACGTCAGACGGCGGACGCCGTTTCATGCAACACTACACCCATTGGGACTCCAGTCAACAGCGCAAAGGATATGATTACACTAGCCGTCCCATCACATTACTACTCAGAAGCAGCTGGCTAAAACACTCAGCGCACCAAGCCGTCCCTTGCCCACACCCATTGGGGGGGGACGCCCAGGAATTATCAGTATATTTTTCAAAACGGTCACATCCGTGCAGGGCACGCAGTGAATACCTCAAGACAAAAATGAGATACCAGTAAGGATCAGAGGAAAGCCAAATATAGCCAGCAAAGTACAAGATGTGGCTGACAGAAGCGATGTGAGGACTAGACAGAGAACGTCCATCAAACGTCCAATCAAGTCGCAGAAGCAAATAAATTGCATCACCTAGCAAGATATGGACGGATTGCAAACTCGGCTACTAAAGACAAAATATATGCTGACCTCTGCAGCAAAATTTTGATGACACAATGCTGACCTCCAAAGCATAATGCGAACAACTTTATGCCAATTTCTACAAACGAAAAGGATAATTTTCAGCAAAGAGGCACGAAAGGAAGACCTTCGAATGGATTATCCTTAAAAATCCATTTGAAGGTCGGGGGCTACACCCATTGGGTGCACCTCCGGTGCACCCCATGGAGTATCATTCTAAACCGATATAGCGCCGATTTCTAAGGCGTGGGGCAAGATTGAAAAGACCAATTCTCAACCGAGATGCAGGAGCACGAATGGAGATAACCTTTAGAGAAGACCTTCGAGTAGATTATCTTCTAAAATCTACTCAAAGGTCGGGGGCTACACCCATTGGGTGCACCTCCGGTGCACCCAATGAAGTCCAGAATCTTACAATCCAAAATGCCGACCTCTAAGGCACAAGCACAAAACTAAACTTTGGTCGAACGAGTGATCAGAGCAAGAGAAGATAGCAGGGAGTCATTTTTTGGACCTTGGATCTTTGAGTTGATTACCTCTAAATCAACCCAAAGATCGGGGGCTTGTGGGGGATAGATATCCCCTGGGTCCACTAAAGAAGTAAAAGGCCTCACGAAAGGCCCAAGGGCCTAATAATTCGTAAGGTCATTCTTTCGTGGGCCTAGGGAAAGGCAACCAACAGAGAAGAGAAGACGTGAGACTGGACTGGTGCAAACCCGGACGGCCCACAACGTCGGACGAATGAATCGCAACAGAGACCCGACTTTCCCGCGCTGAAGCCCCCATGCAACGGAGCCATGCGAGGATAAGTCGGCGAAGGTTACGCAGGATAAACTCGAGAGGTTCACTATCTTTTAGTTACTTGTTGTTATCATACCCACATGTGTTGCCCCACGGTCGAGTATATAAGGCCTAGGGGGCACCCCTTCAGAACGATCGACCCTGTTTCACTTTGCCACCCATGAAAACTCTCTGTGCCTTCAATCCAGAGAGCCCTCTTGTAACCACGCCCATATACTCACCAGGACGTAGGGTGTTACGCACTTCTAAGCGGCCCGAACCTGCAAATCTTGTCCATTGTTCCTCGTGCGATCGGCACGAACCATTTTGCTACAGTCGTCAACACCGTCCTACTCCTAAAAACACCTTGAGGGGCAACCTCGGGTGTGCGGTCGGACCCAAAACACCGACAGGAGGTGAGCAGCCATCGAGATGAACCGGCGGCGGCGGCTGTGTCCGGCTCTGGTTTCGTGCGTCCAGCAGAAGAGGAAAGAGTGGAGAGAAGAAGTGTGAGAGAATGACGTATGGGTCCCACTTGCTAGTGAGAAAACGTGAGTGACATGAGACACGCCAGGCTGTGCGATGTGGCCGTCCAGGCTGATCGTTCATGCGTTTTTTCTTTTTGTTGTTGTTTTTCAAAATCGACTCCCTTTTTTTAAAAAAATATAAATGTGTATATATATGAATATGAATATATATTAATATTCCAAAAATCTAAAAATATTAATACTTTCATAAATAAAGTACCAAATATTAATTTTAGAGAAAATCTATTTCTTCTTTTAATAACTTGTACTTTGCAATAGAGAGAAAAAAACTTTGCAATGCATTAACAAACAAAAATCATGCTCCAATAATGAATGCATCAAACATTTGGTAGATTTCAATTATTCACAAAATTTGTTAAACCCAATTATATCTCTACTTTAATTATTCAAAATTATTTTTCATCCTAATGAAAGTGAATTAAATTAGATTGTTTTTAATAGATGGATTTGAGGTGTTACAAAACCTACCCCCTTAAAAGAATCTCGTCCTCGAGATTAAGAAACTTATGAGAATAACTGGGGGAATTCGGCTCTGAGTTCATCTTCTCTTTCCCAAGTGGCTTCATCTTCCGAATGGTGACTCCACTGAACTTTACACATGTTGATAACTTTACTCCGAGTAATTCTGCGAGATGTCTCCAAAATTCTGACCGGATACTCAGAGTAAGTCAAGTCCTCATTAACATTCAGTTCTTCCATGGGTAACTGTTCTTCTGGTACTCTTAAATATTTCTTAAGTTGTGATACATGAAATACATCGTGCACGTCCGATAAACTATCAGGTAGCTCTAACTGGTAGGCTACTTCACCTTTTCTTTCCAAAATCTTGAATGGGCCAATATAGCGAGGTGATAATTTTCCCTTAACCTTAAACCTTCTCATTCCTCTCATTGGTGAAACTTTAAGGTAGACAAAGTCTCCTACTTCAAACATCAACTCTCTTCTTCTATTAACAGCATAGCTTTTCTGTCTTGACTGTGCTGTCTTCAAGTTTTCTCTGATAATCTGCACTTGCTTTTCCGCTTCTTGGAGAATTTCTGGACCAAATACCTGACTTTCTCCAGTCTGATTCCAATAAAGCGGTGTTCTACACTTTCGTCCATAAAGTGCTTCAAATGGTGCCATTTTTAGACTTGCTTGATAACTATTGTTATATGAAAATTCTGCATAAGGCAAACTCTTATCCCAGCTTCTACCATGCTTTAGAGCGCAAGCTCTTAGCATGTCTTCCAACACTTGGTTTGTCCTTTCTGTTTGCCCATCCGTTTGCGGATGATAAGCTGAACTAAAGTTTAGCTTGGTATCCATGGACTCATGTAGTCTTTTCCAAAAGCACGAGGTAAACTGGGTTCCTCGATCCGATACGATCTTCTTCGGTACTCCATGCAGACAAACAATCCTCGACATGTATAAATCTGCTAACTGGGCTCCCGAGTAAGTTGTCTTCACAGGTATAAAGTGTGCTACTTTAGTTAACCTGTCTATTATGACCCATATTGAATCATAGCCATCTCGAGTACGAGGTAGTCCAACTATGAAATCCATACTGATTTCTTCCCATTTCCATTCAGGTATCTTGAGAGGTTGTAGCAATCCTGCTGGTCTTTGGTGTTCGGCTTTAACTCGCTGACACACGTCACATAATGCAACATGAGTAGCAACATCTCTTTTCAATCCGTACCACCAATACTTTTCCTTAAGATCCTGGTACATCTTTGTACTACCAGGGTGAATAGAGTAAGCTGAATCATGAGCTTCTCTCAAAATAAGTTGGCGCAGGTGCTCGATTTCGGGTACACAGATTCTCTTTTTAAACCATACTGTGCCTTGTTCATCTTCCGTGAAATCTGGGGCTTTTCCCAAACTAATTTGCGTCTTAATTTCTTTGATTTTCTCATCAGACTCTTGTCCATTACGAATCTCTTCTTCCAAAGTAGATTCAACTTCCATAACTGTTGCTTCTACATTATTGAGCATACCAAGGTTGAGTTGTTCCATTTCCCAGCACAATTCCTGTGACATCAAATGAGTAGTGATGTTGTTCACTTGACCCTTACGGCTCAAAGCATCAGCTACTACATTTGCTTTTCCGGGGTGATATTGTATTTCCAAATCATAGTCCTTAATCAACTCAAGCCATCTTCTCTGTCTGAGGTTGAGTTCTTTCTGAGTGAATATGTATTTCAGGCTTTTGTGATCCATGAAGATTCTGCACTTGTTTCCAATCATATAGTGCCTCCAAATCTTCAAAGCATGCACTACGGCAGCTAGTTCCAAATCATGCGTAGGATAATTCTTCTCATGCTTTCTCAACTGCCTTGAGGCATAAGCTATCACTTTTCCTTCTTGCATTAGCACACATCCAAGTCCAAGGTGTGATGCATCGCAATACACATCAAATCCCTTGTGGATGTCTGGCATTACCAATATTGGTGCAGTGGTTAACCTTTTCTTGAGTTCTTCAAAACAATTCTGACAAGCTTCATCCCACTTGAACTCTTTACCTTTCTCCAGTAGAGAGGTAAGAGGTTTCACTAACTTGGAAAAACCTTCAATAAATCTTCTATAGTATCCCGCCAATCCAAGAAAACTTCTCATCTTGGACGCATCCTTTGGTTGCTTCCAATCCAGTATCTCACTTACCTTTCCTGGGTCCACTTTAATTCCACCATCGGTAACAATATGCCCTAAGAAAGCAACTTCCTTAAGCCAAAAATCACACTTCAAGAACTTCACATATAGCTGGTTGTCATGAAGCTTTTGTAGGACTAGCCTTAGATGATCCTCATGTGTTTCTTCATTCGGAGAGTATATCAGTATGTCGTCAATGAATACGACCACAAACTGATCCAGATATTCCATGAATACTTTATTCATCAAGTTCATAAAGTATGCTGGTGCATTAGTCAGTCCAAACGACATGACCAAAAACTCATATAATCCATATCTTGTCGTGAAGGCTGTCTTCGGTACATCTTCTGCTTGAATCTTTAACTGATGATATCCCGATCTTAGATCTATCTTCGAGAATATCTTAGCTCCCTTCATATGATCAAATAAATCTTCAATCCGAGGTAGTGGGTATTTATTCTTGATGGTTACTTCATTCAAACTTCTATAATCAACGCACATTCTCCTCGAACCATCTTTCTTGTTCACAAATAGCACTGGGGCTCCCCAAGGGGATGAACTTGGGCGGATGAAACCTTTTTCTAGTAATTCTTCTATTTGTTTCTTCAGTTCTACTAAATCTTTGACATCCATTCTATAAGGTCTTTTCGAGATAGGTGCGGTTCCGGGTAATAATTCAATAGAAAACTCTATATCACGGTCAGGTGGCATACCTGGTAATTCCTCCGGAAGTACGTCTGGGTATTCGCACACTACTTTGATATTTTCCAATGGCTTTTCTTCCAAGTGATTGATCACTGTTTTCCCTTTTTCATCTGTTGACTTGTCTATGTTAACTTGGATTCTTTCACCTTGAGGACTTGTCAACATAATTGTTCCGTTGGCACACTGTATCACTCCATCACAACTTTTCAACCAGTTGCATCCAAGAATCACATCAATACCGTTGGATCCTAGGACCACTGGGTTGACTGAAAAATCTATTCCTTGAATCTTGATATTAACATGGGGGCATGAGTGTGTGGCCTTCATGTCACCTCCCGGTGAACTAATGTGTAATATCTTCTTAAGAGGGTACTTAGGTATGTTGTGTTTTTCCACAAATGACTCAGTTATAAACGAATGTGATGCTCCAGAGTCAAATAAAACTGATGCAGGTATGGAGTTAACAAGGAACATACCATACACTATGTCGGCATCCTCAGGCACTGACTCTGCGGTGACGTGATTGACCCTTCCTCTGCTCTGGTTCTGCGGTGTCTTGTTCTGAGAAGATCCACGAGCGGGGGTGTTCTGGTCATTCCTCTGATTATTGCCTTTCTGGGGTGTCTGCT
This sequence comes from Zea mays, assembly GCF_902167145.1. Lineage (NCBI taxonomy): Eukaryota > Viridiplantae > Streptophyta > Magnoliopsida > Poales > Poaceae > Zea > Zea mays. The sequence continues at coordinate 199,702,817 of NC_050098.1, forward strand.
GGTTGCGCCTTGGGCAGTTGTTGGCATAGTGGCCTAGCTCACTGCACTTGAAACATCCATTGTGTTGGACAGGTGCGTTGTTTCTGGCCTGCGTGTTACTGGCGCCACCTTGACGGTTCTGAGAACTCCCACCAGACCTCTGGTTGGTCTGAGAGTTACTCCTTTGTTGGTTCTGATTTTGATTATTTCTCTGGCTTTGCTGTCCAGAGTGTTGCACTTGATAATTGTTTCCGCCTTGATTTCCAGAGCGGAACTGCGAACCTTGAGCGTTGTTCGGGCGGGTGTTCCTGCTTGACTGACCTTGAAATTTCCTTTTGTGGTCAGATAGCTCCTTTCTTTTACTTTCAAGGCCAATTGTCTTGTTCAGCAGTGTCTGGAAATTGGGAAATGTATGGCTCTGAAGTTGATAATTCAGAGGTCCAAATAGTCCTTCCAGGAAACGATCTTGGCGCTTCTCATCTGTATCCACTTCTTCAGGGGCATAGCGTGAAAGCTGAGTGAAGCGATCACGATACTCGCTTATAGACATATTCCCTTAAGTAAGGGAAAGTAATTCCTTCTTATTCAACTTCATAATTCCCGAGGGGATGTGATGAGCGCGGAAGTTCTCTTGGAACTCCTGCCAAGTTATAGTATCTGCGTTGGGGTGTGCCGCTGTGAAGGCATCCCACCAATCGGACGCAGCTCCCTCGAGTCTTCCCGAGGCGTACAAGACCTTCTCCCGGTCGTTGCACTGGGTGATGTCCAGCTTCTTTCCAATGACCTTTAGCCAGTCATCGGCATCCAGAGGATCAACCGCATGAGAGAATGTTAGCGGATGATGACTCATGAAATCCCGGTGCTTATCTCTGGCCGGGGGTGCATACTGCTGCTGCTGGGGTTGCTGATTCTGTTGGTTCTGTTGTATCTGCTGAACAGCCACAGTGATTCCTTGCTGATAGTCGCCTAGAGGGGGGGTGAATAGGGCGAAACTGAAATTTACAAATATAAACACAACTACAAGCCGGGGTTAGCGTTAGTAATAATAAATGAGTCCGCAAGAGAGGGCGCAAAACAAATCCCAAGCGAATAAGCAAATGAGACACGGAGATTTGTTTTACCGAGGTTCGGTTCTTGCAAACCTACTCCCCGTTGAGGAGGCCACAAAGGCCGGGTCTCTTTCAACCCTTCCCTCTCTCAAACGGTCCCACGGACCGAGTGAGCTTCTCTTCTCTAATCAAAGCCGGGAACAAAACTTCCCCGCAAGGGCCACCACACAATTGGTGCCTCTTGCCTTGATTACAATGGAGTTGTGATCTCAAGAACAAGTGAGAAAGAAAAGAAGCAATCCAAGCGCAAGAGCTCAAATGAACACGGCAAATCACTCTCACTAGTCACTAGGGCTTTGTGTGGAATTGGAGAGGATTTGATCTCTTTAGTGTGTCTAGAATTGAATGCTAGAGCTCTTGTAGTAGTTGAGAAGTGGAAAACTTGGATGCAATGAATGGTGGGGTGGTTGGGGTATTTATAGCCCCAACCACCAAACTTGACCGTTGGCTGGAGGCTTCTGCTCGATGGCGCACCGGACAGTCCGGTGCACACCGGACAGTCCGGTGCCCCTGCCACGTCATCACTGCCGTTGGATTCTGACCGTTGGAGCTTCTGACTTGTGGGCCCGACTGGGTGTCCGGTGCACACCGGACATGTACTGTTTGATGTCCGGTGCACCGGTATGGGCGTGCCTGCCGTCTGCGCGCGCTGCGCGCGCATTAAATGCACCGCAGGGAGCCGTTGGCGCCGCAGGGAGCCGTTGCTCCGCTGGCACACCGGACAGTCCGGTGCACACCGGACAGTCCGGTCAATTTTAGCGGAGCGGCTGCCGCGCGAACCCGAGGCTGGCGAGTTCAGGAGGCCGAGCTTCCTTGGAGCACCGGACATGTCCGGTGCACACCGGACAGTCCGGTGAATTATAGCGCGCCGGCTTCCGAGAATTCCCGAAGGCGAAGAGTTTGAGTCTGAGTCCCCTGGTGCACCGGACAGGTACTGTTCACTGTCCGGTGGCACACCGGACAGTCCGGTGCGCCAGACCAGGGGTGCCCTCGGTTGCCCCTTTGCTCCTTTATTGAATCCAAAACTTGGTCTTTTTATTGGCTGAGTGTGAACCTTTTACACCTGTATAATCTATACACTTGGGCAAACTAGTTAGTCCAATTATTTGTGTTGGGCAATTCAACCACCAAAATTATTTAGGAACTAGGTGTAAGCCTAATTCCCTTTCAATCTCCCCCTTTTTGGTGATTGATGCCAACACAAACCAAAGCAAATAGAGAAGTGCATAATTGAACTAGTTTGCATAATGTAAGTGTAAAGGTTGCTTGGAATTGAGCCAATATAACTACTTTACAAGATATGCATGGAATGTTTCTTTCTTTATTTAGCATTTTGGACCACGTTTGCACCACGAGTTTTGTTTTTGCAAATTCTTTTGTAAATCCGTTTCAAAGTTCTTTTGCAAATAGTCAAGAGTGAATGAGAGTTTTGCAAAGCATTTTCAAGATTTGGAATTTTCTCCCCCTGTTTCAAATGCTTTTCCTTTGACTAAACAGAACTCCCCCCTAAATTAAATCCTCCTCTTAGTGTTCAAGAGGGTTTTGAAGTAAGATTTTTGAAATCCCCCTTTTGAGCATAATAGGACAACAATTGATAAATACTTTTGGAAAACGCTAAGTTTTTGAAATTGGTGGTGGTGGTGCGGTCCTTTTGCTTTGGGCTCATTTCTCCCCCTTTTTGGCATGAATCGCCAAAAACGGAATCATTAGAGCCCTTGGTGTAATTTCTTCCCCTTTGGTCATAAGTAAATGAGTTAAGATTATACCAAAGAAGAAGTCCGGTCCTTTTGCTTTTGAGCTTTTACTCTCTCCCCCAAGGATGAAGTCCTTTTTTTTGATGCTCATTTCTCCCCAAGGAATAGAGAGTTGCTCGGAGTGATGGCGAAGTATGAGTTACGGAGTGGAAGCCTTTTTCTTCGCCGAAGACTCCAATTTCCTTTCAATATACCTATGACTTGGTTTGAAATGGACTTGAAAACATATTAGTCATAGTACATAAAAGAGATATAATCAAAGGTATTCAAAAGAGCTATGTGTGCAAGCTAGCAAAAGAAATTTCTAGAATCAAGAATATTGAGCTCATGCCTAAGTCTGGTAAAAGATTGTTCATCAAGTGGCTTGGTAAAGATATCGGCTAATTGATCTTTAGTATTAATGTAAGAAATCTCGATATCCTCCTTTTGTTGGTGATCCCTAAGAAAATGGTACCGAATGGCTATGTGCTTAGTGCGGCTATGCTCGACGGGATTGTCGGCCATTTTGATTGCACTCTCATTATCACATAGCAAAGGGACTTTGGTTAATTTGTAACCGTAGTCCCGCAGGGTTTGCCTCAACCAAAGCAATTGCGCGCAACAATGACCTGCGGCAATGTACTCAGCTTCGGCGGTGGAAAGAGCGACTGAATTTTGCTTCTTTGAAGCCCAAGACACCAAGGATCTTCCCAAGAACTGGCAAGTCCCCGATGTGCTCTTCCTATTGATTTTACACCCCGCCCAATCGGCATCCGAATAACCAATCAAATCAAATGTGGATCCCCGAGGGTACCAAAGCCCAAACTTAGGTGTATAAGCCAAATATCTCAAGATTCGTTTTACGGCCGTAAGGTGTGATTCCTTAGGGTCGGATTGGAATCTTGCACACATGCAAACGGAAAGCATAATGTCCGGTCGAGATGCACATAAATAAAGCAATGAACCAATCATCGACCGGTATACCTTTTGATCCACGGACTTACCTCCCGTGTCGAGGTCGAGATGCCCATTAGTTCCCATGGGTGTCTTGATGGGTTTGGCATCCTTCATCCCAAACTTGGTTAGAATGTCTTGAGTGTACTTCGTTTGGCTAATGAAGGTGCCCTCTTGGAGTTGCTTGACTTGGAATCCTAGAAAATACTTCAACTCCCCCATCATAGACATCTCGAATTTCTGTGTCATAATCCTACTGAACTCTTCACATGTAGACTCGTTAGTAGACCCAAATATGATATCATCAACATAAATTTGGCATACAAACAAGTCATTTTCAAGAGTTTTAGTAAAGAGTGTAGGATCGGCTTTTCCGACTTTGAAGCCATTAGCAATAAGGAAATCTCTAAGGCATTCATACCATGCTCTTGGGGCTTGCTTGAGCCCATAAAGCGCCTTAGAGAGCCTATAAACATGGTTAGGATACTCACTGTCTTCAAAGCCGGGAGGTTGCTCAACATAGACCTCTTCCTTGATCGGTCCATTGAGGAAGGCACTTTTCACGTCCATTTGATAAAGCTTAAAGCAATGGTAAGTAGCATAGGCTAATAATATGCGAATTGACTCAAGCCTAGCTACGGGTGCATAGGTTTCACCGAAATCCAAACCTTCGACTTGCGAATACCCTTTGGCCACGAGTCGAGCTTTGTTCCTTGTCACCACACCATGCTCATCTTGCTTGTTGCGGAAGACCCATTTGGTTCCTACAACATTTTGGTTAGGACGTGGAACTAAATGCCATACCTCGTTCCTTGTGAAATTGTTGAGCTCCTCTTGCATTGCCACCACCCAATCCGAATCTTGGAGAGCTTCCTCTACCCTGTGTGGCTCAATAGAGGAAACAAAAGAGTAATGTTCACAAAAATGAGCAACCCGAGATCGAGTAGTTACCCCCTTATGAATGTCGCCGAGGATGGTGTCGACGGGGTGATCTCGTTGGATTGCTTGGTGGACTCTTGGGTGTGGCGGCCTTGGTTCTTCCTCATCCTCCTTTTCTTGATCATTTGCATCTCCCCCTTGATCATTGCCATTATCTTGAGGTGACTCATCTTCTTGATTTTGCCCTTCATCAACTTGAGCCTCATCCTCATTTTGAGTTGGTGGAGATGCTTGCATGGAGGAGGATGGTTGATCTTGTGTATTTGGAGGCTCTTCGGATTCCCTAGGACACACATCCCCAATGGACATGTTCCTAAGCGCTATGCATGGAGCCTGTTCTTCACCTACTTCATCAAGATCAGCTTGCTCTACTTGAGAGCCGTTAGTTTCATCAAACACAACGTCACATGAGACTTCAACTAGTCCAGTGGACTTGTTAAAGACCCTATATGCCCTTGTGTTTGAGTCATAACCAAGTAAAAAACCTTCTACAGTTTTAGGAGCAAATTTAGATTTTCTACCTCTTTTAACAAGAATAAAGCATTTGCTACCAAAAACTCTAAAGTATGAAATGTTGGGCTTTTTACCGGTTAGGAGTTCATATGATGTCTTCTTGAGGATTCGGTGAAGATATAACCGGTTGATGGCGTAGCAGGCGGTGTTGACTGCTTCGGCCCAAAACCGGTCCGGTGTCTTGTACTCATCAAGCATGGTTCTTGCCATGTCCAAAAGAGTTCGATTCTTCCTCTCCACTACACCATTTTGTTGTGGCGTGTAGGGAGAAGAGAACTCATGCTTGATGCCCTCCTCCTCAAGGAAGCTTCCAATTTGAGAGTTCTTGAACTCCGTCCCATTGTCGCTTCTTATTTTCTTGATCCTTAAGGCGAACTCATTTTGAGCCCGTCTCAAGAATCCCTTTAAGGTCTCTTGGGTTTGAGATTTTTCCTATAAAAAGAATACCCAAGTGAAGCGAGAATAATCATCCACTATTACAAGACAATACTTACTCCCGCCGATGCTTATGTAAGCAATCGGGCCGAATAGATCCATGTGGAGTAGCTCAAGCGGCCTGTTGGTCGTCATGATGTTCTTGTGCGGATGATGGACTCCAACTTGCTTCCCCGCCTGGCATGCGCTACAAATCCTGTCTTTCTCAAAATGAACATTTGTTAATCCTAAAATGTGCTCTCCCTTTAGAAGCTTGTGAAGATTCTTCATCCCAACATGGGCTAGTCGGCGATGCCAGAGCCAACCCATGTTAGTCTTAGCAATTAAGCATGTGTCGAGTTCAGCTCTATTAAAATCCACTAAGTATAGCTGACCCTCTAACACACCCTTAAATGCTATTGAATCATCACTTCTTCTAAAGACAGTGACACCTATATCAGTAAAAAGACAGTTGTAGCCCATTTGACATAATTGGGAAACAGAAAGCAAGTTGTAATCTAATGAATCAACAAGAAAAACATTGGAAATGGAATGGTCAGGTGAAATAGCAATTTTACCCAAACCTTTGACCAACCCTTGATTTCCATCCCCGAATGTGATAGCTCGTTGGGGATCTTTGTTTTTCTCATATGAGGAGAACATCCTTTTCTCCCCGGTCATGTGGTTTGTGCACCCGCTGTCGAGTATCCAACTTGAGCCCCCGGATGCATAAACCTACAAAACAAATTTAGTTCTTGACTTTAGGTACCCAAACTGTTTTGGGTCCTTTGGCATTAGATACAAGAACTTTGGGTACCCAAACACAAGCCTTGGAGCCCTTGTGTTTGCCCCCAACAAACTTGGCAACGACCTTGCCGGATTTGTTAGTCAAAACATATGATGCATCAAAAGTCTTAAATGAAATGCTATGTTCATTTGATGCATTAGGAATTTTCTTCTTAGGCAACTTGGCACGGGTTGGTTGCCTAGAACTAGATGTCTCACCCTTATACATGAAAGCATGATTGGGGCCAGAGTGAGACTTCCTAGAGTGAATTTTCCTAATTTTGCTCTCAGGATAACCGGCAGGGTACAAAATGTAACCCTCGTTATCCTGAGGCATGGGAGCTTTGCCCTTAACAAAGTTAGACAAATTTTTAGGAGGGGCATTAAGTTTGACATTGTCTCCCCTTTGGAAGCCAATGCCATCCTTAATGCCAGGGCGTCTCCCATTATAAAGCATGCTACGAGCAAATTTAAATTTCTCATTTTCTAAGTTGTGCTCGGCAATTTTAGCATCAAGTTTAGCTATATGATCATTTTGTTGTTTAATTAAAGCCATATGATCATGAATAGCATCAATATCAACATTTCTACATCTAGTACAAATAGATACATGCTCAACAATAGATGTAGATGGTTTGCAAGAATTAAGTTCAACAATCTTAGCATGAAGAATATCATTTTTATCTCTAAGATTGGCAATGGTAACTTTGCAAACATCAAAATCTTTAGCCTTAGCAATCAAACTTTCATTCTCTAATCTAAGGCGAGCAAGGGAAATGTTTAATTCTTCAATCCTAGCAAGCAAATCATCATTATTATCTCTAGGATTGGGAATTGAAACATTACAAACATGAGAATCAACCTTAGCATTTAAACTAGCATTTTCATTTCTAAGGTTGTCAATCATCTCACGGCAAGTGCTTAGCTCACTAGATAATTTTTCACATTTTTCTACCTCTAGAGCATAAGCCTTTTTAACCTTAACATGTTTCTTGTTTTCTTTAATTAGACAGTCCTCTTGGGAGTCCAAAAGGTCATCCTTTTCATGAATAGCACTAACTAATTCATTTAATTTTTCTTTTTGAGCTATGTTAAGGTTGGCAAAAAGGGAACGCAAATTATCCTCCTCATCACTAGCATTATCATCACTAGACGATTCATATTTAGTGGAGGAGTTGGATTTAACCTTCTTCTTTTTGCCGTCCTTTGCCATGAGGCACTTGTGGCCGACGTTGGGGAAGAGAAGTCCCTTGGTGACGGCGATGTTGGCGGCGTCCTCGTCGTCGGAGGAGTCGCTTGAGCTCTCGTCGGAGTCCCACTCGCGACAAACATGGGCATCGCCGCCCTTCTTCCTGTAGTACCTCTTCTTCTCCTTTCTTCTCCCCTTCTTGTCGTTGCCTCGGTCACTGTCACTAGATATAGGACATTTAGCAATAAAATGACCGGGCTTACCACATTTGTAGCAAACCTTCTTGGAGCGGGGCTTGTAGTCTTTTCCCCTCCTTTGTTTGAGGATTTGGCGGAAGCTCTTGATGACGAGCGCCATCTCCTCATTGTCAAGCTTGGAGGCGTCTATTGGTTGTCGACTTGGTGTAGACTCCTCCTTCTTTTCTTCCGTCGCCTTGAATGCAACGGGTTGAGCTTCGGATGTGTCGCCAAGCTCGTTGATTTTCCTCGAGCCTTCTATCATGCACTCAAAACTTACAAAATGCCCGATAACTTCCTCGGGGGTCATTTTAGTGTATCTAGGATTACCACGAATCAATTGAACTTGAGTGGGATTTAGAAAAATGAGAGATCTTAAAATAACATTTACCACTTCGTGGTCGTCCCACTTCTTGCTCCCGAGGTTGCGCACTTGGTTCACCAAAGTCTTGAGCCGGTTGTACATGTGTTGTGGCTCCTCCCCTTTGTGAAGCCGGAACCGACCGAGCTCCCCCTCGATCGTTTCCCGCTTGGTGATCTTGGTGAGCTCATCTCCCTCGTGCGCAGTTTTGAGCACATCCCAAATCTCCTTTGCATTTTTCAACCCTTGCACTTTGTTGTATTCTTCCTTGCTTAGAGAGGCAAGGAGTATGGTTGTGGCTTGAGAGTTGAAGTGCTCGATTTGGGCCACCTCATCCTCATCATAGTTTTCATCCCCTACGGATGGTACCTGCGCACCAAACTCAACAACATCCCATATGCTTTTGTGGAGCGAGATTAGATGAAATCGCATTAAATCGCTCCACCTAGCGTAATCTTCACCATCAAAAGTTGGTGGTTTGCCTAGTGGGACGGAAAGTAAAGGTGTATGTTTGGAAATGCGAGGGTAGCGTAGAGGGATCTTACTATACTTCTTGCGCTCTTGGCGCTTAGAAGTGACGGAGGGCGCATCGGAGTCGGAGGTCGATGTTGATGAAGTGTCGGTCTCGTAGTAGACCACCTTCCTCATCCTCTTGTGCTTGTCGCCTTTCCGATGCGGCTTGTGGGAAGAAGATTTTTCCTTCTTCTCTTTGTGGTGAGAAGAAGATTTCTTCTCCTTCCCTTTGTTGGAGGAGCTCTTCTTCTTCTCCCTCCTTTTGGTGCGGGACTCTTCCGATGAAGTGCTCCCGTAGCTTGTAGTGGGCTTTTCGCCGGTCTCCATCTCCTTCTTGGCGTGATCTCCCGACATCACTTCGAGCGGTTAGGCTCTAATGAAGCACCGGGCTTTGATACCAATTGATAGTCGCCTAGAGGGGGGGTGAATAGGGCGAAACTGAAATTTACAAATATAAACACAACTACAAGCCGGGGTTAGCGTTAGTAATAATAAATGAGTCCGCAAGAGAGGGCGCAAAACAAATCCCAAGCGAATAAGCAAATGAGACACGGAGATTTGTTTTACCGAGGTTCGGTTCTTGCAAACCTACTCCCCGTTGAGGAGGCCACAAAGGCCGGGTCTCTTTCAACCCTTCCCTCTCTCAAACGGTCCCACGGACCGAGTGAGCTTCTCTTCTCTAATCAAAGCCGGGAACAAAACTTCCCCGCAAGGGCCACCACACAATTGGTGCCTCTTGCCTTGATTACAATGGAGTTGTGATCTCAAGAACAAGTGAGAAAGAAAAGAAGCAATCCAAGCGCAAGAGCTCAAATGAACACGGCAAATCACTCTCACTAGTCACTAGGGCTTTGTGTGGAATTGGAGAGGATTTGATCTCTTTAGTGTGTCTAGAATTGAATGCTAGAGCTCTTGTAGTAGTTGAAAAGTGGAAAACTTGGATGCAATGAATGGTGGGGTGGTTGGGGTATTTATAGCCCCAACCACCAAACTTGACCGTTGGCTGGAGGCTTCTGCTCGATGGCGCACCGGACAGTCCGGTGCACACCGGACAGTCCGGTGCCCCTGCCACGTCATCACTGCCGTTGGATTCTGACCGTTGGAGCTTCTGACTTGTGGGCCCGACTGGGTGTCCGGTGCACACCGGACATGTACTGTTTGATGTCCGGTGCACCGGTATGGGCGTGCCTGCCGTCTGCGCGCGCTGCGCGCGCATTAAATGCACCGCAGGGAGCCGTTGGCGCCGCAGGGAGCCGTTGCTCCGCTGGCACACCGGACAGTCCGGTGCACACCGGACAGTCCGGTGAATTTTAGCGGAGCGGCTGCCGCGCGAACCCGAGGCTGGCGAGTTCAGGAGGCCGAGCTTCCTTGGAGCACCGGACATGTCCGGTGCACACCGGACAGTCCGGTGAATTATAGCGCGCCGGCTTCCGAGAATTCCCGAAGGCGAAGAGTTTGAGTCTGAGTCCCCTGGTGCACCGGACAGGTACTGTTCACTGTCCGGTGGCACACCGGACAGTCCGGTGCGCCAGACCAGGGGTGCCCTCGGTTGCCCCTTTGCTCCTTTATTGAATCCAAAACTTGGTCTTTTTATTGGCTGAGTGTGAACCTTTTACACCTGTATAATCTATACACTTGGGCAAACTAGTTAGTCCAATTATTTGTGTTGGGCAATTCAACCACCAAAATTATTTAGGAACTAGGTGTAAGCCTAATTCCCTTTCACTTGCAGAATCTGCATCTGGGCGGCGATGAGCTGCTCCATATTGGGATTTGGTGGGGGTGGTGGTGGTACTTGTTGACCACGCTGGTTCCGGTTATTGTTGTTAGGTCCTTGGCGTGCGTTCACCATCTGATTGGTTAGGAGGTGAAGTCCTTAGAGAAGTGGGGAGTAGAAAAGATTCTAGAGGGGAATTTCTTAAGTTTATGTTTTTTTAATGCTCTTATGGCCATCAGATATTGCACTCAAACAAAAATCCAACTCAAACATATCAAACATCACCATCACATTGTTGTTATTATTATAGTATAACACTATTTTATCGTCTACTGCGTCTAGCTTATTTCAATAAACTATCCTATCAACCTAAAGGAGTATGGTGATAGACTCAGGGGTTCCATAACAAAGCCTTCCAAAAGGAATGAGGATAAGGCAGAGAAAGACGTTTCTTCTTCATCATCCAAAGGTGGGTAGAGGGTGTTGGCCGATCTTGAGCAACATAAGTAATACTTTTGTAAACAGTTCTTCTGATAGCAACCTTCCGATAGACGAGAGAAAATCAGACTAGAAGAGTTGAATATAAAGGAGTTGAGTTTTGAGATAAATTAAGTTTTTGAAAGACTAACTAGGCTTTCCATTTCTAACTAGTCTAACGACCTAGGGTCAGCATAGCTTTGATACCACTTCTGTCACACCCGGTTCCAGGGGGTAGAACCGAGCGCATACCATATGTGTGCCAGGATCCATTTCCACACATATGTTGACGTCACAAGTGTAATATATCAAAAGACAATGCAATAAAGGCGTAAAGAGAGTATAATACTTTATTACATCATCTGAACATTGTATCTTGAACAAGTATCACATCAAAGTAAAGCGGAAATAAATAACAGGGGCAATCTCCCACAGGAAGATGACCGGCGTATCGTTAGACTTAGAATTCCTCATCGATAAAATCTCTATCAAAGTCTCCAGCATCACCCTCTGATCAAAATATTAGCAAGGGTGAGCTCACTTATGGTCGGGGCTCAGCAAGTGGGGAAAAAATTAATGCAGGTATAACAAGGTGAGGCTAAGGTTGAGCAGTAAGCATTTTAGTTGGTCAACATTTTATTAACAACACATGTCTTACTAATAAGTGTGAATCCCAAGTATCCCAATTAAACAAAGGAATATGAGTATAACAAAAACACTTAAGTGAAACCACTTAAGCAAATTATTGGCAGATCATCGGATCTCAATTTAATTCCATCTTCAAGTTCAATTATCATGTGAGGAGTCCAGGTCGCTCATAACCGGGAGCACGGCTGATATATCAGTTTTACACTCTGCAGAAGTGGTACAACTTTACCCACAAGCCATGTATCCCATCTAGCCCGGGTTGATCAGACCCTTAAACACTGCCGAGGTGAATGGCTAGGGATCCATTATGAGGCTTTCACAAAATACACTTAATACGAAGCAACCCGCTAAGGTTTCTAAAGACGATGGTGGTGGCCCCCTGGGTGAGGTACCTTAGCCAAGAATACGTCCCCATGTTAACGTGGGCTGCCAGCACCTACCGCTCCCCCTCTTGCCCATATTTCAGGTAAGGTTGCTAGGCACTAAGCATATAGAGCTAATTACCAAAGCCAGAGCCATGATAGCACTCGTGGTCGCACTGTTATCCTGGGTGGTCACTCCATGTTCCAATTATTTCGGAATAATGTTATCTTAACCATCGGGTTAATGTCATAATTGCCAATTAATTTTTTGGAACATTAAAACCAACTAATGAGTGACATTAAAAATCATTAAGTTGAGCGATAGCATAAATTTTGCACAGCTTAATAATTTTCCCAGGTTAAACAAGGAATACATGTAGTAAATCTAGAAAATCCTTAATTAGGTAAACCCATCAAATTATGCAATATATCAAAATGTAAACATTATTATATGCAATGAGTAGGTACAAACAGAATATGCAGAGGGATAATCCACTTGCCTTGCTCAAACGCGTCCTGTGGTTCGTCTTCGAACGTATTCGAATCCTCTACCACACAGTCGACTTCTAATAGAGTCGCACATCGCACATATAGAGATAAAACATACACCAATAAATAAACACGCACCATTATATAAACATACACCATTCAACAAACAATAAAACATACATTATACAAATCATACTTATAAAAGGAAGACATCTAAAAATAAAACTTGATTTGTAACTATAATATAAGTCTATTCATATCGACGATCATCTCATTTGCTATAGGGTAAAATACTAATCATTTAGTCTTGATAATTCACTAGAGAGATCTATGAGGCAAATTTGACTATGGAAGTGTGTACTGTATAACTTCATTAATATCGATATAGTGCTAAACCAAACTCTATGGAGTTAGTTTAATTAGCTAATCAATTATTTCTACTGGATAGTACGTGGGGTATATTTTATTATTTCTTTCTAAAATAAAATTATAGTAGACGTTACAATATTATTTAAAAAGTCACGTAACCTTGATATTTAAGAGAACTAAATTAACCTACCAATTTAATTCTACTATTTAGTTTACAGTGGACATAGTCGCTATATTATTTTATTAATCGAGACTCTAGCATGACTAGCAATTGGTGTATGATCGCACATACGGACACATACGGTGTGACTAAAAATTTATAGTTCATCCTGAGCAAAGTTAACAGTAGGATTATTCACTAGTATTTTTGTTACAAATATATGGCCTATGTACCTATCCCTTAATCCTTCACTCTAGTAATCTTATTCAACAGACATAACCAAATTAAGGTACACAAATGTGAAATGTAGCATACACTAATTAAAATAGATCATCAGATTCATATGAAATTAATCGTTCATTATACACGTGATTTCAAACTAAAGAATATACAACTAAAATTTCATAATGATACCGAAATTAGGTCATGATAGCACCTAAAATCACGTGGGCTTATTTTCTCTTCTTTTGAGCTGAAAAAATTTATCTAAATAATTTTTACACAGTATCACAGGCTAGATTCAATTGCGTTCACCTTGCTGTTACTTGTGCTGGGGCACGGCTGGCGGCGTCGAGGTCAACCGGGCTAGCGCTGAGCAGAGGGAAGCAGAGGGGAGACGACGTGGACGAGCAGGCAACCTCGTCGTCGATGGGAAGAAGCCAATGGCGCCTGGAGTCGTTCCCCATAGAGACGGCGCTAAGCGGCCTGAGTACAGAGAGTGAGGAGGGAGCAGAGACGCATAGGCTGGGCAGGGATTGAGCGGAGGCTAGCTGTGCTGTATTTATAGGGAGCTTAGGGGAGAGATTATGGCCGGTTTAAAGGCTTCGTGATGGCCCTTAGATGCACCGTTTCATTCCACTATGAAAACAAGAGCTGTAAACACCATTAATGGAGGAGGAATGGCTCGGCGGAAGAAACTGTCACGATGTTTGCGGCTGGACGTGGGCACGGGCACTAGGCAAGGGTGGCGTGGGGAGGTGGGTAGCCGTGAGGAGTGGAGGTGATGGGGAGGTGAGCAGCCATCGAGATGAACCGGCGGCGGCGGCGGCGGCTGTGTCCGGCTCTGGCTTCGTGCGTCCAGCAGAAGAGGAAAGAGTGGAGAGAAGAAGTGTGAGAGAATGACGTATGGGTCCCACTTGCTAGTGAGAAAACGTGAGTGACATGAGACACGCCAGGCTGTGCGATGTGGCCGTCCAGGCTGATCGTTCATGCATTTTTTTTCTTTTTGTTGTTGTTTTTCAAAATCGACTCCCTTTTTAAAAAAAATATAAATGTGTATATATATATGAATATGAATATATATTAATATTCCAAAAATCTAAAAATATTAATACTTTCATAAATAAAGTACCAAATATTAATTTTAGACGAAAATCTATTTCTTTTTTTAATAACTTGTACTTTGCAATAGGGAGAAAAAAACTTTGCAATGCATTAACAAACAAAAATCATGCTCCAATAATGAATGCATCAAACATTTGGTAGATTTCAATTATTCACAAAATTTGTTAAACCCGATTATATCACTACTTTAATTATTCAAAATTATTTTTCATCCTAATGAAAGTGAATTAAATTAGATTGTTTTTAATAGATGGATTTGAGGTGTTACAGAATAGGAGCCTTTTCTCCTTTTCTTGATACATTATTGTGTTGCCTTCTTGATGATGAACCTAGCTTGACCTTGGGTGCACCTACCTTATCAAGGTTAGTTGTACAAGCATTCATATCATAAAGACAAGTTATGCATGGAATTTACAACTTTGTGATCCAATTCAATGTGAAGCATATGGATACCGATTGAAGTAGATTTCTAAGATATCAAAATATGAGTTTCCAAAATTTAGAGAGTATGGATAACTAATTGTACCTTTTACAGTTTAAAAATCATATCCATGTTAGTGCACATGTATGTGATGAATATCAACAAAAAGGATTCTTATGCACTTTTAGATTTAACGATAAGGGAATTTTAAACTGCATCAAGAGTAGCTATTTAGAAAATAAAGATTACAATCCATATGAATGAGATACAAATTTACCATTTTGGATTGTCTTAGTATATCTTACTCAAGTGAAACTTATTCTCTATGACACAAGATATATAATGTTCTCCCACTAGATATGTGCATCAAGTATTTGAATGACTTGCCACATGCACTTTCAATTCAGTTAAGAGTCTCATGAGGAGTATATTACATATCATGGTCAAGGCATGACAAATTTGCAATGAATTAACTTATGCCTAAGAATACTTACCACTATATAGAATGTACCATTTATTATACCAATTTGACAGATCTTACTATCTGTGGTGGTGTCACCTTAGTATTCTTCTTTTCATCATTTGTGAAGACTTCCTTCTTTGTTATCTCTTTTCCTTTTAAAACTAGTCGATAAAACACTTTGAAAAGAGATATTAATAGTACAAGGAAGTATTTAATGAATGATGATATCTATATATGAATGACAAACAAATCATCATTTATGAGGCGTAAAGGCATAAATTAAATTCCTTTTAAGTTAATGCACATGGAGTAGTGAATTCACAATATGCATTAATTTACAAATTTAAGCCAAAAGGAATTTAACCTTCATATTGACATTCCTTTCCATAGAATATATTATTACCAATTGAAAGAATGCCACTTGGAAGGAACTAATATTGATCAACTACCAATTGAAGCAATTTGTTCCATACCTTTGCCTTAAGCATTCCTAATCTTCCTTTTAGGTGAAGATTAACCTTTAAAGCTTGTGATTTTACCAATTGAAAGAGCACAATCTCTACTTATGAATTTCCATGAAATATCTTAAAAGAGATTGTATTAGTAACACAAGCAATATTTTCCTATTTAGCAACCTCTAGTATATGAATGACAAGAAGGTTACTAAAACAAGGAAACCTCATGATATGAACTAAATTACCCTTACAAGCATCATGCATAACATCAATTGTAAAAAAGATGAAAGTAGCATGATTATTTAATTAAGTTTACATGACAAGTTTAATTCATAGCATGGTGAGTGATTAATGGAGAAGACTCAAAACCAATTTAAACAAGAATGAATACATCACATAGTATTGGTTCGATCTTCTTTGAATGTTGAATGACACACTCCATTTGGGAAACACATTCTCATGTTGTGAGACTACATAAACACTTAGATAGAAACATTAGTCTCACAACTCTAGTCATATAGAGAATTCCCCATTTGGTAAGTGCTATAAGAATTTGAATTTCTTACTTAGCACTCTATTCATTTAAGAACATGGGATAATACTCTTTATGTCTAGGTCATGGCAATATTATGATGATTAACTTGAAATATGCCACAAGATACATATAATCAATTTAAAGCATGTAGATTGTCACAATATAAAAATATGAACTTTCAATCTACCATATAATTAGATCCTTTCCAAAGCAAGGTAAAATCTTTTAAGTTCATTCTCAAGTGCTTCATTTTTCCTATGTGGCTACAAAAGACACAAAGGAATATACCAATTAAAAGCAATGTGCACTTAAGAATTAATTGTTACCATCCTTTGGATATCACTTGGTTGTAGGCCTTTTGCTTGATTCTCACAAAGGTTAATCCTTATTCCCTACAACACAAGTTCTTGCTAGAGATGAATATGAAGTTAGTGATATAACAACTCAATTCATCTTTGGGTCAATCTTAAAGGATAGACAATGTAAGATTGATAGCTTGAGATAAGAATTGAGTTGAACCGCTCAAGCACCCCAAAGCTTCATATCATCTCTGGGTACCTGCAAAACTTATTAAGTTCATTTTGGTACCCATCTCATGATAGGTCCATCAAGGTTAGCCAATAAGGACTTAGGCACCCAAATAGCCTTGGTCCTAGAATGTGGTGAACTCATCACCTTTCTAGCACAAGAGTCAAATTTGGGTCTCCTAAGCATATTTGAATGTATTGACAAGTTAGGCTTAGGAGTTTTACCCTTTGGACAAACCTTGAATAGATGACCTTTTTCACGGCAATTGTAGCAAATGCGATGCTTGTCCTTGCAATGCATTTGCCTTTTGCTTTCATCCTTTTTGATGGTCATCTTTGTTGATCGTGCAAGGTCTTGATTCTTCATGTGGGGGCATGAATCAATTTCTGGGCCTTCTCCTTGCATCCATAGCACCTCCTATCGCTTCTCTTTGATCTTTCTTTGTTGAAGCACATAGGTACATTGTTAGAGCAAATCATATGAGCATTAATTTTCTCACCATGGATTTTGCTCATGCTCTTCTTGGAAAGCTTGGTATTCTTTTGAAGGGGTTTTGTGCATGCTACGGTTGTCCCCTTCTCAAGCTTTTTCACCATATTATCACGGTTATCTTGAGAAGGTTGAGCATGACACTTTCCCTTCAAACGAGTTAAGCTCCTTCTTAGCATTCCAACTTCTTCCTTGAGCTCTTTATTTTCTTGTGTGATAGAAATATCACTAATTCCTGAAATTTCTAGCTCAATGGAAGATTGGCTTTCTTGAGAGCAACATTTGTTAGCACATGATAATATAGTTTCTACTTGAGTACATGTGCATATGTGAGGTTGGTATGATTTCAAATTAGTTAACACAACCTCATGAGCCATTTCTAACATGATATGTGAATCCATCAATTTATTATGAGAGCACACAAGCATATCATGTTTTTCTTGTAAAGCTAGATTTTCAATATTTAGCTTTTCTGTTGTGTTCTTGAGCATATCATTTTTACTTTCTAATTGAGCAATATATGATGAATGATTAACAACTTTAATTTGCTCAATTGAAATGTCTTCATACCTTTGGACCAAATCATCATGAGAGCACTTTAGCTTCTCATGCTCTTTGGTCAACTTTTCTAAATCTTCGATTTTTCTGATGAGGAAGTCTTCTTGCTTATGAAGCATTTCTTTTTGTTCTTCCGCTCTTTTCATGAGTTTGAGCAAGCTCATCCGATGTTTCTTGCTTAGCTGAGCGAAGAATTGTTGAAGATCATCCTCATCTTCACTATCACTTTCTTGCTCCTCCTCATCCTCACTTTCGCTTTCACTGTCACTCCCATTAGCAATAAAGCACATATGAGAAGTGGATTTGAAAGACGAACCTTGTGAAGAGGTGGATTCGTCGTTTGGTCTCCATCGATCATTTTCTTCTTCAATTTTGTTCTTCACCTCATCTTCCTTCATTTTGAGGAACATCCTTTCGGCGACTCTCATGGCAAGATCTATTGCCCTAGGATCAACATCTGCACCAAAAGATGAAGTCGAGACAATCTCAACTTTTTCAAGCTTAGAAGCACTTTCGTTTCTTATTCCCCCCGACATGATCTTTTCCTCACGCGGTTAAGCGTTAGAACGAGGATTAGGCTCCGATACCAATTTAAAGTTGCCTAGAGGGGGGGTGAATAGGTAAGTTAAAACTTTTTCAACAAAAACTAGAAACAAACTAGGTAAAATCGTCCGGTGTCAAAACCGATGCAACTGGTTTGAACGAGCTCAACTAAAGAATGAGATATAAAACTGAATTGATCTCGAAATTCACCCAGTTAACTTTGGAAATGAGATGTTCTAAATGATCCACAGGGTTCAAAGTAGTAGATCTGAGAAGGGCACTTCTCAAAATCCACACACCAAAAAGATATGAACAAATCTTCCACGGAATGGTGAGAGAACGAAGAACACAAACAAACACAATGAGCAAGAACACAAGAGACACAAGATTTATCCCGAGGTTCGGTCACACCACCAAGGTGCCCTACTTCCTCGTTGAGGCGCCCACAAAGAGCCGGGTCTCTTTCAACCCTAATCCTCCCTTTGCCGACCACAAAGGTCAAGCTCACACACTAATCTTTGCTCAAACGAGCGGGTAATACAAACTTTATTGCGGTCTTCCACAAGATTTGGAGACTCACAAGAGACACCTAGTCGTCTAGGAGCTAGAAGCTCCAAGAGTAATGAATCCACAAAGAACTCGATGTAGTACCAAAGCTCGAATGAAGAAGTGCAAGAGAGATTTGGAGATGAAGCACAAAAACCGCAGCTCTCAAACTCACTCAAAAATTTCTCTCTAAAGATTTGAAATGGGAGAGGCAAGAGATGTGTGAGAGAGAGTGGGAGGTGTTCTTCAAGTTAGAAATGGAGTTTTGGGTCGTGCTCTTGTGTATGGGGAGAGAGGTAGGAGTGAGTATATATAGGTGGAGCTCAAAACTAGCCGTTGGGCAGATTTTTCTGTCTGAGACCGGTTGAACCGCCCCTGGCTGGTCCGGCAGACTGTCTGCCAGTCTGACTGTCAGACTGACTGGAAGACTGACCTGCGGACTGGTCAAGTTGACCAAGACCGGTTGAACCGCCCCTAAGACCGGTTCAACCACCTGGGGTAGGCTGACAGACAGTCTGCCGGTCAGACTGGCAGACTGCAAGTCAGACTGCAAAGACAGGTCCTGACATCGGTTGAACCGCCCCTAGGGCCGGTTCAACCGCCTGGGGGTCACACTGGCAGTCAGTCTGCCAGTCAGGAGGTCAGACTGGTCAGGTGACCCTGACACCGGTTGAACCTCCCCTAGGGCCGGTTCAACCGGTTTTGACCAGTGAGGTCCGGGGAAAATACCCCGGCTGAACTTTCCCTGGACACCGGTTGAACCTCTCTGGACCCCGGTTGAACTTGCCCTGGACCCCGGTTGAACCTCTCTAGACCCCGGTTGAACTTGCCCTGGACCCCGGTTGAAGTTGAAGTTCAGCTGGAGTTGAGAAAGCTCAACTCAGCTGACGTTCAGCTCAGCTGAAAAGCTCAGCTGCAGCTAAAGAAGCTCAGCTCAGCTGAAGTTCAGCTCAGCTAAAAAGCTCAGCTGCAGTTTAAGAAGTTCAGCTGCTTTTCAACAAGAACACTCTAGGTTTCTCAAACCTAACCACGGTCAACCATAGAATGTTCAAGAGATTTTTGGTTTTCAAAAATAGCTTTTGAATATAGAGGCTTGAGCTTTGGCAAACACCAACCTTCTTTTTTTGGATCCCTCTTTATAGTACGACGATTCCTATACTCAAGTTAAATAAAATATAATTAAGTAAACTCCTTGAGTAATTGGCGTCTCATGTGTGATTTCTCCATGGCGTTGCTTCATAAGGATCACAAACATCTTTGTCTCACCTTTTGAAGCAAACATAAATCAAACCCTGTGACTTGTACCATATCACCATGTATGAGTTCAAATCATGGCTTCAAGTCACCTTGCTGATGCATCAACATGTTATAACTCTTCATAGCTGATTAGTTCATTGACTAAGTGCAAGTACTCTCTTCTTCACCTTAGCCATGGTACCTCGGTCCACAAGTCGTCGCTTGGCCTTCACCTTCGCTTAGTTCCTCGAAGCCCTTTCCTTGCTATCTTCACCCTATCAAGCCATTCTTGAGTCACATCATTTTGAGCATCCACTGAGAGAATCATTTCTTCAATATTGTGAACCTTGCTTGAATGTCTTCTAGATATAACTGTTAAGATTAATCAAGCTCTAGTTTGATTCTCATAGAAGCATATATGGACTGATAGTAATATGGTCAAGCCAATTCACGATTCCTCATATCTTATTCACTTTGGCTTGACCTATCCTCTTAATCACTTCATCCTCTATTCTGATCATATGTATGTAGTGATTTCTCAGGTCTTGTCCATATATTCAAACCAATGTAGAGATCATATTATAAACATTTGAATTGTCTCATTGGTTATTTAACCTCGTGTTGAACCTTTGTTCACTGATCATTATACACTATTCAAGTATGTTCATTATACTGAATTTCCTGTTCAACACTTAGCAAACTTGTTAGACCTTTAAATGTGTTGTTATCCAAATCACCAAAACTCACAAAAGGGATGAATGCACTTTCACGAATATTGCACCTCGTATTCATGAATATGGCACATGACTAAAACACAATATTCGTCAACCCAAGAAACATACAAATGACACATTCACATTCCTTGTGGCCTTACTTCTTATACTGTTATTATAGAGCACCTTCTTTGGTGCCAGACCATGAATGAAGAATTTCAGGCACTCCTCAGGAACAAGACACAATACTTAATATCACTACATGTTCGTATTAATATTATTAACTGTAAATTGGTATTCAAGTTAAAGCACAAATTAAATGGTTCTATTAACCAATACAAAGCTCATTTAGTTACTAAAGGATTTAAACAACAATATGTGTTGATTATGATGATATTCTCTTCTGTTTCTCACTTTGTTCTTCTTTCGCTTGGTTGTTGGAATTTCTCATTTGGTTGTCACTGATCATATGCATAATTCTTATGATGTGTAGGGTGTTTTCCATGATTTGAGTGATGGATTCCTAAATCATATGTGTAGTGTACACTATTATATGGTTCATGTAGATTTTTCAACTGATTTGTAATAATATCTTTTGATAAATTTGTTGGCAAGTTCGATGGTACATCGGTGCCATAAGCTTTGTTTGCATTATTTAAAAGATCATGGTGCATTTGGTCCTTTCCTACCATTACCTACACCATTATGTGATTGTGACCTACAAGCCTTTGTGAAGCAATCAAGGCATGTTGAGTCACTCGATCGTGCTTACTACAGATGCCAAATGAAGTGTCCCTTGGGACATGAACACGTTGGTGAATTGATGGATATGAAATGTTTGATCTAAAGATTATGTTGTTTATGTTCAACCCTTAGAAGAGCTGACCATATTATGAGTTGATTCGTTGGGTTCTGCCACCACCAAACCCTCCATAAATGATAGAGGACAAGAAGCTCGATGATACTTTGAATTATTTTGTGAACTATTGTCTTGTTTTGCACTATGGAACTAAAGTGATATTGATTAATCCTAGACAAGGATGGAAGTGGGTATTCGAATTGTTAGGACAAATTTAATATTTTAAAATAGATATGTATGAAATTTGAAGCTAATATTTTCTTATGTTATCATGCAAATTATTATAAATAAGTATAAAATTTTGCATAGATTGTTTTATACATTATTTGCTCCCTACAACAAAAGGATAAAAAATATCCATATCCGAATCATATCTAAATTATATATATATATATATATATATATATATATATATATATATATCATTTGAGAAGATATATGATAAATTTAAGATTTACCTTTTATGGATCTTTACAAGCTCAATGCTAAAAACAAGAATATGAATTTATATATCAGATTTTATATCCTATTTATTCACAATAAAATAAAAAGACAAAAAAAAATTGATACCCGGATAAGTATCCATTTTCATCTCCAATCCTAGACAAGGTGGTCCTTCAATCTCTTCCTGTGTGGATTGCCATGCATCTAGTGTAAGTGCTCATGTAATGAATCCATTTAGAAGGACATGTTAGCACATAGAACATTTTTTTGGATATTTGGTATGTAGGGAGGCTGGCCATTTTTTGATTTTGAGGAGCACATTTGTGGATCCAAGTCACATTGACAGTAAGATTACATTGTTGTGGAGTTCCAAGCAGGTATTAGGAGTCGCCTTGCAAGAGGTCGCTAGACCGTAAGTGTGGTATCAAGATTTGTGAAGGAGTTGTTCTGTCTGAGCTAGGATACAGTTACTAATGTGGCAATTCTAATGGAGATATTTTTGGGTGAGTTCACGGACATGTGCTCTAGTCGATAATTAATAAATTAAGCAACAATAGCCATTATTCTATTTGAGTTGCGATGTGTGTTTGATTAGGAGGGAAGGACATACAAATGGCATGGTTCTCCTTGTCATGGAGATTTAGTAGAGCGGCTAAAGCTACGTTCATCGCTAACTAATTCTTATTAGAAAAATGAAAATCTCTTAAAAAAAATAGGGTTCCTAAGCTAGCCTAAAAAAACATTTGGATGTCGAACAGGCGGACCCCAGTCCCATCCCAAAGGTCAAGCGAAATCCAATTACCATGATTACATGAACGCAGAGCAAACGCCCCATCTGTGTTTGGGCTGCACATGGCGGTTTCATCCGTCGCCCTGCGGTCTGCGGCTCCAGTAGCTAGCATCACGCATTTCGGCTGAGCAACGTGGCCGATGGCCGCGGCCGGCCACCGGGTAGTGGTTTCACAAGCACCGAAATGCATTTAATATGAGAATATCCAGCACAAAAATCAATTGAACGTTTTGAGAACGAAAATAACACCCGCCGATACTATACCATAAATAAAGTTCAAGAAATCCACCCCTGCCCGCCGCCGCCTCTTCCTTCCGGCCGGTCTTCGTTTCGACATCCAGGAAATGGCTACCGCGGCGCGCCTCCTCCTCGTCGTGGTGCTTCTCTCCGCGGCGATACCGATCCCGTCCTTCGCGACAAGCTTCGTCGTCGGCGACAAGAGGCATCGCTGGGCTCCCAACGTCAACTATACAGACTGGGCGGACCGTCACCAGTTCCACGTCGGCGACTGGCTCGGTATCATTCTCCTCCCCTATATCTATCTACCTTTACATACTCATCAACATCAAACAGCCCGTGTGATGGAGATCTAGCTTTCGGCAAAAGAATTGATCTAAGGGTGGGAAGACGCGTTAATTTGCACGCATGCAGAATTCAGGTACGAGAGGGACAGGTTCGATGTGGTGCAGGTGAACGAGACGGCATACGCGGCGTGCGACGCCAGCAGCCCCATCCTCAGCTACAGCCGCGGCCACAACTTCGTCTTCCGGCTCAACCACACGGGCCGGTTCTACTTCATCTGCAGCCGCGGCTACTGCTGGAGTGGCATGAAGGTCTCCGTGCTCGTCCAGCCGCCGCCGCCGCCCCCGTCGCTGCCGCCGGCGTCCCACTCCCACGCGTCAAGCGCCAGTGCGCGTGTGCGGCCGGCGGCCGGGCTTTGGTGTGCGGCTCTCTCTACCTTGCTGGGCTGGGCGGTGCTCACGCCGCCGCTGTCGTTTCGGGTCTGGAGTTCTGGACGTCCAGGCGCGCACACGAGTCTAAACTCTAAAGCTGTTTGCTAATGTACTACCCATTTCTTCTTTTTTTAGTATGGAAATAAGAGTTCCGGCTTTAGCATAAAGATGTGTGCCAATACATGACGATTATTGCACCAGAGAGCAGTTGCTTGAATAATTAAACTAACTTAAAGAAAACAAAATATCATGACTATAGAAAACACTATACATCTTCAATTTTTGCATCCATGAATTGCAAAGACTTACATCGCCACCACCTCCAAAGCTCGACATACATCGAGGATTTATTGATGCTTTTGCTCCTTCTGTAGGAGTCTCCAGAATTTGGACCAGTGAGTATCCCTGAAAATAACCTACAGAATTGATGATATTGATTTATGATTAAAAGCCACCTCGTTTCGACAGATCCAGATGGACCAGATGTACTAGTACTACACATTTCTAACAGCAGGTTGGCGTGTGGAAGGAAATAAATAATCGAGAAAATGAAACGTTATACTACAAACGTTTGAATGACCTGTTCCTATATTGCCAGTAGGCACGCATACCTACCGGAAACTAACCATAAATCTTTGAAATTCGGCATCAACACAACACATTTTACGTCATACAGAAAATCGAGGAAAAGAAGCAAAAACGGATCCATGAGGCAACTACGCTTTGGTTGAAGTATCAAAACCTAAGGATCGGTATGTGGCAAGAAAACATATTTACATAGTGTATATCATCTGAAATCTATGTGAATAATAGTTGTCGAAGTTTGAGTCTGAATGGAGTGCTCTATAACTAGGTTAGTTGGTTCCTGGTTGAGTCTACCAGTGGTGCTCAAGTGCTACAAGCATATACTGACTAGGTATCTCGGAAAGTACCACTATTGTTGTTGTTGCAATCTCTAGAGTAAGAGTGACTAGTAGTACTATAAAGAACCTTACAGGGGGTTCAAGCTCTGGCGAGGCGATAAATGAGAGTCTCTCAATGGGCACACGTTGAGTTGAGGAGTAGGATGCACAGTGATCTCATTGAAAGTAGCAGACAAACTCCTAGCCATTTTAACTATAGGCGTGGTCTGAGTTGATATGTAGTCTGAACGTAGGTAATATGTTGTTGAGCCGAAATTTCAGGTCATTCGTCTTCGGATTGAAACCAGCTGTTCAGACTGCTATTGCTGCAATTCATAGAGACAAAACACTGTAGTAGAAGCCGTTTCAGATTAAAGTCAAGCGAATCCTAGTGTACCAAATAGCTAATCATTCTACAGTGATGGTAAATAAGCAAACTGAAATAGTGATGGACCATGGCTCTGATGTCCACTACACTGTAGGTGCTAGAGTGACTTATTGAATAGGAGAGATCAATGGAGGTGCACAAGTGAAACATAGCATATGAGTCATGGATATGAGAGACTACTAATGAGTAGGAGTTGCTACTAAAACTAGGCAGGTTCGATCGCTAATAAAACTAGGTAGGGTCGACTTGTGCTACCTAGTAGAAGGGCAAAACTGAGCAAAAAACACGACTAAGGGTAAAAATGAGGAAGGTGGCAAAACTAAGGGTATGGATTTAAATAGACACTTGAGTTTACTGCTCAGATCTTACTTTCACACATTGACCCAACCGATTGACATGTAGTGTCAAAGAATAAGAAAGAACATAAATAAGCAATATAAAGTAGAGATGGGTAATACTGACAAAGCAAGCAAAGAGATGAGTAGGAGAGCAATGGTTTGCTACCTTAGTCACCGATGACACTGAGGAGGGAGAGAACTCTAATCAAGGATCCATTAGATTAGCAAATACACAAGACCGTAAGAAGTAGCAGAGAACTAAGTAAAAGGATAGTTCTCGAAAGATTGGGACATTCATTGAACACTTGGTGGGTGAGGAGTATTGACCTAGGAGAGGCAACACTATAGTGAAGAGAGCAGTAGGGGCTACTAATCTATCAAAAAGGGAATAATTATTGGTGTGCAGGGATGTGTGTGCTCGTCGATGAGCAGATTGATGCTGGTGAGCACATGGGGCAACTCGTAGGGTGGAGTAGTGGATGTTGGTGCATGTGGAACGGTGTGAGCATAAAGAGCAATGGAGCTGACATAGCATGGCGTGGTAGAGGGCACGAGTGTAGGGCGTGGATGCACGCAGTGCTATAGCCGTGGGGGCTGATGGAGTTACAACGACATCCAAGGGTATCACAGATGCGAGAGAAGAGTAGGTGACGAATAGAGTGAACATGGCACCACTACACAAATTAGATGGGGAAGAGTGTATCTAAGCCCTAATCTGGATGTTGGGTCGTCAAACGCAGCACTGTCGGGCCAACGAGTATGGTCCGACACATGTGCAAAAAGTGCTAGAGAGCTTCTATAGGCCATCGGTCTGATGAGTATCGTTGGATGGTACGATGGAACTATGTAGTTGGCATGGTGCATTGTACATCACCGTAAGACTAGTTCGATCCCCAATTGCCCATAGAGACACTCCCATCAGACAGTACAATGGAACAATGCAAATACATAGTAACACAAATAGTATCATCAGATTGATCTCACTCCTAATGAAGAGCAATGGTTGGACTAATCGGTGTCACTATTCCATATGTAAACTTAACAGTAGAGTTGTTAGAGTTGTTAGACTGGTATGACGTTGTAGTCTAATGCCTAAAAATATGTTTTTTTCTTTGAATTTATTTGCATCATTTTCTCCCAACCAAGCCCAACTTCAATAAAAATCAAACAAACACAAATCGAGACTGGTATGAGTGACCTCTCTCAAATTCTCAATTTCTCAAAATAGTTTTCCATAGGCTAAATATGATTTTATAAAGAGGGTAAGAGATCACCTCAGGGTGACTTTAGTAGAAGTTCTAAACATTTTTAGCATTGAATACTCACCTATCGATGATTACCACAAAGATGTTCAAACTTGATAAAAAAAGAAACGATCAAATAACATCCATGCATATGCAATGCATTGCTTAGCATTTAAATCTATTTTTTGTGAAGATTTTCACACACTTTTGAGCGGTTATATTGACTAGGTTAGACAAGTCTTATATGTAAAGTAATTTTAAACATGTATTATATTATAATGGAATGCAAGGGACAACATAAGCTCTTTTTAGGTGAAATTGCTTATATTAAGAATACCAAGCTCATTCCTCAACATACAAAAGTGTGTTTCATCTAATGGCTTTGTGAAGATATCCACTAATTGAATCTTGAATCTTTTGAGCAAGTCATTGGTGTGCTTTTCTTGAGAGATGAAGTTTTCTTCTCGCATTTTCTTGACTTGAAAGCTGAGGAAGAATGTAATCCAACAATCATTGACATATTAAACTCCTTTGACATCAATTCATTAAATTCTTTGCAATGCCCTTCATTTGTTGAGCAAAAAATAATGTCATCAACATATAGTTTACAAATGAAGATATCACTATGTAGCTTTTTGGTGAATAGTATGGTGTCAATCGTCACGATCTTGAAGCCCTTCTCAATTAGTAAGTCCCAAAAGAGTTCATACCATGTCCCTGGAACTTGCTTTAGCTCATATAGCACTTTGGACAACCTATAAACATGATTAGGATATTTGGGGTCTTTAAACTTAGGAGGTTGATGAACATAGACTAGTTCATTTATTAAACCATTTAAAATACATTTTAACATCTATTTAAATGGCTTAATGTTATGATTGGATTAATATGTATGGAGGATATGAATGGCTTCAAGTCTTGTAACTAGTGCAACGGTCTCTCTAAAATACAATCCTTTAACTAGACAGAATCCCTTTGCATCTAGTATTGCTTTGTTCCGCAGAATCACAACTTGGTCACCTTGCTTTTTTAGAACACCCACTTTGTTACAATGACTCTTGCACCTTGTGATCACTCTCCAAGTGTTCAAACCTTATTGTGGGTGAAGTTGTTTAATTTTTCATGCATGACATTCACCCAAACCGGATCCTTGAGAGCTTCATCTATGCAAGTAGGTTCAGTGCAAGAAATAAAGGAGCAATGTTCAATGAATGATGCAATTTTTTGAGGGAGTAATTACACACCTTAATGGATTCTCTATGATAAGATCTTGTGGATGAGCTTGTAGTAGAGGTGAGTTTACTGTTTCAACCAAGGAGAAGGTTGCAGAGCATCAACATCTTGTACTTGTGCTGCCATTTGATCTTGAGAGACATATGTATATTCATTTGGTTCTATCTTATTTGGCGTATTGTGGTACATTTGATGAAGACATGTTGATCACATGCGCATCATCTCCATCTTTTAGCTTAACAACTCCAACCTCCATATTCTTCATTGCCTCCCCTAATGGTTCATTCACCAACATCATCAAGATTCTCATTTGCTCCTTGGAAGCCGTTAGTTTCACAGAATTACACATCATATATTTCCTTCTACCAAGCCGATGGAATGGGTGAATACTCTATATGCTTTAGACTTCAATAAGTAACCAAGTAAGAAATCAATATCACACATCTTTTAAAACTTATCTAGGTGTTAACACTTCTTATCGATGTAGCATTTGCACCCAAACACTCGAAAGAATGGGATGTCTGGTTTATTCTCATTCATCAACATATATGGGGTCTTAAGCAATCGATGAGGAAATAGTCGTTTTGATGAATACATGCGATGTTGCCTCGACCAAAAAAATCTTTAATGTATTATGTTCATCAATTATGGTTCTTGCAACAGTGATCAAAGTGAAATTATTCCTTTTAACAAAGCCATTTTTAGGAGTGTATGTTACAAACCCTTGACACTTTAAGACCTAATGTTTTAGTAACATTAGAATACCTATTATCCCTTGCGCATACCATTATAGTTAAGTCAAATCGGCTTGTAGTCTTACGAGATCATACCAACCGTGTTTATGATATAGCCACCATCATATACTAGAGAGAACGAGACTCACAATGTGTTGATAAAAAACTTAATAGTGAAGACCGA
Source organism: Zea mays (assembly GCF_902167145.1). Classification (NCBI taxonomy): domain Eukaryota; kingdom Viridiplantae; phylum Streptophyta; class Magnoliopsida; order Poales; family Poaceae; genus Zea; species Zea mays. Next base: position 199,731,665 of record NC_050098.1, read on the forward strand.
AAGAAACGTCTAAGAGGTTATTCTGAAGTCACACTCGCATGTGGAGAAGACCCGATGCTATCCACTGAGTTACTTGACTGAGAGCTTAACCCTTGTGTATACAGCTCTCAACCCTTGTGTATACATCATGGTAAGGGATTCTAACAAAAACTAGAGAAAAACGTACATATTTCTCAATACCTTGATAAAAATACCTAAACTATCAACAATAGTTTATATCTCTATGACCCTTTATCTTTCACATTTATATTGTGTACCTTGGTTATGAGATTTAACTTCCTAACTTAGTTGGTAGATTTAGAATCTACATTGCATAACTCTTTACGATATAGATAGCAAAATACTGTCAAAAATATAATTATACACAGATAGTTTATTTATTGCATAGATTTTGACTAGAAGAAATATCTAATTCACTCTCACTCATAGGCATCAAGTGTACTACACATACTTACAGTATGCATGGTTAATTACCACGCAAAATGGAACGAGCAATTCAGTATGGTTAAACCAAATGGAACCTTCCCACGCTAAGTATTTGTACAAATTACAAAGCCATTTGATAAAAACTTTCATGATTTTTCCATCAGGTCCAGTTGCAGCTGCCTGGCGTCAGCCTTGCCCCCAAAAAAAAAGAGCTGACAGTCCTATCAAGATACTAAAAAGTGGCACCAAGAACATGTATCAAGAACACCTGGCATGAATATTGAAAGGAAAACTAGATTCTACTCAAATTGGAAAACCTGGCTGCCCGGGAACTCATTGGACATAGGAAAATTGGCCAAACTTCTTTTCGTTTGGAGTTGTAGAATTAAAGGATGTAAATAAACTCAAGCCAGAACGCCATTCCCAACTTCCTTTCATCTAAGGTTAGAAATCCAAAGGGTGGAGATGGATAGTCAGAAAATATGGAAGCTGGGGTCATTCTTTTCCTTTTTTTGTTAAAACAGTGGATCTGGAGTTAGCATAATGGGATGATCGAGGATGAATAGAGGTGTTGTTCAGAGCTCTCAATCGATCATGGAGTCCTTGGCAATTTCATATAATGAGATAGCAATCTCAATAATCAGCAGTATTATGACACCCCATTCCAGCAGATCAGACCGTCTGTTTTGGAGGACCTCTTGAAGAAAGTGAATGTTATGCTGTTACAATAATAAATCGTAAGCGCAAATGAGAACTTGAAAGATAAAGAACCCAACTTTTGCACTATAGAGAATGAATACACAAAGCACTACCTCCACAAATTTCAGTTTGAAGTCAAGGCTTCCAAAACGCTGATTCAGTTCATATTCCTCCCGAAGATATTCTAGAATTTGTGCATAATTTGCATTTTTCCAAGCAATTTCTGACCTAGCAAAAAACATGGACAAATGACAGTAGGTGAATGTATCGAGAAGCAAAAAAGAAAAGGAAAAAAATAGGCAGGAATCAAGACGTAAAATTGCACTATAAAAGCAACAAGACAGTCAAAGCAGAAACATGGGGATGCATGTAGCCAAGCCAACAAGAATATGATATACTCCAAGGATAGCAAACACAATACTTATAAAAATAGTTAATATTGTGATATAGTGATAGAGTGATGTCTAATTTCTAAGTACAATGATCAAAATCATCAATATTTTTTCAAAGTATTGGAAGAATTTCCAAACAAACAGCAAAACCCACATGTGAACCCCAAAAGGGAATATCAAATGTACGCATAACAGTGGCTTATAGACGTGCTATGTCTAGCAACTTGAATCACACACCTTCACAATCCTCCACATGGGATTGACACATTCTTTGATCCATAAAATATTTAACTTCACATATGCTGTACAAGAAATGGAACCATCCTAAATAGGAAGTATAGTACTTGAGTGTAGTAGACATACCTGTCAAAAAGACCAAGTCTGATGATAACATCCGCAAGATTAGAATTGGCCTTACCCACAAGTTGAAAGAGTTTTTTTCTTTGCATGGTAAAGTTACCGGTTTTCTCCATGACACGATTAATTTCAGTGAATTCCTCAACCATATCATCGACCTATCAAAATTGATAATTTTGAAGTTCAGAACTTTTAGACAAAGCTTTAATGATACTGTGACAACACATAAGTTCATTAACTTTGAGTTTCAGTACCTGCCGAATATAGTGATCAAGGGCGATACTTTGACCAAGAACGCTTGAAATTATGCGAATCCCGTCTGTATCTAAACTTTTAAGAACTATATAATCAAGTCCTCCTTTCATCCATGTTGTCAAGGATGGTTTCTCAACCACTGCATAATCTGTTCATGCAAAATAAATGGCATCAGCTGATGTTGGTCTTACTCTAAACCTGCATCTTTACAAAGAGTCAAACAGTTCAATTCCAGGGGGCATGTGCTTTGTCACAGTGGACGAAAAGCAGTAACAACTTATTTCTGCTAAACAAAAATGCACAAAACACACAGTCTAGGCATGCAACAATTCTCTTTAAGTTGAGTTCTATCACAGTTAACAAATAGCATCTTTGAATATAACAGAAGGGAGAAGGCAACTGTACTGTTTTCGGTCCATGAAAATATTATTAAGGAACACAAAAATGGAGGCCAGTAAAAAGCAGTAAACAGGACGCAGTTTAGCAGTGAGCATACCATCTTTTCTCATCTCTGGAAGCCATCCTGAAGCATGCTTCCTAATTATATCAAGATAGTACTCGGCTTCATGATCAGCAATGTTGAAAAGCACAGCAGAACCATACTGGAAAACAACCACATAGCGATAGCAAAATCTGTTATCCTTCACTCCAATGTTCTGCATAAATATCAACCAAAATCACAAGGAAATCAATTCGTAGCATAGGTCTATGTGCAACTGGTTCAAAGCTGACTGAGATTTGTTCATTTTGATATGAATTTCAGGTCAAAAAAGAAGTGACGCTAAACTGTAATAACTAACCATAATCTCAGGTGGGAACTCGGAGTACCGAAGCGCAATGTAGTTAAGCAAACGGGTCGACGGAGGTACAATATCATTCCCGTGCTCCGCTTGCATGCTCTTCAGATCAATGCTGTCACGGCGAGGAGGAAAAATTGAAAACACGTCGTTTTAGTTCGCAGTGCCAATTGGCATGGACATTTTTAGAATAGTAAGGTAGCACCCGAATGTTTCCTCGATGATAAATCATCAAACACCTATCGAGCAAGCGCGGGAGCGGCGCTGCGTGCTTACCTGGTGGAGAGGAAGTAGGCTTTGACGGGGATGTAGCGTGCTGGGCCCTCGTCCTCCTCCTCCTGGGGCGGCGAAGGAGCCGGGGCCGACTCGGTCGCCGCGCGAATCCAGGCCCAGTACGCCGAACCGCCGAGGCCCGAGTCGCGTGTGTCGTGGGGCGCAACGGCCGCGGCCGACGAGAGAAGCCTCGAGAAAGGCGCTACGTGAGCGGTAGCGGTGTTGGACCCGCGGGCCAGAGATTGTCCCGGTGATGGCACTTGTGCCGGCGGCGGCGCGAGGAAGCGGTGGAGACGGCAGCACGCGCGAAGCCGCCCCATCAGGCTGGCGAGTTGCAGCCACAAAGCTGGCAAGCTCCGCGACCCCACCGTACCACTCCTGGACTTGGAGAGGAAGCATATGACGGAACCCAATTCTCAGTGAAGGCCCGCACCCGCACGAACGGGAGCTGACGGGCCATTTCGTATCATGAGTTGGGCCGCGGCCTCGGATAGGATGATAATGAACTCTAAATTTTACACTATAAAATTTTAAATCAAAATAAATTATAATTGAGTTTTATTTTTATTTATTTTAAAATCAAAATTAGTTAAAGATCCTAAGTTATTTTGAAAAATATTTAGATCGTGATTTATTACCACCTCTAACTTTGGACGGACTAGATCGAAATTCGTAGAGGTGATAATATTTTGTGACGCAAAACTCAAATCTGCCTCCAAAATTATCGATCTAACTTTTTCTTATTGTGGCTAGTTTGACTACCTCAGGTTTTTCAAAGGATTTCTATTTTTCTAAAGAAAATTAGTTTATTTTTTTTTGGAAAAATGGAAATCTTTTGCGAAAATAAAGTGTCAAACTAACCCTTAAAATATAAAACTAAACGACTATTTTATCTTCTAATAAAATCTTCAAACTATTAAAATTGGGAACATATAAGCCAATTTATTGGTGCAAACCATGTAAATCAACACAAAAATAGAGACAAGAAGACTTTTTAAACATATCGCATTTCAAATCATCTCTTCTAACTCTCTTGAATATTTTTAAAATGATTCTCTCACATCTATTCTTGCGTTGGTTTACACGGTTTGAACTAATAAGTTGGTCTTGTTAAATACGTTACAAGGTTTTAAAATAATAAAAAAAATCTAAGTTTTTAATTTTTTTAATAAAAACCTTAAAATAGATTGGGATACTAATTTTCTAAATAATATCATAAAACAATCACAATAATTTAAAAGGGAACGGATCAGGTGAAAACCGTGCAAACCAACACGTTGATATAGGTGGGAAGGTGTATTTAAAAATATATCAAAGGAGGTGGAAGTGACTTTTTAAAAGGTAATATACGGTGGGAGAGTTGTTTTATAAAATTATCATGACTCCATGCAAGGTTTGCACCAAGTACTTGGTTTGCACCTGATTTATTCCAATTTAAAAAAACTATATTTATTTCTGAGAATAGAAAAGTATTAACAAATATAATTATCAGTATCTCGTATTTAGGGTACCCAGCACTACTACCTCAAGGCAAACTAATGCACGGTTAACTCTAAACTATGTGCTAAGAAATTAAGTAGGCCAGCCATGTGTCGCCGTGTGTACTAAATGGGTGCGCGCTTAGGGGCTACCACTATGGGTCCGGACCCCCGCAAACACCGCTAAAGTCCACCTAGGGCGGGCTTGGCCTAGCACGTGTAAACGCTCGAACCTCAAGCGTTGAAACTCGGACCCAAAAAGGTGTGAGTCTAGGCTTACTCTATAAGTGCGCCCTTGTCCCGCACGCTCTACGCAAGCAGGGGTCAGGAGTCGTCACGTAGCCCTAGAGCACGTAGCACAACCCTTCATCTAGAAGTAAACTCTCCACCTACAGTCATATTGCCCGCATTTATTGCAGGGTGCCGGAAGCGTGCTCTCTAGGTCGCGGAGCGTGACAGGTTGTACAGACCAACAAGACTGTCTCATGTGTTTCCAAGGCACACAACAGCATGACTACGACACACGTATTTAATGTATGTTCAAGATAACGCGAGTCATCGAGGTGTTTATCTCGGGCGTGTGAGCAACACCATCATGAGGCATCGCTCGGCCACCCGATACGCCTGCTGCTGCGCAGGCCGGGTGTGACAATACAAAGATATCACATTAGTACATACGTACGTCGGCACACCCTGTCCCTGCAACGTTAGCATGCTGGATGGTTTCCAAAGCAGACATAGGACAATGGACAAGGAGAACATACTTGATCGTGGAGTCGGCACGATAGTCGGGAGGGAAGATCTCAGCCCGCTGTTGTACTTATAGCTTTGGGCAGTATGTGTTTAAGACAAGCACGCTGGGCCCACTTGTCAGGGTCTAGCTCCCTTGTGCATGCTCCCCTTAGACTAGAGAGCACATAAGATGTAGGGGGACAGAACCCAACTCAGACACTCAAACCTATGACACTCAACCTCAAAAGCAATCTAACTCACAGTGGATGTAGGGTATTATACTCTGGTGGCCTGAACCATTCTAAAACGTTGTGTTCTTGTGTTCATCCATTCGATCAGGCAAACTCTAGGCTCTCTCCACATCTTAGGATCAGGACGGGTGCATTCCGCCACCCGACCAGGGGATCTCCTCTCCAACATTTGGTGTGCCAGGTAGGGGGGCTTTACTTAGTTTTTTCGCTTATTTTCCTCTGCTCGACATGATGGTGCGAATCATTGAGCACCTCGACCCCTCCTCCAACAACCACCAGGGTGGTGAGGGGAGATGTCGTCCGCACCGAGGGCTCCGCAACCTTCGATGCGTGGGCTACTGCACAGCAGCAGCACCGTCTAGCGCACGACATTGCTATGTCGCCTGCAAACCAACACACATTGGAGCCAACGTCTAGGGTCTCATCGCACGCCGCCGCTGGTGAGACATGAGTTGTGGCTAGGGTGTTGCTCTGCAACCCCTCGGACCTGGTTGCTTCAGCAGGAGGGATGAGGCAGTGGCATGATGACGTCGATCGCCTCCTCAACATAGCCGAGACAGCGTCTAACTCGGCCAAAACTAGGTCAGCCCGTCGGCGCCACCATGAATCATCGACCTCAGTGCACTCTCCTTCTGTGAGAGGAGCACGAACAGAAGATCTGCGGGCAGAGCTTAACCGCAGACGTGCGTGGGAGGGTTCCCGCATCACAAACGATTTGCGGGCAGAGCTCGACCGCATGCGCGTCTACGAATATGCCGATGTCTCCATGGAGAGGGCGTGAGAGCATTGTCAGAACATAGAGGGTCAAAACTGTGACGAAACCTCCCAAGTAATTAGGCCCACCTACAGTTGTCCTTGTCCAACGGACCTCAGACAACCCTGTAGGTGCCCCTGAATCACTTGACAAGTTCGGTATCTTCTTTCTTACCTTTCCAGGAACGTTTCACCCGTCTCGCAGACATTACAGAACATCAGAGATATAGAAATGCGGAAGCGATTACATAAACTTACATTTATTTAGAAAGTAAGATCAAGTTATTTATTACAGACCAGAGTTATAAAACGGGTGCTGAGTAGTATTATTACAATACCAAGGGAGGCAAAAACTTCTCCCGATAGTTTTTATAAAAGTTCTATATGGAGGATCCTTTCCTCCCGCACTTCATTCCTTGCGCTCTTCCTTTGGTACCACCTTAGAGCAAAAGCAACAAAAATTTGTCGCTTCCTCACCTAAAAACAACGGAGGAATAAACCCTGAGTATGGAATTACTCAACAAGTCTTACCCGACTAAAGAAAAGACTCTCAAGGGTATGCTGGTTATAAGGGAGTCAAGGTAAGGTTTCTCAATGATCAAAGACTCTGTTTTGCATAAATGCTTACTAAAAGTGGATCCTTAAAAATCCAGTTTTATCTGTCAAGTTAAGTAAAATTACCTGCAACTAGAGTTCTTTCTACCCTAGTTCAATCATTTGACCTATACTAGCCAGTTTCTTAACAAATCCCTTCATCTTTAGTGGAGTTCTACGTATAAGTCAGTGACCAAGTCTTCATAACCGCGAAGGTACGGCGATCCGAATCGATTATACTCAGCTGAGGATCTCCAATCACACGACATATGTAGCACTTAACCCTTGCATATGTCAACCCGCCACCGGGGTTCTTAAGACCAGATCAGGTTCACGCGAACCGAGAGCACAGATACACCACCGTCCAGCCTCTTGCCACAGAGGGTACACACTACTCTCGCCACCGCTCCACGCCCATTTCGTGTTATCTTATTCTGGCCTTAGTCTGCCCGAGGCAAGGCTTACCCATGACGAGGCATGTGACCAGTTAAAGGGTCCTCGGTCAGCAGGCCTACATCGACACGGTCCTTAATCGACTCAGACGGAGACACTACACCGAGACTCCTTTCTCGTGCAAGTCACCCGCCCGGTCTCAGCTTAATTATTTCAAACCCAAAGTTTGGTACCTGGCAGAGGTACATCTTTTCCGATGTTGAATCCATCAAGGCCTTTGACAGATCCACCATCAAGTTTTATTTTCGAAAACATCCCACCCACCTTTGCCACATCATCTTTTATAAAAACAAAACATTTTGTTTTTCTAAAGCTAGGCTAAGCATAAAAAATCTTTTGTAAAACGGGTGATCAAGGAAGGTAATCAAATTCAAGGAAGGTAATGTAGGAATTGTTTTAGCAATCAACTCCTATCACCTAATGCATCAAGCAAGTGAGAAAGATTTTAAAAGTATCAAGGAAGGTGGCAAATGCACCGGGGCTTGCCTTCGTTACTAGGTGAGTTAGGCTCGGACCCGTAGATATCAAAGTAGAAACAATTTCCGGCCTGAGATTCCGAAGGTGGTGGTGTCTTCTCTTCGGCCACTTCGATATTTTCTTTGTTTTCTAAATATAACCATATAGGTATATATATAAGAATGAATGCCATGTAATGCTCATGAGAGTGCAAAGATAATAAGAATTTATTATCTAAGTCTTGAATACAACTTTCCTTCACGGAACTCCGAGAACTTAGGGTTTCCGGAGTCAGTAAAGGAGTTCAAAGGGCAGGGGTGGGGTTTTGGGTTCTAGTTATCAAACAAAGTTTAATTCAAACCAAACTCTACCCTGGGCTTCTAACTAATGTGTAGAGCTCATATAAAAAGTTTGGGCATTTTTGGACTTATTATCTATTTTCTAAAAATCCAGAACTAATGGTTTAAGCTAGTTTAAATGCCTCAAAATTCCTTATTTAATATAAAATCATGAAACTATTTTTATTAAATACTATGGAAAATAAGAAGTCTAGGAAAATTGGTTTGATATTTTTAGGATTTTTCTACACTTTTCTATAATTGTTTTTGCTCTGGAATTAAAAGAAAAGGAGAAACTTGTGAATAGTACTGGGCTGATTTCAGCCCAGACGGCCCAGCAACATAGAGAAACGGGGCGCGCCCACGCTCGCGAGGGAGACTTTGCGCAAAGGTCCTCGGGGTTTTGGCTAACCATAACTGGGTTCTATCACTATTACACCGAGTCGCTGACGATTTGCAGAAGAGACCCTGTAGTTCTAATTCTTCGCAGGGGAAGGTCCCCGACGGCGTCGAGCACGGGGAAGCTCCGACGAGCTTGCAGACTGGCCGAACGGGGCCATGACCGGCGCTATCGAGCGGCGGACACGAAATTGGATCCACCCCGACCATTTCCCCCAACACAATTTCACTAATGGTCACAAGGTTTGTTCTAGCCACGACGACCGTGAACATGGCGGACTGTTGAGCGCATTCCCAATGAATCATGGCGGTCCAGATCAATTAAAGGGGTCGGGGAGCATCATCAGCATGCAAAGATGCTAGAACAGGAACAAGGAGGGTATGAGCAGACCTGTGGAGGGCTGGCCACGGCAGGGTACGATTCACGGCGGCGGAAACCGAATTGGGTGAAGTGAGCGATTCTCCGGCTATGGGGGCTAATCGGAGACGGGAGTGGTGGCTATGGCTTCGAGATGAGCTTGCACAGCAGTCCCGACCTTCAATTTATAGGAGGCTTAGGCGGTGGTGCGTGATTTGATCGGGCAGTGCGGGCGGCCGGAGATAGAGAAGAACACGGTGGTTGTAACTGTGGCAGTCGCCGGTGTAACGACGCAAGGAGAATACTCCTAAGGGTGCCACGCTTGCTAACCCGCAGTAACAAGCTTCGGTCGTGGCACAACCGAGGTCACCGGCGCTGATGATCGGACACGGCCGGGAGGAGGGATGGCCGCGTGGCAGCCGGAGTTAGTGCCCTCCACCGCGGCGGTCTTACCCGGAGCAAAAAGATCTTCGCACGGAGATGCTCGCCGCCCAATCATCCCGACCCCGGCGCAAATCGAGGCGCGGATAGGTCGTCGGCGGTGAGGTTGCCGCGCTGGCGGTCTGATCCATACACGACAGTGTACCATGGCGAGTGCTCCTTCAGTAAGCCTGACAACCATAGTTTAGGGCCAGATTTCTTCCAAATTTCTGTGGCAACACATCCAGATCTCTGCAGCAAAATTGTAGAGCTACAAACCAGCAATACTTTGACTATAGGGATTGAACTCATTTGAGCACTAGATCAAGGTTGAATTCAAACCCAAAGATGGCTCTGTTACACTGAAAGTCTGAATTTCAGAGTGGAACCAGCATGACAGCCAGACTTTAGGCTTGATTTTCTCCAATTTCTTCTTAACAACTATGCTTACACTCTTAAGCAAAGTTGTTCTCCTTTGTTTGGTCTACAAATTTGATGTGGTGACCTAGGGCAAATTCTCAAAAATTTGAAAACTACAGAGCTCCAAAGTTGAGCCAAAACTCTGATTTCAGACTTAGTTAATATAAAGTTCACTTGGTACTTTTTGCAAATAAACCCAAAACTTAGGGTTTGGCTTGTAAATCTTCCCAAATGTGAACCATGTGATTTTATATGCTTTAACATTATAGTTTTTACACTTTAGTCCAAATGTGCACAATTTTTGCACATAGCCCCCTAGGGTTTGGACTTAGGGTTTTCCAGGGTTCAAATGGGGTTTTTGGTATCTCATGGGTATAAATGTGATTCAAGTTCATTCTTTGGAACATTTTATAACTATTCCCCTAAAGCTTTAAGGTTTTCTCAACTTGGGTTAAGTTTTACCCCTTTAATCCCTATTTAGGGTTAAGTTTCCTATCCAAGGTTCTATTTGCAAAATGCTATAACAATACAACTTGTTTGAAATTTTTACCTAGTGAATGCACTCTAGGTGTGTCAAACATATGCAATGCCAATGTTTATGATGCCATGCTCAAGTTTTAGTAGTAGTAACACCAGGGGTGTTACATCCTTCCCCCCATAAAAGAATCTCGTCCCGAGATTAGAAGTCCAAGGGTAAGTAATGGTAAAGGAAACGCATCACGTCTTTATTTCCTTATTCTTGGTACAAGGCAGGAGTGGTTTGGGAATTTACTCCTTATTACAACAGCTATACATGCTTTACAAATTACAAGAGGCTAAAAAGCCTGGGAAATTCTTATCTAAAAAGTCTTGAGTTTCCCATGTAGCCTCATCTTCGGAATGTTGGTTCCACTGTATCTTATAAAACTTGAGAGTTTTTCTTCGGGTAATCCTGTCCTTTTGATCCAAGATTCGAATGGGATGCTCAGAATATGTTAAGTCTAGCTCAAGGACAACATCTGTCACTTTAATGGTTCGATTGGGAACCCGAAGACACTTCTTCAATTGTGACACGTGGAACACATTATGCACAGCAGACAAGGTTTCAGGTAACTGAAGTCGGTATGCCACTGGCCCATATCTTTCCAGGATAAGGAAAGGACCAATATATCGTGGTGCAAGCTTTCCTTTAACCCCGAAACGTGATACCCCCTTCATTGGTGAAACTTTTAGGTAGACATAATCTCCCTCAAGGAAATATAAGGGCATTCGCCGTTTGTCTGCATAACTCTTTTGACGAGCTTGAGCTTTCTTCAAATTATGAATTATTCTTTGAAATCTTTCTTTGGTTTCTTTCACCATATCAGGCCTGAAGAAGTACCTTTCACCAGGTTCAGACCAATTTAGCGGAGTACAACATCGTCGTTCATATAAAGCTTCAAAGGGTGCCATCTTAATGCTTTCTTGATAGATATTATTATATGAAAATTCCGCTAACGGCAAACATTCATCCCATTTTTGTGGGAATTCCAGAACACTGCCCGCAACATATCTTCAAGTATTGGGTTCACTCTCTCAATCTGCCCACTGGTTTGAGGATGGTAGGCCGAACTATAGAGCAACTTAGTACCCAAGGATTTGTGAAGTGCTTCCCAAAACTTGGCTACAAATTGAGGTCCACGATCCGACACTATGGTTTTTGGAACACCATGCAGACTAAGAATACGAGCAATGTACAATTGGGCATAGACAGTAACCGGGTGATCTGTCTTGACTGGCAGAAAATGAGCAATTTTCGTAAGCCGATCAATTATAACCCAGATAGAATCATACCCTTTTGTAGTCCTGGGTAAGCCCACAATAAAGTCCATACTTATATCTTCCCATTTCCATGCTGGGATAGGTAAAGATTGTAATGGACCAGCAGTCTTCATGTATATGGCCTTGACACGTTTACAAGTGTCACATCTAGCCACATAGCGTGCAATTTCAATTTTCATCTTTGTCCACTAATAGAGACGATGTCAGCTAGAAGAACACATAAGGTTCCATGCGTGCAATTTGCTTCTTCTGATGACACTGTACTATCTGAGTCTGTTGGGCGGCAATTATGCAACTTTACCCAAACAGAATCAGATGCACCATCTTGGGTAAAACACATAGAAAGAGGTTTACCAACATGTGGTTATAGTAAGTTCATAGCACACGAGATGGGTGTGAATGTCGAATAACATCACGGTCAACTCGTGTTAGCCAGGGAATCCAAGTCCACGAAAGGTGAGATAGATTCAGGAAAAATCACCAGCGGAGGGATCTGTAGATGCGGACTTTGCAACCATTCCATTTTATCCAGCACTAGTCATGGATCGGCATGATCACACACGCAGGAAAAGCACGCGTGAGGTGGTCGAGGCGTGACTAGAGCGATAATTAAGTGGTTACTGGTCGACTTAATTTGATTTTGGTAAGTACTTTCTTTAGGGTGGGTTGAACCAAAGTGAGTTTAGACAACTCGATAAAATGATCTCTAAACTCAGCCTTCGTTCATTGGGTAGTTACAAGTTAGTCAAAACCAACTTGTTGAACTACTTTTGACATTAAGCAAATCCTCTCAGTACCATTGGTAAGCCAAGGGTTGAGAGTTCACTCTTTGTTAATAAGAGGTTATGTATGTGGGTAAAAATCTATTTGGTCAAGTTGTTCATCCGTTTTTCTCATGCGAGATGAATTATCCACTTGGTTAGGGAATACATGGATTAAATAAGAGAGCGAATGAACAAACTCCTGCATTTCAGCAGCAGGGGAAACAGATCTCTATTTTGAGAGCTAATCAGTTGTTTTCCAACACTAAAAAGCTCCAAGGCTTTACCTTTACACAAAGGATGTAAAGGTAACTTGTATGAGTAGTCACTACCAAGATCAAAAGAAATAAGACCACACATGAAAGTGGTATGCCCTTTTGATCCAACGGAAATGACAGATGTTGCTTGATCTCTTCACAAATAACATAGAAATTGTTTTAAGGAAAGGTCAATGGAAGATAACACATCAGTGTAATTCCATAATGGATCATGACTAGAGACCTCGATACCGACATGCGCCAAGCAGCAAAATCCTGTGTGCACATTCACAGGAGGCTCTCAGTTTCGCCGCGGTACCATAAGTTCTTAATCATGACACCATTACAAAACTGGCACTGATAATGAATCTCACAAGGTAAGAACAAGTTGCGCAAAGATAACATATCGATATAGTATAATAATGGATTATGACTATTAACGGTGATACCAACAGGTGCCAAGTAGCGCAACCATGTGTGTGCATCCACAGGAGGCCCTCGGTTTCATCGCGGTGCCATCGGTTTTAGTCATAACACCATTGCTAGACGTAACCAATAAGAAATCTCGCGTGACACTAATGGATTGGGCAAGGGTGACAATATACAAAGAGATACTCCATCAGTAAAGATGGTTACAAGTAGAGCGCCAAATAGATCATGGCCCAAGGCATGGCCATAATCTAAACTTGATGAAAGAAGTATGATGGGAGACTGTTAATTTAGCCCCAAGCATATTTCTATGCCCATTGCAGAGATCACAAGGTCAAGGATTAAGTTGGTATGCCTTTGATAGATATGAAGGAACCAAAGGCATCAAATTCAAGAAAATGGTCGGACATGTCTTTCCTAGGTTGGGTTAATAAAGCAACATGGCGATCCGCAAGGAGAGGCCAACTATACTAGAGACCACAACCTGTATCAACTGAACAAGAGAATGGTTCTAAAAGGAGACATGACTTGATATCCTTGTTTGAAGTCCAGGCATACTTTAGGTCCGACAAAGAAATTATCTAGGCATTTATTTGTATGGGTGTGGTCATGGAGTGATAACAGAAAATTCAACTTTGGGTCGGATCACGGTTCACTAAATACGAATATAGCCCAATTTTAGGTTTAGGCAATCAAGTTACCAACCCTCTATTGGTCATAACTCAATCTGATGGTTCTCAGATCAGGGTTGAGAATTACTTTATGCTGGGCTAACCAGTTCATGCCCAAGATGACATCCATGTCTTGGCCTTTCAGAACAATCATATTAGTAGGAAAGTCCCGTCCGGCCAATGTTACGGGCACTTGATAAGCCACTTCTTTTCACTTTTGGTAGCTTTACTGTCGGGCGTAGGAGACCATTCGTCAACCAATCTTCATAGAGGGAGGGGGTCCTGAAAAGGTTCAGTTCACCACCAAGTGCTTCTCCCGCTACATGAGAAGGTCCGGCTTCCACCCCGACAGGATCCGCAGGGACGTTCGGGTGCAGTTGTGAATACAACACATGAACTTCTTCATGTAGTGTATTATAATAGACCTGCAAGTTATCCATGGCTGAGCTAAGCTCCTCCACGCGGGCTCGAGCTTTGGCTTCCTTAGCCCAGGCGAGTGGACGAGAGTTAATCGCCCAATCGAGCGCTAGATCTCGTTTCGCGAGTTGGTCTTGCAAGTAGCAGATGGCTGCATCCGCGACCCATAGATCATTCCTGTGACGGAGTTCTGATTGAAGCAGTTCGACTTGTGCTTCCAGATCCCCGATAGGATCGTTGCTACCGCTGCTACTTTCTTCATGTCTTGGGGCAAGTTAATGGCGGGGTACGCCAATGGGCCTAGTAGATTTGTGCGCGGTCTTTCTGGTGCGCGGAGGCATTTTTCTAAGGGGGAAAATTTTGATTAGTATAGTTCTTAGCATGATGCATGTATAATTACAGAATCAACCTTAGTTGATTCACACCTTCTATATGTTGCACTCTTACTATCTAGTCTTTAAGATAAACTCTTCAGAATACTTAGGTAAGAAGGGAAGAGATTTTCTAGGTAAGTCTTTAGAAAATCCTTTTGAAGATGCCTCAGAATATCTGCAGAGAAGGGCTTCGCTCTGATACCAGCTGTGACGGAACCTCCCAAGTAATTAGGCCCACCTACAGTTGTCCGTGTCCAACGGACCTCAGACAACCCTGTAGGTGCCCCTGAATCACTTGACAAGTTTGGTATCTTCTTTCTTACCTTTCCAGGAACGTTTCACCCGTCTCGCAGACATTACAGAACATCAGAGATATAGAAATGCGGAAGCGATTACATAAACTTACATTTATTTAGAAAGTAAGATCAAGTTATTTATTACAGACCAGAGTTATAAAACGAGTGTTGAGTAGTATTATTACAATACCAAGGGAGGCAAAAACTCTTCCCGATAGTTTTTATAAAAGTTCTATATGGAGGATCCTTTCCTCCCGCACTTCATTCCTTGCGCTCTTCCTTTGGTACCACCTTAGAGCAAAAGCAACAAAAATTTGTCGCTTCCTCACCTAAAAACAACGGGGGAATAAACCCTGAGTATGGAATTACTCAGCAAGTCTTACCCGACTAAAGAAAAGACTCTCAAGGGTATGCTGGTTATAAGGGAGTCAAGGTAAGGTTTCTCAATGATCAAAGACTCTGTTTTGCATAAATGCTTACTAAAAGTGGATCCTTAAAAATCCAATTTTATTTGTCAAGTTAAGTAAAATTACCTGCAACTAGAGTTCTTTCTACCCTAGTTCAATCACTTGACCTATACTAGCCAGTTTCTTAACAAATCCCTTCATCTTTAGTGGAGTTCTACGTATAAGTCAGTGACCAAGTCTTCATAACCGCGAAGGTACGGCGATCCGAATCGATTATACTCAGCTCAGGATCTCCAATCACACGACATATGTAGCACTTAACCCTTGCATATGTCAACCCACCACCGGGGTTCTTAAGACCAGATCAGGTTCACGCGAACCGAGAGCACAGATACACCACCGTCTAGCCTCTTGCCACGGAGGGTACACGCTACTCTCGCCACCGCTCCACGCCCATTCCGTGTTATCTTATTCTGGCCTTAGTCTGCCCGAGGCAAGGCTTACCCATGACGAGGCATGTGACTAGTTAAAGGGTCCTCGGTCAGCAGGCCTACATCGACACGGTCCTTAATCGACTCAGACGGAGACACTACACCGAGACTCCTTTCTCGTGCTAGTCACCCACCCGGTCTCAGCTTAATTATTTCAAACCCAAAGTTTGGTACCTGGCAGAGGTACATCTTTTCCGATGTTGAATCCATCAAGGCCTTTGACAGATCCACCATCAAGTTTTATTTTTGAAAACATCCCACCCACCTTTGCCACATCATCTTTTGTAAAAACAAAACATTTTGTTTTTCTAAAGCAAGGCTAAGCATCAAAAATCTTTTGTAAAACGGGTGATCAAGGAAGGTAATCAAATTCAAGGAAGGTAATGCAGGAATTGTTTTAGCAATCAACTCCTATCACCTAATGCATCAAGCAAGTGAGAAAGATTTTAAAAGTATCAAGGAAGGTGGCAAATGCACCGGGGCTTGCCTTCATTAGTAGGTGAGTCAGGCTCGGACCCGCAGATATCAAAGTAGAAACAATTTCTGGCCTGAGATTCCGAAGGTGGTGGTGTCTTCTCTTCGGTCACTTCGATCTCTTCTTCGTTTTCTAAATATAACCATATAGGTATATATATAAGAATGAATGACATGTAATGCTCATGAGAGTGCAAAGATAATAAGAATTTATTATCTAAGTCTTGAATACAACTTTCCTTCATGGAACTCCGAGAACTTAGGGTTTCCGGAGTCAGTAAAGGAGTTCAAAGGGCAGGGGTGGGGTTTTGGGTTCTAGTTATCAAACAAAGTTTAATTCAAACCAAACTCTACCCAGGGCTTCTAACTAATGTGTAGAGCTCATATAAAAAGTTTGGGCATTTTTGGACTTATTATCTATTTTCTAAAAATCCAGAACTAATGGTTTAAGCTAGTTTAAATGCCTCAAAATTCCTTATTTAATCTAAAATCATGATACTATTTTTATTAAATACTATGGAAAATAAGAAGTCTAGGAAAATTGGTTTGATATTTTTAGGATTTTTCTACACTTTTCTATAATTGTTTTAGCTCTAGAATTAAAAGAAAAGGAGAAACTTGTGAATAGTACTGGGCTGATTTCAGCCCAGACGGCCCAGCAACACAGAGAAACGGGGCGCGCCCACGCCCGCGAGGGAGACTTTGCGCAGAGGTCCTCGGGGTTTTGGCTAACCATAACTGGGTTCTATCACTATTACACCGAGTCGCTGACGATTTGCAGAAGAGACCCTGTAGTTCTAATTCTTCGCAGGGGAAGGTCCCCGACGGCGTCGAGCGCGGGGAAGCTCCGGCGAGCTTGCAGACTGGCCGAACGGGGCCATGACCGGCGCTATCGAGCGGCGGACACGAAATTGGATCCACCCCGACCATTTCCCCCAACACAATTTCACTAATGGTCACAAGGTTTGTTCTAGCCACGGCGACCGTGAACATGGCGGACTGTTGAGCGCATTCCCAATGAATCATGGTGGTCCAGATCAATTAAAGGGGTCGGGGAGCATCACCAGCATGCAAAGATGCTAGAACAGGAACAAGGAGGGTATGAGCAGACCTGTGGAGGGCTGGCCACGGCAGGGTACGATTCACGGCGGCGGAAACCGAATTGGGGGAAGTGAGCGATTCTCCGGCTATGGGGGCTAATTGGAGACGGGAGTGGTGGCTATGGCTTCAGGATGACCTTGCGCAGCAGTCCCAGCCTTCAATTTATAGGAGGCTTAGGCGGTGGCGCGTGATTTGATCAGGCAGTGTGGGCGGCCGGAGACACAGAAGAACACGGTGGCTGTAACCGTGGCAGTCGCCGGTGTAGCGGCGCAAGGAGAATACTCCTAAGGGTGCCACGCTTGCTAACCCACTGTAACAAGCTTCGGTCGTGGCATAACCGAGGTCACCGGCGCTGATGATCGGACACGGCCGGGAGGAGGGATGGCCGCGTGGCAGCCAGAGTTAGTGCCCTCCACCACGGCGGTCTTACCCGGAGCAAAAAGATCTTCGCACGGAGATGCTCGCCGCCCGATCATCCTGACCCCGGCGCAAATCGCAGCGCGGATAGGTCGTTGGCGGTGAGGTTGCCGCGCTGGCGGTCTGATCCATACACGACATTGTACCATGGCGAGTGCTCCTTCAGTAAGCCTGACAGCCATAGTTTAGGGCCAGATTTCTTCCAAATTTCTGTGGCAACACATCCAGATCTCTGCAGCAAAATTGTAGAGCTACAAACCAACAATACTTCGACTATAGGGATTGAACTCATTTGAGCACTAGATCAAGGTTGAATTCAAACCCAAAGATGGCTCTGTTACACTGAAAGTCTGAATTTCAGAGTGGAACTAGCCTGACAACCATACTTTAGGCATGATTTTCTCCAATTTCTTCTTAACAACTATGCTTACACTCTTAAGCAAAGTTGTTCTCCTTTGTTTGGTCTACAAATTTGATGTGGTGACCTAGGGCAAATTCTCACAAATTTGAAAACTACAGAGCTCCAAAGTTGAGCCAAAACTCTGATTTCAGACTTAGTTAATATAAAGTTCACTTGGTATTTTTTGCAAATAAACCCAAAACTTAGGGTTTGGCTTGTAAATCTTCCCAAATGTGAACCATGTGATTTTATATGCTTTAACATTATAGTTTTTACACTTTAGTCCAAATGTGCACAATTTTTGCACATAGGCCCCTAGGGCTTGGACTTTGGGTTTTCTAGGGTTCAAATGGGGTTTTTGGTATCTCAGGGGTATAAATGTGATTCAAGTTCATTCTTTGGAACATTTTATAACTATTCCCCTAAATCTTTTAGGTTTTCTCAACTTGGGTTAGGTTTTACCCCTTTAATCCCTATTTAGGGTTAAGTTTCCTATCCAAGGTTCTATTTGCAAAATGCTATAACAATACAACTTGTTTGAAATTTTTACTTAGTGAATGCACTCTAGGTGTGTCAAACATATGCAATGCCAATGTTTATGATGCCATGCTCAAGTTTTAGTAGTAGTAACACCAGGGGTGTTACAAAAACCTTGATACAGCCTTCGATGCAGCAACACCAACCCCCCGGAAGTGTCGAGGCCATACGGGTATCTTTGTGGCTAGAGTAAGTTGTGCCACACTTGCTGAACACCTCCACATAGTGGCCTGGCCACCCAAGTTCTAGCCCCACCCTCTGGAGAAGTACAAGGGTACGTCGAACCCATCGAAATTCCTGCAGGTCTACGTCACCGCCATCATAGCGGTGGGTGGTAACGGCGCAATCATGGCAAGCTACTTCCATGTAGCCCTAACCGGGCCAGCCTGAACTTGGCTCATGAACATGACCCTTGGGTCTATTCATTCCAAGGTCTCTACGCACAGTTCACCGCCAACTTCGCCATTCCCTACCAGCAGCACGGTGTGGAGGCCCACCTCCATGATTTAAGATAGGAACCCAAAGAAATGCTCTAGGCCTCCATCTCCCTCTTCACTAAGGTACGAGGAACCATACCTCATATTTCCAATGCATCAATTATTACTGCTTTCCATCAAGGGGTACGTGATGAGAAGATGCTGGAAAAGCTGGCGACACATGATGTAGAAAGCGTCACCACACTTTTTGCTCTAGCTGACAAATGTGTCAGTTTGGCCGAGGGTTGAGCATGGGACTCGGATCCTCGGACTAGGGCCCCCCAAATGGGTGGCTCGAGGGGGCGCTACTCAAAGCAGTGGCAACAAGAAGAAGAACAAGGGTCACGACAGCGATAAGCAGTCAACCGGCGCTCCGATCGCTGCAGCGGTAGTTGGTGGTCAGAACGCATGGGGCAAGAACCCATGTCAGTAGGGTGGCGACAACAGGTCATGCCCTGTCCACCCCACCACCAAACATAGTGCCTCCGAGTGCTGCATGATCTAGAAACTCGGGAAGCGTGTCATCAAGTGGCGTGAGTAGGCCCTGAAGGATGGCTCGCACCCACGATAGTGGGCTGGCAAAGAAAAGGACGATGATGAGGAGGCCGGTGAAGGTGAGCGGGAACTAGGGTTCGCTTGGGAACCGTCACAAATGCCTGGGATCCCCAAAGAGGTGATTGAGCACCATCTAAAGCTCAACCCCGACGCCAAGCTGGTGTAGTAGAAGCCATGAAAGTAGTCCATTGAGTGGCAGGACTTCATCCGTGAGGAGGTCCGTAAGCTGTTGCGCGCTGGCTTCATCTTGGAAGTCCACCACCCACTGTGGTTGGCCAACCCGGTCATCATCCCTAAGGTCGATGGGAAGCTTCGTATGTGCATTGACTACACCAGCCTCAATAAGGCATGTCCCAAGGACCCCTATCCACTCCCACGGATCTATCAGATCGTGGATTCCACTTCTGGGTGTGGCATGTTGTCTTTCCTAGATGCTTACTTTGGATTCCACTAGATACAGATGTCTAGGGAAGATAGGAAACACACAGCTTTTGTGACGGTGGATGGGTTATATTGCTATGTTTGTAATGCCTTATGATCTGAAAATGCCTTGTCTACTTTTGCGCAAGCCATGAATAAGACCTTCGGCAATTTGATCAGGGGCATAGTCAAGGTGTATGTCGATGACTTCATTGTCAAGACTAAGGTAGGGTCGACCCTTGTGGGGGACTTGACCAGGTTTTTGACAAGTTGTGCGTCACACACACGAGGCTGAATCCTGAAAAGGTCATCTTTGGTGTCTCGGATGGGAAGCTCCTCGGTTTCCTGGTTTCACACTAGGGCATCGAGGCGAACCGAGACAAGATTTGGGCGATCAAGGCGATGAGGCCCCCGCTTGTTTTAAAGACATCCAGAAACTGATAGGGTCGTTGGCAGCCCTTAGCCGCTTCATTTCGAGGCTGGCTAAGAGGGAATCCCTTTCTTCAAATTGTTGAGGAAGTCCGGCCCATTTTCTTAGACCAAAGAGACTGAACAAGCCTTCCAGAAGGTGAAGCAGCATCTCACTTATTTGCCGGTACTGGTAGCCCCCAAACTAGGTGAGAATTTGTTTCTATATCTAGCCGTGATGCCAAAGGTGATTAACATTGTGCTGGTCGTCGAGAGGACAGAGAGGAACTCCTAGGAGCGCCTATATGGGCCCCACCCAGTGAAAATTGTGGCAAGCTAGGGGCGAAAGGCCCATGGCTTAGGAGTCTGGTGAGGCAGAGGAAAGAGAACCAAACTCGACTATAGGGTCCGAACCATCTAGAAGCCAATTTACTACGTCAGCGAAGTCCTCCACGATGCAAAGTCTAGGAATTCCAAGGCACATAAGATCATCTATGCCATTCATATTGCATCCAGGAAGTTGCACCACTATTTTCAGTTCCATAGAGTAATGGTAGTGACTTCTTATCCGCTGAGAGCGATCCTCCATAGTTCTAACGCTACTAGCAACATCGCCAAGTGGGCTGTTGAGAGTGATTCTCCACAGTTCTACTTGAACAGATAGATAAGTTTTTCATGGAAATTTAGAGTTGTCCATTACAACTGTCACACAAAATACAATGTTTTCTCTATTAGTCTATTGTGTACCTCGACATCCCTCTCATCTATTCGCAGGTGGCCCAGCTCCTAGGCATCGCCAGAATCATGTTGGAAGCAGGCTTCAACAAGTTAAACGATATCTCGGACGGATGCCCATGTTGCGTCCTCGTCCCTGGTCACAGGTCCTACAGCAACCGGTGTCAGAGACATGGATGGATTGTGGGTCCTAAGGCAGACAAGGACGTGCTCCATCACCATCCGGATGAGTTCATGGCCCTCGGCTTCAAGCCGGGCACCAACAACATGGTCTAGACGACAAAGTCGCTCAGCGGAAGCATCCAACACGGGCAGAGCATCAGTGATCGAGGCCGCTTGTCTCGCCTAAATGGGCCTTCCCCCCAAAGAGCACCAGCGTAGTACTCGCCTCGTTGGCCTAGTCGACGATACGACGAACCCCCTCATGCTGCTCTGCTTGGAGGGCCTCAAGTTCCTTCTAGGTGGCTTCTAGAACCTAGGTGTCAAGCACTGCGCGAGCCACATCGAATTGGTGGATTCGTTTGTCAAGTTCATCCTCCTTAAGCTTCATAGTCTTTTCAAGCTTGGCCAACCAACCTGCCCGCTTGTCAAGGATTTTTCCAAGACAGAGGTGTTGGAGTCCAGCCTCTCGAGGAGCTTCTTTTGTCTCGACCTCCTCCTCGGCAAAGGTAACATGGGTAGCTTTCTCCTCCAGCTCTAGGCGTTGACTGTGCTTGGCTGCAACAATTTCCTATTACTATGTTTGTTGCGCCTCAAGGGTCCTATCCTTAGCATCAATTGAGGCCTTCGATCGGTCGAGGAGTTTCTCTTTCTGGCCCACCACCTTCTCCCCTCAAGCTAACCACCCTCTCCCTCCAAGTGTGTCACACCCGGTTTTGGAAGGTAAACCGAATGCGAACCATGTACGTGCCAGGATCAGAACTCACGTACACAGTGACTACATAATTGGACATCATCACACAATGCTTGAATTAAAGAGCGGAAATGTACTTAGTTACATCAAGATGTTTGAAACATCCGCAGAGTCTATTACACAACCATTGTTCAACATAATTATAAAAGTGCGGAAATACGAAACGTAGATGCTAAGCCTACACAGGCAGCTGACTGGGGGTTTGCCACTAAGAAAGAACTAAAACTCGTCATATTCCTGGAACTCCTCGAAGTCATCCATGTTGCCAGCTTCTCCTCCTGAGCAATAAGAACAATGGGGACAACCTAGGGTGGGGTGGTTTGTAAAGCAAGGGTGAGTACACTTCAACGTACTCAGCAAATGTCCCGTTTGGCTAAAGTGGACTAGCTGTATGTGGAGTTTAAAGTTAAGCAATTGCTTTTAGTTGGTCAAGTTTTATTACTTATAAGTATAGCCAAATTTTAGTAATAACCCAGTTATTACCCAGAGGCACTCCCTCCAAGAGGAAATACCAGAGATTAGGATTAGAATCACCATTGTTAATCATCATCATAAAAGTAACCATTGTTCTTCTAATTGAAGAGGATCCCAAGGCTGCTCATAACCGCGAGCACGACTGATATACCAGTTTCTAACACTCTGCAGAGGTCGCACACTTTACCCACAAGCCGTGATTCCCATTCTGCCCGGGGTTCTAGCCTCCCCATTGATCACTACCAAGGTGACCTAGCAGGGTCTCACTACGCAACCTTAACAAAGATTTCCCATAGGTCATAGCCGCCCGTTAGGTTTCTCTAGTTTGATAAACACAGTACATCTCCCCAAAGGAAGGGTGACTAACAAAACCAAATCAAAGAACCTCTGCAACCAACCTCGACAGAGCAAGTACCGTGCCCGAACCCCATTGACGGCCCTACGGCGAAGCCAACTACTCCTCTGGTTCCTCTAATTAATCAGCTAAGGGCGTCCCATTCCACCCTCATGGTTGCAATGTTATCCCGGGTTGTCACTCCCCAAACAGGTCCTTACAGAGAAGTACTCAGGAAAGAGCCTGAGCCCCCTAAAGAATCATAAGAACCTCATCGGGATAACATCATCATATCATAAAAGATCACATCATGTTCTTTGATTAAGTTTAAGCAATAGCATAAGCTAACCATGATTAACCCAAAAAGGTGAACAAGGGGAAAGGTAAGTACAGACTAGTAAATCCTTAGGTTTCAATAAAGTAATGCGGGACAGTGAATTTATAAAGTAAAGTAGGACATGATAGGTCTAAGAACACTTGCCTTCACCAGGTTGTTGCTCAGGGAGGTCTCCAACAACACACTCAAGAACCTCGGACTGCTCGTTGTTTAAATAAAGCGAGCATGCATTCAATACATTTGTAAAGTACAAATGAACATCACACCAAACATGTACAAATATTGGCACACAACTCAAGAAGGTACAATATTAAGTACAGAGGAATGAGGTCAAGTTATAAAAATGGACTAATCCTAATTGAGGAATTGATTATTCTCTAAATGTTTGGAACATAGCTCAAAAAGGTTAAGTGGTGATTAAAACAAATGAAGCTATAATTATAAGATAAACTACTCTCATTTAGAAATTTGATTATCTTTTAAGTATTATCCATAATTACATTCCTAATTCTATCTATGCCATTAAGGCCTAGAGGTTAAGCCAAAAAATAAATCCAAGTAATGCATAACACTAATCTCATAAGATTAAATATACTTTACTCCTAGGCTTCTCCTTTTATTTATTTCATTAAAATAAATCAACATACACTTTAATTCTATATTTTAAGGGTAAAAATTAAAGTGTACAGATTATAGTTGGTCATATTTTATTTGAACAGAGAATAATTTGGTGAACATTTTGCAATACCACTAAATTTGGAGTTCATATGAAAAAGATATGAAATAAACAAGTTTTTAGGTTTGAAATATGAAATTAGGGCTAAATCTGTGATTAAATAAAAGTCCAAGAGTCTAATTAAAACAAACCAGGGACCTATGCGCTAAAATAGAGGATGGCGGGTTGATTTCCTAAAACTAGGGGGTTTCTTAAGCAAAACAGCCACGCGAAGGGGTATCGGGTGAATCTAACCGTTGGATCAGAGACCGACGACCGAGATTAGATCTGCGGCCGAGGGCGCGCGCGGGGGCGGGCGAGCATTGACAAGCGGGACAGGGAGTGTCAGCGACAAAGGGGGAGAGCGCACTGACCGAGCGGATCCAGCGCCAGAGGGGAAACAGACGGCTACAGGGGTCTGAGGGGTCCGAACCGTTCGATCAAGATCGGACGGGGAGGGGTCCGAGGGGGTCGAGGGGGTCCGAAGGGGTCCGAGTCGTTCGATCAAGATCGGACGGGGAGAATCAGATCGGGAAGGATAAGCGGCTGCGGGTGACGCTGACAGGTGGGTCAGGGCGTCAGGCGCGTGTGCGCGACGCGGTACCCGCGGTCCGAGCCGTTCGATCAAGATCGGACGGGGGGTCAGACCGGGGAAACAGACGGCTGTGGGCGGCGCCGCTCCTCTCCGCGGTGGTGAGGTCACCGGAGTTGAGGCGGGCGCGAGCTAGGGTGGCTCCGGGGTCGCCGGAGTTGGGCAGAGGGGAAGAGGGTGCCACGACGAACTCAATGGCGGGGAAGAGGCCACGAATCCACGGGCAGAGAGGGGAGAACGACGGTAGGAAGACCTCGGGCGGGCCAGAGCAACTCCGGTGAGCGATTTCGGCCACGGGGAGGGGACTTAAGACACGCTAAGGCCTGGGCTGGCTTCAGCAGAGGCAGAGGTGACACAGGGAACTACTTCGGTGAACTAGAACGGGCTAAATCGGCCGGCCACCGCGCGAGCATGGCGGACCGTCGCGGCCGAGCACCGGCGGAAGACGAAATTGGACGAACACAGGGCTCAATAAGGGAAATTGGGCACGGGGACGGGTGTCTCACCTCAGGGCGGAGCTCGGGGAGGCTTGGCGCGGTCTCCGGCGAGCTGGATGGTCGGGAACGTGGGCTCGAGTCTTCGGCGGCGTCTGGCGGCGAGGGCAGAGCGCGAGAGAGGGCAAGGGTGTGCGAAATGAGGCGAGGGGCGAATGCGGGGCACTGGCGGGGCTCTAAAAAGGGAGTTGGGCACGTGAGCAAGCGTTGTGGCAGGGAAACCCGACGACGTGCGCGAGTGCGCATGCGCCGGTCCACGACGAGTGCGAAGAAGGCGGAACTGACAAAACAGGCCCACGGCACAGAGAGAGAAAAGAGGACACGCGGGTGCAACGGCTCGGCACTGGCGAACTGGGCCCGCGGTACAGAGAGAGAGAGAGAGAGAGCGAACGGGCGAAGGAAACTGGCACCGATAGGTCGGCCCCATTGAGCAGAGAGCGAGAGAGGGAGGGCGCGCGTGAGGGAGAACTGCCGCTGACAGGAGGCGCGCGACATGGCTAGGCTTAGTGGGCCGACTGGGCTACTTTCTCCTTTTCTTTTTCTATGGATTTTCCAATTCCTTTTCTATTTCTTTTTCTATAGGGTTTTCAAATCCAAATTCAAACTAGGTTTCAAATTCAAATAAATTCAAACTTGTGCAACACTTCAAAGAATATTTTAAACTTAACATGATGCAACATGTCATGACTCATAAGGTTTTGACAAAATAAATAATTAACCTCCACTAGTTTAGGCTATCTCTAATAAAAAAAGAAAAAGAGAGAATGAATCTAGAGAGAGAAAACCTAGAGTGAGAAAAATAAGAGTAACACATGATTTTGGGTGATAATTAGAAAGAAATTTTATATCCAAAATCAGGGTGTTACAAAGTGACCTGCTTTTCTCGATCAATTACTACTTCAAGATCCTTCGCAAGTTCTTCGCGGTCTTCTTCAAGCTTGGACCGGTCGCGGGCCGTCTGGAGCTAGACAAATTTGACACGCTTCTCCAGCCGCACATGTTAGTCGGTGAAGAATTCTTGCTCTACCTCCATTGCCCCATTCCCGTCGAAAGGCCTTTTCTGCCTCCTCCAGGGTCTGATGGGTCCGGAGCAGCACTTGGGAAGAGGGACCGGTGAAACTGTCTCCTGTGTAGAGACGACGACCTGAAAACTCTTCTAGCACCTCTTTGGAAGGGGGTTGAAGTCCAGAGCTAGGTGCGTCGGCGGTTAGTGCTAGGTCCTAGGTTGAATACCCCTAGGAATTCTAGGCACGTCTATGGTGCTCGAACCACCTTTGTTTAAATGTGCGAACAAAGTCGTCGCATTTGTCACCGATGCGCCTGTCGCCGCCATGATCTCCCCTTCGCTTTTGCTAAGGTCTCGCTCAATGGGTCCATTGGCAAAGCACTGGTGGCCTTAGGCACTGCACTAGCGCTAGCTGAGCTTGACACCCCAACGATGTCTCCGTCTGGTTTTGGTTGCTAGGAGTCATGCTAATCTGCCGGGATGGTACCGGTAGAAGCAAGAGAGGAGTCAGACGAGGGTGTGATCCCGACAAACATAAATTGGGTCATCCACACATCAACCTCTCTAAAGAAAAAACGAAAGCAGAAGAAAACGTCTTTACCCCAACATTTGAATATTACACCGTCGTTGGAAGCTCGAAGGCTATGCCTCGCGCTACGGTTGATGCCGCTGCTGTTGGTGTCCCTCCTAGGGACGGTTGTGCCCATGCGGAAGGGGTGTGCCAGCAGATGTCTGGGCACCAGGAACATGGGGGCTACCCTACGCCCAACCCTACATGGTTGTCCGGTGCCTGGCTGAGGAATCAGAGCCACCAGCAGGATTGACACCAGCGGGAGGTTCAGACACAAGGGTTTCGTCGCTGTGACACAGCCTACACCGTCGCTCTCCATCGGACTCGCCGGGAGTTCCATGGCTGGAGCTGCTGCTAGCAAGCCTCTTTCCCTTGTCCGAAGGGCTAGGGCCACGTTGGGGCTGCCCTACCTGGCTGTGACCCCTCGCTTGGCACACCTAGTATCCGGACCCTGCGGTTTGGGTGACCTCCCAGCTGATGAACCACCAGGCAATTATCGTCGACGATCGACATGGTGGCCACGAGCGCAGATCTAAGGCCTTGCTCATTGCATAACGCAGAGACATCCTGGGGAAGAAAAATATGCTCGGGAATGAAGGCCGCACTAGTTATCCCATCGATCAATATCTCTAACTCCTCCTGGGTCAAGTCGAAATCGTCATCACGCATGATTCGGCAGTATTCGAGCGAACCGTGACCTCTGCTGCAACGACATGATCCGGCGCTTCAGGAAATCACCGAGCATACGCATTGATGCAAGGCCTTTCGATGTCAGGGCCTTGATCCTATCCAGAACAGGGTCTAAAGGACTAGTGAGGCGACCAGAGCGTGAATGGGAGCCAATCAATTTTTGTTGCTAAAAACTGAATTTGAGCTCTTCAGTTCAATCGAGATGAAGAAAGCGCTCAAACCAAAATAATATCAGCAAACCAGTGATCTCATGATTTCAATATGTTCCTAATACACACATGAGACCAGCAAAACAAACATATCACAAATCGGATACCGAAAAGTCCAAATCGAATCAAAACTTTGTCGCGAACAGGCGGCACAAAATTCTGTTATCGGATGTGAAACTGAAACAAATGATGAAAATTTTCAAACGCCTAGAAAAATATGTTTTCAAGGTCTCCACAAATTTTGAGCTCAACTATACTTGTGAATCAACCGCATATCTGAAAATACGAACATAATTGCAGTTTTGTTAGGGTTTTCTAGAACAAACTCAAAACGAGATCAGCTAAGATCACAACTACAAACTGCACCAATTGGGTGTAAGAAGTGATCCTAGGAGTATATCACACCTACCAACAAATCGTAATAGCACCCAGAGCACAAGAACTCAAAGGCTCTTCTCAAATTCTTAAGAGAAGGGAAGAACTCAAGAACACAAGACTTCAAAAAAATTAGCAAGGGAACAAACTGAGATTGAAACCAACCAAAAGTTGTGGGTCGTACCAACGATTCTTCCTCGAATTAAACTTGCAGACCACAAACACAGTCGACAGTTACAAAATCATTGTGGATCCCTTGGCTCAGTTGGTGACTACCTAGAGAGAAAACTAGGAGTTCTAAAACTAGAAACCTAAACAAATGGTTGCTAAGAGATAATGAATTAAACTGTCCTTCCCTTTATTTATAGAGGGTTATTTCTATTTCCTAAACTACCCCTATTTACATATAGTCTACCCACTCTGCTAGGGGCAAAATAGACCAACTCCTAGGTTTTCGATATGACGGCCATGCGCTCCACACGAAGTTGCATTGCCTTGATGCACGCTTCGCTATGACGCCACATGCTGCCACCGAGTTTTTAGGCCCAAACTCACCAAAACCCTCCATCCGTAGCGCAGGGTGGTTTTGAGGCTCAATCACCAAACCGCCGTGAGTATCGCACCGCGTGCACGCCCTCACGTCCTGAACACGTGTCCCGCCAGTCCTTGACGGTGCCGACAACACGGCCCACTCCACCAAGTCCTCGCACGAGTGCGTGTCCTAGGTGTCAGCCACCACGGATGGTCACCCGACTACTCCTGTTCGTCAGTCAAGACCCAACACTCATCCTTCACCGCTCTCGATCCATCAGCATGAGCCCGCATGACCTTCACCCTAGTCGTCGACCACCGTCCCTATGCTCCACCCGTGCACACCACAAGCCGACCAACATGGTTGCACATACATAATCTCACACCTTAGTCAGTCTATGACTCGACCCAAGACGCTACTGAAAGGGAAATGTGCCCTTGGGCCATTTCTATAATTGTTTTGGTGATTAGATGCCCAACACAAATGTTTTGAACTTGTATGTGCTAAGTGAGCAAGAAGTGCAAATCAAAGACAAGGTACGTTTCTAGACTTAGTGAATTGTTTTTAAGTACTAACATGTTTGTCCAAGTGCTAGAAACAGTGCAGAGAAAAGAGAAACGAATTTGGAAAAGGATTGGCTGTGAGCAGCCAACATCAGCTCGGGCCTGGCACATCGGACTGTCTGGTGGTGCACCAGACAATGTCCGGTGCGCCAGGCTGGCCGACGGTGAACTGGCTGCTCTCGGGAAACGATAGAGGTGTACGGCTAAAATTCACCGGACTGTCCGGTGGTGCACCGGACTGTCCGTTGGTGCACCGGACTGTCCGGTGAGACAATTGCACCAGCGGCCAACGGTCGTCCGCGCGATCAACGCGCGACACGTGGCTAGCTCCAACGGTCGGCTGGGTGCACCAGACTGTCCGGTGCGCCAACCAGCCCCGAGGAGCAACGGTCGGCTACGCCCAATATGGAAGGAGATCGCGCACCGGACATGAACAGTGGCTGTCCGGTGGTGCATCGGACTGTCTAGTGCACCACTCGACAAAAGGCAAGATTGGCCTTCCAAGTTGGCCTCCAACGGCTCCTAGCTACCTTGGGGCTATAAAAGGGACCCCTAGGTGCATGGAGCATACAACCAAGCTTGCAAGAAACATCCTAAGACTCCCAGACTCCGCCTCCACGCATTTGATTCGCTGTGTTAGTGATTTGAGCTCCGTTTGAGTTGCGAACTCCCAGTGCTGTGTTTTGAGCTCAAGTCTTGGCTTGTGTGCGTGTGTGTGCTGCGGATTCGAGTGTTGTGTGCGTTGCTTTCCCTCCCTTACTCTTGTGCTTCTTTGTGATCTCTATTGTAAGGGCGAGAGACTCCAAATTATGGAGATTCCTCGCAAACGAGAAAAGTACTCTAAAGGAAAAGACCGTGGTATTCAAGTTGATCATCAGATCACTTGAAAGGGGTTGAGTGCAACCCTCGTCCATTGGGACGCCACAACGTGCAAGTAGACAAGTGTTACTTGGCCGAACCATGGGATAAATCGCGTGTCTCTTGTGATTGCTTTTCTTGGTGATTGTTGTGTTCACAAGAAGATCGCTTCATAACAACTTGATTAACTTGAACTAACATCTATATAATCAAGTTTGTGGCCATTCAGTCTTTGATTTTACAGGATCACCTATTCACCCCCTCTAGGTGCTCTCAATTGGTATCGGAGTCGTACTCTTCATCTAAGGGACTAAACGCCCGAAGAGATGGATCCTAAGGGTAAGGGGATGGTGGTCAACGATAAGGAGGAGTCCCTCTTCAACGAGCCAAGAGATGACAAGCCCACTGACTCAGGCTCGAGTCACAAGAAGAGGGACAGGAAGAAGAAGAGGCGCATCAAGAAGATCATCTACTACGATAGTGATGCATCATCTTCTTCACCAAGGGACGACGACGACTCTTCGTCGAAGAAAAAGACGGTTAATCAAAACTATTCCTTTGATTATTCCCGTATTCCGTATAGTTCAAATGCCCATTTACTTTCCATTCCTCTTGGAAAACCCCCACACTTTGATGGAGAGGACTACTCATTTTGGAGCCATAAAATGTGTAGTCATCTATTTTCTCTCCATCCTAGCATTTGAGAAATTGTGGAAAATGGGATGCATTTTGATAGTACGAATAATCCTGTTGTTATAAATGAACAAATTCATAAAAATGCCCAAGCCACGACTGTTTTGCTATCATCCTTGTGCAGGGATGAATATATCAAGGTTAGCGGCTTGGACAACGCCAAACAAATCTAGGACACCCTCAAGATGTCACATGAGGGAAATGATGCCACCATGATCACCAAGATGGAACTGGTGGAGGGCGAGCTAGGGAGGTTCGCGATGATCAGGGGAGAGGAGCCAACATAAACCTACAACAGGCTCAAGACCCTGGTCAACAAAATTCGAAGCTACGAAAGCACAAGATGGACGGATCATGATGTCGTCCGACTCTTGCTTAGGTCATTTACCGTTATTGACCCCCATCTTGTCAATCTTATTCGTGAAAATCCCGGGTACACCAAGATGACGCCCCAAGAGATACTTGGAAAATTCTTGAGCGGGCGCATGATGGTGAAAGAGGCGCGATACGTGGATGATGCGTTAAATGGTCCACTGCCCATCTATGAGCCGCAACCCGTTGCCCTCAAAGCAACTAGTAGCAAAGAGACGCTACCAAGCAAGGTAGCACAAGTGGAGGCTGCCGGCTCAATGAAGATGAGATGGCGCTTATCATCAAGCGCTTCAAGACCGCGCTTAAAGGACGCAAGGAGTACCCCAACAAGAATAAAACAAGGGGAAACCGCTCCTGCTTCAAATGTGGTAAGACTGGTCATTTTATTGCTCAATGTCCCGATAATGACAATGACCAGGCACAAGAAAGACATGGGAAGAAGGAGAAGAAGAAGAATGACAGGAAGGCGAAGGGCGAGGCGCATCTTGGAAAAGAATGGGATTCTGACTGCTCTTCATTCGACTCCGACGATGAAAGATTGGCTGCCTCGGCCTTCAACAAGTCTTCACTCTTCCCCAACAAACGTCATACATGTCTTATGGCTAAGGAGAAGAAGGTACGTATTCGAGATACTCCTAAGTACTCTTCTTCTAGTGATGAAGAATCATCTGATGATGAAGTAGACTATACTGATTTGTTTAAAGGCTTAGATAGAAATAAAGTAGACAAAATTAATGAATTAATTGATACCCTTAATGAAAAGGATAGATTGCTAGAGAAGCAAGAAGATATTTTGTATGAGGAGCATGACAAATTTATTAGTGTTCAAAAATTTCTGGCTCTAGAAATTAAGAGAAATGAAATCCTATCCTCTGAGTTGTCCACTAGTCATGAATCTGTCTCTAGTCTAAAGGAGTTAAATGATGAATTAAATGCTAAACTAGAGAAAGCAAGTGCAACTAGTTCATGTGTAGAACATGTAGTTATTTGCAATAGGTGTAAAGATGTTAATTTTGATGAACATGATATCACTATTGCTAAATTAAACAATGAGGTTGCAAGTCTTAATGCTCAACTTAAGACTTGCAAAGATGACTTTGAGAAATTAAAATTTGCTAGGGATGCCTACACCATTGGTAGACACCCCTCAATTAAGGATGGACTTGGTTTTCGAAAGGAAACCAAGAACTTAACAAGCCAAAAGACTCCCGTTCTCAACAAGGAGAAAGGGAAGGCCCCTATGGCTAGTAGTTCTCAAAAGAACCATGCCTATATGTATGATAGGAAATTTAATAGGCACGCTCATAATGATAGATGCTATGATCATGCTATTTTACCTGGTTATCATACTTCTCATGTTATGGTTGCTTCTAGCTCTACTTATGATTATGGTAGAAGTAGGCCTAGGAGAAATTATGCTACTTCTCATACTTCAAGGAAAGTTTGCAATGGACCTACTACTGTTTATCATCCGTGCAATACTTCTTTTGTACTTTCATGTAAGAATGCAAAAGTTGTAGCTAGAAAATTGGGATCCAAATGCAAGGGAGACAAGACTTGTATTTGGGTTCCAGAAGTTATTGTGACTAACCTTGTAGGACCCAACAAGAAATGGGTACCTAAAACCCAGGCTTAAATTGCCTTGCAGTTTTATGCATCCGGGGGCTCAAGCTGGATTATCGACAGTGGATGCACGAACCACATGACGGGGGAGAAGAAAATGTTCACCTCCTACGTCAAGAACAAGGATTCCCAGGATTCGATCATCTTTGGAGATGGGAACCAAGGCAAGGTCAAAGGTTTAGGAAAGATAGCCATCACATCTGAGCATTCTATCTCTAATGTGTTTTTAGTTGAATCGCTTGGGTATAATTTGTTATCTGTGAGTCAATTATGTAACATGGGTTATAATTGTTTATTCACAAATGTAGATGTATCTGTTTTTAGAAGGAGTGATGGTTCATTAGCTTTTAAGGGTGTATTAGACGGCAAGCTCTATTTAGTTGATTTTTCGAAAGAGAATGCCGATCTAGATGCATGCTTAATGGCTAAGACTAATATGAGCTGGCTTTGGCATCGCCGTCTAGCACATGTTGGGATGAAGAACCTTCATAAGCTTCTAAAGGGAGATCATGTGTTAGGACTAACTGATATCTGTTTTGAGAAAGACAGACCTTGTGCAGCATGTCAGGCAGGGAAACAGGTGGGAAGCACTCATCACGACAAGAATGTGATGACAACATCAAAACCACTGGAGCTCCTTCACATGGATCTCTTTGGACCTATTGCCTATCTAAGCATCGGGGGAAGTAAGTACAGTCTTGTAATTGTTGATGATTTTCCCGCTTCACTTGGGTGTTCTTTTTAAAAGATAAGTTAGAAACCCAAGGGACCCTAAAGCGCTTCTTGAAGAAAGCTCAAAATGAGTTTGAGCTTAAGGTGAATAAAATAAGAAGCGACAATGGGTCCGAGTTCAAGAATCTACAAGTTGAAGGATTTCTTGAGGAGGAAGGCATCAAGCACGAGTTCTCCGCTCCCTACACACCACAGCAAAACGGTGTGGTAGAGAGGAAGAACAAGACGCTAATCGACATGGCGAGAATGATGCTTGGAGAGTTTAAGACACCCGAGCGGTTTTGGTCGGAAGCTGTGAACACAGCCTGCCACACCATAAACCGGCTCTATTTACATTGCCTTCTCAAGAAGACCTCCTACGAACTCCTTACCTATAACAAACCCAATGTCTCATAATTTCGTGTATTTGGGAGCAAATGCTACATTCTGGTGAAGAAAGGTAGACATTCTAAATTTGCTCCCAAGGCAGTAGAAGGGTTTTTACTAGGGTATGACTCAAATACAAAAGCGTATAGAACCTTCAACAAATCATCAGGATTAATTGAAGTCTCTAGCGATGTTGTATTTGATGAGACTAATGGCTCTCCAAGAGAGCAAGTTGATCTTGATGACATAGATGAGGATGAAGTTCCGACGGCCGCAATGCGCATGATGGTGATAGGCGATGTGTGACCACAGGAACCACATGAAGAAGATCAACCATCTTCCTCAACAATGGTGCATCCCCCAACTCAAGACGATGTACAGGTACCTCAAGAAGAAGGGCAGGATCAAGGGGGAGCATAGGAAGATCAAGTGATGGAGGAAGAAGCACCACGGGCCCCTCCAACTCAAGTCCGAGCGTCGATCCAAAGACATCACCCCGTCGATCAAATTCTGGGTGACATCAGCAAGGGAGTAACTACTTGCTCACGATTAGCTAATTTTTGTGAGCATTACTTGTTTGTCTCTTCTATTGAGCCTTTCAGGGTAGAAGAGGCCTTGCAGGATCCGGACTGGGTGTTGGCCATGCAGGAAGAGCTAAACAACTTCAAAAGAAATGAAGTCTGGAGCCTAGTGCCACGTCCAAAGCAAAATTTTGTGGGAACCAAGTGGGTGTTCCGCAACAAGCAAGACGAGCACAGGGTGGTGACAAGAAACAAGGCTCGACTTGTGGCAAAAGGTTATGCCCAAGTCGCAGGTTTGGATTTCGAGGAGACTTTTGCTCCTATGGCTAGGTTAGAGTCAATTCGAATTTTGTTAGCCTATGCCGCTCACCATTCCTTTAGGCTATTTCAAATGGACGTGAAGAGTGCTTTTCTTAACGGGCCAATCAAGGAGGAGGTATACGTAGAACAACCCTCTGGCTTTGAGGATGACAGGTATCCCGACCATGTGTACAAGCTCTCTACGACGCTCTATGGACTTAAGCAAGCCCCAAGAGCATGGTATGAATGCCTTAGAGATTTTCTTATCTCTAATGCTTTCAAGGTTGGGAAAGCCGATCCCACTCTTTTCACAAAGACTTGCAACGGTGATCTCTTTATTTGCCAAATTTATGTTGATGACAGAATATTTGGTTCTACTAATCAAAAGTCTTGTGAGGAGTTTAGCAGGGTAATGACGCATAAGTTCGAGATGTCAATGATGGGCGAGTTGACCTACTTCCTTGGATTCCAAGTGAAGCAACTCAAAGACGGCACCTTCATCTCCCAAACGAAGTACACTCAGGATCTTCTCAAGAGGTTTGGGATGAAGGACGGTAAGCCCACAAAGGAGGTAAGTCTGTTGATCAAAAGGCATACCGGTCAATAATAGGTTCATTACTTTACCTTTGTGCTAGTAGACCGGACATTATGCTTAGTGTATGCATGTGTGCTAGGTATCAATCCGACCCCAAGGAATGTCACCTTGTGGCCGTTAAACGAATTCTTAGGTATCTAGTTGCTACGCCTTGCTTCAGGATCTGGTATCCGAAGGGGTCTACCTTTGACTTGATTGGATACTCAGACTCCGATTATGCTGGGTGCAAGGTTGATAGGAAGAGCACATCAGAGACGTGCCAATTTCTAGGAAGGTCCCTGGTGTCCTGGAGTTCCAAGAAACAAACCTCTGTTGCCCTATCCATCGTTGAGGCCGAGTACGTTGCCACAGGACAGTGTTGTGCACAACTACTTTGGATGAGGCAAACCCTCCGAGACTTTGGCTACAATCTGAGCAAAGTCCCACTCCTATGTGATAATGAGAGTGCAATCCGGTTGGCGGATAATCCTGTTGAACACAGCTGCACTAAGCACATAGACATCCGGCATCACTTCCTGAGAGACCACCAGCAAAAGGGAGATATCGATGTGTACCATATTAGCATCGAGAACCAGCTAGCCAATATATTTACTGAGCCTTTAGATGAGAAAAGGTTTTGCAGGTTGCGTAGTGAGCTAAATGTCTTAGATTCGCGTAACTTGGATTGATCTATAGCATACATGTGTTCTATGCCTTTAATCATGTTACCTTATGCATTTAAATCAGTTATTGTTTATTTATGGTGCTTAAGTTGTACAAGTCTCCCGGACCTCACAAGTCCGATGTGCACATGTTTAGGGGGAGATATGCTACAACTTGATCCCTTTGAGACTAATGTGTTTGTTTGAGTACACTTGATGTAGTCTCGAAGGTACATTGGAAGGGAAAGTGAACTTGGACGATGCAAAGACTTCCACTGCACTCCGGTATTAGTGTATTTAATTCCAAGTTCGTACTTAGGCTCTCATTGCCCTTTTGCTATTATTTGACATTTTTTGTGAAGCAATGGGGTTAAAGGGCCAAAAATGACTCCGTTTGGGTTCTTAATGCCAAAGGGGGAGAAATTAAGGCCAAAGCAAATGGATCAGCCAACCACTTGTGAATTTCAAAAACAGTAGAGTTAGAATTTGCATTTTCCCCAAAATTATCTTATTGCAAAATTTGGTCTCTTATGGGGGAGAATTTTTTATTATGGGAAAAGGGGGAGTTTTCGGGCACTTGATCAATTTTACTCTTGGAATATCTCTATGTGCCCAAACAAGCTGTTTGACTTAGAGATAGGAAAATGAATTTGATTTGCAAAAACAAACCAAGTGGTGGCAAAGAGTGATCCAAATATGCCAAATCCTAGGTAAAAGGTATTTGGTCTTCAATTTGAATTGATATTGCACTCCTCTTGTTGCTTTTTGATGTGTTGGCATAAATCACCAAAAAGGGGGAGATTGAAAGGGCAATGTGCCCTTGGGCCATTTCTATAATTGTTTTGGTGATTAGATGCCCAACACAAATGTTTTGAACTTTTATGTGCTAAGTGAGCAAGAAGTGCAAATCAAAGGCAAGGTAAGTTTCTAGACTTAGTGAATTGTTTTTTAAGTACTAACATGTTTGTCCAAGTGCTAGAAACAGTGCAGAGAAAAGAGAAACGAATTTGGAAAAGGATTGGCTATGAGCAGCCAACATCAGCTCGGGCCTGGCACACCGGACTGTCCGGTGGTGCACCGAACAGTGTCCGGTGCGCCAGGCTGGCTGACGGTGAACCGGCTGCTCTCGGGAAACGACAGAGGTGTACGGCTAAAATTCACCGGACTGTCCGGTGAGCCAACGGTCGTCCACACGATCAACGCACGACACGTGACCAGCTCCAACGGTCGGCTGGGTGCACCGAACTGTCCGGTGCGCCAAGCAGCCCCGAGGAGCAACGGTCGGATGCGCCCGATATGGAAGGAGATCGCGCACCAGACATGAACAGTGGCTGTTCGGTGGTGCACCGGACTGTCCGGTGCACCACTCGACAGAAGGCAAGATTGGCCTTCCAAGTTGGCCTCCAACAGCTCCTAGCTACCTTGGGGCTATAAAAGGGACCCCTAGGCGCATGGAGCATACAACCAAGCCCTCAAGAAACATCCTAAGACTCCCAGACTCCGCCTCCATGCATTTGATTCGTTGTGTTAGTGATTTGAGCTCCGTTTGAGTTGTGAACTCCCAGTGCTGCGTTTTGAGCTCAAGTCTTGGCTTGTGTGCGTGTGTGTACTGCGGATTCCAGTGTTGTGTGTGTTCCCTCCCATACTCTTGTACGTCTTTGTGATCTCTATTGTAAGGGCGAGAGACTCCAAATTGTGGAGATTCCTCGCAAACGAGAAAAATACTCTAAAGGAAAATACCATGGTATTCAAGTTGATCATTGGATCACTTGAAAGGGGTTGAGTGCAACCCTCGTCCATTGGGATGCCACAACGTGGAAGTAGGCAAGTGTTACTTGGCCGAACCACGGGATAAATCACGTGTCTCTTGTGATTGCTTTTCTTGGTGATTGTTGTGTTCACAAGAAGATCGCTTCATAACAACTTGATTAACTTGAATTAACATCTATATAATCAAGTTTGTGGCCATTCAGTCTTTGATTTTACAGGATCACCTATTCACCCCCTCCCTCTAGGTGCTCTCAGCTACCCATTAACAATCACTCATCATTA
Organism: Zea mays; assembly: GCF_902167145.1. NCBI lineage: Eukaryota > Viridiplantae > Streptophyta > Magnoliopsida > Poales > Poaceae > Zea > Zea mays. The sequence continues at coordinate 199,769,500 of NC_050098.1, forward strand.
ACCCAAACCATAAGGGACAAGTCAACCTTGTGTTTGCAGGGTCGAATGTCGCCAGTAGAGGCAATATGCCCCTCTAGAACTTGCGGTATGTGGCCGCCCCCTATTGGCAAGACGAGGCATTCATGGCAATCACCCAATCGTGTCTCCAATCCTCCCACTCCCAGCTAGCAAGGGTCTTGATGTAGGAAATGGACGAATCGGGCTCGTCTAGAAACAATAGGCACCAAGCTCATCCCTGCCCTTCCCCGACTTTACTAACACAAAGATGTGGCGGAAATGTGAAGTGCAGGGATGCACCCCCACAAACATCTCGCACAAGTGGACAAAGATGGCCACCTGGAGGATGTAGTGGGGGTAAGGTGTTGAAGCTGGAGGCAATACTCATCCAGTAGTAGCATAAAGGAGGAAATTGGCAATGCAAGCTCAGAAGAGATGCAGGAGACGAAAAGGACAAACTCCCATGGCTACAAGGCATACAGTGGTAGCATCCCCGCATAGATTTCGCTGGCGCACTCTAGCAAAGTCCACCCAAGCATACAACACATCTTGTCAAGGTTGCCTTGGGTTTGGAGCCGGCGAGGATGAACGAGGGAAGCCATGGCACTGGTGGCGCCGCAAGCAAAGGGCGAAGAGGCACGATTGTTTGGAGATGAAGCAAATGCGGGGAAGGTAACCGCAGTGCACAGTGTGGGCCCTTATCTAGGTAGACTCTCCCGCACACACCCTCGGATCACCGCGCAAAATCCCAAGTGACGACCACCTATAATTATCACAGTTAGGTCGCTAGAAGCAATATTGTCGTTCACATGCAGGTTAGAAACCTCACCTAAGGTGGTCCCATGGGCCACTATCGATATCTCATATCTGGGGTACCCACTACTACTGCCTCAAGGCAGACTCCTGCACGATTAACTCTAAACTATACGCTAAGAAACTAAGTAGGCATGCCCCATGTCTCCATGTGTACTTAGTTGGTGTGCACTTAGGGCTACCCCTACGGGTCTAGACCCCCATGGCTGAGGCTCGTATCCCCGCAAACACCACTAAAGTCCACACGGGGTAGGCCCTGGTCTGACGTGTGTAAACGCCTAGACCTGAGGCATTGAGTCCCGGACCCCAAAAGGTGTGAGTCCGAGGCTTGCTCTGTAAGCGTGCCCTTGGCCCGCACGATCTGTGAAAGCAGGGGTCTGGAGTCGCCATGTGGCCCTAGGGCGCGTAGCACAACCCTTCGTCTCGAAGTAAACTCTCCACTTGCAACCACATTGTCCGCATTTATTGCAAGGCGCCCGAAGCGTGCTCTGTAGGTCGCATAGCGTGACAGGCCGTACAAGCCGACAAGGCTGCCTCGCGTGTTTCCAAGGCGCACAACGGCATGCCTACGCTGCACGCATTTAATGTCCGTTCAAGATAACGCGAGTTACCGATGCATTTATCTCGGGCATATGAGCAATGTCATCATGAGGTGCCGCTCGGCCACATGATACGCCCGCTGTTGCGCAGGCCGGATGTGACAACACGAAGATATCACATTAATTCATACATACATCAACACACCCTATCCTTGCAACATCAACATGCTGGATGGTTTCCAAAGCAGACATAGGACGATAGACAGGGAGAACATACCTGATCGTGGAGTCATCATGATAGTCGGGAGGTAAGATCTCATCCCATCGTTGTACTTATAGCTTTGGGCAGTATGTGTTTAAGACAAGCACACTGGGCCCACTTGTCGGGGTCCAGCTCCCTTATGTGTGCTCCCCTTTAGGGGCGGATGTAAAGGGGAGGTTGTCGGGGTTGCAGTCCCACCCGGTCGTGGATTCAAAGTCTAAGAACATGTATTCAAGCTAGCCTAAATGTCTTACTCTATAATCCTAATCCATCACATATCAACTATGCCTGTATCTAATAGGATAATCTAATATTTTGCCATCTTTACAAAATGGATGTTACATAAAATGCTATATTAATGACTCAACTGCCAATGACAAGTAACTTAGTGCCATCCATAAAGATGATAAAAGATTAAATGTCCCCATCTGACACACACGCATCACGACACCGTCCTTGTCCTAGTCTATGTCCTAACCTTAGCCGCCCGATGTCTAGCGCTTGCGCTACCCGTTATTTGTCGGCTTGTCATTATTTGCTTGGCGGTTGTCCTCCATCTCCTCCATGGCACATCCACGATCGATAGGCACCCACAACTAGGCTCTAGATTGACAGACGGTAGTGCCTAATCGGCTAGGATGCCCACTACAAGGTACTAGTCACCTGACGCCAGGCCACCAGCGCCACAATTGACCGGCTTATTAGCCCCTCCTTTGATCAATTCCTGGATCTGCCACTGCTTCACTTAGACTATAAAAGGAGAGCACATACGATGCAGGGGGACAAAACCCAACTCAGACACTCAAACCATCGACACTCAAGCTCAGAAGCAATCCAACTCATAGTTGATGTAGGGTATTACGCTCTGGCAACGTGAACCACACTAAACCGTTGTGTTCTTGTGTTCATCAATTCGATCAGGCAAACTTCTAGGCTCCCTCCACACCTTAGGATCAGGGCAGGTGCATTCCGCCACCCGGCCCGAGGATCTCCTCTATGACAATAACAATCTTATTGATGTCTAAATGTTTTTCCAAACTATATAAACTAAAAATATAAGACTCAACAAGCATGATTGCATTCATTGTCAATATATGTTGTATTAGTGTCGGCTACATTTCATGTATTTGCCATAAAAAGTTTTTAACACATTTAGACGTCGACCAAAATGTTTTAGGCATTCACAATTTTTATATTTTCTCTTATTTTCTAGAGCTAAATCTAGTTTTTCAACTTTTAGATGTTGTTCACCTAAGCAGTCGTTCAGCACATTTAGATACCATTTAAACGATATAGGATAGTATGTTGTTTTGTACAATCAACCGATTATCTCATTTAAATGGAAGTTTTTTTATATTTGAGTGTCTGTTTAGCTCGAATAACGCCTACAGTACAAGTCATCGATTATTTATCATTCAACATTTATAATAGCGTACATCATGACCAATATATTCCTAATATTGTTTTTTTGCCATGGTTTAACTTTGGGGGTTTTTTCCTTCTATCTTTTAAAAGTTTAGTGCTAGTTTGTAAACTTAAATCTCCTCGGAGATTCCTAATGATTGAGTGAAAATGAGCTAGTTTTCCTGTCCATCCTCGAGAATTCTGGAGGGGAATTAAGTTTCCAAACTAGTCCTTATGGCTTGTTTGGGAGCAAGGGAAATGGAGGAGATTAAGGGGCTAGAATTCCTCACTTTTCAAACAAGCCCTTAGGCCCCGTTTGTTTCATTGGAATTGAATTTCATTTTAATAATTATAATTTATACAAAACTAATTAAGTTCATATATTTATATATGTAATATATTTGTATATTATCTTAAATCATATGAGAGAGATAGTTATATACTACATTCATGTTATAACGAAGCAAGTAGAAGAGTGTGCTATAAGTTATACATTGGAAAAATAGCATGTAAATCTATAGAATCAATTTCCATCTCTCACCCCATGAATTTGAGATAGGCTTATATAACAACTTTGGAAAGTGGTGGAATGTCACATTCTAAAAAATAACCTATTCCAATAGTAAGATTCCAATTCCTTAAAATGAAAGGAAACAAACGGGGCCTTAGAGTTTTTCCGCGGTTTCAAAATCTTATTAAGCCTCTGCTAGAACTTTATGAACTAAAACAAGGAAAATTTGCCTTTAAGCTCATCTCAATCTAGCACAATGAAGTACTCTTTCCGTTTCAAAATAGTAGTCATTTTAGCTCTTGATTTTTATGTCTATATTTAAATAGACAATGAATATAAACACATATACGAAACACATACATCAAGTATATATTGTATGGATCTCCTAATTTACTAAAACGAATTTTATTTTGGGATGAAGGGAGTAATTTATATGGTTTTGGGAGTTTGGGGTGGAGGAGAAGCTTAAGATGTATGGTTTTGTGAAGACCAGTTTAGTTTATATTTATTTGGTAGGTCTCCTCCTTTAGAGGCTTTTCTGAAGGAGTCGCAGTCGTTTTAGACAAGAAAAAAACGTGACCCCTCTAAAATGACTCTAACGTATTTTCCCCCATTTAAGGGCTAGTTTGGAAACTCAAATCCCCTTCGGGATTGAAGGGGATTGGGGTAGAAATCAGTTCATTTATACCTCAATCCCGAAGGAGATTTGAGGTTTCCAAATAGCTCTAAATACGGTTTCAAAATGGCTTCTCCTTGCTAGTAGAAATAGAGAGAAGCCTACCAACCAGGATCTACCAAAAACCAGAGCCACAGCCATTGAAGAGGAGCCTCTCAAACGGGGGCTTGTTCTTGTAAAAAAAACTCAGTTCAGTTTATTGCGCGGCAGCTTTTCCTGATTGAGCTGAGCTGGAAAGTGCTGAACCCAGTACACCTGAATAAAATGCCATCAACATTCGGTTCCGCCACTACCCTCCTTATGACCAAACTTATGGAAGTGTCGAACTGTCGACCAAGACCTGTCCAGCTGATCTCATGGAATCATGGTTCGACGAATGCTGAACAACGAGTTAAATAGCCTGACAGACCCACAGAAAAAGGGGTGCATGTTGAAATCACCTCGCAGAAATACTATACTTATCTCGATCGGATTAATACTCTTTCGTAGATTGTCAGATACTTTGCATAGAAGCGTCTCTTCCATCTCAGATGTTGTTTAGTTCACGAAAATGTAACATAAATAGCAACGATCATGATTCACACTTGGTAACAAGTTTGAATAGACCGGTATCAGTTTCTAGTATGTTATTCGATTACGGTTGAACTTTAACAAACGTGGTTTAATGTTACCTATCCCATTATAAATATGTGAACCAAACAACACCTTTGATAACACTTCACATAAGTAATTCATCACAAAATCTTCTATCTTCAAAGTTCAGCCGTCTACGGTCTACCACATACAAACTGCATACGTGCAGTAGTTGCCACTGAGAGCTGAAGGGGACGAACGCGATCGCTACGATACGGAGTTAAAATTGAATAAATGCGCAGTTAGTACGAATGCAAGATGTCTGTGGGAAGTTAATTCTCCTACTCGGCTTTTTCATCACAGCAAGAGCTGGACCACATTGCATTGCCTTTTCATCAACAGTTAAACAAAACGGAAACTCGATCAGCTGTCCAATGAGCGGATCATGCGCTCAGAGAAAATAACCTTTCGGCGGCAAGCTTAAATTAAACGAAATCAAACTAAAATATAGAAGGTACATGATGAAGATGCAAGCAATATAGCTGAATGCGTTCATCCTCCTCCCTTATCACCCGGCCCTGCCAAACGTCTCGTCGTCTCATCACGCGGTCATCTTCTCAGCGAACCGGAGGACTATGCAGGACATGGCGCATGTATGCCCCCATGCCATGCAAGATACATCCACGATCGGAAAGCCTTGCCCGCACGCGTACGTGCAGTGCAGCACGCAAGCTAGGCTCGAACTAAACTAACACAAGAAAAGGTAGCAAGGAAAACCTGACGGCCGTCGCGCGATCATCAGTTGTGCAGCCTGTTAGGCCCGCTCGGCACGAGCCGCTTGGACACCCCGTAGCGCGGGTCTATCTGCTCGTCGTTGCGGCTGGGCGGCGGCATCGGCAGGTGCTGATACTGGTGGGCGCCTGCTTGGCGCCTGGCGTGAAGCTGCGTGCACAACGGGAGGATCCGCGGTGGCCGCCCCCGCCGGCGCTGCTGCTCGCGGTCGTCGCAGAGGCGGGCGAGGAAGGCCTCGTCGGCCAGCTGCACCGGCGCCCTCGCCTTCCAGGCCTTCTCCCGTGCCGCCGCCTTGTTAGGCGATACGGTGACCGCCGACGAGGCCACGAGGATGGAGACCAAGAAAAGCAAAAAGAGGCAATGCGAGTGCTTCATTACTGGCGCTCGGCCTCTCTCCGTTTTTGGGTGGTACGCTTTAATAGCGGCAGCCGGCAAAGCTGAGTATGACGGCTTGGCCATCGTCCGCTATAGTGTGGGCGTATATATATACCAAGCCTGTGTTGCTGTGAACTGTTGCTGTTACTACCGGTAGTCGTCCCAACGTCATTTACAGGACTATGACCATATAAAACATTAATTTATATGGTTTTATATTTTAGATTATGTAATTTATAAGTGAAATTTAAAATAAAGGATGTGAATAAGTAAGTTGTTGAAGATAGCCTAAGAATGCACACAATACACTTTTAAAGGGTGAAATGCCCATGAATTTTTTTAACGTTTTATATTGTTTTTTATAAGAAACTAAGTATATACTCGTGCATTGCTACGGAATCTATATAATAACTAGCTGGATGCCCGTGCGTTGCAACGGGAATATATAATACAAGTATACTACGATAACTTATATACAAAATCTGTGTTATATTGTTATGAGAAAATATTTCATAATCAATTTGTGATCCTAGCCATACATAAATTTTGTTATTTTAACCTAGTTATTTCACCACTACATTGCAACCATCAGTATCATGCAGACTTCAATATATGCCACGATTTGTATGGTCTCATCATTGGAGAACACGTTCCACACATGCCGGAAAAATTCCCTCGTACATCGTTAGTCATCAGGCACGCACCACCATATTCTCTTGCTTAAACAAAAAGGTAAGTGTGTATGTGTTTGCGAAGAGAATTAAAGGTAGGCCGGCACAAAAGCTACCCTGACGGTGGCGAGGATGACGAACTGGTCACTGTTGTCGATCCTCCTCTGTGTCACCTCGTCCGGCGCCAAGAGACACCACAATCCTCGATATAGTAGTCGTCGAACGCACGCGACATGACGAGTACCGATGACTCTTGGTTGGGCTGCCAAACGAAGTGCACCCCGGGCTCATCAGCGAGGTAGTACCCCTGGCCGTTGCACCACCGGATGCGCTATTCCACTACATACATCATGTTCGAGGACACTCACACAACGTCAGCAACGTCCATCGTCCCAGCGCACAAGAATTCATGTCCGGTCAGTAGCGACTTACGTGGCAGGTTGGGCTTCAGGTGGACGATGAGCTGGACGGCGTGATGGCGTCGTCGTCGGATGCGGCGTCCAGAACAACCCGAGAGTCGTCGACATTGGCGACAACCATGAGGCCCCCCTGCTTAACGATGGACAGCGCGGTGCAGCTGCTCTAGACCGCGTCCAAGCGGCGGCTTCGCGGGAGCTTGTCGTACACAGCGGCGCATGCGACCACGTAAGACTGCTTTTAGAGGTCGAACTGACAGTCGTCAAGCTTCTTCTCGTCATCGATGAGCGATGACAACGCGAGTGCCTCCTGCTCATGGAGTTTGTTCGGGGTTTGAAGTAGGAAACATGGATTCATGCTTGTCGTTGGTTTATGAAAATGACTCACAAGTCTGATCCATGGAAAAAATATTACGAAGAAAAAATTTCACACATGCAAAAAAGGGAATTTAAGTATAATGCATTATTCAAACAAAATAAATAGCATGCAAAGCTCTTCTTTAAATAATATTACCTCCATCCAAAAATATAATTCAAGAATATCGGTGATACTTATCTACTACTACGCATTGTGCAATGGTAGCAAGTGAGCTTGGAGAGAGATGTAGTAGATGTGTTTCCTGTCATAGATGTAGACATAAACACATATAGGTGGGTGCCCGTGCGTTGCAACGGAAACATTTAATATCATGATAACTTATGAACAAATGTGTGTTATACTGTTATGTGAAAATGTTTCGTAATTAATTTGTGATCCTAGCCATACATAAATTTTGTTATTTCAATCTAACTATTTCATCACTACATTGCAACCAACAGTACCGTGCAGACTTCTATACATGATAGCTGAATGCCCGTGCGTTGCAACAGGAATATATAATACCAGTATACTACGATAACTTATATACAAAATATGTGTTATACCGTATGAGAAAATGTTTCATAATCAATTTGTGATTCTGGCCATACATAAATTTTGTTATTTATAATCTATCTGTTTCACCACTACATTACAACCATCAGTATCATGCAGACTTTGATATATATCACGATTTGTATGGTCTCATTATTGGAGAGCACGTTTTACACATTGTTGGGGCGAAGGCAAGGACGCCACCCTTCGCTCGAGGCCTTCGCTGCAGTCGCTGGTCTGACAGAGACAAAACGGGCAGGGACACCCTTCGCTCGATTCGGCACCAAACGAAGGCCTGCGACGGCGTCATCCCACAGTGCGGCCCCGTCCAGCTCAGAGGCCCACGTGTGATCCGGCCCATTGTAACGGGCCCTGCGTGGCCGCCGTGTGTTACGGGCCTAATTTGTAAAGGCATCCCTGTAATTACAGTCTGTAACCCTGCTTTATAGGAATATTCTGGGGATAACCTAGGTAGCTGAGGGCACATGCGTCCTTAGCTAAAGGCGCTGGGCGCTCAGGTACCTATAAATACCCCCGCACAGTGCCCGTTGGAGGCCAGATTAACAGAGCTATTGCCATCTAGCGCGTAACCCTGTTAACGTCACTGTTCACCCTTGTTGGCCCCCCTTGTGAGTGAGAGCAAGTTCCAACATTTGGCGCCCACCGTTCGTGCTACGAGAAAACCACCCGCGATGGCACCCAAGAGAGCTAACCCGAAGGCTGACGAGGCTGCGAAGGCAGCACTGCTTGCCGCAAGAAAGGGCAAGGCCCTCGCCCTCACCCAATCCACCCACCAAGAGGCCACTGAAGACAACGTTCCCCGCACCTGCGAAGACGACACTCTCCGTACCTGCGGCCCTGAAGGACAATCGCAGCCACCCCCAGGCTTCGCCCCACTAGAGGGCGCGGACCTCACCGAGGATGGTGAAGTCCTCGACGTCTCAGCGGAAAAACAGCTACAGCTGCGCGCCCTGCGCCTCAAGAACCGCAATCTCCAGAGGCAGAAAGAGATACTGGAGGCCAAGCGCCAGCGTGTGTCCGCACTAGCCAAAGTGCGGCAAATGATACGGGACGAAGAGCAGAAGGCCCAAGACCTCGAGCGGGAGATCGCGCTGATGCAGCGCGAAGGCCACCTTGGCCTGCAGCAAGGGCCACCCCTCCAGCAGCGCGCACAACTGGAAGACACGCGCGAAGGCCACCTCGGCTTGCAGCATGGGCCACCCCTGCAACACCGCGCACAACCGGAAGACCCGCGGTTCCCCCAGCGCGACCACACCTTCCAGCACGCCGCGCCATTCCAAGGGGTCAACTATCTCGACGAGCGAAGCCCCCTGGCGCCACACCTGCAAGTGACGCCTTGGCCAACTAACTTCCGAGCAGGGACCTATCCCAAGTACAACGGCAGCACCGACCCGGCGCAATACATAATGAGTTATCAGGTCGCCGTTGCATCTTCCGGAGGGGACGACGCCACAATGGCGAAGTCTTTCATCATCGCCCTAGAGGGCCCAACTCTCACCTGGTTCACCAGATTGCCTCCGCTGTCCATTGATTCCTGGAGAAGCCTCAGGGACAAGTTCCTGCTCAACTTCCAAGGGTACCGCCTAGACACCGACGCATTGGCCGAACTCTCACTCTGCAAGCAGCTGGAAAAGGAGACTCTACGGGAGTATTACCGCAAATTTTTAACACTCAAGTCACAGCTGCCCTCAGTCGATGATCAGATCGCTATCCACTACGCTATCAGTGGCCTTCGCGCCGGTGTCCTTTACAGCCACTGCATCAGAGATCCGCCCAAGAACCTCCAGGAATTATATCAGCTGTTTGAAAAGTACGCCAAATCCGAAGAGCTCCACCAGCGCAAGGTTGAGTTCCAAAGGAAGCCAAAAGATGCCCCACAGTCCAGCCGCACGTGGACGAGGACTCCGCAGCCGGACTCCGGTCGAGACGGCCGCAATCAACAACAAGTGCACAATATCGCCAACCAGCACCCCGCTGCTGATGCCCCTCGTCGCCAGGAGTATCCCCCCAGGGCCGCGGAAATGGAACTCGCGGTAGGGGTCGGGGGCGGGCGCAGCCGCCGCGCCGATTCTACTGCCTCTTCCATGGCGAAGACTGCGCCCACCAAACCAAAGACTGCCCAGAAACGAAGGCCACCAGAGACAGGATGGCACGGGCGCAGCCTGCCGACAACCCCAGAGTTGTCGCACACACTTACCAGCAACCCCCTCCACCATATATCCACGCCCCCGCCCCGCATCCACCGCACCACGCTTACCAACACCATCCGGAAGTACAAATCGTACCTCCCCCACCCCCACCACCACACCAACAACATCAAAACATCCCCCATGCTCCAAAGCAGGAAGACTTCGCCGATCAGCCATATCGCAGAGTCATTCACATGATAACTGGGGGGTCCAGCACTGACTTCGACACAAAGCGGCAGAAGCAGGACCACTACCGCAGCATCAACCACGTCGCCGTCATCGGCCCAGTCGTGCAGACAAAGTGGTCCCACATACCGTTAACCTTCGACGCACGAGACGTCGACCTACGCAGCGCCCCCCACTGCGACGCCATGGTTATCAATTGTAGCGTGGCAGGCTGGGACCTGCACAAAGTCCTAGTTGACAATGGCAGTCAGGCGGACATCATCTTCCTCCATGCCTTCGATCGCATGGGCATAAGCCACAGCCTGCTCAAGCCTTCGGACAACCCGTTGTATGGCTTCGGCGGCAAGGGCACCTTTCCTGTCGGTAAAATAGAGCTGCCTCTCTCCTTCGGTGTAGCACCCAATGCCCGAAGTGAGCAAGTAACCTTTGATATCGTGGACATGGTATATCCATACAATGCCATCATGGGTCGAGGCTCCATCAATAAGTTCGAAGCAGCCATTCACGGACTGTACCTATGTATGAAGATACCAGGTCCGTTAGGCGTCATTACGGTCCACGACAATCAACAGACTGCGCGCAACATAGAGTGAGACTTCGTGCCCGGTCAGAGAAACGTGCACTGCCTCACGGCACAGTGCGAGGTCCCTGCGCCCGCCAGCCCAACCAATAAGCAGCACGACAAGGCACAGCTGCAGAGCAACGACGGGACCAAGACTGTCCCCCTCGATCAGGCCACGCCCAAGCAGACAGTCACTATCAGCGAAGACCTCACTTCGCATGAAGAGGAGAAACTCCTCTGCTGCCTAACCAAGAATAAGGATGTCTTCGCCTGGTCTGCCCTCGATCTGGTCGGAGTCAGCCGATCCATAATTGAGCACAGCTTGGGAATTGACCCTTCGGTGCGACCAAAAAAGCAGAGGCTTCGCAAAATGTCCGACGAGAAGACAGAGGCCGCCAAGGCGGAGGTGCACCGCCTCCTGGAAGCCAAATTCATCGAGCCCGTGGCTTATCCTACGTGGCTCTCCAATGTTGTAATGGTACAGAAAAAAAGCGGGAAGTGGCGAATGTGCATCGACTTCACCAGTCTCAACAAGGCCTGCCCAAAGGACAATTTCCCGTTGCCGCGGATCGACAAAATAGTCGATAGCGCGGCCGGATGCGAGGTCATGTCTCTCCTCGACTGCTTCTCCGGTTACCACCAGATATACATGAAAGAGGAAGACAAGGCTAGCACCAGCTTTATAACACCCTTCGGCACATATTGCTTCATCAGAATGCCGGAGGGACTCAAGAACGCCGGGTCCACCTTCTCCAGGCTTACCAAAACAGTGCTCGAAGGGCAAGTTGGCAGAAATATATTCACATATGTGGATGACATTGTCGTCGCCAGCAGGAGCAAGGAGGACCATCTCGCCGACCTCGCCGAGACATTCGCGAACATGCGAGACGCACGACTCCGCCTTAACCCGGAAAAGTGCGTCTTCGGCGTTCGCCAAGGCAAAATATTGGGCTACCTGGTATCACACCGTGGCATCGAGGCCAACCCAACCAAGATTCAGGCCATCATAAGCATGACACCTCCACAGTCCGCCAGAGACGTCCAGCGCCTGACAGGCAGATTGGTCGCTCTCAACAGATTCATCTCCAGGTCCGCCGAGCGAAGTCTCCCCTTCCTCAAAACACTCCGTGGTGCAAAAGACTTCGCCTGGGGACCAGAGCAGGCGGCGGCCTTCGCCTCATTAAAACAGTACCTGACAGAGTTGGCCGTCCTCACAAGCCCCGACTCCTCGCTCCCCCTGTTGCTCTACGTCGCGGCTTCGCCGCATGCGGTCAGCGCGGCACTAGTGCAGGAGCAGACAGTTGAGGGCGTGGTCAGGCAGTGCCCTGTTTACTATGTCTCCGAAGTGTTGACACCGTCCAAGTGCAACATGACAGAGCTGGAGAAGATTGCCTACGCAGTCGTCATGTCTTCGCGCAAATTGCGCCATTACTTCGAAGCATTCAAGGTCCGAGTCACCTCAGACAGGGGACTCGGCGAATTGTTCAGAAACCCGGAGGCATCGGTGAGGATTGCCAAGTGGGCGGCCGAACTCTCTGGCTACCACATCAGCTTCGTGCCCAGGACAGCCATCAAATCACAAGTCCTGGCAGACTTCATCGTCGACTGGACCGGGCCAACAACACAGCCAGACTAGTCCGCAGAGAAGGTTTGGACGATCCATTGCGACGGCGCATGGTGCCATGCGGGGGCGGGCGCCGCTGCAGTCATCACCTCACCAGTCGGGGTCAAGCACAGATATGCAGCACGCCTCAGCTTCACTCTGGAATCCGACAGATGCACAAATAATATAGCAGAATACGAAGCAGTCATCCTCGGCCTCCGCAAGCTAAGGGCCCTCGGAGTCACCACCTGCATCATCAAAACAGACTCCAAGGTAGTTGCCGGTCAAGTCGAGAAAGACTATGCAGCAAAGGACCCCGCGCTTATGCAATACCTCGCGGCCATCCGGAGCCTCGAGAGACAATTCAAGGGATTCACCTTGCAGCATGTGGATCGGGCCAAGAACGAAGAGGCCGACGCATTGGCCAAGGCCGCCGCCAGGGGCGAGTCCTTGCCCTCCGACGTGTTCTTTCATGTCATCGGCACGCCAGCCGTCCGGAGCCCCAAAGGGCTCCAAATAACTAATGACAGCGAGGGCCACCGCATAGTCAACCTTATCATGACCGAAGACTGGCGGGCACCAATAACCCTGTTCCTACAGGGGTACTATCATCCAACCGACATCAGTGAGGCCAAGCGCCTCAGACATCGAAGCCGAGACTTCGCACTGATTGAAGGCCAACTCTACAAGAAAGGGGTCAGTCAGCCAATGCTTAAGTGCGTCACCGAAACCGAAGGCATCCAGATCCTACGCGAAGTCCACAGTGGCACGTGCGGCTCGCACGCAGGGCCAAGGGCCCTAGCTGCTAAGGTGATCCGCCAAGGCTTTTACTGGCCCGCAATGATCTGCGCCGCAAATCGGGTCACAAGGTCCTGCGAAGCCTGCCAGAAGTTTTCTCCTCGGTCAGGCAGCCCCTCGCAGTATACAAAGCTGATCGCCCACACATGGCCTCTCCAGCGCTGGGGCCTGGACATTGTCGGGCCCCTGCCCACCGCTCAGGGGAACCTTAAGTTCGCCTTCGTCGCTGTCGAGTACTTCACCAAATGGATCGAGGCAAGGGCTGTTTCCACAATAACGTCAAAAACTGCCCAGAAATTCTTTTGGCAAAACATCGTTTGCCGCTTCGGAGTACCGTCTGAACTAACAGTTGACAACGGCAAGCAGTTTGACAGCCAAGACTTCAAGGATTTTTGCTTCTCCATTGGCACCAAGCTTGCCTTCGCCTCAGTCTATCATCCGCAGTCCAACGGAGTTGTGGAACGCGCCAATGGGAAAATCTTCACAGCTGTCAAAAAGATGCTCCTCGATGAAAAAAAGGGCAGATGGACCGATTTGTTACCCGAGGCAGTCTGGGCACTGAACACGACTGAGTGCAGGGCGACCGGGTTTACTCCTTTCCGCCTTCTATACGGATCGGAGGCCATGACCCCACAAGAAATAAAACATGGGTCCCCGCGAACAGTTCCGTCAGCCGTCCCCGACGTGGACGAGCCAACTTCAAAGGATCTCATTGACGGAGACCGAGTCTTCGCCCTGCAGGCCCTAAACAAATACCAAGCCCAGACAAAAGCATGGCGCGACCACGCCGTCATCCCGAGGGAATTCAGCGAAGGGGACCTCGTACTCGTCCGAACAACTCGGACAGAGTCCAGGGGCAAGCTGGAGCCCAAGTGGGAGGGCCCCTTTATAGTCAAGACGAAAGCTTCCCCAGCGCTTACAGGCTCACAACACCAAACGGCGAAGACCTGGAGCACTCCTGGAACATCGACAACCTCCGCAAATTTTTTGTTTGACTCATCAGGGCTGATTTCGCCCTTGTAATTCGCAAAAACAATCTTATACCGGTCCGCACTCTTTTCCTCCCGGGGGGTGAGGTTTTTAACGAGGCGGAGCCATGTAATATATGTGTGAAAAATCCCCCGCAAAAACATGCGTCGAAAAAAGACCGCGACGACGGTCTTCGACATTCGACCAATACGAGGTCACCACGAGGCTAAGCGCTAGCCACCCTCGCGTGCGACAAATCCGCGCAGAAGTCGCCTAAGGGTGCAGCCGGACTAGCACAACAAGTGCGAAAAAACCGAAGTCTTCCGCGAAGACTATCCGCGCAGAAGTCGCCTAAGGGTGCAGCCGGACTAGCACAACAAGTGCGAAAAAACCGAAGTCTACCGCGAAGACTATCCGCGCAGAAGTCGCCTAAGGGTGCAGCCGCACTAGCACAACAAGTGCGAAAAAACCGAAGTCTACCGCGAAGACTAGCACAACAAAAGCAAAAACGACAACATCAAACTGTCCGCGCCAAGACCGACTATACGCGCACCAGCACAGCATAACAAAACACACCAGACCAAGTACACAACGCCTTCGCAGGCATAGACAAACGAGGGCGCACAACCTCATCAAACAAGCCTTTACACATATACAAGCGAGGGCACCACACTCTACATCGGCTCAACCTTAGGAATAATTCCCATCTCCCTATAATTAAATAACATTATCCTAAGCTCCTCACCCGCAAAAAGACTTCGCAGTTCCCCTTCACCTGTACTCTCGGCGGCCGGCAAAGACAACAGTTCCTGCCGGCCAGCCCTGCTCACACGAAGCCGACCTCCCTCCGCCCCACTAACTCTACGCTTCGCAACCGCCCTTCGCCGCCGGCGCCCGGTGCTAGGACCAGGCACATCTTCTGTGTCCGCGGCGTGCGGTGAAGCCTCCGCCGCAGCCACATCCAAGGCCGCAAAGTAGTCCAAGTCCTCCGACGACGACTCCTCAGTCCACTCAACCGAGCTCCCAGAGTCAGCAAAATCAGAAAACTCAGATGCAGACCCATCACATTAGTAGTGGCGGTTGCGTGCGCAGGCCCAAAATCTTGAACCTGCGCAGCAACCAAAATTCAGCAACATATCCAAAATTCCCTATCTATCTACACCCACTACGCCACCTGCGGAGCCTCCGCCGTTGCCTCCGCCATTGCCTCCGCTGTCGCCTCCGCCGCCACCGTCGCAGGATCTTCAGCACTCGGCGCAGCGGCTGCGGGGGCATCAGGCGCGCCTTCGACGGTCTCTGGGGGCAGGTCTCCGCCGGCCGCAGCGGATGCGGAGGTATCCGGTGCGCCTTCTGCGGTCTCCGGGGGCGGCTCCAGGGCGGCCCCGGACACGGCCTCCGCCGGGGTCGGCTCCAGGTCAGGCAGCGCGCTGTTCAACGCCCCGAAGTCATCCACCCTCTCGCCACGCGCCGCCTAAGTCATAGCACGCAAATTCAGCAAAAACCACATATAGCCCACATCCAGAAAACTCCAAACAAACGCCAAACGTTACCTGAGCCCTCGCCGTTTCGGCCCGCTCCCTAACCACCTCGCGACCGTGCGGACCCCACATCCGGTCGTAGATGGCTCCGGCGGATTCCTTCACTATGGGGTCCTCAACCTTGTAGATATCTCGCTCAAAGTCTTCGTCGACTTGGTCGAAGACCTCGAAGTGCCGGCACCCTTCGCAAGAGAGCGCGTTCATCGCCCCCTCGCAGGTGACCAGGGAGGCATACGACATAAACCCCTCCACGATAGTGGGGAGTGCCTGCAACTCCTCCTGCACCCACTCCAGGCAGCGAAGTCCGGGCTCTCGCTCCGGCACTTCAAAGTCATCGGTCCGCGCGCCCAGCTCATGGTACGAATCCATAAGCTGTTTGCGCGTCCGCTCGGCCTCCGCGCGCGTCGCGGCCTCAGCCCTCTCCACGCGGCTCTCCAGGGCGATGAGCCGCTCCTGCACCTGCTCGGCGCGCTCCCTGGCAAGATTGCCCTCCGCCCGCGCCAGATTAGCCTCCGCCTGCGCAGCCTGCGCCTTGACGAGGGCCTCGTTGGTCTCCCTCCTCTCCCCCGCCAATTGGCGCCGGAGGTCAGCCTTCTCTCCCTCCAGCGCGGCCACCTTGTCCGCCAGCTTGCGGCACTTGCTGTCGGCGGCCGATTTTTCACGGACGGCGTCAGCATGTTGTGTCCGAAGTCTCTCGACTTCGGCAGACACAACTGCCGTGAGGGCCCCCGATGCTGTGCGGTTGGCGAAGTCAGCCACCTGTAGAACACACGTAAGACCGCGGCCCCAGCAAGCCGACCAAAAAAATGAAGTCCAGCTCAGCAGACCTGACTTAGCGCCTCCGTCACCTCCTTCAGCCGGCGGGACGCAGCGCCCGCCTCATCCCTGACGGCCGCGAGTGCCGACATCTCGCCTCCGGCGCTAAGAGCCCCGCCCTTCGCCTTCGGCACTACGGTAGCTGTCGCGGTCGCCGTGGCAGACGCAACTATAGCAAGTTGGCCTTCGTCCGACCCTGCGATGCATCAACGAATTTAAAAAAAAGAGAGAACCGAGCCAACGTCTTACCACCAAGATAGTCGTCCACACTAATATCGGTGGCGAAGTCGGCGACACGCTTGCCGGACGACGGCAACACTCGGGCCGCCTTCGCGACCTCCGCCACTCTGCTGGACGGCGGCACAGCCTTCGTCGATTTGGAGCCTCTGGCGCCTGCCGCTGCCTCCGGCGCCTTGCTAGATGCAGGGACGCCCGACTTCGCCGCCAGCGGCGGCTTGCCTCCGCCGGGGGCCGCAGCCATCGCAGCCCCCCGCTGCCTCTTCGGCCTGGCTTCATGAAGCCTGACAACCGCCTGGCGCTTTTGTGCAGCTCCCTGGCGATCCTTGTCCATCACTGCTGACACAACAGCAGCAATATTCCGCCCGTACAGAAAAACTCTCCATTCACGAACCATGCGAGATGAAAAAAGTCTTCGCCGGCCGCGCGGGGGATAGGAACATTCCTAGGCCAACAACCCCCGGTAACCCTCAGCATCCGAGCCGAAGACTCCCGGAGCTCGGGCGAAGACATCCTTCCCCCCAGGGCCGCGCATGTCCTCATCAACTCTCTAGCAAAACCATCGGAAACCCCAAGTCCTCCCATAGCAGTACCTAATTTCCTCTTTTTAGAGGATGGGGCGGCCGCCAGCGCAGGGTCGTCTCTAGTCTCCACCACCGGTTTCTTCCCACGGCGGTCCACATCGTCTTGACCAGGATAGCCGTCATACGGCAATTGATTCAATTCAAAAACCCTGTTCAAACGGTCATTCGACCCGCGGATATCCTAGCTGCGCTGGCCCTCTGTCCTCGGCACGTAACGACCAACGAGCCGCACCGCCCCATCCTCCGCCTCACGCACAAAGGTGGCCGGATCGCGGCTTTGCAGGTTCAGCGCGAAGGCGGGACTTCGCACCACCCTTCCACCATGGAAAGGCATCTGGCGAGGGCACACTTCGCCCAACGCCCAGCCATGTGCCAAGGGCCATACCTCGTATGCCACAAATTCTTCAACCAAATCGCACCCACTGCTCAGGCCGGCGGCGCACCGAAGGGCCCCTTCGTCCGCATCCTCCTCTGCCACTTCAAAGGGCAGGTACGCTGAGTAAAAATGAGAACACATCTCGGACATGGGGAGTCCCTCATGGTTTTCGACGGTACCCTCAGCAACGTAAAACCAAAACTCATTCCAGTTGCCCCACTTGTTGCAGGCACAAGGAACCAACTCGACTACCTGCATCGTGGTCTTGCCGGTCTTCGGCGTAAACGTGCAGGACCCAAACTGAGCAACTTCATCTCCAATCATCCTCTTCTGCCAGTGCAAACAATAATACTTCGCAAAGACTTCGACCGATGGCTGTCCGCCGTACGAAGTCGTCGCCCAGACATACTTCGACAGAGCCACCACGACATTCAGTGTCAGCTAATGTATCTGAACGTTAAACCTGCGTAGGACTTCGCCAACAAATCGGTGCGCAGGCAGGCGGAGACCGGCGGCGAAGAACGCCTCGAACACAACCAACTCGCCCTTCGGCTCGGGGACTTCCTCCGTCCCCGGGACACGAGCAACGCCGCCGCCGAAGTAACCCAACCGCTGCATATCTTGCACGCGGACCGACGACATCCGCGACATGCCAAAATCAACAGAATCGCCGGCGCGCAACTCCTCCGCCATCAAACTACTCAGCGTCTCCTCAGACGAGGCGTCGGCCGGTGGCGAGGCGGCGGCCGGCGGCGAGGGGTCGGCCGGCGGCGTAGCGGCAGCGGAAGAAGAGGAGGTCGGCATCGCTACGTACCGTCGGCGGCGGCGGGCGGTCTGCTTCACTCGAGCCAGATCTCCGGCGAACAAGAGCACGGCGGGCAGACGAGCAGCAAGACGGTGAAAAAGGCGGCTAGGGTTTTCACGGAGCGCGGAAAGTGAAGTTCAAAAAGCGCCGACCCCGCCCCCTTTTATAGACAGGGCGCGGCTCTTCGGGAAACCCACAATCCAACAGTGCGCGGCGCTTCGGGAAACCCGCAATCCAACAGTACGCTGTCAATCAACGGTCATGTCAAAAACCCCCGCGGAACCACTTCGAGCGAGGGCAGCGTCTCCGCCATCTAGCGACGTCTTCGGCACCAGGTGACTTTGTCGAACTGGTCCCTCGGAGGGCAAATGTTGGGCGAAGGCAAGGACGCCACCCTTCGCTCGAGGCCTTCGCTGCAGTCGCTGGTCTGACAGAGACAAAACGGGCAGGGACACCCTTCGCTCGATTCGGCACCAGACGAAGGCCTGCGACGGCGTCATCCCACAGTGCGGCCTCGTCCAGCTCAGAGGCCCACATGTGATCCGGCCCATTGTAACGGGCCCTGCGTGGCCGCCGCGTGTTACGGGCCTAATTTGTAAAGGCATCCCTGTAATTACAGTCTGTAACCCTGCTTTATGGGAATATTCTGGGGATAACCTAGGTAGCTGAGGGCACATGCGTCCTTAGCTCAAGGCGCTGGGCGCTCAGGTACCTATAAATACCCCCACACAGTGCCCGTGGGAGGCCAGATTAACAGAGATATTGCCATCTAGCGCGTAACCCTGTTAACGTCACTGTTCACCCTTGTTGGCCCCCCTTGCGAGTGAGAGCAAGTTCCAACACACATACCGGAAGAAATTCTCTCGTACATCGTTAGTCATCGGACACGTACCACCATACGCTTTTGCTTAAACAAAAAGGTAAGTGTATGTTTGCAAGAGTAATGGTCAAACATCGTATAACCATAAAGTTAGAATACTATATTAATATATTAAATAAATTAATCCAATAGACATAGATTAACCCAATTAACATAGGATAAATAAATATCTAATTATAAAAGTATGAAACATGGTATAATCAATGTTGTTACTGCGTAGTAAATATTCATACGAGACTAACACAACTGGAACGATTCAATTTGGAATTAAAATGGGGAAGTTACGAATTTCCAAAGTTTCTATGTATTTGATATAGGATTAATTAGGAAATCAATTTTATTGTTGTTTTCATGACAAAACAGAGGTATTATGTGATAAAAATAATATTATAGAATTATAGAAATTGGAATGAACTCATTTGGATTTAATATGAAATTTCCATGAATTAAATGGGTTTCTGCAATTATTTTTAAACTAAAAATCAATTTCTAAACTCCTTTTCCCTATTTTCTTTATTTCCTGGACTGCGTCCCAAATTCCAAAAAGATCAGGGGCCAAGCTATAAATGTTTTTCTAGACTCAGTGAGCATACAGAGTGGACGGTGGGTTAAACACAAAAGACGTCTTAGTTGAAGCTGTACACAATTCAATGTTAGTCATGTTGGCTAGAGGGTGGAAGGCTAGGCATTCTGCTCAATAGATCCAAAGTTCGATCCCTGGTCAGCCACGGTTACGTTGCAAGAAAGGGACTAAATCAATCTGCATGAGCTCCATCTTTGTTGAAGAAAAGATAGTTCATCCAAGGCGCCCAACAGTATGAATGGCTCTATTATTGTGAATAGCATATATACATAGTGTCAACATAAGACAATTTTGAATGATAACATAGACCATTAAAAGGCAATTGGTTTCATCTGTCTCGTCCTCATCGGAATCATCAGTCTCGTCCTCATCAGAATCATCCATGGGCTGGCTGCCTCTCATGCCCAGGCTCGGACGCGACGAAGCTGATGCTGAACCCAAACGAGATGCAGCTCAGCTCCTCGTTGTCATCCCCGACAATCTTCATGTAGATCGTGTAGGAGCCCTGCGAGGGAGCAGAAAGAACCTCAGATCGCATCAGTGCATGAACAACATTTGACTGACACCAATCCGAGTCTGAATATCAGGCGCACAATCTGCCAGGTCCTAAGAAAACACAACAGAGGGAATCTGGGGGTTTTCCTGAACAGAACCTGTTCGGAAGCTCCGTGATTTCCTAGGAGGCGAGAGAAGTTGCGATGCCGGGGGTGCCCCAAATGGATGGCGTTCCTGCCCCTGCCCTGCCCCCGCGGCCGGCCATCCTCGCCACCGGGACAGCCCAACTTTCTTAGGATAAAAGGCTCTGCTGTTATTTCTTTTTACACAGATACTGAACAATGGGATCTTCAGGAGACCAGTGCATCGGGTTGTAACAAATGCTAAGGAAGAGAGATTATCAGTGTTCAGTGGTTCTGTTCAATCCTATAGATCCTGAAAGAGAAATCCAGTCCGCAGGTAGCATAAATCTGAGAAAGAGGATATCATTGGTCCGTTCATATGCTGAGGAAGACTTTAACAAATGCTGGATGGGATGTCACACCCTTCCAGTCCACCCGTAGACCACATCACACATCCCTTTATACTTATGAGGCATTACAGAATTGACTCCAAAATCTCTCGTAACATAATCTTCCTAGCCGAAATCAGAACCATGAACTTTCAATTAGCATTCTTAACTGAAACTGTCAAGGGCTATTTTCATGAAAGCTAGAGATAGCAAGTTGCAACATTTACATGTTGCTGCATCCAGCCACCTAACAACAACGGCTATAAATTTCTTCCTGGTAGAAGTGCATCTACAATTGTATACGTATATGCCATTCATTGGAAAGCAAATAATTAAATTTAACCCCATAACCTCGTACCCACAGCGACATAAAAAGATCCTAATATACGTCCTTCTTTTGTTTGTGACTATACAATCATCCATGGAAAAACAAATGCAAGACTAATACAGTAGGCTACTTAAACGGTGGGGAGAGAATTGATACAGAAACATCTAACATTTGTCAAACCCAACAAAACAAAACATAGGATAATGCCATTAAGATGATAACCCCATCCGTAACTCCCCAGTTCGATCAAGGTTGAGGTAGAGTCCTCTTGGAAACACTATACTTCAGATTGTACAATTTATTAAGAGGGACTCCATATAACCTATATAGCAGGAAATGTCGTCCCTTTTGAATGTATATATGAGTATCAATACGCCTATCTATCAGTCATCGGGGTGAAATGAAGCAACTGGGAGAACAGACAGTGAGTATTATTCAAACTACTACTGTGCCAGTGAATCAGAAGAGCATAGTGTTAATCATAAGTGTTTTCCTGCCAGGTCCTAAGAAAACACAATAGAGGGAATCTGGGGGTTTTCCTAAACAGAACCTGTTCGGAAGCTCCGTGATTTCCTAGGAGGCGAGAGAAGCTGCGATGCCGGGGGCGCCCCAGATCGATGGCGTTCCTGCCCCGGCCCCTGCCCTGCCCCCGCGGCCGGCCATCCTCGCCACCGGGACCGCAAGCATTCTCTGTCGCTGGCGGCGCGCGATAGGGGCGGAGCCTCGCGGCGAGCCTTTCCCTGATTATTAGGACGGGGAGGAGAACGACCAGGCTCGTTCGGGCTTGCTAGCGGCGGGCGCCGCTGCCTGGCTCGCTCTTGCTGCGATGGAGGAGCATGTCCCTGATGAACACCCAGCGCCGGGACCCGCGCGCTGACGACGTGTGTCGGGGACCATAATTAGGGGTACCCTCAAGACGCCTAATTCTCAGCTGGTAACCCCCATCAGCATAAAGCTGCAAAGGCCTGATGGGCACGATTAAGTCAGGGATCAGTCCACACGAGTGACTCGATCACGCTTCACCCGAGCCTAGCCTCGGCCGAAGGCAGCCGACCTCGAGAGACTTCCGTCTCGCCCGAGGCCCCCTTTTTATGGCGGACACATCACCGGCTTGCCCAAGGCCTTGGCTTCGCTCAGAAGCAACCTTGACTAAATCACCACACCGACTGACCAAATTGCAGGGGCATTTAACGCAAAGGTGGCCTGACACCTCTATCCTGACACGCGCCCCCGGCAGAGCCGAGGTGACCGCCGTCACTCCACCGCTCCACTGGCCAGTCTGACAGAAGGACAGCGCCGCCTGCGCCACTCCGACTGCAGTGCCACTCGACAGAGTGAGTCTGACAGGCAATTAGGCCTTGCCAAAGGCGCCACGGCGAACTCCGCTCCGCCCGACCCCAGGGCTCGGACTCGGGCTAGGACCCGGAAGACGGCGAACTCCGCTCCGCCCGACCCCAGGGCTCGGACTCGGGCTAAGACCCGGAAGACGGCGAACTCCGCTCCGCCCGACCCCAGGGCTCGGACTCGGGCTAAGACCCGGAAGACGGCGAACTCCGCTCCGCCCGACCCCAGGGCTCGGACTCGGGCTAAGACCCGGAAGACGGCGAACTCCGCTCCGCCCGACCCCAGGGCTCGGACTCGGGCTAAGACCCGGAAGACGGCGAACTCCGCTCCGCCCGACCCCAGGGCTCGGACTCGGGCTAAGACCCGGAAGACGGCGAACTCCGCTCCGCCCGACCCCAGGGCTCGGACTCAGGCTAAGACCCGGAAGACGACGAAACTCCGCCTCGCCCGACCCCAGGGCTCGGACTCCGCCCTGGCCTCGGCCGGACGACTTCCGCCTCGCCCGACCCCCTGGCTCGGGCTCGGCCACGGCAACTGAAGGCAAGACTCAACCTCGGCTTCGGAGGAAACTCCACGTCGCCCTGCCTAGAGCACAGACCGCCACGTCAACAGGAAACGTCATCATCGCCCTACCCCGAATCGACTCGGGTCACGGAGAACAAGACCGGCGTCTCGTCCGGCCAGCTCCGCCAGAGGGGCAATGATGGCGCTCCACGAGCTCTATGACGACGGCGGCCCCCAGCTCTCTTACGGCAGCAGGACAACGTCAGCAGGGACTCGACCGCTCCAACAGCTGTCCCTCCATCAGGCTCCGCCGCACCACCGATAGCCACGACATCACGCCAGCAGGATGCCCAGATCTCTCCGGCTGCCACATCGGCATGTACCTAGGGCACTAGCTCTCCCTCCGCTAGACACGTAGCACTCTGCTACATCCCCATTGTACACCTGGGTCCTCTCCTTACGACTATAAAAGGAAGGACCAGGGCCTTCTCAGAGAAGGTTGGCCGCGCGGGACCGAGGACGGGACAGGCGCTCTCTTGGGGCCGCTCGCTTCCCTCACCCGCGTGGACGCTTGTAACCCCCCTACTGCAAGCGCACCTGACCTGGGCACGGGACGAACACGAAGGCCGCGGGACTTCCACCTCTCTCACGCTCGGCTCCGGCCGCCTCGCCTCTCCCCCCTCCGCGCTCGCCCACGCGCTCGACCCATCTGGGCTGGGGCACGCAGCACACTCACTCGTCGGCTTAGGGACCCCCCTGTCTCGAAACGCCGACAGTTGGCGCGCCAGGTAGGGGCCTACTGCGTGCTGACGAATAGCTCCCCGTCAAGCTCCAGATGGGCAGTCTCCAGCAACCTCTCCGGCCCGGGACGGTGCTTCGTTTCGGGGCTCTCGAGTTCATGTCCTTCGACGGCAGCTACGACATGATACTTCTTCCACCGCCGTGCGACCACGACAATGGCGGCCGACAACCCGCCCGCCGGCGGCGGAATCGACGACGTCTACCCCGCGTGGTGGAAAGGCAACATTCGGGCTCGCTCCGTTCTCTCCCCCGCCAACGGAGGAGGAGGCGGGGCCGTCAAGGCCAGACGGGAGGCCGCGCTTCGCCGGCCGTCGAGCGAATCGACGCCCCCGACGCCCCGACGGAAGGCACGCCGGACATCGACCTCGCGTTCAAGACGGAGGCAAGCGCCGTCCCCCCGCGGCACGACGACCCCGAGCAAGAAGACGACGCCGGCGCGCTCGCGGAAAGCCTGCAGGACGTCGCCCTCGGACCAGAGATGACGGCGCAACCAGTCCCCGATGTGACTACGTCGCTCCTCGTCGACCAAAAGGTAACGACTAACTCCCATCTTGCGTCATTTCGACTCGGCCTCCACCCGCCAAACGACCTCGATTTGGCGGGCGCTCTCATTGAGGCGAGTGCAACCCCACTGAGGTTCTGTATGCGATCGCCTTGGGGCCGACTGACGGACGTCTCGACCTACGGGCCCTCTGGGTCCGAGGAAGATGACGATCCCAGCATCGGTTGGGATTTCTCCGGACTTGGCAACCCCAGTGCCGTGCGGGACTTCATGGCCGCATGTGACTACTGTCTGTCCGACTGTTCCGATGCAAGCCGCAGCCTTGGCGACGAGAGCTGCGGCCCAAGCCGCGAATGTTTCCACATCGAGCTAGGGAATCCCACCGAAGGCAACCATCTCGGCATGCCGGAGGATGGTGATCTCCCTAGGCCGGTGCCTCGCGCCGACATCCCACGGGAGCTAGCTGTGGTCCCCGCTCCGGCGGGGGGTTACGACCCACAACTCGAGCAAGTCCGCGAGGCGCAGGCCAGGCTCAACGAGGGAACAGGAGCACTTGAGCCGATCCGTCGGGACGTCGAACAGGCATGGGTGGGCCAACCCCTGGCCGAAGAAATACGTCATCTGCCCCAAGGTCTCCAGCACCGCGTCGCCAACGACGTCAGGATCAGGCCGCCGCCCGCATCCAGCGGGGTCGGTCAGAACCTGGCAACCGCAGCAATGCTCATCCGCGCAATGCCGGAGCCGTCAACCACCGAGGGTCGGCGGATCCAGGGAGAACTCAAGAATCTCCTGGAAGGCGCCGCGGCCCAGCGGGCCGAGAGCACTGCATCCCGAAGGCAAGGATATCCCTCGGAACCTCACGCCGCGACTTCCCGATTCATGCGGGAAGCCTCGGTCTACACCGGGCGCACGCGCAACACCGCGCCTGCGGCCCCGGGCCACCTCGGCAACGAGCACCATCGACGCGACCGTCGGGCTCACCTCGACGAAAGGGTGCGCCGAGGCTATCACCCCAGGCGTGGGGGACGTTACGACAGCGGGGAGGATCGGAGTCCTTCGCCCGAACCACCCGGTCCGCAGGCTTTCAGTCGGGCCATCCGACGGGCGCCATTCCCGACCCGGTTCCGACCCCCGACTACTATCGTAAAGTACTCGGGGGAAACGAGACCGGAGCTGTGGCTCGCGGACTACCGCCTTGCCTGCCAACTGGGTGGAACGGACGACGACAACCTCATCATCCGCAACCTCCCCCTGTTCCTCTCCGACACTGCCCGTGCCTGGTTGGAGCACCTGCCTCCGGGGCAGATTTCCAACTGGGACGACTTGGTCCAAGCCTTCGCTGGCAATTTCCAGGGCACATACGTGCGCCCCGGGAATTCCTGGGACCTTCGAAGCTGCCGGCAACAGCCGGGGGAGTCGCTCCGGGACTACATCCGGCGATTCTCGAAGCAGCGCACCGAGCTGCCCAACATCACCGACTCGGATGTCATCGGCGCGTTCCTCGCCGGCACCACTTGCCGCGACCTGGTGAGCAAGCTGGGTCGCAAAACCCCCACCAGGGCGAGCGAGCTGATGGACATCGCCACCAAGTTCGCCTCCGGCCAGGAGGCGGTCGAGGCTATCTTCCGAAAGGACAAGCAGCCCCAGGGCCGCCCGTCGGAAGAAGCTCCCGAGACGTCTGCTCCGCGCGGCGCCAAGAAGAAAGGCAAGAAGAAGTCGCAATCGAAACGTGACGCCGCAGACGCGGACCTTGTCGCCGCCGCCGAGTATAAGAACCCTCGGAAGCCACCCGGAGGTGCAAACCTCTTCGACAAGATGCTCAAGGAGCCGTGCCCCTACCATCAGGGGCCCGTCAAGCACACCCTCGAGGAGTGTGTTATGCTTCGGCGTCATTTCCACAGGGCCGGGCCACCCGCCGAGGGTGGCAGGGCCCGCGACGACGACAAGAACGAAGATCACCAAGCAGGAGAATTCCCCGAGGTCCGCGACTGCTTCATGATCTACGGAGGGCATGCGGCGAATGCCTCGGCTCGGCACCGCAAGCAAGAGCGCCGGGAGGTCTGCTCGGTGAAGGTGGCGGCGCCAGTCTACCTAGACTGGTCCGACAAGCCCATCACTTTCGACCGAGCCGACCACCCCGACCATGTGCCGAGCCCGGGGAAATACCCGCTCGTCGTCGACCCCGTTGTCGGCGATGTCAGGCTCACCAAGGTCCTGATGGACGGGGGCAGCTGCCTCAACATCATCTACGCCGAGACCCTCAAGCTCCTGCGTGTCGATCCGTCCACCGTCCGAGCAGGCGCTGCGCCCTTCCACGGGATCATCCCTGGGAAGCGCGTCCAGCCCCTCGGGCGACTCGACCTCCCAGTCTGCTTCGGGACACCCTCCAACTTCCAAAGGGAGACCCTGACGTTCGAAGTGGTCGGGTTCCGAGGAACCTACCACGCCGTGTTAGGGAGGCCATGCTACGCGAAGTTCATGGCCGTCCCCAACTACACCTACCTGAAGCTCAAGATGCCGGGCCCCAACGGGGTCATCACCGTCGGCCGCACGTACAAACACGCGTTCGAATGCGACGTGGAGTGCGTGGAGTACGCCGAGGCCCTCGCCGAGTCCGAGGCCCTCATCGCCGACCTGGAGAACCTCTCCAAGGAGGTCCCAGACGTGAAGCGCCATGCCGGCAACTTCGAGCCAGCGGAGACGGTCAAGGCCGTCCCCCTCGACCCCAGCGGCGACACCACCAAGCAGATCCGGATCGGTTCCGGGCTCGACCCCAAATAGGAAGCAGTGCTCGTCGACTTTCTCCGCGCAAACGCCGACGTCTTTGCGTGGAGTCCCTCGGACATGCCCGGCATACCGAGGGATGTCGCCGAGCACTCGCTGGATATTCGGGCCGGAGCCCGACCCGTCAGACAGCCTCTGCGCCGATTCGACGAGGAGAAGCGCAGAGCGATTGGCGAAGAGATCCACAAGCTAATGGCGGCAGGGTTCATCAAAGAGGTATTCCATCCCGAATGGCTTGCCAACCCTGTGCTTGTGAGGAAGAAAGGGGGGAAATGGCGGATGTGTGTAGACTACACTGGTCTCAACAAAGCATGTCCGAAGGTTCCCTACCCTTTGCCTCGCATCGACCAAATCGTGGATTCCACTGCTGGGTGCGAAACCCTGTCCTTCCTCGATGCCTACTCGGGGTATCACCAGATCCGGATGAAAGAGTCCGACCAGCTCGCGACTTCTTTCATCACGCCGTTCGGCATGTACTGCTACGTCACCATGCCGTTCGGCCTGAGGAATGCAGGCGCAACGTACCAGCGGTGCATGAACCATGTGTTCGGCGAACACATCGGTCGCACAGTCGAGGCCTACGTCGATGACATCGTAGTCAAGACACGGAAGGCTCCCAACCTCCTCTCCGACCTTGAAGTGACATTCCGGTGTCTCAAGGCGAAAGGAGTCAAGCTTAATCCTGAGAAGTGTGTCTTCGGGGTGCCCCGAGGCATGCTCCTGGGGTTCATCGTCTCTGAGCGAGGCATCGAGGCCAACCCGGAGAAGATCGCGGCCATCACCAGCATGGGGCCCATCAAGGACTTAAAAGGGGTACAGAGGGTCATGGGATGCCTCGCCGCCCTGAGCCGCTTCATCTCACGCCTCGGCGAAAGAGGTCTGCCCCTGTACCGCCTTTTAAGGAAAGCCGAGTGTTTCGTTTGGACCCCTGAGGCCGAGGAAGCCCTCGGCAACCTAAAGGCGCTCCTTACAAAGGCGCCAGTCTTGGTGCCGCCGGCGGACGGAGAAACCCTCTTGGTCTACGTCGCCGCGACCACTCAGGTGGTTAGCGCCGCGATTGTGGTCGAAAGGCAGGAGGAAGGGCATACATTGCCCGTTCAGAGGCCGGTTTACTTCATCAGCGAAGTGCTGTCCGAGACTAAGATCCGCTACCCACAAGTTCAAAAGCTGCTGTATGCTGTGATCCTGACGAGGCGGAAGCTACGACACTACTTCGAGTCCCATCCGGTGACTGTGGTGTCATCCTTCCCCCTGGGGGAGATCATCCAGTGCCGAGAGGCCTCGGGCAGGATCGCAAAGTGGGCAGTGGAGATCATGGGCGAAACGATCTCGTTCGCCCCTCGGAAGGCCATCAAGTCCCAAGTGTTGGCGGATTTCGTGGCTGAATGGGTCGACACCCAACTACCAACGACTCCGATCCAACCGGAGCTCTGGACCATGTTTTTCGACGGGTCGCTGATGAAGACGGGGGCCGGTGCGGGCCTGCTCTTCATCTCGCCCCTCGGAAAGCACTTGCGCTACGTGCTGCGCCTCCACTTCCCGGCGTCCAACAATGTGGCCGAGTACGAAGCTCTGGTCAACGGATTGCGGATCGCCATCGAGCTAGGGGTCAGACGCCTCGACGCCCGCGGTGATTCGCAGCTCGTCATCGACCAAGTCATGAAGAACTCCCACTGCCGCGACCCGAAGATGGAGGCCTACTGCGACGAGGTTCGGCGCCTGGAAGACAAGTTCTTCGGGCTCGAGCTCAACCATATCGCTCGGCGCTACAACGAAACCGCAGACGAGCTGGCGAAGATAGCCTCGGGGCGAACGACAGTCCCCCCGGACGTCTTCTCCCGGGATCTGCATCAACCCTCCGTCAAGCTCGACGACGCGCCCGAGCCCGAGGTACCCTCGGCTCAGCCCGAGGTACCCTCGGCTCAGCCCGAGGTACCCTCGGTTCAGCCCGAGGCACCCTCGGCCCAGCCCGAGGTACTCTCGGCCCCCGAGGGCGGGGCATTGAACGTCGAGGAAGGGCAGAGCGGGGCCACGCCAGACCAGGATTGGCAGGCCCCGTACCTGCAATATCTCCGTCGAGGAGAGCTACCCCTCGACCAAGTCGAGGCTCGGCGGGTAGCGCGACGCGCCAAGTCATTCGTCTTGCTGGGCGACGAAGAGGAGCTCTACCATCGCAGCCCCTCGGGCATCCTCCAGCGATGCATCTCCATCGCCGAAGGTCGGGAACTGCTGCAAGAAGTACACTCGGGGGCTTGCGGCCACCACGCAGCACCCCGAGCCCTTGTTGGAAATGCTTTCCGATAAGGCTTCTACTGGCCAACGGCGGTGGCTGACGCCACTAGAATTGTCCGCACCTGCGAAGGGTGCCAATTCTATGCGAAGCGGACACACCTGCCCGCTCAGGCTCTGCAGACAATACCCATCACCTGGCCCTTCGCTGTATGGGGTCTGGACCTCGTCGGTCCCTTGCAAAAGGCGCCCGGGGGCTACACGCACCTGCTGGTCGCCATCGACAAATTCTCCAAGTGGATCGAGGTCCGACCTCTGAACAGCATCAGGTCCGAGCAGGCGGTGGCATTCTTCACCAACATCATCCATCGCTTCGGGGTCCCGAACTCCATCATCACCGACAATGGCACCCAGTTCACCGGCAAAAAATTCTTGGATTTTTGCGAGGATCACCATATCCGGGTGGACTGGGCCGCCGTGGCTCATCCCATGTCGAATGGGCAAGTAGAGCGTGCCAACGGCATGATTCTACAAGGGCTCAAGCCTCGGATCTACAACGACCTCAACCAGTTCGGCAGGCGATGGATGAAGGAACTCCCCTCGGTGGTCTGGAGCCTAAGGACGACGCCGAGTCGTGCCACGGGCTTCACGCCGTTTTTCCTGGTCTACGGGGCTGAAGCTATCCTGCCCACTGACCTGGAATACGGCTCCCCAAGGGCGAGGGCCTACACCGAGCAAAGCAACCAAGCCAGCCGAGAGGAATCGCTAGACCAGTTGGAGGAAGCTCGGGACAGGGCCTTACTGCACTCGGCGCGGTACCAACAGTCCCTGCGACGTTACCACGCCCGAGGGGTCCAGTCCCGAGAACTCCAGGTGGGCGACCTGGTGCTTCGGCTGCGACAAGACGCCCGAGGGAGGCACAAGCTCACGCCCCCCTGGGAAGGGCCGTTCGTCATCGCCAAAGTTCTGAAGCCCGGAACATACAAGCTGGCCAACAATCAAGGCGAGATCTACGGCAACGCTTGGAACATCAAACAGCTACGTCGCTTCTACCCTTAAGATGTTTTCAAGTTGTTCACATACCTCGCACCTACGCAAAGTTTAGTTGTCAAGGAAGGGTCGGCCTAG
Source organism: Zea mays (assembly GCF_902167145.1). NCBI lineage: Eukaryota > Viridiplantae > Streptophyta > Magnoliopsida > Poales > Poaceae > Zea > Zea mays. The sequence continues at coordinate 199,800,215 of NC_050098.1, forward strand.
CCTCGGCAAAGCCCGACCCTCCCTCGGGGGCTAAAAGGGGGAGACCCCCTCTGCGTCGAATTTTTTCCTCGAAAAAGGACCTCTTTTTAGCAGGATTTCTTCCGTGCTTCTTGACTACTTTGGAAAGCGGATCCTGGAAACGACGAGGTACACGTAAGCAGCCAAGGCTGACCGAGCCGAGGGACTCCTACGCCTCCGGGATACGGATACCTCACTCGTCCCCTTCTGCGATAAGTAACTTGCGCTCGGATAAAGCGACTTCGTGGACCGAACGAGTCATCACGTTCGGAAGCTCTCCTGCCGAAGCAGTCCTTCAAGCTTTCTCGACTAAATCGGGGACAGGGCCTCATGGACGGGTGAAAGTACGCGTAAGCGGCAAGGCCGACCGAGCCGAGGGATTCCCACGCCTCTGGGATACGGATACCTCACTCGTCCCTTCCGCGAAAAGCAACTCTCGCTCACACAAACATCCCTATTACCAACAGAGTCCAGATGCTCGAAACAAGAGGAAAAAAGGACGCAGCTTCGCAAGCGCGGCGAGGGCGTGTTCTTCTGGCCTCGGCGGCTGCAGAAAACACACGCTACAAGACGATCTGATCCTGCAGGCTCGGGTCTTCACGCCGAGGGGAGCCGTAGCACCCTCGGCATCGACGACGTCTACAGCAAAGCCCGACCCAGCCTCGGGCGGCGCCGAGGTCCAGGGGCTCCTCCAGGAATCCGGCCCGAGCAGGCGGCTCAACCGGTTACCCCTGGGGCCTCGGGCAACCGGCTTCCAAGGGCGCTAGCCCGATCCGAGGCCTCGACTGACCGACTTGGGCGTCGGCACCGCTGACGGGCGACACGGCTAGGCTCCGGCCGACCAGGTTCCCCATTCTCGAGCCAACTCCGCCTCTGTTCATACTGATATCGCTACCCCCGGCCGCGATCCACCAAAGGGCGGCCGAGGGGTCCCTTCAACTAAGCTAGAGGAGCCTCACGTAACAAGGACGAACGGGCCGAGGGATTCCTACGCCTCCGGGATACGGATACCTCACCCGTCACCTTGACACGGGGCAACTCATGCTTGGTAAAGCGGTTTAGATAATAAAACAGGCGAGACTTAGTGCTCGGAAATGAGGAAAAAAAACACGGCTCCGTGCCAAAATTACATACACGTTCAGGCCTCGACAGCCACAATGAACGAACTCACTGGCATTCGAAGTGCCATTACAAACGGAACTCCGGTTCCCCCTCCGCAGGTACAGACAATCCCACTCCGAGGGGGAAGGCCTGCGGAGCAACGGAAGGCCGACGAGTGGTGCGCCGTCGCCCGCTCCAGCAGCAGCGACGACAACGCCTTCTGCTCCGAGGGACCAAGCAGCGGCAGCGCCAGCCTCGGGCTCGATGCCGCTGCCAGGAAGCCCCCGCCCATGCCAAAACTTGTGAGGCAAGGACGGGCAGAAGGCCATAGAGTCGGAGGTCAGCCCGCGGTCGGCCCCGGCCATCTCGCCGGCGGGAGAACTTCTTCAAGCTGCCGCGGCGGGTGCCGGCGCCGCGAGTGGCTCCGAAGCCACTCACGCCTGAAGGCCAGGCACGCTGCAGCTGCCAGCGCCACGGGCGACGGCCGCCTTTCCCTCCGATCACTGAGTGAAGGAGCGGGCTGCCGCCCACGCGGGGGCCGACCTCAACTCGGCGCACTCCCCTCCCCAGCCCTGGCGATGAAAATCCTTGAGGCTGAGGGAGAGGAAGAGGCCGCGGCCCGGCTCGCTTTCCCTCACCATCAAGTCGGAGGTCGCCATCTCAGGTGACCGCCGGCGGAGGGGAGCAGCCGGGCAGCATGATGAAAATCCTTGAAGCCGAACGATGGCTGAGAGGTACCAACTCCCATGGAGTTGCGTTCCTCCAACGAGGAGGCGGAAAGGCGGCGGATATCCCCCATCCGGGGGCTTGGAAGACGGGAAGACCCGGCGCTTAAGGGAGGAAGAAGACATGGTCGCCTTACGAAAGGAGCCTCCCTCCTTTTAAAGGCAACTCCCCCTACGTGCGCCCCCAGGCGCCGCGGGCCGAGTCTTCTCCAACACGCTCCAAGGCCCTCCCCTGCGACTCGGGGGCTGGGTCCCGCATGTCATGCAAGCCGGCTCAGGGCAGAAGAAGCCAAACCGCCGCGCATGGTGCGCACGACCGTCCAGCGGTTACAGGCGACCCCCCATTTCCGCCCAGACCAACGGGCAGAAGGGGCGAGCAGCCATGCAGGCAGCATGCAACCGCGCCAGATGGACGCGCTTCTCCAACTTCTGACACGCCAGCCTGGGGCCCAGGCCCACGCGTCGAGCAACTGGCACGCCAGTTGCTGCATGCAAGCAACCGCACCGCCACTTGTGCCACCATCGCGCCTCTTCGGTTGCGAAGCCTATGCCACGACTCGAGGCGACCCAACAGCGCCAGACTGGCGCGTCGGTCAAAGCGACCGAAAGTGGGCCGGCAGTAATAGCGGTGGCAGGCGGGCGGGCGCAGCGGTCACGTCGTCAGCCAGGCTCACGTCCCATCCCGAGACAGCAAGAGAGCCTCCTCTCACGGCGTGAAGACGGTGCGCCCGTGACCCGTTCCTCGAACGGATCACCCGCGCGCAACGGCCGCCCCGCCAACCACTCGCCCCGTCGCATTAACTCCGCGGCGGGACACGCGGCGCTTCTGGCGGGAGGAGCGCGCGACGCTTCACCTTCGCCTTAATAACCGCGTCAGAAAAGGTACGCCACGTCGTCTGATTTCGTATCCTTTTCCGTTTTCCTCTTTCTCTATCTCTTGCAACAGGGACCGGGGAAGGGGGATACCCCGAGAGGGATCCTTCTCCGCGAAGGAACCGGGCTCCGCGCCCCCCATTACTGATCAGGGGTTCGAAGGCTGGCCCCCCGAGGGTTCAACAGCCGCCTCAGATCGCGTGGGCCCGACACCCACTACTGGTCAGGGGTTCGAAGGCCAGCCCCCCGAAGGGCTCCATGGCCGCCTCAGGCTACTCGGGCTCCGCGCCCATTACTGATCAGGGGTTCGAAGGCTGGCCCCCGAAGGGTTCACAGTCGCCTCAGACACCGAGCGAGGGATGACCAGGGGTACGTTCGATACATAACCGAGGCTCGGGCTGCGCTCCCGAGGTACCCTAGGACATATCCGAGACCAGCGGGAACGATCTTGTAACGGAATCCCATCGGAGGGAGGCATCGAGCCCTCGGACCCCGTCGCCAGGGGACCGGGTCCGGCAAGTCACCCGCAGGTACTTTTGGGCGTGCCTCTGGGCCCCTAGCCGACCCCCAACGAACGGGGCACGGACGTCCACTCGGATTACCCGCTTGCAGCTCACCGGAGACACCATGTTCGGTGCCCATCGAGGGTAACATGGCGCACTCCCCCCTCCTCCTTGCGGAAAGGCGACGTAGGGGCGTATGTAAAAAGCCGAGTCTGTCCCTGATCGTCCTCTCGCCCTGTGCAGAGGCTCGGGGGCTGCTCTCGCAAAAACCGGCTCCGGCCAAATCGTTGACAGCGTCAACATACCAGCCCGAGAGCTTGGGCCCCGACCGTGCACCCGGGCTACGGCCAGTTCGCATGAGGGAACGACCAGACCAGCCGAAGCGTAAAGCGAAGCATTAAGACCTCGAAGGAGTGTAACCACTCCTCCGAGGCCTCGGGGGCTACACCCGGCGGGTGCGCTCGCGCGCACCCACCGGAACGAAATGCAACCGAGAAAGGCTGGTCCCCTTGCAAAAAAGTGCGACAAAAGCCTCCAAGCGAGTGCTAACACTCCCTTCGAGGCTCGGGGGCTACTGTCGGGGACCATAATTAGGGGTACCCTCAAGACGCCTAATTCTCAGCTGGTAACCCCCATCAGCATAAAGCTGCAAAGGCCTGATGGGCACGATTAAGTCAGGGATCAGTCCACACGAGTGACTCGATCACGCTTCACCCGAGCCTAGCCTCGGCCGAAGGCAGCCGACCTCGAGAGACTTCCGTCTCGCCCGAGGCCCCCTTTTTATGGCGGACACATCACCGGCTTGCCCAAGGCCTTGGCTTCGCTCAGAAGCAACCTTGACTAAATCACCACACCGACTGACCAAATTGCAGGGGCATTTAACGCAAAGGTGGCCTGACACCTCTATCCTGACACGCGCCCCCGGCAGAGCCGAGGTGACCGCCGTCACTCCACCGCTCCACTGGCCAGTCTGACAGAAGGACAGCGCCGCCTGCGCCACTCCGACTGCAGTGCCACTCGACAGAGTGAGTCTGACAGGCAATTAGGCCTTGCCAAAGGCGCCACGGCGAACTCCGCTCCGCCCGACCCCAGGGCTCGGACTCGGGCTAGGACCCGGAAGACGGCGAACTCCGCTCCGCCCGACCCCAGGGCTCGGACTCGGGCTAAGACCCGGAAGACGGCGAACTCCGCTCCGCCCGACCCCAGGGCTCGGACTCGGGCTAAGACCCGGAAGACGGCGAACTCCGCTCCGCCCGACCCCAGGACTCAGACTCGGGCTAAGACCCGGAAGACGGCGAACTCCGCTCCGCCCGACCCCAGGGCTCGGACTCGGGCTAAGACCCGGAAGACGGCGAACTCCGCTCCGCCCGACCCCAGGGCTCGGACTCGGGCTAAGACCCGGAAGACGGCGAACTCCGCTCCGCCCGACCCTAGGGCTCGGACTCAGGCTAAGACCCGGAAGACGACGAAACTCCGCCTCGCCCGACCCCAGGGCTCGGACTCCGCCCTGGCCTCGGCCGGACGACTTCCGCCTCGCCCGACCCCCTGGCTCGGGCTCGGCCACGGCAACTGAAGGCAAGACTCAACCTCGGCTTCGGAGGAAACTCCACGTCGCCCTGCCTAGAGCACAGACCGCCACGTCAACAGGAAACGTCATCATCGCCCTACCCCGAATCGACTCGGGTCACGGAGAACAAGACCGGCGTCTCGTCCGGCCAGCTCCGCCAGAGGGGCAATGATGGCGCTCCACGAGCTCTATGACGACGGCGGCCCCCAGCTCTCTTACGGCAGCAGGACAACGTCAGCAGGGACTCGACCGCTCCAACAGTTGTCCCTCCATCAGGCTCCGCCGCACCACCGATAGCCACGACATCACGCCAGCAGGATGCCCAGATCTCTCCGGCTGCCACATCGGCATGTACCTAGGGCACTAGCTCTCCCTCCGCTAGACACGTAGCACTCTGCTACATCCCCATTGTACACCTGGGTCCTCTCCTTACGACTATAAAAGGAAGGACCAGGGCCTTCTCAGAGAAGGTTGGCCGCGCGGGACCGAGGACGGGACAGGCGCTCTCTTGGGGCCGCTCGCTTCCCTCACCCGCGTGGACGCTTGTAACCCCCCTACTGCAAGCGCACCTGACCTGGGCGCGGGACGAACACGAAGGCCGCGGGACTTCCACCTCTCTCACGCTCGGCTCCGGACACCTCGCCTCTCCCCCCTCCGCGCTCGCCCACGCGCTCGACCCATCTGGGCTGGGGCACGCAGCACACTCACTCGTCGGCTTAGGGACCCCCCTGTCTCGAAACGCCGACAACGTGCCCGACGAGGACGAGGAGGACGAGGACGAGCGGGACAAGGCGGTTACCGGCGGGGCTGCCTCCCCGTGCGTTCCCGTCACATCGGGGCCAGGGCCGAGATCCGGCGCCGGGACGACGAGCGCATTGATCAGCTTGAGCCGTGGTGACGCGCTGCGGAGCGGGGACATGGACCGAGCGTGCACGGACGCGCTCCGAGGCGTGAGGTCACGGCCGCGCGTCGGCGCGCGACCGCCCACACAGTCCTCGTCGTCGTCGCTTCCGGGGTCGAGATCCGGGAGTGGGGGCAGGGTGAGCGGCCGGATCTGGCCGTTGTGGAAGAGCTCGTCGGGCGGGCGGTTCGCGGAGCTGGAGGAGCGGCGGGCGATTCGCGAGAGATTGAGGAGCGGCTCCGCAGGCGGAGTGCGGGTAGAGGCGGGTTCCGCGGCGGGGGAGGCGCGAGATTTGTGGTGCTTGAGGTGCGGGCGGACGATTGCTGGTATCGCGAGGGCGTGCGGTGAAGGCTGGTTTCGCTGCGGGGAAGGCGGAGCGGCGGTTGGGATTCTCAGGCGGGGGCAGTCTACACTGCCCCCTTAATAGTTAGTAGAGAAATATATTGGTATTGAAAAAAACACTAAGGTGTTATTTGGTTCATAAAACATAACATAAGTGATAATGATAATGATAGCGGTAATAAGTTTGAATATGACGGTATCAATTCGTAGTGTGATATCTGATTATGGTTTGACTTAAACAAACATAGTTTAATGTTATAGGTTACCCATTACGTTACAAATATGTGAATCAAACGACACCTAATTATTATTCTATACATTTTTTAGCATCACTAAAAGTGGATGTTTACATACCTTAAAAAGACATAGTAAGATTCCCATGTGTTGCTACAACTATCCTCCGTTTATATACAAACATAGTACAACGCCTATGCGTTGCGACAACACACAATCATATTTGATGCCCATAAAAATAATTTAATATTATAGTGAATATACGATCTACATATCATATTTTAAATTGATAAATAACAAATATTACACCTTATCTTAGCCAAAAGGTCGAGAAAGGTATGAGTTGAAAAAGAGCCCAACCTTTTATATAGGTCGCTCAGTCTCTTTCGAGCGATGCAATGCATGTGGCTTCCTATCGTATCAGGATTGGGTGCTTTCTCAAGGCCCATCTGCGATGTAACGACCCCATTGTTAGACGAGAAGCGAGAAAGAGGAACAAACTTACGTGCTTCACACATGACGCACAACACACTAGATGGTTTCTCACCATCTACAATATAACATCCTATTGTTAGACGATAAGCGGGAAAGAGGAACGGACCTACACGCTTCACACGTGACGCATGACGATAGCTTGACATGGCAGTTTTCTGTGTAACTTATGGCAACTACTCCATGGTTCATGAAAGCAATACACCGTTCATTTAGGATACATGCCTGCCATCATGACACGCCATTGCAACATATCATTCGAATCATAATATCACACTCGCAACATCGATGGTGAACAAACAATGTTATGGCGAGACAAAGGCAAAATAAAAGATCTGATATACTGTAAAAAAACTTGACTCATAATCTCACCCTTTTCAACACTGATGGTGAACAAACAGTGTTATGGCGAGACAAAGGCTAAAGAAAATATCTGATATACTATAAAAAACTTGACTAGTAATCTTATGCTCTCAACACCGATGGTGAATAAACAGTGTTACGGTGAGACAAAGGCTAAAGAAAAGTTCTGATATATTGTAAAAACCTTGACTCATAATATCATGCTCTCAACATCGATGGTGAACAAATAGTGTTATGACGTGATAAAGGCTAAAGAAAAGATCTGATATACTGCAAAACAAAACTTGACTCATAATCTCACGCTATCAACACCGACGGTGAACAAACAGTGTTATGGCAAGACAAAGGCTAAATAAAAGATCTGATACACTTTAAAAAAATTGACTCATAATGTAATGCTCTCAACACTAATGGTGAACAAACAGTGTTATAGCGAGACAAAGGATAAAAAAAAGATTTGATATACTATAAAAAACTTAACTCATAATCTCACGCTCTCAACATTGATGGTGAACAGACAATATTATGGCGAGATAAAGGCTAAAGAAAATATCTGATATACTGTAAAAAACTTACATTAAAAACATAGCTTCGATCATCCATATAGTAGTGTTACAATACAAACAACATATGGTACATTTATTTTGGCAAACAACTTAAGCAGAGAAGTGTCAAGGATGTCAGCACGATTCGTTGCAGCTATGACCATTATCATCTCAACATGGTTGAATGCAGCCAGTTGATTCAATAATTCCAACATTTTTTGCTGAACTTCTCTATCACCGCTAACTTCACTATACCAAAAGAACAAAATTATGAAGCATACATCATGTAAGCTTCTTCCTAATAAGAATGATTTGTTTACACTAAATTGAAACAAAAAATATTTTGATCCTATACAGGCGATTAACATTTTCTTCTCATAGAGTATCATAAGACAAAATAGGAATAAAACCATGCAAGAGCTGAAAATGTCATAAAAGACATACCTATCAAAACGTTTGGTGCCAATGGCATCTATCTCATCGATAAACACTACAGTAAAACATAAAATCTCCGACGGCTAGGTTATCTCCAACGACTTCCATAGAAGCCGTCGGAGATAAGATTATGTCCAACGACTTTCAACGGCCGTCGGACATAAGGTAGTACATCCGACGGCTGAGAAAAACACTGTCGGACATAAGCTTATCTCCGACGGCTGTCAGACAAGCCGTCGGACATAAGCTTATGTCCGACGGCTTTTACCTCAGCCGTCGGAATTAAGGGATTTTAATCCCACGGCGCCGAAACGAGCCGTTCCATTTCATCCACTCCAACATCGTTGTCGGTCGTCCGCACGCAAGAAGTTGTCGTTGGTGCTGCCCCGCCCCGGCCACGCCAGCGTCGGCCCGCCCGCGCCCCGGCCGTTCTGTCCTGCCGGCGCCCTCCCCTACGACTACCGTTGGCGCCCGCCATCACCGGCGCCAGTCCTGGCCCCCGCCTACGCCTGGCCCCGCCGGGCTCCAGCCGCCGGCGTGGACCCCTGCCCCCGCATCCATCATCGGCTCCCGCCTCCGCCCTCGTCGTTGCCTGCCCCGCCGGAGCCGCCAGCGCCCGCCCGATCTTACCATCGGATAATTGAGAAAATTTTTTGTAGTATAAATTTGTAGATGCATTGATTGTTTGCTAGTAGTCATTATTTAGTATTGATTGATTTGTATGTTAAATATTGTTTAGCTTGTTATGTCCGACGGATGGAATTAGATTATGTAATTAAAGTTGCATGTTTTAGTTTACTTAGTGGTGTTTAGATAATTTAAACTTTTAATTTCCGAGGGTAATTATTATGCCCTCGGAAATAAGGCCATTTTATATGATTTGTCACCCATGACAATGTTATGTCGTATAGAATATTGTATTTGTGGTTTATTAGTTGAACTTCGTAATAATGTTTTATGGTTCTAGTTATTATTATAGATGTAGGGGCATGATTTACTTAACTAATCAAGTTAACGTCTCGTATCTAGTATGGAGGAGGATCGTCGATGGATGTATGAAGGTTGAAAGAAAAGAGGTGCTCTATCAAGTGAGTGGGTTGCCAAGACTGACACGTTTCTCGACCATGCTTTTGCTCGGTCAGAGACTGGAACCGATGTTAGGTGCCCTTGTAGCAAGTGTCGGAACATTTATTTCCTTGATAGAGCTTGCAGTGTTGCGTCAGCAGGCAAAGTACCACCAATTAGTTTTGAGGGAACAAATGGAGTACCAGAGACAACAAGCTGAGTACCAAAAGAAGAAGGACGAGTATTATGCAAGCCTCCAGACCCATAATCAAGTTCTTCTCTCGGTAAGTTGAAGTAACATTTTGTTCATAACAACTAAAAACACATGATGTATACCTTATTTTCTCAACAATGACTTGTATATAATTTGTAGCAACTGGCACAACAAGCGGGTGTCCCGATGCCGACATATGGGATGCCGCCTCCGGACTTTGCACTGCCGATGCCAATGTTGTCGCCTCCACCTCCGCCTCTGTCACAATTTCCTATGGTATGTCACCTCCACCTCCGTCTCATATGCCTTATGTGTTAAAATAAAAAACTTAGTGGTTAATATTTCATGTGTGTGTTATAGGGATTTCAAACACCACCCGCTTCAGTTGCCGCACCTGGAGATGGGTCTGGTCAATATGACGCATCGTATTTTTGGGTGAACAACCTTTTCAACACCCATAGTCCAGCTGGAGGAAGTGGCTATAACTCAAACCAACCAGGTGATGGATATGAGTGATAGTTCATCAAATGCGTTTGATTTGAAACTATGTGACTATTCATGTCAAAGACTATGTGTCGAACTATGTCAGTTTTTAATTTGAAACTATATGTTGATGTAAAAAAATTGTTGCAACTATTTGGAACTATATGTTTGTGAATATGAGGTGATGTTAAATTTGTGAATGTGAATACTTATGTGAATTGATGTTTGTGAATGTAATTGTGAATGTGAATATGTGGTTGTATATGCAATCTGTGTACATGTGTATGCAATCTGTGATTTTTTCTGTAAATGTCAGAAATTTATAAAAACAATATTTTTTGCAATTGCTGAAATTCGTTATGTCCGACGGCTTAGTTTAGGCCATCGGACATAAGACCCTGTTATATCCGACGACCTACACTAAGCCGTCGGACATAAGAGTTGTGGGTCCCGTCCGTGGTCGTTAAAACGGTTACCGAGAACTATCTCCGACGGTCTGACGTGGCCGTCGGAGTTACGTTATGTCCGACGGTCGCTGTCGAACATAACGCTATTTTCGATTTATTATGTCCGACGGCTAAAGACTGTCGGAGATAACGCAAAACCATCGAAAATAGTCTATTTCCGACGGTTTCGTGCTTATGTCCGACGGCTTTGACCGTCAGAGATTTTATGTTTTACTGTAGTGAAATATAATGTAAGGGCCTTTCTCTTTGGCAAACTAGAATGCATCCTGGACAATTGCTTCATCACCAATAAACATCTGAACCAGCAAGAACACCGTTACTATCCTACTTGAAAATATAAACTATGCTCAAGATAACATCAGAATAGAAAATATTTTCCATGGTAATGCAATGTCTCCAATGTATCTTCAATGAAAATGGACCAAATTTCAATGTTAGTCATGCAATAAGACTAATATTTTAGTTAAACAACTAAACCATGCAACGTATCATAGAGACAAGGAATTATATACAAAATCCTAACAATTCATCATGCACGGCATATAACTGGCAACTGATTAAACTTCGACAAATAAACTTTGGACTGACAAGCTCCATAATAACAGAAAGATAAAATGCACAGATCTATTTTCTACAATAGTAACAATATTGTATGTACAAAAAAAAAATATTAAGACACGCAGGAACACACTATCCTTAGCAGGGGCGGGCCGGCAAATTTAGAGGCCTTGTCCTAAACTTCAAAAGAGGCCCTATTTTATAGAAAAAATATAATCGAAATTACATTGTAATAGAATTCATGTATTCTGAATTACAAAAGGTTTACTAGATAACTCTTATAACTATTTATATTAAATCTATCCGTTTTTACGAATTATATTGTAATAGAGCATATAAAGAAACATACGTATTAATAGATGTATTTGAAGAGCAACAGTCTAGCTGCTAACTGAGTTCAACTTAGATGGTGTAATGTTAGTTTACTTATTGATACATATTATTGAGATAAGAAGTTTTTTAGGCCCTCAGAATTTTAGGCCCTATGCGGTCGCATTTGCCGCACGTGCATGTGGCCCGGCCCTGATCCTTAGTTAAGTTAACAAATAAACTATGTTCCGTAGGTAGAAAAGCACCAAGAGTCCAAGACATTCAAAACTTGCTTCTAAGAACATTTGCATAAGGAAACATTGCTTTAAGACCATGCTATAGTACAGGTGACAACTGAAAAAAAAACAAAATAATAGCAGTTCCTGAAATGGAAACCGAGAAGAAACAAAAAAATATTTGTCTACATAAGAAAAGGAAATTAACCAAGATGATGCACCCCGTCCGTGCTTAATAGATATTCTCTTGGTTCTCGAATATTTGTCGTCCGCTAGTTCACTTTTAAACTAAAACACGATAAATAAAAAACGGATAGAGTAGTAGAGATAAGTTGGATTTTTATAATCCTAAAAGCAAACAAACGAGGCTAAAACCAGCGCCACCAACACAAATGATTAGATCCCACAGTGCAATCGATAGTCTGCATGGACCGTTGCACCCCATGTTAACCCCACAGAAGTACTTTGAAGGGAACCTAAACCCGAGACCTTCAGTAAAATCAGGATCACAACTGTTGGTAGTGGTACGGACCACTTTTTATCTACCATTTGTCTACTAACTCCTCATTTTGTGGTCACCGGTTACTATTTGGAGGTTATTTCTATTCACCGAGAGGTTAAGCATTGCAATGCATTTTGAGTAGATACACATCTAAGTAAAACCAAACAGATGTCGCTAGGACACTTTTATTTATTTATTTACATAGATCGCGCAGCATCCACCCTTCAATGTTCTACACTGCCTGCTGGCCACAAATCTGCATTCCGTGATCCAGCAAGAACCCATGTGCGCACAATCGTCTGGAAATTCCAGCTTGCTCAAGGCACTACGGTGCCCCTCAAGTACGATTGGTTGAATAATAACTAGAGAGGAACACTCAAACATCCAGACGATAAAGACATGGAGGCAGAGGAAAACAAACCTGCGCCCACGAGGCCAGCACAAGATCTATGTCACGAACGGCACCGGCAGCAAATCAGGCAACCCCATGAGTTCGGTGGACAGCGGTAGCCGGTAGCCCCAAACCAAGGGGGACGGACTGAGGAACACAGAGATGGAGAAATTGCAAAGCCCCCAAATGCGAATAGTGGATGGGGAGGACGGGGAAGCAGACGTTAAAGGCATGAAGGTACAAATCTCTGGCCGATCACAGCGCCGACTCCCATCCTCGACAGTGCCGAGACGTGCGGGAGAGGTCGGCGATGCAGAGCACGTGACCACGCCCTGCCTTGCATATATCCTCTCTCACAATAGCTGAACATGGTCCTACGTGGATGCAAGGGCCCACCAGAGCTGCGACAGATCGACCTCTTCTCGGTGACGAAGGCGAGCACGGGCTCTTCTCGGTGACGACGTAGCGTGTGGACGAAGCGCGACCGGGTTAGAACGGATGCTGGCCCCGGCGGTGGAGTGGAACCCACCGTCGCGTTCACCGGAGGGGGGCAACGCTTGTGGCCCCTCACCGGCCACGATGGAAGGCAAAATGGGACGCGGCGCAGACTGGTTTGGTGTGGACGGTCGCCTCCACCGAAGGGCAGCGAGCCTGCGACGCCCATGGCCACAAACGGCCGCGACGGAAGGCGAGGAGATGGACTATGCGAGTGTGGGGGTGTATGTGTGTGTGTGTGGTGGGGGGTGGGGGGGTGCTGCGCTCTTGTGGCGGGAATCGCGGGCAAGGGGCATGTCGCGAGCTCTATGCCATCGCGCGTGGGTGACTTCGGTTGCAATAGGATGGAATGAGATAACACGATATCTTAAATAAGATTGTTTGGTTTAGGATCAAAATTTAGAACATGACTATTTAGTGTTGTCCCCAGTTGTCCCTCAAATTTGGAGGGATGAGAGGGGACGTCTCTATTCTAGTTGTCCCGTAACCAAACGCACCAGAAGAGGCTATCCGCAGCGCATGACTCTTCCATTCCCCCTCCCTGCTTGTGGAGGCGCCCTCTATATAGCTCCCTATGCGCTACAGTACAAGAGTTGTACGTAAGAATTCGCTAGATTCAACGTGAGCAAACCGACCCCTTATATTGAATGTTGTGCTCGTATTATTTGTTAGTTGGGTAAAAATGATGTTGGATGATGAATAGGTGTGGAGAATAATATTTTATAGTTGTGGTGGGTTGAAGGGGGAGAATTTAGAGACAACCGCTGCGGGAAGGAGAAATATATAGGATGAAATATAAGTGACGTGGCTGCATAGTATGGTATAGGGGAAAGTTTAGAGGAGAGCGCTGCAAATAGTCTGATGGGGACGGGAGGTTGCGGGCGCGTGTGGATGAGGCGGTGGGTGAGGGGAACGGTGGCGGGCAGCTGCGTGGAGGGGGTGTATCGCGAGTGGGGGAATGATGTCATCTCTGGTCTACAATAAATCTTTAATAGGTAGTATAAATAAGATTATAATTGATAATTAATTCTCATTAGTAGGTTTCTATAAAAAAATGGTCGTTTATTTAGAGATCAAATAAGTCTCTCTTTTTAAAGGGAGATTGTATCAATCTAATTAAACAACATAATTATTTTTGTGTGACTTCAAGGGTTATCTTCTATATATTTCTCGCTGTATCCTCCTTGTGCATGGACACGATACATGTCTACCTCCGTTCTCAAATATGCCACCGTTGATTTTTTTAAAAAAACTTTGACCATTCATTTTATTCAAAATATTTATTCAAAAATATAAAATTTTAATTCAAGTACAAACTACCTTAAGTAATAAAACAAATCACAAAAAATAAATGATAGCTCATTATTTTTTTTAATAAGACAAGTGATTAAAGTTTTTTTTTAAAAGTCAACGGTGTCATATATTTATGAACGGAGAGAGTACTAAATATAATAAATACCATTCCAATAATAAATCACCTACAAATCCATTTAATCTAAACTGTGCTAGCGTGCGGTAGCTGACTGTGGTTCAGCTGGCCCACGATATTCTCTGCAGACCAAATTCAGTGGACGATGGGTTCATGAATACAGATGTCTGTTTCCCCTCGGATAAACAAGTCAGGTTTGTTTTATTTCGTTGTTTAAGAAATTTTACTGCCATGTATTTTCGTTAGAAGATTTTGTTATGGCAAAACCTGCCCAGGGCGATCTCATGGGAGTAAACTCAGCCCATTACAAGTTTCATATGCACAACATTGAATTCAGCACATGGGCTTTACGTTATTTTGTACTGCCTATAGTATTTGAAGTGCTACAAATTTCGTTGAGCCTTTACTGGACTTATTGTTGTTAGCAAAAACCCATGCGTTACAATGGAAGACAGAAAGAAAAACTATGATCCACGGGAAATATGGCATGTTATATTCGCATATAGTCTGTAGCATAGGTAAATATGGAAAGAAAGGATACCATTTCGTTCATGACATTGCTGGTTGTCAGCTTCAACCTGAGTTGGGTTTACCCTTCCTTCTTATTTATAGAGGGTATTTTCACATTTCCAACATACCCACATATACTGATATACATAGAGCCCAATCAATCGACCAGGGGCAAAATTGTCCAACTCTGAATCTGATGATATGATAGTCATGCTCCCTTCACGAATTTGTTTTTCCTTGACACAACTTCCAAGATTGTTTCACAGGTTGCCTTCAATTCCCTCAAAAACCGTGTCATCGGGTTTTGAAACCAAATACATGAAAACGTCACTGGATGTTTTAAAGCTCAACCACCAAATCTTCGTAGATAGCATACTTTATACATGTTTCTCATATCTTAGACACGTGTCTTCGATCCTCTTTGACTATACTGACAACACAATCTGTTCTGCCATATACTTGTGTCTATTAGTGTCTCTAGGTGTTAGTCATCATAATTAGTCACATGACTTCTCCAGTACCTCAGTCAAGTCCTAGCGCTTGTCCTTCGCCACTCTCCATCAACACTAACACGTATGAGATGACTTCCCAACCCTTAGAATCTAGTTATCTTTCCTCTAATCGTCTTGTTTCTTAACGATAGGTAGAGTGATCTACAAACTAGTACTATGTAAAGGAAAAGAGGAGGGGAATGTAGTGGACAGTCATACCTTTGGGCATAAAGTGGATGGCGTTGCTTGAAGTTGTGTCGGTGTCCAAGTGCCTAGGTGTCGACGTCATGACTCCTCTCTGGTATTTCTCCTCCTTTGGGTTAGGCACTAGGGGCGGCACGTTAGTGGTCGGAGAGTTGGAACCATTAGGGTTCACCATCACCATTAGGTTAGGCATTTTTGTCACTCTAACGACAAGGAGATTGGGTCCTTGAGGTATGTGGTTGATAGGGTTTCAGGAGCAGGAAGTGTTGGCTTTTGTAATTTCATCATTCAACTTAGCAATGGTAGAGGCATGATCCAGACAATCATCAATATCAAAATCCTTACATTTATTACAAATTAATACATGTGAAAGAGAAGAACTAGCAACATGACATTCATCCAATTTATTACTTAGATAATCATTAGCATTTTTAAGACTAGAAATGGAACAATGCCATGAAGACAGTTCAGCACATAATAAATCATTTTTCATCTTTTCTAAAGCAAGGGATTTTTATACCTCTACAAATTTATCATGTTCCTCATAAATAAAATCCTCTTGCTTTTCAATTAATCTATTCTTATCATTTAAGGCATCAATGAACTCATTAATTTTATCAGCCTTAGATCTATCTAAGCCCTTAAAAAGATCGCTATAGTCTACACCATCATCATCAGACTCATCATCACTGGAAGAAGTATATTTAAAAGTTTCATGTATAAATAATGTCTGTACAATGAAACTGGGGTACCCTATCCTTTGTCCAAAGGGCAAGGCGTGACTATGTATCCCACCTAGAGCTGACCTCGGGCAAGCCGGGACTACGTCTCCCACCGAGGTTGGCTTCGGGCGAGGCGTGATTGTGTCTCCCGCCCGAGCATGCCCTTAGGCGAGGCATGACTGTGTATCCCGCCTAGAGCTGGCCTCGAGCAAGCCGGGACTACGTCTCCCGCCGAGGTTGACCTCGGGCGAGACGTGACTGCGTCTCTCGTCTAAGGCTGGCCTCAGACGAATCGAAACTCCATCTCCCATCTGAGGTTGACCTCGGACGAGCCAAAATCGTACCTCCCGTCCAAGGTTGGCCACGGGCGAGTCAGAACAACATCTCCCACCCATAGGCCTCGGGGCCTTTCCCCACCTTATGGGTAGGTCCGGTGTTGCCACATATCCAGGGAGGCGATATGCTTAAGGACTTCACCAATGACTTGAGCATTAGTCGCACGACGTCGTGATCCGTCCATCTTGTGCTCCCGTAGTTCTGAATTTGGTTCACCAAGGTCTTGAGCCTGGTATATGTTTTAGTTGGCTCCTCACCCATCTTCATTGCGAACCTCCCAAGTTCACCTTCGATGAGCTCCATCCTTTTGATCATCGTCATGGTGTTACCTTCATGAGCGATTTTGAGAGTGTCCTAAATCTCCTTTGCATTGTCCAAACCACTAACTATATTGTATTCTTCCCTGCACAAAGAAGTTATAAGCACAGTAGTAGCTTAGGCATTTTTATGTACCATCTCTTGAAGGTATATAGCATTATGATTTTCATCGTCACTATCTAAAGGATGCATTCCATTTTCTACTACGTCCCAAATACTAGGATGAAGAGAAAATAAATGGCTATGCATTTTGTGACTCCAACCAGAATAATTCGCCCCATCAAAGTGAGGAGACTTGCCTAAAGGGATAGAGAGCAAATGCACATTTGAATTATAAGGAATGTGGAATAATTAAAAAACGTTTTAGAGTAATCATGTTTAACCATCTTTTTCTTTGAGGAGGAGGAATCGTCGGCGTCCTTATGTGAAGAGGAAGAAGAGTCGATGTCATAGTAGATGATCTTCTTGATCTTCTTCTTCTTGGATCCCGAGTCGATAGGCTTTTCTCCCTTTGGCTCATCGTTGATGGAGATCGTCTTCTTATCCTCGATCACCTTGCTCTTTCCTTTAGCGTCATTGCTGGCGATCTCTTCAGGTTGTTAGACACAACGGAAGAGACCGAATCTAATACTAATTGAGAGCACCTAGAGGGGGTGAATAGGTGTTCCTAAAAAAATAGATAAAAACAACACAAACTTGGTCTAAAAGTTAGAGTTAGTGCAAATTAAACTAAGTCTGAGAGGAGAGAAAGAGAGAAATTCCCCTCACTTGATTGCTCTATCAAGATATGAATTAAACTTAGAGCAATATCATAAGTGAGAATAGAGAACTTAGGAAGAAGGAAAAATTGGAATAAGGTAAAAAAGATATGAGACATAGCGAATTTATCCCGTGGTTCGGCCAAAGCCTACCTCCACGTTATGGTGTCCTCATTTGGACAAGGGTCACAATCAACCCTTCTCAGGTGATCCAAAGATCAAACCTGAGTGCCACGATTTCTTCCTTATATTGGTATTCCCGTTTGTGAGGAATCTCCACAACTTGGAGTCCCTCACAACCTTACAATATGATCACAATCAACACTTAGAGTAAGGGGGGATAGAATGCGCACACAAAAGTATAACGCAGCAACACATGAAAAAAATCCAAAGAAACAAGCGCAAGAACACAATATCATAATTACAACTTAAAACAGTCGCTCGGATCTCACTAAAGTCACTGGAATTTGTGGTCGTAGAGATTCAGAGTGTTGGTGTGCTCTTGAGATGCTTGGGTACTAGTTGAAGGCGTCTAGGGGTACCTTTTATAGCCCCAAGGGGCCTAAGAGCCGTTATTTCCTTCATATGGAAACCCCAAAAGTTTGCTGCCTGCGGGCGTACCAGATTGGTCCAATGCGTCACTGGACCAGGTCTGTGCGCCCCCAGTCCGAGATCTGATTGGCGCCTTTCCTTAATGTAAGGAAAATGGACCCCGGGCCATTTGGCTAATTGAGTTTTGGTGTTTGATGATCAACACAATTCGTGAACTAATAAGTTTTCTAGTGTTTGTGTTTGTAGTTCACAGGATGCAAGATTAACTTGGACTAAGGAATTGAGGAAAGCAACACCTCAAAAGAAGACATTAAAAAGATCCAAGAAAAGTCCAAGTGTGTTGCCTGCGGACTGTCTGTGCATGGAGCACCGGACTGTCCGGTGCACCAGGGAACCGCAGCCCAACGGCTAGTTCCAGGTGGCACCCGGAGAGAAGACCACCGGACTATCCGGTGTGAGGACCGGACTGTCCGGTGTGGAAAGCCTGCGGCGCCAACGGTCACCTACTCTGACAGGGCAATGGCTAGGCGCACCGGACAGGCTACAGTGCGTTGTCCGGTGCACCACTGGACTGTCCGGTGTGCCACAGAGAAGCAGTAGCTTTTCTCCAACGGCTCTATTTGTGTTGGGGGCTATAAATACACCCCAACCGGTCATTTCCAAGTGTGGGAGCCCAAGAGACATACCAAGGCATATAATAGACATTCCCAAGTGCTCTTACACCCAAGTGCTTAATAGAATCACTCGGTGATTAGCGTAGATGCTTTGCGAAGTGCTTAGGTTAGTTAGACCACATTAGCGCTTGCTCTAGGTGAATCCTAGTTAGTTGAGTGAGTTTAGACAAACCACACAACCCCTCGGCTCTTGTGCGGGCTGTTGTAATTGTACCGAGTGGGGCGAGAGTCTTGCGAGACCGTGACAACCGTGTTTGTGTCACGGCCGCCACCGTGTACCAGAGGGAACGAGGCCCGCGGCGTTTCGGCCGGAAGCTCGATAGTGGAGACGGCGGGGAGCGTCCGAGAGGAGCCGGAAGCGGAGCACCACTTGCGTGTGGAGAAGGCCCGCGGCTCTCTACGGAGTTACTCGACCGAGGTGCTTGGCCCTCGCGTGGGCTTCCCTTTGCGTAGGGGCACCAACGAGGATTAGTCGGGACCTTGTGCGGTTCCGGATACCTCGGTAAAAATACCAGCGTCATCCACGAGAGTTTGCTTCTCTACTTTGCTCTTTAAGTTTCCGCATTTATATTAAGCCTTTAAGTTTCAATCTTGTATTCATGCTTATATAGTGTAGGTTGAAACTTAGACATTGCAATAGAGATAGCAACACTTAGACAAAACTTAGTTTGCACATTCTAGTTTGATTATTTGCATAGGTTTTGCTCTAAGGATTTATTTGTGGCCTAGTTTAGCGAGAAGTCCTAATTCACCCCCCCCTCTTAGGCGTCACTCGTTTCCTACAAGTGGTATCAAAGCCTAGTTTGGCTCATTTGAAACACTTTAGCTTCACCGCTAAAAGAGCCGACACTTTTTAGAGGAAGGGATGGATACCCATAGGCCACCACACTTCGACGACACTAACTTCCCATATTATAGTGCTAGAATGGCTTGTTACCTAGAGGCCGTTGATCTAGGTGTTTGGAGAGTCACTCATGACGGGATGAAACCCCCAAGAATCCCGAGAAACCCACCGTGAGTGAGGAAAAAGAAATTCATTTAAATGCTAGAGCCAAAAATTGTTTGTATGAATCTCTTTGCATGGATATTTTTAATAAAGTATTTACCTTGAAAACTGCTAATGAGATTTGGCTTAAATTGCACGAGCTCCATGCCGGCACATCCAATGTCCGTGAGCAAAAACATTGCCTAGTCTTAAATGAGTATAATTATTTTGCTATGAAAGATGATGAGCTTGTTAGAGACATGTATTCTTGCTTGAATCTAATTATCAATGAGCTCAACTCTATTGGCATTAATAAGCTAGGTGATGCGGACATTGTGAGGAAGATTATCTCCCTGCTACCACAACGAAGATATGAGAGCATCATCACCATCCTTCACAACATGGAGGACTTGGGTAATATGACCCCGACCATTGTGATTGGGAAAATCGCGACTTTTGAGATGTCGCGAAAAATGTGACGGGGAGAGGAGCCAACTTCCTCAAGGCCATATGCTTTTGCATGTGATGAAAGGAAGGGTAAAAAGAAGGCTCCCACTCCAAGTTCCTTAAGTGAAGAAGAGGAAGAAGAAGAAAGTGATTATAATGAAGATAATCAACCGTGCACATCATCCTCCAAGGACGAAGAAACAATATGACGCGTCGGAAAGGTAATGGGGATGATCCGCAAGATTAATATAATGGATGTGCCCCTGCAGGTCGAAGATCTTCTCTTTAACATTGACAGGAAAAAGCAAAGAAAGAGAGGATGCTTCGCATGCGGGGAGAAGGGCCACTTCAGGGATAACTGTCCAACTATGGCCGAACCCAAAAAGGAGAGGAGCAAAAGCAAGGCGCTAACAAGTGTCAAAACTTGGGATGATTCTTCAAGTGAAGATGAACCCCCAAGGACGCGCGGCCACCGATCCTCATCACGCTCATCACGGTCATCACACAAATGTCTTATGGCAAGAGGTAAAATAAGCATTCCAACCTCTAGTGATGATAGTAGTAGTGATGATGATGGTGAGAGAAAGCCCTCCGTAGATGAACTTGCGGAAGCCGTTAAATTTTTTCAGGATGTTTGCACTAAGCAAAAAGCTCAACTTAAAATCTTGAAAAATAAGTTGATTAGCTCCTAAAATGATTATAAAGGTCTGCTAGAAAAATTTGAAACTTTTGCAAACTTAAATTGTGAGCTGTCAACTAAAATTGAGCTATTAGAGTCTAATGCTCCATCCACTGCTACTGATGATGGTCTTATTAAAAAGAATGAAAAAATTAAGGCTAAGTTAGCTAGCTCCCAAGAAGCTATTGAAAATTTGCTAGAGAAAATGGAAATTCTTAGCATACACAATAATAAGCTAACTACCAAGCTAGAAAAAATTAGTAGCACCCCAGCAACATCTTTAGTTGAAATTCCTGAAATTATTAAAAAGGATGCTTCTACTTCTTGCTTTGATTTAATTGATGATTCTAACTCCTGCAACCAAGTTCTTGTTGAGAATATTATTGTAGAAACATGTTCTGATGAGGTTGCAAAGAAAAATGAGCAATTAAGGCAAGAAGTGGCTCGTCTTAGCAAGGCTTTGTATGATAAGAAAGGCAAAACCAAACAAATCCGACCTCCACAGGATAACACCACTGCGGGAGTGAACAAGCCTATGGAGGGAGAAACTGTGATTTGTAGGCTATGCCACATGGAAGGCCATAAGTCTTTCCAATGCAAGGCGATGACCGGGGATAAGCAAAGGCATAAACACAAGCAAAAGCCATCAAGCAAAATCTACAACACCTACATCAAAGAGGTGGACAAAAAGGCTGCTATACCATATTTGATCAAGAAGAAAAAGAATGGAAAGGTGATAGCAATCAAGGCCAACAAGCAAGCCAACAAAGGAAAGGGGACCAAACGCATCTGGGTGCCAAAGGAAATAATTTCAACCATGAAAAGCACCAAGAAGGTTTGGATCCCGAAAGGGAAGTGAGTGGACCGAAGGTCATCGGGAAATTTGGAGACTTGGAAAAGTTGGGATGTATATCATGAGATACATCATATTGAATCAGGTTTATTGCCAAGTGGGTTAGTGAATATCTTGGACCCAAATTTTCCCACCCATGACTAAGGTAACTAGATTTATTGTATTCCTTATTTTTAGATATGCGTATCTATTTTCTTGTATCTAGTTTTACCTTTCATGCCTAGTATTTCATTTGGTACTTACTTTAGATTAACATTGCATGCATACTAGGTAAATCACATGGTAGGGTAACTCGTTCTCAATTCATATTCTTGAGCAAACCTACATGGTTTAAAATGTTTAATTAAGCAAGGCACATAGCTTATTTAATATCCCTAAGTAAATGACACCAATGCATCAAAAGCTTATATCCTACAAGTGGCATTTAACTTATATGTGCCAAAGTTCGGATTATAAATAATCTGCCCCTTTTGATATCAAATCAAAAGTGCATGTCTCCTGCAAGTATTCAAAACTTGTATGCACACCTTCCGGGAGAGGTTACTCTATAATCTAATGCTTTGAGACTAACACCTTTTCAAGTCTATTTCATGTGATAGTCTCATTGTAAGGAAAATGAGGTCCCCGGAGAAAGACAACAATCTTCCACTGCAAAATCTCCAAGAACTCTCATGTCTCTCAAGCTCGCCATTGAATTTCAATCGGTATCTTTTGAGACTACATCTAGTATCATTTACATGTCTTCTCCAATATTTGATTACACTATATTTCATATCATATACTTCCATGTTGCTAAAAATGCATAAGTGGTTAACTCATATTCTGTTACCTATGCATAAGGGAAGTTAGTCTCTTCAAATCATGTCTTGCACCTCTAATTTTCACATGCTTTTTCCTAAAGGTAGAAGATAGAGAACACTCATTTAGGGAGAGTAATCTTCTGAGGGCAATTTTTTTACTTCCTACATGCTTTTAATGCCTTCCTTTTCGGTGGTTGATGCCAAAGGGGGAGAAGTTTGGGGACCAAAGCAATGAAAACTATATCAAACACCAAACACCACCAATTTAAAATTTTAAAATCTACAAATGGTTTTTCAAGTGGTTTTGGTTATTTGGTCCAAAAATAGGAAGTAAGTGAATTATGGAGTTAGGGGGAGGCTTAAGTCCATAATATCACATTGTGGGGACAAACATGCATCCGAGCAAGTAGATTGCATATTGTCATTCAAATAATTGTATTATTTGCTTGCTTTGGTTGTGTTGTCATCAATCACCAAAAAAAGGGGAGATTGTAAGGAAAATGGACCCCGGGCCATTTGGCTAATTGAGTTTTGGTGTTTGTTGATCAACACAATCCATGAACTAATAAGTTTTCTAGTGTTTGTGTTTGTAGTTCACAGGATGCAAGATTAACTTGGACTAAGGAATTGAGGAAAGCAACACCTCAAAAGAAGACATTAAAAAGATCCAAGAAAAGTCCAAGTGTGCTGCCTGCGGACTGTCTGTGCGTGGAGCACCGGACTGTCCGGTGCCCACACGCCGGACTGTCCGGTGCACCAGGGAACCGTAGCCCAACGGCTAGTTCCAGGTGGCACCCGGAGAGAAGACCACCGGACTGTCCGGTGTGAGGACTGGACTATCCGGTGTGGAAAGCCTGCGGCGCCAACGGTCACCTGCTCTGACAGGGCAACGGCTAGGCGCACCGGACAGGCTACAGTGCGCTGTCCGGTGCACCACCGGACTGTCTGGTGTGACGCAGAGAAGCAACAACTTTTCTCCAACGGCTCTATTTGTGTTGGGGGCTATAAATACACCCCAACCGGTCATTTCCAAGCGTGGGAGCCCAAGAGACATACCAAGGCATATAATAGACATTCCCAAGTGCTCTTACACCCAAGTGCTTAATAGAATCACTCGGTGATTAGCGTATGTGCTTTGCGAAGTGCTTAGGTTAGTTAGACCGCATTAGCGCTTGCTCTAGGTGAATCCTAGTTAGTTGAATGAGTTTAGACAAACCACACAACCCCTCGGCTCTTGCGCGGGCCGTTGTAATTGTATCGAGTGGGGCAAGAGTCTTGCGAGACCGTGACAACCGTGTTTGTGTCACGGCCGCCACCGTGGACCGGAGGGAACGAGGCCCGCTGCGTTTCGGCCGGAAGCTCGATAGTTGAGACGGCGGGGAGCGTCCGAGAGGAGCCGGAAGCGGAGCACCACTTGCGCGTGGAGAAGGCATGCGGCTCTCTACGGAGTTACTCGACCGAGGTGCTTGGCCCTCGCGTGGGCTTCCCTTTGCGTAGGGGCACCAACGAGGATTAGTCGGGACCTTGTGCGGTTTCGGATACCTCGGTAAAAATACCGGTGTCATCCACGAGAGTTTGCTTCTCTACTTTGCTCTTTAAGTTTCCGCATTTATATTAAGCCTTGAAGTTTCAATCTTGTATTCATGCTTATATAGTGTAGATTGAAACTTAGACATTGCAGTAGAGATAGCAACACTTAGACAAAACTTAGTTTGCATATTCTAGTTTGATTATTTGCATAGGTTTGCTCTAAGGATTTATTTGTGGCCTAGTTTAGCGAGAAGTCCTAATTCACCCCCCTCTTAGGCGTCACCCATTTCCTACACTTAATCTGACCGGCACCGGACTGGGTTCATGCACCACCGGGTCGGCTGGTGACGTCAGCTGGCCGTTGCGCCGGGGAGAGCCATTGGAGAAGTGATCCGGTGGCACATCAGATTGTGAACAGTAGTAGTCCAATGAATTTTAAAGTCAAATTCCTTAGAGCGCACTGTTCACATACGGAGGCGGTCCGGTGCACCCGGGACCGGTCCCATGCGCTAGCTGGCCTGGCGCCCAAGTCCAGGCCCCTCATGGACCTAGTCCGTTGCAACATCGGACCGATCTGTTGAGGGCCAGACCAGCTCAACTTTTGCTATTTTGAGTCAATCTTCTCCAAACCTTTTTAGCTGTCTTTGGTAGCTTCTCTACGACTTAGACAAACATAGTTAGTACTTAATCCAATTGACTAAGTGTAGGAAACATACCTTTTCTCCTTGGTTTCTCCAGGGTTTGCAGTAGGGCTTATTTCAAGTTCAAAAGTCACTTTTCTTTCGTAAAAGAGTTAGCAGCCAAACCAAAGTGCAAAAAACATAGTATAAGGTATGTGCAACTTACTCAAGTAGTTAAACCTCATGCTTTTGTAGCTTTATCCAAAGTGGTACTTTTGGCCTTCATTTCTTACTCATTTGGACTTGTTTTCTTCAATTTGCTCTTGCTAGAATCTATGCTCATGCTCATATCAAAGTGGTTAATCTTGAGCACCTAATCACCAAAACAGGTAGAAATTGTCTTATAACACATTTCCCTCTTTCAATCTTGACTCTCCTTTGGTCCTTCTCTCTTTGTGGAGTAGGCACTTGGGGCGATAGTGGTTGGCGAGTTGGAACCATTAGGGTTCACGCCGCCATTAGTTTAGGTGTTTCCGGTCATTCTAACGCTAGGGAGATCAGGTCCTCTAGGTATGTGGTGGCTAGGGTTTCAGAGGATTGGCTTCTGTGCTGGCTCTAGCCATAGTTAATATAGTGTTATGAGTTTATGACGGGGGGCGTCAACCAAAAAAATATAAGGCCACACCATGATTAGGATGTGAATCTATTAGGATAGAGTCGGTACTTGTCTCCTTAACGAAACTAGAGAACATTCTTAATAGTATGATCGTCGACCATTGCCTTTGAACTCTACATTTATGCATAACAAATCAAGAGACATGGTGCACATGCAATCATGCCCCTGTTAATACCTACGACTCAACCCAATACACTATTTTGTTGAAATTATCGTCCTAAACCTGCACATATCAAGTTTGTGTCCATAGGAATAAAATGTTCAAACGTTAGGACCAAATCCGAGGCAGTGGGACGATAACCACGTCATCCACACACTAGTAGATACATATTTGCCTTCATGTTTTGTACGTAGTAGGGTAGCTATCGTATGCATAAGTAACTTTGTCTATCCAAGGAGAAGCCAACATGTATACATAGCTTTGCCTCTCCAAAGAGAAGATAAAGGCTCCGCACCAATTATCTCGAGCCGTCTGGCTAGCACTAGCAAGCTGCCACTTGAAAGCAGAGCAGAGCACATCAGAGCGCACAAGCAACTTTGCCCGCTTTTACTTTGGAGCACGACGGGCTCGTCATATCCGCACCGCACACAGCTGCCGAAAGAGCAGCCGTTCGCGCGCGCCGACGGAGCAGCTGCAGCTCCTTCCAAAGGGAGACAGCCAGCCTGCAGGATGGCCGAAATGCGCAGAAAAATGGACGCGGCCGTCGGTGGCTACCAATAAATGGACTCCCACGCCACGCCGCGCTCCTACTAGCACAAGGTTGAAACCAGCGTTGCCGAGCGAGAGAAACAGAGCGCCCCCTGTCCAAGTGGTCAGGTCCAGGACACCCTCCACGCACGCACTGATGGAACCCCTGGTGTTCGTGCTGCTCTTGGTGGCCATGCCACTCAGAGGATCAGGTGAGACATCTCGCTCCGCGTTCGCCCTTGATAGCGCCCAGCGCTGCCAATACGTGTCGCCCAACGCCCCAACCTGCCATGGCTTCCATGCCCGTATCGATCGATAGACGAAGCTCGATCCTTGCCGTACTGAGACGTCAACTTTCTTGCTGCGTCCCGCGTGGCGGCGCATGAATGCAGATGGCGCGTGGTGCGTGTGCCGCCCGGACGTGTCCGATGCGGCGCTGCAGAAGACGCTGGACTACGCGTGCGGGCACGGCGCGGACTGCGCCGCCGTGCTCCCGACCGGGCCGTGCTACAGCCCCACCACTGTGCGCGCGCACTGCTCCTACGCCGCCAACAGCTACTTCCAGCAGAACAGCCAGGCCAACGGCGGCGCCACCTGCGATTTCGGCGGCACGGCCAACCTCACCGACACAGACCCGAGTACATACATACATATACATACATACATACATACATACATACATACATACATACATACATACATACAGCACGCACCCCCTCTTTGCTCCCGATCGACGTCGTTCGTCGGCATGATCGCTTCTAGTATCTTTCCACTGACATCTGTTGCCGGTTGCAGGCTCTGGAACTTGCAAATACCCTGCAACACCAAGGTATGTAGTAGTGTGCGTAGCGGCCAAACAGTGTTCGCTGGTGAAACAAACGCGGGACTGACATTCTTCTGCTTTCGAACCCGTCGTGCGTGCGTGCAGCGAAGCAGGGACAAGCGGCAACGCCACCGGCACGGGCACGGCACCGCCAGGCTCGACGAGTAACCCAGCTACGACGCCCAGCATGGGAGGGAGCGTCACGACGACACCTGTCGGCGCGTTTGGTCCCGCGCCTAGCACCTTCAGCGCGGCCACCGCCACTGCCGCCGCGTTTGGTGGTCGCCGTGCCCTCCTCCTCGCCGTCGTCTCCGTCCTGTCTTTCTTGGCGCGCTAACTTGCTCGATCAGAAGAAATCCGTAGCATCGTCACCCTATGTGTAATTGGCGGCCGCACAGGACAGGGCTTTTTTTTTGGTGTCATGCCGTCATCGTGAATATTTCACAATTGTTCGTTCTTCTCTCTCATGTTTCTCGCGGTTTTCATTACTTCCGCTCATGAAAAATGGATCGAGTTTTACCTGAACTCTCATGCTTCAAGTTCAAGGAACACGTGGTATAAAAACTGCTAGGTATGGCCAATTTTTGGCTTGGTACAAGATGCCCTCAGCTGAAAGCATACACCGTTCAAGTTCTCTTTTTTTCTCTTTCCAATTTCCTCTAACCAAAGCCCCGTTTGGATGCGCAGAACTTAGAGGGTGTTTATCATAGCACCGCTCCATTCTAGAGTAGCTCTATTCTAAAACTCTAAAGTGAAGCAGTTCTGTTTTAAATTATAATTGCTTACTCATAATCAAGTGACAGTTGCGGGTAAATAAGTTCAAACTCCAAAAAAGGTTTTTGTTTTTGAAACGTGCTTGTGCTGCAAAAAAAAACCAACCCATGTTCCCAGTACAGGTATACATTTAGGTCGGGCCTGATAGGCTAGCTCGAAGCACGGCACAGGCACGATGTGGCCCGAAATATTTTAGTGCCAGGTTGGGTTTGGACCGAGGTCGTGGCCCATAGGTGGGTACGAGCATTGTCTGTTTAAGGCAGACACGAAATGGCATATAGAGACACGAAAATGCCCATTTATTCATTAAAACCATACTTCGTTCCACACTTTTATGTACTTGATAAAGAACACAAAGCTAGATATGATGCTAGTTAGATGTTTTTTTAGCTTTGAATTAAAGTATGTGATGTAATTTTATTTTTGTTATGAACATTAGATAATGAACTGAACTTACAAACTTTGTATAGAGCTGATTATACTCTTTTTCTTTCTAACAAAATAATTTTTAAACGAGGTAGTCATTGCATAGCTATGTAACTTAATACAAATATTAAGTTTGTTTTTGTCAAATTTATTTATCTTACTAGGTGGGTGCCCGTGCGTTGCCACGGAAGTAAAATCTTAGTGTAAAACATAGATACGGGACGATAAACATCACTATGTTATGCAAAATCCGTGTAGCATAATATCATTGTAACACTAAATATTACAATGGTACATCCAAAGGAGAAGTATGAAAAGAAGCGGTGAGAGAGAGAGTGTGTGAAATAGGGACCTATGCACTTGCAACCTTCGGTGCTTGGACTGGTGTCTGCCAAGCTTGTTCTGTATTGTTGTTGTTCTACAAAACAAGAAAATCGTTGCAGTTTCTTGCACGACATCATGGCTCAGTAGAGCGTACTCACATAGATCTTTTTTTCACACAAAACTAACCGTCTCTAAAGTCGTATTTTGTGCAGGTAGATTACCCTTCTCTTCCTGTACCGCAGACCTAATCGCCTTCATTTCCTACGAGCAAAATGACAGGATGGTGTGCTGCTCCTGCTAGAGACCAGATCAAAGGTAAAAAGGAATAGAAGTCGACAGAATGGGAGGGCGCACCGATTTCAGCTGTTCCACTTCAGAGTCAAGTCATTTCTTGAGACCCTGGAGTTCCTGTAAGCAACACAATTCAAATTCACCGGTGGTATGGGGTGTTCATTACTACAAGCAGCAACCTTGAATTTCCAAGGTGAGTGAAAAAGGGCAGAGCAGAGAACTCACATTCTGGCATGTCTTGACATGCGTCTCTACATTGGAGCGTCAGTTCTACACCTCCTGAAGCAGAGGTCAGCCATTCACATCTCACCAGCATCTGATGTTTTGGAAATTACAGAAATGAGTATACGACCCTAAATGAAACCAATTTCAAGTAGTCATTACAAAAACAAGAATGACATAATAAAAATCCCATAAAGAAAAGTTTCTGTGAAGCAACTTACCTCTAAATGCCACCCATAAACCTTTCGTTGCCAGTATGTGAGGCTACTACTGATCAAGTACACAAAGAAGATGGGACCTGGAAATTCAATTCCCGTGCTGGAGAAGGTACTGTGTGTATAAGTGTGCAGCTATGGTGGATGCTGAAATGTAGTTAGAAAGCAGAAAACCTAGCTAAAGGGAATTATACTCATCTATTTGAAAATTTTTAACAGGGAATTATACTATTGGAATTAAAGCAGATTTAAACCCCAAACTTGAACAGAGCATGTGCTACTTGAAAGAATGATCAAACCAGAATTGTGAATTCAAAAATAAATACTATTACAGACCGAGTATTGAAAAAAAATTATTCGTCAGAGTCGGAGTGTCACCTATTACCTAACCCCCGACCAGTGGGTTTCTAAGCAGAATAGTAGAATATAGAACATAGCAGGGTCGAATTAGAAGTGTAGAAGCAATTATTGAGTGAAAGCAAACTTTAATTTTGGTTTCTTCATCAATATCATAATAGTAGAATAGCAAGGGAAAACAATGCATTGCAAAATCTTTAATTTTGGCTTAATAGGAGTCTTTCTAAAAACGAAGAACTATATAGTTTACAATAAATTGAGAGGTAATTCCGTAATTCTAGAAATATAATTTCATCACAAATTCCTATATTAATATATTGTCTTATAGACCAACTCAACCTTTACTTGGTCTAAATCTAACACAAATTCTTCTAGGGTTGTGATCTCAATGAAAGTGTTGAAGCTTGGAAGAAAGATGGGATTTAATAAAATATACAAAAGTAAGAGTTCCAACTAACAAAGAGAAACATGCAGTTTATTTAAGTGCTTTCTAAATTAGTTATGTGTATTAAATCTTTTAAGATTCTAGCCCATTCGAATATGAATTAATGAACTTTATTAGCTTCTGATTCTTATACTACAAGCAGCAGCCTTGAATTTCCAAGGTGAGTGAAAAAGGGAAGAGCAGAGAACTCACATTCTGGCATGTCTTGACCTGCGTCTCTACATTGGAGCGCCAGTTCTGCACCTCCTGAAGCAGAGGTCAGCCATTCACATCTCATCAGCATCTGATCAGGGAAACAACTAAATCCTCAAATCGAACCAAGTGTTGGGAAATCCATACGCACCTGTTTCAGCTTTTGGATCCTCTCCAGCTACTCCGCCTGCGACGAGGTCAGCTCCTGCAACACAAGCATAAGGATTAGCCCTGAACTCTGCTGCTGCAGTGCTGCTTTGAAGAACCCGGTGGTGCCACGCCGACTATCTGAAGCACCTTGACTCGCCCGTCCAGCTGCTTGAACCCCGACGGTATCTGCAAGTGAAGGATCAGAAATTCAGAATTGTGGATTCCATCACATCACCCGAGAGGCAGTTGGTCGTGCGTACCGAACGGCTTGGCGTGGCGGCGCCTGCCTCCGCCAGAGGAGGATGAGGAGAGTCGTCCGGTGGCGCCTTGGTCATTCCGGAATAAAATACAAATGAGTAACAACCCAACGGTTTCACCAGAGTCATACCTGTTAGCATCACAACAAAATCAGTCAGGATCAGCATATGGACATAGTATTACCATAATCACGTATCAGATTATTCTAAAAACAAAAACAAACTTCAGATATGCTACTCTTATTACTAATTTAAATCAGAACCTCCTATCTGATTCTTCTAAGAAAATGGAACACTGAGCTAAACTTATGGATGTCCATAACAATTGCAACAAATAGTATTGAAGTTT
Organism: Zea mays; assembly: GCF_902167145.1. Taxonomy (NCBI): domain Eukaryota; kingdom Viridiplantae; phylum Streptophyta; class Magnoliopsida; order Poales; family Poaceae; genus Zea; species Zea mays. The sequence goes on from NC_050098.1 coordinate 199,831,131, forward strand.
CTCCAAAGTTGTGTACATAGTGGAGTTATAGAAAGGGACCTGCAAGCTCCATATTAGAAAAACGTACTAACCCGAAAGAAGCCCAAAAAGAAATATTAGACTCAGATTCCCCACAAAACCAAATTAGGCAGAGAACAGCAAGGCCTCAAGTGTAATTTTTGTGTAAATCATTTTAATTGTTTTACAATCATGCTGCAACGCATTACCTAATTGTCCCCAACATATTTTCATGTTCTTCCATAAACCAAGCAATGCAACAGAATCCGTTACCACACATCTAATGAAAACAAAAAAAGAGAATTGTGCATAAGCTGATGAAGCCACAAAATAGTTGGTCAGCACATGACATATGAAGCAAGAGGAAGAACAGTGCAGAAGCAGATGAAGAGGAAATGAAACAGCAAACTAAGTTAGGGATTAAAATAAAAAACGTGATACAGTCATTACATAGCATTTCACAAGTTTCAACCAAATACATTAACAAGGAACCCGGAGTCTCTATAAAGAAGCTACGTTAACTGAAAAAATATTGTGTGCGTAACTATGACCCACCTGACCAGTTCTCGATGGAAAACTTCCTTGTTACTATACAAGCTATGTACGATCAAATCCATGAGCCTGTTGACCTGCATAGAACATTGCGGAAACACCATGACATCTTATAACCAACCACAGAAGAAGATAACACAGAGTTAGACCAATTCACCCCACAAGTACCTCAGCCTGGTACTCATGCTTCTCTGCTGGTGGGTCCGTGGAGTCAACTGCTGCCGCACTCAATGCATAGTGTCTCCCAATAAGGGCACCACCCATCAGCTTGAGGGACACAACATTGCTGGTTCCTGCAACCTTGGGCGCTACAAGCACTGAGAGCAGCCTCTTCTGCTGCTGATGAACCCCTGGCGCTCCATTGCTCGCCTGAGATCACAACATAACAGAAATATACATCTTATTAACAGGTGGCAGCACTCAATTTGTACAGTTAATATGTCAGTTTCCTCTAATATAGTTTTTAAATTTCCACAGTAATTTACCCAAGTAAAGGGCAATCAATAGAGAAAAATGATAAATGACACAAAAAACGCAATCGAATCAACAACCTTCCCTAAACGGCTAAACCAATGTACACCGCCAAGATTGATGCGTGTACGGCCCTAACATGGCTAACCAGCATAAACAAAGAAAGTAAAATAGATGGCCACACTCACGGGTCGGGGCGGGATTGAGGCGGCGGCGGCGGAGACGACAGAAGCAGCACCGGTAGCCACGCGGCTTAGCCAACACCGAAAGGCTATCCAGGGCTCGGCATGGGAGTCAGAACCAACACCGAAAGGGGTCGAGACGCGTGTGGCTTAGCCAGCATGCGGGGTGGCGAGGATGGAACATGTGCCGAACATGGCCTGTATTTGAGGCTCCATGCCTAAGTAAATCAAGAACTAATATCTGAACCTTCAAGTGGTAGATTTTGTTGATTCACCAGTTTGTAGTCACTACATAGTAGTGCAGGTGCAGCTCCTGCAAGGTAAAAGGATCTTCTCAACCAGATATCAAGTAGTCCAAAGAAAAGTGATAATTTTACAAGATGTGATAAAGCCTAAGTCTTTCGACAAATATCAAATTCGATATATAACCTTTGCATTTTTGTGCCAGAACAGAAGTTTAACAGAACAGTTCAGTTACGTGAGAACAAGAGAAAAGGAAGTCATATTTTTAGGTCTTTCTAATGCTGTTACTGACAAACATAACAGAAAAAGTAGGCAAATGATCAGGCACCTAATTGCACACATGCGGCCTGACTATACATATAGATTATAGGGCACACTTTAATCAAGAAAGTCATCTTTGAGGTATACTACATGACCAAAATAAGCACCAAAAGATTTGTTTAAACTTTAAACTACAGGGTCCCCCTCCCTCCCCAAAAAACAAAACACAAGAAATTTTTATAGCGAAAAAATATAAAGGTCTTGAATTTTAAGAGCAATCAATATGACCTATCCCTCAGAATGCCAGGTCTCTACAGTGTACTCACGTATATTGGTTCCTTCAACCTCCCATCAAAGTGATGAGGAAGGAGCACCAGCTGAATGGGCACTCAGATTACTAAAATGTTCATCACAGGAATGGATATACAATAATCACATAGAAAGCAAACGAGAGCCAAGTTGAAGGGAAAACTGATATCCTGCCAACATGTCGCAATGCAACTGATATGCAGCTGTAAGAAAAATATTCTGGAGCAGCCAATATACATCTCTATCAGCTTGCTGAGAAACCATTTCCTCGGTTATAAATCGAGAATTTCCAAATGACAGGCCAGGATCATATGCTCTACCATGGCTAGTTGCTACTTCAGAATAAATTGCCATATTCAATGTTGACCCAAATGGACTGTGAACAAATTAAGGATGATAGTTATACAATATTTATTCAATCAAACCAATAGTGTTCAAACTTAAATAACTCCAGTGAGGCCTAGAATTGAAAATTTATATTTAAGGGTGTTTGACAAAAAAAATAGAGACAAGATCATATAAGAGAATAAGTACATCTGCTACAACCATTGCAGCATCTTCACTGACTCTTTGCCCTTTCAACTCCAAGAGACGCCAAGCAAAAACACATACCAGTGGTGGATCAAATCCACTTATCTTGAAAAGGATGGGGATATAATGCATCTTGTGTTAATATAGTAGAGAAACTGTTGCCTTAATATAGTAGACAATTCGGTGGACCTCCATAACAAAGGAGACTTGACGGGTGGCCTCAGGCTTTTAGCTAAAGACTGTGTTTGTTGCGGCCAAACCAAACCAGCTAGACTAACTGTCTAATAAAGGACTTGTACTACTATTATGTTTGAAAAAAACTTAATATTCTAGAATTCAGCCATTCGAATTTTCAACCAAAACACATCCTAGACACATATTCCCATGTGCCAGAACAAAATCAGTTAAGTGATCTGCTAGCCTAAAAAACAAGTTAATAGATTGATCTCTGAAGAAAGTATTTTCCGAGCCGAGATAGTCTATGCAGTTCCAAAGGTAGTTATTGAGACTCTTGACCGAGAACATATCCATGACCCTAATCTGAATGTGTTGAATTGTTCTACTGAAAACATGATAACTCAGATTTAATTATCTTCTCGGTATAGAAAAGTTAAAGACAATATTTTTTCTAAAAAAAATCATAGGCGGGCAACCTCAGACTTTAATTCGAGCAGGCAGAAAATTATTAGTCAAAGCCAGATTAAAGTAAAGGATCACTTGGCACCTCGGTTGGAGAAATGGATCCTTTGATTTGTTCCTCTTGCTTCTTTTGTGGGCACATCGTTTTCCTGTGAGTTGTCAAGACTAAAATATTGGTCTAATGCAATTAGCTTCAACACAGGGTGGATCCACGGCACCATTATTTGCTACAAGCGTATCAAAGTTCGTAGCTATTTCAATTGAAAGTACATCTCTACAAATCAATAAACCAAATTAACCCAATGCAAGCAACGGTTAGATGACGAGACTATTAATTGAAAGAGAAGTGAAAAGACATAAGAGAAGTCGCACCATGAATATTGTGAAATCAGCCTGCACCAGGGATCTTGATGCCTGCTGGTGACTGCCGTCTGAGACTTATTCAGTATTTCAGCCACCTTATCCTCAGATTTCTTGGTACGTTGTAAAGAGCAAATAGATCGATGTGAAAGGAACGACTCCGATCTTTGGATCCAACCAGATTCAGCAGAAAACGACCTAGTTCTTGATGGGCCCGACGATGGTGTGGTCCCTCCAGTCAAAGTCGTCTGGGAGGCCATCAGTGGGGAGCACGGGCGCTTCATGCGCCAACTCGGCGAGCTCTCTGAAGGCCAAGGTAGGGTGTGGGATCTGGGCGCCGAGGGAGGGGGACAGGGCTGGGCCCCAGTGCAGGATTGAACTCCACCTCCCGCTACTGGTATTATATATTCTTGTTGCAAAGTTTGACGAATATAAATCAGGACAGCTAGACAGATTATAAATACTGGTGAGAGTGAGACAAATGAACCTTTAAATAGATTATGTACTGACCGTGTAACCGAAAATGTGCTCTCCAATCCTTGGCCCCTCTGAAGGGATCAAAGGCTCCACAACAAGTATGATCTTCAGCTGAAGAACAGGAGACCTGAGCAGCAGTTTGATTCGAAAACGAGTATCTTAATTAAAACCTTCCAATAACAGAATTGCATTTGCAATTTGGAGCAGGATTTAAATAACACATCGCGACCGTAGAACAGAAGATCTATATCTAACTAAATCGGTGTTATCAGAAGAATAAGCGAAATCAAAGAAAAAAAGGCCAATTAGGTTCCCCACATTCAATACTACTATGTACCAAGCAGTAGGTTCGTGTTTTCATACCGGACTTTATAGACACTATTTATATAAGGAAAAAAAGAAGGTGATATAGATAAAGAAAAAAAAATATGATTTAGAATCATGGATAAATTCAAAGACAGAATAAGCTTAGCAGTAAATTTTTTTTGTCAGTGCCATCTTTCAATAAAGGTTGAACTGCAAACTAAACACTTTAAGATGGGAGTTCTCCATTAATAAGAATTCATATATGACCTAGAAATGCAGAAAAAGTTTGTCTCGCAATGGCCAAACAACATAATCTGGCCATGCATTACCCAATCAATAAATAGCAATGAAGAACAGAACATATCGTGAGCGCTAATTATCTTGGTCTAGATTATATATGACCTTCAGTGCAGTTTGGTTTGGTTCAAACAAGCACTACGGGATACGGGTGCCCTAAGAGAGAAATCAAGAATGTGAGTGCTACTTGGATGTCAACATGCTAAGTACACCTTTAGTATTTGCATCAATCCTAATAAATATTCGAAGTGATATCAAATCTTACCTTTTATACCTATCAGAACATGGTTTGGGGACCTGGTGGCGCTGCTCTTGTCCTTCTGCTACGCGGAGCTCGCCATCGAGATCTCGTCGGCTGGTGGCTGACGGGGGAGAGCGGCGTGGGGATCACGGTCGGAGCGGGATTTGGTTGCAGGTGATGGCTGTGTCGCCGAGAGATTCGTCGAACCACCGAGAGGAGCAAACGTATGTGGTGGTGGCGCCTAGGTCAGAGCTGGCAGCGCCGAAGGACCCCGCATTCTTTTGGCGCACGGCGGCATGGCATCTAGGCTGCTGTGCGATGTTGCCTGCTGAAGGCGAACGTAACAGGCGGAGGCGTTGCGAAATCAGGGCCAGGGCGTCGGCTGCGGGATCGGAGCTACGGTTGCTGGGGGATCGTGGCTAGAGGTTGTAGCCTTGCAGGGGATGGAGGCGTTGGTTTGGACATGCAAGATCGTTCTGATGGTGGGCGAATCTGACGACTTAGATTGCATAATGGCACAACTGACGGCTGAGATTGCGTAACGGCAGAACGGCAGGCTACCCTTAGAGCCTTAATATGTAGTAGAGATTTGATGTGATAAGAAGAAAGTAGAAGTCACTCTACATGACATGAGATTTGAACACTGAGTATAAGGAGCTAGAAACGCCGAATCATTTTTAAGCTAAGTTGCATGGCATGAACAAATGTTAAAGCCATTGATTTAAATACTCGGACTGATAGTAAAATATTTACTACCACCACCAAGGCCATACACTAACTCGATACACGTCCATTGGTAGATATGTAGGCCAATAGCTGTAAAGCAAATATATTTTATCAGAACTACACAAACATGACCAACAACATCAAAAAGCCAGCTTGTCATGCTAGGACTCTAGACTCTAGAGCACATGAATGAGATCAAGTCTCTAAAGCTATGAACATGTTGTAACAAGAGCTAGTATCAAAGCAATGTGGCAAAAAATATTTACCTTATTGTAAGCATATGGCCACTTATTTCAATGCTGGAGGGAAGCCTTGTCCTAGCTCGAGATGATTGCCTGAATGAATCATTTATTTCTTTAGACAACTCAATGTCCTACAAAACGAGACAGATGCAGCGTTCACCTTCTTTGTCGTTGCGTTCGCCGCCACGATGTCGACGTCAAGCTCCAATCCCACTATTGTCCCCAAATCAATACCATACATACCTGGTATATTACTATTTATCAGTCAACATTTATAAAATTAGGGAGCTCATCATTCAAAATTGTAAACGATTGGTAATATGTATTACTATTTAGTAGTAGTCTGGACCGCTACACCTAAAGGTTGTGTTCAAAAGGAATGGAGAGTAGTAGGCGGAACAGCTGCACCTGGTGGTTGTGCTCCCGCGTCGCCACCGCATTGCCCACCTTTATTTGTCGCTGCGACCTGGAGATGCAAGTCAAACTTTGGCAACCTTTGTCTTGGCACAAAGCAGGTCTAGCAAAACAATATACAAGTCAGTATCAGTTAGCAAGAACATGCATTAAAAAATAAAACAAAACAACAAGTGAAGCATATTCTCCTCTAATACAATGAGGTGCGGTCTCCTGCTTGTTCTAGGAAAATAAGCAAAGAAAATTACAGATGAGCTTATACTGAATGATCAGCTCTGGCAATACACATTATTGCAGAAAACAGTTGGTTAACAGTTGTACAAATGTGTAGACCTTTCTGTTTAAGTAGTTATATGCTTGGCAAATATTCTAAAATGTTCCACATGATCAAATTCCAAATTCAATGACCAAATGGTTACTTACAATGACTGCATATATATTTTTTGCTCAGAAATAAGTCTTGAATCCTAGCCTTTGGAAAGCTACGGATTGATTCAATACACTCCTAGAAAAACTAACTTTAATCTCAATTGCTCTCATTTAATACAGTGATATATATATATATATATATATATATATATATATATATATATATATATATATATATATATATATATTGCAAACTGTACCCAGGTTCGTCACTGAATTAAATCTCTATAGTGAAATAAATGGGACGCATTAGTACCATGATGAAGTGACAAACCTCTAAGTGCAGAATACCGTGAAGAGTACTTGTCTAGGATGTAAAGTACATGTATCACGTTCATCTACATACAAATACCTCTAAAGCAGCCTTCAACTCCTTAATCTCCATAGCTTGTGTGCAAGCCAGCCCATGTGATTCCTACAATCGCCTTAGTGCCCCCATTCAGTTTTGTCTTCTCTTTGAAAACCTGTTTCTAACATCATGAAGAGAATAAATTTAAGAGGCACCAGACAAAGAACTCATAAATATAACAAGACCAAGGCAGCACGTCCATTTCATCTCCTCCCTGATTGAACCTCTGCACGCGCCTCACGTAGACTTGGAGATGATCAACGACTTGAACACGCCGCTCTTTCCCCTTGAGGGCTGGAGGAAGGCTTGGCCGACACAGGCGTGACTAAGATGGTGGAGGAGCAGTTAAGGAGACAGCGGGGTCATGGAATGGTCGACACACGATCCTGTAAAGAGACAGTGGTGGCTTTTGAGGGTTCCCCTTGTCGATGGGCATCCTTCGGCACCGCCGTAGCCGTAGAATACGCCAAACAGGTGGCAGGCAGGCAGAGCGCGTCGGCATCGAGGCCCAGACCGTCGAGGTCCCAACGGCTAGTGAGAAGGTGCACTGGCACGTCGGCGAACACATCAGACGACGACGGCAAGGCGGCGCAGGGTGCTAGATCGACTGAAAGGGAAACAAAGAAAAGGAATATGGAGATGTCCAGATCTGGTCACTTGTCAGCGCGACGCTCCTAGATCCGGCCCCCGGAAGCAGCGCGGAGACGATGGCTGGATGGCGATGGCAACTCGGGCTTCCGCTTCAGACCGGACGTCGGTGGCTGGCGATGGTCGTCTTGCCCCCTACCGACGCGTGCCCGCGCGAGGGAGTCTAGCGTCGGAGAAGTCATGCTCGAGAGAGGAGGGGAGCGTTGAGAGAAGAAGTGGGGAGAGGTTGCGGCGCGTGCCCTACCGAGCGCGCGCGCGTAGGGGCTAGGGCGACGGGGAGGGGAGGACAAGGGAGGAGGTCGAGGTAGGCAGGCAGTTGCTCGTTCCCGACTCATGTGGAGACATGGCGAGATGGGAGTCTGGGAGACGAGGCCTAACCGGATCGGCAAGGGCGAGACAGGCGTGGGACGGAGGATGGCAGAGGAGAGCGCGCGACATCCGGCACTCCCGACCATCTCTGGAGGCAAGCCGTTGAGAGAGATGGCAGAGGAGAGCGCGCGGCATCCGGTGGCGTAGGGCGAGGGTGAGGACGGGGTTGGCGGCGGCGGAATCGGGGAAGAGGAGGCAGGGGCAAATCGCGATGACTTCGGGGCTGGGGCGGCGGGATCGGGAAGCGGGGGCAGAAAATTGGGTGGGCAGCATCGGACGGCTCAGATTATAGAAGTGTAGAATGGACGGCTGAGATCACAGAACGGCAGAACGGCAGAACGGCAGACTACTCTTACCGTCTTAATAAGTAGTAAAGATATTTTATTTGTTTTATTAAATTTGTTTTAAATTTAGGGCTCTCATGTGAATTTCGGGCCAAAAATTGTTTTTCGTGCTTTTTATAATTTCGGGTCGCCCTAAATTAGGCCGACACGTTTAACCAATTTTGTGTCAGACTATGGACCGAAGACTAGGTCCGTGGGACGGTCCGACACGACCTAAAATTCAAATGGGCTGAGCCAGCCTCAAATCGTCTTGGGCCGGGCCGGGTCGGTCAGACGGCCCAAACGTACGTCTATAGTTCCCAGCATTACATGCGACCAAACACGCTCCTTGTTGCTGTTAGAATTCGGAAATGATGTGGAGGAGAAACTTCAATGCATGCCCATTGGACCACGGCGCGGATCAGCGAACGCGTCCAGCACCAAACTTCCACCTGTAGACTGTAGTTCCCGCGCACCTGGCACCTCGATCAAGGTCTAGGCTCGAGCTGATGCGCCCGCGCGCTTCGTCGTTAGCGTCTCCACGGATCGGCGGCATTGATGCACAGTGCGACGACGCAACGGCCGTGTCGTGACTCATGACTTCACGAGGAAGCCTACGATGTCTAGGATTGACAAATTTTTAGCGATTACAGAGTGATATAATATTTTTCCTCAGGCCGATCTGCAGGTCATTAGGACCATGACCTCGGATCATTGCCCTTTAGTTATGCAAGGTTTGTCTGCCTTTAGTTTCTATAGGGGGTTTAGATTTAAAACTTTTTGGACAAAAATTGATGGGTTCAATGAGGTGGTTCAGCAAGCGTGGACATCTAGTGTTAGATCCTCAGATGCTATCCTTCGGCTGCATGTGAAGATGACATGTACGACTACAGCTCTAAAGATCTAAAGACGAAAGACAGTAGGCAATTTTAAAGTGCAACTAGCAATCATTCAGACTGTCCTTACCGTCCTTGAGAAAGCGCAGGAATCCAGACAACTCTCCGGGGACGAGCTAGAGTTCAGGAGAAGACTAAAAATGAAAATCCTCGGGCTAGTGACAGTTCAAAAGGCAAGAGCTAGACAACATTCCAGACTTGTCTGGATGCGCCTAGGAGATGCAAACACAAAAAAATTTCACTTGATGGCAAATAACAGAAGAAGAAATTTTTTTATCAGATCGCTTGTTCAAGACGGCAGACTGCTCACTAGTCAGGAAGATAAATTGCATGAGGCCCATCATCACTTCACTGAAGTTATTGGAAGGAGGGGTACTAGACAACGTGTTGTTCGGTAGGACAACTTAGGCTATAGTCGTTTTGAGTTATCAGATCTAGATTATATGATCAACGATGATGAGATTAAAAATGTGGCTATGGGGATGCACCCTGAAAAGCCGCCGGGTCCAGATGGTTTCATAGGGCTCTTCTATAAGTGTTGTTTTGAGCTGATTAAAAATGATTTATCTAGTGCGCTTCATGATTTCTATCACCATAGATGCAAAAACCTGCACCTTGTTAACGAGGCAAATATCACTCTTTTACAAAAAAAAGGGAGGATGCTGACAGAATTGACATGTTTAGACCGATCAGTCTCATCAACAGTTTCATGAAAATATTAACCAAGATTTTAGCAAATAGACTTGCGCCAAGAATGAATGAGATCGTCTCCACTGCCCAAAACGCGTTCAATCAAAAACGATCAATTCATGATAATTTTCTCTACGTTCAAAAAGTTATTCAGAAACTTCATAGGAACAAACAGCCAGCACTTTTTGTCAAGCTTGACATATCAAAAGCTTTCGATTCCATCAACTGGGCATATCTGTTAGAGGTATTGAGAGCTCTAGGTTTTTCCCAGAAGTGGCGAAATTGGATCGCCACAATATTAGGCTCTTCCTCTTCAAAAATAATCATCAATGGTCAACAAACAAATGCAATTAAGCACATGCGTGGCGTACGTCAGGGTGATCCGCTATCCCCGTTCCTGTTTATCCTAGCAATGGACCCTCTGCAGAGGATGATTGAGATGGCGGAAGACGCTGGGCTTCTGGGACGGGTTCTGCCAAAAAAGGCTAAACTGCGTTGTTCTCTTTATGCAGATGACGCTGGAGTGTTTGTTAGAGCAGATAAAGAGGACTTGAAAGTTTCGAAAAGGATTCTGGAAGTTTTTGAAGGGTGTTCAGGGCTGAAGATCAATTTCGATAAAACTGAAATTTTCCCGATTCGTTACCCCAGACTCTATGGCTAGATCTGATGGATGTCTTCCCTGGCAAACACTCAAAATTTCCAGGGAAGTATCTTGGTCTACCTCTTCATTTCAGGAATGTTAAGAGAGTTGACGTTCAACCACTAATTGATAAAATTAATAAAAGGCTAGTAGGATGGAAAGGCAGGCTACTCTCAAAGACAGGTAGGGAAAACTTGGTTAAAGCGGTGTTGTCTGCTCAGCCTATTTACCATCTGACGGTCTTTCCGGCGCAAAAATGTCTACTTAAAATAATTGACATGTTAAGAAGAAGCTTTCCTTGGAAAGGGAATAGTCTAGAATTTTGCAACGGGGGTCATTGCTTGATTAACTGGCCCACAACTTGTCTGCCAAAGAATAGGGGATCTAGGAATACTAGATCTAGAGCGTTTTGCAAGAGCGCTAAGACTAAGATGGTTGTGGCTACGGTGGAAGGTTAAAGAAAAAAGCATGGGTTGGCATGCAATTACCATGTGACAAGGCGGATGTGGATCTTTTCAACGCATCAACAACTGTGACTATTGGTAACGGGAAGATGGCGGACTTCTGGGGATCCAGTTGGATTGAAGGACAGGCACCAAAGAATATGGCACCAAATCTATACAAGAAAGCAAGAAAAAAGAACATCACGGTGTTCAAGGCTCTTCGAAACAATTACCGGATACAGTTCTGCGTGCCTTTCACTCGGGCATTCAATCAGTAGTACACAAGGCCTCAATGATCTCGAAGACACCATTTCTTGGAGATGGACGACAGATGGGAATACAGTTCAAGTAGTGCCTACAAAATTCAGTTCACAACGAACTTCTGTAAAATTAAAATCAATCCCATTTGGAAAGCAAAAACTGAACCAAAATGGCGTTTCTTTGCTTGGACATTGTTGCACAACAAAATATTAACTTCAGACAATCTGCAAAAACGAGGATGGCCTTGCAATCAAAATTGTTCTCTTTGTAATTTGTCTCCTGAGACAGCGGCACACCTTTATAAGGATTGTCCCTTCGCCGAGGAAATGTGGAGCATGATCTTGTCTTGGGCTGATATGCGGTTCCTGGACGGTATTTCAAAGACGGGAACATTGTACACGTGTTGTTTTAGACTGAGGATGCTCTGTAGCAAGCAATCAAGAAAAAGTTTCGATGGCCTACTAATTTATTTCTGGTGGAGCTTATGGTTGGAAAGAAACAACAGAATCTTCAAGGGACAACAGAGGTCAGAGGACGACTGAGCAAGTGGTGAAAGAGCTCGTTGGTGAAGGTTTAGCTTGTCTGTAGTGGCTGGGTGCCTGGTGAGGAGGGTTGGGTCTTTGTTTAAGTGTCATTGTTCTAACTAGAACATGATTGTTAAGTTGTATAGGTTTATGTCAGTTTGTAAAGTTTTTTCTCTCTTCTAATATATTGAAATATATTGAAATGCCAAATCTTTTGACTTTCCCTTTAAAAAAGACTTCACGAGGAAGCTGTGCCCGAACCTCCCTGGACACCGTGCTGGAGGTGCCCATCCCCGATGAGATGCTCATCAACGCCCCCGCCACAGACAAGCGCCGCGGCGCCGGAAGAACCAGGCCTTCGATCACACCACCGTTGACGGGCCTGCCTGGCTGCCTCCACCGCGGAGCTCCAGCTGTTCTTCAACGTCGTCGGATCGCCGCTCATCCCCTGCCCCGTCCCGCACGATCGTGCTTTCAGCCGCTCCATCCGCGACTCCTCTAACGTAAGCCACACACGGACACACCCATCATATCCTGCCATGCACGCACGGCGGAACGGTGGAATAACGACACGCGCATCCAGAACCTCACGGAAATTGACTCGGTTGCTTGAGCGGTCGGTTGAAGCAAGCGTCGACGGCCAAGTACATCATCCAGCAGTACATTGCGGCGACGGGCAGGCGGCGCTGCAGGGGGTGCGCATCATGTACGCCGTGAGGAGGGTGCGGATGCGCGCGTCCGAGTTCCATCTCGGCGACCAGACGGTCACCGCCGCGCAGGGCCGCGGCGAGGTCGGAGGCTTCGTGCTCTGGCAGAAGACACCCGAGGTCTGGTTCTTCGAGTTCGAGCTCATCATGGCCGGCCACAAGATGAGCGCCGGCAGCGACGGCAAGGTCGCGTGGCGCCAGTCCGCCGCCGAGCACTCCCACGTCTCGCGCGGCCCGCCCCGGCCCCTCCGACGCTCTCCCCAGGTAACTAAAGGCGGCCCGTGTGCTGGCAATGTGGCAGAGGATGGCGTTCAGCCAGAGGCATCTCCGATCGTTTTCCTTTTATTTGCAGGGCCTGGATCCACGCTCCATCGCGAACCTCTTCTCGGTCGCGGTGCGCACAGGCGAGAAGATCCTCAACGACGAGGAGTGCTTCATCGGTTCATCCTGAAGGTGGAGGCTGGAGCCGCGACGCTGCGGGCGCGGAGCGCTCCGGCGTTCGATATCATCACCACACGGTGTGGGGCTACTTCAGCCAGCGCACGGGGTTGCTCATCAAGATCGAGGATTCGCACCTGCTCCGCATGAAGTCCGGCAAAGGCGCTCGCCGCAGCGAGAACATCTTTTGGGACTTGGGAAGCCAGCATGGAGTCCGTCATCTCCGACTACCGCTACATCGATGGCATCAACATCGCACACGGCGGCCACACCAACGTCACGCTTTTCCGTTACGGCGAGGGATCCGTCAACCGCAAGCGGAAGCTGGAGGAGACGTGGACGTTGGAGGAGGCCGACTTCAGTGTACAGTGTGCACGGCCTCACCACGGACTACTTTCTGCCGCCGGCCGACCTCAAGGAGGTCGAAGATCAGAATAAGTGCATGTTTGGTTATTTTAGTCGGACTAAAGTTTAGTTGAGAGACTAAAAGTATTCAAAAACGTATTAATGTAACACCCGGGATTTAGGGGTATAAAAATCTCTTCTACAATACTCACCAAGTTCAGGTTTTAATAAAAAAAAACCTAAGGGAACAATGGTTGTTGGAAGACTTTTATTTTTGTTTGATGAATGGTTTGCTTGATCTTTCATTTAATCATGAATTTGCACATAATGTCAAACTGAAATAAATAGAAAAGAGTAAGAAAAGAGAAAAAAAAGGGGAAATAGAAATCAGCCCACCTCCCCTCCCCTGGCCCATTTCGGTCGGCCCAGCCGCCCCCTCCCCCCTCTCTTCCCCCAGGCCCGCTCGCGCCGCGGCCCAGCTCCCCCGCCGCGCCTGCCCCGCTCCGCGCCGCTCGGCCCAGCTCCACGCCGCGCGCGCCTGGGTGGCCTAGCTCCGCGCCCGTGGCGGCCTGGTGGCCCAGCGCCAGCGCGCCCAGCGCGCACGCATCCGCGTGATCCCGCGCGTGGGACGCCCAGCGCGCCTGCTGCCGCCGCCGCCCAGGAGGGCCCACGCGTTAGGAAGCCAGTGCCACTGTTTATCTTCCCAGAAACCGCCCGACGCGCAGTTTTCTTCGCCAGTTGCGCAGTTTTTTCCGCTCGTCGCCCAGCTTTCTCGCCACGATCTCGCCACGAATCACCGCCGGAGCCGCGCCCCGCCCGGAGCGCCGCCGTCGCCGTGCAGGTCGCCTGTGTCTCGCCGAGGTGAGCTCGCCCTCTTCTTCTCTCCCTTTCCCTTTCCTCTCTCCACCGCTCTCCTCCTCGCCGTTCGCTCGCCGCGACCGGGGCTCGGCTGAGCCGGCCCGGACGCCCTCGTCTCTCCTCCTCTGGCCGCTCAGCACGCCCAGCCGCGTTGACGTCTAGCGCCGTAGCAGCCGCGTCCCGCTTCGCCGGCGAACCTCACCCCTGCACGCTCGCTGCATGCCCAGCTCGTCCCCATGCCTCTAGTCGCCGGTGCGCTGCGAGCACGGCCGAACCCAGCCCAAATCAGCGAGCCGCCGCGCGTCCAGCACCCCGTGCCCGATCGGCCGTGGCCGCCGTGGCTAGCTATGGTGACCGAACCGCCGAGCCCGACCCCGCCGGTGTCCCTGCAGCCCGCCCCGTCCGTTCGTCCACCATCGCCGCGCCTCGGGCTCGCTGTTAGCCGTGTCGTGCATGTCAAATCGCGCGCGCGCAGCGCCTCGCCGTGCTATCGCAGCCGCGTCGCGCAACTAGTGCGCACACTCGAGTTCGCTTACGCGCAGTGCGTCGACGGGACTCCGTCTACCTCGTCTACCCCCCGTCTACCCCTCGTCTACCCCCCGAACCCACTCGTCTACCCCCCCCCCCCCCCCCCCCCGTGTGCACTCGTATCGCTCGCCATCGCCCGCGCATCGCGCATTAAATCGTCACGTGCCGTTCGCGCACGTGTCGTCGTGCGTTCTACGCACGTTAATAATTCGCCTCACCTAGAATAGCTCGCGTTAATTAAATATATATTTAAACAACGGTTATTCGAGTAGCAAACTAATCGGGGCTAAGTAGTAATTTTACTTGGCATACGATTAATGTCCATCAATATGATTAAGCCGAATTAAATATTATAATTCATATCCGCTTAGTGTAAACGTAATATCCCTCGACCGTAGCGTCAGTCGTCTCAGTTCCTTTCTCGCGTAGCCGTAGATGCGAATTCTATGTCGCGTGCATATTCATTTGATCTATATTGTTGTATGGTGTATTGTTTTCTGCCGATTCAAGAATGTTGGATGTATGTTTGCACTCGCGTAGATATCGGGTCGTTCGTGGAATCTGAGAGAATTGCAGGAGAAGACCCTGAGCAGCAGCAGCTTGGTGAAGGCTAGTGTCCTCTGACCCATTATGTCATATCTATTTATAATTCACTGTCCCGCACTATTTAATTGAAACCTAAGGATTGACTAGCTTTCTATTTACCTTATCCGTGTTTACCTTTCGGATTATCATGGTTAGCTCTATGCTGGTGCTTTACTCTAATCAACGAACATGATGAGAATTACTTTATGATACGATGTTTTTATTCTGGATACGATGGTGATATACTTGTGGCATTTAAGGGGACTCGGGCTGTTTCCCGAGTACCTCTCCGTAAGGACCTGTTCGTTGAGAGACCACCCGGGATAACAGTGCAACCATGAGGGTGAAATGGGATGCCCTTAGCTAATTAATTAGAGGAACTAGAGGTGTAGTTGCTTCGCCGCCGTGCCGTCAATGGGGTCCAGGCACAGTGCTTGCTCTGCCGAGGCTGAGTGCCGAGGTTCTTTCGTTTTGCTTTTGTTAGTCACCCTCCTGCGGGGAGAGGTACTGTGTTTATCAAACTGGAGAAACCTAATGGGCGGCTATGACCTCTAGGGAACCTTTGTAACAGCTACGTAGTGATACCCTGCCGGACCACCTAGGTAGTGGTCAATGGGGATTAGCTCTCCCCGGGCAGAAAGGGAATCATGACTCGTGGGTAAAGTGTGCGACCTCTGCAGAGGGTAGTGAAACTGATATATCAGCCGTGCTCACGGTTAAGAGCAGCCTTGGGATCCTCTTTGATTAGAGATACTCCGGATACACCTTGGATGATGACTTTAATGATGATGGTTAATGATGGTGACTTTAATTATGTATTCTAGTATTTCCTCTCCGAGGAGGTACTTTTTGGGATTATAACTTGGGTTTTATGGTAAAAACATGGCTTCCACTAACAGTAAATACCTGACCAACTAAAAGCAACTACTTGAGCCTAACCCCACATAAAAGCTAGTCCACTTTAGCCAAACGGGGCATTTGCTGAGTATGTTGATGTGTACTCATCCTTGTTTTACCACAAAACACCAGGTTGTCCACATTGCAACCACTGCTCAGGAGAAGACGAGGCCGTGGAAGGAGACTTCCAGGAGTTCCAAGACTACGACGAGTTCTAGGTGTGGGTTGGCGGCAAACCCCCAGTCAGCTGCCTGTGAAGGCCCTATCTTTACTGCGTTTCGCTTAGCACTTTGATTTATCCGTTAAGTTGATGACTATGTGGATGTCTCTGACTCTGTGATGTAATAAGTTAATACTCTTTTATGTTATTATTCGAGCACTATGCGATGATGTTCTTTTATGTAATCGCTGTGTACGTGAATTCTGATCCTGGCACGTACATAGTTCGCATTCGGTTTGCCTTCTGAAACCGGGTGTGACAATTAACTAAATCATAAGATGACTAAAATATCTCTTAGCATTCTCATGTTATTAGTATAACTGAAATAAAAGAAAGACAAAATATAAAATTTATATGTTTTAGTCCCTTTTAGTCATCTCTTGAGAAAATAGAGACTAAAATAGTTTAGTCCATGTTTTAGTCTCACCGTTTGACAATTTTGAGACTAAGGTCATGTTTGGTTTCAATTAGTCCTAAGACTAAACTTTAGTCCTAGAGCTAAACTTTAGTCCCTACATGTTTGGTTTTAGGGACTAAACAGATTCTAAAGTCATTAAATACACTGTCCAAAGACTCAAATGCCCTTAGAATATACTCATAATATTAGTTATCTGTTGGGGAGAAGGCGAAAACGCTACCCTTCGCTCGAGGCCTTCGCCAATCTCGCTGCACCAACGGAGGCGAAACGACCGGCGGGTTCCACCCTTCGTCCACTACACTACAAGACGAAGGCCTACGACGAGGTCGCCCACGTCCCGCGTCCTCGTCGAACACGAAGGCCCACGTGGAATTCGGCCCATTGTAACAGGCCCCACACGGCTAAGTGTATTACGGGCCTGATTTGTAATGGCTTTTCTGTAATGACAGTCTGTAACCCCACTTTATGGGAATATTCTAGGGATAGTCTAGGCGTCTGAGGGCACATGCGTCCTTACTCCAAGACGCTAGGCACTCAGGCACCTATAAATACCCCCGTACAGTGCCCTTGAGAGGCTGGAGGAACAGAGCTATTGCCATCTCGAGTCAAAACCTTGTTTACGTTGTTTTCATTCCTCCGTTGGATCAACTTGCCCAGGAGAGCGAGTTCCAACATTTGGCGCCCACCGTTCGTGCTACGAAAAAACCACTCGCCATGGCACCCAAGAGAGCTAGCACAAAGGCAGCCCCATCCGTTGATGAAGCAGCGAAGGCAGCGCTGCTGGCTGAGAAAAAAGGCAAGTCCCTTGTCGACACCACCCACCAAGAAGCCTGCGAAGACGACGCACTCAGCAAGAGACAACGCAATGAACAACCTACACCCGAAGGCACCCTCCGCACCTGCAACTCTGGAGGACAACCGCAACCTCCCCCAGGCTTCACTCCACTAGAGGGCGAGGACGCCACTGAGGATGGCGAAGTCATCGGCGTTTCAGCAGAGGAACAACTACAACTGCGGGCCTTGCGCATCAAGAACCGCAACCTCCAGAAGCAGAAAGAGATCCTCGAGGCCAAGCGCCAACGTGTCTCTGTGCAGGCCAAGGTGCGCCAGATGATACGCGACGAGGAGCAGAGGGCTCAGGAGCTTGAGCAAGAGATTGCGCTCATGCAGCGCGAAGGCCAACTTGATCTACAACACGGCCCAACCCTCCAACAGCGCGCGCCAATCGGAGACCTGTTCATGCCTCAGCGCGTGTCACACCCTGGTTTTAGGGGCACCAAGACCCGGGCGCGAACATAATCACCAGGTGTGCTGGGACCAAGTCTCACACATATGATGAATCATGGAACAGGATCGAATGTCACATCTTTACTACATAACAAGAGTTATATACAAAATAAATAATTACATTATAAGGAGACAACGGTCCAGCAACCCAAAGTTGACTGGGAGACGACGGCCTAGACCTCTCACGAACACATCGCAGCATCCTCCATGCGCCTCATCCTGGGGTACCTGTTCTTGACCTGTGGGGGGGTGTGAGACAGCAAGAGTGAGCTCACATACGTTCATCGCTCAACAAGTTGTGGGGAATAATGTGCATGAACTCGCCAAAGGTGGGAGCAATTACTAAGTATAAGTAAATACCAACCCAATTAAGCAGTAGAACAAAGGTAACAACATCAACTGCGATGCAATGCATATGACAAATTGAATTTAGTTCCACAAATTAATCATGTGAGGGTCCGAGTTGCTCATGACCGTGAGCACGGCTAGTATACCAGTTTTACACTCTGCAGAGGTTGCGCATCTTTACCCACAAGTCATGTTACCCATCTGCCAAGGGATCGCGACTTCCCATACACCTCTACCGAGGAGGCGAGGCAGGGTAACTGATAGTCGCCTAGAGGGGGGGTGAATAGGGCGAAACTGAAATTTACAAATATAAACACAACTACAAGCCGGGTTAGCGTTAGAAATGTAAACGAGTCCGCGAGAGAGGGCGCAAAACAAATCGCAAGCAAATGAAGAGTGTGACACGCGGATTTGTTTTACCGAGGTTCGGTTCTCGCAAACCTACTCCCCGTTGAGGAGGCCACAAAGGCCGGGTCTCTTTCAACCCTTCCCTCTCTCAAACGGTCCCTCGGACCGAGTGAGCTTCTCTTCTCAAATCAAAGCCGGGAATAAAACTTCCCCGCAAGGGCCACCACACAATTGGTGCCTATTGCCTTGATTACAATTGAGTGTTGATCACAAGAGCAAGTGAGAAAGAAAAGAAGCAATCCAAGCGCAAGAGCTCAAAAGAACACGACAAATCTCTCTCGCTAATCACTAAAGCCTTTTGTGGAATTGGAGAGGATTTGATCTCTTTGGTGTGTCTAGAATTGAATGCCTAGCTCTTGTAAGTGGTTGAGAAGTGGAAAACTTGGATGCAATGAATGGTGGGGTGGCTGGGGTATTTATAGCCCCAACCACCAAACTTGACCGTTGGTGGAGGCTGTCTGTTCGATGGTGCACCGGACAGTCCGGTGCACACCGGACATGTCCGGTGCCCCAGCCACGTCACCAATGCCGTTGGATTCTGACCGTTGGAGCTCCTGACTTGTGGGCCCGCCTGGATGTCCGGTGCACACCGGACATGTACTGTTGCATGTCCGGTGTGCCAGTATGGGCGCGCCTGCCTTCTGCGCGCGCTGCGCGCGCATTAAATGCATCGCAGGTAGCCGTTGGCGCCGAAATAGCCGTTGCTCCAAGGATGCACCGGACAGTCCGGTTCACACCGGACATGTCCGGTGAATTATAGCGGAGCAGCTGCTGCACGTTCCCGAGGCTGGCGAGTTCCGGAGGCCGCGCTTCCTTGGAGCACCGGACACTGTCCGGTGTACATCGGACAGTCCGGTGAATTATAGCGCGCCGGCCTGAGAAATTCCCGAAGGTAGCGAGTTCGAGTTGGAGTCCTCTGGTGCACCGGACACTGTCCGGTGGTGCACCGGACATTGTCCGGTGTACACCGGACAGTCCGGTGCCCCAGACCAGAGGTGCCTTCGGTTGCCTCTTTGCTCCTTTGTTGAATCCAAAACTTGATCTTTTTATTGGCTGAGTGTGAACTTTTTACACCTGTATAATCTATACACTTGAGCAAACTAGTTAGTCCAATTATTTGTGTTGGGCAATTCAACCACCAAAATTAATTAGGGACTAGGTGTAAGCCTAATTCCCTTTCAATCTCCCCCTTTTTGGTGATTGATGCCAACACAAACCAAAGCAAATATAGAAGTGCATAACTGAACTAGTTTGCATAATGTAAGTGTAAATGTTGCTTGGAATTGAGCCAATCTAAATACTTACAAGATATGCATGGATCGTTTCTTTCTTATTTAACATTTTGGACCACGCTTGCACCACATGTTTTGTTTTTGCAAACTCTTTTGTAAATCCTTTTCAAAGTTCTTTTGCAAATAGTCAAAGGCAAATGAATAATATTTTGAGAAGCATTTTCAAGATTTGAAATTTTCTCCCCCTGTTTCAAATGCTTTTCCTTTGACTAAACAAAACTCCCCCTAAATGAGATCCTCCTCTTAGTGTTCAAGAGGGTTTTGATATATCATTTTTGAAATACTACTTTCTCCTCCTTTTGAACACAATAAGATACCAAATTGACAATTGAAAATTATATTTTGAAATTAGGTGGTGGTGCGGTCCTTTTGCTTTGGACTCAACCTTTCTCCCCCTTTGGCATGAATCACCAAAAACGGAATCATTAGAGCCCTTTGTTACTTTCTCCTCCTTTGGTTATGAGTAAATGAGTTAAGATTATACCAAAGACGAAGTCCTTTTGCTCTCTCCCCCAAAGATGGAGAGTCTCTTGGAGCGACGGCGAAGGATGAGTTACGGAGTGGAAGCCTTTGTCTTCGCTGAAGACTCCAATTCCCTTTCAATACACCTATGACTTGGTTTGAAATAGACTTAAAAAACACATTAATCATAGCATATGAAAGAGACATGATCAAAGGTATATAGAAGAGCAATATGTGCAATTTAACAAAAGAAGTTCCTAGAATCAAGAATATTGAGCTCATGCCTAAGTTTGGTAAAAGATTGTTCATCAAGAGGCTTGGTAACGATATCGGCTAATTGAACTTTAGTATTAATGTATGAAATCTCGATATCTCCCTTTTGTTGGTGATCCCTAAGAAAATGATACCGAATGGCTATGTGTTTAGTGCGACTATGCTCGACGGGATTATCCGCCATCTTGATTGCACTCTCATTATCACATAGCACAGGGACTTTGGTTAATTTGTAACCGTAGTCCCGCAGGGTTTGCCTCATCCAAAGCAATTGCGCGCAACAATGGCCTGCGGCAATATACTCGGCTTCGGCGGTGGAAAGAGCGACCGAATTTTGCTTCTTTGAAGCCCAAGACACCAAGGATCTTCCCAAGAACTGGCAAGTCCCCGATGTGCTCTTCCTATTAATTTTGCACCCTGCCCAATCGGCATCCGAATATCCAATTAAATCAAATGTGGATCCCCTAGGATACCAAAGCCCAAACTTAGGAGTATAAGCCAAATATCTCAAGATTCGTTTCACGGCCGTAAGGTGAGCTTCCTTAGGGTCGGCTTGGAATCTTGCACACATGCATACAGAAAGCATAATATCCGGTCGAGATGCACATAAATAGAGTAAAGAACCTATCATCGACCGGTATACCTTTTGATCCACGGACTTACCTCCCGTGTCGAGGTCGAGATGCCCATTTGTTCCCATGGGTGTCTTGATGGGCTTGACATCCTTCATTCCAAACTTGCTTAGAATATCTTGAGTATACTTTGTTTGGCTAATGAAGGTGCCCTCTTGGAGTTGTTTCACTTGGAATCCTAAGAAATACTTCAACTCTCCCATCATAGACATCTCGAATTTCTGTGTCATAATCCTACTAAACTCTTCACATGTAGACTCGTTAGTAGACCCAAATATAATATCATCAACATAAATTTGGCATACAAACAAGTCATTTTCAAGAGTTTTAGTAAAGAGTGTAGAATCGGCCTTTCCGACTTTGAAACCATTAGCAATAAGGAAATCTCTAAGGCATTCATACCATGCTCTTGGGGCTTGCTTGAGCCCATAAAGCGCCTTAGAGAGCTTATAGACATGGTTAGGGTACTCACTGTCTTCAAAGCCGGGAGGTTGCTCAACGTAGACCTCTTCCTTGATTGGTCCATTGAGGAATGCACTTTTCACGTCCATTTGATAAAGCTTAAAGCCATGGTAAGTAGCATAGGCCAATAATATGCGAATTGACTCAAGCCTAGCTACGGGTGCATAGGTTTCACCGAAATCCAAACCTTCGACTTGGGAGTATCCCTTGGCCACAAGTCGAGCTTTGTTCCTTGTCACCACACCATGCTCATCTTGCTTGTTGCGGAAGACCCATTTGGTTCCTACAACATTTTGGTTAGGACGTGGAACTAAATGCCATACCTCATTTCTAGTGAAGTTGTTGAGCTCCTCTTGCATCGCCACCACCCAATCCGAATCTTGAAGTGCTTCCTCTACCTTGTGTGGCTCAATAGAGGAAACAAAAGAGTAATGTTCACAAAAATGTGCAACACGAGATCTAGTGGTTACCCCCTTATGAATGTCGCCGAGGATGGTGTCGACGGGGTGATCTCGTTGGATTGCTTGGTGGACTCTTGGGTGTGGCGGCCTTGGTTCTTGCTCATCCTCCTTTTCTTGATCATTTGCATCTACCCCTTGATTATTGCCATCATTTTGAGGTGGCTCATCTTCTTGATCTTGTCCTTCATCAACTTGAGCCTTATCCTCATTTTGAGTTGGTGGAGATGCTTGCGTGGAGGAGGATGGTTGATCTTGTGCATGTGGAGGCTCTTCGGATTCCTTAGGACACACATCCCCAATGGACATGTTCCTTAGCGCTATGCATGGAGCCTGTTCTTCACCTATCTCATCAAGATCAACTTGCTCTACTTGAGAGCCGTTAGTCTCATCAAACACAACGTCACAAGAAACTTCAACAAGTCCTGAGGACTTGTTAAAGACTCTATATGCCCTTGTGTTTGAGTCATATCCTAGTAAAAAGCCTTCTACAGTTTTAGGAGCAAATTTAGATTTTCTACCTCTTTTAACAAGAATAAAACATTTGCTACCAAAAACTCTAAAATATGAAATATTTGGCTTTTTACCAGTTAGGAGTTCATAGGATGTCTTCTTGAGGATTCGGTGAAGATATAACCGGTTGATGGCATAGCAAGCGGTGTTGATCGCCTCGGCCCAAAATCGATCCGAAGTCTTGTACTCATCAAGCATGGTCCTAGCCATGTCCAATAGAGTTCGATTCTTTCTCTCCACTACACCATTTTGTTGTGGCGTGTAGGGCAAAGAGAACTCATGCTTGATGCCCTCCTCCTCAAGAAAGCCTTCGATTTGAGAGTTCTTGAACTCCGTCCCATTGTCGCTTCTAATTTTCTTGATCCTTAAGCCGAACTCATTTTGAGCCCGTCTCAAGAATCCCTTTAAGGTCTCTTGGGTTTGAGATTTTTCCTGTAAAAAGAATACCCAAGTGAAGCGAGAATAATCATCCACAATAACTAGACAGTACTTACTCCCGCCGATGCTTATGTAAGCGATCGGGCCGAATAGGTCCATGTGTAGGAGCTCCAGTGGCCTGTCACTAGTCATGATGTTCTTGTGTGGATGATGAGTGCCAACTTGCTTCCCGGCTTGGCATGCGCTACAAATCCTGTCTTTCTCAAAATGAACATTTGTTAGTCCTAAAATGTGCTCTCCCTTTAGAAGCTTATGAAGATTCTTCATCCCAACGTGGGCTAGTCGGCGATGCCAGAGCCAACCCATGTTAGTCTTAGCAATTAAGCATGTGTTGAGTTCAGCTCTATCAAAATCTACCAAGTATAGCTGACCCTCTAACACACCCTTAAATGCTATTGAATCATCACTTCTTCTAAAGACAGTGACACCTACATCAGTAAAGAGACAGTTGTAGCCCATTTGACATAATTGAGATGCAGAAAGCAAATTGTAATCTAAAGAATCTACAAGAAAAACATTGGAAATAGTATGGTCAGGTGATATAGCAATTTTACCCAATCCTTTGACCAAACCTTGATTTCCATCCCCGAATGTGATAGCTCGTTGGGGATCTTGGTTTTTCTCATATGAGGAGAACATCTTCTTCTCCCCTGTCATGTGGTTTGTGCACCCGCTGTCGAGTATCCAACTTGAGCCCCCGGATGCATAAACCTACAAAACAATTTTAGTTCTTGACTTTAGGTACCCAAACGGTTTTGGGTCCTTTGGCATTAGAAACAAGAACTTTGGGTACCCAAACACAAGTCTTGGAGCCCTTGTGTTTGCCCCCAACAAACTTGGCAACTACCTTGCCGGATTTGTTAGTTAAAACATATGATGCATCAAAAGTTTTAAAAGAAATGTCATGCTCATTTGATGCACTAGGAGTTTTCTTCTTAGGCAACTTAGCACGGGTTGGTTGCCTAGAGCTAGATGTCTCACCCTTATACATAAAAGCATGGTTAGGGCCAGAGTGAGACTTCCTAGAGTGAATTTTCCTAATTTTGCTCTCAGGATAACCGGCAGGGTATAAAATGTAACCCTCGTTATCCTGAGACATGGGAGCCTTGCCCTTAACAAAATTTGACAATCTTTTAGGAGGGGCACTAAGTTTGACATTGTCTTCCCTTTGGTAGCCAATGCCATCCTTAATGCCAGGGTGTCTCCCATTATAGAGCATACTTCTAGCAAATTTAAACTTTTCATTTTCTAAGTTATGCTCGGCAATTTTTGCATCTAATATTGCTATATGATCATTTTGTTGTTTAATCAAAGTCATGTGATCATGAATAGCATTAATATCAACATCTCTACATCTAGTACAAATGGAAACATGCTCAACACTAGATGTAGAGGGTTTGCATAAATTAAGTTCAACGATCTTAGCACGCAAGATATCATTATTATCTCTAAGATCGGAAATTGTAACATTGCAAACATCTAGTTCTTTAGCCTTAACAATTAAATTTTCATTTCTACTCTAAGGCTAGCAAGAGAAATGTTTAATTCTTCAATCTTAGCAAGCAAATCATCATTACCATTTCTAAGATTGGGAATTGAAACATTACAAACATGTGAGTCAACCGTAGCATTTAAACTAGCATTTTCATTTCTAAGGTTGGTAATAGTATCATGGCAAGTACTTAGCTCACTAGATAATTTCTCACATTTTTCTACCTCTAGAGCATAAGCATTTTTAACCTTAACATGCTTTTTATTTTCCTTTATTAGGAAGTCCTCTTGGGAGTCCAAGAGGTCATCCTTTTCATGGATGGCACTAATTAGCTCATTTAGTTTTTCCTTTTGTTCCATGTTAAGGTTGGCAAAAAGAACGCGCAAGTTATCCTCCTCATTGCTAGCATCATCTTCATCACTAGAGGTTTCATATTTAGTGGAGGATCTTGATTTTACCTTCTTCCTTTTGCCGTCCTTTGCCATGAGGCACTTGTGGCCGACGTTGGGGAAGAGAAGCCCCTTGGTGACGGCGATGTTGGCGGCGTCCTCGTCGGAGGAGGACTCGGTGGAGCTCTCGTCGGAGTCCCACTCGCGGCACAAGTGGGCATCGCCGCCCCTCTTCTTGTGGTACCTCTTCTTTTCTCTTCTCTTGCCCTTCTTGTCGTTGTCCCTGTCACTGTCACTTGATAATGGACATTTAGCGATAAAGTGACCAGGCTTACCACACTTGTAGCGAACCTTCTTGGAACGGGATTTGTAGTCTTTCCCCTTCCGTTGCTTGAGGATTTGGCGAAAGCTTTTGATGATTAAAGCCATCTCCTCATTGTCGAGCTTGGAGGCGTCAATTGGTTGTCTACTTGGTGTAGACTCCTCCTTCTTCTCCTCCGTCGCCTTGAAGGCCACCGGTTGCGCCTCGGACGTGGAAGGTTCGTCAAGCTCGTTGATCTTCTTTGAGCCTTTAATCATGCATTCAAAGCTCACAAAATTCCCGATAACTTCCTCGGGGGTCATTTGAGTATATCTAGGATTACCACGAATTAATTGAACTTGAGTGGGGTTAAGGAAAATGAGCGATCTTAAAATAACCTTAACCACCTCGTGGTCGTCCCACTTCTTGCTCCCGAGGTTGCGCACTTGGTTCACCAAGGTCTTGAGCCGGTTGTACATGTCTTGTGGCTCTTCCCCTTGGCAAAGTCGAAAGCGACCGAGCTCCCCCTCGATCGTTTCCCGCTTGGTGATCTTTGTTAGTTCATCACCCTCGTGTGCGGTCTTGAGGAGGTCCCAAATCTCCTTCGCATTCTTCAACCCTTGCACCTTGTTGTATTCCTCCTTACTTAGAGAAGCAAGGAGTATGGTTGTAGCTTGAGAGTTGAAGTGCTCGATTTGGGCCACCTCGTCCTCATCATAATCCTCATCCCCTACGGATGGCACCTGTGCTCCAAACTCAACAACATTCCATATACTTTTGTGGAGTGAGGTTAGATGAAATTTCATTAAATCACTCCACATAGCATAATCTTCACCGTCAAAGGTTGGCGGTTTGCCTAATGGAACGGAAAGTAATGGAGTATGTCTAGATGTACGAGGATAGTGTAAGGGGATCTTACTAAACTTCTTACGCTCTTGGCGTTTAGAAGTTACGGAGGGCGCATCGGAGCCGGAGGTCGATGTTGATGAAGTGTCGGTCTCGTAGTAGACCACTTTCCTCATCCTCTTGTGCTTGTCCCCACTCCGATGTGGCTTGTGAGAGGAAGATCTCTCCTTCCTCTCTTTGTGGTGAGAAGAAGATTTCTTCTCCTTCCCTTTGTTGGAGGAGCTCTTCTTCTTCTCCTTCCTCTTGGTGCGGGACTCTTCCGATGAAGTGCTCCCGTGGCTTGTAGTGGGCTTTTCGCCGGTCTCCATCTCCTTCTTGGCGTGATCTCCCGACATCACTTCGAGCGGTTAGGCTCTAATGAAGCACCGGGCTCTGATACCAATTGATAGTCGCCTAGAGGGGGGGTGAATAGGGCGAAACTGAAATTTACAAATATAAACACAACTACAAGCCGGGTTAGCGTTAGAAATGTAAACGAGTCCGCGAGAGAGGGCGCAAAACAAATCGCAAGCAAATGAAGAGTGTGACACGCGGATTTGTTTTACCGAGGTTCGGTTCTCACAAACCTACTCCCCGTTGAGGAGGCCACAAAGGCCGGGTCTCTTTCAACCCTTCCCTCTCTCAAACGGTCCCTCGGACCGAGTGAGCTTCTCTTCTCAAATCAAAGCCGGGAATAAAACTTCCCCGCAAGGGCCACCACACAATTGGTGCCTCTTGCCTTGATTACAATTGAGTGTTGATCACAAGAGCAAGTGAGAAAGAAAAGAAGCAATCCAAGCGCAAGAGCTCAAAAGAACACGACAAATCTCTCTCGCTAATCACTAAAGCCTTTTGTGGAATTGGAGAGGATTTGATCTCTTTGGTGTGTCTAGAATTGAATGCCTAGCTCTTGTAAGTGGTTGAGAAGTGGAAAACTTGGATGCAATGAATGGTGGGGTGGTTGGGGTATTTGCCCCAACCACCAAACTTGACCGTTGGTGGAGGCTGTCTGTTCGATGGTGCACCGGACAGTCCGGTGCACACCGGACATGTCCGGTGCCCCAGCCACGTCACCAATGCCGTTGGATTCTGACCGTTGGAGCTCCTGACTTGTGGGCCCGCCTGGATGTCCGGTGCACACCGGACATGTACTGTTCCATGTCCGGTGCGCCAGTATGGGCGCGCCTGCCTTCTACGCGCGCTGCGCGCGCATTAAATGCATCGCAGGTAGCCGTTGGCGCCGAAATAGCCGTTGCTCCGAGGATGCACCGGACAGTCCGGTGCACACCGGACATGTCCGGTGAATTATAGCGGAGCAGCTGCTGCACGTTCCCGAGGCTGGCGAGTTCCGGAGGCCGCGCTTCCTTGGAGCACCGGACACTGTCCGGTGTACACCGGACAGTCCGGTGAATTATAGCGCGCCGGCCTGAGAAATTCCCGAAGGTAGCGAGTTCGAGTTGGAGTCCTCTGGTGCACCGGACACTGTCCGGTGGTGCACCGGACATTGTCCGGTGTACACCGGACAGTCCGGTGCCCCCAGACCAGAGGTGCCTTCGGTTGCCTCTTTGCTCCTTTGTTGAATCCAAAACTTGATCTTTTTATTGGCTGAGTGTGAACTTTTTACACCTGTATAATCTATACACTTGAGCAAACTAGTTAGTCCAATTATTTGTGTTGGGCAATTCAACCACCAAAATTAATTAGGGACTAGGTGTAAGCCTAAATCCCTTTTAGTAACACTACGAGGCCTTTACAAAGTTCCACTAGCTTCAGAAAACCCGCTACAGTTTATAGGAAGCTCCAATGCAGGGATCCCTTGCCTGACCGCCATCGCAGCAAAATCAACCAAGGACCTCCCTACACTGACCACTCCCTTACTGCCCTTGCCCCTTTCGGGTAAGGTAGTCCTCCACTAGCTTTCCTAATTAATCAGCCAAGTGCGTCCATAAACCCTTGTGGTAGCACTGTTTTCCCGGGTGGTCGCTGCATGTTCCAATTAACATAATGATCTTATCATGAACAATAAATAACAACGGATAACAAAAGTATAATCATGAATAATGTATCTTCATACCCAAAACCACATAAAGCACTAGCAAGTACTACCCAAAAAGTTCAGTGGTAAACAAGGTATAAAGATAATCAAACTAGGGTAACCTATTGGGTCCCATCAAAATTAACCTATGCAGATCATTATGATTAATTAGAACATGAGTAGGTAAAAAGAAGTGATCAAGGGCACAACTTGCCTAGGACTTGAGATTCCAGGTACCAGGATGATCTTCAGGTGACTCGTGACCTCACGCTAGTCGTAGCAATACAAATAGTCATGTATAGGCAAAATTAACATCACACCAAACATAAGAACAAAATACATATTAATAATCTATACATTAAAATAAGATCATAGGAACATGAATCTTTAATTTTGGAGTTACATATTTTAAGTTATGAATTTCTGAATTTAGTAAGCATCTAGAATAGATTAATCCAAATGCACAAATTTAATTCAAGTTTCATGGTTAAACAGTGTTACTAGTTGATAGAAAATATTAATACAAAATTATTGCAACTGGAATGACTCAATTTGGAGTAAAAATAAATTAAATATGAATTATACAAGTTTCTGAATTTATTTCTAAACTAAAAATCCTTTTTCTGAATTGTTTTATGCCTTTTATTCTCTGATTGGACTGGGGACACTATTTTAACAAAGTCCGGGGTCAAAAGTATAAATACCAGGGCTTACCCGCGCTTTTATTAATTCTTGGCTGGACAGTGGGTTAACTTCGATTAAATCAGGGGTTCTTTTTGTAAAAACCGCACGGTGAAGAGTCTGGGCTTATCCGAGCCGATAGATCTCCATCAGGCGGCCAGGACTCGATCGGATAGTTAAGAACCAGCATGCAAACCCGACCGTCGATCGCGACTTCTGTGGACACGATCAAATGGCAACGAGAGGCATCCGTGACCCTTCGATTAAATCAAACGGACGACACCCCCCGGCTGATCCGTGCGCACAATCCGATCCGGGCGCCGATTTAGAATCCAACGGTCTCTCCCTTTTTCTCCCTCCTTACTCCGGCCAAGCGCGTAGGCACAGGCCCAGCGGGCGCCACGGCAAGGGGCAGCAGCGCGCACCGAGGGGGCATGCCGAGCGGAGGCACCGGGGTGACGGAGGTGCCAGGGCGGCTCTCGTCGCCAGAGCGAGCCAACGGTCTGGGCTCAGGCGCTGTCCAGTGGACAGGATACAGGGGAGGGGCGGCACGGCCACCAGAGGGCGACCATGGCCAAGGGGAGGAGTGCTCCCCTGCGCTAGCAGAGGAAGAGGGGTGTCTAGCAGAGCTGGAAGAAGTCGTGGAGGGGGAAGATGTCGTGGATCCAAGGGAGCTTGGATTCGAGGGAGGCTGGGCGCTAGAGGCGCTGAGTGGACCTGAGGCGCGCCACGCAGTGGAAGCGTGGAGTCGGGCGGGAGGCGGAGCACCCGTTCCGGCGAAGAATCCCGGTGGCCAGGAGCGCGATTCCGCCTAGGCGAAGCCGCGACGAGCATCCGTGTGCGCTTGGCTTCCTCCCGAGTCAATCCCCGAGGGCTGGATGTGGGTGGTGGAGCACGACCCCGGAGAGCAATGGCCCGACGATGGAAGATCTGTACCGGTGAGGAATCCCTAGTGCCATGGTGACATATCTTGGACCGCTAGACAACCAGATCCTTCCCCCAACATGGTGAAGCCCAAGGGCGAGCAATCGGATCCTGAGCGACGGTATGGACGTGGTTCCATGGCGGATCGACGAGTTCCCCCGCGAGCTTGGTTTATGGGGGGGGGTCATCCGTGATGACGATGGCTAGGGGAAAAGCGGGGCTGGATTTTTATACCGAGGCAGAGTCCGCGTTCAAGGAGTCCATGGCCGAGAATCTCGCCGACGCCGTTGCCCGAGATCCCTGGCGAGTTTGGCGGTGCTCAGCTGCGAGCCACACGGTCCGTTACGAAGAAGACGCAACTGACATGCCGGGTCCACGGCACAGAGAGGCTTACAAGTGGGACCGCCCGTCGGTGTGAGAGACGGAAGCGCACAGTGGCGCGCGGCCGAGAGGCTGAGCAGTGGCCCCACTTTCCAGGGAGAGCGACCGAGCGCGAGCTGGGATTCCTGGGCCGCGCAAGGGATCCGGCCAATGGCTAAGAAAGGTGGGCCGAATGGGGAGTAACGGCCCAGCAAACATTTTATTTCTTTTTCTTTTAAAAATTCTTGTTTTATCCCCAAATCAAAGATTCAAACCAAATTCAAATTCTGGTTTTGAATTTATCAGTCTTGCAAAAATTTAATAGAATTCAAAATGTGAATATAGTTCATACTGTTTGCCTTATTTATTTATTTTTCCTCCCATTTTTTTCACTCCTTTGCTCCTATATTTTAATCCTCTAACTAGATTTTTTTAAAGTTATGCTTGTTTCACTTATTTGTTTGACTTTTAATGCACAAATAAAATCTCCGAAATGAGGCATAAATTAATTGCTTCATTAGTTAGTTATTCCCTTTAATTATGATTCTTCATATTTCTCATGCTTGGGAGGCAATACATATAAGAAGATCTATCTCGTACTTTTATTGTCCACCATTTGGGTATTACAAATCCTACCCCCTTAACAAAAAATCTCGACCTCGAGATTTGTGAGAAAAAAGGGACACAGAAGGATTGGCCAGCTATTAGTTTATATTTGGTTCAAAAATTCAGAGTCTCATTTTTTTAGTCAATAGTGGGTGATTAGGAGAGCATATGTATCCAGCTACTTATTATGTGGAATAAGAGATGGATAGGTTAGGGCAAGAATAGCCTAGGGTAAGAAAGTTTACGGTGAGAAAGAACTCCATGCTGGGTGGTAATGCATCTGAAGGTCGAGTTTGACTTCTCTCCTTCCTTGACGAGTTTTGGTCTTCTTTGGCCTTCATCCTTGGAGTCACCATCCATATCAAGGACATATGGTTAAGATAGTTGTCGGTGCTTGGGATGGGTAGGCCCAACAAGGTTTACTTTGCTTTTGGAGTAGGTGAATTTCGGTAACATATCAGGCGCGTTAGGTAATTGTGGATGGCTGAGTTGATCTCAGGCACTAGTTTAGGTTTAGGTGCATTAGGGAAAAACAAGGGTCATATGAGTAGGATCTAGTTTATTTCACTGGTGTTAATTTGGTAAGTGCCTCACATTAGATTGGATAAGATCTAGATTAGTTTGGCATGACTAGATTAGACTAGATAAGATCTCATTATTTTGGATTAGATCCTGGTTGTTATTTTAGGATGAGATAAGTAAAGCGGTTAGGATAATATGAATCTTTCAAGATAAAATGAACATGTTAAGATAAGAGAGAGTCTTTTAAGATAAGATGGATCCGTTAGGCTTGATATATTCTAGTGGGGGTATTCTTAGTTGGTCTAGTTTATCTTATATAAAAAAATTTGTATATGCAGATGTAATTGTGGATATTACTCCACAACTCATCACACTCAATCAAAGATCCAAATCAGACAAGTATCATAAGAGCAAACATTCAAGTTCATAGATATTTATAAAAATAGTTTTGTTTTTGTTCCTAAGAGTAGGTCTCCTATTCCTAAAGTCACTTTAGGCACAAGATTTCAAAGTGTGAAATCCAAGTTTGTCTTTAGAAGAAAAAAAGTAAGAGTAATCAGAGTAAAGCGGAAATAGATGAGAAAAGATTAAGATAAGTTTAGAAAAGAATTAGAGTAAGGTAAGTATTTAATGGTTGTCCAGTTCTATCTAGGTTTCGTCCTACAGTCAACATTCCTCTGATACCACTTCTGTCACACCCGGGTTTTAGGGGCACCAAGACCCGGGCGCGAACATAATCACCAGGTGTGCTGGGACCAAGTCTCACACATATGATGAATCATGGCACAGGATCGAATGTCACATCTTTACTACATAACAAGAGTTATATACAAAATAAATAATTACATTATAAGGAGACAACGGTCCAGCAACCCAAAGTTGACTGGGAGACGACGGCCTAGACCTCTCACGAACACATCGCAGCATCCTCCATGCGCCTCATCCTGGGGGTACCTGTTCTTGACCTGTGGGGGGGTGTGAGACAGCAAGAGTGAGCTCACATACGTTCATCGCTCAACAAGTTGTGGGGAATAATGTGCATGAACTCGCCAAAGGTGGGAGCTCACGTGAAGTGTAAGGCTTACCAAAGAGAATGGTTAGAGCTGAGCATTGCTTTTAAAGTTGGTCAAAATTTTATTAGCAATTACTAAGTATACGTAAATACCAACCCAATTAAGCAGTAGAACAAAGGTAACAACATCACCTGCGATGCAATGCATATGACAAATTGAATTTACTTCCATAAATTAATCATGTGAGGGTCTGAGCTGCTCATGACCGTGAGCACGGCTAGTATACCAGTTTTACACTCTGCAGAGGTTGCGCATCTTTACCCACAAGTCATGTTACCCATCTGCCAAGGGATCGCGACTTCCCATACACCTCTACCGAGGAGGCGAGGCAGGGTAACACTACGAGGCCTTTACAAAGTTCCACTAGCTTCAGAAAACCCGCTACAGTTTATAGGAAGCTCCAATGCAGGGATCCCTTGCGTGACCGCCATCGCAGCAAAATCAACCAAGGACCTCCCTACACTGACCACTCCCCAACTGCCCTTGCCCCTTTCGGGTAAGGTAGTCCTCCACTAGCTTTCCTAATTAATCAGCCAAGGGCGTCCATAAACCCTTGTGGTAGCACTATTTTCTCGGGTGGTCGCTCCATGTTCCAATTAACATAATGATCTTATTATGAACAGTAAATAACAACGGATAACAAAAGTATAATCATGAATAATGTATCTTCATACCCAAAACCACATAAAGCACTAGCAAGTACTACCCAAAAAGTTCAGTGGTAAACAAGGTATAAAGATAATCAAACTAGGGTAACCTATTGGGTCCCATCAAAATTAACCTATGCAGATCATTATGATTAATTAGAACATGAGTAGGTAAAAAGAAGTGATCAAGGGCACAACTTGCCTAGGACTTGAGATTCCAGGTACCAGGATGATCTTCAGGTGACTCGTGACCTCACGCTAGTCGTAGCAATACAAATAGACATGTATAGGCAAAATTAACATCACACCAAACATAAGAACAAAATACATATTAATAATCTATACATTAAAATAAGATCATAGGAATAGGAATCTTTAATTTTGGAGTTACGTATTTTAAGTTATGAATTTCTGAATTTAGTAAGCATCTAGAATAGATTAATCCAAATGCACAAATTTAATTCAAGTTTCATGGTTAAACAGTGTTACTAGTTGATAGAAAATATTAATACAAAATTATTGCAACTGGAATGACTCAATTTGGAGTAAAAATAAATTAAATATGAATTATACAAGTTTCTGAATTTATTTCTAAACTAAAAATCCTTTTTCTGAATTGTTTTATGCCTTTTATTCTCTGATTGGACTGGGGACACTATTTTAACAAAGTCCGGGGTCAAAAGTATAAATACCAGGGCTTACCCGCGCTTTTATTAATTCTTGGCTGGACGGTGGGTTAACTTCGATTAAATCAGGGGTTCTTTTTGTAAAAACCGCACGGTGAAGAGTCTGGGCTTATCTGAGCCGATAGATCTCCATCAGGCGGCCAGGACTCGATCGGATAGTTAAGAACCAGCATGCAAACCCGACCATCGATCGCGACTTCTGTGGACACGATCAAATGGCAACGAGAGGCATCCGCGACCCTTCGATTAAATCAAACGGACGACACCCCCCGGCTGATCCGTGCGCACAATCCGATCCGGGTGCCGATTTAGAATCCAACGGTCTCTCCCTTTTTCTCCCTCCTTACTCTGGCCAAGCGCGTAGGCACACGCCCAGCGGGCGCCATGGCAAGGGGCAGCAGCGCGCACCGAGGGGGCATGCCGAGCGGAGGCACCGGGGTGACGGAGGTGCCAGGGCGGCTCTCGCCGCTAGAGCGAGCCAACGGTCTGGGCTCAGGCGCTGTCCAGTGGACAGGATACAGGGGAGGGGCGGCACGGCCACCAGAGGGCGACCATGGCCAAGGGGAGGAGTGCTCCCCTGCGCTAGCAGAGGAAGAGGGGTGTCCAGCAGAGCTGGAAGAAGTCGTGGAGGGGGAAGATGTCGTGGATCCAAGGGAGCTTGGATTCGAGGGAGGCTGGGCGCTAGAGGCGCTGAGTGGACCTGAGGCGTGCCACGCAGTGGAAGCGTGGAGTCGGGCGGGAGGCGGAGCACCCGTTCCGGCGAAGAATCCCGGTGGCTAGGAGCGCGATTCCGCCCAGGCGAAGCCG
Organism: Zea mays; assembly: GCF_902167145.1. Classification (NCBI taxonomy): domain Eukaryota; kingdom Viridiplantae; phylum Streptophyta; class Magnoliopsida; order Poales; family Poaceae; genus Zea; species Zea mays. Next base: position 199,865,928 of record NC_050098.1, read on the forward strand.
CGACAAGCATCCGTGTGCGCTTGGCTTCCTCCCGAGTCAATCCCCGAGGGCTGGACGTGGGTGGTGGAGCATGACCCTGGAGAGCAGTGGCCCGACGATGAAAGATCTGTACCGGCGAGGAATCCCTAGTGCCATGGTGACATATCTTGGACCGCTAGACAACCAGATCCTTCCCCCAACATGGTGAAGCCCCAGGGCGAGCAATCGGATCCTGAGCGACGGTATGGACGTGGTTCCATGGCGGACCAACGAGTTCCCCCGCGAGCTTGGTTTATGGGGGGGTCACCCGTGATGACGATGGCTAGGAGAAAAGCGGGCCCGGATTTTTATACCGAGACAGAGTCCGCGTTCAAGGAGTCCATGGCCGAAAATCTCGCCGACGCCGTTGCCCGAGATCCCTGGCGAGTTTGGCGGTGCTCAGCTGCGAGGCACGCGGTCCGTTACGAAGAAGACGCAACTGACATGCCGGGTCCACGGCACAGAGAGGCTTACAAGTGGGACCGCCCGTCGGTGTGAGAGACGGAAGCGCACAGTGGCGCGCGGCCGAGAGGCTGAGCAGTGGCCCCACTTTCCAGGGAGAGCGACCGAGCGCGAGCTGGGATTCCTGGGCCGCACAAGGGATCCGGCCAATGGCTAAGAAAAGTGGACCGAATGGGGAGTAACGGCCCAGCAAACATTTTATTTCTTTTTCTTTTAAAAATTCCTGTTTTATCCCCAAATCAAAGATTCAAACCAAATTCAAATTCTGGTTTTTAATTTATCAGTCTTGCAAAAATTTAATAGAATTCAAAATGTGAATATAGTTCATACTGTTTGCCTTATTTATTTATTTTTCCTCCCATTTTTTTCACTCCTTTGCTCCTATATTTTAATCCTCTAACTAGATTTTTTAAAGTTATGCTTGTTTCACTTATTTGTTTGACTTTTAATGCACAAATAAAATCTCCGAAATGAGGCATAAATTAATTGCTTCATTAGTTAGTTATTCCCTTTAATTATGATTCTTCATATTTCTCATGCTTGGGAGGCAATACATATAAGAAGATCTATCTCGTACCTTTATTGTCCACCATTTGGGTATTACAGCGCGGACCCGTCATCCCGCATGCCACAGCATTCCAAGGTGTCAACTACCATGACGAGCGGAGTCCTCTGGCGCCACACTTGTAAGTGTCACCATGGCCCGCCAACTTCAGGGCAGGGACCTACCCCAAATACAACGGCAGCACTGACCCATCACAGTATATCATGAGCTATCAAGTCGCTGTTGCATCATCCGGAGGGGACGACGCCACAATGGCCAAGTCATTCATCATCGCCCTCGAAGGCCCGGCTCTCACCTGGTACACCATGTTGCCCCCGTTGTCTATCGACTCATGGAGAAGTCTCCGGGACAAATTTCTGCTCAACTTCCAAGGGTACCGCCCAGACACCGATGCCTTGGCTGAATTGTCACTCTGCAAGCAGCTGGAAAGAGAAACTATGCGGGAGTACTACCGCAAGTTTCTGACTCTCAAGTCACAACTGCCTTCGGTTGATGACCAAATCGCCATTCACTACGCCATCAGCGGCCTTCGGGCTGGCGTCCTTTACAACCATTGCATCAGGGATCCACCCAAGAACCTCCAAGAGTTGTATCAGCTATTCGAAAAATATGCCAGATCCGAAGAGCTCCACCAGTGCAAGGTCGGGTCCCAGAGGAAACCCAAAGACCCTCCGCAGTCTAGCCGAACGTGGACGAGACCCTCGCAGTCAGACTCCGGTCGGGACGGTCGCAGTCAGCATCAGGTGCACAACATCGCCAACCAGCACCCCGCTGGTGAGGCCCCTCGCCGCCAAGATTATCCCCCCAGGGCCACGGCAATAGAACTCGTGGTCGGGGCCGAGGACGGGCGCAGCAGCCGCGCAGATTTTACTGTTTGTTTCACGGCGAAGACTGCACGCACCCAACAAGGGACTGCCCTGAAACGAAGGCCACCAGAGACAGGATGTCTCGGGCGCAACCAGCCGACAACCCAAGAGTTGTCGTGCACACATATCAACAACTCCCACAACCATACAACCACGGCCCCGCTCAGCATCCACCTAACCACGCATACCAACACCACCAGGAGGTACAAATCGTACCTCCCCCACTCCCACCTCCACACCCGCAACAGTCAAACATCCACCACCCAAACCACCCCCAAACACCAAAACAAGAAGACTTCGCTGATCAGCCGTATCGCGGAGTCATTCACATGATCACTGGGGGAGTCCAGCGTCGACTTCGACACGAAGCGACAGAAGAGGGACCACTACCGCAGCATCAACCACGTCGCCGTCACCGGTCCAGTCGTGCAGACAAAGTGGTCCCATGTACCATTGACCTTCGACGCCAGAGATGTCGACCTGCGCAGCGCACCCCACATCGACGCCATGGTCATCAACTGCAGCGTGGCAGACATGGTGTACCCGTACAACGCCATAATGGGTCGGGGCTCCATCAACAAGTTTGAGGCAGCCATTCACGGACTTTACCTATGCATGAAAATCCCGGGTCCGCAAGGCGCGATCACAGTCTACGGCAACCAGCAGGCCACGCGTAACATAGAAAGAGACTTCGTTCCAGGGCAAAGGAACGTACACTGCCTCACGGCGCAACGCGAGGTCCCCGAGGCCACCCGCCCAACCGCCAACGAGCATGAAAAAGCACAGCTGCAAAGCAACGATGGGACGAAGATAGTTCCCCTTGACCAGGCAACACCCAAGCAAACGGTCATCATAAGCAAAGACCTTACTTCGCATGACGAGGAGAGACTCATCTCATGTCTTTCCAAAAATAAGGACGTATTCGTCTGGTCCGCCCTCGACCTGGTCGGAGTCAGTCGCACTATTATCGAGCACAGCTTGGGCATCGACCCTTCGGTGAGGCCGAAGAAGCAGAGGCTGCGCAAAATGTCTGATGAGAAGACAGAAGCTGCCAAGGCCGAGGTACACCACCTGCTTGAAGCTAATTTCATCGAACCAGCCGCCTACCCTACATGGCTTGCTAACGTAGTCATGGTGCAAAAGAAGAGCGGCAAGTTGCGTATGTGCATTGATTTCACCAGCCTCAATAAGGCCTGCCCCAAGGATAATTTCCCACTGCCTCGAATCGACAAGATCGTCGATAGCGCGGCCAGGTGCGAAGTCATGTCACTCCTTGACTGCTTCTCCGGCTATCACCAGATATATATGAAGGAGGAAGACAAGGCCAGCACCAGTTTCATAACACCCTTCGGCACATATTGCTTCATCAGAATGCCGGAGGGACTAAAGAACGTTGGGTCCACATTCTCTCGCCTCACCAAAACAGTGCTCGAGAGCCAAGTCGGCAGAAACATATTTACGTATGTGGACGACATCGTCGTCGCCAGCAAAAGCAAAGAGGACCATCTGGCTGACCTCGCAGAAACGTTCGCGAACATGCGGGACGCACGACTTCGCCTAAACCCCGAAAAGTGCGTCTTCGGTGTTCGCCAGGGGAAGATATTGGGCTACCTGGTGTCGCACCGCGGGATCGAAGCCAACCCGACCAAAATCCAGGCCATCATCAACATGACGCCCCCGCAGTCAGCCAGAGACGTCCAACGACTGACAGGCAGATTGGCCGCCCTCAACAGATTCATTTCCAAGTCCGCAGAGCGAAGCCTACCTTTCCTCAAAACGCTACGCGGCGCAAAAGACTTCGCATGGGACCAGAGCAAGCAGCGGCCTTCGCTTCACTAAAGCAGCACCTGTCAGAGCTGGCGATTCTTACAAGCCCCAACCCCTCGCTACCCCTGTTGCTCTACGTTGCAGCTTCGCCACACGCGGTCAGCGCAGCGTTGGTTCAAGAGCAGGACAGAGAGGGCACGACCAGGTAGTGTCCAGTTTATTACGTCTCCGAAGTACTCACGACATCCAAATGCAACATGACAGAACTGGAAAAAATCGCCTACGCAGTCGTTATGGCTTCGCGCAAGTTACGCCATTATTTTGAAGCGTTCAAGGTGTGGGTCACCTCGGACAGGGGACTTGGCGAATTGTTCAGAAATCCAGAGGCATCTGTCCAGATCGCCAAATGGACAGTCGAGCTTTCCGGCTACCATATCACCTTCGAGCCCAGGACAGCCATCAAGTCACAAGTCCTGGCAGACTTCATCATTGATTGGACCGAGGCAATAATGCAGCCAGACACGTCTGCAGAGAAGGTGTGGACCATCCACTGCGATGGTGCATGGTGCCATGCGGGGGCAGGCGCAGCTGCAGTCATTACTTCACCCATAGGGGTCAAGCATAGATATGCAGCACGTCTCAGCTTTGCTTTGGAGTCCGATAGATGCACCAACAATGTAGCAGAGTACGAAGCTGTCATCCTCGGCCTTCGCAAGCTACGAGCACTTGGTGTCACTACCTGCATAATCAGAACAGACTCCAAAGTGGTTGTCGGCCAAGTCGAGAAAGATTACGCGGCAAAGGACCCCGCACTTATGCAGTATCTCGCGGCTGTCCGCAGTCTCGAGAGACAATTCAAGGGCTTTACCTTGCAGCACGTGGACCGAGCCAAGAATGAGGAGGTCGACGCATTGGCCAAGGAAGCCGCCAGAGGCGAGGCCCTGCCCTCCAATGTATTTTACCATGTCATCGGCACGCCAGCCGTCCGCAGCCCAGAGGGCCTCCAAATAACCAACGACACCGAGGGGCACCGCATAGTCAACCTCATCATGACCAAAGACTGACGGGCACCAATAACCCTGTTCCTGCAGGGATACTACCATCCAAGCGATATCAACGAAGCCAAGCGCCTCAAACACCGAAGCCGGGACTTCGCACTCATTGAGGGACAGCTTTACAAGAAGGGGGTCAGTCAACCCATGCTTAAATGCGTCACCGAGACCGAAGGCGTCCAGATCCTGCGCGAAGTCCACAGCGGAACTTGCGGCTCTCATGCGGGGCCTAGGGCCCTAGCTGCCAAGGTGATCCGCCAAGGCTTCTACTGGCCTGCTATGATCTGCGCCGCGAATCGGGTCACAAGGTCGTGCGAAACCTGCCAGAAGTTTTCTCCACGGTCGGGAAACCCTTCGCAATTCACAAAGCTGATTGCCCACACGTGGCCCCTTCAGCGCTGGGGCCTGGACATTGTCGGACCGCTACCCACGGCCCAAGGGAACCTCAAGTTCACCTTCGTCGCTGTCGAGTATTTTACCAAGTGGATCGAGGCGAGGGCATTATCCACGATAACATCGAAGACTACCCAAAAATTCTTCTAGCAAAACATTGTTTGCCGATTCGGAGTCCCATCCGAGCTCACAGTTGACAACGACAAACAATTTGACAGCCAGGACTTCAAAGACTTCTGCTTCTCAATTGGCACCAAGCTTGCCTTCGCCTCAGTATATCACCCACAATCCAACGGCGTCGTGGAGCGCGCCAACGGTAAAATTTTCACAGCCATCAAGAAAATGCTCCTCGACGACAAGAAGGGCAAATGGGCCGACCTGCTACCTGAAGCAGTCTGGGCGCTGAACATGACCGAGTGCCGGGCAACTGGGTTCACTCCTTTCCGCCTGCTATATGGATCGGAGGCCATGACCCTGCAAGAAATAAAACATGGGTCACCACGGACAAGCACTTCAGCCATCCCCGACGTAGACGAACCAACTTCGAAGGACCTCATCGACGGAGACCGTGTCTTCGCCCTGCAGGCCCTCAACAAATACCAAGCTCAAACAAAAGCCTGGCGCGACCACACAGTCGTCCCGAGAGAATTCAACGAAGGAGACCTCATACTCGTTCGGACAACTCGAACAGAGTCACGAGGCAAGCTAGAGCCAAAGTGGGAGGGTCCCTTCAGCGTCAAGACGAAGGCGTCCCCCAGCGCGTACAGGCTAACAACGCCATTAGGCAAAGACTTAGAGCATTCATGGAATATTGACAATCTCCGTAAATTTTTTGTCTGAATCCTCAAGGCTAACATGCCCTTGTAATTCACCAAACAATTTTATTCCGGCCCGCACTCTTTTCCTCCCGGGGGCGAGGTTTTTAATGAGGCGGAGCCATGTAATATAAACGCAAAAATCCCCCGCAAAAAATTAAAACAATGTCGAAAAAGACCGCATCGGCGGTCTTCGGCATTCGACCACATAGAAGTCACCGCGAGGGGCACTGCCGGCCTCCCTCGCGTGCGACACTCCACGCAAAAGTCACCTAAGGGTGCAGCCGGACTAGCACGATAAGTGCGAAGAATCGAAGTCTTTTCCAAAAGACTCTCCGTGCAAAAGTCGCCTAAGGGTGCAGCCGGACTAGCACAATAAGTGCGAAGAATCGAAGTCTTTTCCAAAAGACTCTTCGTGCAAAAGTCGCCTAAGGGTGTAGCCGGATTAGCACAATAAGTGCGAAGAATCGAAGTCTTTTCCAAAAGACTCTCCGTGCAAAAGTCGCCTAAGGGTGCAGCCGAACTAGCACAATAAGTGCGAAAAATCGAAGTCTTTTCCAAAAGACTCTCCGTGCAAAAGTCGCCTAAGGGTGCAGCCGGAATAACAAGCACGAAAAATCAAAGTCTTTTCCAAAAGACTCCGCGCAAAAGTCGCCTACGGGTGCAGCCGGAATACTAGTACGAAAAATTGAAGTCTTTCTCCAAAGAACTCCGCATAGAAGCCTACGGGAACAGCCTGATCAACGAAAGCGTGCAGCTTCGTCACACATAATTATGGTTACACACATACAGCGAGGGAATCACACATTACATCGGCTCAACCTTCGGGATGATACCCATCTCCCTATAGTTGAACAACATTATCCTCAATTCCTCACCCGCAAACAGACTTCGCAGCTCCCCTTCACCCACACTCGCCCCAGCTGGCGAGGACAACAATTCCCGTTTGCCAGTCCCATCCACACAAAGACGACCACCCTCCATCTCACCACGATGACGCCTTTCACCTCGCGACAACTCACCCACTCTCCGCTTCGCCACCGCTCTTTGCCGCCTACGCCCAGCACTCACACCAGGATGAACCTCAGCACCCATCACACGCGGAGGAGTCTCCGCCGCAGCCACATCCAACGCTGCAAAATAATCCAAGTCCTCTTCCGAAGACCCCTCCGTCCACACAATCGAACTCCCAGAATCATCAGACTCAATAAACTTAGACACAGAATCATCAGAATCGCCCTCAGCAACCACGGTCGAAGCCGCCACAAAATTAGCATTGTCAGTAGCGGTTGTGTGCGCAGGCCCAAAACCCTGAACCTGCACAGCAACCGAGGTTTAGTACACACACAGACAAAATTTACAAACTCCCAGCACCTATTTAGCCACCTGTGAAGGCCCGGCCGCGGCCGTGGGGTCTTCGGCTGCCAGCTCAGCCACCACCTTCAAAGCATCTTCGGTCGTCGGCGCAGGGGCCGACACAGGGTCTTCACCGGCCACCGTGGGCACGGGTGCAGCCGAGGAGCCTTCACCGGCATCCAGGGACATCACCGGGTTGACCTCCGCAGCCTCGGGCGGAGCACCGACCGGAGCTCCAAGGTCCTCAACGTCCTCGGCATGCGCCATCTGCAGCAACAGCACTCATTCAGCAAACTACCACACACCCACACACATAACCACACATAAAAAGCAACCTTTACCTGCTCTATCGCCCGGTCGGACCGCTCCCTGACCGCCTCCCGACCATGCAGACCCCACATCCTATCAAAGAGTGTCCCCGTTGACTGCTTCACCACAGGGTCTTCGACCTTATAAATATCACGTTCAAAGTTCTCATCTGATTGATCGAAGACCTCGTAGTACCTGCAGCCCTCGCGGGACAATGCATTCATTGCCCCCTCACAGGTGACGAGGGAGGCGAAGGACATGAAACCCTCCACAATGATCGGGAGCACCAGCAGCTCCTCTGGCAACCATTCGAGGAAGTGAAGGCCTGCTTCTCGGTCGGGTGCTTCGAAGTCAACAGTCCGCGCACCCAGCTCGCGGTACGCGTCCACGAACTGTGCGTGCGTCCGCTCAACTTCCGAGCGCGTCGAGGCCTCGGCCTTGTCCACGCGGCTGCACAAGGCGTTGAACCTTGCCTCCAGCTCCTCGGCGCGTTGACTGGCGAGACTGCTCCCCGCCCACGCCACTTTGGCCTCCGCTCGCACAGCCTGCGCTTCAGCGATGGCCTGATTCGCCTCCCTCCTCTCCTCAGCCAGCTGGCACCGGAGGTCCGTCTTCTCGGCCTCCATGGCGGCAACTTTCTCCGCCAGCCTGCGGTTTTTACTTTTCACAGCCGACTTCTCCCGGACAGCATCCGCATGCTGCGCCCGAAGCCTCTCGACTTCGGCAGCCACGTCCGTAGTCAGGACACCCGACGCCACATGGTCGGCAAAGTCGGCCGCCTGACACAAGCACATGAGACTCAAACCCTCATGAAAACAACAAACACCGAAGTCCAACACAACTTACTTGCTTCAGCTGCTGCGACAGCTGCTGCGACGCCTCCCTCAGCCGCTGGGACATGGAACCCGCCACATCCTTGGCGGCAGCGGCTGACAGAATCTCGCCGCTAGCGCAGAAAGGGGCCCACGGGTCTTGCGCGGCACCCTTCGCTCGGACCACCGCCGTCGGCGACGTGGTTGCCGCCGAAGGCGGGACAACAACCAATTGCCCCTCATCCGACCCTACAACATATCACCGGTCAAAGAACCAGCAAAAAAAACTTACCAACAAAATAATCCTCGACACTAATGTTGGTGCCGAAGTCGGCAACACGTCTCCTCGGCGAAGGCAGCTCCCGTCCTTTCGCGTATCCGCCTGGGGGAGGCTTGGTTCCGCCAAAGGCGGCAGTCTTCGCGCCCGCCGACGCCTTGCTGAGTCTGGGTGCGGCCGGTTTCGCAGCTGGCATCGGCTGGCTACTGCCGGAAGCAGCAGCCTTCGCGCTCCCCTGCGCCCTCTTCGCCTCACGCCTAGGATCTACGATTCTGACGACCGCTCGGCGCTTCTGCGCAGCGTCCTGACGGTCCTTGTTCATCACTGCCGACACAACAGCAACAATATTCCGCCCGTAAGGAAACACCTTCAAGTCACGAGCCATGCGAGACGTAAAGAAGTCTTCGCTAGCCGCGCGGTGGATCAGAACATTCTTGGGCCATCGACCCCCGGTAACCTCCAGCATCCGCGCCGAAGACTCCCGGAGCTCGGGCAAAGACATCCTTCCCCCGAGGGCTGCGCACGTCCCCATCAACTCCATAGCAAAACTATCGGAGACCCCCCAGTCCCCCCACTGCAGTACCTAGTTTTCTCTTCTTAGCGGCCGGGGCAGCCACCTGCGAGGGCTCTTCCTCGGTCACGCCCATCGGTTTTTTCCCACGGCGGTCGGTGGTGTCTTCCCCGGGGTAACCATCGTATGTCAAACGGTTCAATTCGAAGACCCGATTCAATCTATCGTTGGCCCCACAGATATCCCAGCTCCACAGACCCTCTGTCTTCGGCACATAGCGCCCCACGATCCTCGCCGCACCGTCTTCCGCTTCGCGCACGAATGCGGCGGGATCCCGACCATGCAAATCCAACGCGAAGGCTGGACTTCGCACCCGCTGCCCGCCCCGGGAAGGCATCTCGCGAGGGCATACTTCGCCCAGCGCCCAACCATGCGCCAAGGGCCACACCCCATACCCGATAAACTCCTCCACTAAGTCGCGTCCGCTACTCATGCGGGCAGCGCACCGAAGGGCTCCCTCGTCTTCATCATCCTCCGCCACCTCAAACTGCGGGTACGCCACATAATAATGGGAGCACATGACGGCCACGGGGAGTCCTGGATGGTCTTCAACTGCGCCTTCGGAAACGTAAAACCAGAAATCCCACCAGTTGCCCCACTTATTGCGGGCGCAGGGAACCAACTCCACTACTTCCATCGAAGTATTGTCGGTCCTCGGCGTAAACGTGCACGATCCAAACTGTGCAATCTCACGCCCAATTTTCCTCTTTTGCCAATGCAGACAACAATGTTTTGCGAAGACCTCCACAGAGGGCTGACCACCATACGAAGTCGTCGCCCAAACATACTTCGCCAGAGCCACCACAGCATTCGACGTCAGCTGGTGGACCTGGACCTCGAATCTCCGCAGGACCTCCGCCACGAATCGATGTGCAGGCAGACGAAGGCCAGCGGTGAAAAAAGCCTCAAAAATGACCAACTCGCCTTCTGGCTCGGGGACCTCCTCCGCCCCCGGGACGCGCCCCACTCCGCTGCCAAAATATCCAAGCTGCTGCATATCCTGAACGCGGACCGAGGAAATCCGCGACACGACAAACTCCACTGTATCACCAGGATGTAACGCCTCCGCCGCCATGTTGCTCAAAGTGTCCTCGGACGATGCGCCGGCCGGCGGTGTATTTGGAGCAGATGAGGAAGAGGACGGTATGGCTACGTACCGTCGGCGGCGGCGGGCGGTCTGCTTGATGCGGGCCAGATCTCCGACGAGCAGGAGCAAGGAGGGCAGGCGAGCGAACGAACAGTTTCAAATGGAGGCTAGGGTTTTGCGGCGCGCAAAAAGAGTACCTGACCCGCGCCGCCCCGCCCCCTTTTTATACACAGGACGCGACGCTTCGGAAAACCCGCAGTCCAACAGTACCGCGTCCATCAACGGTCACATCAAAAACCCCCGCGGAACCACTTCGAGCGAGGGCAGCGTCTCCACCATCTAGCGACGTCTTCGGCACCAGATGACTTAGTCGAACTGGTCCCTCGGAGGGCAAATGTTGGGGCGAAGGCGGAGACGCTACCTTTCGTAATATTAGTTATCTGTTGGGGAGAAGGCGAAAACGCTACCCTTCGCTCGAGGCCTTCGCCAATCTCGCTGCACCAACGGAGGCGAAACGACCGGCGGGTTCCACCCTTCGTCCACTACACTACAAGACGAAGGCCTACGACGAGGTCGCCCACGTCCCGCGTCCTCGTCGAACACGAAGGCCCACGTGGAATTCGGCCCATTGTAACAGGCCCCACACGGCTAAGTGTATTACGGGCCTGATTTGTAATGGCTTTTCTGTAATGACAGTCTGTAATCCCACTTTATGGGAATATTCTAGGGATAGTCTAGGCGCCTGAGGGCACATGCGTCCTTACTCCAAGACGCTAGGCACTCAGGCACCTATAAATACCCCCGTACAGTGCCCTTGAGAGGCTGGAGGAACATAGCTATTGCCATCTCGAGTCAAAACCTTGTTTACGTTGTTTTCATTCCTCCGTTGGATCAACTTGCCCAGGAGAGCGAGTTCCAACATTATCCATACAAAAGGTAAGGACAACATGATAATTATGGGCTTTTAGTCTCTTTTAGCACCTATGTGAAGGACTAAAGACTAAATCATTTTAGTCCATATTTTAGTCCTAGTGTTTGGCAAAAAAAGGACTAAATGGGACTAAAAACTAGAGACTAATATTTAGTCTCTCTAACCAAACACCCCCTAAAATAGAGGGATTAATCTTTAGCAAATGGGGCCTAAGTGATTGGGAGGGCATAGATATTCAGTCAACCAGATAATTTCTTTCATAGGAGTGGCAGTAGTTCTTGTGTTCTTTCATCTCGCCGTTTTTTCTGATTTAAATTGCAGGGGACTACATGGTTAAATCATGTACCGAGTACAATAGATACGGGAAGTGGGTAGCTTGATTAAGTTCTTTAATTTTCGTTGCGACTTTCTATCAAAACATTTATTAGTGTGACGAATTGACCGGTTTCATTCTTCACTGAACCCTTCAGGCTTCAGCTTTCTGAACGGCAGACCAACACATATCCTTCATTTTAGTGGAGGCAAATTAATTACTGTATCACTACAAAAAAAAACAATCGAAAACTATACGCTCCGTTACCAAAGTTTCGTGAACAGTAGAATGCTATCTCTAACAAAATCATTCTAGTTTGGCAGAACAGGATATCACTATACTCATTCAACAGTACCATTAGTCCATTACAAACCAAAGAAGGAACCCAGAAAAGACTGAGGCATCTCTTCTTCAAGAACTGGTTTAATCTTACACTCGACAAGAATGCTGCAGTGTCTTTTGAGTTCCTTCAAAAAGGTCTAGCAAAAGTGTCTCCAGATCCTCCGCCCTGTACTTTACATAACGATCTCGATGCCTTGAGCCATCAAGAAAGCCTGAATATCTTCCCACGAAGGTCCTATAGGCCTGTATAACTTTCAGTGATATTGAAATCCGGACGTCGTCGCGAAGTTGGTCATCTGGGACAGACCATGCTGTCTGAACTCGGTAAACCTCTTCAAAGGACAGATTGAAATTTTTTATCTTCTCCCTGATGGTTTTGCGAGAAGCAGCATCACCAGAAGCACACAAGCCATCATCACTGAGGTAAGAGAGAACATTATTCCATGATGCCCTCTCATATCTCATAGCTTGCTGCTGAAATTTCCTGTTATGAATCCGGATCCAGTCATCACCAAGAAAGCTTTTGAGATCCGAGTTCTTCACTTTCTGAACCATGTAGTGGGTGTTGTTCAACATGAAGATGTTCTGCAGTCGATCATCTCGGTACAATCTAGACCCAGCTTCAAGATTTGCCTCCAAAACTGCAGTAACAGACTGTAGATGCAAAGCTGTTGCCGTGAAATTAGGATATGTATTTGCCATCAACTGAATATCAGAAGTCAGGCATCTTCGATCCGTGTCCTTGAGAAGTGAATCAAGAGGTTTGCTGTATGCAGTGAGAGCCTTTATGTAGTTCATAACATACTTTGTAAGTGGATGCACTTCTCCACGAGCTACTGCATTGGATGAAGTGTATGATTGGATGGCACACTTGAATTCTGCAAATGTCTTCCTTGCAGATTCTCCCAGTTGCAGTAGTGCTTCATGATACTCATTCAGGATCATATCACCGTACTTTGGTTCAAACAAGGATTCAACTTCAGGGAGAAGATCATCCAGGACCTCATACATATCAAGCAATCGAAAAAGCTTTTCTGTTTTGGGGGGTCCAATTGCTACAGATACATAAAAGCTCAGAAGTTGTACAACTGAGTTGAATGAAATCTCAGAGAAGCACAAGTCAGCAGTTGAATCTGTAAGTTCACTAAAGACATGGTTGCTAAGCCGTTTCTCACTTACAAGATATACTCGAATAAAACCACGCATTGCCCGGTTCCATCTCTTTATTAATGAATTCAACTTATTCCAGCTTGTGTTCATAAGCTCCTCTATACTGAGTTTTTCCAGACGAAGAGACCCAAAGTACTCATCTATTGCAGTCTGCCGTGAGTTTATATAAGCCTGTAAACACTCCTTATCATAGCCATTCAGGAACATGAATTTAGCAATGGACTTGACAGCAGAGAGTGCACCGGGTTGAATTAAATCAGGCACAAAATATTCTGGTCCTCCACTGATATCATTCGGTGTTGCCTTCCCATCCGATGGTTCCTCACTAAATGAACTGCTTGAAAAGTCTTCCACACTACCATCCTCTGTAGAGCGAAAAGAGAGAACCTCCTGTTCTAATGGTTGTTTGAAATGTGTAAGGAGATAAATAAATTCCTCTTCAAGTCTTGCCATTGCCATTTCAGAAATTTCATATGCATACACAGTGAGTTCATCCAGTTGTTTGGCTTCCCCACCAGGGTCTAAGGTCCTTAACTTTTCAGATAGTTGTTTGATTTTGCGCAGCACTTCCAAGTACTCAAATGAGTCCTGTGGGTCATGGACGTGCATGGAGTTGTCAAAATCCAAACTAAGAATCTTCTTTCTCAAGGCCTTAAGCGCTTGTTTAATATCACATATCTTATTATCTTCTCCCAGAGTGATGTTTGAATACTGCTTTACTAACTCTGCGGCCATCATATTATGAACCTTCCCTGCATCATATTTAACACAAAGATCAGGTCTAACTCCAACGTTTCAAAGTTGAGACTTCAATTTGGGAAAGCTAGTTACCCAAAGAAGTAAAGATAATGAAAACCATATCATACCAAATAGATGGAAATCGATGATTAAGCATCAATTTGCGAAAATCAAGCATACGATGCTAAAACAGAAAACTCTGAAACTTTCAAACACAATCATGTAAATAGCAGAGGGAAACAGAAACTGGAAAAAAAAACTAGATAAAGCTAGCATCACAATTCACAATTAAAGGTGATAGGGACTAGAGCAAATAAACACTAGTTACATCTCTTCTTTATTTTTTTCTTAAGAAAAAGAGTGGAGAAGTTTGATCATATAATATTCCACCAGCCCGATGGCTTATTAATCTAATTTGCTCTTGTTGAACAGCAGAAACAGGGCAGGTCCTCTTATTTACAAGAACATCTCATGATCTCAATATGTGGAGCGGGTAATACCCACGGAGGGATAGTAATGTTTAGCAGATGAACTTAGCGGTTCTCATATTAGTCAACTGGGAGATAATTGTCATAGCAGCTAGAGTCTAAGAACACTTGTTGGGGAAAAAGGTCCACACGAACAGGGGAAAAAACTCAGATAATTTCACCACCATAAATATCTATTAAAGCGAAACCAAACTGGAGCAAAAGCTAACTGACACTCGAAAGCAAACTATGCAAGAAACCTTTACAGAGCAAGGAGATACTCACCACCGGCACCGAAGAGCTGCTGCGCTTCGCCCACTCCGGCGGTCGCCCACGTTACCGCCGATCCCAGATTCAGAACTCGCCCAGGAGACAAGAGCGAGGAAAGAGGCTCGCAGGGGAAGAGAAAGAGAGGCCCAAACCCCAAAGTACAAAAGGGAGAAAAAGAACTGAATACGATTATTGCGGTGTGGTTGTCAGGTCACTGGAGGTGTGTGGAACAGTACAAGTCAAGTCAACCGAGGGAAGCGATGGCGACGGGAGGGAGGGGAGGACACCGGTGGGGAGATGGGGATGGTCAGCGGACGCAATTGGAACGGGATGCCGTGGTGCCGGGTCTGTCGCTCGATCGTCCTGTAGCTGCCCGTCGCCGTCCGTCCCTCTCCCCGACGGAGTCAAGGACGACAGGCTGCGGCATTCCGTTCCAACGGGAAACGCGACCGTTCCGCGGAAACAGAGGGCGTCAGAGCGAGCTTTCGCACTTGGCTTTGGCCCCGTTTGTTTTGGCTTCTGGCAGCTTCTGGCCACTAAAAGCTGCTGCGGACTGTCAAACGCTTAGCTTTTCAGCCAGCTTTTATAAAATTTATTGGGGCAAAAACCATCCAAAATCAACATAAACACATAATCGGTTGAGCCGTTGTAATAGTAGGAATCTGTCACTTTCTAGATCCTGAGCCATATGAACAACTTTATCTTCCTCCACACGTAATCGTAATGATACTCAGATTCTCCTCACAGCCAAATTCTCCCTACAGCCAAATTTTCAGAAAAGCTGGTCAGAAAAAAGCTGAACCAAACATGCCTTTTGTTTGTTCCGGTTTTTCTAGCTTCTGCACCAGAGCTGTAGTGCTGTACAGACTCTCAAACAATCAGTTTTTTAGTTTGTTTCTACGAGAATCATTTTCGTTAATATCATTATAATTAATATAAACACAGAATCGGTCGAATCGTTGTGATAGAAAAAAAACATCACTTTTATATCTTAAATTCTATAATTTTTTTATTTTTCTCTATAATTAATCTTTATAATATTTAGATTCTCTTCGCAACTAGATTCTTAAAAAAACATATAAAATAGTTGAATCAAACAGATCCTTGTGTACTGTGGACTTGTGGACAAGATGAGTGGAGTTTGGCTTGACTACCGCCACTGACTCCCAGCGTGGTAAGCAAATTAAAAAAAATATACATTATAGTTTTCTAGGTCTCAATACATCTCATTATCTCAAGTAACTAAATAAATATAAAAATATACTTATATTATTTTCCTATTAAAACGACGATGCTAATTCTCGCATTAGGAAAAAAAATCTTAAATAGTTTCATGATAATCATAAATAACGTGTCTTGATTTAGCACCGATCTATTATAACTTATTAAAAAAATTATGTATCATTGACGTTATAAAAATATATAAAACAATCAACTTATTTTACATTAAAAAACTCGACCGGGGAGAGAAAAATCGTTCTCCCGGTATTATATTAAGAAAAGATCTAAACACGGTTTCGATCGACAAAATCCCCGAACCTTGACCCTTCAACACTAGCGGGTCGTTGCGCCTACTCTGCAACGACCTAGCTGGAGAGTGATGCGCGGGACGCAACCCAAATGACACACAACGAGTGGATTTTGTTAATAAAGGCTAAAATTCGCCTCCGAGAGAGATGGAACCCGAGAGAGGTGCTACTCAAAAGCTTTAACCATTACATTAGAGGCCCTTTCACACTAATTTTGCATCTATACTAACCACTTCTGACATTACAAAGGCAATTCAAAATACCCCTTATATTTTTATATAAATTTCTTACATCCATCATTGTTTAAAAAAGTAGTTCAAAATAACCCCCATAAGCCTGCATCTAAAATACTTAATTTGACCCTTATGAAATACACTTTAAAATAATCTTCTAATGTTCTGTCTAATTTACTCAAGTTTACACAATTTAAATAATCATGTAATTTAGATGATGACCCTGGAGGTGCGGGCGAGCGACGGTGCTCCCTTCGTGCGGCAGTGGCGGTTCCCCAAGGAGCGAGCGGCGATGATGACCTTAAAAGTCGCCTAGAGGGGGGTTAATAGGCGAAACCTGAAATTTACAAACTTAAACTCACACTAAAGGTCGGGGTTAGAGTTAGAATTAAATTCAAGTCCGAAAGATTATTTCTCTTGCTAGGAGTTGCTCAAAGAGTGCGGATGACGTATGAGAGCAAGCTCAAATTAATACTGGCAAGGAAATGTTAGAGAGAGGAAAGAGGGCAAACAAATCAAGCGAGTAGACACAGTGATTTGTGAAAGGGAAGTGTGCCTTTGGGCCATTTCTAAGTATTTTGGTGATTTAGTGCCCAACAC
The DNA here is from genome assembly GCF_902167145.1 of Zea mays. Classification (NCBI taxonomy): domain Eukaryota; kingdom Viridiplantae; phylum Streptophyta; class Magnoliopsida; order Poales; family Poaceae; genus Zea; species Zea mays. The sequence goes on from NC_050098.1 coordinate 199,882,871, forward strand.
AAGTGCCTAAGTGTAAAATAGTGGACAAAGTACAAATCAAGGATAAAGGTATATTTCTCAAACTTAGTACATTGTTTTATGGACTAATGTATTGTGTCTAAGTGCTGGAAACAGGAAAAAACCAATTCAAAATGTCTTGGCTCGAGCAGCCAAGACTCTGCTGAGTCTGGGCTCTCAGGCTGTCAACGGTCGACTGCGCCATTTTTGGAAGGAAATCGGGCACCGGACAGTGTCCGGTGTGCACCGGACAGTGTCCGGTGTGCACCGGACTGTCCGGTGCGCCAGTCGACAGAAGGCAAGATCAGCCTTCCTAGAATGCTCTCAACGGCTCCTAGCTTCCTTGGGGCTATAAAAGGGACCCCTAGGCGCATGGAGGAGTACACCAAGCATTCCTACAACATTCCTAAGCACCAAGACCTCGATTCCGCGCATTTGTTTCATTGTGATAGCATATAGAGCTCTAGTGGAGTTGTGAACTCATTGAGTTGTGTTGCGAGCTCTTGTTGCAACTTGTGTGCGTGTTGACACTCTGATTCTTGTGTCTTGTGTGCGTTGCTAATCCTCCCTTGCTCTGTGCTTCTTTGTGAACTTCAAGTGTAAGGGCGAGAGGCTCCAAGTTGTGAAGATTCCTCGCAAACGGGATTAAGAAAAGCAAGCAAAACACCGTGGTATTCAAGTGGTCTTTGGACCGCTTGAGAGGGGTTGATTGCAACCCTCGTCCGTTGGGACGCCACAACGTGGAGTAGGCAAGCGTTGGTCTTGGCCAAACCACGTGATAACCACCGTGCCATCTCTGTGATTGATTTCTTGTGGTTATTGTGTTTTGTTGAGACTCCTCTCTAGCCACTTGGCATTTACTGTGCTAACGCTTAACCAAGTTTTTGTGGCTTAAGTTTTCAAGTTTCACAGGATCACCTATTCACCCCCCCTCTAGGTGCTCTCAATTGGTATCAAAGCCGTTCTCTTCACAAAGGGACTAACCGCCCGAAGAGATGGATCCTAAGGGGAAGGGTATCGTGATCAATGATAAAGAGAAGGAATCTTTCGTCAACGAGCCGAAGGATGACAAGCCTACCGACTCTGGCTCGGGCTATAGACGGAAAGATGGGAAGAAGAAGAAGTCAAGGCGCATCAAGGAGATTGTCTACTACGACGACATCGACGAGTCATCTTCTTCCCAAAAGGACGACGACCACAACGACTACGAGAGAAGGAAACCGGTTAATTCGAACTTTTCTTTTGACTACTCTCGTATTCCGCAAAGTACAAATACTCATTTTCTCTCCATTCCACTTGGCAAACCTCCTCACTTTGATGGAGAGGACTACGGATTTTGGAGCCACAAAATGCGTAGTCACCTGTTCTCTCTCCATCCGAGCATATGGGAGATTGTGGAAAGTGGAATGAAGTTCGATAGCTCGGATAGTCCTATTTTCATTAATGAACAAATTCATAGAAATGCACAAGCCACTACTGTGTTGTTAGCCTCTTTGTGCAGGGACGAGTACCATAAAGTGAGCGGCTTGGACAATGCCAAGCAGATCTGGGACACCCTCAAGATTTCTCATGAGGGGAACGACGTCACCTTGCTCACCAAGATGGAGTTGGTGGAGGGCGAGCTTGGACGATTCGCGATGATAAGGGGCGAGGAGCCAACCCAAACATACAACCGGCTCAAGACCCTTATCAACAAAATAAGGAGCTACGGAAGCACGCGATGGATGGACCACGACGTCGTCCGACTGATGCTAAGGTCCTTTACCATTCTTGATCCTCATTTGGTGAATAATATTCGTGAGAATCCCAGGTACACCAAAATGTCGCCCGAAGAAGTCCTTGGAAAATTCGTAAGCGGGCGGATGATGATCAAGGAGGCGAGGTACGTGGACGACGCGTTGAACGGTCCAATCCATGAGCCTCAACCCATTGCTCTCAAGGCAACAAGGAGCAAGGAGGCGTTACCTAGCAAGGTAGCGCAAGTTGAGGCGGTAGGGCTAAATGATGAAGAAATGGCCCTCATCATCAAGCGCTTCAAGACGGCGCTTAAGGGTCACAAGGGACAGCCAAGCAAGACCAAGACAAAGGGGAAGCGCTCATGCTTCAAATGTGGTAAGCTTGGTCATTTTATTGCTAACTGTCCTGATAATGATAGTGATCAGGATCAAGGGAACAAGAGGGAGAAGAAGAAGAACTATAAGAAGGCAAAGGGCGAGGCACATCTTGGCAAGGAGTGGGATTCGGATTGCTCCTCGTCCGACTCCGACAATGAAGGACTCGCCGCCACTGCCTTCAACAAGTCATCCCTCTTCCCCAACGAGCATCACACATGCCTTATGGCAAGGGAGAAGAAAGTATGTACTCGAAACTCTACTTATGCTTCTTCAAGTGAGGACGAATCTAGTGATGAGGATGAAATAGATTATTCATGTTTATTTAAGGGCCTAGATAGAACCAAGGTAGATAAAATTAATGAATTGATTGATGCCTTGAATGATAAGAATAGGCTTTTAGAAAAACAAGAGGACTTGTTGTATGAAGAACATGACAAATTTGTAGAAGCACAAAAATCTCATGCCTTAGAAGTTAAGAGAAATGAAATGCTTTCTTGTGAATTATCTTCTTGCCATGAGATAATTTATAGCTTAAGAAGCATTAATGATGATTTGAATGCTAAGTTAGAAATAGCTAGTAAATCAACAACTTGTGTAGAAAATGTTGTTATTTGCAATAGATGTAAAGATTTTGATATTGATGCTTGTAGTGAACACATAGCTTCTATTGCAAAGTTAAATGATGAAATGGCTAGTCTTAATGCCCAACTTAAGACTAGCAAAAGTGATTTTGATAAACTAAAATTTGCTAGGGATGCCTACACGGTTGGTAGACACCCCTCAATTAAGGATGGGCTTGGCTTCAAGAGGGAAGCCAAGAACTTAACAAGCCATAAGGCTCTCATCTCCGCCAAGGAGAAAGGGAAGGCCCCTATGGCAAGTAGTACTAAAAAGAACCATGCTTTTATGTACAATGATAGAAGACAGTCTCATAGGAGTTGTAATGCTTTTGATTCACATGCCTATGATTCTTATGCTACGTTTGCTCCCAGTTCTTCCTATATGCATGGTAGAGATATGCCTAGGAAAAATATTCATCATGTGCCTAGAAATAATATTGTTCATGTTCCTAGAAAAGTTATGAATGGTCCCTCTACAATTTATCATGCTTTAAATGCTTCCTTTACTATTTGTAGAAAGGATAGGAAGATAGTTGCTAGGAAATTAGGGGCAAAATGCAAGGGTGATAAAAATTGCATTTGGGTCCCTAAGACAATTGTGACTAACCTTGTAGGACCCAACAAGAGTTGGGTACCTAAGACCCAAGCCTAAATTTGCCTTGCAGGTTTATGCATCCGGGGGTTCAAGCTGGATTATCGACAGCGGATGCACGAACCACATGACGGGGAAAAGAGGATGTTCTCTTCCTACGTCAAAAACAAGGATTCCCAAGATTCAATCATATTCGGTGATGGGAACCAAGGCAAGGTGAAAGGCTTAGGCAAGATTGCAATATCAAATAAACACTCTATCTCTAATGTGTTTTTAGTTGAGTCTCTTGGATATAATTTACTATCTGTTAGTCAATTATGTAATATGGGATATAATTGTCTATTTACAAATATAGAGGTGTCTGTCTTTAGAAGAAGTGATGGTTCATTAGCTTTTAAGGGTGTATTATACGACAAACTTTATTTAGTTGATTTTGCAAAAGAGGAGGCCGGTCTAGATGCATGCTTAATTGCTAAGACTAGCATGGGCTGGATGTGGCATCGCCGCTTAGCACATGTGGGGATGAAGAACCTTCACAAGCTTCTAAAGGGAGAACACGTGATAGGTTTGACTAACGTGCAATTCAAAAAAGATAGACCTTGTGCAGCTTGTCAAGCAGGTAAACAAGTGGGAGGAGCACATCACAACAAGAATGTGATGACCACTTCAAGACCTCTGGAGCTGCTGCATATGGACCTCTTCAGACCCGTCGCCTATCTGAGCATAGGAGGAAGTAAGTATGGTCTAGTTATTGTTGATGACTTTTCCCGCTTCACTTGGGTGTTCTTTTTGCAGGATAAGTCTGAAACCCAAGGGACCCTCAAGCGCTTCCTAAGGAGAGCTCAAAATGAGTTTGAGCTCAAGGTGAAGAAGATAAGAAGCGACAATGGGTCCGAGTTCAAGAACCTTCAAGTGGAGGAGTTCCTTGAGGAGGAGGGGATCAAGCACGAGTTCTCCGCTCCCTACACACCTCAGCAAAATGGTGTGGTAGAGAGGAAGAACAGGACGCTCATTGATATGGCGAGGACTATGCTTGGAGAATTCAAGACCCTCGAGCGTTTTTGGTCGGAAGCCGTGAACACGGCTTGCCACGCCATCAACAGGGTCTACCGTCACCGCCTCCTCAAAAAGACTTCATATGAGCTGCTAACTGGTAACAAACCCAATGTGTCTTATTTTCGTGTATTTGGGAGCAAGTGTTATATTCTTGTGAAGAGAGGTAGAACTTCTAAATTTGCTCCCAAAGTTGTAGAAGGGTTTTTATTAGGTTATGACTCAAATACAAAGGCGTATAGGGTCTTCAACAAATCATCGGGTTTGGTTGAAGTCTCTAGCGACGTTGTATTCGATGAGACTAATGGCTCTCCAAGAGAGCAAGTTGTTGATCTTGATGATGTAGATGATGTAGATGTTCCAACGGCCGCGATACGCACCATGGCGATTGGAGATGTGCGGCCTCAGGAACAATTGGAGCAAGATCAACCGTCTTCCTCAACTATGGTGCATCCCCCAACCCAAGATGACGAACAGGTACCTCAGGTGGAGGCGCATGATCAAGGGGGAGCACAGGTTGATCAAGTTGAAGAGGAAGAAGCACCTCAGGCACCTCCAACCCAAGTTCGAGCGACGATCCAAAGGGATCATCCCGTCGACCAAATATTGGGTGATATTAGCAAGGGAGTAACTACTCGATCTCGATTAGTTAATTTTTGTGAGCATTACTCCTTTGTTTCTTCTATTGAGCCTTTCAGGGTAGAAGAGGCCTTGCTAGATCCGGACTGGGTGTTGGCCATGCAGGAGGAACTCAACAACTTCAAGCGCAATGAAGTTTGGACACTGGTGCCTCGTCCCAAGCAAAATGTTGTGGGAACCAAATGGGTATTTCGCAACAAACAGGACGAGCACGGGGTGGTGACGAGGAACAAGGCTCGACTTGTGGCAAAAGGTTATGCCCAAGTCGCAGGTTTGGACTTTGAGGAGACGTTCGCTCCTGTGGCTAGGCTAGAATCAATTCGTATATTGCTAGCATATGCCGCTCACCATTCTTTCAGGTTGTACCAAATGGATGTGAAGAGCGCTTTCCTCAACGGGCCGATCAAGGAGGAGGTGTATGTGGAGCAACCCCCTGGCTTCGAGGATGAACGGTACCCCGACCACGTGTGTAAGCTCTCTAAGGCGCTCTATGGACTTAAGCAAGCCCCAAGAGCATGGTATGAATGCCTTAGAGACTTTTTAATTGCTAATGCTTTCAAGGTTGGGAAAGCCGATCCAACTCTTTTCACTAAGACTTGCGATGGCGATCTTTTTGTGTGCCAAATTTATGTCGATGACATAATATTTGGTTCTACTAACCAAAAGTCTTGTGAAGAGTTTAGCAGGGTGATGACGCAAAAATTCGAGATGTCGATGATGGGCGAGTTGAACTACTTCCTTGGGTTCCAAGTGAAGCAACTCAAGGACGGCACTTTCATCTCCCAAACAAAGTACACGCAAGACTTGCTAAAGCGGTTTGGGATGAAGGACGCCAAGCCCGCAAAGACTCCGATGGGAACCGACGGACACACCGACCTCAACAAAGGAGGTAAGTCCGTTGATCAAAAAGCATACCGGTCTATGATAGGGTCTTTACTTTATTTGTGTGCTAGTAGACCGGATATTATGCTTAGCGTATGCATGTGTGCTAGATTTCAATCCGATCCTAAGGAGTGTCACTTAGTGGCTGTGAAGCAAATTCTTCGATATTTAGTAGCTACGCCTTGCTTCGGGATCTGGTATCCAAAGGGGTCTAACTTTGACTTGATTGGGTACTCAGATTCCGACTATGCTGGATGTAAGGTCGATAGGAAGAGTACATCAGGGACGTGCCAATTCTTAGGAAGGTCCCTGGTGTCGTGGAACTCTAAGAAACAAACTTCCGTTGCCCTATCCACCGCTGAGGCCGAGTATGTTGCCGCAGGACAGTGTTGCGCGCAACTACTTTGGATGAGGCAAACCCTCAGGGACTTTGGCTACAATCTGAGCAAAGTCCCACTCCTATGTGATAATGAGAGTGCTATCCGAATAGCGGAAAATCCTGTTGAGCACAGCCGCACAAAGCACATTGACATCCGGCATCACTTTTTGAGAGACCACCAGCAAAAGGGAGATATCGAAGTGTTTCATGTTAGCACCGAGAACCAGCTAGCCGATATCTTCACTAAGCCTTTAGATGAAAAGACCTTTTGCAGGCTGCGTAGTGAGCTAAATGTCCTAGATTCGTGGAACTTAGATTGATTTATAGCATACATGTATTTATGCCTTTGATCATGCATTTTGTTGCTTACTTGTGGTGCTCAAGTTGTACAAACACTCCCTGGACCTCACAAGTCCTTTTTGCAAGTGATGCACATATTTAGGGGGAGCTGTGCTACAACTTGACCCTTTGAGACTAATCGTTTGCTTGAGTTTGCGTGATTTAGTCTCAAAGGAGGTTTGAAAGGGAAAGGTGGACTTGGACCATGAAAGACTTCCACTGCACTCCGATGAGAGGGTAACTTATTCCAAGTTCATCTCATGTACTCTTATTGCCTTTGTATTCTCATTTGAAGATTTTGGTGAGGCAATGGGGTTAAAGGGCCAAGATTGATCCCGTTTTGGTGCTTGATGCCAAAGAGGGAGAAAATAAAGGCCAAAGCGATAAATGGATCAGCTACCACTTGAGAGTTTTTGAAAATGAAAATAGTAAAATAGAGCTTTTGGTTTGTCAAAACTCTTTTATTGTCTCTCTTGTCAAAAGTTGGCTTCTTGTGGGGAGAAATGTTGATTATGGGAAAAAGGGAGCTTTTGGTTTGTCAAAACTCTTTTATTGTCTCTCTTGTTAAAAGTTGGCTTCTTGTGGGGAGAAATGTTGATTATGGGAAAAAGGGGGAGTTTTTGAAATCTTGAATTAATTTCTCTTGTAATGACTCTCTTTATGTTTTAACAAGTATGTTTGACTTAGAGATAGAAATTTGGGTTTGATTTGCAAAAACAAATCAAGTGGTGGCAAATGATGATCCATATATGTCAAAATTGAATCAAAACAATTTTTGGGTTCTTATTTGAATTGATTTTGTACTTGTTCTACTTGCTTTATGTTGTGTTGGCATAAATCACCAAAAAGGGGGAGATTGAAAGGGAAGTGTGCCTTTGGGCCATTTCTAAGTATTTTGGTGATTTAGTGCCCAACACAAGTGCCTAAGTGTAAAATAGTGGACAAAGTACAAATCAAGGATAAAGGTATATTTCTCAAACTTAGTACATTGTTTTATGGACTAATGTATTGTGTCTAAGTGCTGGAAACAGGAAAAAACCAATTCAAAATGTCTTGGCTCGAGCAGCCAAGACTCTGCTGAGTCTGGGAGCACCGGACTGTCCGGTGGTGCACCGGACAGTGTCCGGTGCGCCAGGCTGGTTCGAGCGAAGTGGCCGCTCTCGGGAATTCACCGGCGACGTACGGCTATAATTCACCGGACTGTCCGGTGTGCACCAGACTGTCCGGTGAGCCAACGGTCGACCGGGCCAACGGTGGGCCGCGCAATCTACGTGGGACACGTGGCCGAGCCAACGGCTAGAAGGGGGCACCGGACTGTCCGGTGTGCACCGGACATGTCCGGTGCGCCAACGGCTCTCAGGCTGTCAACGGTCGACTGCGCCATTTTTGGAAGGAAATCGGGCACCGGACTGTCCGGTGCGCCAGTCGACAGAAGGCAAGATCAGCCTTCCTAGAATGCTCTCAACGGCTCCTAGCTTCCTTGGGGCTATAAAAGGGACCCCTAGGCGCATGGAGGAGTACACCAAGCATTCCTACAACATTCCTAAGCACCAAGACCTCGATTCCGCGCATTTGTTTCATTGTGATAGCATATAGAGCTCTAGTGGAGTTGTGAACTCATTGAGTTGTGTTGCGAGCTCTTGTTGCGACTTGTGTGCGTGTTGACACTCTGATTCTTGTGTCTTGTGTGCGTTGCTAATCCTCCCTTGCTCTGTGCTTCTTTGTGAACTTCAAGTGTAAGGGCGAGAGGCTCCAAGTTGTGAAGATTCCTCGCAAACGGGATTGAGAAAAGCAAGCAAAACACCGTGGTATTCAAGTGGGTCTTTGGACCGCTTGAGAGGGGTTGATTGCAACCCTCGTCCGTTGGGACGCCACAACGTGGAGTAGGCAAGCGTTGGTCTTGGCCGAACCACGGGATAACCACCGTGCCATCTCTGTGATTGATTTCTTGTGGTTATTGTGTTTTGTTGAGACTCCTCTCTAGCCACTTGGCATTTACTGTGCTAACGCTTAACCAAGTTTTTGTGGCTTAAGTTTTCAAGTTTCACAGGATCACCTATTCACCCCCCCCTCTAGGTGCTCTCAATTTGTTTTACCGAGGATCGGTTCTAAAGAACCTAGTCCCCGTTGAGGAGGCCACAAAGGCCGGGTCTATTTCAACCCTTTCTCTCTCAAACGGTCACTTAGACCGAGTGAGCCTTTTCCTTAATCTCACGGGTCACTAAGACCCTGCAAGGACCACCACACACTTGGTGTCTCTTGCTTCGCTTACAAGCACTTAGAAAAGAAGTGAGGAAGGAAGAAAGGCAATCCAAGCGACAAGAACGCAAATGAACACAAACACACACTCTCTCAAGTCACTAAGTGGTTGAGATGAATTTGGGACTTGGAGAGGGTTTAATCTTTGGACCTGTGTCTTGGAGTGAATGCTCTAGCTCTTGTATTGAATGTGATCTTCAGAAAACTTGGATATCAATAAATGAGGTGGTTGGGGGTATTTATAGCCACCAACCACTTCCTAGCCGTTGGCAAGGGCTGCTGGCGATGGGCGCACCGGACAGTCCGGTGCGCCACCGGACAACCATTGTGCACTGTACGGTGCATGCCACGTCAGCGCAATCGTTAGGGTTTGGAGTAGTTAACTGTTGGAGTCGCTAGTCGTCTTGCTGCACCGGACAGTCCGGTGCCCTCTGACTTCTGTCGTGACACTGTAGCGCACTGTAGCTCTGCACAATCGACCGTTGGCGCGCAGGGAGCCGTTGCTTCGCTGGCTCACCGGACAGTCCGGTGGCACACCAGACAGTTCGGTGAATTATAGCGGAGGCTGCCCTGAAATTCCCGAGAGTGGCTGGTTTGGAGTTGTATGGGCCTGGTGCATCGGACAGTGTCCGGTGCGCCAAAAATCAGCACACTCAAGTCCTTTTTGCTCCAAATAAATTGTGTCCCCTAACTGAATTATTTCTTGGTTTGTGTTGAACCTTATGCACCTGTAATAGATGATATCTAGACAAACTAGTTAGTCCATATAGTTTGTGTTGGATGTCAACCACCAAAATCGATTATAAGAAATAGTTAACCCTATTTCCATTTAAATGACCCTGGAGGCGCGAGCGTCGGCCGTGGCCCAGGGAGCCACGAGCGGCTAGAGGCTCGAGCAGCGGCGACGACCAAAGGTTCGCGCGACAACGGAGGTTCCCTGAACGCGCCCGACAGCGACGGGCCCATCTGGCAATCGCGCAAGGCTGGACCGTCTCTGGCGGCGGTGGCCACACGAGGCGCGGGTGGCTCCGGCAACGTCGGCGGTCGCGCAAGGAGCGGGCTGCGAGGGTCGATGGTCCGCACAACGGTTTAGACGTCCATTGGTGACCAACTCCTCCAATATGGTGGCCTCGGTGGCGTCCTCCAGCGACGACCTTCTCCAATCCTTTGTGTTATGCAAGTTGCTGTTGGTTGATCCTATACTAGGATTTTTTTTCATTAATTATGATGTACAATGTAGTTATTTATGCAACTTTCTACAATGATTTATGCTTTGCGCGATATCAGCATCCAACTTTTATGTGTATGGCTGTGGGAACGAAAATGTCATTCAAAGGTTGTGCATATGCAATGGAAACTCTCAAGACCTACCATAATTTTAGGATCTGCAAAAAAATAAGAGTCATATGCATGTGCCTAGTGGTTGCTAAATTATTTAGATCTGCCATAAAAATAGGACTGCACGCATGCGTCTATAGACGCGCCTAAATGCATGTTCTTGATGGAGGGACAACATACAATCGCGTACATATTTTTATGTCACTTTGTATATACATATATCTATACCAACATCAAGAGGTTTTCAACGTCTTTCATGTTGGATCAATATTTACGCTCATAACTGACAGTTTTTACGCTCGAACATGGAGATGCGTCCACGAATGAACGTAGTGCATCGCATTGTATAAATATCTACACCGTGTAGCGTAATTAGTATCAATATATATATCATAAATTGGTTCTAACAACCCTAAAATATTTAAATAAGTTTTTTTTGTTACCATTCATGCTAATCCATTTTCTTTCATCACACATTCATACCATTCTAAATTTATGCGCATGCAATATGAAACAGATTTTTACGAAGTGTACCGAATTGCATAAATACCTATACTGTGTAGCATAACTAGAATCTGTATATATCATAAATTTGATATAGTGAGTCTATCTGTATGGTTGTTGGCGATCCTATATTTATGGAGCCATTCATTTATGTGCGCATGCAGTGGAAATGAAAATATCATCCAAAATTTGCGCACATGTAATGAAAACTCGCACGATCTGACATAATTATCGGATCTAGCATAAAATAGGATCTCCATGCATGCGCCTGCGAGTGTCGATGTGGTCCAGCGGGTGGGTGGGGTTTTATGCTAACTCTATGAACTATTCATGTTATTTATGTGAACTATTTACGCCATTTGTGCAGAAAAAAATAGAACCATAATTATGGCGAGCATCCCACGTGGGGGGGGTTGAGTGTTGGACCGAGAGTTTTACTGACGCGCGTACGTGGAGAGGTTTGACCTGGTGCATAGCGGGGAACGAGTTATTGGGTGTGGTCCAAAGAGTGGAAGAGTGGCTGGGGCTTCGTGTACTTATTATAAGCCCAGGGCTCCCAATATCCTTTCCATATATATATACTAGTCGGTTGCCCGTGCGTTGCGACGGCTTACAACAATACCCACGTAAACTATCCATAAAAAAATTCAAGATTTTTTTATTAATTGTCTCTGCTCTCTATATAATATATTTTTTTGATTTGGCTAACTGATGTTATTGTTTACTCCATGCAAATATGTTTTGGTACAACACGACCAATAAAGTGAGCTATTCGAAAAGAGTTCACAACGATTGACTGAATGAACAGAGATTATAAAATGACATAATTCCATCATATAGAGACCAAATAAGAGAAAGTTTGTGAGATCAAGTTTCTAAAATAAGTCACATGAAGTCAAACTTATAAAAAAATAGATCAAAATATGGGGTGATTGCTAAAGTCAGGCATCAATAAAAACTGGATGCGCTCCATATAAATTATGCTACTTCGTAGCAATTACTAACGTTTAAAACCAACAAATAACCTTTTATTTTGCTGTTAGTGTGACAAATCATTGCTGCTCCATCCAATTCAGCAACCTCAAACATCATGTAGTCCATTGTGCCAATGTAGTCTCAAAAACGGCCTAATGCTTGCAAGAGCCAAAAATGTCGTGCCGTGCTTAAGCTGTAGCCTCGACCCGTAGTGCTGGCCCGGCCCGACACGATTATTTTTTTATTTTACAAAAAAACATATATACTTATATACAATTTATATTCAATATTAAAAATATCTTAGCGTGATGTTCTACTGGTTAGACAGTTTCACCTAGTGTCTCTCGCCCTTCTTCCATTAGGGCATGAGTTCGAACCTCACCTCCTGCACTGTTTTTTAACATTTTACGCTGATTTAATTAAATAGATCGACGGGCTAACGGGCTGGCCTGACACAGTTAGCAGGCCCCGGGCGTCGTTACGCTGATTTAATTAAATGGATCGACGGGCTAACGGCTGGCCCGACACAGTTAGCAGGCCAGCATGACGTGCCTGTGCCATAGTTGTGGCCCGTGTCGGACGTCGTTTGGCATCTATAGACATGCAACAGATTAATTTGAAATAACTGTGAGGGATTATTTGTAAAAAAAATGACGCATGACGACCGTTGAAACTGATGCTTTAAATATAGTATATATATATATATATATATATATATATATATATATATATATATATATATATATATATATATATATATATATATATATGCCAATTGTTCGTGCTTTGCTACGGGTTTTGAGATATTTATTCAAATATAATTATTGTTTATTTATAAACACTAAGGTATGTATAGTCTGATGGTTAGGCCCAAATTTGTAGAACAGGGAGCGTGGGTTTAAGTGCTTGCTCTACACTATTTTTTGCACGGTGTGGCAGCTACGCGAGCGGGATCTGGCGCTGAGGGTCGTGTGGGGCGGACCCAGAATGTCAGCGTGGAGGGTGAAGCTATGGTAGCATAGGCGCTCACATTAGTTTCTTAATAGAGTAGTATAGATTAGAGAATTCTATAATTATGAAACAAAAATAACTATAATACTATATTATGCCATGTATATGTTAAAATAGATATTTATTTTAAATTTATGAAATATAGAAAAAATGTTTACTTAACAAACTATACAGCAAAAACACTTCACGGATCTTCCATGAATGCAGACGTAGAGCTTGAAACTCCACTCCTGGATAGCGCGTGGAGCAATGGAGTTGACCTTATTTCTCATGGATTTTTTTTATAAGTTGACTTTCAAGTGTCCATAAAAGCTAGTAACTTCTTTAAAAGAAAGTCGCATTGGCAGTGACGGCTACTCGCAACTTCTCATGTCCCTCGCAACGTAAATGCATCCTCCTCGCACCTCGGCACTGGTAAGAGACCGCAAAGGAGGGGAAGCTCACGGTTCGCGTCGCCATATCTGCGTGGGGTGGCCGTCTAGAGGCGAGAAGCTGAGGGGCGTGAAAAAGGCTCTTAATGGGTTTCTCACTGACATACATCCAAGCTAGGGTGGCAACTAGTCCAACTGGACCTGGTACCACTCCACGGACCCAACGTCTCCATCGATCTCGAGCACACACACGGACCTGACGAGGTACGAGACGGCCTCGTCGACCATGCCGAACCTGGCGAGGTCCAGGGATAGGGTGTCCACGGGCCAGTTCTTGTGAGGCTCTCCTCTAGCTCCTCTCTGGACACGAACGCCTCGTCCATGCCGGGTTCCATCAGCACGTACGTCTCCTTCGTGCTGCACAAACCCACGATACGAACCAACAGAGAGTGGTGTAGCATGACGTACTGGTTGGAGTTGGAGGTATAACGACATTGTTTTCTTTCTAGAATTGGACCTGGTCTCCGTGGCGGCCTCGCATTCTCGGTGATCACTTCGACGAGGCCGTGCAAAAGCGCGCCACGAACGCCTTCTTGCGCGAGCGTCGGCGGGGGCAGCTGCAGTGAAGCACTTCTGCTGCCTGTGCATTTGAGGAGACGATGCAGGTCATGTGTTGATGTCCCAAGACAAATTTCTCAAATAAATGGCACTGTTTTTTTTCTTCTTCCCTTGAACGAAACGAGAGGTGGCAGTGGGGTGGGGGCATGAAAAATGGCAGGAGCCAGGAGGAAACAAACGTTGAGGGCTTGTTCGGTCAGCTCTCAATCCATGTGGATTGAGCGGGATTGGATGGATTTGAATTCCAAACAAGTCAAACTTCTTCACAATTTTTTCCAATCCCATCCAATCCATGTGTATTGGAAATAACCGAACAAGCCCTGAAGTGGTGACAGTGTTTGACTAGTGATGCAAAAGCATCTACACTACCATACGCAAGCAGGACTTTCCCACCATGTGATCTAAAAGTCGCTCTTTGTTTTTTTCTCCCTCAAGGAGTCAAGGCTTTGTGTTTGTCCAATTCAAAAGTGGAGAGTCCGTTTGGAGTGCCTGCTAGGTGTGGATTTCGTTGGGGTCATGGCAAAACCCTTTTTTTCATGGCGGGACCGGTCATGGGAAACCGCTGGCCGCGTCTAGAACTTACCTACTCTGGTTATGGTTAACAACTGATGTTTGCAAGTCCAAGCCCTTGTCAAAAAAAAAGGTTGCGCACGCAATGACGCAATCAGTCAAATCCGAGAGAAACTATCCGGCGATGAGATTGTAGCCGGCTCTTGCTATGCCACAATTGTACATGTCGCTTAGAAAGTCAAAAGACTTCGAGCCGTGCTGTTTAGTTGCACAAATACGAACAATTATGACCAAGCTGACTACATGAATTATTCAAGATGTCGATTAAAGGACGCTTCAAGGTCTCCTACCAAAGCCGTGACGATCTAGAGCAGGTCTTAATCTAGAACGGAAGGAATTTTTGAGAAAACGAGTCTTCAATGGAACGCAAGGTCAAACGACGATGAAGCACTTGGCCCCTGGCAGCAGGCAGTGAGTGACTGACGAAGCATCAAACAGAGCGAAGGCGTGCAGCGTGTTACTAAAGCAGCATGACAGAGGATATAGGAGTGATCGGGAATCTGACTTTACCACTGATGAGCAGTCCACCGGTGGAGCCGCACTCCGGCAGCGAGGCCGCCGCCGCCACCGCTTCCATTCTGCATTGTTCTCTAGCTTGTGTGGCTTTGGGATCTTCTTTATCCCTTCAACGGCGTCGTGTGGCCTTAAAATCTTCCGTTATCCCTTCAACGCCTCCCACACCTAAAGCTTTCCAGAGCCCTCTTTCGGGTCATCCTCCTCTGCACCGCGATTTGAGGACAGATAGAGACACGCCACCACATTGCTGAATTGCCACGCTACCGTTGTTGAAGGCCGGACCACTAGTTTCCAGTCGCGTTTCAACAATCTGGCGATGGCAAGTACTCTACAATTGCAGGTCAACTGTGCAATCAGTCAATCACTAAATATCCAGTTCCGAGACCAATTCAATCGACTGCTAGTATTAATTAATGCATACAGTATAATGATATGATACGAGCACACGCCAACTTGTGACTTGTCCATCCTGGGACGCCGAACCATGCTTGCTAGCTACGGTTTCTGTCGTCAGCTACCCATTACGATGCCTTCCGAAAACCAAATTATTCTCACTATAGAAATATGTCTCAGGTTTAACGGCTTTAATTGACAGCATGACTCGTGCTAACAAGTCACCTTTGCAAGGTCAGAGTCACGGTGGTGCACCGTAACATTAAGGCCATGTTCGGTAGGTATGGATTCAATCTCCAAGTGGAATTAATCCAGACGTGGATTGAATGGATCCCTTGTTGTCACTCTTTCCCTAGGTGGTTTAATTCCATATTCATCAATTCCCTGTCATTTTTTCTTGTTCGGTTAGCACATAACCAACAACTCTTTGCTGCTTCTTTTTCTGAAACAGATCGTTGTTGCTTTTTCTTAAACAGAAACAACAAAGGTATGTCTGCCCTAAGTAGTACTAAAGCAGTTTGACATGGTATTATAGGCACTTGTCAAAACAGGGCCAATGCAATTCTGATGCAATCAAAACAGCTCAATCTTGTTGAGTCTTTCCTCGTCAAAACTAAAGCAGGGTGAGTTGATAAAGAAAAAAAATATTTACAATGGAATAAAAATACAAATTGCTTGAATGCATAAAGACCACTAGGCTTGACATCTGCACAAATAACTAGAACACAAACAACTGTATATTCGTAAGAAAGAACCACTACGAATCGAAATAGTAAATCTGGTTACAGTTTGACATGCAGAGTATTAGCCGTTAAAAGGCAACAATATATTCCTACTCCATCTGGTGTCCTATTAGTTGTCGTTTTGATCAAGACATGAATCAAACTTATAAATTTTGACTACAAATAACTATTTTATTATGTAGTTTTGAAACACAATGTTTATATACACCGATTTGTTATAATAAGTACTTTTATAAAAGTATAAATGTTGAGAGTTTATTTGTATTTTAACAAAAAATATTGATGAAAGTTATATTTTGGAGACCGTGTCGCTGTTCTAAATGACAACTAATAGTACATCAGATGGAGTAGGTTCTAACATTTCATCATCTAAACATCAACAATATGGTTGTCCAACTAGTCCAGACCTTAGCTCTTTCAGCAACTCTAGCCACATCTAGCCATCATCTTACCATCCGATCTGCATGTGAGAAATAAAGAATCAGCTTCTACATCCCAAATATGCCGAGGTTCCATGTTCTTGTTTTTAGATATATTTTGGTGACTGGCTAAAAAAACTAAACCTGTCAGATTCAATAATATAAATATATGATAGGCTAAAGTTGGTGCTCGCATCAGAGGTATTCAGAGTTTCAGACCAATCTGTCCATCGTAGACTAAGCTGTTAGAACTATAAGCGCTTGCCACGAAAAAGGAAGGTTATTACTCCAGTCTGCGATATTTGTACGTAGAACAAAATCTCCAAATCTATGCTTCTTTTACGCACAAACCAAATACTTGTAAGATTAGCATATCAGCAGGCCCATGAGAAGTAATGTAACAAGCAAATAGCAAATGAAAATGTCTAATGCTTATCACTTCCAGAGAAACACATGCAGTTTCCTAATGATGGACAAGTATCAAAATTGGATAACTAATAGATTTACTCATCGTTTTCATCTGTGATACCAGACATATATTTATCTTTTTCCTATTCTAGATGCTTTGGGTCCGATGCACATGTTGGGTCCTATTTAATCTAGTTAACAATTGTATGTTTGTTACTTATGGAATCTAGTTTCATTTCAACTGCTAGCAACCTTTTTAGAAATTCAGTTTCATGGCACTCAATTCACTTACCAAGACTTGTGAATTGACGAGAGTTGCCATAGATTGTGGTTTTGCATTTGCCATAATACCTGGCATTTGTCTTCAGTCCCTCGTTTCCAGTAAACTGATGCTTGCTAAGCTATATGTGTTGTGGTACTATAGTACAAGAAACACACTATCAAATGTAGTGCCCCATTATCTTTTATTTTACTGCTACTTATATGAGACAATTGAAAAGCCAAAGAAGAATTTGGCAGTACAAGCGACGTCAATAGATCCTAAGAAAGTACCAGACGTAAAAGTTAGGAGACTCGTCAATAGATCCATGAACATAGCCTTATGGAATCGAAAGATTAGAGTTTCCAAACTTCAGTGCAGTGTAGATTTTGCTCCCAAACCCTAGAAGCCAAGAACCTAGCACGAATCACAAACCCTAGAAGCCAAAAACACCCAACTCCCTAGTTCATGGACAGTAAATGGAAATGAAGAGGAGGAGGGTGTGATTACCGGATAGAAATTAGCCACCGGAGGAGACAGAGACAAACAAGGTCGAGGGAGAAGCTATATCTTCCTTCTCAGCATCGAATCGGGCATGTACCTTGCATAGATCCAGCCAGTTGTTGCAAAGAGGATAAGGTATGGAAGGGCATGCAGATTGTAGTTTGCTGCGTAGGTAGCCCCCACTGCTGCAGCCTAGCGCGCCGCCGCCGTCGCCTCCGCCTCATGAGCCACATATGTCGCCCTCCCTCTCTCGCCTTTGCGTGGAAATGTTCCACGTCCCTGCGGCGTGGGTGAGTTCCCGGGACGAACTTCATGAAAATGGCCGGGAAAAGACGGGAAAAGGATACCAGGTGGGCTAACCGAACACAATTTTAAGCGTGGGCCGGGAAACTTTACACGCCGGGATGATCCACGTGGATTGGACCGTAATCCCTGTCGATCCCGGACCAACCGAACATAGCCTAATGGGTCGTGCAATCTTGCTTGACTCGTGATCAGAGACCTTTATATGCTGAGATCATTTGACTAATTTTTTACTAGGAGGCTATTTGCAGTGACTGAATAATATGACTTACATCAATGAAAACAACAACAAAATCTAACAGTGACTGAATAATATGACTTAACACGTGTAACATTGATGGGCAGCCCAGGAACACTCTCGTCTCTCGCTCAACCTCTTACGGCACACGCACAAAAACAGAGAACCAAAGACTGTGCTGCAATCTGTTGTGAGCCGGTGGTTGCCTCTGTCAGATGTTGTGAATTGTGATGGATATGGCGGTGGAGTGCACGCCTGATCCTGTTGCTGCTCAAGGGGTCAGGGTTGCAAGGCTTCCGGAACGGGAGCTGAAGAAAAGAGAACCGGTGTCTGGGCGCCGGAGCGTTTGAGCGCTGAAAAAAATAGAAAATATAAAAGGCAGCGTACATGTTCCCCAAGTTCTTGGCTTCTTGCGTCTAGCTACTGAGCTTCTTCTGCCTCCAATTCTGTCTCTGTTCTTCACATTTGAGTGCTAGTAGATTCCAACAATTGGAGAAGGAATTTCACCTGTAGTCCTCCATGTTCCCCCAAAGAAAGCTGGTGCGTCGCCTGTGATGCAGAATGAGGAGTAGCGAGGATTGACACCCGACGACGAGACGCCGGTGTGGAACCTATCGAGTAGCTCCACGGGCGGACTACGACCCACCCCCAATTGCATCTAGAGCCTTATTCAAAGGCAAACGACGATTCTTGGCCGCCGGGCGTGACGGGGAAGGTGGTCGACCATCCATTCAACTGATCGTGGAAAGGAGCTCCGGTGGAAGGGATGACGAGGCGACGGTGACGACGGACAGAACGAATAAAGTGGATCTCGCGCCGGAGAAAATGGATCAACTGTATGGCGGCGGCGGGAGGGGGGAATGGAACCGGAAAAGTCTGTCGCAGTTCTTGTACGCGGGAACGGTATTGGGCCGCTTCCTTTTGAGTCTCAAATTTGCTACTTAAAAGAATGAGCTCTAAACTGTTAAGATGAATTTTATTAGAATACGGCTCCTGTTGGAGCTATTTTTTTGGAGCCCTAAATTACAAATTGTTTATGAGTTTATAGTTACTATTGGAGACTTGTAGGGTGCGTTTGGTTAGAGAGTCAAATAGAATAGACTGGCTCTATTCCAGTGTTTAAGAATGGAGCCGTTCTATTCCGCGTTTGGCAAAAAGAATAGAGTCATTCCAATTTTTGTTTGGTTGAAGAGTAAAATAGAGTGAAGCCGTTCCGTTTTTGTTTGGTTCGAGAGCCATATAGGTGTAGAGGGAAGAAAAGGAAGGAGAGCGCTCACGTTCGAGAGAGCGCTCGCATTCGATCGTTTTTATGGAACAGGAGCGTTCCAACTACTTATAGTAAATTTTCATATGGAGATCCAGGAGCCGCTCCACTCTTATTTTGTTGAAAACCAAACATTCAAAAAATTGGAATGAAGCTATTATATTCTTCCCCGTTCCTCAACCAAACACACCCGTAGTTGCTCTAACGAGCGTGGGGACGGCCCTACTGCCGGAATTTGATCGGCATGGGCTGGGCCAGCTCTACAAGCCCATTGTGTTGTGACGGCAATGGTCGCGTAGCTTTTGCCGTTTGGTGCGGCCCACGTTCTCGCCCAACAGAAACCCGAGCCCCATCGCCATTTCCAGCGTCTTGTCTCGCTGTACCGGCCGATCTCCCCATTCTCCCCTCTTCGCCGGTCCCACCACCGCGCCGATCCTGATGGCCTCCGCCGCCTCATCGGCCGTCGGCGCTGGCAAATCGCTGTTCCAGGGGCTCCGCAGGTTCCTCAAGAAGCCGTGGGAGATCACAGGCCCCTGCGCCTCTCCCGAGTACCGCAGCGCGCTGCCTGGCGCGCTCGAGTACCGCGTCAAGTGCCCGGCCACCGTGCGCGACGACCGCGACAAGGCCATCGTGCCCACATCCGATCCGGAGACAGTCTACGATATCAAGTACTTCACCCGCGACCGCCGCCGGAGCCGCCCGCCCGTGCGGCGCACCCTACTCCGCAAGCCCGATCTCGAGAGCTACATGGCCACCAAGCAGTTCGACCCCACCAATGACTTCCCCGTACCATACGTCAACACCACCGTCGAGGAGGATGACAACACTGTCGGCGGTGGCTACCAGAAGTGACTCAGGTGAGAGGTGATGTCTCTTAGATCTAGGTGGCAGCTAGGGTTTCATACTTTGCGATTTGATATATTCGGTCTGCAAAACGAGATATTGCTGGCTTGCCACAAAACTTGATGCAGTTATCTGGACATGTTTGAACTTGACTGTGCTTGATGCCTATGTCGTGTATGATACGTGCATTAGCAAACTGGGTAGGCCTGTTATGCAAGCAGGGGTGACAATGGACTCTAAATTTTACACTATAAGATTTAAGGATTGGATCAGATTAGGACCGGACACTATTTCTATTCATTTTTGAACTAAAATTTGTTTAGTGCCCTGCCATTTTGTGAAGAAGCATTTGGATCGCGATCCATTACCACCCTAAGACAAGTTATCATTTTGTCAGAATCAAACACGCCACATAATATTACATGATCAATGCAGTAGTATTTTTTTTGACAGAGGTAATACCCTTCTTTTATAGAACACATTAAGGGCTTGTTTGAGAGCCAAGGGAATGGAGGGAATTGGAGGGGTTAAAATCCCCTTGTTATTCAAAATTGAATAGGAAGGCGATTTTAGCCCCTCTAATCCACTTCATTCCCCTTGCTTCCAAACATGTCCTAAAGGTCTGATACCCAAGGCATTAGTAATTAGATGCTCATGTCTGTATAGTCTGCATTATTGTCTCATGGATGGTTGTTTCTGTGTTTTTGTTTGTAATTTGGTATGTCCATGTTTATTAATGGTGGTAAGTCGAGCTGCAACAATGGGCCCATTTGAGTCCACCAGGCATTTAGGGCGCATGGTGAGGTGACTCCATATGGACATCTTAATACAATAATGCCAGTAAAATTCAGAAGAAAATCGTGCCTTATATTGCTAATTTTTAGCATAATACCATAATAAGTAGTGCTACTAGAGTGCTAGCACACAACATAAAGTAGCAAAATAGCTCTCTCATCTCTCAGTAGCAATAAATTAGTCTCTATTAACATAATATAACTTTATGAGCAGTGCTACTAGTGCAAAATAGACCACAATCACAAACTCTGAGCATCTAGCAGTCAAACACATGAAGACAGAGCAGTTTACAACTTTACATCCATCCAGAAACAGAAGCAGCACTGCAGACTGCATACTGCCGACTGCAGAGCATATCCAAGTAAAGAGCAGAGACAGTGCACATCCAAGAGGAGAGAAGCCCAAGGGAGAGGAAGAGATGCTTACATACCTGTCCCACGATCTTGCGATGCTGGGCTGAAGAAGATGGGAACCAGCAGAGAAGAGGGAGGACCAGAGGAGGCACAAATCAGGGTCGCAAACCAGTGGAGAAGAGGAAGGGAGGCTCAAATTGTCAAAGAGGCATTAATTGATGGAACAGAAGAGGCAGAGTGGCAAGATTCTAGTGGCGCAATGCCAAGAACCAGGTGTGCACCCTCTTCCGTTTCCATGCCCTGTCAATTGGCGTATGGAGAGGTGGGTTATGGCCTTGTGGAGCCTGTGGGTGCGCGGATCCAGTTGGTCTCCTTCGCACACAAATCTCCCACATTTGCGCCCATTTTCCGTGCATGCAGCTCCTCTCTTGTGCCCACACCTAATCCCCTGCGCCCAAGCTCGTGCGGTGTTCGCATCAGGTCACTTGTGCCTTAAACAGCACCAAATTGTGCCTAGGCAATTTCTTTTGTCGCAAGGCGGATGCCATACCCCAATTGGTCGTGGCGAGGCTGATGATCAGCGTGAAAACTATACTGGATGCCTAGGTGACGACTTTATGGCCCTGTTTGGCACAACTTATTTTCAGCTTCTTCACAAATTTAAGCAGAGGTTCTGCCAAACAGACAGCTTCTGCAACAGCTTATCAGTTCAGCTGCTTCTCAGAATACACTAAAAGCAGCCAACAAGCAGAAGCTGCTTTTCACCAGCTTCTCAGATAAGCTGCTTTTTCAACCAGCACCAGCTGTGCCAAACAGGGCCTATATCTGTTGGTTAATGCTTAAAATATAATTTCTGCAGGTGTAGGGTTTCACTAGATTAGGCATTTTGTTCATAAATGTTTCACTTTATTGTTGTCATTCTCTGAGAAACCTCTATTATTGTGGCTTATATTTGGTTTTGAGATTTGATACTGGTTAATATACTTCTAGATGAATATAAACAAGCTAGATAACTGGTTCCAAATGTTAGAATGTTAGTAATTTATCTTTTGAATTAAGTAAAGTGGAATGGGATAAAGTAGATTTGGAATCCATGCGGATTGTGGGAACAAGAAGTGGACATGATAAAAATGTGGTATGACTTTATACAATCTCACATCTGGAGTCCTGCTTCTTGCAAGCAGGCTACTGAATTTATGCTGTTTAGTGAGATCAATGAAGCTTAGGTTCATAGGCGTATTCCACTCTGCTTGGAAATTGTGCATTTCACATTAGCTAACATATTACTTTTTATGAAAACACCCAATAAGTCACTTTGGTTTTGGGACCCAACCACTACCTCCACATTTTGCTGCAAAGTTCAACCACGCACGCTCTCTATGCCGATTCTTTAACATGGAGCCGTTAATGTAGTTTTTATGAAAGTTGATTACTTACAAAGTAAAAAAAGGGCAGACCCAACATGTGTGCGGTCTGACGAAGGAATAAACCGAGGCAAGCTTTCCCCCGCAAATATGGAGAGGCTGCTTTGAACCCATGACGTGGTTACTTTGTGAGACAACTCTGACTACTGCAATAGGCATGCCTTATAAAAGTGCAAACCTAACATGTTTTAGAACTTGTACCAAATGAATCACTCACGAAAACTTAAGCCTGGCCAAACCTATTGTTGCTATATGTAAAATTTCTCTGCCGCAATATCATAAATAAGCCTAATCCAAGTATTGGAACAAACTTGACTTGATGTGTGACTTGTAGTGGCTCCATGTAGGTGAGAACAGGCAGAATTAGTAAGCGCATGTGTAGTGGGTTGGTTTCGAAAGGTGTAGAGTAGTGGGGTGGGCATTTACAATAAGTGTTTTTATGTTGTGGTATCTCAACATCCAAGTAACATATGGGTAGATTTTAGATTTTCTTTCATGTTTATGTCTTGTTTGGTGATTTTGCTACCTCACTTTCAAAATGTTCGGGTCTGTGGCGTTTGCTTTGCTTTTCATGCCACTGCATTATCTCATTTGCTTTCATGAAATATATTGTGATTTTTTCAAATGCCACCATTTTATATTTGGGCCTTCAACTATAACTAGCTCCAGACTTGAAGTAAAAGTCATATTTGATTATCGCCTTCATATGTGGTTACATTGCAGGAAAGCTTGCTGGTTAATTTGGTAGGTATCCTTTGATTGGACTTCATCAGAAGCGGCACTATTTTCATTCCAGCTATTAAATATCCCCTTTTCTTTTGTTCCTAGTGGAAGTTTTTTGGATGTAAAAGATGACGGTGTCAAATAATATGGCACCTGTGGAGCTCACAGGATGCACATATCTTGTAAATTGTATTCTAAAACTGTCTACCTGATACCATTGTTACTGTTTAATGCAAAATTTAAGGTTTCTATTCCAATGTGCACATCACCAATTAGTTAGGAACTTATGCTGATTTGACAAAAGAACAAAATTTTGAACTTTTTGTACGATTAAAACATTATGTGTGACTTGCGATCCTCATACTTGTATGTAGCGATGTGAAGTCAATTTTACGTGCTCGTGCGTTGTGGGTACGTCGATGTGATTATATGATAGAGCTGGAGTGCTTGCATGTGAATATGTGATCTATTGGTTGAGCCTTATCATGGGCGATTCGATGGATCTAGGCAACTCGGCTTATCTTTTTTTTTATATAGAAAAACTAAGACCACTTTGGATGGCTAAATAAAGAGGCGCTAATTGCAGGAATTTTTTTTATCGACACACATTGTAGTCATTAGCACATTATCTGGTCAATGGGGCAAATTTGAGCTAATTTTAACCAGCTAATTATTAGCCCATCTGGTCATAAGTGACCTTATGCCCTTATTATCCATGCGTGAAGCCATTCTCTTTGCTTTCGTCTCTACTCTACTCTCGTGCCAGCGGTTGCTTTGCGCCTATGCCTGCAAGAAGGTTACCAAGTATGTATCCACGAGCTAGGTTTGTTTTCCATTGTTCCTAGGCCATTGTTCTTATGCCATGTTGGCCATATTTGTTTCTCTCCTAAATTATATATAAGTTAGATTATGATAAAAGAGTAGTAGAGTAACATATCATAAATAATCTGAAATAAGCTATTTAGGTAGCTTATTTCAGTTTATTTATGATATTTTACCCTTCTACCGTTCCACCAGAATCACAACTAGGTTTGTTTTCCATTATTCTTAGTCTGGTTGTGCTCTTGATTTTGGCTGTGACGGCCGGTGACATACGACTACGCATACAGAACATTATAGGTCACAAATTCACAAACAATTAAATTTCTCTGTGATTCGATTGTTATGCACACAGAACATTATTGTTCCTCGACCTTACATCCATTAGGTTGGTGGACGACACTGATGTTAGGGTGTGTCCTATACACGAGATGGTTAACGGGAATTAGGTTAGAGTTAATTCTAACCGTCCATCCGCACCCTTAATCGGGAGGCTATCCTAACCGTTGGATGCAGGCCCCGGTCACACGTCTCCATATAAACAGATTAAGGGGACCAATGGGTTTAGCCAACGCTAATCGCTCGACCACAAACCCTAATCGACATCCACACAGAGGTTTCCATCACCTAGACAATGCGTAGTGACTGGAAGAGTTGTGATCCATGACGACGAGCCCCGTGATTGTCCCAACGGGCACGGGATCCGAGCCTCCACCTACATGCGCCACTGGAGGAGGAGATCCACCATCTATCGGTGACAGGAATCCCCAACCTCATCCTGGACAGAACACGCAAGGAGGTGGAGGCCACAGAGGAGGCGAGTCTACGGTGTAAGACGTCACCGCCATTGCAGCCGTGCCCATAAACAACAACAATGATGATATGCCTACATATACCTTTTAGCAGATTAGATCTACTCATCATTGAGGTTTTCCTACTCATATTGGTATTCTAGGGTCTTAAGAATTGATCCTAGGCACCACATGACCTAACAATGGTATCAAAGCCACCTAAGTAACCTAGATCTCCTAATTCGTATGATTTGAGATCAAATAAGGGATTCTCAGGTCAAGTGATTAACCTCAGTTTTACCTCATTGGTTAATCACCTCGAGAATAGACAAAACCGAGAAGATAGAGAAAGTCAGGAATATGTTTGTGATCTCTGGTTAAGGTTTTTCTAACCCTAAGTTCTTGGATTTAGGCCATAGTAAGAGACACAAAGGTCTCAACCATGAACCCATGAACAAACCGAGTAAGAGGGAAACAAAGCAAAGGGATTTCAGTTTATTGAAACCCTAATCCCCAAAATCCGAGTCATAGTGACTGCATAGGGCTCATGATCCATGGATCCGCGTCCAAGGCAACAGAAAAGAGAGTAAAAGAACACAAGAAATAGATTAGGGATAGAACCTAACTGTTTCCCCCATAACCGAGCAGATAAAGTGCATAAAGGGCATTGTCCAAGCACATAGGTTAGTTTTGGACCGAATCCTTCAATAGATCAATGCATGGGGCCCGGATCTACGCGTTTCACCTCAAGAACA
Source organism: Zea mays (assembly GCF_902167145.1). Classification (NCBI taxonomy): domain Eukaryota; kingdom Viridiplantae; phylum Streptophyta; class Magnoliopsida; order Poales; family Poaceae; genus Zea; species Zea mays. The sequence continues at coordinate 199,908,682 of NC_050098.1, forward strand.
CGATTCCAACCATATAAGATATCCATTTCATACATTCATTCACACAGAAAAGAGAATCAAGTTATTGAGGGCTAAATCCGGGTGTAAATCAATAGAGACGGTTGAGAGGCTGTCGGTTCTTACCATGCCGCCGATAGGGACAGTCGCTGGAGCACCGACCGACGGCAGCACGCCCTCCCAAGGGGACAAATAGCAGAGATAGTCGGCCGGAGTAAGCAAAGAAATGGGGAGGCGAGGTGAATTTTAGAGAGACAAAGAAATAAGACAAATAGCAGAGATAGTGAAGCGATGGCCGATAGCCCGCGGTGGGGGAAGTGTATAGATGGCCAACAGGTTGGCCCGGCACGGGCCCGAGGAAGCACGACCCATCAGCCAACGGGCCGGCCCGGGTATACGGGCTGAACGGGCCGTGCCTAGAGAGCCCACGTGTCTGGCCGTTGGCCCAGGCACGGCCCTCTGGGCCACTTTTCGTGCCGGGCCAGCCCGCTAGGCACGCTCAAAAAAACGGGTCGTGCCAGCACCAGCCCGCTAATGTTCCCAAACAGCAGAAAATATAGATAAATTTAGCCAAAGTTAAAAAAACAGCAGAAAATATAGACAAATATAATAAATGAGCTGTTTTGTGCAATGCTGCCTCATTAAAAACTTTTCTAGGTAAAACTCACCCTTGTGAGAAACCCTAGAAAGGAAAAAAGAGTGCAGCCAGCTCAAAGTTTAATCACTAAGTTTGTATCTGTTACAAATGTATTGTTGGGAACTTGTTCTCAAGTGCTATGAATTAAGAACAAGGCAACACAAAGTGTTAAATGTTACCGTCCTTCGTCCATGAAACATTATTCCCTTGAGGATAATGAGCCTTGGACGAAGGTTGAAGAGAGTAAAATTACGAAGCTTAAATCTTCGTAATAGAATTTCAATAGATATTGTAAGACGACATAAAATAAAAAGGTATAGAAGAGGTAAATAAATCATAAACGAATTATATTATATTTACTTCTTATGTTTTTATCATTGAATACCATAGTACCTTTGCCTTGGCAAAAGGTTGAATTCCAGAATATGCGATTGCCGTTATCAGAATGCGTGAACAGCAACAGAATACTGTTCACTATTTATAGGCACAGGACGCAGCCTGTGAGGAATTACAAGTATGCCCCTTATAAAAGCTTACAACATTGACTCAGACCTTCCTGGACTAAAAAGTCATTCTATCTTTAAGTCGGTTTGTACTGTCGAAGCTTTATGAAAAGGAACCTTCGGCCATCTCGTGCAAACAACTTCAGCCGAAAGCTGCTTCTCCCTTGAAGACCTTCGGCGACGAAGCATAGACCCAACATGTATATTACAATACAAAATGACTATCTCACAATCACTCAATGACAAAGGCACAAAGCAGTGAAAGCACAGATCAGATGACCACATCACAGTCTAGAAGACCAGAACTAAGTAGTAACTACCAAAAGTCACTAAGTAGCAACAGGTTCATCTTCATCAAGGAATAAGTTCTGGAATGAGTCCTCAAGCTCTGGATTGTCAACAACATGTTGTTCTCTCTTTTCTCCTAATTCCCAATCTTTTAAGCAAGTCAGCATCTCCACATTCTCAGGCAATAAGCGTCGTCGTCGCTCCTCAATTATCCTCCCTGTCAAACTGAAACAAGACTCTGAAGAGACAATAGATACAGGAACAGACATAATATCCCTAGCCATTATGGATAAAACTGGATATGTTAGCTTGTGGTCACGCCACCAGAGAAGTATATCAAAATCATCCTCATAAGAAGTGACATTGTCACTGTCTAAGTAGGCTGAGAGCTCACAAATAGCAGATGAAGATGAAGCAGAAGGGGTAGAGCTAGGGGGAGGACCAACAACACCTGAACTGGAATCTCCAAATATTCTTCCCCAAGCTTATTTTCTTTTACCTGTATGAATAGAAGGCTGAGCAGCCCTTTGAGCCCTAACTGCACCAAACTTAGTCTCATATTTAGTAAACAGTTTATACAATTCATTTTTGACATCAGCATAATATGTACTATACTCACACCCAGTTCACTCTCCAAGTAAATGCAACACATTAAAAAAACCTCTCATCTGGGACAAGCCCTACCGCGCGAAGGTCGTCGTTGCCGGTGACCGGATTGACATCGTCATCATCCGCCATGGCGACCTTCACCGCGGACGACCGAACTCCAGCACCGTCCCTCAACGGAGCACGCAGTCGCCGTGCCCGATCTACCCCAGAGGAGGAAGACGAGTGTCACACCCGGTTTTAAAAGGCAAACCGAATGCGAACCATGTACGTGCCAGGATCAGTTATTCACGTACACAGCAGTTACATAATATGGACATCATCACACAGTGCTCAAAATAGTATTAAAAGGGAATAATAGTCGATTACATCGTACGTCTGAGACGTCCATATAGTTCTTACAATAAATCAAAGTGCGGAAAAGAAACGTAGATAAACGCGGCCTTCACAGGCAGCCGACTGGGGGTTGCCGCTAACCCACTCCTAGAACTCGTCGTAGTCTTGGAACTCCTGGAAGTCTCCTTCCACAGCTTCATCTTCGCCTGAGCAGTGGTTGCAATGCTGACAACCTGGGGGGGGGTTGGTGTGTAGAGCAAGGGTGAGTACACATCAACATACTCAGCAAGTATCCTGTTTGGCTGTAGTGGACTAGCTTTATGTGGGGATAAGTCAAGCAGTTGCTTTTAGTTGGTCAGATTATTACTTACTAGTAGAAAGCCAAGTTTTAGCATTAACCCAAGTTATTAACCCGATGTACCCTTTCCAAACGGAAAGAATACCACTTACCAGCACCATAGTCATAACTAAAACCATCAATCTCATTGCCACCTGTACCAAAGTATCTCTGATCAAGTACCACTAATCATTGGAGCTCCCTTGGCCGCTCATAACCGTGAGCATGGCTGATATATCAGTTTTCAAACACTCTGCAGAGGTTGTGCACTTTACCCACAAGCCGTGATTCCCATTCTGCCCGGAGAGAGCTACTCCCCATTGACCACTACCTAGGTGGCCTAGCAGGGCATCACTACGTAGCCTTTACAAAGATTCCCCGGGGCTGTAGCCACCCGTTAGGTTTCCTAAATGTACCGCACTCCTCCCCAAGGGACAAATCAACCTTGGCAGAGCGAGCCGCATACACCGAGCCCCATTGACGGCACGACGGCTAAGTGAACTACACCCCGGATCCTCTAATTATTCAGCTAAGGGCATCCCATTCCACCCTCATGGTTGCACTGTTTTCCCGGGCGGTCATCCATAGAACAGGTCCTTACGGAGAGGCACTCGAGAAACCGCTCGAGCCCCCTTGAAGGTCACAAGTACAACATCATAATAAGAGAAGGGAAAACAGCGTATCATAGATAATCTCATCATGTTCATTGATTAGAGTTGAGCAATAGCATAAAGCTAAACAGTAATAATCCAACCCAAATAGGTAAGCAAGGATAGGGATAACAAAAGCTAGTCAAACCTTAGGCATAAATATGTAAAGCGGGAGGTGAATTAAAGAATGAATAGGACAGAGATAGGTCAAGGGACACTTGCCTCCACCAACCGACTGTTGCTCAGGGGCTTCTCCTGCGAGTTCCTCGGGCTCTTCAACCGGATCGTTCTCTATGCGAGCGCAAACATACATACATCCACACATTTAATACAAAAGAACAGTACACCATACAATAGAATGCAATAAGTAAACAGACGTTCCACGCGGGCTCGCGAGTACGGTTAAGAGAGAAAGAGGAAAAGACAGTCGAGAAACGATCACGTTACATGATTATAAATTAACTACTCGCTTAATGGAAGGAAATTTAATGTAGACACTATGTTTAGCGTAAAGTAAAGTCATGTTTCATGTCTAATTATTATAAGCAGGTGGAGATAGATAAAAAGAATGGTCGCGTGGCGAGACGCGCGACAAAGCTCTCTAAAACAAATTAAAAAGTTAACGACTCGTCGCGCGACCGAGCACGCAACGAGACACTTCGCCTTAGATACGAGGAGACGTTAAACGTCGCGCGACGAAGCGCACGACGGCATACGTCGACTAAACTGAGTCCAAAGTGGAACGTCGCGTGAATACACACGCGGCGTTACACCTTAAACAACCTGAAACAAAAATGCATCGTCGCGCGACGAAGCGCACGACGCACACAAGATAGAATCTGAATTTAGACAAATCCGTCGTGCGGCGAAGCGCGCGACGCAACACGCTAATTAACGAATAATCACCGCGAGCGCGGGCGAGCGAAGATACGGTCGGGCGAGGCCGGGACGGGAACGGGCGGCCGAACGGGGGGGGGGGGGGGGGGGGGGGGGCGGTTGAACCGGCCCAGGGGGCGGTTGAACCGGCCAGGGGCGGCCGAGCCGGGGGGTGGGGGCACGCGGGCGAGCGGGGAGGTCGGGCGGGGGCCGAGCGCCGCCGGGGAGGCCGGGACGGGGCCGAGCGCCGCCGGGGAGGGAGGGGGAGGGGCCGAGCGGGGCCGAGCGGGGAGCCGCCGCGGGACGGACAGGGGCAGGCGGCCGAGCGCCGCCGGGGAGGGCCGAGCGGGGCCGAGCGGGGGCCGCACGCCGCCGGGGAGGGAGGCCGGGCGGGGAGCCGCCGCGGGACGGGCAGGGGCAGACGGCCGAGCGCCGCCGGGGAGGGCCGAGCGGGGCCGAGCGCCGCCGGGCAGGGGCAGGCGGCCGAGCGCCGCCGGGGAGGGCCGAGGTTGGGCGGGGTCGCGCGCGGGCAGGGGGAGAGGGAGGGCGCGCGCGGGGGGAAGAAGAGGAGGGGGAGGGAGAGAGAGAAGAGAAGGGGATGGGAGGGGAGCTCACCTCGGGGTCCAAAATCCGGTGATCGCCGTCTCCAAATCCTAGGGCACCACGGGGAGAGAGAGGTGGAAGAGGGAGAGGAGAGGTTGTTGCGCGGGAGATCCAAATGAGAGAGAGAGAGGATGGGGGCGCATGGGGGGGGTTTGGGCGCCAGGGGCGCGCAGGCCGGGGCGGGCCGGGCCGGCTGAGCTGGGCTGGGCTAAGTTGGGCTGGGCCGAGCCACTTCGCGGATTGAAAACCCACGACGCGCGCGGACCACTAAACGGACTTAAAACGCGAATCAAAATCCGGAACGGAACGAGACGAACACTCAACATCAGACAAAGAAATGTGCTTCGGCATGATGCAACACCCATGACACTTAGGTTTTGGTTTATACATGACACGGACACATGCCGTTATACTGGTTTGAAATTGGGAAGAAGGAGCAAACGGGGAAAGAGAAAAGAGAGTAACGCCCGAATTTGGTGAGAGAAAAGAAGAAAAAAATTCTACCCCCAAATTCAGGGCGTTACAAACCTATCCCCCTTAAAAGAATCTCGCCCTCGAGATTCAGGGTTGGCTAGCAAAGAGCTCGGGGTATTTAGCCATCAGATCATCTTCACGCTCCCAGGTTGCTTCTTCCTCGGAGTGATGATCCCATCTGACTTTGCACATTCTGATGGTCTTCCTTCGGGTGACTCTGTCTGCAATCTCAAGGATTTGCACTGGCTTCTCAACGTAGGTCAAGTCCTCCTGGACTTCAAGACCTTCCACTGGCAACTGCTCTTCTGGCACACGCAAGCACTTCTTCAACTGAGACACATGAAAGACATCATGCACAGCAGACAAATTTTCGGGCAAACTGAGCTGATAGGCCACTTCTCCACGTCTTGCAAGAATCTGATACGGGCCAATGTAGCGGGGTGCTAGCTTGCCTTTCACTCCGAATCTTCTGACTCCTCTGATCGGTGACACTTTCAGATAGACAAAGTCTCCGACTTCGAAACTCAGCTCTCTTCTTCTTGTGTCTGCATAGCTTTGCTGCCTCGATTGCGCTATCTTCAGATTCTCTCGAACCATCTTGATGTTCTCTTCGGCTTCAAGCAAAATGTCTGGCCCAAACACTTGCTTCTCTCCAGGCTGATTCCATTGCAACGGAGTTCTACAACTCCTTCCATAGAGCGCCTGAAATGGTGACATCTTCAAACTGGCCTGATAAGTGTTGTTATAGGAAAACTCCGCATAAGGCAATCTCTTGTCCCATTCGGACTGATCTTGCAACGCACAGGCTCTCAACATGTCTTCGAGAATTTGATTGGTTCTTTCGGTCTGGCCATCTGTCTGCGGATGATAAGCTGAACTGAAATTCAGATGCGTGCCCAAAGCTTCATGCAACTGCTGCCAGAAATGAGAGGTGAACTGCGTTCCTCTGTCTGACACTATCTTCTTTGGCACACCATGAAGACAAACGATCCGAGACATATACAATTCTGCCAATACTGCACTGCTATAGTTGGTCTTGACAGGTATGAAGTGGGCTGACTTGGTCAAGCGGTCCACTACTACCCAAATGGAATCGTAGCCGGCTCGAGTGCGAGGTAATCCGACTATGAAATCCATACCAATTTCATCCCATTTCCACTGAGGGATCTGCAACGGTTGCAACAATCCAGCAGGTCTCTGGTGCTCTGCCTTAATTCTTCGACAACTATCACACATAGCCACATGCTCTGCGATCTCCCTTTTCATTCCGTACCACCAGAATTTCTTCTTCAGATCCTGATACATCTTCTCACTGCCAGGGTGAATCGAATAGGCTGTCTCATGAGCTTCCTTAAGGATCAACTCCCGAATAGACTGGACATTGGGAACACACAAGCGGTCTTTGAACCATATCACGCCTTCTGCATCTTCTCGAAAATCTTTGCCTTTGCCATCTAGAATCAGTCGCCGAATCTCACTGATCTTCTCATCACTCTTCTGCGCTTCTTTGATTTCGCGCTCCAAGGTAGGTTCCAACTCGACTGTGACTCCTCGCGAATTGTTCAGAAATCCGAGACTCAACCTGTCAAACTCCTTGGCCAACTCATAAGGCATCGGACGAGCGACCATCAGATTGACTTGACTCTTTCTGCTCAAAGCATCTGCCACTATGTTTGCTTTGCCTGGATGGTAATGAATTTCCAACTCATAATCTTTGATCAACTCTAACCATCTTCGTTGCCTCATGTTCAACTCTGACTGAGTGAATATGTACTTCAGACTCTTGTGATCTGTGTAAACATCGCATTTCTGTCCATACAGATAGTGCCTCCATGACTTCAGTGCATGAACCACTGCTGCCAACTCTAGGTCATGGATTGGGTAATTCTTCTCATGAACCTTCAACTGTCGGGACGAGTAAGCCACAACTCTTCCCTCTTGCATCAACACACATCCCAAACCTGTGTAGCAAGCATCACAATACACCGAGAAGGGCTTGTGCACATCAGGCAAGACTAGGACAGGCGCTGTAGTCAACTTCTCTTTCAGCGCTTCAAAGGCCTCTTGGCATTTCTGGGTCCACTTGAACTCAACTTTGTTGCCTAGCAACGCTGTCATAGGTTTCGCAATCTTCGAAAACCCTTCAATGAATCGCCGATAATATCCGGCCATTCCAATGAAACTCTTGATTCCTCGAGCATCTGTTGGCGCTTTCCAGTTCAGAATGTCTGCTACTTTCTTCGGATCCACAGCCAATCCTTCTTTGTTGATTATATGACCCAAGAACAGGACTTCACTGATCCAGAACTCACACTTGCTCAACTTTGCATACAACTGGTGCTCTCGCAATCTCTGCAACACCATCCTCAAATGATCTGCATGCTCTTCTTCGCTTTGAGAATAAACCAGAATGTCATCAATGAATACCACCACAAACTTATCAAGGTAATCCATGAATACACTGTTCATCAAGTTCATGAAGAACGCTGGCGCATTGGTCAAACCAAATGACATCACCGTGAACTCATACAACCCATACTTGGAAATGAATGCCGTCTTCGGAATGTCCGAAGGTCGGATCCTGAGCTGATGATAACCTGACCTCAGATCAATCTTGGAGAACACACTGGCTCCTCTCAACTGGTCGAACAGATCTTCTATTCTGGGCAAGGGATACTTGTTCTTGATCGTGACCTCATTCAAAGCTCGATAATCGATGCACATCCTCTTGGTGCCATCTTTCTTCTCCACAAATAGGACAGGGGCGGCCCAAGGCGAGGTGCTTGGCCGAATGTAACCTTTCTCTGACAGCTCATCAATCTGCTTCTTAAGCTCAACCAACTCTGGTCCAGATATCCTGTAAGCTCTCTTAAAGATAGGGGCGGTTCCAGGAAGAAGCTCTATGGCAAATTCAACTTTCCGCTCTGGTGGCATACCCGGTAAGTCCTTTGGAAACACATCCGGGAACTCGGACACAACCTTGATCCTCTCGATCGGGTCTGCTTCACTGCTATCGACAGCTATCTGATAACAACTTCCTTTCTTTGGCTCAGGCGGGACTAACTCGGTCACCACTTCCTCTCCTAGTGGAGACACCAACTTGATGGTCCTTTTATCACAACTGATAACTGCCTGATACTTATCTAGCCAATTCATCCCTAGGATGACATCTACTCCCTGAGTACCCATTACTATAAGGTTGGCGGGAAACGCTATCCCCCTTATTTCCACACTTATATTCAAACAAATGCTATCGGCTCGAATTCTACCACCGGCTGAGTCAATTTGAATGGGGGTTGACATGGTAGTAATTGGAAGATTATGTGCTTCTACCCATGATGCAGTAATGAAAGAATGCGTTGCTCCAGTATCAAATAACACTTCTGCAATATGGGAGACGACTGGGAACATACCTACTATCATGCCGGGGGTCTCCTGAACTGCTTCAGCCTCCAAGTGGTTCAGTCTTCCATGATTATAACGCAGCTGAGAGCGATTGCCTGCTCCAGGCTGAGGCACATTCTGCTTCGCTGGGGCATTGGGGCCTGACTGCTGCTGGGCTGCCTTCTTCGGACATTGCATCACCCAGTGGCCTTGCTCTCCACAGTGGAAACACGCCCTGTTTCCAACCTGAGCTGGTGCTGCCTGATTGCTCTGCTGGTTTGCTGGGGCAGGAAGACGATGTGCCTGCTGATTCTGCTTCTGAAACTGACCTCCTGACTGATTGCTCTGACGGTTCTGGTACTAGTGCTGAGGATACTGCCTTTGAAACTGCTGATGCTGCTGAGGTGGACGCTGGTTCTGCCTGAACTGCTGAGGTTGATTGCCTGAGAAACGAGGACGGCTGCTGCTTCCAGGCTGGGGTCCACTGATCTTGCGCTTACGATCCTCCATTTCCTTACGCTTCCTCTCCGTCATGATTGCTCTGTCAATCAGGTGCTGGAATGTCGGGAAGGTGTGATTCATCAGTTGGTACTGCAGAGGGTCAACCAAGCCTCTCAGGAAACGGTACTGTCGCTTGGCGTCGGTGTTGACATCTTCAGGAGCATAACGAGACAGTTGCGGAAACCTGTCTCGGTACTCACTGACCGACAATGGCCCTTGCTTGAGAGCCAGGAACTCCTCTTTCTTCACTGTCATCAGACCTGCAGGGACATGGTACTGACGAAAGCTTCCTCTGAACTCTTCCCAAGTGATGGCGTCAGGGTGGGCATGGGTGGCGAGGTAAGACTCCCACCATGACTGGGCTGCTCCTCTCAACAGACGAGGACCATACAGAACTTTCTCCCTGTCATCGCACTGAGCTGTATGCAACTCCCGCTCCACAGTGCGCAGCCAATCTTCAGCATCCATGGGGTCAGAAGAATGAGCGAACGTTGGTGGATGACCTCTCATGAATTCAGCACGCTTGTCTCTGGGCATCTGAGGCATCTGAGGCTGAGGTGGGGCCTGCTGCTGTTGCTGCTGCTGCTGCTGAATGGCGGCCAAGGTCTGACCGATGGCTTGAACTGCCTGAGTCTGCATCAGAAACATCTGCTCGATGGACATCGGGGGCGGGGGCGGCAGGTGCTGCTGCTGGGGCACCTCTTCCTGTTGAGCGGCTCGCTCCTGCTGAGCACGCCTTCCTCCTCTGCGCCTGTTCTCTGACATCTGCAGAATGCAACCACACATCAGAACTGATCTGGCAAATCTTGCAGCATAAGGAAAGAGAATAGAATTCTTCAACAGCACTGAACAGATGAGCATCTTCACTGATCTCCAACACAGACCACACATCTTCTCAGATAAAGAGGAAAGGAGAATAATGGGTTTCCCAACTATATAACTAACTCCATTAACATAATAGGTAAACCAAAATGCAGGGGATACCCACACTCTGGTGACAATCATTACAAAGATCCAAACCAAACATAGTTCATCATGACAAACATAAATGCACAGGATATAGCAAACTACCCTGTCTAACTAAGACTAACTAAAACTGAGACTAACGCTAAGACTGAAGCTTCTATGTATATATATTTCGTATTAATTACAAGATCCAACTCTAACGATCTATGGTTCTAGAGTTATCTTGGTCTTGCAGTCGGGATTGCCATAAGACTGGTGTCCACGCTGAGGTGAGCGGTACGGGTGCTGAATCCTGACGGGAGCGGGGGAACCACCATCCAGGTGACGACGTTCCGCGCGCTCAGCCCGCAGCAGGGCGATCTCAGCACGAGCCCTACTCAGCTCGTCTAATGCATGGTCCAGCTCCGTGTTTAGCACGACGGCCAGGTTGACTGTGCTGCTCAACCTAGGATTGCCCTCACCGACAGGTGAGACAATCACGCCTCCTGTGCTGCCAGATGAACGGCGGGGGTAATACTTCAGGTCAAGACCATCAGCTGCCCCACCGAAAACCGAGCAGTAGTGCGAAAGCGCACGCCGTGCAGCATCTTGCATGGCTGCCTCAGCCGAGTCCCGCTCAGAGATAGAATAGTGCTCTGAGCAGACCTCAGCACCCTGGAGACTGTTCTCCGGACAGCGCACCAAGCAGGTTGCCTCCCAGCGGTCCGGGTGGACCCCGCGACTATGCTGGTAGACCACACAGCGATACTCGACGGACCAAGTATGCCGGTCAAATACCCGACGTAGCAGGGTGTCGAGCGCATCGTGGAAGTGACACCCGCGAGCAGCGTCGCGAGTGATGGGTCGAGCAACCCATCCTTCCGGCTCAAGGTTAGCAGAGAAGTCGGTGTCGTGGCTCGAGCTGTCGTCGCCATCTCCGTCGTCTGGGTCTCCTCCAGCAGCTACTCCAGAAGCTGGGACGCCCAGTGGTGGTGCAGGGGGCGGCTCCAGAGGAAGCACAGGGGAGCAGCTCCTCACAGACTCTATCTCCTGGTGGAGCGAGAAAGAAGAGCCCTGCTGCTCCTGCTCCTGTCGTCGACGTTCCTGCTCCTCAAGCAGGCGGTGGTGCAGTCTCTCCAAGTGGCTAGACTGTCCGGCCACGGGACGGCGAAGCGGACGCTCAGCAAGGCGGGAGGGTAAGAAGGGGATGACTGACTTACGTGCAGTGTGTCTAAGTCGAGCCATCTACAAAAGACATCGCAAGCAAAAGGGTGAGAACAGAATCAATATGACCAGCAAATAATGAATCATAAGTGAATGAAGGATTAGAATAAAACATGTTTTTCAGCAAGGTATAATATATAGTAGAACATAGGTTTGGTCGGTATGACCAACTTTTGAAGGGATGACAAAGTCAAGGAAGGGACAGAGGTCTATAGTCCTTAGAACGACCATTCTACTCTAGGTTAGCGGTCCTACAGTCAGCACGGCTTTGATACCACTTATGTCACACCCGGTTTTAAAAGGCAAACCGAATGCGAACCATGTACGTGCCAGGATTAGTTATTCACGTACACAACAGTTACATAATATGGACATCATCACACAGTGCTCAAAATAGTATTAAAAGGGAATAATAGTCGATTACATCGTACGTCTGAGACGTCCATATAGTTCTTACAATAAATCAAAGTGCGGAAAAGAAACGTAGATAAACGCGGCCTTCACAGGCAGCCGACTGGGGGTTGCCGCTAACCCACTCCTAGAACTCGTCGTAGTCTTGGAACTCCTGGAAGTCTCCTTCCACAGCTTCATCTTCGCCTGAGCAGTGGTTGCAATGCTGACAACCTGGGGGGGGTTGGTGTGTAGAGCAAGGGTGAGTACACATCAACATACTCAGCAAGTATCCTGTTTGGCTGTAGTGGACTAGCTTTATGTGGGGATAAGTCAAGCAGTTGCTTTTAGTTGGTCAGATTATTACTTACTAGTAGAAAGCCAAGTTTTAGCATTAACCCAAGTTATTAACCCGATGTACCCTTTCCAAACGGAAAGAATACCACTTACCAGCACCATAGTCATAACTAAAACCATCAATCTCATTGCCACCTGTACCAAAGTATCTCTGATCAAGTACCACTAATCATTGGAGCTCCCTTGGCCGCTCATAACCGTGAGCATGGCTGATATATCAGTTTTCAAACACTCTGCAGAGGTTGTGCACTTTACCCACAAGCCGTGATTCCCATTCTGCCCGGAGAGAGCTACTCCCCATTGACCACTACCTAGGTGGCCTAGCAGGGCATCACTACGTAGCCTTTACAAAGATTCCCCGGGGCTGTAGCCACCCGTTAGGTTTCCTAAATGTACCGCACTCCTCCCCAAGGGACAAATCAACCTTGGCAGAGCGAGCCGCATACACCGAGCCCCATTGACGGCACGACGGCTAAGTGAACTACACCCCGGATCCTCTAATTATTCAGCTAAGGGCATCCCATTCCACCCTCATGGTTGCACTGTTTTCCCGGGCGGTCATCCATAGAACAGGTCCTTACGGAGAGGCACTCGAGAAACCGCTCGAGCCCCCTTGAAGGTCACAAGTACAACATCATAATAAGAGAAGGGAAAACAGCGTATCATAGATAATCTCATCATGTTCATTGATTAGAGTTGAGCAATAGCATAAAGCTAAACAGTAATAATCCAACCCAAATAGGTAAGCAAGGATAGGGATAACAAAAGCTAGTCAAACCTTAGGCATAAATATGTAAAGCGGGAGGTGAATTAAAGAATGAATAGGACAGAGATAGGTCAAGGGACACTTGCCTCCACCAACCGACTGCTGCTCAGGGGCTTCTCCTGCGAGTTCCTCGGGCTCTTCAACCGGATCGTTCTCTATGCGAGCGCAAACATACATACATCCACACATTTAATACAAAAGAACAGTACACCATACAATAGAATGCAATAAGTAAACAGACGTTCCACGCGGGCTCGCGAGTACGGTTAAGAGAGAAAGAGGAAAAGACAGTCGAGAAACGATCACGTTACATGATTATAAATTAACTACTCGCTTAATGGAAGGAAATTTAATGTAGACACTATGTTTAGCGTAAAGTAAAGTCATGTTTCATGTCTAATTATTATAAGCAGGTGGAGATAGATAAAAAGAATGGTCGCATGGCGAGACGCGCGACAAAGCTCTCTAAAACAAATTAAAAAGTTAACGACTCGTCGCGCGACCGAGCACGCAACGAGACACTTCGCCTTAGATACGAGGAGACGTTAAACGTCGCGCGACGAAGCGCACGACGGCATACGTCGACTAAACTGAGTCCAAAGTGGAACGTCGCGTGAATACACACGCGGCGTTACACCTTAAACAACCTGAAACAAAAATGGATCGTCGCGCGACGAAGCGCACGACGCACACAAGATAGAATCTGAATTTAGACAAATCCGTCGCGCGGCGAAGCGCGCGACGCAACACGCTAATTAACGAATAATCACCGCGAGCGCGGGCGAGCGAAGATACGGTCGGGCGAGGCCGGGACGGGAACGGGCGGCCGAACGGGGGGGGGGGGGGGCGGTTGAACCGACCCAGGGGGCGGTTGAACCGGCCAGGGGCGGCCGAGCCGGGCGGGCACGGGGGCGGCCGAGCCGGGCGGGCACGGGGCAGGGCGCGGGGGCGGCCGAGCCGGCCATGGCGGCCGAGCCGGGGGGTGGGGGCGCGCGGGCGAGCGGGGAGGCCGGGCGGGGGCCGAGCGCCGCCGGGGAGGCCGGGACGGGGCCGAGCGCCGCCGGGGAGGGAGGGGGAGGGGGAGGGGCCGAGCGGGGCCGAGCGGGGAGCCGCCGCGGGACGGGCAGGGGCAGGCGGCCGAGCGCCGCCGGGGAGGGCCGAGCGGGGCCGAGCGGGGGTCGCACGCCGCCGGGGAGGGAGGCCGGGCGGGGAGCCGCCGCGGGACGGGCAGGGGCAGGCGGCCGAGCGCCGCCGGGGAGGGCCGAGCAGGGCCGAGCGCCGCCGGGCAGGGGCAGGCGGCCGAGCGCCGCCGGGGAGGGCCGAGGTCGGGCGGGGTCGCGCGCGGGCAGGGGGAGAGGGAGGGCGCGCGCGGGGGGAAGAAGAGGAGGGGGAGGGAGAGAGAGAAGAGAAGGGGAGGGGAGGGGAGCTCACCTCGGGGTCCAAAATCCGGTGATCGCCGTCTCCAAATCCTAGGGCACCACGGGGAGAGAGAGGTGGAAGAGGGAGAGGAGAGGTTGTTGCGCGGGAGATCCAAATGAGAGAGAGAGAGAGAGGATGGGGGCGCATGGGGGGGTTTTGGGCGCCAGGGGCGCGCAGGCCGGGGCGGGCCGGGCCGGCTGAGCTGGGCTGGGCTAAGTTGGGCTGGGCCGAGCCACTTCGCGGATTGAAAACCCACGACGCGCGCGGACCACTAAACGGACTTAAAACGCGAATCAAAATCCGGAACGGAACGAGACGAACACTCAACATCAGACAAAGAAATGTGCTTCGGCATGATGCAACACCCATGACACTTAGGTTTTGGTTTATACATGACACGGACACATGCCGTTATACTGGTTTGAAATTGGGAAGAAGGAGCAAACAGGGAAAGAGAAAAGAGAGTAACGCCCGAATTTGGTGAGAGAAAAGAAGAAAAAAATTCTACCCCCAAATTCAGGGCGTTACAACGAGGCATCAACATCTGACCTACAAAAGAGCAGAACAATATACAATTAGGGTTAGGGTTTACGAAAGATCTAGGGTTAGGGTTTACCTGTGCTACCGGAGCCCGATGCCGGAGAACACGGGGGCCACCCAAACGACACACGACAGACAGAGACCGATTAGAGATGACGGCGAGCGGGGGAGGGCCGGAGGGGAGGGCGAGACGACAACACGAACTCACATAGTTCACCGAGAGAGAGGGGATTGGATAGGGGAGAGGGGTTAGGGTTAGAGAGGAGCTGGTGGATCGAGGTCACCGGCGTCGGGGACGGAAGTCGAGGTCGCTGGATCGGGGCGGCGCCGCGACGGAGGGGATTCGCCGATTCGCCAAGTCAATCGCCGCCGAGTCGGGAGAGAGAGGGAGCAGGGAGCGAGCGGGTGCGAATACGAGTGCGAGGGACTGAGAGGTGGGGCCCATGGGGCGAGGAGCCGAGGAGTTAAGGGGGCGGCTGGCCACGGCGTCGGCTACGGGCCCCGACCGGGCTGTCCGCACGGAGCAGGCTGTGCCATGCCGGCCCACGTGCTTGGCCAGCGGCCCAGGCACGACCTGCTCCACTGGGCTGTGCCAGCCCGGGCCCATTCCATACGTGCCGGGTCGGGCGCGAACCGGGCCAAAAAAACGGGCCTCGGGCCGGGTTAACGGGCCCGTGCCTCATGTACATCTATAGGGAAGTGGAAATTGAGGCTAGGGTTTCACCCCCTCCGCTTTCTCAGTGTTATTATATAGCCAGGGTACAACACACAAGCTAACTAGGGACACTGGATTGTAATCGGACGGTCAGGATAAAGGAGGGGAGGGGCACACCCGCACACGGGTCGAAATTGCAGCCTAAACCCAGGCCGCGGCCTAGGCGCGTACAACCGCTTCTCCACCATTCGAGTGGCCTAGGTGGGCTGGGCCAAAAGGCCAGTTTGGCCTTTTTTTATTTTTCAACGAATTTTGATTTTGATTTATTTCCTAGAAAAATAAAATAGAAAAACAATTAGTAAAATAAGTCAGAAAATTTTTAGAAATATTTTTTCTGATTAAAAAATTACAGAGATATTTATGGAAAATTTTATTTCCGATCCGTACTTTGGTTAATTTTTATGCAATTTTGGTTAATTATGAAATAAACGTGAATTAATTATTGTTTAAATTGCATATAATTCAGAAAATCTATGGTAATTGAATATTTTAACTAACATTGGATATTGTTACCATATTTTGTAAAAGTTTTATGTTTTTAGATCACCCAACGATAGTTAGAATTTTAGAACCAAAAAATTTGATTATCAGCATAGTTATTATTTGACCAATGTTAAATATTTAATTCATGCAAGTTCTATACTTCACTATTTTATTTCAGTTGTCTTAAATATTTTTCTGTTTAATTTAGCAAAGGTGCACACACTACCATGCTGATTGGCTAGATAGCGCATATTAAATCGCTAGATGTATTAATTACATTCATGGCGGGAGGATGTTGACATGATAACCACAGTAGGTGAAATAGATTACTCACTGTGGTTTGAGAAACCCACATAGGCCATAATGTGTAGACCTCAGTATGACCATAAGTGGATGTTGTACAACATCGATAAGATCTAGTGGGAAAGATCCAACACTAAGTGCATGATCATCATCATGAGAAGCATCAAGGATCCTATTAAGGGTTCTATACCAGATTGTGAGACAACCAAGTAGTATCTTCAGAAGGTAGCTTCTCATTTTACGGGGTCCTCCAAGGCATATGCATGCTCTTTGATGATAGAGTTTGTTAATGCAAAGTACGATGGAAATGGTGTTAGGTCATTCATAAAGAAAATGATCTCTATCGTTACTAAGATAAACAAATACCTCGGGTCTTCCATGCATGAGAAATTTGTAGTGTTCATGACCATGAAGTCTCTACCAAAGGAGTGTGAGACATTTCATGTTCAGTACAACACCGGTGTAAAAGATAAGTGGAACATAGATCGATTCATGGCACAGTGTGTCTAGAAGGAGGAAAGGTTGAAGAAAAAAGGAGACTATGTCAATCTTGTCAAAAGAAATATCCGCAAACAGAACGAGAACTCTAAGAAAAAGTTTAAGAAGCAGATGAAGCATGATCAACATGCTTCTACAAGCAACAGTCAGCCAAAGCAGTCAGGAAATTTCTCAGTTCATAACACCTGCTTCTACTGCAAGAAGACATGGCATTACAAGAGGAAGTGTCCAGACTTTCTACAGTACCTCCTTGAGAGCGTTAAGGACCAAGTTACTTTTGTAGATATGTCTTTATACTTCAATTATCCCAGTTATTCTTGGTGGATTGACTCATGTGCAAATATTCATGTTGTCAACTCTCTACAGGGACTCCGTTCAAGCCAAAGGCTCCTAAAGGTCCGAAGAACAATTAGAGTGGCAAACAGGATCAAAGCAGCAGTCGAGGCCATTGGAGATCTATATCTTGGTTTACCTAATGGTTTTGTAATGTTGTTGAGAGACATACTCTATGTTCCTTCCATGCGGTTCAATTTCCAGATTAGATGATCAACACATTTATTGTCATTTCGGTAATAGATAATGTATTATTTAGTTTGATAATAAAGATGTTGGTCTCGCCATTAGACGAGACATGCTTTATTTAGCTTCGCACAATGATGTTGTTAACGTCTTAGATACATCAGAAAAAGATCCAACCAATAGTGACAAGAAAAGAAAAAGAAGTGGAGAAACCTCATCTAAATTATGACACTATCATTTGGGCCACATTTCGAGGGGAGAATAGAGCGTCTAGTTAAAAAGGAGATTCTCCATTCTTTAGACTTCACAGACTTAGAGCAATGCAGAGACTACATTAAAGCTAAATTTGTGAAGCAGATTACGAAAAATGTTAAGCATATTACGTGAGTATTAAGCACAGTACGAGGCAAACTTATGTTGTTCAATTGATACTCTCTAAGGTTCCACTAACAGTGAAACCCCTACTATAAATGTCGCATCACCCAATGCAACTACTACAGAGCAAGATGCTTCATCTTCTGTGCAGTCTAGCCCTTTTGAGCCGCTTACACATGAGAGTTCAGAAAAGTGTGGTAGTGTTGCACCAAGTGACGCACCATTGCAGGAGCCCCAGAACAAACTAGAATAAGAACCAGAGCCAAGTCTAAGAAGGTCTAGACGATCTATGATTCCTAGTGACTATTTAGTTTATGCTAGTATAGACACAAAAAGTGATGAGATATATGTTAGTGAGAACATTGATGCAGAAGGTGATCCTACTGCATATGAAGAAGCTATGAGAAGTCCAAATTCATCCAAATGGGTTTCAACCATGGAAGATGAATTGGAATCCATGAGAATGAATAAAGTTCGGGAATAAAAGATCATTCTCCAAGGAGCCAAGACAGTAGGTTGCAAGTGGGTCTACAAGACCAAGCATAACTCCAAAGGGAACTTAAAAAGATACAAGTGAGAGCACCTAGAAGGGGGATGAATAGGTGATCCTGTAAAAATCAATACTAAACAACACAAACTTGGTTTATGAAATGTTAGTGAAGTCAAAACCAAGATGCTATGACTAGAGAGGGAGACAACTTCTTCACTTAATTGCTCTTTACAAGATGAGTATTAAACTTAGAGCAGTTATAAAGTGAGTAGAAGTGAAGTCAATCGCACAAGAATAAAAACAGTTGACACGACGATTTTTATCTCGTGGTTCAGCCAAGTGAAACACTTGCCTAGTCCACGTTGTGGTGTCCCAACGGATGAGGGTTGTACTCAACCCCTTTCAAGTGATCCAATGATCCACTTGAATACCACTGTTCTTTTTATCTCAAGTTTATCCCCTTTGTGGGGAATCTCCACAAGTTGGAGCCTCTCACCCTTACAAGATTGATCACAATGAAAGCACAAGAGTAAGGTGGGAATAGGAATACACGCAAGAGCTAGAGTCGCAGCAACGACACGCACACAAGTCAACAAACGAGCAAAACACAACGCAACGAGTTCACAGCTCAAACAAGTGCTCAAATCTCAAAGACAATGAATTGGGTGCATGTTTGTGAAGTCTAGGCGTCTTAGGATGTTCAATGGAGGTTTGATGTTCTGCTCCATACGCCTAGGGGTCTCTTTTATAGCCCCAAGGCAGCTAGGATCCGTTGGAGCTCCATTTGGTAGTCAATAGTTGCCTTCTGTCCGTGGGCGCACCGGACAGTCCGGTGCACCACCGGACATGAACAATGTGCGATCTCCTTCCTTATTTGGTGAAGCCGACCGTTGTAGCCAGGTTCCCCTTGGCACACTGGACAATCCGATAACACATCGGATAGTTCGATGCGACCTGGTGACTGTTGGCGCTGGCCACATGTCGCCCGTTGATTGCGCGCTGATTTCGCTACCGATCGTTTGAAAGGGAAATAGGGCTCAAACCTTTTCCTAAATGATTTTGGTGGTTGAATGTCCAACACAAATAATTGGACTAACTAGTTTGCTCTAGATTATATATTCTACTGGTGCCAAAGGTTTAGCACAAACCAATAAAAAGATCAAAGTTAGGGTTCAAAAGAAAGGAGCAAAAGAAACCGAAGAGCACCCTGGTCTGGCGCACCGGACTGTCCGGTGTGCCACCGGACAGTGTCTGGTGCCGAGGGTCGTACGACTTCAAACTTGCCACCTTCGGGTTTCTGGAGAGCCGCTCCGCTATAATTCACCAGACTGTCCGGTGTGCCACCAGACTGTCCGGTGCACTAGCGGAGCAACGGCTCCAGCGCAATGGTCGACTGCAATGAACACCTGCAAAAGTGCTACAGTGCACGGACAGTTCGCGCAGAGTCAGAGCAGCTGCCAGAAGGCGCACCGGACAGTGAACAGTGCCTGTCCGGTGCGGCACCGAACTGTCCGGTGCCCCAAGAAGTCAAAGCTCCAACAGTCGAAACTGTCAGAACCCTAACGTTTGGGTGACATGGCTGGCGCACCGGACTGTCCGGTGCGCCCATCAACAGCAGCCTTCCCCAATGGTTGAATTGGTGATTGGGTCTATAAA
This sequence comes from Zea mays, assembly GCF_902167145.1. NCBI lineage: Eukaryota > Viridiplantae > Streptophyta > Magnoliopsida > Poales > Poaceae > Zea > Zea mays. The sequence continues at coordinate 199,928,554 of NC_050098.1, forward strand.
TACCCCCAACCACCTCCACTCCAACTATCCAAGCATTCACTACTTCTCATTCAATACAAGAGCAATATACACCACTCCAAAGACACAATTCAAGAGATCGATCCACTCAAAGTCTCAAAATCAACTCTAGCGCATTTAGACTTGAGAGAGGACCATTTGTGTTTTCTTGTGCTCTTGTTTGCTTGGTTGGCTTTCTTCCTTCCTCATTCTTGTTCCCAAGTGTTTTGTAAGCAAGGCAAGAGACACCAATTGTGTGGTGGTCCTTGCGGGGTCTTAGTGACCCGTGAGAATTAAGGAGAAAGCTCACTCGGTCTAAGTGACCGTTTGAGAGAGGGAAAGGGTTGAAAGAGACCCAGTCTTTGTGACCACCTCAACGGGGACTAGGTTCTTTTGAACCGAACCTCGGTAAAACAAATCACCGTGTCATCCGCTTTATTTCTTGGTTGATTTGTTTTCACCCTCTCTCGAGGACTTAGATTTTATTCTAACGCTAACCCCGGCTTGAAGTGTGCTTAAAGTTTGTAAATTTCAGTTTCCGCCTATCCACCCCCCCTCTAGGCGACTTTCACCGTTGGCGCGGGCGGCGCTGGCTCACCGGACAGTTTGTTGCACACCGGACAATCCGGTGAATTTTATCCGCAGCGTCCCCAACAATTCCAGAGGGCGACGAGTTCATCGGCGCGCCAGCCAGGGCACCAGACACTGTCCGGTGAACACCATACATTCTGGTGAACCCGTAGGCTGGTGCAAGTCTGGCTGGGCACTTCCAACCTTCTCCAATCCAATCTTGTTGGGGGCCTTCGTCTTCCGAAGGTCCTCAAAAACATGATTTAACAATGTTTCCCAAGTGTAATATATATACAAGTACCTTCGGACTCGGAATAAAACTGTACATAATATGAAAAGCATGGTCGAGACGAAGGTTGATGCAGCTCCGAAGCTATGCGCAAGGGAGCTTCGACTCAGTGGCAGAAAATGGAACCGACTTAAAGGGGAAAAGGCTATCTAGTCCTCGTTGGATTGTCCTTAAGTCAATAGTAAACATAAAGGGCATGAATGTAATTTTACACAGGCTACGCCCTGTGCCTATAAATAGATGAACAGTACCCCCGTACTGTTCACGCTGACTTGTATTCATTCGTGTGTCACGCTTGGACTTTTGCCTTATGTCAAGCTGAAGGTACAAATGTAATTCAATATTGTTCATATTCATTTATGATGATTTATTAAAAGATATACTAAAGATGTTGTATAATTATTCATGTTGTTTCTCATGTTTCATATGCTTCTTCTTTCATTAATATATACTGCAATGATGAAGGTACGTCCTTCATGACCTTCGGCTGAAGATCATTATATCCTAAGGGAGATAATGCTTCGGAGGACGAAGGGCTTTAATCATTAACATTTTGTGTTGCCTTGTTCTTAACTCATAGCATTTGAGAACAAGTCCCCAACAAATCCCATTTTATTTGACAAGGTTCCTAGCACTTAGAGGAATATGTTAGTACTAAAAACAATTCACTAAGGCTAGATACATACCTTGATTCTTGATTTGCATCTCTTTAGCACTTTAGCACATATCCACTAAAACAATATGTGTTGGGCATCTAATCACCAAAACATTTATAGAAATGGTCCAAGGGCACATTTCCCTTTCAACAAGGCTAGACTGGTGGCCAAAGAGTTCACAAAGATAGAGGGCATTTACTACAATGAAACCTTCTCACATGTCTCAACAAAAGATTCATTCAGGATCATTATGTAATTAGTGGCCCATTTTGACCTGGAACTCATTTGATGAATGTAAAGACAATATTCCTAAATGGATAGTTAGTAGAAAACATATTCATGGCACAAACAAAGGGTTTTGTCATGCAAGGAAAAGAAAATATGGGATTTCACTTAAGGAGGTCCATTTATGGATTAAAGCAGGCCTCTAGATAGTTGTATCTCAAGTTTGATGAGACTATCAGAAAGTTTTGTTTCGAGGAAAACAAGGAAGACAATTGCATTTATGCAAAGTTTAAGAAAGGAAAGTATACCTTCCTTGTTCTGTATGCCGATGACATACTTTTGGCTAGTAGTGATAAGGATCTACTAGATAATATAAATTCGCCGAGATAGACATAAGAGGGTATTATGACTCTGATAGAAGACATACATAGAAAACATACTAAAGAGGTACAGTATGCATCAGTGTAAGGCCTCACCTGCGCCAATAGTCAAGGGTGATAAGTTTGAGGATTATCAATACCCTCAGAATTAGTATGAGAAGAATAAGATGAAGTCAGTACCATATGCTTCTACTATCGGAAGCATTATGTATGCTCAAATTTATACTCGCCTTGACTTAGCATTTACTACCGGGATGCTTGGAAGATATAAAAAAATCTAGATATAGATCACTAGAAAAGCAGTAAAGAAGGTTCTAAGGTACCTACAGGGTACTAAAGGTCTCATGCTAACATACAGAAGATCTAGTTCCTTACAAATAGTTGGCTATGCAGATGCTGAATAGGGAGGTTGTAAAGATACACTAAAGTCCACTTTAGGGGTATGTATTTGCACTCTCTAGGGGAGCTATTTATTTGAAGAGTTGCAAACAGACAGCGAGAGCATCGCCGACAATGCACATTGAGTTGATAGCTATGTATGAGGCAACTGGGTAGGCGATATGGATCAAGAAATTCATACCCGGATTATGAGTGGTTGATACTATATAAAGACCACTAAGAATTTACTATGATAATGAGTCAACTGTATTTTTCTCCTATAACAATAGGTCAAGTGGCGCTGCCAAGTATATTGACATGAATTGTTATATTGTTAAGGAGAAGATTCAAGATCAAACCATTAAAGTTAAGCATATCGGAACCCAATAGATGCTAGCGGATCCAGTCACAAAAGGCCTCCACGCTGTGTGTTTAGACAACACGTAGCCGACATGGGTTTAAGGGAGTGTCTATGATCTTGAATCACAATGGCTACATATTGCAATTTAGTAAAGTATTTTTCGTTCTGAAGCAGGGGAGCATTTTGTAGTCAATGAGTGCGGTGATACTTAATCGGTCATCGTCACACATGGGTCTCTTTGTGTAAACTTGTCAAGGGTTGGAATCTAGAAAAGTTGAGTGTAAGGAATGTAGAGAACAAAGGGGAGATTGTTAGGGTGTGTCCTCTGCACAAGCTGGTTAACAAAAACTAGGGTAAAGTTAATCCTAACTGTCCATCCACGCCCTTGATTGGGGGCTATCCTTCCATTGGTTGCGGACCCCGATCACACATAGCCATATAAATAGATTAAGACTTAAGAGGGTCAGCGGGTTTAGTTAACGCTAATTGCTCGACCACAAACCCTAATTGACATCCACACAGAAGTTCCCATCAACTAGGCATGTGTAGAGACTAGAAGAGTTGTGATCCATGGCAACAGGCCCTGTGATTTTCCCAATAGGCACGGGATTTAAGTCTCCACCTACTAGCGCCCCTAGAGGAGATCCACTACAGACCGACGAAGGGGATCCCCAACCTCAACTTTGATAGAACATGCAAGTAGGTGGAGGCCACAGAGGAGGCGGGTCTATAGTGCAAGATATCGCTGCCATTGCAGCCACGACCATGAGCAACAATAGCAACATTATGTCTACCTATACCTCTTAGTAGATTAGATCTACTCACCGTTGTGGTTTTCCTAGTATGGATTGGTATTCTAGGGCCTTAGGAATTGATCCTAGGCACCACAGAACCAAACAAATGAGCCACAAATTGATGAAGTTGGTGAGTTGATGGCCGATAGCGACTGGCCCGGCTCCAATGCCAGTCAATTCAGTGGTGCACCTACAAACTAGTTAGTTCAACTAATACTGATTGCATTGGAGCTGAACCTATCGGTACCGACTACTGCGCTGGAGAACTGATTGATACCCGAACCGAATCGGTCGGTACCAGTCGTCTTTAGCTACAAGTCATGTTCTAATTGGTTCACGTCGTTTTGACAATTTCAAGCCTAAAATATTAAAAAAATATTGGAGTTTAGGTTTAAATAGAGGGGATGTTTGGGTTTATTCGCACCCCTCACTCTTTATTTTGCTTGTCTTCTTTCATATTGTCGCCTTCCACTCTCTATTTGATCCTAGGTGGAGTTTGAACTTTTAAACATTCATCGACTTGATCAACAACCAATATTCATAACTTCTCGACACCCCTGTCAATGTGAGGGAGGTCTTCATTGACAACATTTCTCACATACATCATTATCGGGACAATATTTCTATCTGTCTCTATTCCTTTACTCCACAACCTCTATTTCCATACCAATATCCTCGTCCTTCGTATCTCTATCGACCTTCCATGGATGCTCCTCTTCTCTCAATAAAAATCCTACCACTAATGTTCCTCCTCCTACCACTAAAGCTCCTACTATCAATGCTACTTGTCCACCACCATTCACTTATCCATATCCTCCTCCATACCCGTATGAATATCCATATGACGGTCCTGTGTATGGATTCTATGGTGCTCCTCCTCCATATGATGTTCCATATAGTGCTCCTCCATTGTTCTCTGTTCATGCATGGTGGTATTATTGGAAGCGATGGGAACTAATTCCCGAGGTGCCTTTGGGGTCCGGGCAAGAGGGGCGTAGGGGTCGGTACTCAAGGTGCCTTAAGAAACAGGACAAGAGGCCCTAGGGGTTGATACTCGAGGTGTCATCTGCCATGGGGCCAGGGAAAGAGGTGCCCCATGATACTCGAGGTGCCCTAGGGATCGGGACAGAAGGTGCATTAGATGCCATTGTCTGAGGTGCCCAAAGATTAGGGCAGGAGGTGCCCTAGGGCCAATGCACGAGGTGTCCCGAGGTGTCGGGGCATGAGGTGCCTGTGAGGCCGATGTGTGAGGTGCCCTATGGTGCGAAAGGGGCCTAGGGTTGTATTGTTGAGAGAAATATCCTCATCCTCCTCCTCTTCTTGCATTTGAATTTCCCCCGACTCAAGCTTATCCTCGTTCCTAAGAAATGGTCGCAAATCAAAAATGTTAAATGTCGGTATGTCCCCAAAATTCGTAGACAACTCAAGTTTATATGTATTACCATTAATCCTTTCTAAGACTTTAAAAGGTTCATCAACCCTATGCAATAACTTAAATTTTCTTAAATTAGGGAACCAATCTTTCCTAAAATGAAGACAAATTAAATCACCTGGTCCAAAAGTGTCATGTTTCTTGCCATGGCTACCAGCCAACTTATATTTCATGTTCATACTTTAAATCTTCGCTTTGGTTGTCTCATGTATATATTTTGATCATAAACTGTGCATGTTGGTTAGCATCAAAATTCAATTTCTCCAAAGATGGGGGAGGTAGCAAGTCAATAGGAGCATGAGTCATGTTGGTCACTTATTAGGATTCCTGTGGAAAACCAAGGCATGGCAACACAATTAAATTAACGGGGTTCCCTCCCCCTTTTGATTTACTTAAGATGAAAGAGTAAATCAGAACAAAGATATTCAATGTAGTATGGAAGTGTGAAGATGTATCAATTGAACAACATTAGTTTGTCTTTTTATTTCTTTCTTAGTTACAAATGATTACAAGGATACCTTGAGAAGATTCGAAGGTGACTCGAGTGAATTCAAGTCTTCAACTTTGGTGATTGATGCCAACATCCCAACACACAACCAAAGCAAATATGAAGTATGAAATTGTAACTAGTTTGTAGTTGGACAAGTGTTCATAAGCTACTTAAGTGAAAGCAGTTCTAAGTGAATATGTGTGTTTTTATATGATTAAAATTTTGGACCACATTTGCACCACTTGCATTGATTTTTGCAAACTTTTGATAAGATTTCAAAAGTCATTTTGCTTTTGGTCGAAAGTATAAGAATGGTTTTTAAAGCATTACTAAGTTTTGGAGAATTCTTCCCATTTCTCAAATGCTTTTCTTTTGGCCAGATAAATGCCCCCTAAATAAATTATCCCCTTTTGGTGTGAAGAATTTTTCTCTCCTCTTAGATGTGAAGAGGTTTTTCTCAGAAGACAAGTAACAATCTAGAAGACTAAAAGGTTTTGAAAAACAGGGTGGTGGTGCAGTCCTTTTGCTTTGGCCTAGTAATTTCTCCTGCTTTGGCATTGAGCACCAAAAACGGAGAAAATTGAAGGACTTTACAACAAGAATATGGAATTTAAGTACATGAGTTGAGCAAGGAGTGTTGATGCTGAACGAATATGCAATGGAAGCGTTACCTTTGCCTGCAACTCCATTTACCTTTCAATTTAAGATTATGTATAGAAATAGACTTCACATTAGTCTTAACTTTAGCACATGAAGGATATGAAATATGCAAATGTACCAAATAAAAGAGAGAAACATGATCGAAGGTATAATGAATAAGCAATGTGTGCAATATCTCAAACCATGTTCCAAGAATCAAGTACATTTAGTTCAGTTCTAAGTTCACAAAACCTCTTCATCTAAGGGCTTGGTGAAGATATCAGCTAACTATTTATGGTGCTAACATGGTCGATTACGATATCTCCCCTTTGCAAGTGATCTCTCAGAAAGTGATGCCAGATGTCTATGTGTGTTGGGGGCCTTCCTCTTTCGAAGGTCCTCAAAAACATGACTAACCATTTGTTTTCAGTATAATATTGATTATCGCAGGGAGCTTCGGCTTCATGATGGGAGTGTTCCCCTTCACCAAAGGTCTTCGAGACAAAGACATAGCCCGAAAGTGACAACAATGAACACCAAAGCTATAGCCAAAGAAAAAACAACTTTGGCTTAAAGTGATACCGAAGATCAAACATGGAGCTGAGCTGAAGAGGAAAAGACTAGCTAGTCCCTAATGACTTATGTTACAGTTATGAATAAATGTTAAGGTCATAAATGTACTTTTACCCGGGTTGCGTCCCGTGCCTATAAATAGGTGAACAGTGCCCCATACTATTCACGCGGGTTTGTAATTGCTCTCGTGTCAACACATTCGAACAAGCCGAAGGTATCAATGTAATATAATTTCTGTTAATGTTCATGTGTATATCACATATGTATATGAATGAATATATGGATTACATATATTGTCTTTATGTACTCTTATTTTCATAGATGATGAAGGTATGTACTTCATGACCTTCGTCTGAAGATCATTATATCCGAAAGGAGATAATGTTTCGAAGGACGAAGGTCCTTAATTATTAACAATTGTGTTGCCTTGTTCTTGATTCACAGCATTTGAGAACAAGTGACCAACAATGTGCTTAGTGTGGTCGTGATCAACAAAATTATCTGCCATGCGGATTGCACTCTCATTATCACATATGAGGGGGTCTTTGCTCAACTTGTAGTTGTAGTCCCTAATGGTTTGCCCCATCCAGAGCAATTGTGCACAACAATGTCCTGCATCAATATACTCGGCCTCGGCGGTGGATAGGACAATAGAGTTTTGTTTCTTTGACAACCAAGAGACCCAGGATCTTCCTAGAAACTGACAAGTCCCTAATGTACTCTTCCTATCTACCTTACATTCAACATAATCGACACCAGAATATCCAAGAAGATCAAAGTTTGAACTGTTAGGATACCAAAGCCCAAAGTTAGGACTATGAACTAAATATCTCAAGATTCTCTTCATGACCCTTAAGTGGCATTCCTTAGGATCGACTTGGAGTATTGCACACATGCATACAGAAAGCATAATGTTTGGTCTAGAAGCACATAAATATAGAAGTGAACCTATCATAGACCGATATACCTTTTGATTTACAGAGTTACCTCCTATGTAGAGGTCGAGATGCCCATTTGTCCCAATAGGAGTCTTGAAGGGCTTGGCGTCCTTCGTCCCAAACTTCTTCAGAATGTCTTGAGTATACATCATTTGGGAGATGAAAGTGCCATCCTGAAGTTGCTTGATTTGAAATCCTAAAAAGGACTTCAACTCCCCCATCATGGACATCTCAAACTTCTGAATCATGATCCTACTAAACTCTTCGCAACATGACTTGTTAGTAGACCCAAAAATGATATCATCAACATAAATTTGGCATACAAACAAGTCTCTATCAATGGTTTTAGTAAAGAGTGTAGGATCTGCTTCTCCAACTTTGAAGGCATTAGAAATAAGAAAATCTCTTAGGCATTCATATCATGCCATCGGTGCTTGCTGAACCCCGTAGAGCGTCTTTGAGAGCTTATGTCATCAGAGGAATACTTATCATCTTCAAAGCTAGAAGGTTGCTCAATGTACACCTATTCCTTGATAGGTTCATTGATGAAGGAAATTTTTACATCCATTTGAAACAATTTGAAATCATGGTAAGTAGCATAGGCTAATAAAATGTGAATGGACTCAAGCCTAGCTACGGGTGTAAAGGTTTCATCAAAATCCAAACTTTCGACTTGTGAGTACCCCTTGGCCATAAGTTAGGCTTTATTCCTTATCACCACACCATGTTCATCCTATTTGTTGTGGAATAACCACTTGATACCTACAAAATTTTATTTAGGATGTTGAACTAAGTGCCAAACCTCATTTCTCGAAATTGTTGAGCTCTTCTTGCATTGCCATCACCTATCTAGATCTCTCAGTGCATCATCAATACTGAAAGGCTCAATAGAGAACACAAAAGATTAATTCATATAAATTAGCAATTCGAGAGCGAGTGATTAACTCCATTTGTATATCATCGAGAATCGAGTCATCAAGGTGGTCTATTTGTGTTGCTTAATGGACCCTTGGGTGTGGTAGTCTTGGGGCTTGAATCTTCTGTTTGTCCCCTTTTCTTATTCTTCTTTATCATATCCCCCTTGATCCATGCCACCATCTTGAGCTTGCTCATTGTCTTAAACTTGATTACCATCACTTCATCTTGCTCTTGATCTTGTTCCTGAGTTGGAAGTGACACTTGTATGGAGGATGATGGTTGATCTTGTGCTTGTGTAGGCTCCTCGGGCACTTGTGGGCACAAATCTCTAATGGACATGTTCCTTAATGCGGTGCATGGGGCCTCCTTATCATCTAGCTCATAAAGATTAACTTGCTCTACTTGAGAACCATTAGTCTCATCAAACACAATGTCACAAGAAACTCCGACTAATCTAGTGGACTTGTCGAAGACTCTATATGCCCTTGTGTTTGAGTCATAACAAGGTAAACAACCTTCTACCACTTTAGGAGCAATTTTTGAATTTCTACCTCTTTTAACAAGAATAAAGCATTTACTCCCAAAGACTCTAAAATATGAAACATTGGGCTTTTTTACCGGTGAGGGCCTCATAGGATGTCTTCTTGAGGATACGGTGAAGGTAGAGTAAATTGATGGTGTAGCAGGTAGTGTTGATTGCCTCCGCCCAAAACCGAGTTAATGTCTTGTACTCCTCAAGCATGGTCCTCGTCATACCATGAGTAGGGGTGACAACGGGCTTTAAATTTTACATTATAAGATTTAAGAATCAGATCAGATTAGGATCGGGCCCTATTTCTATTTATTTTTGAGCTAAAATTTATTTAGGGCCCTACCATTTTATGAAGAAGCATTTGGATCACGATCCATTACCACCCCTAACTATGAGAGTTATATTCTTCCTTTCTACAACATAGTTTTGCTGAGGTGTGTAGGGAGAGGAGAACTCATGTTTGATTCTCTACTCCTTAAGAAAGCCTTAAATTTGAGCATTCTTGAACTCCGTCCCATTATCACTTCTTATCTTTTTGATCCTCAAGTTGAACTCATTTTTACCTCTTCTCAAGAATCTCTTCAAAGTCCCTTGGTGAAAGGGAAATGTGCCCTTGGGCCATTTCTAAGTATTTTGGTGATTTAGTGTCCAACACAAGTGCCTAAGTGCTAAATGGTGGACAAAGTACAAATCAAGTAAAAAGGTATGTTTCTAAGACTTAGTACATTGTTTTGGAGACTAACGTATTGTGTCTAAGTGCTGGAAACAGGAGAAATCGAGTTGAAATTGAAGATGGCTTTGTTCAGCCGAAGTCAGCTCAGTCTGGGTGCACCGGACTATCCGGTGGTGCACCGGACAGTGTCTGGTGCGCTAGGCTGACTCAGGCGAACTTGCTGCTCTCGGGAAATCGTCGGTGACGTACGGCTAAAATTCACCGGACTGTCCGGTGAGCCAACGGTCGGCCGGGCCAACGGTCGGCCGCGTAATCCGTGCGCGACGCGTGGCCGAGCCAACGGCTAGAAGGGGGCACCGGACTGTCCGGTGTGCACGGACAGTGTCCGGTGCGCCAACGGCTCCAAAGCGCCAACGGTCGGCTTCGCTAAAGAAGGAAAGAAATCCGCACCGGACAGTGTCCGGTGGTGCACTGGACTGTCCGGTGCGCCAGGCGACAGAAGGCAAGAATTGCCTTCCTGGAATGCTCTCAACGGCTCCTAGCTGCCTTGGGGCTATAAAAGGACCCCTAGGCGCATGGAGGAAGACACCAAGCATTCTCTAAGCATTCCTAAGCACCAAGACTTTGATTCCGCGCATTTGATTCTTTGTGATAGCAACTAGAGCTCCATTTGAGTTGTGAACTCGCCGGGTTGTGTTGTGAGCTCTTGTTGTGACTTGTGTGCCTGTTGGTACTCTGATTTCGTGTCTTGTGTGCGTTGCTCATCCCTCCCTTACTCCATGCTTCTTTGTGAACATCAAGTGTAAGGGCGAGAGGCTCCAAGTTGTGGAGATTCCTCGCAAACGGGATATAGTAAACAAAGCAAAACACCATGGTATTCAAGTGGGTCTTTGGACCGCTTGGGAGGGGTTGATTGCAACCCTCGTCCGTTGGGACGCCACAACGTGGAGTAGGCAAGTGTTGGACTTGGCCGAACCACGGGATAAACCACTGTGCCATCTCTGTGTTGATCTCTTTGTGGTCATCGTGTTGTGCAAGTTCTCCTCTCTAGCCACTTGGCTTAATTGTGCTAACTTCTAATCTAGTTTTGTGGATTAAGTTTCAAGTGTTTTACAGGATCACCTATTCACCCCCCCTCTAGGTGCTCTCAATTGGTATCAAAGCCGTTCTCTTCAAGAAAGGGACTAATCGCCCGAAGAGATGGATCCTAAGGGCAAGGGGATGGTGGTCAACGATAAGGAGAAGGAGTCCTTTGTCAATGATCCAAAGGAGGACAAGCCTACTGACTCGGGCTCGAGCCACAAAAGAAAAGATGGGAGGAAGAAGAAAACAAGGCGCATCAAAGAGATAGTCTACTACGACAGCGACGAATCCTCTTCTTCCCAAAAGGACGACAATAACGACTATGAGAAAAAGAAGACGGTTAATTCAAACTTCTCTTTTGATTATTCTCGTATTCCTCAAAGTACCAATGCTCATTTACTCTCCATTCCACTTGGTAAACCTCCTCATTTTGATGGAGAGGACTACGGATTTTGGAGTCACAAAATGCGTAGTCACTTGTTCTCTCTCCATCCTAGTATATGGGAGATAGTAGAGAGTGGAATGAAATTTGATAGCTCGGATAGTCCTTTGTTTATCAATGAACAGATTCATAAAAATGCACAAGCTACTACTGTGTTGTTAGCCTCATTGTGCAGAGACGAGTACCATAAGGTGAGCGGCTTGGACAATGCCAAGCAGATCTGGGACACCCTCAAGATCTCACATGAGGGGAACGACGTCATCATGCTCACCAAGATGGAGTTGGTGGAAGGCGAACTCGGGAGATTCGCGATGATAAGAGGGGAGGAGCCAACCCAAACGTACAACAGGCTCAAGACCCTCGTCAACAAAATAAGGAGCTATGGAAGCACGCGATGGACGGACCACGACGTCGTCCGCCTAATGCTAAGGTCCTTTATTGTACTTGATCCACATCTGGTAAACAATATTCGTGAAAATCCTAGGTACACCAAGATGTCGCCCGAAGAAATTCTTGGGAAATTTGTAAGCGGGCGGATGATGATCAAGGAGGCGAGATACGTGGATGATGCATTGAATGGCCCAATCCACGAGCCTCAAACTGTTGCTCTCAAAGCGACAAGGAGCAAGGAGGCACTACCTAGCAAGGTGGCGCAAGTTGAGGCGGCCGGGCTTAATGAGGAAGAAATGGCCCTTATCATCAAGCGGTTCAAGACGGCACTAAAGGGTCGCAAGGAGCACCCCAACAAGAACAAGACAAAGGGGAAGCGCTCCTGCTTCAAATGTGGTAAGATTGGTCATTTTATCGCTAATTGTCCCGATAATGATAGTGACCAGGAAAAGAAGAGTGGAAAGTGGCAAAAGAAGAAGAACTACAAGAAGGCGAAGGGCGAGGCACATCTTGGAAAGGAGTGGGACTCGGATTGCTCCTCGTCCGACTCCGACAACGAAGGACTCGCCGCCACCGCCTTCAACAAGTCATTCCTCTTCCCCAACGAGCATCACACATGCCTCATGGCAAAGGAGAAGAAGGTATGTACTCGAAACAATACTACTTATGCTTCTTCAAGCGAGGATGAGTCTAGTGATGATGATGAAATAGACTATTCATGCTTATTCAAGGGCTTAGATAGAACTAAGATTGATAAGATTAATGAATTGATTGATGCTTTGAATGATAAGAATAGATTACTAGAAAAACAAGAGGACCTTTTATATGAAGAGCATGATAAATTTGTTAGTGCACAAAATTCTCTTGCTCTAGAAGTTAAAAGGAATGAAATGCTTTCTTGTGAACTATCTACTTGTCATGAAACCATTTCTACTTTAAAAGGTGTTAATGATGATTTAAATGCTAAACTAGAAGTAGCAAATAAATCTAACTCTTATGTAGAACATGTTATGATTTGCAATAGGTGCAAAGATTTTAATGTTGATGTTTGTAGTGAACACCTAGTTTGCATTTCTAAATTAAATGATGAAGTGGCTAGTCTTAATGCCCAACTTAAGACTAGCAAGAGTGAATTTGACAGGCTAAAATTTGCAAGGGATGCCTACACGATTGGTAGACACCCCTCAATTAAGGATGGTCTTGGCTTCAAGAGGGAAGTCAAGAACTTAACAAGCCATAAGGCTTCCATCTCCACCAAGGAGAAAGGGAAGGCCCCTATGGCTAGTAGTGCTCAAAAGAACCATGCCTTCATGTATCATGATAGGAGACATTCTAGAAATGGTTATAGGAGTTATGATGCTTTTGATTCTCATGCCATGGTTGCTTCTAGTTCTTCTATTATGCATGATAGAAATTTAGCTAGGAGAAATGTTATTAATCACATGCCTAGAAGAAATGTTGTTCATGTTTCTAGGAAAATAATAAATGAACCTTCTACAATTTATCATGCTTGCAATGCTTCATTTGCGATTTGTAGAAAGGATAGGAAAGTGATTGCTAGGAAACTAGGGGCAAAATGCAAGGGAGATAAAACTTGCATTTGGATCCCTAATGATATTGTCACTAACCTTGTAGGACCCAACAAGAGTTGGGTACCTAAGACCCAAGCCTAAATTTGCCTTGCATGTTTATGCATCCGGGGGATCAAACTGGATTATCGATAGCGGATGCACAAACCACATGACGGGGGAGAAGAAGATGTTCACCTCCTACGTCAAGAATAAAGATTCCCAAGATTCAATCATATTCGGTGACAGTAATCAAGGCAAGGTTAAAGGCTTAGGCAAGATTGCAATCTCAAATGAGCACTCTATTTCTAATGTATTCTTAGTTGAGTCGCTTGGATATAATTTGTTATCCGTAATTCAATTATGTAATATGGGATACAATTGTCTATTCACAAATGTAGATGTGTCTGTCTTTAGAAGAAGTGATGGTTCATTGGCTTTTAAGGGTGTATTAGACGACAAACTCTATTTAGTTGATTTTGCAAAAGAGGAGGCCGGTCTAGATACATGCTTAATTGCTAAGACTAGCATGGGCTGGCTGTGGCATCGCCGCTTAGCACATGTGGGGATGAAGAACCTTCACAAGCTTCTAAAGGGAGAACACATGATAGGTCTAACTAATGTTACTTTCGAAAAAGATAGACCTTGTGCAGCTTGTCAAGCAGGGAAACAGGTGGGAAGCTCTCATCATGCCAAAAATGTGATGACAACATCAAGACCCCTGGAGTTACTTCATATGGACCTCTTCGGACCTGTCGCCTATCTAAGCATAGGAGGAAGTAAGTATGGTCTTGTTATAGTTGATGATTTTTCCCACTTCACTTGGGTATCCTTTTTGCAGGATAAATCTGAAACCCAAGGGACCCTCAAGCGCTTCCTAAGGAGAGCTCAAAACGAGTTTGAGCTCAAGGTGAAGAAGATAAGGAGCGACAATGGGTCCGAATTCAAGAACCTTCAAGTGGAGGAGTATCTTGAGGAGGAAGGAATCAAGCACGAGTTCTTCGCTCCCTACACACCACAACAAAATGGTGTGGTAGAGAGGAAGAATAGGACGCTTGTAGACATGGCGAGGACGATGCTTGGAGAGTTCAAGACCCCCGAGCGCTTTTGGTCGGAAGCCATGAACACGGCTTGCCACGCCATCAATCGGGTCTACCTTCATTGCCTCCTCAAGAAGACTTCGTATGAGCTACTAACCGGTAACAAACCCAATGTTTCGTATTTCCGAGTTTTTGGGAGTAAATGCTACATTCTAGTGAAGAAGGGTAGGAATTCCAAATTTGCTCCCAAAGTCGTAGAAGGGTTTTTGTTAGGTTATGACTCAAATACAAAGGTGTATAGGGTCTTCAACAAATCATCGGGTTTGGTTGAAGTCTCTAGCGACGTTGTATTCGATGAGACTAATGGCTCTCCAAAAGAGCAAGTTGTTGATCTTGATGATGTAGATGAAGAAGACGTTCCAACGGGCGCAATACGCACCATGGCGATTGGAGATGTGCGGCCACAGGAACAAAATGAGCGAGATCAACCTTCTTCCTCAACAATGGTGCATCCCCCAACTCAAGACGATGAACAGGTTCATCAAGAGGAGACGTATGATCAAGGGGGAGCACAAAATAATCATGTAATGGAGGAAGAAGCACAACAGGCACCTCCAACTCAAGTCCGAGCGATGATTCAAAGGGATCATCTCGTCGACCAGATTTTGGGTGACATTAGCAAGGGAGTAACTACTCAGTCTCGATTAGTTAATTTTTATGAGCATTACTCCTTTGTCTCTTCTATTGAGCCTTTCAGGGTAGAAGAAGCCTTGCTAGATCCGGACTGGGTGTTGGCCATGCAAGAGGAGCTCAACAACTTCAAGAGAAATGAAGTTTGGACACTGGTGCCTCGTCCCAAGCAAAACGTTGTGGGAACCAAGTGGGTGTTCCGCAACAAACAAGACGAGCACGGGGTGGTGACAAGGAACAAGGCACGACTTGTGGCAAAAGGTTATGCCCAAGTCGCAGGTTTGGACTTTGAGGAGACTTTTGCTCCTGTGGCTAGGCTAGAGTCCATTCGTATATTACTAGCATATGCCGCTCACCATTCCTTCAGGTTGTTCCAAATGGATGTGAAGAGCGCCTTCCTCAACGGGCCAATCAAGGAAGAGGTGTACGTGGAGCAACCCCCTGGCTTCGAGGATGAACGGTACCCCGACCACGTGTGGAAGCTCTAGGCGCTCTATGGACTTAAGCAAGCCCCAAGAGCATGGTATGAATGCCTTAGAGACTTTTTAATTGCTAATGCTTTCAAGGTTGGGAAAGCCGATCCAACTCTTTTTACTAAGACATGTGATGGTGATCTTTTTGTGTGCCAAATTTATGTCGATGACATAATATTTGGTTCTACTAACCAAAAGTCTTGTGAAGAGTTTAGCAGGGTGATGACTCAAAAGTTTGAGATGTCGATGATGGGCGAGTTAAGCTATTTCCTTGGGTTCCAAGTGAGGCAACTCAAGGATGGGACCTTCATCTCCCAAACGAAGTACACGCAAGACTTGATCAAGCGGTTTGGGATGAAGGACGCCAAGCCCGCAAAGACTCCAATGGGAACTGACGGACACACCGACCTCAACAAAGGAGGTAAGTCCATTGATCAAAAGGCATACCGGTCTATGATAGGGTCTCTACTTTATTTATGTGCTAGTAGACTGGATATTATGCTTAGTGTATGCATGTGTGCTAGATTTTAATCCGATCCAAGGGATTGTCACCTAGTGGCTGTGAAGCAAATTCTTAGATATTTAGTCGCTACGCCTTGCTTCGGGATCTGGTATCCAAAGGGGTCTACCTTTGACTTTATTGGATACTCAGACTCCGATTATGCTGGATGTAAGGTCGATAGGAAGAGTACATCAGGGACATGCCAATTCTTAGGAAGGTCCCTGGTGTCGTGGAGTTCTAAGAAACAAACCTCTGTTGCCCTATCCACCGCTGAGGCCGAGTACGTTGCCGCAGGGCAGTGTTGCGCGCAACTACTTTGGATGAGGCAAACCCTCAGGGACTTTGGCTACAATCTGAGCAAAGTCCCACTCCTATGTGATAATGAGAGTGCTATCTGCATGGCGGATAATCCTGTTGAACACAGCCGCACAAAGCACATAGACATCCGGCATCACTTCTTGAGAAACCACCAGCAAAAGGGAGATATCGAAGTGTTTCATGTTAGCACCGACAACCAGCTAGCCGATATCTTTACCAAGCCTTTAGATGAGCAGACCTTTTGCAAGTTGCGTAGTGAGCTAAATGTCTTAGATTCGCGGAACTTGGATTGATTTATAGCATACATGTGTTTTATGCCTTGATCATGTTCCTTAATGCATGTTGTTGTTTATTTATGGTTCTCAAGTTGTACAAGCACTCCCCGGACCTCACAAGTCCATTTGCAAGTGATGCACATATTTAGGGGGAGGTGTGCTACAACTTGACCCTTTGAGACTAACTGTGTGCTTGAGTTTGCTTAATTTAGTCTCAAAGGAGGTTTGAAAGGGAAAAGGTGGACTTGGACCATGCAAGACTTCCACTGCACTCCGATGAAAGAGTAACTAATTCCAAGTTCATCCTTGTACTCTTATTGCCTTTTTACTCTTAGTTGAAGATTTTGGTGAGGCAATGGGGTTAAAGGGCCAAGATTGATCACGTTTTGGTGCTTGATGCCAAAGGGGGAGAAAATAAGGCCAAAGCAAGAAATGGATCAGCTACCACTTGAGAATTTTGAAAATAGTAGAATAGAGCTTTTGGTTTGTCAAAACTTTCTTATTGTCTATTTTGTCAAAAGTTGGTCTCTTGTGGGGAGAATGGATGATTATGGGGAAAAGGGAGGAGTTTTTGAAATCTTTGATCAATTTCTCTTGGAACAACTCTCTTTATGTCTCAACAAGTGTGTTTGACTTAGTTGAGTTTGATTTGCAAAAACAAACCAAGTGGTGGCAAAGAATGATCCATATATGTCAAATTTGAATCAAAACTGAAAGGGAAATGTGCCCTTGGGCCATTTCTAAGTATTTTGGTGGTTTAGTGTCCAACACGAGTGTCTAAGTGTAAAATGGTGGACAAAGTACAAATCAAGGATAATGGTATGTTTCTCAGACTTAGTACATTGTTTTAGAGACTAATGTATTGTGTCTAAGTGCTGGAAACAGGAAAAGACCAACTGGAAATGCCTTGGCTCGAGCAGCCAAGACTTTGCTCAGTCTGGAGCACCGGACTGTCCGGTGGTGCACCGGACAGTGTCCGGTGCGCCAGGCTGACTCGAGCAAAGTGGCTGCTCTCGGGACTTCGACGGCGGTGTACGGCTATAATTCACCGGACTATCCGGTGGTGCACCAGACTGTCCGGTGGGCTGTTCACAGGCGAACTCGTCGCTCTCGGGAATTCATCGTCGACGTACGACTATAATTCACCGGACTGTCCGGTGTGCACCGGACTGTTCGGTGAGCCAACGGTCGGCAGGGCCAACGGTCGGCCGCGCGATCTGCGCGGGACACGTGGCCGGGCCAACGGCTAGTAGGAGGCACCGGACTGTCCGGTGTTCACCGGACATGTCCGGTGCGCCAACGGCTCTCAGGTTGCCAACGGTCGACTGCACCATTTTTAGAAGGAAATCGGGCACCGGACAGTGTCCGGTGTGCACCGGACTGTCCGGTGCACCAGTCGACAGAAGGCAAGATCAGCCTTCCTTGATTGCTCTCAACGGCTCCTAGCTGCCTTGGGGCTATAAAAGGGACCCCTAGGCGCATGGAGGAGTACACCAAGCATTCCTACAACATTTCTAAGCACCAAGACATCGATTTCGCGCATTCGTTTCATTGTGATAGCATATAGAGCTCTAGTGGAGTTGTGAACTCATTGAGTTGTGTTGCGAGCTCTTGTTGCGACTTGTGTGCGTGTTGACACTCTGATTCTTGTGTCTTGTGTGCGTTGCTAATCCCTCCCTTGCTCCGTGTTCTTTGTGAATTTCAAGTGTAAGGACGAGAGGCTCCAAGTTGTGGAGATTCCTCGCAAACGGGATTGAGAAAAAGTAAGCAAAACACCGTGGTATTCAAGTGGGTCTTTGGACCGCTTGAGAGGGGTTGATTGCAACCCTCGTCCGTTGGGACGCCACAACGTGGAGTAGGCAAGCGTTGGTCTTGGCCGAACCACGGGATAACCACTGTGCCATCTCTGTGATTGATCCTTGTTGGTTATTGTGTTTTGTTGAGAATTCCTCTCTAGCCACTTGGCAATTATTGTGCTAACGATTAACCAAGTTTTGTGGCTTAAGTTTTCATGTTCAATAGGATCACCTATTCACCCCCCCCTCTAGGTGCTCTCAATTGGTATCGGAGCCGTTCTCTTCATAAAGGGACTAACCGCCCGAAGAGATGGATCCTAAGGGGAAGGGAATCGTGATCAACGACAAAGAGAAGGAATCCTTCGTCAACGAGCTGAAGGACGACAAGCCTACCGACTCCGGCTCGGGCCATAGACGGAAAGAAGGGAAGAAGAAGAAGACGAGGCGCATCAAGGAGATCGTCTACTACGGCGACAGCGATGAGTCTACTTCTTCCCAAAAGGACGACGACCACAACGACTACGAGAGAAGGAAATCGGTTAATTCGAACTTTTCTTTTGACTACTCTCGTATTCCGCAAAGTTCAAATTCACATTTGCTCTCCATTCCACTCGGCAAGCCTCCACACTTTGATGGGGAGGACTACGGATTTTGGAGCCACAAAATGCGTAGTCACCTATTCTCTCTCCATCCTAGTATATGGGAGATTGTAGAGAGTGGAATGCACTTTGATAGTTCGGATAGTCCTGTGTTCATTAATGAGCAAATACATAAGAATGCACAAGCTACTACTGTTTTTCTAGCTTCATTGTGCAGGGATGAATACCACAAAGTGAGCGGCTTGGATAACGCCAAGCAGATCTGGGACACCCTCAAGATTTCACATGAGGGGAACGACGTCACCTTACTCACCAAGATGGAGCTAGTGGAGGGCGAGCTTGGACGATTCGCGATGATAAGGGGCGAGGAGCCGACACAAACATACAATAGGCTCAAGACCCTTATCAACAAAATAAGGAGCTACGGATGCACGTGATGGACGGACCACGACGTCGTCCAACTGATGCTAAGGTCCTTTACCGTTCTTGATCCTCATTTGGTAAATAATATTCGTGAGAATCCCAGGTACACCAAAATATCGCCCGAAGAAGTCCTTGGAAAATTTGTAAGCGGGCGAATGATGATCAAGGAGGCGAGGTACGTGGACGACGCATTGAATGGTCCAATCAACGAGCCTCAACCCCTTGCTCTCAAGGCAACAAGAAGCAAGGAGGCGCTACCTAGCAAGGTGGCACAAATTGAGGCGGCCGGACTTAATGATGAAGAGATGGCCCTCATCATCAAGAGATTCAAGACGGCACTTAAGGGTCGCAAGGGACAGCCAAGCAAGACCAAAGCCAAGGGGAAGCGCTCATGCTTCAAATGCGGTAAGATTGGTCTTTTTATTGCTAACTGTCCCGACAATGATAGTGATCAGGATCAAGGGAACAAGAGGGAGAAGAAGAAGAACTATAAGAAGGCAAAGGGCGAGGCACATCTTGGCAAGGAGTGGGATTCGGATTGCTCCTCATCCGACTCCGACAATGAAGGACTCGCCGCCACCGCCTTCAACAAGTCATCCCTCTTCCCCAACGAGCGTCACACATGCCTTATGGCAAGGGAGAAGAATGTAAGTACTCGAAACTCTACTTATGCTTCTTCAAGTGAGGACGAATCTAGTGATGAGGATGAAATAGATTATTCATGTTTATTTAAGGGCCTAGATAGAACCAAGGTAGATAAAATTAATGAGTTGATTGATGCCTTGAATTATAAGAATAGGCTTTTAGAAAAGCAAGAGGATTTGTTGTATGATGAACATGATAAATTTGTAGAGGCACAAAAATCCTATGCTTTAGAAGTTAAAAGAAATGAAATGCTTTCTTATGAACTATCTACTTGTCATGAAACCATTTCTACTTTACAAGGTGTTAACAATGATTTAAATGCTAAATTAGAAGTAGCAAATAAATCTAATTCTTGTGTAGAACATGTTATGATTTGCACTAGGTGTAAGGATTTTGATATTGATGCTTGTAGTGAACACCTAGTTTCAATTTCTAGATTAAATGATGAAATAGCTAGTTTTAATGACCAACTTAAGACTAGCAAAAGCGATTTCGATAAGCTAAAATTTGCAAGGGATGCCTACACGATTGGTAGACACCCCTCAATCAAGGATGGACTTGGCTTCAAGAGGGAAGCCAAGGACTTAACAAGCCATAAGGCTCCCATCTCCACCAAGGAGAAAGGGAAGGCCCCTATGGCTAGTAGTGCTAAAAGGAACCATGCCTTTATGTATCATGACAAGAGACAATATAGAAATGCTTATAGGAGTTATAATGCATATAATGCTTTTGATTCTCATATCATGTTTGCTTCTAGTTCTTCCTATGTGCATGATAGAAATGTTGGTAGGAAAAATATTCATCATGTGCCTAGAAAGAATTTTGTTCATGCTCCTAGGAAAGTTATGAATGGTCCCTCTACAATTTATCATGCTTTGAATGCTTCCTTTGCTATTTGTAGAAAGGATAGGAAGATAGTTGCTAGGAAATTAGGGGCAAAATGCAAGGGTGATAAAACTTGCATTTGGGTCCCTAAGGAAATTGTGACTAACCTTGTAGGACCCAACAAGAGTTGGGTACCTAAGACCCAAGCCTAAATTTGCCTTGCAGGTTTATGCATCCGGGGGTTTAAGCTGGATTATCGACAGCGGATGCACAAACCATATGACGGGGGAGAAGAAGATGTTCACCTTCTACGTCAAGAATAAGGATTCCCAAGATTCAATCATATTCGGTGATGGGAACCAAGGCAAGGTGAAAGGTTTAGGCAAGATTGCAATATCAAATGAGCATTCTATCTCTAATGTGTTTTTAGTTGAGAGTCTTGGATATAATTTACTATTTGTTAGTCAATTATATAATATGGGATATAATTGTTTATTTACAAATGTAGATGTGTCTGTCTTTAGAAGAAGTGATGGTTCACTAGCTTTTAAGGGTGTACTAGACGACAAACTTTACTTAGTTGATTTTGCAAAAGAAGAGGCCGGTCTAGATGCATGCTTAATGGCTAAGACTTGCATGGGCTGGTTGTGGCATCGCCGCTTAGCACATGTGGGGATGAAGAACCTCCACAAGCTTCTAAAGGGAGAACACGTGATAGGTCTAACCAATGTTCATTTCGAAAAAGATAGACCTTGTGCAGCTTGTCAAGCAGGTAAACAAGTGGGAGGAGCACATCACAGCAAGAATGTGATGACCACGTCAAGACCTCTGGAGCTGCTGCATATGGACCTCTTTGGACCCGTCACCTATCTGAGCATAGGAGGAAGTAAGTATGGTCTAGTTATTGTTGATGACTTTTCCCGCTTCACTTGGGTGTTCTTTTTGCAGGATAAGTCTGAAACCCAAGGGACCCTCAAGCGCTTCCTCAGGAGAGCTCAAAATGAGTTTGAGCTCAAAGTGAAGAAGATAAGGAGCGACAACGGGTCCGAATTCAAGAATCTTCAAGTGGAGGAGTTCCTTGAGGAGGAGGGGATCAAGCACGAGTTCTCCGCTCCCTACACACCTCAGCAAAATGGTGTGGTAGAGAGGAAGAACAGGACACTCATAGATATGGCGAGGACTATGCTTGGAGAGTTCAAGACCCCCGAGTGCTTTTGGTCGGAAGCTGTGAACACGGCTTGCCACGCCATCAACAGGGTCTACCTTCACCGCCTCCTCAAGAAGACTTCATATGAGCTGCTGACTGGTAACAAACCCAATGTATCGTACTTTCGTGTATTTGGGAGTAAATGCTACATTCTAGTGAAGAAGGGTAGGAATTCCAAATTTGCTCCCAAAACCGTAGAAGGGTTTTTATTAGGTTATGATTCAAATACAAAGGCGTATAAGGTCTTCAACAAATCATCGGGTTTGGTTGAAGTCTCTAGCGACGTTGTATTTGATGAGACTAATGGCTCTCCAAGAGAGCAAGTTGTTGATCTTGATGATGTAGAAGACGTTCCAACGGCCGCGATACGCACCATGGCGATTGGAGATGTACGGCCTCAGGAACAATTGGAGCAAGATCAACCGTCTTCCTCAACTATGGTGCATCCCCCAACTCAAGATGACGAACAGGTACCTCAAGTGGAGGCGCATGATCAAGGGGGAGCACAGGATGATCAAGTTGAACAGGAAGAAGCACCTCAGGCACCTCCAACCCAAGATCGAGCAACGATCCAAAGGGATCATCCCGTCGACCAAATATTGGGTGATATTAGCAAGGGAGTAACTACTCGTTCAAGATTAGTTAATTTTTGTGAGCGTTACTCTTTTGTCTCTTCTATTGAGCCTTTTAGGGTAGAAGAAGCCTTGCTAGATCCGGACTGGGTGTTGGCCATGCAGGAGGAACTCAACAACTTCAAGCGCAATGAAGTTTGGACGCTGGTGCCTCGTCCCAAGCAAAATGTTGTGGGAACCAAGTGGGTGTTCCGCAACAAACAGGATGAGCACGAGGTGGTGACAAGGAACAAGGCTCGACTTGTGGCAAAAGGTTATGCCCAAGTCGCAGGTTTGGACTTTGAGGAGACTTTTGCTCCTGTGGCTAGGCTAGAATCAATTCGTATCTTGCTAGTATATGCCGCTCACCATTCTTTCAGGTTGTACCAAATGGATGTGAAGAGCGCTTTCCTCAACGGGCCAATCAAGGAGGAGGTGTACATGGAGCAACCCCCTGGCTTCGAGGATGAACGGTACCCCGACCACGTGTGTAAGCTCTCTAAGGCGCTCTATGGACTTAAGCAAGCCCCAAGAGCATGGTATGAATGCCTTAGAGACTTTTTAATTGCTAATGCTTTCAAGGTCGGGAAAGCCGATCCAACTCTTTTTACTAAGACTTGCGATGGTGATCTTTTCGTATGCCAAATTTATGTCGATGTCATAATATTTGGTTCTACTAATCAAAAGTCTTGTGAAGAATTTAGCAGGGTGATGACGCAGAAATTCGAGATGTCGATGATGGGCGAGTTGAACTACTTCCTTGGGTTCCAAGTGAAGCAACTCAAGGACGGCACTTTCATCTCCCAAACGAAGTACACGCAAGACTTGCTAAAGCGGTTTGGGATGAAGGACGCCAAGCCCGCAAAGACGCCGATGGGAACTGACGGACACACCGACCTCAACAAAGGAGGTAAGTCCGTTGATCAAAAAGCATACCGATCCATGATAGGTTCTTTGCTTTATTTATGTGCTAGTAGACCGGATATTATGCTTAGCGTATGCATGTGTGCTAGATTTCAATCTGATCCTAAGGAGTATCACTTAGTGGCTGTGAAGCGAATTCTTCGATATTTAGTCGCTACGCCTTGCTTCGGGATCTGGTATCCAAAGGGGTCTAACTTTGACTTGATTGGGTACTCAGATTCCGACTATGCTGGATGTAAGGTCGATAGGAAGAGTACATCGGGGACGTGCCAATTCTTAGGAAGGTCCCTGGTGTCATGGAATTCTAAGAAACAAACTTCCGTTGCCCTATCCACCGCTGAGGCCGAGTACGTTGCCGCAGGACAGTGTTGCGCGCAACTACTTTGGATGAGGCAAACCCTCCGGGACTTTGGCTACAATCTGAGCAAAGTCCCACTCCTATGTGATAATGAGAGTGCTATCCGAATAGTGGAAAATCCTGTTGAGCACAGCCGCACAAAGCACATTGACATCCGGCATCACTTTTTGAGAGACCACCAGCAAAAGGGAGATATCGAAGTGTTTCATGTTAGCACCGAGAACCAGCTAGCCGATATCTTCACTAAGCCTTTAGATGAAAAGACCTTTTGCAGGCTGCGTAGTGAGCTAAATGTCCTAGATTCGCGGAACTTGGATTGAATTGTAGCATACCTGTGTTTATGCCTTTGATCATGTTCATTCTGCATTCTGTTGCTTATTGTGGTGCTCAAGTTGTACAAACACTCCCTAGACCTCACAAGTCCGTGTAGCAAGTGATGCACATATTTAGGGGGAGCTGTGCTACAACTTGACCCTTTGAGACTAACCATGTACTTGAGTTTGGTTGTTTTAGTCTCCAAGGAGAATTGAAAGGGAAAAGGTGGACTTGGACCATGCAAGACTTCCACTGCACTCCGATTGAAAAGAGTAACTTTTCAAGTTCATCTTTATACTCTTATTGCCTTTGTGTTCTCATTTGAAGATTTTAGTAAGGCAATGGGGTTAAAGGGCCAAGATTGATCCTGTTTTGGTGCTTGATGCCAAAGGGGGAGAAAATAAAGGCCAAAGTGATAGATGGATCAACTACCACTTGAGAAATTTTGAAAATAGTAGATTAGAGCTTTTGGTTTGTCAAAACTCACTTGAGAAATTTTGAAAATAGTAGATTAGAGCTTTTGGTTTGTCAAAACTCTTTTATTGTCTCCTGTGTCAAAAGTTGGCCTCTTGTGGGGAGAAGTGTTGATTATGGGAAAAAGGGGGAGTTTTTGAAATCCTTGATCAAATTTCTTTGGAAAACCTCTCTTTATGTCTCTACAAGTGGATTTGACTTAGAGATAGGAATTTGAGTTTGATTTGCAAAAACAAACCAAGTGGTGGCATAAAATGATCCATATATGTCAAATTTGAATCAAAACAATTTGAGTTTTTATTTGAAGTGATTTTGTACTTGTTCTACTTGCTTTATTATGTGTTGGCATAAATCACCAAAAAGGGGGAGATTGAAAGGGAAATGTGCCCTTGGGCCATTTCTAAGTATTTTGGTGGTTTAGTGTCCAACACGAGTGTCTAAGTGTAAAATGGTGGACAAAGTACAAATCAAGGATAAAGGTATGTTTCTCAGACTTAGTACATTGTTTTAGAGACTAATGTATTGTGTCTAAGTGCTGGAAACAGGAAAAGACCAACTGGAAATGCCTTGGCTCGAGCAGCCAAGACTTTGCTCAGTCTGGAGCACCGGACTGTCCGGTGGTGCACCGGACAGTGTCCGGTGCGCCAGGCTGACTCGAGCAAAGTGGCTGCTCTCGGGACTTCGACGGCGGTGTACGGCTATAATTCACCGGACTATCCGGTGGTGCACCAGACTGTCCGGTGGGCTGTTCACAGGCGAACTCGTCGCTCTCGAGAATTCATCGTCGACGTACGACTATAATTCACCGGACTGTCCGGTGTGCACCGGACTGTCCGGTGAGCCAACGGTCGGCCGCGCGATCTGCGCGGGACACGTGGCCGGGCCAACGGCTAGTAGGAGGCACCGGACTGTCCGGTGTTCACCGGACATGTCCGGTGCGCCAACGGCTCTCAGGCTGCCAACGGTCGACTGCGCCATTTTTGGAAGGAAATCGGGCACCAGACAGTGTCCGGTGTGCACCGGACTGTCCGGTGCACCAGTCGATAGAAGGCAAGATCAGCCTTCCTTGATTGCTCTCAACGGCTCCTAGCTGCCTTGGGGCTATAAAAGGGACCCCTAGGCGCATGGAGGAGTACACCAAGCATTCCTACAACATTTCTAAGCACCAAGACATCGATTTCGCGCATTCGTTTCATTGTGATAGCATATAGAGCTCTAGTGGAGTTGCGACTTGTGTGCGTGTTGACACTCTGATTCTTGTGTCTTGTGTGCGTTGCTAATCCCTCCCTTGCTCCGTGTTCTTTGTGAATTTCAAGTGTAAGGGCGAGAGGCTCCAAGTTGTGGAGATTCCTCGCAAACGGGATTGAGAAAAAGTAAGCAAAACACTGTGGTATTCAAGTGGGTCTTTGGACCGCTTGAGAGGGGTTGATTGCAACCCTCGTCCGTTGGGACGCCACAACGTGGAGTAGGCAAGCGTTGGTCTTGGCCGAACCACGGGATAACCACCGTGCCATCTCTGTGATTGATCCTTGTTGGTTATTGTGTTTTGTTGAGAATTCCTCTCTAACCACTTGGCAATTATTGTGCTAACGATTAACCAAGTTTTGTGGCTTAAGTTTTCAAGTTCAACAGGATCACCTATTCACCCCCCCTCTAGGTGCTCTCAAAAACAATCTTGAGTTTTTATTTGAATTGATTTTGCACTTGTTCTACTTGCTTTGTGTTGTGTTGGCATAAATCACCAAAAAGGGGGAGATTGAAAGGGAAATGTGCCCTTGGGCCATTTCTAAGTATTTTGGTGATTTAGTGTCCAACACAAGTGCCTAAGTGCTAAATGGTGGACAAAGTACAAATCAAGTAAAAAGGTATGTTTCTAAGACTTAGTACATTGTTTTGGAGACTAATGTATTGTGTCTAAGTGCTGGAAACAGGAGAAATCGAGTTGAAATTGAAGATGGCTTTGTTCAGCCGAAGTCAGCTCAGTCTGGGTGCACCGGACTGTCCGGTGGTGCACCGGACAGTGTCTGGTGCGCCAGGCTGACTCAGGCGAACTTGCTGCTCTCGGGAAATCGTCGGCGACGTACAGCTAAAATTCACTGGACTGTCCGGTGGTGCACCGGACTGTCCGGTGAGCCAACGGTCGGCCGCGTAATCCGTGCGCGACGCGTGGCCGAGCCAACGGCTAGAAGGGGGCACCGGACTGTCCGGTGCGCCAAAGGCTCCAAAGCGCCAACGGTCGGCTTCACCAAAGAAGGAAAGAAATCCGCACCGGACTGTCCGGTGCGCCAGGCGACAGAAGGCAAGAATTGCCTTCCTGGAATGCTCTCAACGGCTCCTAGCTGCCTTGGGGCTATAAAAGGGACCCCTAGGCGCATGGAGGAAGACACCAAGCATTCTCTAAGCATTCCTAAGCACCAAGACTTCGATTCCGCGCATTTGATTCTTTGTGATAGCAACTAGAGCTCCATTTGAGTTGTGAACTCGCCGGGTTGTGTTGTGAGCTCTTGTTGTGACTTGTGTGCGTGTTGGTACTCTGATTTCGTGTCTTGTGTGCGTTGCTCATCCCTCCCTTACTTCGTGCTTCTTTGTGAACATCAAGTGTAAGGGCGAGAGGCTCCAAGTTGTGGAGATTCCTCGCAAACGGGATATAGTAAACAAAGCAAAACACCGTGGTATTCAAGTGGGTCTTTGGACCGCTTGGGAGGGGTTGATTGCAACCCTCGTCCGTTGGGACGCCACAACGTGGAGTAGGCAAGTGTTGGACTTGGCCGAACCACGGGATAAACCACTGTGCCATCTCTGTGTTGATCTCTTTGTGGTCATCGTGTTGTGCAAGTTCTCCTCTCTAGCCACTTGGCTTAATTGTGCTAACTTCTAATCTAGTTTTGTGGATTAAGTTTCAAGTGTTTTACAGGATCACCTATTCACCCCCCCTCTAGGTGCTCTCACTTGGGTCTTGAATTTTTCCTCTAAAAGAACACCCAATAACTAAACATTACTTACTTCTGTCGATGCTTAGGAAGGCAATTGAGCCGAATAGATCCATGTGGAGTAGCTCAAGCGGTCTCTCTGTCATCATGATGTTCTTGTGTGGATGATAATCTCCAACCTGCTTCCCTACTTGGCATGTGCTACAAGTTCTGTCTTTATCAAAATGAACATTGGCCAGTCTTAAAATGTTGTCCCTTTTAGAAGCTTGTGAAGATTCTTCATCCCAACATGGACAAGTTAGCGATGCCAGAGCCAACCCATATTGGTTTTATCAATTAGGCAAGGTCAAGTTTAGCTTTGTCATTTGAGAAATCAACTAAATACAACTTTCCCTTTAACATCCCTTAAAAGCAACTGAATCATCACTTCTTCTAAAAACGGTAATAACGACATTGATAAATAAACGATTGTAGCCCATGGTACATCATTGAGATACGAAAAGCAGATTGTAGTCTAGGGAATGAACAAGAAATACATTTGAGATAGAATGATCGGGAGAAATAGCAATTTTACCAAGACCTTTTTCTTGTTCTTGATTCTCATCTCCAAATGTGATTGTATTCTAGGAATCATCTTTTTTCTCATATGAGGATTACATCCTTTTCTCCCCTGTCATATGGTTTGAGCATCCACTATTGATTACCCAGCTTATTCCACTGGATGCATAAACCTACTACACAAGTTTAGGTTTTGTTCTTATGGTGCCCAAATGGTCTTGGGTCCTTTCACATTAGAAACAAGCACCTTTGGAACCCAAACACAAGTCTTTGGGCTCTTGTGCCTAGACCCAACATATTTGATAACTACCTTACCAGATTTGTTAGTAAGAACATAAGAAGCATCAAATGTTTCAAATGATAATTGTGGTCCAGTTGATGCAACTTGAGTTTTCTTCTTAGGTAATTGAGTAGTTTTAGCATGTGAAATAGAATGCTTAAAATGAGATGCTTATGAGTTAGAGGCCTGATCATGAGTAAACTTAGCATTTTTAGCATGAGCAAACATGGCATTATAGTTCTCAGGATAAATAGTATAAGCACCATTATCATGAACAAGTGGAGCTTTACCCTTCACAAATTGAGAATTTTTCTTTCCTTTGGCATTAACATTGGTGTTTTCATTGCTCCTTGTTGGAAGTCTACACCATACTTAATGCTAGATCGTGTCCCATTATAAAACATACTTCTAACAAATTTGAATTTCTCATTCTCAAGTTCATGCTCGGCAATTTTAGCATCTAGTTTTGCAATTTGCTCATTTTGGCTCTTAATCATAGCAAGGTTTTCAACAAGAGCACCAACATTAATGTATCTACATCTAGTGCAAATAGAAACATGCTTAATGGAAGATGTAGAAGCATGGCAAGCATTCAATTTCCCAATCTCACCAATTAAATCATCATTCTCAATTCTATGACAGGAAATTGAATCATTGCAAACTTTTAGCTTATTGGTCATGCTTTTTTGTTTTCATTTGCATGAGCTAAGGCATATTTTAGCTTCACAATTTTTTTATTTTCCCTAATGGGTAGATCCTCTTGGTTTTTCAAGAGTTCATCCTTCTCGTTAATAGATTTTATTAATTTAATGAAAGTTAAGACCTTTGAAGAGCAAAGCTAGTTTCTCATCATCATCACTAGATTCACCGTCATCATTGGAAGTAGTGTATTTAGGGGTATCTCTAGAAAGTATATTATTTTTCCCTCTTTGGCCATGAGGCACTTGTGGTCGACCTTAGGAAGAGGATTCCCTTGTTGACGGTGATGTTGGTGATGTCCTCGTTGGAGGAGTCGGAAGTGCTCTCGTCGGAGTCTCATTCTTTCCCAACAAGATCCTTGCCACCCTTCTTCTTGTGGAAGAACTTCTACATCTTATTCTTCCCCTTCTTATCGTCGTCCCTATCATCATCACTTGCATATGGGCATTTAGCAATGCATGTAATGACCGGTCTTACCACATCGATAGCAAACCCTATTTTAATGTGGCTTGTAGTCCTTGTCCTTTCTTTGCTTGAGGATTTGCTAGAAGCTTTTGATGATGAGGTCCATCTCATCATCATTGAGCATGGAGGGGTCTATTGGGAGGCCTTTGCATGCGACTCCCTCCTCGTTCTTTTCTTTCGTTGCCTTGAATGCAACCACTTGTGGCTCGGGTGCGGAGGTGTTTCCATGAGCTATGTTCTCCACATGTTTGTAGTCTTTGACCATAAGTTCAAAGCTCACAAACTTCCCAAGCACCTTCTCGGGAGACATCACTTCATACCTAGGATTTTCATGAAGTAATTGAATAAGTGTAGCATTATGAAATACAAGTTACCTAATCATGAACTTGACGGCTTCATGGTCAGTCCACTTGGTGCCCCGAGGTTCTGGACTTGGCTCACCATCGTCTTGAGCCGTTTGTACATCTCTTGTGGCTCTTCTCCTTTGTTGAGGGTGAATCATCCGAGCACCATTTTGAGGGTGTCACAAATCTCCTTCATGGTTTGCAATTGGCGTACCTTGTTGTACTCTTCTGTACACAAAGAGGCAAGTAGTACCATCATGCTTGCGAGTTGAAGTGCATGATTTGGGCGAACTTGTCCAAATCGTAGTCCTCGTCTCCGACCTTTGGAACCTACATCCCAAACTAACAACATCCCATATGCTTTGGTGGAGTGAAGATAGGTGACTGCTCATCTTAACACTCCACCATGAGTAATCCTCGCCATCGAATTGTGGGGGTTTTCCCTAATAGAATGGAAAATATTTGAGTACATTTGGGAATACAGGGATAGCAAAAGGGAATTTGGTTACTAGATTGCGCTCTTGGTGCTTGGAGGAGGCCAGTTTGGCGTCAGATGTGGAAGGTGAAGACGTGTCAGTCTCTTAGTAGACCACCTTCCTCACCTTCTTTTTCTTGCCATCTTTCTCCTTGTGCAATGTTGAAGATCCATGGGATTCTTCTTTCTCCTCGCGCTTCTCATCAGATCATAACTTCTCTCCTGATGGCACCTTGTCTTCGGGCTTTGTTCCTGAAGACTCGAGCTTTCCTCCTGAAGGTGTCTTCCCATTCTTGGTGACTTTCCTGACATTACTTCAATTTGTTAGACTCTAATGAAGTGTTCGTCTCCAGTACCGATTGAAAGTCCTCTAGAGGGGGTGAACAGGCCAAATCTGAAATTTACAACTTTAAACACAAATTTTAACCCTAGTTAGGTGTTAGAACGAGAATAGAAATAATCAAAGTGAGGGTGATAGAAAGTTCTTGCACAAGTTGCTCAAATGATTGTGGATTACTTTGAGAAGCAACTTAATTGATATGAAATCAAATAGAAGTAAGAGACCTAGAGAGAGGAGGGAGAGGAAGAAGCAAATCACAAATGAGGATTAAACACAACAGATGCAGGTGATTTATTTCCCGAGGTTCAGTCTCTAAGAACCCCATTGAGGAGTCCACTAAGGACGGGTCACTTTCAACCCTTTCCCTCTCTCAAACGGTAACCGAGACCGATCGAATTTTCTTCTCTTTTTAGGGGGGCACCAAGTCCTGCAAGGATCACCACACACTTAGGTGTCTATTGATAGCTTTACAAGTGAATTAATGGATGTTGGGAATAAGAAAACCAAGAACAAGAGCACAAGAACTTGCAACACTCAAATGCATAGGGCACTAAGTCTCTCAAACTCGAATCGATTAGATGTGGTGCTTCTATGGCTTTGAATGCGTGGGAGATGTTGTTTTGAATGTATGGATGTTTGGTGTAGCTATTGTGTCTTCATTGTGTTGATTGGGGGGTATTTATAGCCCCCAACCACCTATATAGCCATTAGAGAAGTGGGACATTTACTACACTGTTCTGCATCACACTGGACTGTGAATAGTGCCGATCAAGTGGTGCACCGGATTCCTATCAGTTTACACTGGCAGGGAGCCATTCTCACGGTTTGCGATCCTAACAAGTGTACCAGATCAGGTCCATGTGCACTGAACTGCCGCCACGTCACCAAAGCCGTTGGGGCGAAGTCAATCGTTGAACCTATCAGACGGTCTGGTGCACCACCGGACCGGTCCGACACGCCAGCTCCAAATAGCTCACAAACATTCTCTTTGTGTAACTGGTCCGGATAGCCACCAGACTGGTGCGGCACGCCAGCTGAGAGAAGCCAAGTCTCTGCCTCCCTATGCACATGGTCCGGTGCACCACCAGTCTGATGTGCCAGACAACACACCAAATCTTCTTCAAGTGATTTTGACTGGTCTTGAGGATGTTTCTATGACTTAGACAAACATATGTTGTGCCAACCAACTAGTCTGAGTCATGAATCTTGGACATTTTACTCTCTCTAACTCATATTCCTGTGTTTGCTCAAACTAGCTCCAAAAATGTGTTTCATTGAATCTAAGCTTTCCAACACTTCTAGATAGGTCAAGTAGATTCCTAGAAGTATTTAGAACTTATACAAAGTGTAGAGCTTGTGCTAGTTCATCTATTCCAAGTTTTACATCTTTTTGGTTGATTTTGAGCTGTTTTTTGCTTAAAACTGAGTTGTTGAACCTATGAATCTATGAATCAAATACTAGGCAAACTAGTTAGTTTGAAAGGTTGTGATGGTCATCAAGCACCAAAATCAATATAGGAAATAGTTTGAGGCAATTTCCCTTTCACTAAGCATGGTACACAAAGTTTGATCCACAACTTCAGTTTGTCCATTACTTTGTGGGTGACAAGTTGTTAAAAATAATAGCTTAGTGCCCATTCGAGCCCACAAAGTTTGCCAAAAATGGCTAAGGAATTTTGTGTCACGATGAGAAACTATAGTATTTGGAATACCATGTAAACAAACAATCTCATGAAAGAACATGTCAACATGGTTCACATTATTAGTTTTAAGACAAGGTACAAAGTGTGCCATCTTAGAAAATCTATCCACAACAACAAAAATATTATCATCCCATTTTTTGTTCGGAGCAAACTTAGAACAAAGTTTATGGAAACATCCTCCTATGGTGCATTAGAAACAGGTAGAGGCATGTACAAACCATGAAGATGAAGGTAATAATTAGCTTTTTGGCGTGTTGTACAACAGGCAACAATTATGACTTTTGGGCCTCCTTTGAGCTACCTAGAGAGCTAAGTTTTACAAGTGTGCATCACACCTAAATATTAGATTCACCTAGGTCAAGCTACTAGTTTAAAACCTCTTTATAGTACGACCAAAGAAATCAAAGTCTTAAACTACTCTAAGTGTCTCCCAACTGTAATTTACACTTAGAACTAGTACATCTTTAACCTGGTTGTTCATCCTTTGAAAGCTAAAATGAATTATGTTATAAGGGACATGAAAACCATTGATTTCCTAAACAATTACCATTATTGTGACCTAACTTAAATGCCTTTACAAAATGCATGTTAGTCATAATAATCTTATGTTATCATTAATTATTGAAACCCACTAAAAGCCTATATACTTTCAAAGCCTTTGGTGAAGTCCCAAACATGAAGTCGCCCCTGATCATTCGAAGACATATTCAAGACTTTGAAGATCGAGGCTATGAATCGTATTTGGTGGTGTCGACGAAGGCTACCAAGTCGACGACTTCACTAGGTGAGCACAACCTTTGGTAATGTGATGCTTTTAGGACAAATGTCCCTAGAAAATCATGGGATAACTCAATAGGCCCTTACTGCATGCTCAACAATGACCCATTACCAGAGTCAGTTCTAATGTGGGAAGGTCCTAAGTGGCCTTAATGCATTGTCATGTAATGATGCAATATTCAAGAATGTGCTCTAGCTGGCGAAGGGTAGAAGTCTACCAGTGAAAGTCTACCATAGATCCATGTATTGCGGCCCTTTCTCAATTCGTACGCGACTTGTTCGATCGTCGCATCTCGGCGCCGGCGGCCGGCATGGATCTATCCATGATGGGGTTGGGGGGGCTTTGCATTGGAAGCTAGCGCTAGCCCATCCGCCCCAGTCCTACTCCTGCCTGCCGCCTGCGCATCTCCTAGCGCATGCATGCACGCATTTCTGTTGCAGCTGCTGGCCTGCTGCGGCACGCAGATGCAGATGCAGATGCAGGCAGCAGCACAGCTCAGCCCGCTGCCGCACAGGAACTAATGGCCATCTGGCTCTCTCTCCCACCTTTCACCTATTCAATGTCCCTGTTCGTCTGCTTGCTTGCTAGACGCTAGTGGCCAGTGTCTGTTCTGTCCCCAGCCAGAGCTACCAATTAAGTTTGCCTCGCCTTCGCCTCCTCCATCCACGATCCATCCATCCTCCCTCCTCCCTCTAAATAAACACCGGACCACCACCAGCCTTCTCTCCTTTTTCCCAGCTCGCAGACTTGCAGTGCTGTGGTGACCATGCATGCATACGGCATTATATTGCAGGGCGCGGTCAAGGCGTGAAGCACGCACGCAGACGCAGCCTCATATATCAGCCTCAAAAGGAAAGGGCCGTCCGGCCGGGCCGGGCCAGCGTGAAATCATGAAACTGCATGCGAGCGGGGACTACCATGCACTACCGGCTGGATCTGACTGCAGCGCGTTTGCATGCAAGTCCACATGCAAGCGCGCGCGCGGCCGGCGGCGGCAGGGCAGCTGCTCTGCCTCTGTTCTCGTGTCTCTTAATTCTGGCCGGCCGGTGGTGGTGGTCTTGTGGGAGAGGGGGGGTGCAGTGCAGTGGGCCGGCCGGGTAACGTTGTTCATAAGAGAAATGAAACGACCTACAAATGGATGGAACCAGAGAACGTGCATCCACGACCGACCACCAGCTCCAAGTCTCTCCAACATGTCTGGACCAGACTACCGCAACCACACATCCAGAGTCATCCATGCATGCAGGAAAGCTTGTGTCGTCGCTGTCGTGTGTACATGCATGCATGCTGATGCCCGGCCAGTTGATGCGTATGGTCTCCGATCATGCATGCAGGCAAAAGTGTTTCCGACCGTTTACTGCAGGTGAATCCACGCGCGCCCAATCGATGTTTTCCCCCCGGCCTCCGATCCATTTACAACAGGTGTACATGCATTACTACGTCTGCTCCTCCTGTTCCTGCTGCTGCTGGTGGTGGTAGGGGACCTCTCGATCGATCTGATGAGTTGTCCCCAAGGAAACCAACCAACCAACCTATATATCATGCATGCTGCTCTGATGGACAAAATGAGAGTTACATATGCGCGCGTCACTTGTTGCGTCCTGCTAACTCTAAGCAGACAGCGCCTCCTCAAGCTAGTAGGCTAATAGGAGTATATATGAGTACTACTCCGTATAGTATATATGTATAAGATACTCGCACGCATGTAAAGCTTTATAAATGCGACGCCGCGGCCAGAAAGCGACATCGATGCATCGCTTCGATCTGGGTATTACTCCGTATGTTGCAGTGAGGCAGTGATGCAGCCTGAGCTAGAGTGCAGCCGCAGTGGGAAAAAAAAAATAAAAGATAAAGATTGCTTGCAGAGTGTAGTACTCATGCATGCCTGCCCGTCTAGCTAGCTCCTTGTTTGGAAGTTGGAGCCGCCAAATCACAACGCGCTGTGCTTCCATTAATCCTCTTGGGCAGAACGCGCGCGCGCGCGTCGTGGCGAGAGACACTGCTCAACTGAAACGTAACGGTGCGTGTCCTGAATTGGTGATGCATGCATGGTGAATGGAAGAACTAGTACTAGTATATGATTAGTCGTCATCTTTGATTTGTGTGCTGATTCAAGTGATCTGAGCAGGTATATCAGTGGGTGCTAGTAGCTGACTGTATAGTGTATAGACCAGTCCACGTCAGGCCATATGAACCAGCAGTGGCATCATATTCTGATCTGATGCATGCATGCCACACTAGCTAGACCCAACATAGGTTGATCCCCATGCGTACCTTGCACTTCATAGTATAACCTTCGTTCTCATCACACATCGGTAAAAAATACAGAACCACTACCGGAATCCAAGGCTTTGCCGAGTGTTGAAATCTTTGCCGAGTGCCTTTTGTCGGGCACTCGGCAAAGAAGGATTTGCCGAGTGCTGCACTCGGTAAAACCAGACGCTCGGCAACGAGGCTCTTTACCGAGTGCTGGACACTCGGTACAGAAAGACACTCGGCAAAGACTGATTTGCCGAGTGTCAAACACTCGGCACAGGTGGCTCTCGGCAAAGGGCCGTCAACGGCCGTCCCAAAGCTGGAGCGCCATTGGCAATTTTGCCATTATCATTTGTGGGCTTCGCCAGTATGCCATCGGACCCACAAATCATAGACACAGACGGTCCCACCAGTCATAGACACGGGATGGCATAATAACAGGCAGCCAAAATTGAGAGTGGCAAAATAGCAAATTTTTCCCCAAAGCTGACGGCCGTCAGTCTTTGCCGAGAGCCAGCGGCTGGCACTCGGCAAAGAGGATTCTTTGCCGAGTGTCACACATCTAGCACTCGATAAAGAACTCTTTGCCGAGTGTCATCTCTAGACACTCGGCAAAGTATATTTTTATTTTTTTGATTTTGTCTCCCAAACTTTTTGTGGTATGTTCCTACACTATGTAGACCTACATGTATCATTTGTGGACTACACATGAAATCATAGAGTTTTAATGTGGATCTCTTAGGTTTCTACACATAGTGTCTCACAACTTTCTCCAAATACTCTAAAATTTTTATCACAGCCTATACATGTGATATCATGACGCGGGGACAAGTTTCATGATTTTCTGACTTTATTTGTGTTTTATACAATTTTTAAACACGTGGATGCCAAGTTCACGGCCATGTTTAGTGAGCACGTTGCTCGAAGTTTCCGGTACACTTCTAAAATCGGTCGTAACTTATGCTAAGTATCATGAATATCATTTTTTCATGCACGGTTTTCCAAGTTTCGAGTGACCTGCAGTTCAAATTTGAATTTTCCGAAGAAATTCAAATAAACGAACTAAATCTACTAAATATTGCAAACACTGTTATAATTGTCCCAAAATGATACATGTAGGTCTATATAGTTTAGAAACATACCACAAAAAGTTTGATGCTGAAAACAAAAAAAAATTCAAATGTACTTTGCCGAGTGTCGAGTGGTGGACACTCGGCAAAGTGGGCTTTGCCGAGTGTCCTCGGGTGGCACTCGGCAAAGAAGAGGAAAGTAGTCTTTGCCGAGTGCCCCGGATGGCACTCGGCAAAGAAGGCGTCTTTGCCGAGTGCCGCCGATCTGGCACTCGGCAAATCCTTTTTTAAAAATAAAAAAAAATCTTTGCCGAGTGCCGCATCGCGGGCACTCGGCAAAGAACATGAACTTAGCCGATCCAACGGCTTCTCCCTGTTCTCTCTCTCACTCACGCTCACTCGCTGCACGCCCGCTCGCCGCCGGCCTGCGCGCCCGTGCCCGCTCGCCGCCACCCGCCGCCGGCCACCTCGCCGCCGGCCTGCGCGCCCGTGCGCGCCCGTGCGCGCCCGTGCGCCCGCGCCGCCCGCTCGCCGCGCGCCCGTGCGCCCGTGCGCCTGCCGCTCGCCGCGCACCCGCGCCGCCCGCTCGCCACGCGCCCGCGCGCCGCCCACGACCACCGACGAACCCGCGCCGACGACCTCCACGCCGTCAACCGCTCACGACCTCCACGCCGTCACGCCCGTTCGCCGTCGTGCACCGTCCACGCCGAGCAAATAGGTATAAACTAATTTTTACATTTTAGTTGCTAACTATTATCAAATAAATGTATATGTGTGGTTGTGTATTGTGATTGTGTATTGTGAAATAGAATTAGGTTTTTTGTGTGTGATTGTGTATTGTGAAATAGAGTTAGGTTTTTAGTCCTCACTTTGCATGCATTAGGTAAGTCTTCTAATTGTTTATATGGTTATTTAGGCATTAATATATATGTGTGGATATGTATATGTGTGGATGTCAGCCATCGTGCTGCTACTTATATTTACAGGCTTTGAAAACCTCCCCGTGCAGGGGAGGTGCTGCCGGATTTTTTTGTTGATAGGCTTTGGTTAAATATGTTATAGGATGGAGCAACGTGAGTGGATGTACACGGGGCGTAGAGGAAGAAACGATGTCACTACTGAATGGATTAGAAAGACCGATGATTTCGTTGAACGGGCATATGGCGAAGCTGCTAAAGGAGCGAGTCTAGTCCCATGCCCGTGCAGCAAATGTGACAACCGGAAAAGAAAACCAAAGAAGACCATGGTAGAACATATTTGGAAGAATGGATTTACGCCAGGCTATACTCGGTGGATATTTCATGGTGAAGCGCATCGTACGAGAGAGGAGGTGCTGAGACAACGTGTCGAGGATTATGACGCGGATGCGGGGGTAGCAGATATGTTGAACGACTATCAGGAGGCACAGTACACGGGAGGATGTATGGATGACGAGCCAGAGCCGACTGCAAAAGCGTTCTACGACATGTTCGACGCGGCACAGAAGCCCCTTCACGGCCAGACAAAGGTTTCTCAACTGGATGCCATTGGGCGTGTAATGGCGTTCAAGTCGCAGTATAGCATGAGTAGAGACGCATTCGATGGCTTGTTGACGGTTATTGGGAGTCTGCTTCTGGATGATCACGTTCTGCCAAAGAGCATGTACGAGGCACAGAAACTACTTCGTGCACTCAAGATGACGTATGAGCAGATTCATGCTTGTCCGAAGGGCTGCGTGCTATTTAGGAAAGAATACGCGAAGGCAAAGTACTGTCCCAAGTGTAATTCGTCTAGGTTTATGGAGGTAGACTCTGGTGATGGACAAAAGAGGCAGCTCGACATCCCCTTGACAATCCTACGACACCTTCCGTTCGTACCGAGGATCCAGCGTCTGTACATGACAGAGGAATCCGCGAAACAGATGACTTGGCACAAAAATGGAAAACGATACAATCCTGACAAGATGGTGCACGCATCAGATGGTGAAGCATGGAAACACTTTGATGACATTCACCGTGAGAAAGCCGAAGAGGCTCGTAATGTACGTGTTGCGTTGGCCACAGATGGGTTCAATCCCTATGGAATGAGCGCTGCCCCGTACACATGTTGGCCCGTGTTTGTTATCCCAATCAATCTCCCCCCTGGTGTGTGCTTTCAAAGGCAAAATATATTCGTGTCGTTGATAATTCCCGGACACCCGGGGAACAAAATGGCGTGTACATGGAGCCTTTGATCGATGAATTGGTACGTGCCTGGGAGGAAGGGGTATGGACGTTTGACCGAGCTACCAAGACAAACTTCAGAATGCATGTTTGGTACCAGTACTCCATGCATGACTTACCGGCCTATGGGCTATTTTGTGCCTGGTGTGTTCACGGTAAGTTCCCATGCCCAGTTTGCAAGGAAGCTCTCAGGTTCATTTGGTTGAAAAAGGGTGGCAAATATTCGTCCTTCGATAAACATCGACAATTTCTTCCTGCTGACCATCCATTCCGCCTAGACATCAAGAACTTTACGAAAGGTGTCATAGTTACAGACCGCCCACCTGCAGCGATGACTGGTGCCGAAATTCGTCAACAGATAGATGGGCTCGTGGCCAATACAGAAGGTGGTTTTGTGGGATATGGTGAGCAGCATATGTGGACACATAAGTCTGGCTTGACTCGGCTCCCCTATTATGACGACCTGCTCCTTCCACACAACATTGACGTGATGCACACTGAAAAGAATGTTGCCGAGGCACTGTGGGCAACAATTATGGACATTCCTGATAAGTCAAAGGATAATGTGAAGGCAAGAGTGGATCTGGCAGCGTTATGTGATAGACCAAAACTAGAGATGAAGCCGCCAAGTGGCGGAAAGACATGGAGAAGGCCTAAGGCCGATTTCGCCCTAAGCAGGGCCCAGAGGAAGGAAGTACTTCAGTGGATCAAGATGTTGATGTTCCCTGATGGTTATGCATCTAACCTGAGTAGGGGGGTGAACTTATCTACTATGCGAGTCTTAGGGATGAAGAGTCATGACTTCCACATATGGATTGAACGGATTCTTCCTGCGATGGTTCGAGGCTATGTCCCTGAGCATGTCTGGCTAGCGCTTTCAGAGTTGAGCTATTTCTTCCGTCAGCTTTATGCAAAAGAGTTGTCTCGGACCGTTGTTGCAGACTTGGAAAGATTGGCCCCCGTGTTACTGTGTAAGCTTGAGAAGATATTTCCACCCGGCTTTTTCAATCCAATGCAGCATTTGATTCTTCATCTCCCCTATGAGGCACGAATGGGGGGCCCCGTGCAGGGACGTTGGTGCTATCCAATCGAGAGATGTCTAAAGACTATTCGAAAGAAATGTAGAAATAAATGCAAAATCGAGGCTTCCATTGCAGAGGCATACATTCTAGAGGAGGTCTCAAACTTCACAACAACTTATTATGGTGACAAACTGCCGAGCGTGCATAATCCACCCCCTCGTTACAATGATGGCGACAATGAATCGAACCTTAGCATATTTCGAGGCCAACTCGGAAGCGCAAGTGGCTCGACCACCAAGACCCTGAATCATGACGAGTGGCGACATATCATGCTATACGCGTATTGACCAACCTTGAAGAGGTGACGCCATACATGGAACAATTTCTTCATGAATTCTGGCGTCGATCAAGGGACCCCACTCCACAGGAATATGACGCTCTTCTTAGAAAGGGTGCGCGAAATGGGTTGCCCGATTTCATTTCCTGGTTCAAACGTAAGGTACGTGCTTAGTTTGTAAAAGAGATACGTCTTTGAACTCAATTTAGCATCTTTTAACTTGCGAATACTTGCAGGGCCAAAGAGATCCGTCTATGAGTGCCGAGTTGAGACAAGTAGCCAACGGCTTTGCTTATAGGGTCAAGAAATATTCTGGGTATGACGTCAATGGATACCGTTTTCGCACAACACACTACGACCAAAGTCGGCCCAATCGGAAAACAACGTGTTCTGGAGTCTTTACGCCGGGGCTTGACAATGTCGATTATTTTGGACGAATTGAAGAAATATATGAGCTCAATTTTTATGGTTCCAAACCTCTTACTCCAGTGATATTCAAATGTCATTGGTTTGACCCTCAAGTGACGAGACGGACACATTCTAATCTTGGGATAGTCGAAATTCGACAAGATTCCACCTTAGCAGGAGACGATGTCTATATCGTGGCCCAACAGGCCACACAAGTGTATTATCTCCCATATGCGTGTCAAACGAAAGAACATCTTAAGGGTTGGGATGTTGTGTATAAGGTATCGCCGCATGGGAGGTTACCTGTTCCTAACGATGAAGATTACAACTTAGACCCGGACACATATGATGGAGAGTTCTTCCAAGAAGATGGGCTAGAAGGGCGATTTGAGATAGACTTAACAGAAGCTATCGGAATGGACGTAGATATTGAAATGGTTGTTGATGAGGAGGATGATGAGGTGCAAAATGATAATGACTTAGTAATCCTTGAAGGCAATGATGAGGTTGCGTCTTCCGATGGTGTTGAGATTGAAATGCTTGATAGTGATGATGAGAGTTTTGATCCGGCTAACCCCGACACATATGAAGATTATTTTTAATCGATGTAATGCTATATGACTTTTTATTTCGCACCTGTTTTTAAATACATCTTTTTATATGTGCTTATTTGTTTACTCTTAATTGCAGGTTGTTGGACAAATATGGTGGGCGGTTTCCTGAGGAGGAGGAGGGGGAGGAGGAGTAGGACGGCGGACGATGCAGAGCAGGCAGCGCAGCAGCACGAGGCAGAGCAGGCAGCGCAGCAGCAGGCGGCACCTCAGGACGACGACGACCAGCAGCAGGACGACGACGACCAGCAGCAGGACGCCTCAGGTTCAGGCGGCTCTAGTTCGAGGAGCATCTACCTGCGAGGCCCCGCGAGTCTCCCGCCGCGTCCCATACTTCGGGACAGACGGCCGTTGATTCGGCCGGAAGGGGAGAGGTATGTAACTTTATGTTCTTCATTCTTGTTCAT
This sequence comes from Zea mays, assembly GCF_902167145.1. Classification (NCBI taxonomy): domain Eukaryota; kingdom Viridiplantae; phylum Streptophyta; class Magnoliopsida; order Poales; family Poaceae; genus Zea; species Zea mays. The sequence continues at coordinate 199,970,241 of NC_050098.1, forward strand.
ATTATGTGTTCAAAATCATAATATAAACTAATACTTTTTATTTATCACTTGGACAGGTCTTGGACGGTTTTGGATTATGCTGGGGGTCATCGTCGCCCCCCCAACAACATCCTCGGCCTGCTGTGCAGGGAACACTTCCCTGGACTTGTGGAGTACGCCGGAGTGACGGGCCCAGCCTTCACCTTCGACCACTACGCCGTCGCCCCCGATGCAGTAGATCGGGACGGCAGGGAATTCAATAACAAGGCGGAGCGGGTGAAGCAAGAGCTGTGGGTAAGTCTTAGTATAATATAAAATATGTCGCATTCGTTGCAAATTCTTGAAATAATGTATGGATACATCGTTTTTGTATGCAGGATTTCTTCAGATGCGATGCTGGATACGAGGCTAGGGCGGATGTGGTGGCCACCACGTGCTGTAAGAAGCTCGTCGTGGACATGCACTATGAGGCCCGCATCCAGGCCATCATCACCTACCACGGCTCCGTCCTTGGGGAGAAGGTGACCAAACCTCAAGCCCGAACCATGTCGTTGACCAGGGAGCAGTACCTGCAGGTAAAGTCATGCATGTTTGGTACCAGTACTCCATGCATGAATTTTATTTTATCTTCTGATATGCACTTTATGTGTTTACTTTGCAGGTGATTCCACATTGGTGCGCCGCACATCCTCTCTGCTGGGAGCAGATGGTGGATAGGTGGTGTTCGGCTGAGTGGGACGAGGTGCACACAGCTAGCCGGGAACGGCGTTTGCAGATGCAAGGGCCCTCGCACCACCAAGGCAGCCGGAGCCTGGGCCAATATGCCGAAGCATGGGTATGCCACCTTTTTATTTCGATATATAGCACTAAGTTAGATATTATTTCTAACTATCTCGTTGGTTTTCGTTGCAGTCGGCGTCACATGGTGGCAGGCCTTGTTCCACCTTCTCGGCCTATGCTATGGCCCATAAGGGTAAGGCGACGTCCGACGTCACCTACAACCCGGATGACGGGCCCGAGGCCTACACCAACCCCGCCGTCTACAGCCGCCTCCATGACTACACCGCCATGGCGCAGGAGGTCCATGGCCCAGACTATGATCCGAGCACCGAGCCTATCGACCCCGATGTGCTCATGAGGGTCGGAGGAGGCAAGAGACATGGGCGGTACTGGATTGCCGACGGGGCAATCGACTCGTCCTCCACTCCCACTCTGTCTCAGGTGAGAGCAAGGAGCACTGGCTCGAGCCCAGCCATTCGACCTCGGCACGACAGCTCACAGCATCGCATTTCACAACTCGAGGTTAGTGCTTCTGTAACTCGTCCTTCCTTTAGTTATATACCTAGTCTTTGAGTTACTATAACGTTGGCTTGTAATATTACAGACCCAACTAGAAGAGATGGAGGCGAGGATAATGGCGGAGCGGGCGGCGGCTGATCAGAGGATGGCGGAGATGTTCCAGTACATGCAGAGCCTTGGCGCCGCACAGGGCATCGCTCCGCCACCTCCATTGTTCCCCCCAGTTGACCCTACTCTCTTCCACACTCCTGTGAGTACCAAAATTGTAGTTAGATGTTTGTAATGCATCTGGTATAACACATGCTATCTCTTCTTTGTGCAGGGCCAATCTGGGGCGGCATCCAACAACCCTCCGGAAGGGTTCAGCCCAACGCAACGCCGGCCAAACCGCCCACCTCTATGAGTCGTTGTTTTAGACTTCAGAACTTATGTATAATACTTATGTTTCTGTTTGATACTTATGTGAGAACTTGCGACGTTTGAGACTTATGTTTGTGTTTAATACTTGTGTTGAACACTTATGTTTGTGATGGATATTTATGTTTGTGGTCACGGTTTTATGTTTGTGTTGGCTATTTATGTCTGTGATGATATCTGTGATGTATATATGTGATATATATGTGATATCTTCTGTTTGTGTGGATGGAAAACAAAAATCAAATAAAAAAGGTACATACTGGTCACTTTGCCGAGTGTAACACTCGGCAAAGAGGCTCTTTGCCGAGTGTCTGGGTCAAAACACTCGGCAAAGAGCACAGACCTGGGCACCGGCTTAGGTTCTTTGCCGAGTGTTATGTCGCTGACACTCGGCAAAGAGCCTGACACGGGGACCCTCCCTGGCGGGCTCTTTGCCGAGTGTCCCAAGCGGCACTCGGCAAAGAAGGTGGCTTTGCCGAGTGCGACCAGGAGGACACTCGGCAAAGATATCTTCGTTGCCGAGTGTCAACGGTGACACTCGGCAAAGCCGCCGTCTCCGTCAACCGGCGCCGTAACGGTCGCTTTTCTTTGCCGAGTGCTCCCTGACACTCGGCAAAGATCTTCGCCGAGTGCCCGAGAAAAAGTACTCGGCAAAGAAGTCTTTGCCGATGCACTGTTTGCCGAGCCTTCTTTGCCGAGTGTTACACTCGGCAAAGCCTTTGCCGAGTGTTTTTAGGGCTTCGCCGAGTGCTTCCGGCACTCGGCGAAGATATTGATTCCGATAGTGAACTAAACGAAAACGATAGAGCGCCAAGAACAGACAGACACACAGTTAGTCTTAATTACCCTAGTAGCTACGATGAATATAATACACAGTTTCAGCTAAACTATTTCTTAATTATTCTCCCTCACGTGCACGCAAAGTTGATGAAATCCATATTTTGAATATTATTATAAACCTTTTTTAGCTTCTGGAAATGATAAATGCACGGGATAGATACGATCCAACAAATTGTATTTCACTTTTTCCATGAAAACACGGCTTCTTCCAATTTCATGTCTTTTTACAGAGAGCTGATCAGGGTAAAAGTTTGGAGAGAGTGGTGGTCCTGGAAGTATTGGTGCTCAAAACAAGGTTGGTCCCGAGACTAAACTAGCTAGCCTCTCCTAGATTTTGATGTTGAAATGTTTGAAAAAGGCTGTGTGTATATTTTGGTCCAATATGGAATGAGCGCGCGTTATGCACGACGCAGACGAATCATGCACATGATCAACGTCGCCAACATCAACAGTTTGCGTCTTTGTCATGGTTACTGCTCCCTCCGTCCAAAAATATTATTCGTTTTTAGCTCTTGGTTTTTATGTCTATATTCAAATAGATAATAATGAATCTAGACACATGTATAAAACACATACATCAAGTATTATATGAATTCATTAATAAATGAAATTTAATTTAGAACAGAGGGAATACCTTTTATTAGTTTGCCATATATAGGCAAATGATAATTAATTAGTACTTTCTCTAGTCTAAATAATAAGATATTTGATTTCTTAGATGCATTATTTTATTATAGCTTTAGATAGTGCATATTTAATTGTAGGTGTGGAGAGATTGGAAGAGGGCAGAGGTCTGACCTCTCTAAGGGCATGTATAATGAGTGCCTTGAGCTATGTCTTTGGTTGTGGTTCGGGGGTTGGATGTAAAAAACTGAAGACATGTCTTTTGACGAAGACATATCTCTTGGCTCTATGCTCGAGACAGAAGACATTGATTTTATTAATGCAATGATTTTATTGAATATTTTGATTGGTGCAATGAATATAGTAAGACACATGTTTCAGACACATCCAATATATCACATTATGTTTTAGTTATGCATGTCTTGTGCTTGGAGTACGGTGCAAGAGGTTAAGGGTTGTACGTGCCCTAAGATTGATTAGTGTGTTCTGTTGCTACCTGTTAGCTGTAATAATTCTAAAAATTATAGGTAAAATAACGTCTCAACTAATAAGGTAACAAAAAGTTCAGTTAAAAAACATATCTCTATTGTGCTTTCTCAAGTTATGCTTTTTATTGTACAACTATATGTTATTGAATAAAAAATATAATATGAATCATTAATTTTATAGATAAGGCTCTATTTTTACCTTTAATTCAAACAATTATCACTTATCTAAAATAAAAAATAAAAATATTAAAGATAACTTATAGTTTGTAAGTCGACATTAAGTTTAATGTTTTAAAATCGATATAAATATTTAAGATGTTATCATATTTTTTTACTTCATTTCTGCATAGGGAAATAATATATTAATTAGTAAACAATGGTATTTGAAAATTTGGAATGGAGACAGTATACAGTAGCATATTTTATGCCATGTGCAGCCTGCATGAATTCCTTACGTACGGCCTAATCCCTACACACGCGTACTGTACAGCTGTACTATATATGCTATATACTCTAACTGTGCCGGTTCCCAGCAACTTATTTGCATGGCATTTTATACCTTATTATCTGCTGCTGAGCAGCAGGGCCCAGGTCAGTGTCAGCACTGCGGCGACGGAGAGTGAAGCAAGACGGGGAGCGGCCGGGAGCAGTGCATGGTGTGGTGGTGGTGGTAAAAGGACGGGGATTGGACAGCGACGCTGATCATTTATGCCGCCGTGTAAATACCCACCACAAGCAGCTAGCTTCGCAGGTCGGCTTCCACATCTCTCTCATTCTCGTCTCCCCCCACTGCTAGCTGCTGCAGCTCTCAAGCTAGCTGGCAGCTAGGGTTTACACCGATCCGGGGTCCGGTCGCCGCCGGCCGGCGGAAGCGGGCAATCGAGCTCCGCGACGTCGAGATCTGCTTAATTGCTAGGTGGTCGCCGCGCCGGCAGCCCCGGCACAGAGAAAGTCAATTGCTCTTTGCAGGGGTTGCTGCTCGTTTTAAAAGAGATCCTGTAAGTCCCTCCTTACCAGTCCGTTTATTCGGTTGCTTGATTTGTTAGTTTTTTTTTATGTTTTCTTCTGCGGGTTTGAAAATTGCAAAAGTTTTAGGCCTTTCTCTTGGTTTACTCGTTTTTGAAACCTTTTGATGGTCGTTTTTTAATTATGAATATCTCAGATCTAACAAAGATATGTCCGCTCATCTTTCTTGCTATGCATATTGCATACTGATTAGTTTTCGAATTTTCGAAGTACTCTGCCTGCTTGATATATTGTTTCTCTTCTTCCCACAACCAAAAAAAAAGAAGAAGAAGCTTTCCCTAAAACAAGTTGCAGATGATCATCTTTGTTTCTCTTTCTACTGTCTTTTCTCTTCTTTGTGGAAACAACCTGCGACGGTCTGGATCTGAACCTTATTATTTCGATCTAGAAGGGCCACTGAACGCTTCTTTTGCTAACCACAGTTGAAAAAAAATATCCTAACCATAATACTATAATCATGATTGTCCCCGCAAAAAATGGTGCAGTGTTTTCCTTGTATTATAGTACTAATAAGTAAGTATTTTTCTAAAACTGATCTGGCCCTCGATCTTACCATCTTCTCTTTAATTTCAAAGAGAGAGCAGAAGAAAGAAACCAATCCGTGTACGGTGTATTCATAGTTTTGCCTGCAAAAGCTAGCAGAGATGTGGAGGCTGCTCAATCATGGAATCATCCCTTGCACAGCGGCGCAGCGCATCATGTGTATGTGCATCTAGTGCCGCTGCCAGCCGCTGCCAGCCACCGATCCAGAGCTCGCTGGCGCTCACCTGCACTGTTTCATACCGCTATCTTGCTGTTCCATGGAGAGCGAATAAAGCTGCAGCGCTTTCCCTATTCCCCAATGGAACAGTTGCACACATGAACCGGTAGACCCTCTGCCGTGCTTGCATGCACAGTGTGCTCTCAATCATGGCGCCCCACCCCATTTCATGCGAATCTGTTATGTTTGCATTCATTACTGCGTACGATGCTACAATTAGCATGCATGCCGTTAATAATCTGAGAGAGGCTGACCAGTTGCAGTGGATGATACACCGACACGCAGCTAGCCAGCAGGGACACCGCGAGATGGCGGGCGCCGTCGGGCTAACAAGACGATGATAAGGGGCGGCAACCACCAGCAGGCGGCGGACGTCGAGGAGGAGCTAGCCCGGAACAGCAGGCACGCCGCCGCCGTGGCGACGTCGCGGCAATGGTCGGCGCAGACGGAGTCGCGCATCGTGCGCGTCTCCCGCGTCTTCGGCGGCAAGGACCGCCACAGCAAGGTGAAGACCGTCAAGGGCCTGCGCGACCGGCGGGTGCGCCTCTCCGTGCCGACGGCGATCCAGCTCTACGACCTGCAGGACCGCCTCGGCCTCAACCAGCCTAGCAAGGTCGTCGACTGGCTGCTCAACGCCGCGCGCCACGAGATCGACAAGCTGCCGCCGCTGCAGTTCCCGCCGCAGGACCTCATGGTTGGGCACCTGACGCCCCACAACATGCCGCTGATGGTGCACGACGAGAAGTTCGGACACCTCGCCGCGGCCGCGGCGCTCGCGAGCGGCGGCGGCGGCGGCGCCAAGGTCAGCCAGCAGGGCAACGTCGTCGACGTCGACGGGACCGGAGCCCACCACTTGGTGGGGAGGTTCCCCGGCGGCTACCACCGGTTCATGGAGCTGAACAGCGCGTTGGGCATGGTCAGTGGCGCAATGGCGCCGCCGTATAACAACAACTACACCGGAGAGGCATGGAATAACAGCGGCGGCGGCGTGCATGACAGCGGCTCGCCGCAGATCGTCGCCGCAGCCGCTCACCACTCGCCGTTCCCATCGTTGCTCTCCTTGGCTCCACGTCCGCATCAGCTGGCGTTCTACTCCTCGGAAGCTGATCAGCAGTTTCAGGTGGAGAACCTTGGCTCGCAAAGCCTGTCCTTGAGCTCGGCGAGGGCTTACCATGATCAGGCTAGCTAGCGGACTGCGTACTGGAACGACTCTTCGATCGAGATTAAGGTAGCAATAATGCTCACTGATCCCAAAATTCCCAAGTACAATATACTATCTAGCTGTGCAAGAGTGTGCATGTCAGAGTTTCCAAGTGCCTTTTAAGGATCGGATCGGAGGCAGTTAAGCTTGTGATGATTTCATAATTAGTAGTAGACCTGAAACAGAATAAAATGTGCGGGGCTTGATCTTGAAGCGTACGTGTGTGTGCCATACGAATTTGTTACTTCTTTCAATACACAAAGGAGTAATATTAATCTGTATGCTGGCTTGTAGAATAACAATATATGGTTTGCTAATATTACGGTTTTAGTTATAACATTTTATCTTGGCTATCATGTGAGTGTTTCTTGATATAACATTTACTACTTATATGTGCATGGCACACTTTATAGACATACTAGGTGGATATATATATCGCAGGTGTACTGTAGTATTTAAGGGCACGTTTGCTTCTCATCAGCCAGTGTGTGTGTGGTGGGCTGTGATGCATGCTTGCCTGGCTCGCTTGCTGCCTGGGAGGTATCTTGGCCAAAATGAGGAGTCTCACCCAAATTAAACCCACTCCTAAATCTTAGTACTCCATTTGTTCCAAATCAGAAGACGTTCTGATTGTTTAACTGTATAAGTTTTACTGTCCATATCTAAATATATGTTGAGTCTATATACATAGTAAAATTTATATGTATCTAAAAAGGCCAAACATTTTACAATTTGAATTGAAATAGAGGGATTACATTGGTTATAATAACCAAGTGTTTCAGAGGCTTATAGCACTTGATTACGCAGCCATTCAACTTTAAGATTCATGTCTCAGTTTAGATCAATAATCTAAGATATGTCCTTGTGAAAGATCAGCTGTTATGACTTAATTTATGAGAAGGTTCTAGCACCTTAAGTTTTCTTATACTTACTACAAATACACTTTTAAGAGCATCTCCAATAAGTAACACCTTAAACAAGGTTGTATTTTGAAATATAGGGTTTAAAACCATAAAACATCTTCGAATAGTGGTCCTATTTTATAAAAAATCATCAAACAGTTATAGGGCTCGGTCTCTCGAGCCCTAAATATAGTATCACATATGTTGGAGTCATATCCTTCTTTCCTCTTAATTTATAACTATTTATTTATTAATAACGTGATTTATTTCTGAAATAAATAGCATTATTTAAAGCCTAACTGTTGCAGTAAAAAAATCTTGAGATCCTAAACACTAAACACGATCCTATTTTAATTTTCAGGGCTATATTTTAGAGCTCCTTGTTCGAGATGCTCTAAGGTGACTAAAAATACACTTAAACAGTGTTTGCAATTCATTTGTGTGATTTCGGTTCAAACTAAATGCATCTAATAAGACTATTTATTCTATCATGTAGTAGTAGTAACTCAAATGTCCCATGCATGCATACCCGAACTCGTAGTTTGCAAGTTTTAGTTACAAGTTCTAAGTCAGTTGAGTATAATATTATGGTGTCGGCAGTGAACAAATATAGTGATCATGATATTATATTAATCTACGTCAAGGGCGATGACATTATATTAGTCTATATGCAGATAATGTGCTTGATTTAATCATCATTAATGCTATCATATTTTGCAATTTTTCGTTTTACTGTATACGTGTAGGTGAAAGTCCATGACATTAAAGATTTTAGTAGTTTAATTTATATATCTCCAGACATCAGTAACTGTATTATTAGCCAGCTGAGACAATTCTGCCTTATCTGTGATTAGGGAGGTGTGTCGCATGCGTATATATATATGCTCTAAACCGTGACAAATAAAAAGGAACGGATAGAGTATTTAGCAAAAGAATAATGTGTCCATATACTTAATAAATGATACTTATGTCATACAAAAAGTATGTACATTAATTTAGCTGGATGCCTGTTCGAGATGATCAGAACGTAAGCATGTGTTTGGTTAAATTTGGTTGAGATGGATTGCACCCATTTTTCTAGAGTGTCTGGTTCCAGGACTTATTACAGATTTGGCCAGGTTCACCTCACACAGGGAATTTTTTTTTTCTAGTAGATATGATGTGGATCCATCCAATTCCACCAAATTAAAGAAATCAACCGATGCGCTCACGCGTGGTGGTGGGCGAGCTCGCTGGGTAGCAGCACGGTGGCTGAACGAGCTAGCGCGCGGGGCGGCTGCGCGTAGCATGCAGACGGTGGCGACATGGAGGCTGGGCACCGGCAGTAGATAGGTAGCAACACGTACAGTGGCATATACACACACGCTGACACGCACAATCTAAGTCTGAAAGACCTCTGCACGCGCGCGCGCACACACACAATCTGTATCTCCCTCTCGATCATAGGATATGAAGGAGTATCATCAGCCGTCGTCACCTCACCTGTGCAGCGCAGCACTACGACTGACAGCGCCAAAATTAAAAACGAAGAGAAGGCGACATGATGCGACTCACTTGTTGGTGCAGAGTGCAGACCCACCAACTAATGCACGACTAGCTACTCCTACCTATAGCTAGCAGCTAGCTAGCTAGCTACTCGTAGTCCTCGCTAGAGCTAGCTAGCTCGACAACATGCATTCATATGCATGGCACTTTTGCAAAATGCACGGTACATACATACATAACATACTCCTACACTATTCCCATGCACACATGCATGCATGAGATAGGAGAGATCTTAGTATATATATATGTGATTCATGTCCGTACGGTTTAATCACTGATGAAACATACCGTACTACAGTTAATAATCCTCGATGTACTGAAATCACATCATAAACTTCAAATCAGTGCTCAGATCAGGTACTGCGCGTGTGCCGTCCTGTCTGACTGACCAAGAGGGGGAGGAAAAGAAGAAGACGAAAAAGCCTAATATGAGAGTCGCTATCTCTCGTCTTTTTCCAGCACGTACCCTTTGCTAAAGCTGGACCTAAATCTCAAAGCTAGCATCCTTTCTTTTTCTGCACTGGCAAAAATCGACCGATCTGGCATATCTCTATCGTCTCTACACCCGAGCTAGCTGGTGCTGCCAGGCCAGCATGCAAGAAAAGAGAGATACTACTACTACTAGTGCTACTCCTAGATAGATGCTTACAATTAATAAGGTCGAGATGATGGAGGGGAAAACATTTCCTGCAAAGAGAGGCCGCAGAAACCTTCCAAACAATTGCCCCCCCTGTCGCCATGGACAAGACAGTCAGGCACACAGCACATCTGGTCTCTGCAAAGAACAAAGCAAGCGCGCGCGTATACGCATGCTGGAGAGAGCCAAGCTGCAAGCCCGGCCGGCCACCACATGGAGGAGGACAGAGCGCTTGGACTGCTGGTGGATGTGGACCACTGCCTCGAAATTAACCACGGCCAGCACCCAGCAGGGCCAGCCAAACAGGAGATATGGATGGACGGAGATCCGAGGCTCCCGTCCCGTGGCTGGACGACCGACGACGGACGTGTGGGGCCGGCTGACGATGAGTAGTAGTAGACCAGCTCGACCGGTCGGGCCGGACGGCGGCGGTGGAGGTGGGGCGCCTGGGCTGGCGGGAAGCCTTTATTTGCCCTTGCCCGGTGAAAATTAAAAGCGACCCCATATGCATATGCATAGCCCTGTAGCTAGCTAGCTAGCTAGGGTTTGCATGCATGCGACGGATCGGTCGGTCTTATGTACCCGCCCATATCTTTCGCTCGCTTTGGTATGGACCAATATATACTACCCTTGTTCACATGATCAAAAATGGTCCCCCCCTGCACACGCATACACATACACTGAGAACTAGAGAAGGGGGAGAGAGAAGATATATAGATGCTACGCTAGCTAACTTGCTGCTGCTGCTGCATACCCTGCCCCGTCAATCAAGCTATATATTTGGTCCGTGCATCACCATCATTCCGTGCGTGATCGTCCCTTTAATTACTTTTGGTTAAGTTAACAGCTCTTGGAGTTTGGAGTAGTAGAGGCTACTACTAGCTGCTAGTGCTAGCGAGAGTAGTAGCAAGCAACAAGTTGCCATCAGGCAGGCCCCGCGCGGCCGGCGACCCCTTGCTAGCTTGCCCGTGCTGCAAAAAGCTGGGCCTAGCTAAGCCATGCTGATTGCTGCGTGAGATCGCGCTATATATGCTTTGATCAGCTGTTGCATGCAGAGCCGAGCAGCTCGATAATTGCAGTGCATGCTGCTCCTACGGTCCTACTACTATATAGATGGTTTTAGTATACGACGATGAGGCATTGTTGTCAGCTATAGTACCATCTACTAGGAGCCTAGGCTGTTTACGACGCTGCAGGTCGTACACAGTCGATGGAACAGTGTGTCGTCGTTTGGCAGTGTCGTCTTTGAGCGGCTAGTAGCCTGTCCACATGCTATCTTATTTCAAACTGGATTTGTTTTGAGAGGGGATCAGTGTAGGGAAGTGGCCTACCCTCCTGCAGGTGCATAGTTAGGTGGCTTGCACAGTTGTCAGTTGCACTGCACTGTTTCGGCATGGAATAGGTTTTTTCTTTAGCTTCTTCGCATCGCTGAAATCATTCCTTCTACATTTAATTTCGTGTGCCCCTAATAGTACTAGTGTGTAGGAGTAGTATACCGTACGTACATGACAACTTCTAGCTAGGCGGCTGTCTGTATATGTACGCTAGCTCGGGCCAATCGCCTACCGACGACTGTACGCAGTACAGTAGTAGAAAACTAGAAATAGTGGCCCTGGGATGGCAAAAGCATGAAGGTAAGCGGCAGGGTAGCTACTACTGGCCTACTGGCGACGTGCTATGCAACGTCATTCTGCACGCACGCACATTCGCTTCGCCGAAACGCCGGAAGCCGTTGGCGGCCGTTTTCGCCCCGACTACCGTGCTCTTGTCTCCATGTATACATACATATGCACGTCGCACGTCACAACGTCAGGTCGCTCTCTAACTTTGTGCTACTCTCTCTCTCTCTCTCTCTCTGCATGCGAGACAAAGACTGGTCCTCATCATCGTGTGAGCTGACCTTTGCACTGTAACGTCACGTGCCTATATATACAAACCCGGCAAACATGGCAGTCAAAACTCCAAACGTCTGCAACCACCAGAAGCCACGTTTGTTACGCACGTTGCACGGTCAGCGCGGTACTATCCCCACCAACGCACGATATACCCGTGAGCATCCACCTTGGATCTATACCATATGTTCGGTGCATACGGACTCGGTCTGGTGCACCAGACCGCCAAAGAGCCTCGGTTTGGGAATTTCACAAACATGTTTCGGTGTGCCAGTAGACCGATCCAGTGATGCCAGAGAGGTCCAAGTTAGACTCTTTTGAGCTTAACTCCTTCCATATGATTTTGGCATTTCTGGTAATTAAGCTTCCCTACGACTCAAAACAAACATAGTTAGTACTGGATTAACTAAGTCTGGGAAACTTACATCTTTCACATATTTTCAGTATAGTTCATGTTTTGGCCCAAACCAAGTCTAGAAAACACTTTTTTCTACAAAAGGAGTTAGGGAGTGTTTGATTTATAGGGACTAATTTTTATTCTCTTTATTTTATTCCATGTAAGTCCATAAATTACCTGTCGAAGAGGGAATTCTCCGGCCGGGTGGCGGAATGCACCCGCCCTAAATCCTAAGATGAGGAGGGGGCTTAAGCGTTTTGCCTGTCCTGCTAAACGATCACCGCACACATGGACACACGAGGATTTAGAGTGGTTTGGGCCGCCGGAGCGTAATACCCTACTCCACTGTGTGTTGGATTGCTGTGGAAGATTGAGTCTAAGTTTCGGTCTGTCGTGTGCCCTCCCTTTTATAGCTCGAAGGGGGCACGTACAAGGGTGCTGGGCCCCGACATGTGGGCCCAGGGGCAAAACGGAGGGAACTCATATAGAAGTATCCAATGCCAGTGCTGCCCAGAAGATCTCCGAGTGCCATAATGTCCGTAGCGTATACAGTATTGATATCCTGCGCTGCTTCCTCGGAAACGCGTGAGCTATGATGCGTACAGTCCCTGTCGCAACACGGGCGCACTACCTGCCAACGGAATGGGCAGGCACGCCGCCTGCAAGATGGTTTGGTCGCCGTCCGCCAGAGGAGTGGACAGGGCACATTTAATACTGAGGCAGCACAGCGCCTGCCAGCGGAGTGGCAGAGCACTTTAAATGCTGAGGCGACACATCACTCGCCAGTGGAATAGACAGGCGGCGCGTCCTTTCCGCAATAAATGCAGTGGCAGAGCTCTTTAAATGCCGAGGCGACACATCACTCGCCAGTGGAATAGACAGGCGGCGCGTCCTTTCCGCAATAAATGCAGCGTCGCGCGGCCCAGAGGCCTTACGTCATGCTCCGCCCGCTGGCTCACATCACGGGCAGTGAGCCACGTGGCAGCATCGGGTCTCCGCCTGATCAGGGAGCAGAAGTGTACTGGGTATGGTCCGGACACGTGATGGCACCGGACCCCCGCCTGGCCTTAAGCAAGGCCTGGGTATTCTCTTTCGTGGGATCCCGGGACCCCACTGAGAGCAGCCTGGACCCCACACCGAGAGGTCCGGGACCCGTCCCGGGGGTACGGCGTCACCCTCCGCGGAGGTCCTGGACTCTGCCCGGAGGTCCGGTCCGTATATGCAGGGGTATGGTATTGTCCCATGGGGGTCTGGACCCATCGTTGATACCTTGGAGTGTATTACCTTCTCTGGCCACGTGGCGGCCCCGGAGCTGTCCACATGGTGGGGGTGAGTGCTGCTTATTGCGTGTCTAGAGATAGACGCGCGGACACCGCGCCTCCTTACTATAGTAAGGGGTACCCCTGTTCCAGGGTACCGACAGTGGCCCTCGGGCCCACCTCAGGAGAGGTTACAAGCCTGCAGGTGGGGCCAAAGCCTGATTGGCGTGCCATTTTCAGGCTCTTGCTGACGTAGTCACCGCCAACCTGCCTTCGGTCATACCGCCTTCCACGTCTGCCCCCGTAGCTGGTGGGCACGTGGCCCCCACGCCCGGCGGTTTTGTCGGGTCGCGCACGGGGCGTCTCATTCCCGCCACCTAAGTTAAAAATATCCCTTAGCAGCCTCTAGGCGACGCACGGTCGTGTGTGATGGTTCGCTCCCGGGATGACGGTTCGCCTTCTTTGCACTCGGAGGCCGGGTCTCCAGGTGCGTGACATGTGGACCTGGGCCCCCATGTCGGGGACTGGGTCGCTGCGAGCACTAGGTGTGCGTCGGATGGGATTTCCTGGGGCGCCAGCGGGAGAGCCTCCTTTGAAAAGGGGATTCATCCCGCGGTCAGCAGTTACGCTTTCGCACTTCCCCCAACCGTTGCGCCCTTTCACCTCCGAGTCCTCTGCGCCTCTGCTGCACTCGCATTTTTCTGCTTTTCGCCGCCGCAGTCGCCATGGCCTCGCTGGTTCATCCCGAGCGTTACCAGACCGAGAGGAGGCTCGGCACGGTGCGCCGCCTGCTCGGATGGAGTGCGCCGGCGCACGCCTGGAGGATCCGAGCCGGCACTACTCCCCTCAGTGATCTTCCCACCGGGGAGTTTGTGCTCTTTGTCTCCTATCTTTCATGCGGGTTGGCATTGCCGATCTCACCCTTCTTCATGTTGTTGTTGGAGGATCTAGGTCTCCAGCTCTAGCACCTCACACCCCACTCCATCCTTCAGGCAGCCATCTTCGCCCATCTGTGCGAGATGTTCGTGGGGGTGGCGTCGTGCACCTCTCTCTTCCGCCACTTTTTCGTGCTGGTGAAGTCCGGGAAGGCCAAGGATCACCTCGGCGCGTACTACTTCCAGGCGAGGGCGGACTTGGCCGTCAGCGCCTATATCTCCTCCCTCAGCGGTGCGAGGTGGGAAAACTGGCACGCCGAATGGGTGATCGCCAGCACCGAGGTCAGCGACCGCCTCGTAGTAGCGAGTGACGGACCGAGGTTCGACAAGAAGCAATGGAGGGCCAAGCCGTCGTTGTCGTCAGGGCTCAAGACCGTACTCAACAGGATCAAGTCCCTGGCGACCGGCGGCTTGACATTGATGCACGTGGTCGGTGACTTCTTGAAGCGCCGGATCGCGCCGCTGCAGGCGAGGGCACACCTGAGCTGCTGGTTCACTGGCTTGAACGACCTTGGTCGGGTCCATCGCGGGCCAGACACTGACCGATCCTGGGAGGAACTGGAGCTCCTAGTGAAGGGGATTACTGGTGAGTCCTTCGTCGCTGAGACCTTGATCCCTCCCGAGCGCATTCCTCCGCTCTGCGATGACCAAGGGTTGAGGGCAGCGATCTTGGATTGGCTTCCGACCCTCGACGAGAGGGGCGTAGTGGTTCGCCAGACCGGCGGCTGGGACCACCATCGTGGGATTCAGATCTCCGGTGTACCGGCCGGAGGTTCCCGACCTACCGACGCCGGCTCTAGAGCTCCCCCCGTGGCCCTCAGCCCCTCGGACAAGGGCAAGGAGGTCGCGAGCAGTTCTTCCGCCCCGGGTGGTTCTGAGAGGTCAAAGGGAGAGAGGCGGCACCGACTGCGCCGTGCCGACGGGTCTTTTGTCACGGATCTGCCCCTTGATTCAGGCGTCCCTCAGAAGCGCCAGAGGACAGCTGGCGGGGTCGAGGAGGCCGGCTCCCCGACCCAGGGCTCGCAGAGGCGCGTCAGTCCTCCACCAGTATCACCATCAGTCCCGCCGTCGTCGCCGCCACCATCAACTGGCTCGCCACCGCCGCAGGGGCAGCAGCAACAGCAGCAGGGGCAGCAGACGTCTCACTTCATGTACCCCTTTCCATTTTCCCCATTACCATGTTGACGGATATTAACCCATCCTTTGTTTATCAGGGCCTCTTCTCCCTCTGCCTCCAAAGTCGCTCCCATTGGTGAGTCCGGCCCCCAGCAGCAGGTGTCTGTTGGCCTCGATGCCGGCGACCTGCCTCCGCCTGCCACTACCGAGGTGGCGCCATCGCCCCCCCAGGTTTCGCCTGCCACTGTCGATGCGGCGCCGTTAGGCCCCAGGTTCTGACTGCTACTGCCGCGGCAGCGCCGTCGGGCCCCCAGGTTCCAGCTGCCCCTGCCGAGGCAGCACCGTCGGGCCCCTAGGCTCCAGCCGCGGGTCCAGTAGCAGCAGCACCGCCAACGGCTACTGCAGACCCAACGGCGGTGGCAATGTCGTCGAATATACCATCGGCAACGGCGGAAGACGCGGGGGCGCACCCGACTCCATCCCGCCACCCATTCCGGAGGAGCCAGAGGTTATCCTTGGGCGACGACTCCAGACCGGCTGGGCCAGAAACGGTGCCGCTTCCCCTCCCTCGGGTGCTGTCCCGCGCTCATCAGGCTCTCCGGGAGACCGAGGCAGCGATCCTGCGGGAGTGGGAGGCGCTCAAGACTGAGCACCAGCGTCTTAGTGATTGGCGCACCCAGTTGGAGGAGCGTACAAAGGCCGCGTCCTGCCAATTTGCTTCGGAGCGGTCTGAGCTTGAGCAGGAGCGTGAGGACCTCAAGGAGGACCTGGAGAAGGTGCTCGAGCGGGAGCGGGAGGTGACCCAGGAGGAGAAAGGGCTGGTCAAGAAGAAAGAGCACTTGGACCAGAGGTAGGCGATCATCACGGAATTCCATGAGAAGCTGAAAGCCTATAATGTGATGCTGGAGAAGTAGCGGGATGAGCAGACCGCGACTGAGGCGGCTCTGCAAAAGCTGCGGCAGGAGCTTGATGACAGGGCTAGCAACATTTCTCTCGCCGAGAAAAACCTCAAGGCGAAGGATGCCTCCCTGGAGGAGCGAGCGACGGATCTCGTCCGGCAAGAGAAGGACCTTGCCTGGAGGGAGGAGATGTGGGAAAGGCGGGAAAAGCTGCTGGCCGAGCACGAGCTCAAGGCGGAGGAGAAGGAGAAGAAACTGGAGGAGAAAGAGCGGACACTGGAGGAGCGGGTCCGCCGGTTCCAAGCGACGCAGGCAGCGCAGGTAGCCCAGACGGTGCAGGCGGCTCCGAGTTCCCAAGTGGTGGAGGCGATGAAGAAGACGCTAGAAGATCTCCGGGCAGAGCACCACATCGGGGTCCAGTGTATCGACGCATGGGCCAACGAGGCGAGCTCGACTCTGGTGCCGCTGGGGGTGAGCCCCATCCCAGTGTCGAAGCAGTCGGTGTCCATCTCCGACGCGCTCCCTGTGCTAGATTCCGTTGCTGACCGCCTCCGACGCCTGGATCAGATCCTTGGCGCCCGCCTGGAGGCTGAGGGCAGCAGACTCTGCCGGGCGGTAATAGAGTACATCCTGACGTGCTTCCGGAGCCACGACCCGGCCATCTCCTTGGGGCCGGTGGTCGTCGGTCCGGTGGCCGATACCGAAGACGTCGCCTGGGGGAGCGTACAAGACGTTGTAGACATGGTGGCCAAGCGCTTCCAGCGGGATCCCGCTGATGATGAGTAGCCGGATCTGCGTAGAGAAAGCAAGAGTTCCGCTGGAAAGCGGCTTATCATATTTTGGTTTTGTAAGATACTTTTAAGTACTACTTGTCAAGCAACATTACAACTTATCTGCATGATACTTTCCCTTTGCTATGTGTGCTGCTGTCAACTTCTTCCCTAGTACTTGGCCCCTCTGGGATGTGGTCTCGACTTGTCGAGGCTGGATGCCAGTATATGTAAGAAAGAGTCGGTGACCTGGCCCCCAGGAGGTTATTTCGACTGGGACCCGGACCTGCACACAGCCTTAGCTAGGGAGTTTCAGTAGTACACTCATTGGACCCATTAACTGGTATCCTTCATCCTTTGACTTACGCAACAGGACCTGTAGGGTTTAGGCTGGGGAGCCGATCCGTGTGTTTGGACCCCTGGGTCACGGCTTCTAATTACTATGGTACTCGTCGCATGGTGGTGGAGTACGTAGGCTTACAGTACGGGACCAGGCTAAGCAGCCACGCAGCTCCGGACCTCCCCATGAGACGTGTGTCCTTTCTTTGGAGCCGGACCTCGGGCTTCCGGACCTACAGGACCATAGTTCCCGGTACTAGGACACCCGCCACAGAGCGGAGGAGCGTGTGGGCTTAGGGTACTGGACCAAGCTAAGCGGCCGCACGACTCTGGACGACTATTCGTTCTCTTCGATTGGCCCCCAGGCTACACAGCCTGGCTTATTCAATCTGGATGTCAATATACCAGCAATGGAGGGAATCCGTATGGGTGGGTTAGATAAAAATAATGATTGCAAGCTTAAGCAGAATAAAACCACCATAAAGCAAATCTGGGGGGATCATCTTCCCTTCATAACTTGATATTTATGAGTGTAAACCAACAGGTCGGGTTTATAAGGGCGGACCTTACCAGGCTGGCGTACATATATGTGCTACCTAGTTACAAAGGAAGAAAACTGCATTCCCCTGCTTTGCTTTTATGGGAAGAACTTACAGAGGTGCTCTATGTTCCAGGGATTGGGCAGAGGTGAAAGGGAAGTGTGCCCTTGGGCCATTTCTATAAGATTTTGGTGATTAAGTGCCCAACACACATTAAGGGAATGAGTATATGCCAAAGGGTGGACAAAGTGCAAATCAATACAAAGCTATGATTCTAGACTTAGTACATTGGTTTTTGTGTACTAACATATTTGTCTAAGTGCTAGAATTAGAGAAAAGACAATTGGAAAAGACTAGGCTCGAGCAGCCAAGACTCTGCTCAGTCTGGGTGCACCAGACTGTCCGGTGGTGCACCGGACAGTGTCCGGTGCGCCAGGCTGGCTCTGGTGAAAAGGCCGCTCTCGGGATTTCGTCGATGGCGTACGGCTAAAATTCACCGGACTGTCTGGTGTGCACCGGACTGTCCGGTGAGCCAACGGTCGGCCGCGCAATCCGCGCGTGACGCATGGCCAGGCCAACGGTCTGAAGGGGGTACCGGACTGTCCGGTGTGCACCGGACAGTGTCCGGTGCGCCAACGGCTCCAAACCTTCAACGATCGGCTGCGCTAGAACAGGAAAGAAATCTGCACTGGACAGTGTCCGGTGGTGCACCGGACTATCCAGTGCGCCAGTCGACAGAAGGCAAGAATTGCCTTCCTGGAATGCTCTCAACGGCTCCTAGCTGCCTTGGGGCTGTAAAAGGGACCCCTAGGCGCATGGAGGAAGACACCAAGCACACTTTGATCATTCACACTTCGTCTTTGCGCACTCGTTTGACATTCTTAGTGATTTGAGCTCCGTTCTAGTGAGAACTTTGAGATATTCATTTAACCTCAAGTCTTGGTCGTGTGTGTGTGTGTGTGCGTATTGCTGTGGACTTGTGTGTGTTGCTCATCCCATCCTTACTTCCGTGTTCATTTGTGATCATCTTTTGTAAGGGCGAGAGACTCCAAGTTGTGGAGATTCCTCGCAAACGGGATATAGTGAAAGGAAAAGAAATACCGTGGTATTCAAGTGGATCTTTGGATCACTTGAGAGGGGTTGATTGCAACCCTCGTCCGTTGGGACGCCACAACGTGGAGTAGGCAAGTGTTGAACTTGGCCGAACCACGGGATAAACCACTGTGCCTCTCTGTGTTGATATCTTTGTGGTTATTGTGTTTTGCAAGAACTCCTTTCTAGCCACTTGGCTTTATTGCTCTAACACTTAATCAAGTTTGTGGCATTAAGTTTTAAGTTTTTACAGGATCACCTATTCACCCCCCCTTTAGGTGCTCTCAATTGGTATCGGAGCCATTCTCTTCAAGAGAGGGACTAATCGCCCGAAGAGATGGATCCTAAGGGAAAGGGGATGGTGGTCAACGACAATGAGAAGGAGTCCATCTTCAACGAGCCAAGGGACGACAAAGTCAATGACTCCGGCTCGAGTCAAAAGAAGAAAGATGGAAAGAAGAAGAGGCGCATCAGGAAGGTTGTCTACTACGACAGCGACGAATCTTCCTCTTCTCAAAAGGACGACGAATACGAGGAGAAAAAGAAAACGGTTAACTCGAACTTTTCTTTTGATTACTCTCGTATTCTGCATAATTCCAATGCTCATTTGCTTTCTATTCCACTTGGTAAACCTCCTCACTTTGATGGAGAGGACTACGGATTTTGGAGTCACAAAATGCGTAGTCATTTATTCTCTCTTCATCCAAGTATATGGAAGATAGTAGAAAACGGAATGCAATTTGATAGTTCGGATAATTCTATGTTTATCAATGAACAAATCCATAAGAATGCACAAGCTACTACTGTTCTTCTAGCATCCTTGTGCAGGGAAGAATACAATAAGGTGAGAGGCTTGGACAATGCCAAGCAGATCTGGGACACCCTCAAGATCTCACATGAGGGGAACGACGTCACCATGCTCACCAAGATGGAGTTGGTGGAAGGTGAACTAGGAGGGTTCGCAATGATCAGGGGGGGAGGAGCCAACCCAAACGTACAACAGGCTAAAGACCCTCGTCAACAAAAAAAAGGAGCTATGGAAGCACGCGATGGACGGACCACGACGTCGTCCGACTTATGCTAAGGTCTTTCACCATCCTTGATCCTCATCTTGTTAACTCTATTCGTGAGAATCCTAGGTACACCAAGATGACGCCCGAGGAAATACTTGGAAAGTTTGTAAGCGGGCGGATGATGATCAAGGATGCAAGATACGTTGATGATGCGTTGAATGGCCCAATCCACGAGCCTCAAACTGTTGCTCTCAAAGCAACGAGGAGCAGGGAGGCGCTACCTAGCAAGGTGGCACAAGTTGAGGCGGCCAGGCTTAACGAGGAAGAAATGGCCCTCATCATCAAGTGTTTCAAGACGGCGCTCAAAGGTCGCAAGGAGCATCCCAACAAGAGCAAGACGAAGGGAAAGCGCTCCTGCTTCAAGTGTGGTAAGGTTGGTCACTTTATTGCTAATTGTCCCGATAATGATAGTGACCAGGATCAAGAAAAGAAGAGGGAAAAGAAGAAGACCTACGAGAAGGCTAAGGGTGAGGCACACCTTGGCAAGGAGTGGAACTCGGATTGTTCATCATCCGACTCCGACGACGAAGGACTCGCCGCCTCGGCCTTCAACAAATCGTCCATCTTCCCCAACGAGCATCACCCATGCCTAATGGCAAAGGAGAAGAAGGTAAGTACTCGTAATAATACTACGTATGCTTCTTCAAGTGATGATGAAATAGACTATGCATGTTTATTCAAAGGATTAGATAGAACTAAAATTGATAAGATCAATGAGTTGATTGATGCTTTGAATGAGAAAATTAGACTTTTAGAAAAGCAAGAAGATCTTTTATATGAAGAGCATGATAAATTTGTAAGTGCGCAAAATTCTCTTGCTTTAGAAGTTAAAAGAAATGAAATGCTTTCACGTGAATTGTCTACATGCCATGAATCCAGTTCTAGCTTAAAGAGTATCAATGATGACTTGAATGCTAAGTTAGAAATAGCTAATAAATCAACCTCTTGTGAAGAACATGTTGTGATTTGCAATAGGTGTAAGGATTTTAATGTTGATGCTTGTAGTGAACACCTAGTTGCCATTTCTAAATTAAATGATGAAGTGACTAGTCTTAATGCTCAACTTAAGACTAGCAAAAATGAATTCGATAAATTAAAATTTGCAAGGGATGCCTACACGATTGGTAGACACCCCTCAATTAAGGATGGGCTTGGCTTTAAGAGGGAAGCCAAGAACCTAACAAGTCATAAGGCTCCCATCTCCACCAAGGAGAAAGGGAAGGCCCCTATGGCTAATAGTGCTCAAAAGAATCATGCATTTATTTATGATAGGAAATTTTCTAGAAATGTTCATCATGATAGGAGTTGTAATGCTTATGATTCAAATGCAATGTTTGCTTCAAGTTCTTCCTATGTGCATGGTAGAGATATGCCTAGGAAAAATGTCATTCATCATATGCCTAGGAGAAATGTTGCTCAGGTTCCTAGGAAAATAGTTAATGAACCTTCTACAATTTATCATGCTTGCAATGCTTCCTTTGCAATTTGTAGAAAGGATAAGAAGGTGATTGCTAGAAAAATAGGGGCAAAATGCAAGGGAGATAAAATTTGCATTTGGGTCCCTAAGACCATTGTTACTAACCTGGTAGGACCCAACAAGAGTTGGGTACCTAAGACCCAAGCCTAAATTGCCTTGCAGGTTTATGCATCCGGAGGCTCAAGCTGGATTATCGACAGCGGATGCACAAACCACATGATGAGGGAGAAGAAGATGTTCACCTCCTACGTCAAGAACAAAGAATCCCAAGATTCAATCATATTCGGTGATGGAAACCAAGGCAAGGTTAAAGGACTAGGAAAAATAGCAATTTCATCCGAGCATTCCATTTCTAATGTGTTTTTAGTAGAATCGCTCGGATATAACTTGTTGTCTGTTAGTCAACTTTGTAATATGGGATATAATTGCTTATTCACGAATGTAGATGTGTTGGTCTTTAGAAGGAGTGATGGTTCATTAGCTTTTAAGGGTGTACTAGACGACAAACTCTATTTAGTTGATTTTGCAAAAGAGGAGGCTGGTCTAGATGCATGCTTAATTGCTAAGACTAGCATGGGCTGGTTGTGGCATCGTCGTCTAGCACATGTGGGGATGAAGAACCTTCACAAGCTTCTAAAGGGAGAACATGTGTTAGGTCTAACAAATGTAAATTTCGAAAAAGATAGACCTTGTGCAGCTTGTCAAGCAGATAAACAGGTGGGAAGCTCTCATCATATCAAAAATGTGATGACCACGTCAAGACCTTTGGAGTTACTTCATATGGACCTCTTCGGACCCGTCGCCTACCTAAGCATAGGAGGAAGTAAGTATGGTCTTGTTATAGTTGATGATTTTTCCCGCTTCACTTGAGTATTCTTTTTGCAGGATAAATCTGAAACCCAAGGGACCCTCAAGCGCTTCCTAAGGAGAGCTCAAAATGAGTTTGAGCTCAAGGTGAAGAAGATAAAGCGACAACGGGTCCGAGTTCAAGAACCTTCAAGTGGAGGAGTATCTTGAGGAGGAAGGAATCAAGCATGAGTTCTCTGCTCCATACACACCACAGCAAAACGGTGTGGTAGAGAGGAAGAACAGGACGCTCATAGACATGGCGAGGACGATGCTTGTAGAGTTCAAGACGCCTGAGCGGTTTTGGTCGGAAGCCGTGAACACGGCTTGCCACGCCATAAACCGGGTCTACCTTCATCGCCTCCTCAAGAAGACTTCATATGAGCTACTAACCGGTAACAAACCCAATGTGTCATACTTTCGTGTTTTTGGGAGCAAGTGTTATATTCTAGTGAAGAAAGGTAGAAATTCTAAGTTTGCTCCCAAAGCTGTAGAAGGGTTTTTGTTAGGTTATGACTCAAATACAAAGGCGTATAGAGTCTTCAACAAATCATCGGGTTTGGTTGAGGTCTCTAGCGACGTTGTATTTGATGAGACTAATGGCTCTCCAAGAGAGCAAGTTGATCCTAATGATGTAGATGAATATGATGTTCCAATGGACGCAATTCGCACCATGGCGATTGGAGATGTGCGACCACAGGAACACCAAGAGCAAGATCAACCTTCTTCCTCAACAATGGTGCAACCCCCAACTCAAGACGATGAACAGGTTCATCAAGAAGAGGCGTGTGATCAAGGGGGAGCACAAGATGATCATGTTATGGAGGAAGAAGCACCTCAAGCCCCTCCGACTCAAGTTCGAGCGACGATTCAAAGGAATCATCCCGTCGATCAGATATTGGGTGATATAAGCAAGGGAGTAACTACTCGCTCTAGATTAGTTAATTTTTGTGAGCATTACTCTTTTGTCTCTTCTATTGAGCCTTCAGGGTAGAAGAGGCCTTGCTAGATCCGGACTGGGTGTTGGCCATGCAGGAGGAGCTCAACAATTTCAAGAGAAATGAAGTTTGGACGCTGGTGCCATGTCCCAAGCAAAACGTTGTGGGAACCAAGTGGGTGTTCCGCAACAAACAGGACGAGCACGGGGTGGTGACAAGGAACAAGGCTCGACTTGTGGCAAAAGGTTATGCCCAAGTCGCAGGTTTGGACTTTGAGGAGACTTTTGCTCCTGTGGCTAGGCTAGAGTCAATTCGCATATTGTTAGCCTATGCCGCTCACCATTCTTTCAGGTTGTTCCAAATGGACGTGAAGAGCGCTTTCCTCAATGGGCCAATCAAGGAGGAGGTGTACGTGGAGCAACCCCCTGGCTTTGAGGATGAACGGTACCCCGACCACGTGTGTAAGCTCTCTAAGGCGCTCTATGGACTTAAGCAAGCCCCAAGAGCATGGTATGAATGCCTTAGAGACTTTTTAATTGCTAATGCTTTCAAGGTTGGGAAAGCCGATCCGATTTTATTCACTAAGACTTGTGATGGTGACTTATTTGTGTGCCAAATTTATGTCGATGACATAATATTTGGTTCTACTAACCAAAAGTCTTGTGAAGAGTTTAGCAGGGTGATGACTCAAAAGTTTGAAATGTCGATGATGGGCGAGTTGAACTACTTCCTTGGGTTCCAAGTGAAACAACTCAAGGACGACACTTTCATCTCCCAAATGAAGTACACGCAAGACTTGATCAAGCGGTTTGGGATGAAGGACGCCAAGCCCGCAAAGACTCCAATGGGAACTGACGGACACGTCGACCTCAACAAAGGAGGTAAGTCCGTTGATCAAAAAGCATACCGGTCTATGATAGGTTCCTTACTTTACTTATGTGCTAGTAGACCGGATATTATGCTTAGTGTATGCATGTGTGCTAGATTTCAATCCGATCCAAGGGAGTGTCACCTAGTGGCTGTGAAGCGGATTCTTAGATATTTAGTTGCTACGCCTTGCTTCGGGATCTGGTATCCAAAGGGGTCTACCTTTGACTTGATTGGATATTCAGACTCCGATTATGCTGGGTGTAAGGTTGATAGGAAGAGTACATCAGGGACATGTCAATTCTTAGGAAGGTCCCTGGTGTCCTGGAGTTCTAAGAAACAAACTTCCGTTGCCCTATCCACCGCTGAGGCCGAGTATGTTGCCGCAGGACAGTGTTGCGCGCAACTACTTTGGATGAGGCAAACCCTCCGGGACTTTGGCTACAATATGAGCAAAGTCCCACTCCTATGTGACAATGAGAGTGCAATCTGCATGGCGGATAATCCTATTGAACACAGCCGCACTAAGCACATAGACATCCGGCATCACTTTTTGAGAGACCACCAGCAAAAGGGAGATATCGAAGTGTTTTATGTTAGCACCGAGAACCAGCTAGTCGATATCTTTACCAAGCCTCTAGATGAGAAGACCTTTTGCAGGCTGCGTAGTGAGCTAAATGTCTTAGATTCGCGGAACTTGGATTGATTTATAGCATACATGTGTTTTATGCCTTGATCAAGTTCCTTTTGCATTTTGTTGTTTATTTATGGTGCTCAAGTTGTACAAGCACTCCCCGGACCTCACAAGTCCATTTGCAAGTGATGCACATATTTAGGGGGAGATGTGCTACAACTTGACTCTTTGGGACTAACCATGTGCTTGAGTGTTCTTAAATTAGTCTCAAAGGTGGATTGAAAGGGAAAGGTGGACTTGGACCATGAAAGACTTCCACTGCACTCCGATAAGAGGGTAACTTACTCCAAGTTCATCTCCATGTCTCTTATTGCCTTTTGCTCTTAATTGACAATTTTGGTGAGGCAATGGGGTTTAAGGGCCAAAAATGATTCCGTTTTGGTGCTTGATGCCAAAGGGGGATAAATTAAGGGCCAAAGTAACAAATGGATCAGCTACCACTTGAGAATTTTTGTACCACTTGAGAATTTTGAAAATAGTCGAGTTAGGACTTTTGATTTGTCAAAATTCTAAATGTCTCTTTTTTGTCAAAAGTTGGTCTCTTGTGGGGAGAATGTTTGATTATGGGAAATAGGGGGAGTTTTTGAATCAGTGATCAATTTCTCTTGGAATACCTTTCTATATGCCCCAACAAGTGAATTTGACTTAGAGATAGGAAATTGAGTTTGATTTGCAAAAACAAACCAAGTGGTGGCAAAGAATGATCCAAATATGCCAAATTTGAATCAAAACAAATTTGTATTCTCATTTGCATTGATGTTGCACTTATTTTAGTTGCTTTTTGTTGTGTTGGCATAAATCACCAAAAAGGGGGAGATTGAAAGGGAAGTGTGCCCTTGGGCCATTTCTATAAGATTTTGGTGATTAAGTGCCCAACACACATTAAGGGAATGAGTATATGCCAAAGGGTGGACAAAGTGCAAATCAATACAAAGGTATGATTCTAGACTTAGTACATTGGTTTTTGTGTACTAACATATTTGTCTAAGTGCTAGAATCAGAGAAAAGACAATTGGAAAAGACTTGGCTCGAGCAGCCAAGACTCTGCTCAGTCTGGGTGCACTGGACTGTCCGGTGGTGCACTGGACTGTCCGGTGCGTCAGGCTGGCTCTGGTGAAAAGGCCGCTCTCGGGATTTCGTCGGCGGCGTACGACTAAAATTCACCGGACTGTCCGGTGTGCACCGGACTGTCCGGTGAGCCAACGGTCGGCCGAGCCAACGGTCGGCCATGCAATCCGCGTGACGCGTGGCCAGGCCAACGGTCTGAAGGGGGCACCGGACTGTTCGGTGCGCCAACGGCTCCAAACCTTCAACGGTCGGCTGCGCCAGAACAGGAAAGAAATCCGCACCGGACAGTGTCTGGTGGTGCACCGGACAGTGTCTGGTGGTGCACCGGACTGTCCGGTGCGCCAGTCGACAGAAGGCAAGAATTGCCTTCCTGGAATGCTCTCAACAGCTCCTAGCTGCCTTGGGGCTATAAAAGGGACCCCTAGGCGCATGGAGGAAGACACCAAGCACACTTTGAGCATTCTTGATCATTCACACTTTGTCTTTGCGCACTCGTTTGACATTCTTAGTGATTTGAGCTCCGTTCTAGTGAGAACTTTGAGATATTCATTTGAGCTCAAGTCTTGGCCGTGTGTTTGCGTATTGCTGTGGACTTGTGTGTGTTGCTCATCCGATCCTTACTTCCGTGTTCATTTGTGATCATCTTTTGTAAGGGCGAGAGACTCCAAGTTGTGGAGATTCCTCGCAAACGGGATATAGTGAAAGGAAAAGAAAAACCATGGTATTCAAGTGGGTCTTTGGATCACTTGAGAGGGGTTGATTGCAACCCTCGTCCGTTGGGACGACACAACGTGGAGTAGGCAAGTGTTGAACTAGGCCGAACCACGGGATAAACCATTGTTCCTCTCTGTGTTGATATCTTTGTGGTTATTGTGTTTTGCAAGAACTCCTTTCTAACCACTTGGCTTTATTGCTCTAACACTTAATCAAGTTTGTGGCATTAAGTTTTAAGTTTTTACAGGATCACCTATTCACCCCCCCCCCCTCTAGGTGCTCTCAAGAGGCTCTCCTTCAGTTGTGGCGAGGCAGACACACCCGGGTCGGCATACTTCTGTTACCTTGAAGGGTCCTTCCCAGCTAGGGGAGAGTTTGTGGAGCCCTTCTCGGTTCAGTACTCGCCTTAGGACTAGGTCCCCGACCCTGAGCTCCCTACTATGCACGAACCATTGGTGGTAACGCCTGAGCGCTTGGTTGTACCGTGCATTTCGGATGGCTGCTTGCCATCTACGCTCGTCGATGAAGTCCATGTCTTCACGCCGCAGCTGTCCCTGCATAGATTCCTCGAAAGTCTGGACCCGAGGGGAGCCCATGGTGATTTCCGGGGGAAGACATGCTTCAGCCCCGTAGACCAGGAAGAACAGGGTCTCCCCGGTGGCTCGGTTGGGTGTTGTCTGGTTTCCCCATAGCACGGATGGGAGTTCACTAACCCAATTTGCACCATGCATCTTCAAGTAGTCGTAGGTGCGCGTCTTGAGTCCCCTAAGGATCTCTGCATTTGCCCTTTTCGCTTGGCCATTGCTCCTAGGGTGGGCCACGGATGCGAAGCAGAGCTGGGTGTCGATGCCCTCGCAATATTCCTGGAAGATCCGACTTGTAAACTGGGTTCCGTTGTCCGTAATGATACGGTTTTGGACCCCAAATCTACATACGATGGACTTGAGGAAGGTGACAGCGGCACCCTGGGTGATGTTGACCACAGGGGTGGCCTCTAGCCACTTGGTGAACTTGTCGATGGCGACGAAGAGGTACCGGTACCCGCCAACGGCTCTGGGAAATGGTCCCAGGATATCCACCCCCCATACGGTGAATGGCCAAGAGGGTGGAATCATCTGCAGGGTCTGAGCTGGTGTGTGTATCTGTTTTGCGTGGAATTGACACGCCTTGCAGGACTTTACCATCTCAGTTGCATCCTGGAGGGCGGTTGTCCAGTAGAAGCCATACCGGAAGGCCTTACCGACCAGTGTGCGGGATGATGAATGACTTCCGCACTCTCCTCCATGGATCTCTGTGAGCAACTCATGGCCCTCCTCCTGGGTAATGCATCACATGTGAATGGCGTTGGCGCCGCGGCGGTAGAGATCCCCTTCCACCACTGCGTAGCGCTTAGCCAACCACACTATGCGTTCTGCGGACACATGATCTTCAGGAAGGATATTCTCCTTCAGGTAGTCCCGGATCTCGGAGGTCCATGCATCGGGACCACTATGAGATATTGGCTGCGGCGCTAAGGGGCTGGCAGACCCCCCTGTAGCACACACAGTCTTTGGTGCGTTCTGGGACGCCACCAGGACCGCTAGCTTCGAGGTGCTAGTCTCGCTCCCTTTGCCCAGTTCGGCAGGCTAGGTTGTGGGTCTCAGCAGCCGTCTTTCGAAGACGCCCTCAGGCACGGGTGCCCAAGTTGATGCCTTCACGGAGAGGTCATCTGCCGCTGAGTTGTTGGCCCGAGGAACATGTTGTAGTTCCAGGGCCGTGAAGTTTTTCTCCAGTTTCCTCACGTGAAGAAGGTAGGCTGCGAGCCTGGGCTCATTGCAGCTACACTCACCGCGGACTTGCTTGATGATAAGCTGGGAGTCTCCCTTCACCAGGAGCTGGCGGATCCCCAGGGATAGGGCTACCGACAAGCCGAAGATCAGTTCCTCGCACTCTGCCATGTTGTTGGTGGCCTTGAACTCAAGGTGCACCATGTACTTCACTTGATCTCCGCTTGGATCGATGAGGATCACCCCGGCCCCGCCAACTTGTTGGCGGGCAGACCCGTTGAAGTAGAGCGTCCAGTGGGGCTCGGTGAAGACCGGACCCCTAGGTTCCGCAGGTGTGGGGTCCGAACCAGGACCCGGACCCCTAGGGACGCTTGGGGGCGTCCACTCTACGATGAAGTCAGTCAGGACATGACTCTTGATGGCGTGGCGAGGTCGGAAGTCTAGTTGGAACTCAGCGAGCTCCGCGGCCCATTTGGCGATGTTGCCTGTGGCGTTAGAGTTGTGGAGGATGGCCCTTAATGAGAAGGAGGTCACCACCACAACCTTGTGCGCTTGGAAATAATGGTGCAGCTTCCTGGACGCGACAAGCACAGTATAGAAGAGTTTGTGCATTTCAAGGTACCTGGTTTTCGCCTCATGAAGGACCTCGCTGACGTAGTAGACCGACCTTTGGATAGTTTGAACCCCTGCGGCTGGTCCCGAGTCCTCAGGTTCGTGGCTTTCTGGTGCTGGTCTCTCGACGACCAGCACCATTCTCACCGCTTCTGTGGCCGTCGTGATGTATAAATACAGTGGCTCCTCTAGTTCCGGAGCTACCAATATTGGCAGGGACACCAGGTGCTGCTTCAACTCCTGGAAGGCTTGCTCTGCCTCTTTAGTCCAAGAGAAGGGCCCGGACTTCCGCAGCAGCTTGAAGAAGGGCAACGGTCTCTCAGCCAGCCTCGAAATGAAGCGGCTAAGGGCGGCTATTGATCCCGTAAGCTTCTGGACGTCCTTGACTCGGGCCGGGGGCCTCATTGCCTCGATCGCTCTGATTTTCTCCGGGTTCGCTTCAATGCCCCGGTATGAAACCAGTAATCCCAGCAACTTCTTAGCGGAAATGCCAAAAACGCATTTGTCTGGGTTCGGCTTTGTGCGGGTTGCCCGCAGCTTGTCGAAGTCCAGGGTTAAGTCCTCCACTAGGGTCGACCTTCTCTTAGTCTTGACTACAATGTCATCGACGTAGACTTCTACTTTGTCCCTAATCAGGTCCCCGAAGGTCTTACTCATCGCCCGTACAAATGTAGGCAAAGCGTTTTTCAGACCGTACGGCATAACAACATAGCAGTAAAGCCCATCCACTGTTACAAAAGCGGTATGCTTCCTATCTTATCTAGACATCTGGATTTGATGGAAACCAGAGTAAGTGTCTAATAATGACAATAGGTCGCACCCGGAGGTAGAATCCACGATTTGATCTATACGTGGTAGTGGGTACGAGTCCTTGGGACAAGCCTTATTCAGGCTGGTGTAGTCGATGCACATCCGAAGCTTCCCATTCGCCTTGGGGACGATGACTGGGTTGTCCAGCCATATTGGGTGATGAACCTCTTCGATGAAGCCAGCGTCTAGCAGCTTCCGGACCTCTTTTCGGATGAAGTCCTGCCGCTCAATAGAATGTCTGCGAGGCTTCTGACTCACCGGCCTGGCGTCAGGGTTGATCTTCAGGCGGTGCTCGATCACCTCCCTGGGGATCCCAAGCATCTGCGATGGCTCCCATGCGAACACATCGGCATTTTCCTGGAGGAAGGCGACGAGCGTGAGTTCCTATTTCTCGTCCAGATCACCTGCAATGCGAGTGGTCTGGGTGAAATCCGCAGCGAGCCGGATGGCTTTGACAGGGACACCATCTGCTCTGGATGGTTGTACCTTCGGCGTCTTGGGGGTGCCTTGGTACCGGAGGTTGTGGGATTCCTCCCTCCATCGTCTGGGCAAGCAGCCTCTGCCGCCAGGGCGTGCAACTTCTCTACGGCCGCAAGTGCGGCGACATGGTCACCCTGCACGGTGAGGACCCCAATCGGGGATGGCATCTTGAGGACCAAATACCCGTAATGGACAATGTCCATGAACCGGTATAGCGTCGGCCTGTCGATGATGGCGTTAAAGGGGAGGTTGACTTCCGCAACGTCGAACACGACGTTCTCCATGCGGAAGTTCTCCTCTGTCCTGAATGTAACCGAGAGTGCGATGCTCCCAAGGGGATACACCGGCTGTGGGCCCACTCCGAAGAATGGGCGTGAGGGTCCTAGACGGGACCCCGAGATTTGCAGCTGCCTGAATGCAGCATGGCTGATGACGTTGAGGCCTGCCCCACCGTCAATCAACACATGGTGCATCCGCATGTTGGCGATGACAGGGGCAGTGATGAGTGGCAGTATGCCGGCCCCTGCCATGTTGTCGGGGCAGTCGGATGCCCCGAAGGAGATGGTGGTGCTCCTCCATCGTTGATGTGGGGCAGCCTTCGGGACCCTTGGAGTCGCCGACAGGACCTCACGTCGCAGGGACTTAACGTTTCTGCGGGAGGTGAGTTCCTAGCTCCCGTCGTACATGACGTACAACTTCTTGTGGCGGTCGCTGTCATCCCCGGAGTCGGAATCCCCAGTGAAGACATCCTTGAGGTCCCCTCGGGTGGTTGATACCCGAGTTCTTGCTCTCCCGCAGCCACCTCGTCATCGTCGACCCTCTCCTTTGCAGGCCGGCGATGGGGCGAGGAGCCGTCCTTGGACGACTGCTCGTGCCGCTCACTGACGCGCTTTGTGAGCTTGATGATCTCGCGACATTCTAAGGCGCTGTGGAGAGCGTTGGGATGCACTGGGCACGAGCCGCTATTGCCTCCCTGTGGCCGGGGGCGCTTATTGTGCTTGCCCCGTCCTCTAGTCGTGGTTGCGACAGTCGGAGCGGCAAACTGCGGCTTCTCATAGCCGCGGTTCTTCTTCTTTTTGCCGTTCTGGGAGACTGGACCGGTGCCTCCCACCTGGTCGACTCCGGTTTGCGGCGCTGAGTGCCATGCACGGCCCTCGGCTGCTCTGGCGCACTTATCTGCCAGAGTGAAGAGAGTGGAGACAGTTTCCACGTCGTGCGTGCTAACTTCTCCAACATCTTTTCATCACGTACTACTTGGTGGAAGGCCGTGATGATAGAGGCATTTGATATACGAGGTATGGTACCCCGTACCTTGGTGAAGCGGGATATGAAAGTCCGGAGAGTCTCCCCGGGCTCCTGCCTTATTGCGTGGAGGTGGGCCTCCACACCGTGTTGCTGGTAAGCGCTGGCGAAGTTCGCAATGAACCGCACGCAGAGCTCTTCCCAGGAGTAGATTGACCCTAGGGTGAGATTCACGAGCCAAGTCCGGGCAGGTCCAGACAAGGCGACATGAAAATATGTTGCCATCACAGCGGTGTTTCCAGCTGCTGCTGCGATAGCAGTGACGTACACCTACAGGAATTCCGACGGGTTTGACGTTCTGTCGTACTTTTCTGGCAGGTGCGGCTGGAACTTGGGTGGCCATGATGTCGCGCGGAGATGATCCGCGAGAGCAGCGTAGCCCACGCCGGCCAAGGGGATACCCGCTTGGGACCGGGTGCCCATTGGGGCCTGCGGTGCTACTGCAGCAAAGTCTTGATCGAGGTTGCGACCCTCGATGTTTTGGCGGCGCTCACGCACCCTTCCCAAAGAGACACGGGCGTCCTCTCCTGCACGCCTGCGGTTGAGTTCTGCCCAGAGATTGTTGGTCTGTGCTCCCCTTACTGAGGGTGAGCGCACAGACGCCGACACCTCATGTTGGCACCGGGATGACCGTGACCTCGACCTGGTCGAGGTAGAATGCGTCATGCCGAGAAGTCGGTCGACGTCGTCCCGCCACTGCTTCATGGCCCCTAGTGAGGCCGTGGAGCTTGGAGGGTGGCGGAGCAACTCCCTGGCTGCCGACAATGTTCCCGGAGCCGCCGTCGACGGAGTCCGAGATATCTGCGCACCTATATGCTGCCGTGCAGCGTGCACAACAGCAGTGCCCGACACTGGGCAGTTGGGAACCTGTGGTGTGGAAGAAACAACTTCTTCCTCCACCAGGAAATCCGTTGAAGTCTCGGCGTGGTGCTCCATGATTTGCACCATCATGCTGAGCGAGGAAACAAGCAAAAACCTAATGCCTAGCCCCGTACCTGGCGCGCCAAATGTCAGAGAGGGAATTCTCCGGCCGGGTGGCGGAATGCACCCGCCCTAAATCCTAAGATGAGGAGGGGGCTTAAGCGTTTTGCCTGTCCTGCTAAACAATCATCGAGCACATGGACACGCGAGGATTTAGAGTGGTTCGGGCCGCCGGAGCGTAATACCCTACTCCACTATGTGTTGGATTGATGTGGAAGCTTGAGTCTAAGTTTCGGTCTGTCATGTGCCCTCCCTTTTATAGCTCGAAGGGGGGCACATACAAGGGTGTTGGGCCCCGACATGTGGGCCCAGGGGCAAAACGGAGGGAACTCATATAGAAGTATCCAATGCCAGTGCTGCCTAAAAGATTTCTGAGTGCCAAAATGTCCGTAGCGTATATAGTATTGATATCCTGCGCTTCTTCCTCGGAAACGCGCGAGCTATGATGCATACAGTCCCTGTCGCAGCACGGGCGCACTACCTGCCAACAGAATGGGCAGGCACGCCGCCTGCAAGATGGTTTGGTCGCCGTCCGCCAGAGGAGTGGACAGGGCGCATTTAATACTGAGGCAGCACAGCGCTTGCCAGCGGAGTGGCAGGGCTCTTTAAATGCCGAGGCGACACATCAATCGCCAGTGGAATAGACAGGCGACGCGTCCTTTCCGCAATAAATGCAGCGTCGCGCGGCCTAGAGGCCTTACATCATGCTCCGCCCGCTGGCTCACGTCACGGGCAGTGAGCCGCGTGGCAGCATCGGGTCTCCGCCTGATCAGGGAGCAGAAGTGTACTGGGTATGGTCCGGACACGTGATGGCACCGGACCCCCGCCTGGCCTTAAGCAAGGCCTGGGTATTCTCTGTCGTGGGATCCCGGGACCCGCTGAGAGCGGCCTGGACCCCACACCGAGAGGTCCGGGACCCGTCCCGGGGGTACGGCGTCACCCTCCGCGGAGGTCCTGGACTCTGCCCGGAGGTCCAGTCCGTATATGCAGGGGTCTGGTATTGTCCCATGGGGGTCTGGACCCATCATTGATACCTTGGAGTGTATTACCTTCTCCGGCCATTTGGCTAATTGAGTTTTGGTGTTTGATGATTAACACAATCTGTGGACTAATGTGTTTGCTAGTGTTTATAATTGTAGTTCACATAATGCGATGAGGATTGGACCTAGGCAATGAGGATGCAACACCTCAAAAGAAGACATAAAAAGATGCATAGAAGTCCAAGACTCAAGAACAAAAGAAGCCCGAAGGAATCAACAAAGAAATCCTAGAAGAGGGCTGTCAGTCAGCGCCTGGTGGCGCACCGGACTGTCCGGTGGGACAACCGGACAGTATGCGCAGAGGGGCCACAGACAGGCACCCTCGGGCTGTAGCACCGGACTGTCCGGGGGTGCACCGGACAGTCGGCACCAGACTGTCCGGTGTGCACCGGACATACGGTAACAGTCGGATCCAACGGTCGACTGCTACAGACGCCAACGGTCGGCTGACGTGGCGTGCACCGGACACTGCATAGTGCCTGTCCGGTGCACCCGACGACAGAAAGCTGCTGCTTTCTGTCCAACGGCTAGTTTGGGGATTGTAGGCTATAAATACCACCCCAACCGGCCATTCTCAAGTGTGAGAGCCCAAGCAACATACCAAGACACATAGTGCATATTTCCAAGAGCTCAAACACCCAAGTGCTTAATAGAATCACTTGGTGATTAGCGTAGGTGCTTTACGAAGTGCTTAGGTTAGTTAGACCGCTTTAGCGCTTGCTCTAGGTGAACCCTAGATTGTTGAGTGAGTTTAGATAAACCTCACAACCCCTCGGCTCTTGCGTGAGCTGTTGTAATTGTACCGAGTGGGGCGAGAGTCTTGCGAGACCGTGACAACCGTGTTTGTGTCACGACCGCCACCGTGTACCGGAGGGAACGAGGCCCACGACGTTTCGGCCGGAAGCTCGATAGTAGAGACGGCGGGGAGCGTCCGAGAGGAGCTGGAAGCGGAGCACCACTTGTGCGTGGAGAAGGCCCGCGGCTCTCTACGGAGTTACTCGACCGAGGTGCTTGGCCCTCGCGTGGGCTTCCCTTTGCGTAGGGGCACCAACGAGGATTAGTCGGGACCTTGCGCGGTTCCGGATACCTCGGTAAAAATACCGGTGTCATCCACGAGAGTTTGCTTCTCTACTTTGCTCTTTAAGTTTCCGCATTTATATTAAGCATTTAAGTTTCAATCTTGTATTCATACTTATCTAGTGTAGATTGAAATTTAGCCTTTGCGGTAGAGATAGCAACACTTAGATAAAACCTAGTTTGCATATTCTAGTTTGATTATTTGCATAGGTTTTGCTCTAGGGATTTAATTGTGGCCTAGTTTAGTAAAAGTTTTAGAAGTCCTAATTCACCCCCCCTTAGGTGTAACTCGTTTCCTACAATCTAGTTGACATACTCAAGCCCTCCCAACCACATATATTCATTGATCCATCCTATACGCAAGATTTAGGCCACTACAACCAACACAAGTGCCACAAAAAGAGAGCTAGCAAAAGAAAGCCTCTCGTGTGAGTCTAGCAAGAGTGCCTTGTGAGAATTATTGAGAGTTAGTGAGCACTACATCTTGTGATCATTTGTGCATGGAGTTTTGACTCCCATTGAACTTCCTCCAAAGTTTTGGAGGCTTGTAAAATCTAGCAAGAGACACCAAAGAGTGTGGTGGTCCTTGCGGGGTCTTAAGTGATCCTTGAGAAGAAGAAGAGCTCGCCGGTCTTTGGTGATCGGTGGAGAGAGGGAAAGGGTTGAAAAAGACCCGTCCTTAGTGGACTCCTCAACGGGGACTAGGCCTTTGAGGGCCGAACCTCGGTAAAACAAATCACTCGTGTCTCGTGTGCTTATTGGTTGTGATTTGTTTGTTCTTTCCCTTTCTAAGTTTTTCTTGCACTATTCTTTGCTAATACTATTTGGTGTTGCTTTAAGTTAAATTCTCATCTAGTGAAGCAACACCTTGCAAGAAAGAACTTGTGTTATTGCTTCTTCTTATCTAAACCCGCTTGCATTATTCTCCACTAACATTTATACGAGTATTGCTATTGATTAAATTCCGCACTCTTTGAAAACAATACTCGTTGCAAGCAAAGGACTTAGTTTTATACTCCGATAATTGTGAATCTTGTTCTAACCACTAATCAAGGGATCGAGTTTGGATTTAGTATTATAATTTTCAGGTTTCGCCTATCCACCCCCTCTAGGCGACTTTCAATTGGTATCAGAGCTAGGCACTTCATCTTGAGTCTAACAACTCGAAGTGATGGCTCGAAAAAGATCCCAAAAGAACAAGAAGACACCTCCGAAGGAAAATAATGAGGTAACTCTTGAGATATTACTTTCCGATTGTTCTAATTACGATTCATGGTCTACTAGAGTGATAAATGCTTTTAGAACCGTAGATCCACAATTAGAACAAATTTTAGACAAGAGTATTATTCCTCCTAGTTACGATAGGAAAAATGCTTCCGAGGAAGATCAAAGATGTATACGCTTAAACTATCTAACTTATGACATCTTAAGTAATTCTCTTAGCAAAGAAGATTATCATGCCTTCATAATGAATTATAATGAATCTATTCGTGATGCGCATGATATTTGGACTAGAATTAAAACTAAAACTGATGAGTCCAAACATGATAGTTCATTTTGTGCTTCTACTTTCTTTGGTATTTGTGAAATTAACCCTTTGAAGGAAGAAGAAAATGAACGATGGAGACCAAACGATGAATCCACCTCTCCAAAAGGTTTGTCTTCCCATTTCGATTCCCACATATGTTGTGTGGCTAATGAAAATGATAGCGGAAGCACAAACGAGGATGAGGAGGAAGAAAGAAGCTTCATGCAACTCTACGCTCGCCTAAGCCAAGAAGATAAGGCGGTCATGCTTAAACTTCTAAAAAGAGCAAGAGAACAAAGCGAAACTCGTCAAATGCTAGAGAATGTTCTCTCCATGAAAATGCAATGCTTTGACGAGTTGACTAAAGAACATGCGGAGCTTAAGGGCTCTCATGTTGATTTGGTCCAAAGGTATGAAACTATTTCAATTGAGCAAGATAACGCTTTACATTGTATCGCTCAATTAGTAAATAGGAATGCCTTGCTTAAGGACCAAGTAGAAAAGCTAAAACATGAAAATCTAGCTTTTCAAGAAAAATATGATATGCTTCTATATTCTCATGAAAATCTTATGGATAATCATATCATATTAAATATTGCTCATGAGGTTGTGATAGAAAACTTAAAATCCCAACAACCTCAATTATGCACATGTATTCAAATTGAAACTACATTACCATGTGCTAATGCTTGTTGTCCATCGACAAGCAAATCTTCCTTTGAGCTAGAATTTGCAGGAACGAACGATGATACATATCAAAAGCTCAAAGAAGAAAATGAGAGGCTAAAAATGAGCTTGACACAACTAAAAGGGAAGTGCATTGCTCAACCTTCTCAAGATAATCGTGATTACATGGTGAAGAAGCTTGAGACGGGAACAACCGTAGCATGCACTAAAGGCATGTTTGGAAGGCTGTCTCGGAGGCCACACCACGCCACATTCCGAACGCCGCAGGTGTGGCGCTCGATTTGGCCGCCGCACCCTAGGCGTGGTGCGGCGCCCTAGGTGCCTGTCCAAACAGCCTCTAAATCCCTTGAAGAAAATGTCAAGGACTTGAGGATTGTCAAGAGGAAGGAACAAAAGAAGAAAATCAATACCTCTTCCAAAAGCCTCAACCACGCCTCCATAAAAGATAACATCCGAGGTAATAATCAAGTCACACTTCACACTAAGAGAAGTAAGAAGTGTAGTGAATGCTTTGAAAAGGGGCACTCTATTAGTTCATGTCCCTATATTAAAAATGACTTGATTAATAACAAGGATGATAAACTTTGTTTTAAATGCTCAAAGAAGGGACACTTAATTAAATCTTGTCCCTATTTGAAACAAAAAGGCATAGTGTTAGAAAAGAAAATATTAACTAACCATGTAGCAAGCAAGAAACAAGGAAAGAAGAAATCTTCAAGAATTGAAGATCGCCTTTGCTACATATGCCGAAAGAAGGGACATCAATGCAAGGATTGTCCCATTGGTAACAACCCCACTCCTAGCTTGTTAATTAATTCTCATATAACTAGGCAACCCAAAATTGCAACTTATGCTAGAAAGGTAATTAGTTTACCTAGTGCTAACACAAAGGACTTTTGGGTTCCTAGATCTTTGTTGACTAACCTTGATGGACCCATCAAGATATGGGTACCAAAATATGCTTGACAAGCTTTGCAGGAGAAGGAGATGGTATGAAGCTTTGGGGTGCTTGAGAGAGTCAATTCAATTTTTATTAACTCAAGCTATCAATCTTCAATTATCTATATCCAAGATTGACCTAAAGTTATTTTGAATTGTTATATCTAAAACTCATATCATCTCGAGGAAGATATTGATGTTGTAGGAAATAAAGAATTAATCATATGCCGAAAAATCAAGACCTACAACATGGAGGAAAGCCAAAGGATGGTAACAATTATGTTTTTAAGTGCAAGTATATTAAATTATCATTTCTTATGTGTCTTGTGTAGTCACATAGAAAAAGAAAGCACTTCAAATGTTTTTAAATTATGTCACCATTCTTTGAAGAAATTCCTTTCTCATTTGGTAGATTGTATATTCATCATTTCTATACCGTGGCAATCTACATGCTTTAAATTGTTAAAAGTACCCCATGGCATGTTTTACACTAATTATCATATTATTGCCATGTTCTAGATATAGAGAGATATTCCAAGTTCTTAAAGGAATAAGGTGTCATAAAAGGAATTCAAATCCTTTGGACACTTATAAAGGGAATCTCTCTCTATAACTTGAAAAGTGAGACTAATGTTTTTATCTAAGTAACTTAATTAGTCTCACATGTAGAGAATGTGTTTCTCTATGGAGATGCACAATCTAACATGAAAAGAAAAGTCAATCCAATGATTTATGTTGTCTAGCCTATTGCTTAAATTGGATATGATTTTTCTATATTTTTCGCTCTCCATGTTATGAATTAGATTTATTCCCATAATCTTAAAAAATTAACTATGCTTGTTTTATAAGTTAAAACTGAGCATACATCATGGAATAACCTAGTTCATATTATAAAGTTTCCATGCTTTAGTAATCCATTTTCCATTCCTTATCAAAATGATTACACAAATGGAAACTAGTGCTTGTGTTACTAATGACATATCTCTTGAGCTTACTTATGAAAATCTACAAGAAAGTAAGTGCAAGCCACAAGCCTCTAGGGTTACTCTTCACCCTAAGGAAGAAAGGTAAAAGCAAAGGTATGTGAACTCTTTTTCCCATCAATGGATATTTACTCTTAATTATTTTTTTTGTGAAGAATAGATTCTTTATTGGACTTAATTTTTGCTAGGTGTGCATTCAATCTCGTTCTCATAAAATGCACTTGTCCATTAGAATCTATTTCATATCTTTGCTATATATGTTCTCATATTGACTTGCTTCTAAGTAATGATTAATGAATTCAATATGAAGAAGTAAATTTCCTATGATTGATCAAAATGTTTAAAAAGTGCATATTCCTTTTTCTTAATGATGTGCACTAATGTTAAGAAGTTTACTTCATGTCTATGTGACTTATGGATGATGAATTGTCTTTATTTTCTATCTAAAGAAATCATCGTTCATCATATACTCCCTTGTGCTATTAACATCTTTCTTGAGTATTTTCAATAAGTTTGGAAGGAAAAAGAAACAACTACAAAGGAAGGACACTCACATGAAAGAGAAAGACATCAAGAGCAACAACACCTACTTGGATAATGAGATCTTCAAAACAACCAATGGTGTAGTTGTAAGCACTCTAAATCTTTTTCATTGATAATACTAGGCATAAATTGTTTATTGCAAATTTTATAAGTCTTGATCAAGATGAATGATGCTTCTCCCTATTCGTCTCTAAAGTTGAATGCATCTATTCTTTTCATTTCAATTCTTTGATGCATATCTCTAGGGGGAGCCTATTTCTATGTCTTGATCATATCGAGACTATTGCTTTTTCCTAGTAATCTCATATAGTCTCTTGCATGAGAATAAGTTTCTCTTGATGTATGCTACTACATATATCCAACTTGTTAAAATAATGTCGCTCTTATCAAGGATTGTTGCTTTCATTGCTAAAGTAGCATATGTACTAGATTCTCCTATTCTAATGCATATGTTGTTCTTTTGATCACATCTGTTATTTGTTTGATCATTGAATAACTTCAATTAACCTTATGATTCTTAGTGTCGCATATTCTATCAATCGATATCTCTCTTGATGTGCACTAAGTTAAAACTGAGAATTCATGATATATTTATGCAATTTGTGATCCACTTGATATATAATAACAATGACTTAACAAAGGATCACTAGTTGTAGAACTCTCTCTTGTGCAAAATATTTTCATATATTGTCTTGAGTATAGGTCTTAAGCGACTAAGACTAAGGACAAAGCACAATGAAGAGAGTGTCTCTATGTGAAGGTACAAAAGGGTAAAACAACTTCCTTTCATTTTAACTTGTACCTAAATCTTCCTTTTTTCATACTTTCTTTGCATATATTGTATAAAAGGAATAGAAAGCATGTTCATGCATTAGCCCTGCTTCATACCTAGTTTAACTTCTCAAACATTCATTCTTGCATCTTTGTTAAAACTGGGTGAAGTAATTTTATTGTCAAAGAGCTTAAAGCTTAACCTTGTAACGAGGATGAGCTGCCTTTGTTCCAAAGGTGGATGGTCCTTAAGCCTCTTTGAAATCCTTAAAGGTAAATGCTTGAGATGTTTATAACATGCTTTCATAAGTGCATAAACTGTCATGAGCATCACACTTATACTATGACACAATGCACTTCACATTCTCTATAATATAGACATGATCTCATTAACCTAATTATGTGCACTTGGCATTTAAGACCAAAAAAAATTTATTCCTCTCAAAGCACATATTTAGGGGGAGCAATCTATATTATATAGAATTGTTTAAGCTTAATTGACATATCCTTTTAATCATGTCTCTTTCCTTTGGTACATTTGCATATTTCCTATCTCTATTGTGCCAAGGCTAAGACTAATATGTTTCCATGAGCATCTCATGTATTAAGTCTTAGATTGAAAGAGAAATGGAGTATTCGGCAAAGACATCGCTTCCACTCTACATCTTCGGTATTATCCTTCCTTGCCGGTATTCCGCCAGCCCTCTAATTTTGTATAATCTTCACTCATATATTATTTACCAAAGGGAGAAAGTAGTTACCAAGGGCTTATATTTCACTCTCAAGTATCCGTTTTTGGCGATTCATGCCAAAGGGGGAGAAAATATTAGCCCAAAGCAAAAGGACCGCACCACCACCAATTTCAAAATTTAGTTGTTCAATTTGTATTTAAAGAAGTGTTTTCAAATTTGTATATTTGTATTTAAAGAAGTGTTTTCAAATTTGTATCTTATTTTGATAGAATTTTCAAATTGGTATAACCCCTTTCAAAATTAATATCTAAAACCCTCTTGAACACTAAGAGGAGGATTTTATTGAGGGGGAGTTTTGTTTAGTCAAAGGAAAAGCATTTGAAACAGGGGGGAAATTTCAAATCTTGAAAATGCTTCTCAAAAACTTATTCATATACCTTTGACTATTTTGCAAAATACTTTGAAAAGAATTTCCAAAAAACTTATTCATATACCTTTGACTATTTTGCAAAAGACTTTGAAAAGAATTTTCAAAAAGTTTGCAAAAACAAAACAAGTGGTGCAAGCGTGGTCCAAAATGTTAAAATTAGAAGAAAGCCATCCATGCATATCTTATGAAATGTATATTGGTTTAATTCCAAGAAATCTTTGCACTTACCTTATGCAAACTAGTTCAATTATGCACTTATATATTTGTTTTGGTTTGTGTTGGCATCAATCACCAAAAAGGGGGGAGATTGAAAGGGAAATAGGCTTACACCTTTTCCTAATTAATTTTGGTGGTTGAATTGCCCAAAACAAATAATTGAACTAACTAGTTTGCTCTAGATTATACATTCTACAGGTGCCAAAGGTTCAACACAAACCAATCAAAAGAACAAGTTAGGCTTCAAAAGAAAGGAGCAAAAAGGAAACCGAAGTGTGCCCTGGTCTGGCGCACCAGACTATCCGGTGTGCCACCGGACATTGTCCGGTGCACCAGGGTGAATCAGCTCAAACTCTTCAGCTTCGGTTTTCCCAGGCGCAGCTCCGCTATAATTCACCGGACTGTCCGATGTGCCACCAGACTGTCCAATGCACCAGCGGAGCAACAGCTATCTACACGCAACGGTCGACTCTGCAAAGTGAACAGTGCAATTCAGATGTCAGAGTAGATGGTCAGAGGGGCACCGGACTGTCCAGTGTGACACCAGACTGTCCGGTGCCACATGAGGACAAAGCCTCCAACGGTCGACCAGCTCTAGGGCCTAACGACAAGATGACGTGGCGGTGCACCGGACACTGTCCGGTGGCACATCGGGCATTGTCCGGTGGCGCACCGGACTGTTCGGTGCGCCCATCGCCAGCAGCCTTCTTCAACGGCTACAATTTGGTTGGTGGCTATAAATACCACCCAAACCGGCCACTTCAAAGGGTGGGAGTCCAAGCAACATTCCAAGTCATCTAGTTGACATACTCAAGCCCTCCCAACCACATATATTCATTGATCCATCCTATACGCAAGATTTAGGCCACTACAACCAACACAAGTGCCACAAAAAGAGAGCTAACAAAAGAAAGCCTCTCGTGTGAGTCTAGCAAGAGTGCCTTGTGAGAATTATTGAGAGTTAGTGAGCACTACATCTTGTGATCATTTGTGCGTGGAGTTTTGACTCCCATTGAACTTCCTCCAAAGTTTTGGAGGCTTGTAAAAGCTAGTAAGAGACACCAAAGAGTGTGGTGGTCCTTGCGGGGTCTTAAGTGATCCTTGAGAAGAAGAAGAGCTCGCCGGTCTTTGGTGATCGGTGGAGAGAGGGAAAGGGTTGAAAAAGACCCGTCCTTAGTGGACTCCTCAACGGGTACTAGGCCTTCGAGGGCCGAACCTCGGTAAAACAAATCACCCGTGTCTCGTGTGCTTATTGCTTGTGACTTGTTTGTTCTTTCCCTTTCTAAGTTTTTCTTGCACTATTCTTTGCTAATACTATTTGGTGTTGCTTTAAGTTAAATTCTCATCTAGTGAAGCAACACCTTGCAAGAAAGAACTTGTGTTATTGCTTCTTCTTATCTAAGCCCACTTGCATTATTCTCCACTAACATTTATACGAGTATTGCTATTGATTAAATTCCGCACTCTTTGAAAACAATACTCGTTGCAAGCAAAGGACTTAGTTTTATACTCCGATAATTGTGAATCTTGTTCTAACCACTAATCAAGGGATCGAGTTTGGATTTAGTATTATAATTTTCAGGTTTCGCCTATCCACCCCCCTCTAGGCGACTTTCAGGCGTCACCCTCCGTGGAGGTCCTGGACTCTGCCCGGAGGTCCGGTCCATATATGCAGGGGTCCGGTATTGTCCCATGGGGGTCTAGACCTATTGTTGATACCTTGGAGTGTATTACCTTCTCCGGCCACGTGGCGGCCCCGGAGCCGTCCACGTGGTGGGGGCGGGTGCTGCTCATCGCGTGTCTAGAGATAGACACGCGAGCACCGCGCCTCCTTACTATAGTAAGGGGTACCCCTGTTCCAGGGTACCGACATTACCAAATACAGAAACTGAAATGGAGTTTTAGATTCCGTATTTGATGATTTAGAGACTAAAATGAAATAAAATGGAGGGACTAAAAATTAGTCCCTAGAAACCAAAAAACCCCTTAGAGACCAAATGCAAGTGCTAGAAACATTGTAATATGCCTATGCAACATGTCTAAGAGTGCAAAACTCATAGATTTACCATTTTACTCAAAGTTGCATTTCCATGCCCTTGTTTCAACTCTTTCGGACTTGAAACCTTCAAATTGCATAATAGTGATCCTGCTCTCATACAGTTAGCACATGAGTTAGTCCATGATGGTGTGTTGGAAACTTAATCACCAAAACATGTAGAAATGGCTATCAAGCTCATTTCCATTTCAATGTGAACAAAGAAATATACAAGTTCTTTACAATGTATATGTGCACGTAAAAAAAACTGAAGTTTTTTTTACGATAGATATAAGCACATATAACACATACAAATACCCAATGTAGATCCTTTATCGAATATATAAATCTTAAGAGACTATACATATTTTAGTATAAAAAAGTGCAAAAAATGTCAGAGTTCCATCTTATCTATTTTTCGTCTCGACTCCTTCTCCCCTAACCTTGTCTCTATCTAAGGGTTCCAGACAAGGGTTTGATGTGAGGGATGAAGATGCTCTTACAACAAACTAGCCGGCCCTTAGAGCAGAAAATAAAAAATATTCAACTAAGGGCTAATTTGTAGAGATATTTTTTATTTCCTGCCTAAGGACTAGCTTATTTTTCAAGATATTCTCCATTTCACCGTAAACAATGCGAGGATGTTTCCTATAAAAAACATAAAAAAGGAAAAAAACAGAGAGTAAAAAAACATGGATGGACATCATTTTTGAGTGTGTAAAAAAGATATCCAAGACGTGACATCATTGCTGCAATCACAATTAACACATATTTATTTAAAACTTTTAGCGGTACACACTCAGTGACATTTACTCAACAGATTCAATATGCACGAGCGAGAAAGGCTTGAGGGAAGGGTTACATTTATAGTGACCTCTAGCTAAGAACTGATACTAAACTAATTTTGACAAGAATTCTAATTACGCTTAAAGAAAAGGAAAATAAACTTTTAGTACCAGTTTTGTAAAAGAACCGGTGCTAAACTAATTTTAGCGGGAATTTAATTGTGATGGCGGAAAAGGATGCAGTTCTTTATTAAACTGGTACTAAGTTATTGAATATTAGTAGCGGTTGGGGACAACAACCAATACTAGTATCTTTTGCATGGATCTCTAGATTTAAAATCGATATTGAAGCTAGTGTCGATACCGATTTTAAATTGATCGAAATAAAAATTG
The DNA here is from genome assembly GCF_902167145.1 of Zea mays. Lineage (NCBI taxonomy): Eukaryota > Viridiplantae > Streptophyta > Magnoliopsida > Poales > Poaceae > Zea > Zea mays. The sequence continues at coordinate 200,014,944 of NC_050098.1, forward strand.
TTGGATCAAAGCCTCGTTCTCGAGTAGTGAGAGTATCGTCTCTTTACTATCTCTACTACTCTATATGTTACCAGTGTAGGTGTGCACAGTACCTTTGTTCTGCCTCCCCGCGCATCGGCTGTTGCCGCGCGCAAATCCACCGCGCCCCCGGTCCCGCAAATCCGCCGCGCCAGCTCCGCCCGCTCGATTCCCCTCCCAGCGCCCGCATTCCCTGCCGCCGTCCTCGCGGCCGCAGCGCCCTCGGACCCGCGCCAGCAACGCCCGCAGTCCCCGCCGCGAGGACGCAGACGAGCACAGCTGGAAGGCCCGCTACTCCGCAACGCCCGCGGATGGAAGGTTGCGCCACTAAATCGCGCGGATGGAAGGTCCACCTCCTCCTCCTCTCCCCAAATCGCGCATCCGCCGCGCCCTCAAATCCCCCGCTCCCGGATCCAAAGCATGGATGACTGCGCCGGATCCGCTCCTCTCTGCTGTCCGTGCCCACGCCGTCCGGCGCCGGATCCGCTCCTCCCTGGAGTAACTCCAACAGCGGACCCTAACAGTCCTGCTGTTCTTCAGCGGACCCTAACAGTCCTGCTGTTCTTCGTCCGTGTACCAAGGCGCCAGCCACCAGGGCAACGAGAGCACCGACACCGAGCAGCACGCGAGCTCTGCGAGCGCCGAGCAGCAGCAGTAGCACCGCAGGGCGCAGGGCGTAGGCGTCATAGCAGGGGCACGGATTCCGGCCGACACTTCGTCGTCAAGCTCTCGCCATTTGCAACTCCTTGCTCCGCGGACCTCGACGCAAACTACAACTTCTCGCTCGCGCCTGTCCAGGATCTGCTCTCGCCATGGTACCGCCCTCTTTATCGACCTCTGAATCCACCCCCATCTCCCCTGCTCCCTCCTGCATTTGCTGTCCTTCTTGGAAGCAGGTTGCAGGGACCAAGATTGCCATTTCGTGAACGATAAGCCTTCATCTGCAGTCGAGTAAGTTGGCTCATGTAAAATCTACTAGCGACTGAGATTTCCTTTTCCGTATTTCGTTCAAGAAATGGCAATCTTGGTTCAGTGACCCCTAAGCATTTCTCCTGTGGCTTCTAACATGTTTGTATCCCCATAGATTTGTTCAACAGAAGCTGGGTGGCCCGTCAATCTCTGACTATGAAAAGCTCAAGGCAGAGAAGTTGGACTTGCAATTGAAATATGATAAGCTTTTAGAAACCCACAAGGAAACATGCAGACAGGTATGCGATGTTACTGTGTTGGCACTATACACTGCTCTGTCTATTTACACGACACACTTAATGTTCAGTAGCATTTGGAAGAGATGATCGCAATGACTGTTCAACAAGGACTGTATGTGCCTTTTGTTTACCTTTTACTCCTCCGCTTGTTTTTTTCTTCTTTTTTTCCGACCCTCTTGATGATTACTACTACTCTTGCATAAGGCTCGTGTGAAGGGTATGATCAGCACACAGCAGAATTGGTTTAGCCAAGGCCACTTTATGTCTGTATTGACCTCACTCTGCAAAACATTCCTGCTCTGTAAATAGTGTTGTAAAGTCGCTTATTAAAATGTTGCCCAGGTATACTTTTTCGGTGAGGGCTGATTTGATAAATAGAGAATTGGAGAGGTATGAGGAAGAAATCTCCTTACTATTCTATAGATCCCCTCTTAATTCAACAACAGACAAATCAAACATTGCATTTTTCTTAAAGCTATTACTATGCTTCTATATGAATACCTAAACCTATACTGGTTTCAGAATGTTATATATTACTAGTTTTTTCCATTTTTGTTATTGAAATGTAAAGTGTAAAGTGAAAATAAAACTACACCAACCAATGTACGTGGCAACACAACAAGAAACAAAGTAGGCTCAAAGTTGATATGCTACAGAGAGGTATGTAGGTGACAACAAATGTATACACTTATTTCAGAAGTAAGAAATAAGAAACAAAACATACTATCACAATATATGACACACGGCACACAATTGTCTTTAATATGTTCCATCTATCGAGTATATGCAACAAAATTATTTACCTTCTGTAAGCAGCATTTTCATAGACAGCAACAACAAGTATACTAATTGTCTTATCAATGTGCACACTGCACAGTGATCATTAGACAGAACAAACCATGAACAAAACTAATGTTAAATCACAAAGGACCTTAGTTGATATGTGTCTTACTCTTTTAGGTGGTATTGTAGTTCCAGCTAGCAAACTAAGACCTGATGCTGACATGACTGTAGATGAGCGCACAACCTACAAAAGCAAATTATATATCAGATGGGACATTACAGGTCAATTTTATTCTCTCAAACAAGAAATCAAACCTGACCTTAGGTGCCTCAATTCTAGGAGACTCTGGTTCCAAAGCCGGGGGTAAAGAAGCAACCTGTGTATGTGGGGATCAATTAGTGAAGATTCAAATTTTAAAAATGTAAGGTATCTCAATAATTTTACCCTAACAATTCTCTCTGAGGATTCAATAGCAGGACGAGAAGTTGATGATGTAACCTGAAAATTGTATGAGTAACAATCAGCAAGGATGAAACAAGATAGTTGTCAGATTCCATAAAACGCATCAAAGTAGGTGTCACTCGGAAATTTGTGCAACAATGGGCACCTACATTTTTTTACAATAAACGAAGTTGTGCCTTAGGAAATTACAGGAGGACCGAGGTTCAAATTTCTCACAGGTCATATGCTTAACACGATGTGTTCACAATAAATTCATAAGCAGTGAATCAGGTATATGTGTTAACTTGCCTGACGAGTATCAGCTTTCGGGCTCTGATCCAATCTTTTAGTGAATTCACACAAATCATATATTCCTCGTGTTGTCCGATCCTAAGACATTTCAGTATGAGATTAGAAATATAATTGAGTCGCTGGGAGAAGAATGAGTCAGTGATGTAAATGTCTACTTGAGTATAAGCTAGGCGTCCAAGCTTTGTCTCCTGCAACACAACAGGAAATCCGTTTGTAGTTAGCACTACAAGTGAATCAGTTCGTATTGAACAGAAAACAAGAAGCATGGTATAATGTACCTACCAGACTACGAACTACGAGATGAACTGTTTCCATTTCCTTCTGGAAATGTTACAACTACGGTCTACTTGGGAATGGAGTAAGAAGGAAATCAGAGAGAGCAGAGGTAGGAGAAGAACAGATGTGATTTCTAGAGAATAATTGTTTGTTCAGTTGTTCGATGTACCAGGATCTTGACGGCGCGCGTACTTATTCAGCGCCACAGCCCAACACAGACACACGCAACCTTTACACGCTATTCTGGGCCAAGACGAAGCGGACTGTGGGCCTTTGGATGCGTTACATTTGCTCGGCCTCTTGCACACTGGTATTTTGCACAACAGAAACTATCGCCGGACTCTGAAAGTATCTTCATCAGCTACTTGCTCGTCTTGGTCCAGCTTCCTTGTTGAGACAGTGACAGTGGCTCATGGTTCAGATGGCGGGCTGCTGACATTCTCCCCTTCTTAAAATTCGGCTTGCCCTCAAGCCGATACATGACATCAATTCCACCAGGATCCCAAATCATGACAAAGAAATGTCCTGCAGCACCTTGGTCTACTAGCAGCATCTTGAGCACTTTGATAGATTCCGTCAGTATAATCACAAATGAAAAACCAATTCTCGATGCATGAAGAGCCGATATATCCAATAAATCAAACTGCCACAGCACACACTCTTGAACGCAATTGAACCATGGCCATGGAGATAGAGTATTGGCCATCTCGGCAGTCAAGAAGAGATTGCTTGAAATCATCGTCTCTATAGTTTCTTGAGCAAATTGCATTCCTCCTGGAGTGTACCCAATCATAGCTCCCTCAAAAAGTGTCGCATACAACTCATTCTGTTTGTAAAGGTGTCTCCGCATCATCAATAGGATTGTTGGCTCCCAGCAAACAGTCCCTTGCCAAGTCTCTGTGAACTTGACTAATTCTAGCAATAACAGGCCAGGAATGAGTGCACAACAGAGAAGAGCTGTAATGGCCTCACTATAGAATATTAGAAATGCCATCAATCTGTCAGTAAGCCACTTGGGCACCATTAAGCTATCCTTCTGCCAAACAAGTCCCGCAGTACCATCCCATTGCTTCATTCTCAAGACTATTTCCTCAGCTTTATCAAAAGCTCCTTTCAGAAGAATGTGTCTCTCAACATCTAATGATGGCCTCACTATTGGTGTTTTTCCAATGAGCTCAGGGTGACCATTCTGTTGTGCAGCCCAAAGCAAAGATGCAATCAACAATACATTTGGTGGTGTACTGGTTGACACAATTGCATTATCAATAAGTGACTGGCCATGCTGTCTTGAAGTGTTTTTAGCCGAAGCAGATGCAGCTAGGCTTGAACGATTGTTTAGCTGAGAACACAACTTCTTTGCAAACATCACAATTTTTTTGTTTCCCAAAGCCAAACCAGTAGAGCCAAACTGTAGGACACCCCTTGGCAGCACATGAATAATCGCAGTAGTCTGAATACCAACTCTAAACTGATTGTTCACCTCAGCAGCAACCTTGGAGGAGAGCCCGTGACCATTGGCAGTACCTTGGACGATCCATTGGTGATCGCCACTGAACGCGGCGCGGTCTACGATCCCTTGTCCGACGACATGAGCCTGCGATGCCATAACGTTGTTAACAAGCGAGCAGATGGTGTGAGCAACATGAGTAGGTATTTGAGCCTGACAACTCATAGTCAACTCTAGGCCACCACCCAATGCAAGACCTGGAATGGCTGCAACAGAAGGTTGTTTGCCCTGTTCCATCATGTTTGACACAAGCTCAATGGATACGTTTGACATAAGCGATACATCCCCAGTCTGATGAACCCTTGTGAAAACTTTGATATTAAATCCTCCACATAACTTGCCCCCAGCACCTGCAATATTCAGCACGACTACTAGATTGGGCTTGACAATGGGGTGCAGTGCCTGGCTGGGACATTTGGTCGAACACCCGAGGGGCGAGCTGCTGTTTCTGTCCGCCTTCAGCTTGATGATGGTGAAGGAGCAGCCGAGCTTGCGGTAGTTGGGGGCAGAGAAGAAGGTGACGAGCTGTCGGTCGACAGAGAACTCATATTCGTCCTCCACCACCTGGTGCGCTCTGCAAACGATGTCCAGGTCCTGCGCGCGGCGGCAGTCCGTCGCGACGTCGGCGCGGAAGGTGCAGGACACGTATCGATCCTTGTTGTCCGCCCACTCTCTGTCCTCCATGGAAGAAGGGTCGGACCAGAGCAGGTCACAGAGGAGACCCCGGTCGGCCACATCGCAGGGCCTGGATAGGCGGCAGATTTGGTCCAGGTTGGCCGCGATGGGAATAGTTAGCTGGTGATGCAGTGGACGAGGGCAAGGACCTCGGACGGCGTCTCTCGAGCTGTGACGCGGCGGCGACGACACGGACGGCTCCTTGGCGATCTGCTGCAGGTCGAGGTCATCATCCGAGCCCGTGGACACCACCCCCGCAACGTCGTCGTGGACGGGAGGCGGATGGCTTGCCTCGCGGTACGGCTCGTAGACGACGGGTAGAGGAGGCAGTGGGCTCACCGCGTCACGGTACGGCTCGTCCACCTCCTCAGCTTGCAGCTGCTGCAGCCTGGCGAAGCGCAGGTCGAGTCGAGCATCCATCTCGTCGTAGCCGGAGGGTTCCTCGTAGCCGGAGGATTCGGCGGTCACAAACACGGAGTCATCCGCGGCTCCAGAGTTGGCGCGGGCCGGCGCGGTGTCGATGCTGGGCTCGTCGGTGGAGGCAACGGGGAGGACGAATCTCGTGGGGTTGTCTGACGGAGCGACGTCCTCGCCATAGAAGAATCCGCCCCAGTTGTCGACGACGACGGATGGCCTAGTGCGGTACTGCTCGCCGTCGTCAAAGCACCCGCCCCAATTGTCTGCGATGACCGCGACCGGGGTGGGCGGCGCACTGGCAGACGCGTCGGAGGAGTGGTTGATGCTGAGCGAGGTGGGCGGGAGGTCGATGTACGCGGCGGACGAGAAGCGCCGGTCCCAGCGAATCTCTAGCTCGTCGAACCGCCGGTTGAACTCATCGAGGATGAGCTTGAAATCGAGAGACATGGCGTTGACAAATTGAAACCGAGGATCGAACGAATCTGATACCAATTGTTACAACTACGGTCTACTTGGGAATGGAGTAAGAAGGAAATCAGAGAGAGCAGAGGTAGGAGAAGAACAGATGTGATTTCTAGAGAATAATTGTTTGTTCAGTTGTTCGATGTACCAGGATCTTGACGGCGCGCGTACTTATTCAGCGCCACAGCCCAACACAGACACACGCAACCTTTACACGCTATTCTGGGCCAAGACGAAGCGGACTGTGGGCCTTTGGATGCGTTACATTTGCTCGGCCTCTTGCACACTGGTATTTTGCACAACAGAAACTATCGCCGGACTTTGAAAGTATCTTCATCAGCTACTTGCTCGTCTTGGTCCAGCTTCCTTGTTGAGACAGTGACAGTGGCTCATGGTTCAGATGGCGGGCTGCTGACAGGAAAGCACTTAGATCTCCATGGATGATTGTAACCTATGAAATAGCCTTTTCAGTCTCCACTAAATTACACCAGATCTTGATAAAAGCAAAGCATATGGGTAAGCTTCAAACCTCTTCCCTTGTGGCTTCTGTAATTTCTTGGCATTCATCTAAACTACAATCTACACGATCAATCCTTCCAGCAAGATGTTTCTTTGCAACCTGATATGAAAATATTTCACATAAACAGATTACCAGATGTGACAATAAGAACCAGAACTGTTAGAGGAGGTATTGTCATAGAATTATATTGTATTGCATTGAGCCCCATGGGCTGATTATATACAATGCACAGGACTAACACCCTACGTTAAAAGGCAATGCGGTATAATTCATATCTAGATACTAGGTGAGTGCCCGTGCGTTGCAACATAGACATATAATACATAAGTTACCGTGATATTATATGTCCCCGTTGCAACGCATGAGCACTCACCTATATGTACATAAGTTATTATATGGTTCCGTCGCAACGCACGGGCACCCACCTAGTTATATCATATGTCTATGTTTTATAGGTCCGTGTCTACAATTTATAATTTATGGGCCAATGACAAATTAACGAAGCCTACCGCAGATCCGAAGATTGTAAATCGCTTTCTGGATCCTTGCCGTTGTTGAGCTGCGTCTGTGTTGGTGTGGCAGTGCCGCCGTGCTACAGTTGGGGGCTGCTCGGGCCTCGGAGAAGATCAACGCTAGTGGGCCCGAATTTAGGTTGCAGAGAGAATTTCTCGGAGCATTGAACTTGTCGTCTACGGCCCATTTCACGTAATTCCTGATAAAGTATATAATATGCCAATCTGGGATCGGACGAGTACGATGCAGCCACGTTTTCCAGTCGTAGCGTGAAAGGTTTTAAGGGCAAAAGCCCTCGGAGCGTCACTGGGAGAAGAGAAACGCCCGGCGGCGCGAAGCGGAGGGTGAGAATATCGGAGTTCGGCGATGTCGAAGCGGCAGGGACCGCCGAAACACCAGAACCGCTACGCGTGGAAGCCGAACCTTGGTCAGAAGATCAACGAAACCGTAAGCTCTCCTCCCATCGCCTTCGCCCCTTCCCCATAGTTCTGGATGTTCATTCAAATCTCACCGTTGCAAACCTTCGACGCCGCAGGAGCCCGGGGGCAGGTTCCGACCTCTGTCAGAAATCACCGGCGTCTGTCAGCGCTGCCGGGATCAAATCGACTGGAAACGCAGGTGGGGAATTGTCATCCCTCATCGGTTGTCTAAGCTCATTTAGCTAGTGTGTAGCTTCGATTGTCTCCTAGGCCCAATTCGTTTGTTTGTTTTTGTAGATACGGAAAATACAAGCCCATTGTTGAGCCAGCAAAATGGTAAATCTCTTTCCCTGTTTAGCACGTATACTGAGCAGCGAGAGAGGTGACGCGTTTTTTGGTTTGGCAGCCAGAAGTGTAATAAGCGAAACGTCCGGCAAGCATACCATAACGTATGCAGAGGTGAATTTTGGCCACTCAATCTCTTGTGTCACTAGGCCTGGTTGTTACTTGTTAAACATTGATAGGTTGGATTGTTACTGATCCGGGTTTGCTGCTGCTTAATGCAGATTGCTCCAAGGACCTCGGCATATGTGCTAAGTGCTGCACATGTGTTAATGAGCTTGTCGGAAGGTGTGATTCCTGCTGTGCATTCCAGTTCTAAACTTGTAGCTGTATCGAAATGCATAATATCTTTAGTTTTATTAATTTTTAATTCTATTTAGGGATGCGAATGAGGAGGAAAGTGAACGCAAGTCACTAGAAGAGGTTTGATTCTGTTATATTTGGAAGTTGGAACTAGATTGCTATATGAACCTAGTAGAACAGTATTGTTTTGCGCTGATCACTGAAGCTTTCAGGCTGTCAGAGGTGCTAGGGAGAGGGAACGACGTACACTTCTTCGTATTGTGAGTACTGTTTTTCAACTTTTCACACTGAACAAACTTTTGTTCGTATGCACTTGCCTCTATAATTAGTAGTCTTCGTGATGCAGAAACTGAATTAACATAAGACTTTGGAGCCACGAATCTGAAAAGGAAATTGTTTTTTTCATTGTTACTGTTTGATAAACTTTGGGTCCTTTACCTATAGTTCCCTCTTAAGACTATGGAGATGGATCTGAAAAGGAAATTGTGTTTTTTATTACTGTTTGATAAACTCTGGGTCCTTTACTTATTTCATGGATATCTGATACTTACAGTTGTGTTTCCGAATTTTGCATCTATATTTTTCATTCTTGTTTTTTTTTTGCAAAATCTGCTGGTATTTATATCTTGAGAAAATTCCAAACATTTGTATCACCCTTGGTTGTACAAAATATATATAACCTTTGCTCCAGAGCTACACTGTGGAATTTGAGCTAGGGTCCTGTTTTGGCAAGGTTCCAGTTCCATCCAGTGAAACCTTACGATACAATGAAAACTGAAAAGCCAATGCAACAATGCTATATCGACCTAGGCTATATGGAATATTGATACTGACTTGTTGGTGGAGACCGGAGAATTAACAGTTATGTTTGATCTGACCTTTGATCTGCTATATCTTAGTTTAAAACTTCAGTATTTTCTCACTGTTGCCAATTGAATAATTTTTCTCAAGTGTATTCTGATACACAATCAATTCCCATTGTTTGGGCAATTTTATCTGTACTCTTCTAAGACTGTCTCCAGCAGCGTCCCCTAAATTTCATCCACTAAAGGAATATTCTCTGTCCTTTACAGAACACTCTAAAAGATTCTGTCCTCTATATATTCTCCGTCTCTAGCAGCGTCCTCTAAATTCCGTCCCTAAAGCTACAGTGTTAACAGATTCACATTTTCCATTTCTTTTTCATTTTTCTATGTTTTCTCGGCATTCAACGCTGCAAAAATGATACGTAAAAATTGTATTTATTAATTTTGAAATTAATAAATTCGAATCCTTGCTTACGGTATTCCGGCTGATGCCGTTGACGAATACGTACGCATTGGTGAATCTACTGCTCATGAGGCATTGAAACACTTTTGCACGGCCGTCCAAACCGCGTTTGCTCCGTATTATCTCCGTGCACCAAATGCAGAAGATATCGCACGCCTTCTCCAAGTTGGCGAGTCACGTGGGTTTCCTGGTATGCTTGGTAGTGTTGATTGCATGCACTGGGAGTGGCGTAACTGCCCAAGTTCATGGAAGGGCATGTTTACAGGGCGTGGTAAACATCCTACCATGATCTTGGAAGTTGTTGCGTCGTATGACCTGTGGATATGGCATGCATATTTTGGTCTGCCAGGTAGTTGCAACGACATAAACGTTCTTCACCTTTCAAACCTTTTCGAAAGACATCTGATCCATGCTTAAGATCATTATCTCCTCTTCCTTGTCCTCCTTTAGTTTCTGCCTTTCAAGCCTTAATTTCTGTAGGTTCAACTTCTTCTTTTCTAGGAGCAATTTCTGCCTCTCATTTCTGTTCATTGAATCCAACTTCTTTTCCTCAGTTGTAACAACTGTTTTGTACACTGACAGGCGCTCCAAAGAAAGATCTCCCATGCGTGTCATGAACTCAGAATCTGACGAAGTTGTGTCCACAGATTTAGTCCTCTTTGCCTTTTCCTTAGAAGAATCTCGACCCAGTGGCCTCTTCGATGTGAAGCTAGATGGTACAGATTCTTCTGCATCCACATCGACAGTGTTAGAATGTGTGGGATTAGCGTTGGCTTGCTGATTTTGTTGACCCATGTGGTTGTCCATCCATTTTGGTTGGTCCTTAAGAATGGCCCAACAGTGTAAAAAGTGGAAAGGCTTCTTCTCAATTGCTGCAAACCTAGAAGCTGCCAGTGATGTCTGCCACATAAAACAACTGGTTACAACAGGGACATACTTACAAACCTACAATAGTGATGTCAAAATGTTACATTAAAGATGTACCTTGTCTGTGTCACTGAGTCCACTAGGATTCTGTCGGAGGACTGCCATCATGTATCCAGCAAAAGTGGAACACTGTGTTTTGATAGTATCCCATCTGCTCATCAAAGATTTTGTGGACCTTTCGGGCAATGTTCCTCGTCTTGAGTTGTATGCTTCAGTAATTCTACTCCAAAATCCTTGACGTTTCTGCCCTGTGTTAATAATGGGATCACAACTAACAGCAAGCCATGCATGGCATACCCTTGTGTCCTCTTCAGCAGTGAAGTTTGCTAGCTTAGTTCTTTGAGTTGGCTTTTTAGTAACAGCTGGTGTTCTTGAGCCCTCGGGTTGCCCATCAACTGGAAATTCAGAATGTTGTGTTGCGATAGGCTGCTCGTCAATCTGGCTAAGGAAGCTTCCATATTGAGACATCACCTGGTTCCAATCACTCCCATTCTATGCAATAGAGGCAGATCAAACATGATATAAATGAGCATGTAGTGAACATGTAACAAAATCTGTGTTTCCGAATTTTGCATCTATATTTTTTATTCTTGTTTTTTTTTTGCAAAATCTGCTGGTATTTATATCTTGAGAAATTTTCAAACATTTGTATCACCCTTGGTTGTACAAAATATATATAACCTTTGCTCCAGAGCTACACTGGAATTCGAGCTAGGGTCCTGTTTTGGCAAGGTTCCATCCAGTGAAACCTTACGATACAATGAAAACTGAAAAGCCAATGCAACAATGCTATATCGACCTAGGCTCATTAATATGGAATATTGATACTGACTTGTTGGTGGAGACTGGAGAATTAACAGTTATGTTTGATCTGACCTTTGATCTGCTATATCTTATTTTAAAACATCAGTATTTTCTCACTGTTGCCAATTGAATAATTTTTCTCAAGTGTATTCTCATGCACAATCAAATATTCAAATCCCATTGTTTGGGCAATTTTATCTGTACTCTTCTAATATCTGTATCTCATATGTAGCGTTGCTAGATACTGAATTCTGCTTAATGTAACATTAACGAATAGTATATTAAGTGTCTTCATAAAAAAACTTTTAAGCTACATAAAAGAATAATGGCAATGGTTGTATTTAACAACCATAGAGCATGAGATCTGGTACGTTTTCTTTTGAAACGAATACTCAAGTACATGTAAATGCAATATACTGACATTTTCTACTCAAGGTTATTGAGATGCAAGTGGAATGTGACTTTGGTTCCTTATTGTAAGTGAAACTGCAGTTGAATGTTCCAGTTTCAATTCTAGCAGCCAACTTGACCTTATGACCTTTGTTACTCTTGTTTTAAACAATGTTGAGCGGTGATGTATTTATTCCAGTGAAAACTCTCTACAATGATGATACCGATGGTACTCAATATGGTTAATATTTCATGGCAGATGAACAAAGGCAAAGGTGGGGAGAGTGGGCCGTCAGTCCCAAAGATTGCTGACAGAAGTCGAGAAGGTGATATCTTTCCTGCTGGATCACTTGATGAATACGCCGAACAAACTAGAGAGCAAGAGGAAGATGACTCAGATGTAGAGGCTGGAGATTTTGTGGAAGATTAAGTTTGGAATGCTTTATGCTGTAAAGACGATACTTTCTGTGATGCCTATGGTAGGATTGTCGCGCATTTCCTTATGTTTGTTCGAAAGTTTGGAATTGGAAGATGTTAAACTGCGTTGATTTAATTAAAAAAAATGCTTGTGTCTGTATTACGTAGCAACAGGAGTTTGAAAGTTGGTTCCGGATCCATTTGGATAGTAATAATAAGAGGAAAGTAACATTTGGAACAGTTGTTCCTACGGCAACGTTGCAAATTACCGATATGCAAAGCAAAGCGTTACGCAGGTAAAGCCAGATCTTGTCCGTAGGCTGCCGATCCAACAGCCCTTCAGCCGGTTCACTCGGCAGCTCGCTCAACACAGCAAAGGCTGCCGTTCCTTTCCCCGGCGGCGGCAAGCATTCACACACAGGGCTCCCGATCCGCCATCCAAGAGCGCCACTCTACGGTCCTCGTCGATTTCCCCGGCCGGCTGACGCGTGGAGCGTCCCTGTGTCAGTATTCAGCCGCAGGAAGATGACAGGAACTGATCAAACAATTGCCGAGCTGGACCGTCGTCGGCGCTGGCCCAATGGACGCTATCCGGCCAATACTTAGTACACTTAGCAATCGCGTGTGCAGCCTATATAAAGAGGGGGCTGAAGCTTGTAGAAGGTTACGGAAGATACTACTACCAAATTCGTATTAGCTTCCTGTCATTGTAGAACTAGTAGTACTAGCTTGCTTATTAATCCAGTTAGCATCGGGCAGCTAACAAGTGGTATCAGAGTTGGTTGAGCGTTTCCTTCGGCTGATGGCGGGCGCAGCGGAGTCCAGTTTGTCTGCTGCCACCTGGCATGGAGGAACAAGCGAAGACTCTGGAGACGCAATCTCGCTTGCTGCAGCAGATTTGCGATCGCTTGGATGCACAGGACCACCACTGGCAGACGTTGGAGCGGGTGGTGTCGACCAACGCCCAGTCCATCACCGCGTTGACGGCCAAGATGAACAACATCGATGTCTCGATGGTGCGATCGGACCTCGCCAGGTCCTTCTCACTTCAGATCGATGCACATGTCGCCGAAATCCAAGCAACTTCATGGGAATGCATCGATGCTGTTGATGGAGCCTTGTCCACACGCGTGGCTGCGCTCGAAGCAACGACCGACGCAATCACTTCGTGGAGGCCTTACATCGAACAGTCCGTGGGCGTCGTCCATTCGAACATTGAAGGGCTTCGATCGGAGCAACAGCGGTCTTCCGGTCGCTGGGAGCATGAGCGTCGAGCGCCAACTCCACTCCAGGCCGCCGTGTTTGGCTCGACGATGGGATGTCCACCTGCTGCCACAAGGAACGTCGAAGGCCCTTGGAGGCACCACGACGCAAACCCAGCACGGGAGGGAGGTTTCGGGTATCCTCATACCCATAACTTCCTCCCGACCAATGGTATGGCTCCTGGATCGAACCCATTCCTCCAGCAATTCCACATATGGTGCATGATGCTTTTGGAAGTCATCCACATTCTCAATTCGACCGACCTCTGGGTAACATACCTAAGGTTCCATTTCCGGGGTTCGATGGGGAAAATCCTAAACTATGGCAGACACGATGTCAAGATTATTTCACCATGTATTCTGTTGACACTAGTGTGTGGATTAGGATTGCTCGCATGCATTTTACGGGGTCTGCAGCACGATGGCTCCAATCGGTAGAATGTCATTTGAGTAGAATATCTTGGGAACAGTTTGGTCACATGGTCATGGATAGATTTCGCAAGGACCAGCATGAAGTTCTTATTAGGCAGTTGTTCCATGTCAGGCAAACCACCACAGTGTCTGATTATGTCGATCGATTTTCCCAGCTCATAGATCAGTTGCATGCATACAGTCCCAATTCAGATCCATTGTATTACATCATGCGATTCTTGGATGGTCTCTGGGATGACATTCGTTCAGTTGTTATGGTTCAACGACCACGGGATTTGGATACTGCCTATGTTTTGGCCCAATTGCAGGAAGAGGTGGGCGGTCGGCAGAAGGACGCTCGCACATCGGATGTTGTTTATTCGACCAAGACATTTCACAAAGGCCCACTACCGTTACCATTGCCTATTCGCCAACCTCAGACGTCGAAGCCTGAAGGATCTGCAGCCGTTCAAGGGAGCAAGCTCTCCACCATGGATGACAAGTTGACATCTCTAATGGCTTATCGCAAGGCCAAAGGATTTTGCTATAAATGTGGTCTTCCTTATGCTCGTGGCCATCGCTGTGCGGACTCAGTACAACTGCATGTGGTGGAGGAATTATGGCAAACATTGCAGATTCCAGATCAGTCAGACGATGTTGAAGCTACTGAAGAACTCAACTCGATGTGTCTGTCCAAGGCTGCTGTTGATGGCGGTAATATTCCAAAAACTATGATCCAAGTTGTGGCATCCCAATGGACGAGGGTTGCACTCAACCCCTTTCAAGTGATCCAATGATCAACTTGAATACCACGGCTTTCTTACTTATAGTCTTTCTCCCGTTTGCGAGGAATCTCCACAAGTTGGAGCCTCTCGCCCTTACAATAAAGATCACAAAGAAGGCACAAGAGTAAGGCTAGGAGAGCAACACACACAACACACAAATCCGCAACACACACAAGCACACAAGCCAAGACTTGAGCTTGAAACGTAACACAGAGAGTTCACAACTCGAACGGAGCTCAAATCACTAACACAATCGATCAAATGCGTGGAGGCGGAGTGTGAGAGTCTTAGAATTCTTAGTGAATGCTTGGGTAACTCCATGCGCCTAGGGGTCCCTTTTATAGCTCAAAGGCAGCTAGGGGCCGTTGTATGCAAACTTGGAAGGCCATCCTTGCCTTCTGTCGAGTGGCGCACCGGACAGTCCGGTGCGCCACCGGACAGCTACTGTAGCCTGTCTGGTGCGCGATTGCCTTCCAAATCGGGCACAAACGACCATTGCAGCTCCGGGCCAGTTGGCGCACCGGACAGTCCGGTGCCCCCCGCCGACCGTTGGAGCTGCCACGCGTCGCCCGCAGATTTCGCGGTCGACCGTTGGCGCTGGCGACCGTTGGCTCACCGGACAGTCCGGTGCACCACCGGACAGTCCGGTGAATTTTAGCCACGTCGCCTTTCTTCATTCCCGAGAGTCACGAGTTCGCCTCGGATGACCCACCGGACAGTCCGGTGAATTATAGTCGTACTCCACCGTCGAATCCCGAGAGCGATGAGTTCACCGCGGACCAGCGTGGCGCACTAGATAGTCCGGTGTGCCAGACCGAGCTGAAGTTTGGCTGCACAGAGCCAAGTCTTTCCCTTTTTCTTTCTTCTTCTTTAGTCACTGTTTCTAGCACTTGGATAACCATGTTAGTACATAAAACAATTCACCAAGTCTAGAAACATACCTTTTGCCTTGATTTGCACTTCTCACTTTATTTGGCACATAAGAACTTAATTAAACGTGTTGGACACTTAATCACCAAAACATTATAGAAATTGCCCAAGGGCACATTTCCCTTTCAATCTCCCCATTTTTGGTGATTTATGCCAACACATCAAAAAGCAACCAAAATAAGTGCAACATCAATGCAGCTTAGGACCGAATCATTTTTGCACAAGATTTGACATATTTGGATCATTCTTTACCACCACTTGGTTTGTTTTTGCAAATCAAATTCTTTTTCCTATCTCTAATTCAAACACACTTGTTTGGGCAAATCGAGAGATATTCCAAGAGAAGGATTGATCAAATACTAAAACTCCCCCTTTTCCCCATGATCAAAATTCTCCCCCATAAGAGACCAAATTTTGCAATAAGAGTATTTTTAGACAAATCACAAATTATAACCCTACTATTTTCAAAATTCTCAAGTGGTTGGCTGATCCAGTTGCTTTGGCCTTAATTTCTCCCCCTTTGGCATTAAGCACCAAAACGGGGTCATTTTTGGCCCTTTAACCCCATTGCCTCACTAAAAATGTCAATTAAGAGCAAAAAGGCAATAAGAGCATAAATATGAACTTGGAATTAATTACACTAATACCGGAGTGCAGTGGAAGTCTTTGCATCGTCCAAGTCCACATTTCCCTTTCAATGCACTTTTTAGACTATATCAAGTATACTCAAACAACCAGGTTAGTCTCAAAAGGTCAAGTTGTAGCACATCTCCCCCTTCATATGTGCATCACTTGCTAATGGACTTGTGAGGTCCAGGGATCACATGTACAACTTGAGCACCACAAGAATGGATTTAAATGCATAAAGTAACATGATCAAAGGCATAGAACACATGTATGCTATAGATCAATCCAAGTGATAGTCGCCTAGAGGGGGGGTGAATAGGGCGAAACTGAAATTTACAAATATAAACACAACTACAAGCCGGGTTAGCGTTAGAAATAAAAACGAGTCCGCGAGAGAGGGTGCAAAACAAATCTCAAGCAAATAAGGAGTGTGACACAAGGATTTGTTTTACCGAGGTTCGGTTCTCGCAAACCTACTCCCCGTTGAGGTGGTCACAAAGACCGGGTCTCTTTCAACCCTTTCCCTCTCTCAAACGGTCCTTCCGACCGAGTGAGCTTCTCTTCTCAAATCAAAACCGGGAACAAAACTTCCCCGCAAGGGCCACCACACAATTGGTGCCTCTTGCCTTGATTACAATGGAGTTTTGATCACAAGAACAAGTGAGAAAGAAAAGAAGCAATCCAAGCGCAAGAGCTCAAAAGAACACGGCAAATCTCTCTCGCTAATCACTAAAGCCTTGTGTGGAATTGGAGAGGATTTGATCTCTTTGGTGTGTCTAGAATTGAATGCCTAGCTCTTGTAAGTGGTTGAGAAGTGGAAAACTTGGATGCAATGAATGGTGGGTGGTTGGGGGTATTTATAGCCCCAACCACCAAACTAGCCGTTTGGTGGGGCTGACTGTCGTATGGTGCACCGGACAGTCCGGTGTACACCGGACATGTTCGGTGCGCCAGCCACGTCACCAAAGCCGTTGGGTTCCGACCGTTGGAGCTCTGACTCTGGGCCCGCCTGGATGTCCGGTGGCGCACCGGACATGTACTATAGAGTGTCCGGTGCGCCACTACGCGCGTGCCTGACTTCTGCACGCTCTGGCGCACATTAATTGCCGTTGCAGGTGACCGTTGGCGCGAAGTAGTCGTTGCCCCGCAGTTACACCGGACATGTCCGGTGTACACTGGACATGTCCGGTGAATTATAGCGGAGCAGCCGTTGCAAATTCCCGAGGCTGCCAAGTTCCAGAGCCGCGTCCTCTTGGAGCACCGGACACTGTCCGGTGAATTATAGCGTGCCGGCTCTGAAAATTCCCGAGGCTGAGGAGTTCAGCGCGAAGTCCCCTGGTGCACCGGACACTGTCCGGTGCGCCAGATCAGGGAGCCTTTCGGGATGCCTTTAGCTCTCTATTTTGAACCCAACATTGGTCTTTTTAATTGGCTTGTTATGAACCTTGGCACCTGTATAACTTGTACACTAGAGCAAACTAGTTAGTCCAATTATTTGTGTTGGACAATTCAACCACCAAAATTATTTAGGAACTAGGTGTAAGCCTAATTCCCTTTCAATCTCCCCCTTTTTGGTGATTGATGCCAACACAAACCAAAGCAAATATAGAAGTGCATAATTGAACTAGTTTGCATAATGTAAGTGCGAAGGTTGCTTGGAATTTAGCCAATGTAAATACTTACAAGATATGCATGGATTGTTTCTTTGTTTTTAACATTTTGGACCACGCTTGCACCACATGTTTTGTTTTTGCAAACTCTTTTGTAAATCCTTTTCAAAGTTCTTTTGCAAATAGTCAAAGGTAAATGAATAAGTTTTTGCAAAGCACTTTCAAGATTTGAAATTTTCTCCCCCTGTTTCAAATGCTTTTCCTTTGACTTAAACAAAACTCCCCCTAAATGAGATCCTCCTCTTAGTGTTCAAGAGGGTTTTGATATATTTTTGAAATACTGCTTTCTCCCTCTTTTGAACACAATAAGATACCAATTTTGAGATTTATCAATTGAAAATCTCCAATTTTAAAATTAGGTGGTGGTGCGGTCCTTTTGCTTTGGGCTCATACTTTCTCCCCCTTTGGCATGAATCGCCAAAAACGGAATCATTAGAGCCCTTTGAATTACTCTCTTCCCCTTTGGTCATAAAGAAATGAGAGAAGATTATACCAAAGGTGAAGTTCTTTTGCTTTTGACTCTCCCCCAAAAGATGGAGAGATGCGCGGAGCGACGGCGAAGGATGAGTTACGGAGTGGAAGCCTTTGTCTTTGCCGAAGACTCCAATTCTTTTTCAATACACCTATGACTTGGTTTGAAATAGACTTGAAAAACACATTAGTCATAGCATATGAAAGAGACATGATCAAAGGTATACAAATGAGCTATGTGTGTAATTTAACAAAAGAAATTGCGCGAATCAAGAATATTGAGCTCATGCCTAAGTTTGTTAAAAGTTTGTTCATCAAGAGGCTTGGTAAAGATATCAGCTAATTGATCTTTAGTGTTAATGTAAGAAATCTCGATATCTCCCTTTTGTTGGTGATCCCTAAGAAAATGATACCGAATGGCTATGTGTTTAGTGCGGCTATGCTCGACGGGATTATCCGCCATCTTGATTGCACTCTCATTATCACATAGCAAAGGGACTTTGGTTAATTTGTAACCGTAGTCCCGCAGGGTTTGCCTCATCCAAAGCAATTGCGTGCAACAATGGCCTGCGGCAATGTACTCGGCTTCGACGGTGGAAAGAGCGACCGAATTTTGTTTCTTTGAAGCCCAAGACACCAAGGATCTTCCCAAGAACTGGCAAGTCCCCGATGTGCTCTTTCTATTGATTTTACAACCTGCCCAATCGGCATCCGAATAACCAATCAAATCAAATGTGGATCCCCTAGGATACCAAAGCCCAAACTTAGGAGTATAAGCCAAATATCTCAAGATTCGTTTTACGGCCGTAAGGTGAGCTTCCTTAGGGTCGGCTTGGAATCTTGCACACATGCATACAGAAAGCATAATATCCGGTCGAGATGCACATAAATAGAGTAAAGAACCTATCATCGACTGGTATACCTTTTGATCCACGGACTTACCTCCCGTGTCGAGGTCGAGGTGCCCATTAGTTCCCATGGGTGTCTTGATGGGCTTGGCATCCTTCATCCCAAACTTGTTTAGAATGTCTTGAGTTTACTTCGTTTGGCTAATGAAGGTGCCCTCTTGGAGTTGCTTTACTTGAAATCCCAAGAAGTACTTCAACTCCCCCATAATAGACATCTCAAATTTTTGTGTCATGATCCTACTAAATTCTTCACATGTAGACTCGTTAGTAGACCCAAATATAATATCATCAACATAAATTTGGCATACGAACAAGTCATTTTCAAGAGTTTTAGTAAATAAAGTAGGATCGGCCTTTCCGACTTTGAATCCATTTGCGATAAGGAAATCTCTAAGGCATTCATACCATGCTCTTGGGGCTTGTTTGAGCCCATAAAGCGCCTTAGAGAGCTTATAAACATGGTTAGGGTACTCACTATCTTCAAAGCCGGGAGGTTGCTCAACATAGACCTCTTCCTTAATTGGTCCATTGAGGAAGGCACTTTTCACGTCCATTTGATAAAGCTTAAAGCCATGGTAAGTAGCATAGGCCAATAATATACGAATTGACTCAAGCCTAGCTACGGGTGCATAGGTTTCACCGAAATCCAAACCTTCGACTTGGGAGTATCCTTTGGCCACAAGTCGAGCTTTGTTCCTTGTCACAGCTCCATGCTCATCTTGCTTGTTGCGGAAGACCCATTTAGTTCCTACAACATTTTGATTAGGACGTGGAACTAAATGCCATACCTCATTCCTAGTGAAGTTGTTGAGCTCCTCTTGCATCGCCACCACCCAATCCGAATCTTGTAGTGCTTCCTCTACCCTGTGTGGCTCAATAGAGGAAACAAACGAGTAATGCTCCCAAAAATGTGCAACACGAGATCTAGTAGTTACCCCCTTATGAATGTCGCCGAGGATGGTGTCGACGGGGTGATCTCGTTGGATTGCTTGGTGGACTCTTGGGTGTGGCGGTCTTTGTTCTTCATCCTCCTTGTCTTGATTATTTGCATCTCCCCCTTGATCATTGCCGTCATCTTGAGGTGGCTCATTTGCTTGATCTTCTACTTCATCAACTTGAGCCTCATCCTCATTTTGAGTTGGTGGAGATGCTTGCGTGGAGGAGGATGGTTGATCTTGTGCATTTGGAGGCTCTTCGGATTCCTTAGGACACACATCCCCAATGGACATGTTCCTTAGCGCGATGCATGGAGCCTCTTCATTACCTATCTCATCAAGATCAACTTGCTCTACTTGAGAGCCGTTAGTCTCATCAAACACAACGTCACAAGAAACTTCAACTTGTCCAGAGGACTTGTTAAAGACTCTATATGCCCTTGTGTTTGAATCATATCCTAGTAAAAAGCCTTCTACAGTTTTAGGAGCAAATTTAGATTTTCTACCTCTTTTTACAAGAATAAAGCATTTGCTACCAAAGACTCTAAAATATGAAATGTTGGGCTTTTTACCGGTTAGGAGTTCATAAGATGTCTTCTTGAGGATTCGGTGTAGATATAACCGGTTGATGGCGTAGCAGGCAGTGTTGACCGCCTCGGCCCAAAACCGATCCGAAGTCTTGTACTCATCAAGCATGGTCCTTGCCATGTCCAATAGAGTTTGATTCTTCCTCTCCACTACACCATTTTGTTGTGGCGTGTATGGAGAAGAGAACTCATGCTTGATGCCCTCCTCCTCAAGGAAGCCTTCGATTTGAGAGTTCTTGAACTCCGTCCCGTTATCGCTTCTAATTTTCTTGATCCTTAAGTCGAACTCGTTTTGAGCTCGTCTCAAGAATCCCTTTAAGGTTTCTTGGGTTTGAGATTTTTCCTGCAAAAAGAACACCCAAGTGAAGCGAGAATAATAATCCACTATTACAAGACAATACTTACTCCCACCGATGCTTATGTAAGCAATCGGGCCGAATAGATCCATGTGGAGTAGCTCAAGCGGTCTGTCGGTCGTCATGATGTTTTTGTGTGGATGATGGGCACCAACTTGCTTTCCTGCTTGGCATGCGCTACAAACCCTGTCTTTTTCAAAATGAACATTGGTTAGTCCTAAAATGTGCTCTCCCTTTAGAAGCTTATGAAGATTCTTCATCCCAACATGGGCTAGTCGGCGGTGCCAGAGCCAACCCATGTTAGTCTTAGCAATTAAGCATGTGTCGAGTTCGGCTCTATCAAAATCTACTAAGTATAGCTGACCCTCTAACACACCCTTAAATGCTATTGAATCATCACTTCTTCTAAAGACAGTGACACCTACATCAGTAAAGAGACAGTTGTAGCCCATTTTGCATAATTGAGATACAGAAAGCAAATTGTAATCTAATGAATTTACTAAAAAAACATTGGAAATAGAATGGTCAGGAGATATAGCTATTTTACCAAGACCTTTGACCAAACCTTGATTTCCATCCCCGAATGTGATAGCTCGTTGGGGATCTTGATTTTTCTCGTAGGAGGAGAACATCTTTTTCTCTCCTGTCATGTGGTTTGTGCACCCGCTGTCGAGTATCCAACTTGAGCCCCCGGATGCATAAACCTATAAAACAATTTTAGTTCTTGACTTTAGGTACCCAAACGGTTTTGGGTCCTTTGGCATTAGAAACGAGAACTTTGGGTACCCAAACACAAGTCTTGGAGCCCTTGTGTTTGCCCCCAACAAACTTGGCAACTACTTTGCCGGATTTGTTAGTCAAAACATAAGATGCATCAAAAGTCTTAAATGAAATGTCATGATCATTTGATGCATTAGGAGTTCTCTTCTTAGGCAACTTAGCATGGGTTGGTTGCCTAGAACTAGATGTCTCACCCTTATACATAAAAGCATGATTTGGGCCAGAGTGAGACTTCCTAGAGTGAATTCTCCTAATCTTGCTCTCAGGATAACCGGCAGGGTACAAAATGTAACCCTCGTTGTCCTGAGGCATGGGAGCCTTGCCCTTGACAAAATTTGACAATCTTTTAGGAGGGGCACTAAGTTTGACATTGTCTCCCCTTTGGAAGCCAATGCCATCCTTGATGCCAGGACGTCTCTCATTATAGAGCATACTTCTAGCAAATTTAAATTTTTCATTCTCTAAGTTATGCTCGAAAATTTTAGCATCTAATTTTGCTATATGATCATTTTGTTGTTTAATTAAAGCCATGTGATCATGAATAGCATTAACATCAACATCTCTACATCTAATACAAATGGAAGTGTGCTCAACGGTAGATGTAGAGGTTTTGCAAGATTTTAATTCTACAACCTTAGCATGCAATATATCATTCTTAGTTCTAAGGTCGGAAATAGTAGCATTGCAAACATCAAAATCTTTAGCCTTAGCAAGCAATTTTTCATTCTCAATTCTAAGGCTAGCAAGAGAAACATTTAACTCATCAATCCTAGCAAGTAAATCAACATTATCATCTCTAGGATTGGAAATTGAAACATTACAAATATGAGAATCAACCTTAGCTAACAAATTAGCATTTTCATTTCTAAGGTTGGCAATAGTGTCATGGCATGTGCTTAGCTCACTAGTTAATTTCTCACATTTTTCTACCTCTAGAGCATAGGCATTTTTAACCTTAACATGTTTCTTATTTTCTTTAATTAGGAAGTCCTCTTGGGAATCCGAAAGGTCATCCTTTTCATGAATAGCACTAATTAATTCATTTAATTTTTCCTTTTGTTCCATGTTAAGGTTGGCAAAAAGGGTACGCAAGTTATCCTCCTCATCACTAGCATTATCATCACTAGAAGACTCATATTTAGTGGATGATTTGGATTTAACCTTCTTCCTCTTGCCGTCCTTTGCCATGAGGCACTTGTGGCCGACGTTGGGGAAGAGGAGTCCCTTGGTGACGGCAATGTTGGCGGCGTCCTCGTCGTCGGAGGAGTCGGTGGAGCTCTCGTCGGAGTCCCACTCGCGGCACACGTGGGCATCGCCGCCCCTCTTCTTGTGGTATCTCTTCTTTTCTCTCCTCTTGCCCTTCTTGTCATTATCCCTGTCACTGTCACTTGATAATGGACATTTAGCAATAAAGTGACCGGGCTTACCACACTTGTAGCAAACCTTCTTGGAACGGGATTTGTAATCCTTTCCCTTCCGTTGCTTGAGGATTTGGCGAAAGCTTTTGGTGATTAAAGCCATCTCCTCGTTGTCGAGCTTTGAAGCGTCGATTGGTTGTCTACTTGGTGTAGACTCCTCCTTCTTCTCCTCCGTCGCCTTGAATGCCACCGGTTGTGCTTCGGATGTGGAGGGATCATCAAGCTCGTTGATCTTCTTTGAGCCCTTGATCATACATTCAAAGCTCACAAAATTCCCGATAACTTCCTCGGGAGTCATTAGTGTGTATCTAGGATTACCACGAATTAATTGAACTTGAGTGGGGTTAAGGAAGATGAGTGATCTAAGAATAACCTTAACCACCTCGTGGTCATCCCATTTCTTGCTCCCGAGGTTGCGCACTTGGTTCACCAAGGTTTTGAGCCGGTTGTACATATCTTGTGGCTCCTCCCCTTGGCGAAGACGGAAGCGACCGAGCTCCCCCTCGATCGTTTCCCGCTTGGTGATCTTGGTGAGTTCATCACCCTCGTGCGCGGTCTTGAGTAGATCCCAAATCTCCTTCGCATTCTTCAACCCTTTCACCTTGTTATATTCCTCTCTACTTAGAGAGGCGAGGAGTATGGTTGTGGCTTGGGAGTTGAAGTGCTCGATTTGGGCTACTTCATCCTCATCATAGTTTTCATCCCCTACAGATGGTACCTGTGCACCAAACTCAACAACATCCCATATACTTTTGTGGAGCGAGGTTAGATGAAATCGCATTAAATCACTCCACCTAGCGTAATCTTCACCATCAAAAGTTGGTGGTTTGCCTAATGGGACGGAAAGTAAAGGTGTATGTTTAGAAATGCGAGGGTAGCGTAGGGGAATCTTACTATACTTCTTGCGCTCTTGGCGCTTAGAAGTGACGGACGCTGCGTCAGAGCCGGAGGTGGATGCCGATGAAGAATCGGTCTCGTAGTAGACCACCTTCCTCATCCTCTTTTTCTTGTCCCCACTCCGATGCGGCTTGTGGGAAGAGGATTTCTCCTTCTTCTCTTTGTGGTGTGAAGAAGACCTCTTCTCCTTTCCTTTGGAGGAGTCCTTCTTCTTCTCCTTCCTCTTGGTGCGGGACTCTTCCGATGAAGTGCTCCCGTGGCTTGTAGTGGGCTTTTCGCCGGTCTCCATCTCCTTCTTGGCGTGATCTCCCGACATCACTTCGAGCGGTTAGGCTCTAATGAAGCACCGGGCTCCGATACCAATTGATAGTCGCCTAGAGGGGGGTGAATTGGGCGAAACTGAAATTTACAAATATAAACACAACTACAAGTCGGGTTAGCGTTAGAAATAAAAACGAGTCCGCGAGAGAGGGTGCAAAACAAATCTCAAGCAAATAAGGAGTGTGACACAAGGATTTGTTTTACCGAGGTTCGGTTCTCGCAAACCTACTCCCCGTTGAGGTGGTCACAAAGACCGGGTCTCTTTCAACCCTTTCCCTCTCTCAAACGGTCCTTTCGACCGAGTGAGCTTCTCTTCTCAAATCAAAACCGGGAACAAAACTTCCCCGCAAGGGCCACCACACAATTGGTGCCTCTTGCCTTGATTACAATGGAGTTTTGATCACAAGAACAAGTGAGAAAGAAAAGAAGCAATCCAAGCGCAAGAGCTCAAAAGAACACGACAAATCTCTCTCGCTAATCACTAAAGCCTTGTGTGGAATTGGAGAGGATTTGATCTCTTTGGTGTGTCTAGAATTGAATGCCTAGCTCTTGTAAGTGGTTGAGAAGTGGAAAACTTGGATGCAATGAATGGTGGGTGGTTGGGGGTATTTATAGCCCCAACCACCAAACTAGCCGTTTGGTGGGGCTGACTGTCGTATGGTGCACCGGACAGTCCGGTGTACACCGGACATGTCCGGTGCGCCAGCCACGTCACCAAAGCCGTTGGGTTCCGACCGTTGGAGCTCTGACTCTGGGCCCGCCTGGATGTCCGGTGGCGCACCAGACATGTACTGTAGAGTGTCCGGTGCGCCACTACGCGCGTGCCTGACTTCTGCGCGCTCTGGAGCGCATTAATTGCCGTTGCAGGTGACCGTTGGCGCGAAGTAGCCGTTGCCCCGCAGTTACACCGGACATGTCCGGTGAATTATAGCGGAGCAGCCGTTGCAAATTCCCGAGGCTGCCAAGTTCCAGAGTCGCGTCCTCTTGGAGCACCGAACACTGTCCGGTGTACACCGGACAGTCCGATGAATTATAGCGCGCCGGCTCTGAAAATTCCCGAGGCTGAGGAGTTTAGCGCGAAGTCCCCTGGTGCACCGGACACTGTCCGGTGCGCCACCGGACAGTCCAGTGCGCCAGACCAGGGAGCCTTTCGGGATTCCTTTAGCTCTCTATTTTGAACCCAACATTGGTCTTTTTAATTGGCTTGTTATGAACCTTGGCACCTGTATAACTTGTACACTAGAGCAAACTAGTTAGTCCAATTATTTGTGTTGGACAATTCAACCACCAAAATTATTTAGGAACTAGGTGTAAGCCTAATTCCCTTTCACCAAGTTACGCGAATCTAAGACATTTAGCTCACTACACAACGTGCAAAACGTTTTCTCATCCAACGGCTTGGTAAAGATATCGGCTAGCTGGTTCTCGGTGCTAATATGGTACACCTCGATATCTCTCTTTTGCTGGTGGTCTCTCAGGAAGTGATGCCGGATGTCTATGTGCTTAGTGCGGCTGTGTTCAACAGGATTATCCGCCATGCGGGTTGCACTCTCATTGTCACATAGGAGTGGGACTTTGCTCAGATTGTAGCCAAAGTCCCAGAGGGTTTGCCTCATCCAAAGTAGTTGCGCGCAACACTGTCCTGCGGCAACATACTCAGCCTCTGCGGTGGATAGGGCAACAAATGTTTGTTTCTTAGAGCTCCAGGACACGAGGGATCTTCCTAAAAATTGGCACGTCCCCGATGTGCTCTTCCTATCAACCTTGCACCCGGCATAATCGGAGTCTGAGTATCCAATCAAGTCAAAGGTAGACCCCTTTAGATACCAGATCCCGAAGCAAGGCGTAGAAACTAAATATCTAAGAATTCGCTTAACGACCACAAGGTGACATTCCTTGGGGTCGGATTGATATCTAGCACACATGCATACACTTAGCATAATGTCCGGTCTACTAGCACATAAATAAAGAAATGAACCTATCATGGACTGGTATGCCTTTTGATCAACGAACTTACCTTCTTTGTTGAGGTCAACATGCCCATCGGTTCCCATCGGTGTCTTCGCGGGCTTGGCGTCCTTCATCCCAAACCGCTTGAGAAGATCTTGTGTGTACTTCATTTGGGAGATGAAGGTGTCGTCCTTAAGTTGCTTTACTTGGAACCCAAGAAAGTAGGTCAACTCGCCCATCATCGACATCTCGAACTTTTGTGTCATCACCCAGCTAAACTCCTCACAAGACTTTTGATTAGTAGAACCAAATATTATGTCATCGACATAAATTTGGCACACAAAAAGATCACCATCACAAGTCTTTGTAAAAAGAGTGGAATCGGCTTTCCCAACCTTGAAGGCATTAGCAATTAAGAAATCTCTAAGGCATTCATACCATGCTCTTGGGGCTTGCTTAAGTCCATAGAGCGCCTTAGAGAGCTTGAACACATGGTCGGGGTACCTGTCATCCTCAAAGCCAGGGGGTTGTTCCACGTATACCTCCTCCTTTATTGGCCCATTGAGGAAAGCGCTCTTCACATCCATTTGAAATAGCATGAAAGAGTGGTGAGCGGCATAGGCTAATAAAATTCGAATAGACTCTAGCCTAGCCACAAGAGCAAAAGTATCCTCAAAATCCAAACCTGCGACTTGGGCATAACCTTTTGCCACAAGTCGAGCCTTGTTTCTTGTCACCACCCCGTGCTCGTCTTGCTTGTTGCGGAACACCCACTTGGTTCCCACAACATTTTGCTTTGGACGTGGCACCAAACTCCAAACTTCATTTCTCTTGAAGTTGTTGAGCTCTTCCTGCATGGCCAACACCCAATCTGGATCCTACAAGGCCTCTTCTACCCTGAAAGGCTCAATAGAAGAGACAAACGAGTAATGCTCACAAAAGTTAGCTAATCTTGAGCGAGTAATTACTCCTTTGCTTATGTCACCCAGAATCTGGTTAACGGGGTGATGTCGTTGGATCGTTGCTCGGACTTGAGTTGGAGGGGCATGTGGTGCTTCTTCCTCCATCACTTGTTCTTCCTGTGCTCCCCCTTGATCCTGTCCCTCTTCTTGAGGTACCTGTTCACCGTCTTGAGTTGGAGGATGTACCATTGTGGAGGAAGATGGCTGATCTTGCTCCTGTTGTTCCTGTGGTCGCACAACACCAATCGCCATCGTGCGCATTGCGGCCGTTGGAACATCATCTTCATCTATGTCATCAAGATCAACTTGCTCTCTTGGAGAGCCATTAGTCTCATCAAATACAATGTCGCTAGAGACTTCAACCAAACCCGATGATTTGTTGAAGACTCTATACGCCTTTGTATTTGAGTCATACCCTAGTAAAAACCCTTCTACTGCCTTGGGAGCAAATTTAGAATGTCTACCTTTCTTCACTAGAATGTAACATTTGCTCCCAAATACACGAAAGTAGGAGACATTAGGTTTGTTACCGGTAAGGAGTTCGTAGGAGGTCTTCTTGAGAAGGCGATGCAGATAGAGCCAGTTTATGGCGTGGCACGCTATGTTCACAGCTTCCAACCAAAACTGCTCGGGCATCTTGAACTCTCCAAGCATCGTTCTCACCATGTCGATAAGCGTCTTGTTCTTCCTCTCTACCACACTGTTTTGCTGTGGTGTGTAGGGAGCGGAGAACTCGTGCTTGACGCCTTCCTCCTCAAGATATTCCTCAACTTGCAGATTCTTGAACTCAGACCCGTTGTTGCTCCTTATCTTTTTCACCTTTAGCTCAAATTCGTTTTGAGCCCTCAATAGAAAGCGCTATAGGGTCCCTTGGGTTTCCGATTTATCCTGCAAAAAGAACACCCAAGTGAAGCGGGAAAAATCATCAACAATTACAAGACCGTACTTACTTCCCCTGATGCTAAGGTAGGCAACGGGTCCGAAGAGGTCCATGTGAAGAAGCTCCAGTGGTCTTGATGTTGTCATCACATTCTTGCTATGATGAGTGCTTCCCACTTGTTTCCCTGCCTAACATGCTGCACAAGGCCTATCTTTCTCGAAACAAACATTGGTTAGTCCTAACTCATGTTCTCCCTTTAGAAGTTTATGAAGGTTCTTCATCCCAACATGTGCTAGACGGCGATGCCACAGCCAGCCCATACTAGTCTTTGCTATTAAGCATGCATCTAGATCGGCCTCCTCTTTCGAAAATCAACTAAGTAGAGTTTGTCGTCTAATACACCCTTAAAAGCTAATGAACCATCACTCCTTCTAAAGACAAATACATCAACGTTTGTAAAAAGACAATTGTAACCCATGTGACACAATTGACTTACAGACAGAAGGTTGTAACCAAGCGACTCTACTAGAAATACATTCGATATGGAGTGCTCGTTGGTGATGGCTATCTTGCCCAAACCTTTGACCTTGCCTTGGTTCCCATCTCCAAAGATGATCGTATCCTGGTGTTGGAGAGGAAATTCTCCGGCCGGGTGGAGGAACGCACCCGCCCTAAATCCTAAGATGAGGGGCCTAAGCGTTTTGCCTGTCTACTAAGCGATGAACAAACACAAGAACACACAAGGATTTAGAGTGGTTCGGGCCACCAGAGCGTAATACCCTACTCCACTGTGTGATTGTATTGAGCTTGAGAGCTTGTATGAACTTGTGAGCCTGAGCTGGGTCTAAGTGTGTCCATCTTGTAACGTTGTGTGCCTCCCCTTTTATAGCTAAAGGGGGGCACGTACAAGGGTGCTGTGCCCCGACATCCGGGCCTAGGGACATAACGGATGTAATACTTGGAGCAACTAATGATGGTTGCCAGTGCAATCTCCTTGTGCCCTGATATCTGTGGTCTGTGTAGCATTAGCGTGCAGCGGAAGCTTCCCTGGCAACGTACGAGTGATGATGAGCACAGTGCACTCCGAAGCACGGGCGTACTGCCTGCCAACGGAATGGACAGGCACACCGCATGCCGGACGGCCTGGTCGCCGCCTGCCAGTGGAGTGGACATGGCACATTAAATGCTGAGGAGGCGCATCGCCTATCAGCGGGACGGACATGCGGCACGCCTTATCCTCAATAAATGCTGGAGCCGCGTAACCCGGAGGCCTTACGTCAGGCTCCGCCCCCCGGCTTACGTCACGCGTAGTAGGCCATGTGGCAGCATCGGGTCTCCGCCCGGGCGGGAGCAGTGGCGCAAGCGGACAGGTCCGCACCAGACTGGGTCTGGATACGTGTCGTCACCGGACCCCCGCCTGGGTCTTGTCCAAGGCCCGTGCATGTTCTGTCCTGCGACCTTGCTGTGCGTGGCCCGGACCCTGCACAGGGGAATCCGGGGCCCATCCCAGGGGTCTGGGCACACCCGTGGAGGTTCTGGACCTTACTCGGAGGTCCGGTCTGTACGTACAGGGGTCCAGCACTTCCCCATGGGGGTTCGGACCTACTGTTGATACCCTGGAGTATATCGTCTTTTCTGGCCGCGTGGCGACCCGGGAGTCGACCACGTGGTGGGGTCGGGCGCTCTTTACCACGCGACTAGAGGCAGCCGCATGGGCACCACACCTTCACACTGTAGTAAGGGGTACCCCTGTTTCAGGGTACCGACAGTGGCCCCCCGGGCCCACATCAGGGGAGGATGCGAGCCTGCAGGTGGGGCCAAAACTTGTACTTCGCGTCAACGTGGCATGACTGGTGACTAGGGCGCCTCTTCTGCGAGCGCTGCATTAACTCAGTGCATCTGGTGACGTATGCGCTGTCAGTTCGCCCTCGGTCACGTCGACTGCCACATCTGTCCCCGCAGCTGACTGACCCACGGCCCCACGTCTGGCGGTTCCATCGGGTCATGCGTGGGGCGCCTCCTTACCGCCGCCTCGTTTAGAAAAATAGCTTCCTGTAGTAGCCCCGAAGCGGCGCGCGGTCGTGCGGTGGTTCGTTCCCCGTGTGGTGGTTCGCCTTCTCCGCACTCGGAGACCAGTACTCCAGGAGTATGACATGCGGACCCCGGCCCGCATGTCGGGGACTGGGTCGCTGCGGGCGCTAGGTGTGCGTCGGACGAGATTTCCTAGGGCGCGAGCGGGAGAGCCTTCCTTGAAAAGGGATTCACTCGCGGTCGGCAGTCACGCTTCCGCATTCTTTCCAACTGTTGCGCCCTTTCGTCTCCGAGCCCTCTGCGCCTCTTTGCACTCGCGCTCTTCTGCTTTCTGCCGCCGCAGTCGCCATGACCTCGCTGGTTCATACCGAGTGTTTCTAGACTGAGCAGGCGCTCGACGTGGTGCACCGCCTGCTCGGATGGAGCGCGCTGGCGTTCACTGGGAGGATCCGGGATGACACCACTCCCCTTGGTGACCTCGCCGCCGGGGAGTTTGTGCTCTTCGTCTCCTACCTCTCCTGTGGGTTGGCGCTGCCGATCTCGCCGTTCTTCCTGCTGCTGCTGGAGGAATTCGGACTCCAGCTCCAGCACCTCACGCCCCACTCCATCCTCCACGTGGCCATCTTTGTCCACCTCTGCGAGATTTTGGTGGGGGTGGGGGCCTGTACTTCCCTCTTCCGCCACTTCTTCGTGCTGGTGAGGTCTGGGAAGGGCAAGGACCACCTCGGTGCCTACTATTTCTAGACGAGGTCAAATCCAATCGTGGCCTACATCGCCACCCTTGGCGGCGCGAGGTGGGGGAACTAGCGCAATGACTGGGTGATCGTCAGAGCTGAGGCCAACGACCGCCTTGCCCTGCCAAACGATAGACCAAGACTCGACCGGAAGCAATGGAGGGCCAAACCGTCCCTTGCGCCAGAGTTCGAGCCCGTACTAGACAGGATCAAGGAACTGGCAGCTGATGGTCTGACCTCGATGCACGTGGTCGGAGATTTCCTGAAGCGCCGAGTCATGTCGTTGCAGGGGAGGCCGCGTCTGTGTTGATGGATCACCGGCCCCAGTGACATTGGCAGGATCCAGCGTGGGTCGGGGACCGACCTGTCCTGGGAGGAGCTGAAGGTTTTAGTGAAGGGGATCACTGGTGAGGCCTTTATCCCCGAATCCTTGATACCTCCCCAAGGCATTCCGCCGCTCTGCGATGATCTAGGGCTGCGGTCGGTGATGCTGGCCTGGCTGCCGACCCTCGATGAGAGCGGCGTGGCGATCCACCAAACCGGCGGCCGGGACCCCCACCGGGGGATCCATATTCCCGGTGTACCGGCCGGAGGTTCCCAGCCCGCTGACGCGGGCTCCAGAGCTTCCCTCGCGGCCCCCAACTCCTCGGACAAGGGCAATGGGGCTGCGGGCAGCTCTTCCTCTCCGGGTGCCACCGAGAGGTCGGAGGGAGAGGCGACACCGACTGCGCCGCGCCGACGGGTCTTTCGTCACGGATCCGCCCCTTGATTCGGACCCCCCCAGAAGCGTCAGAGGACAGCTGGCGGGGCCGAGGAGGCTGGCTCCCAGGCCCAGGGCGCGTAGAGGCGCGTTAGTCCTCCTCCACCACCACCATCAGACCCGCCGCCACCGCCACCGCCACCACCATCGAGCTCGCTGCCGCCACCCTAGGGGCAGCAACAGCAGGGGCAGCAGGGGCAGCGAACGTCCCGCTTCTAGGGTCGCTGGAAGGTCCAGGGCCCCAAGTAAGTGTAGCCCTTTTTTATTTCTTCACTGGTCTAGTTATCATGTCAACAGGTATAAACCCATCCTTTGATCATCAGTGCCTCTTCTCCTTCTGCGTCCAATGTCGTGCCTCCGGTTGCTACCGCCGAGACAGTGCCACCGGGCCCTCAGGCTCCAGCTGTGGATCCGGCTGCAGCGGCGCCAACACCAAGCGGTGTCGTAGAGGCGGAGGGGGTCCCCACTGCCCCGACGGCTGCCACAGCCTCAGCGACGGCGATGCCGTCGAGTACATCGTCGGCAGCGGTAGAGGATGCCCCAGTCGCGCCTGTTGCCACTATCGAGGCCGACGTAGGGGGCACATCCAGCACCAACCCACCGCCCACTCCGGATCTGATCCAGAAGCGGCGCCGATTCCCCTCTTCCGGGTGCTGTCTCACGCCCATCAGGCCCTCCAAGAGACTAGGGCGGCGATCCTGCGGGAGTGGGAGGCGCTTGAGGTCGAACACCAGCGCCTTAGCGACTGGCGTACCCAGCTGGAGGAGCGCACCAAGGCAGCGTCCCGCTAGTTCGCCTTCGAGCGGTCCGAGCTTGAGCGGGACTGCAAGGACTACTGGAAGGACCTCTAGAAGGTGTTCGCTCGGGAGCTGGAGGTGACCCGGAAGGAGAAGAGGCTGGCCAAGAAAGAGGTGCACTTGGACCAGAGGGAGGAGGTCATCACGGAGCTCCAATCGAAGCTGAATGCCTACAACAAGATGCTGGAGGAGCAGCGGGACCAGCAGGCCGCGGCTTTGGAGAACCTGCGAAAGGTGCAGCAGGGGCTTGATGACAGGGCCAGCAGCCTTGTGAAAGGGAAATAGGCTTACACCTTTTCCTAATTGATTTTGGTGGTTGAATTGCCCAACACAAATAATTGAACTAACTAGTTTGCTCTAGATTATGAGTTCTACAGGTGCCAAAAGTTCACAACAAACCAATAAAAAGACCAAGAAAGGGTTCAAATAAAAAGAGCAAAAGACAACCGAAGTGTGCCCTGGTCTGGCACACCGGACTGTCCGGTGCACCACCGGACAGTGTCTGGTGCACCAGGGAACCCAACTCCGAACTGCTCACCTTCGGGAATTCTGGGAGCCGCTCCGCTATAATTCACCGGACTGTCCGGTGTAGCACCAAACTGTCCGGTGCGCCAGCGGAGCAACGACTACTTCGTGCCAACGGTCGTCTGCAGAGAGCAGTTAATGCGCTACAGTGTGCGCAGAAGTCAGAGCAGAGCCAGAAGGCGCACCGGACAGTCTACAGGACCTGTCCGGTGCACCACCGGACTGTCCGGTGACCCAGATGTCAGAAACTCCAACGGTCAGAATTCAACGGTCGGGTGACGTGGCTGGCGCACCGGACTGTCCGGTGCGCCATGCGACAGCAGACTCCACCAACGGCTCATTTGGTGGTTGGGGCTATAAATACCCCCAAACACCCACCATTCATTGCATCCAAGTTTTCAGCCTTCACACCTCATACAAGAGCTATAGCATTCAATACAAGACACAAACAAGAGATCAAATCCTCTCCCAAGTCCAAAGACAATTCCAATCAAATAGTGACTAGTGAGATAGAGATACTTGTGTTCATTTGAGCTCTTGCGCTTGGATTGCTTTTCTTCCTCATTCTTTCTTGATTCCAACTCAATTGTAACCAAGGCAAGAGACACCAATTGTGTGGTGGTCCTTGTGGGGACTTAGTGTCCCGTTTGATTGAGAAGAGAAGCTCACTCGGTCTAAGTGATCGTTTGAGAGAGGGAAAGGGTTGAAAGAGATCCGGTCTTTGTGACCACCTCAACGGGGAGTATGTTTGCAAGAATCGAACCTCGGTAAAACAAATCATCATGTCATTCATCTTATTTACTTGTGATTTGTTTTCTCCCTCTCTTTCGAACTCGTTTATATTCCTAACGCTAACCCCGGCTTGTAGTTGTGCTTAAAGTTTGTAAATTTCAGATTCGCCCTATTCACCCCCCCTCTAGGCGACTTTCAATTGGTATCAGAGGACGATGCTTCATTAGAGCCTAACCGCTCGAAGTGATGTCGGGATATCACGCCAAGAAGGAGATGGTGACCAGTGAGAAGCCCGCCACAAGCCATGGGAAGGCTCCATCAAGGGAGTCCGACAACAAAAAGGAGGGATCCCCTTCACGCATTAGGACGCACAAGAGTGTCGAGAAGAAGAAAATGAAGAAAGTGGTCTACTACGAGACCGACTCTTCATCGCCCTCTACATCGAGATCCGACACCGCGTCCATCACTTCTAAGCGCCAAGAGCGCAAGAAGTATAATAAGATCCACCTACGCTATCCTCGCATTCCTAAACATACTCCATTACTTTCCGTCCCATTAGGCAAACCACCAACATTTGACAGTGAAGATTATTCTAGGTGGAGTGATATGATGAGATATCACCTAACCTCACTCCACAAAAGCATATGGGATGTTGTTGAGTTTGGAGTACAAGTACCATCCGTAGGTGGTGAAGATTATGATGAGGACGAGGTGGCCCAAATCGAGCACTTCAACTCTCAAGCAACTACTATACTCCTCACCTCTCTAAGTCGAGAGGAGTATAATAAGGTGCAAGGGTTGAAGAACGCAAAAGAGATTTGGGACATACTCAAGACGGCGCACGAAGGAGATGAGGTGACCAAAATCACCAAGCGGGAAACGATCGAGGGGGAGCTCGGTCGCTTTATGCTCAACCAAGGAGAAGACCCGCAAGCAATGTACAACCGACTAAAAACCTTGGTGAACCAAGTGCGCAACCTCGGGAGTTCCAAGTGGGATGACCATGAAATGGTCAAGGTTATTCTTAGATCACTCGTTTTTCTTAATCCCACTCAAGTTCAATTAATTCGTGGTGATCCAAGATATAAACTAATGTCTCCCGAGGAAGTGATAGGAAAATTTGTGAGCTTTGAGTTGAAGATCAAAGGCTCCAAGAAAATCATCGAGCAAGGCGCCTCCTCCACACCCAATGTGCAACCCGTTGCATTCAAGGCAACGGAGGAGAAGAAAGAAGACTCTACACCTAGTAGAGTCCACATCGACTCCTCCAAGCTCGACAACGAGGAAATGGCGCTCATCATCAAGAGCTTTCGCCAAATCCTCAAGCAAAGGAAGGGGAAAGACTACAAGTCCCGCTCCAAGAAGGTTTGCTACAAGTGTGGTAAGCCCGGTCATTTTATCGCTAAATGCCCTTTGTCTAGTGATAGTGACAGGGATAACGACAAGAAGGGAAAGAGGAAAGAAAAGAAGAGGTACTGCAAGAAGAAGGGCGGCAATGCCCATGTTTGCCGAGAGTGGGACTCCGACGTGAGCTCCACCGACTCCTCCTCCGACGAGGACGCCGCCAACATCGCCCTCACCAAAGGACTCCTCTTCACCAACGTCGGCCACAAGTGCCTCATGGCAAAGGACGGCAAAAGGAAGAAGGTAAAATCTAGAGCTTCCACTAAATAGGCAACTTCTAGTGATGAGGCTAGCTCTAGTGATGTTGAGGATGATTTGCTCACCCTTTTTGCCAACCTAAACATGCAACAAAAGGAGAAATTAAATGAATTGATTAGTGCTATTCATGAGAAGGATGAACTCTTGGATAGCCAAGAGGACTTCCTAATTAAAGAAAACAAAAAGCATGTTAAGGTTAAAAATGCTTTTGCTCTAGAGGTAGAAAAATGTGAAAAATTATCTAGTGAGCTAAGCACTTGCCATGATGTTATTTCCAACCTTAGAAATGAAAATGCCAAATTAAGTGCTAAGGTTGAGAAATCAAATATTTGTGATGATTCAATTGACAATCTTAGAAATGATAATGCTAGTTCAAATGCTAAGATTGAAAAATTGAATGCCTCTCTTGCTAGCCTTAGAAATGAGAATGAAAAATTAATTGCTAAGGCTAAGGAATTAGATGTTTGCAATGTTTCTATTTCCAATCTTAGAGATGAAAATGACATTTTACATGCTAAGATTGTTGAACTAAATTCTTGCAAACCCTCTACATCTACCGTTGAGCATGTTACAATTTGCACTAGATGTAGAGACATTAATGTTGATGCTATTCATGATCACTTAGCTTTAATTGAGAAACAAAATGATCACATAGCTCAACTTAGTGCCAAAATTAATGAGCATGACTTAGAAAATGAAAAATTTAAATTTGCTAGAAGCATGCTCTATAGTGGGAGACGCCATGGCATTAAGGATGGCATTGGCTTCCAACAGGGAGACAATGTCAAGCTTAATGCCCCTCCTAAAAGATTATCTAACTTTGTTAAGGGCAAGGCTCCCATGCCTCAGGATAACGAGGGTTACATTTTGTACCCTGCCGGTTATCCCGAGCACAAAATTAGGAGAATTCACTCTAGCAAGTCTCACTCTGGCTCTAATCATGCTTTTATGTATAAGAGTGAGGCATCTAGCTCTAGGCAATCAACCCGTGCTAAATTGCCTAAAAAGAAAACTCCTATTGCATAAAATGATCATAACATTTCATTTAAGACTTTTGATGCTTCCTATGTGCTAACTAACAAATCAGGCAAAGTAGTTGCCAAATATGTTGGGGGCAAACACAAGGGCTCCAAAACTTGTGTTTGGGTACCCAAGGTGCTTGTTTCTAATGTGAAAGGACCCAAGACCGTTTGGGTACCTAAGAACATGGCCTAAACTTGTTTTGTAGGTTTATGCATCCGGGGGCTCAAGTTGGATCATCGACAGCGGGTGCACAAACCACATGACAGGGGAGAAAAGGATGTTCTCCTCCTACGAGAAAAACCAAGATCCCCATCAAGGTTTGGTCAAAGGATTGGGTAAAATTGCTATATCTCCTGACCACTCTATTTCCAATGTTTTTCTTGTAGATTCTTTAGATTACAATTTGCTTTCTGTTTCTTAATTATGCAAAATGGGCTACAACTGTCGTTTTACGGATATAGGTGTTACTGTCTTTAGAAGAAGTGATGATTCAGTAGCATTTAAGGGAGTGCTAGAGGGTCAGCTATACTTATTAGATTTTGATAGAGCTGAACTCGACACTTGCTTAATTGCTAAGACTAACATGGGTTGGCTCTGGCACCGCCGACTAGCCCATGTTGGGATGAAGAATCTTCATAAGCTTCTAAAGGGAGAGCACATTTTGGGACTAACAAATGTTCATTTTGAGAAAGACAGGGTTTGTAGCGCATGTCAAGAAGGAAAGCAAGTTGGTGTTCATCATCCACACAAGAACATCATGACGACCGACAGGCCGCTTGAGCTACTCCACATGGACCTATTCGGCCCGATCGCTTACATAAGCATCGGCGGGAGTAAGTATTGTCTTGTAATTGTGGATGATTATTCTCGCTTCACTTGGGTGTTCTTTTTGCAGGAAAAATCTCAAACCCAAGAGACCTTAAAGGGATTCTTGACACAGGCTCAAAATGAGTTTGGCTTAAGGATAAAAAAGATTAGAAGCGACAACGGGACGGAGTTCAAGAACTCACAAATCGAAAGCTTTCTTGAGGAGGAGGGCATCAAGCATGAGTTCTCTTCTCCCTACACGCCACAACAAAATGGTGTAGTGGAGAGGAAGAATAGAACTCTATTGGACATGGCAAGGACCATGCTTGATGAGTACAAGACTTCGGATCAGTTTTGGGCCGAGGCGGTCAACACCGCCTGCTACGCCATCAACTGGTTATATCTTCACCGAATCCTCAAGAAGACATCGTATGAACTCCTCACCGGTAAAAAGCCTAATGTTTCATATTTTAGAGTCTTTGGTAGCAAATGCTTTATTCTTGTTAAAAGAGGTAGAAAATCTAAATTTGCTCCTAAGGCTGTAGAAGGCTTTTTACTAGGATATGATTCAAACACAAGGGCCTATAGAGTCTTTAACAAGTCCACTGGACTAGTTGAAGTTTCTTGTGATATTGTGTTTGATGAAACTAACGGCTCTCAAGTAGAGCAAGTTGATCTTGATGAGCTAGATGATGAAGAGGCTCCATGCGTCGCGCTAAGGAACATGTCCATTGGGGATGTGTGTCCTAAGGAATCCGAAGAGCCTCCACATGCACAAGATCAACCATCTTCCTCAATGCAAGCATCTCCACCAACTCAAGATAAGGATCAAGCTCAAGATGATGATGATGATGAAGATCAAGAGGAGCCACCTCAAGAGGAGGACAATGATCAAGGGGGAGATGCTAATGATCAAGACAAGGAAGATGATGAGGGTCCAAGACCGCCACACCCAAGAGTCCACCAAGTAATACAACAAGATCACCCCGTGAACTCCATCCTCAGCGATATTCATAAGGGGGTAACTACTCGATCTCGTGTTGCTCATTTTTGTGAACATTACTCTTTTGTTTCCTCTATTGAGCCACACAGGGTAGAGGAAGCACTTCAAGATTAGGATTGGGTGTTGGCGATGCAAGAGGAGCTCAACAACTTCACGAGGAATGAGGTATAGCATTTAGTTCCACGTCCTAACCAAAATGTTGTAGGAACCAAGTGGGTCTTCCGCAACAAACAAGATGAGCATGGTGTGGTGACAAGGAACAAAGCCTGACTTGTGGCCAAAGGATACTCACAAGTCAAAGGTTTGGATTTCGATGAAACCTATGCACCCGTAGCTAGGCTTGAGTCAATTCACATTTTACTTGCCTATGCTACTTACCATGGCTTTAAGCTTTATCAAATGGACGTGAAAAGTGCCTTCCTCAATGGACCAATCAAGGAGGAGGTCTATGTTGAGCAACCTCCCGACTTTGAAGATAGTGAGTACCCTAACCATGTCTATAGACTCTCTAAGGCGCTTTATGGGCTCAAGCAAGCCCCAAGAGCATGGTATGAATGCCTAAGGGATTTTCTTATCGCTAATGGCTTCAAAGTCGGAAAGGTCGATCCTACTCTCTTTACTAAAACACTTGCAAATGATTTGTTTGTATGCCAAATTTATGTTGATGATATCATATTTGGGTCTACTAACGAATCTACATGTGAAGAGTTTAGTAGGATCATGACACAAAAATTCAAGATGTCAATGATGGGGGAGTTGAAGTATTTCTTAGGATTTCAAGTGAAGCAACTCCAAGAGGGCACCTTCATTAGCCAAACGAAGTACATTCAAGATATACTCAACAAGTTTGGGATGAAGGATGCCAAGCCCATCAAGACACCCATGGGGACTAATGGGCATCTCGACCTCGACACGGGAGGTAAATCCGTAGATCAAAAGGTATACCGATCGATGATAGGTTCTTTACTCTATTTATGTGCATCTCGACTGGACATTATGCTTTCCGTATGCATGTGTGCAAGATTCTAAGCCGATCCTAAGGAAGTTCACCTTAGGGCCGTAAAACGAATCTTGAGATATTTAGTTTATACTCCTAAGTTTGTCCTTTGGTACCCCAGGGGATTCACATTTGATTTAATTGGTTATTTCGATGCTGATTGGGCAGGGTGCAAAATTAATAGAAAGAGCACATCAGGGACTTGCCAGTTCTTGGGAAGATCTCTGGTGTCTTGGGCTTCAAAGAAGCAAAATTCTGTGGCTCTTTCTACCGCCGAAGCCAAGTATATTGCCGCAGGCCATTGTTGCGCGCAATTGCTTTGGATGAGGCAAACCCTTAGGGACTATGATTACAAATTAACCGAAGTTCCTCTTCTATGTGATAATGAGAGTGCAATCTGCATGGCGGATAATCCTGTTGAGCATAGCCGCACTAAACACATAGCCATTCGGTATCATTTTTAAGGGATCACCAACAAAAGGGGGATATCGAGATTGCATATGTTAACACCAAAGAACAATTAGCCGATATCTTTACCAAGCCATTAGATGAGCCAACATTTACCAAACTTAGGCATAAGCTAAATATTCTTGATTCTAGGATTTTTGATTGATACCTTGCACATAAAGCTCATTTATATACCTTTGATCACATCTCTTTCATGTGTTATGACTAATGTGGTTTTCAAGTGTATTTTCAAACTAAGTCATAGATTGAAAGGGAAAAGGAGTCTTCGGCGAAGACAAGGCTTCCACTCCACTCCATTGAATTACTCATTCTTCGCCGTCGCTCCGCACCGCTCTCCAACTTTGGTATAATCTTCACTCATATGTTATTTACCATAAGGGGAGAAAGTAGTTAAAAGGGCTTATATTTCACTCACAAGTATCCGTTTTTGGCGATTCATGCCAAAGGGGGAGAAGTATTAGCCCAAAGCAAAAGGACCGCACCACCGCCAAATTTAAAAAAATTTAGTCTTTCAATTTGTATTTAAAGAAGTTCTTCAAAAGAGAGTTTCAAATTGGTATACCCTCTTGAACACTAAGAGGAGGATTTCATTAAGGGGGAGTTTTGTTTAGTCAAAGGAAAAGCATTCAAAACAGGGGGAGAAAATTTCAAAACTTGAAAATGCTTCTCAAAATCTTATTCATTTACCTTTGACTATTTGCAAAAAGACTTTGAAAAGAATTTACAAAAGAACTTGCAAAAACAAAACAAGTGGTGCAAGCGTGGTCCAAAATTTTAAATTATGAAGAAAGCATCCATGCACATCTTATGAGAATTTTAATTGGTTTAATTCTAAGCAACCTTTGCACTTACATTATGCAAACTAGTTCAATTGTGCACTCATATATTTGCTTTGGTTTGTGTTGGCATCAATCACCAAAAAGGGGGAGATTGAAAGGGAAATAGGCTTACACCTTTTCCTAATTGATTTTGGTGGTTGAATTGCCCAATGCAAATAATTGAACTAACTAGTTTGCTCTAGATTATGAGTTCTACAGGTGCCAAAAGTTCACAACAAACCAATAAAAAGACCAAGAAAGGGTTCAAATAAAAAGAGCAAAAGA
Source organism: Zea mays (assembly GCF_902167145.1). NCBI lineage: Eukaryota > Viridiplantae > Streptophyta > Magnoliopsida > Poales > Poaceae > Zea > Zea mays. The sequence goes on from NC_050098.1 coordinate 200,055,740, forward strand.
CAACCGAAGTGTGCCCTGGTCTGGCGCACCGGACTGTCTGGTGTGCCACCGGACAGTGTCCGGTGCACCAGGGAACAAAACTCTGAACTGCTCACCTTCGGGAATTCTGGGAGCCGCTCCGCTATAATTCACTGGACTGTCCGGTGCGCCAGCGGAGCAACGACTACTTCGCGCCAACGGTCATCTGCAGAGAGCAGTTAATGCGCTACAGTGCGCGCAGAAGTCAGAGCAGAGGTAGAAGGCGCACCGGACTGTCCAGTGACCCAGATGTCAGAAGCTCCAACGGCCAGAATCCAACGGCTGGGTGACGTGGCTGGCGCACCGGACTGTCGGGTGCGCCATGCGACAGCAGCCTCCACCAACGGCTCATTTGGTGGTTGGGGCTATAAATACCCCCAACCACCCACCATTCATTGCATCCAAGTTTTCAGCCTTCACACCTCATACAAGAGCTATAGCATTCAATACAAGACACAAACAAGAGATCAAATCATCTCCCAAGTCCAAAGACAATTCCAATCAAATAGTGACTAGTGAGAGAGAGATACTTGTGTTCATTTGAGCTCTTGCGCTTGGATTGCTTTTCTTCCTCATTCTTTCTTGATTCCAACTCAATTGTAACCAAGGCAAGAGACACCAATTGTGTGGTGGTCCTTGTGGGGACTTAGTGTCCCGTTTGATTGAGAAGAGAAGCTCACTCGGTCTAAGTGACTGTTTGAGAGAGGGAAAGGGTTGAAAGAGACCCGGTCTTTGTGACCACCTCAACGGGGAGTAGGTTTGCAAGAACTGAACCTCGGTAAAACAAATCATCGTGTCATTCGTCTTATTTACTTGTGATTTGTTTTCTCCCTCTCTTTCGGACTCGTTTATATTCCTAACGCTAACCCCGACTTGTAGTTGTGCTTAAAGTTTGTAAATTTTAGATTCGCCCTATTCACCCCCTCTAGGCGACTTTCACCTTGCCCTGGCCGAAGAGAACCTCAAGGAGAAGGATGCCTCCCTGGATAAGCGGGCGGCGGATCTCGCCTGGAGGGAGAAGGACCTTGCCTTCAGGGAGGAAATGCTTGAGAGGCGGGATAAGCTGCTGGCCGATTATGAGCTCGAGGCGAAGGAGAAGGAGCGGGCGCTGGAGGAGAAGGAGCGGACGCTAGGGGAGCGGGTCCGCCAGTTCGAGGCGGTGCAGGCAGCCCAGGCGACGCAGGTGGCCTCAGGCTCCCAGGTTGTGGTGGCGATGAGGAAGACACTTGAAGATCTCCGGGCGGAGCATCACTCCGGGGTCCAACGTATCGCCGCCTGGGCCGGCGAGGCGAGCTCGGCACTGGTGCCACTAGGGGTGCGCCCCATCCCAGTGTCGGAGCAGCCGATGTCCATCTCCGACGCGCTCCCGGTGCTAGATTCTGCCCCCGACCGCCTCCGACGCCTGGACCAGATCCTTGGTGCTCACCTGGAGGCCGAGGGCAGCAGACTCTGCCGGTCGGTAATAGAGTACATCCTAACGTGCTTCTGGAGCCACGACCCGACCATCTCCTTGGTGCCGGTGATCGCAGGTCCGGTGGCCGTCACCGAAGACGCCGCCCAGGAGGGCGTACAAGATGTTGTGGATGCAGTGGAGAAGCGCTTCCAGCGGGATCCCGCTGATGATCAGTAGCTAGGTCTACAAGGAGAAAGCAAGGGTCCCGCTGGGAAGCGGCTTGTAATATATTTTGATTTTGTAAGATACTTTTAAGTACTACTTATCAAGCAATATTATAACTTATATGCATGCTAGTTTTCCTTTGCTATGTGCGTCGTTACCAACTTCTTCCCTGGTATTTGGCCCCCTGGGATGTGGACTCGACGTGTCGAGGCTGGATGCCAGTATTCTTAAGAAGGAATTGGTGACGTGGTCCCAGGAGGTAATCTCGACTGGGACCCGGACCTGCACACAGCCTTGGCTAGGAAGTTTTAGTAGCGCATCCATAGGGCCCACTAACTGGTATCTTTTATCCTTTGATTTACGCAACAGGACCGGCAGGACTTGGCCTGGAAGCCAAGCCGTGTGCCCGGACCCCCTGAATCATAGTTCCAGATACTAGGACACCCATCGTAGAGTGGAGCGTGTAGGCTTACGGTGCAGGACCAGGCTAAGCGGCTTCACGGCTCCAGACCACCCTAGGGGATGTGCGTCCATTCTCTAGAACCGGACCCCAGGTTCCCGGACCCACAGTGCTATAGTTCCAAATACTAGGATACCCATTGCAGAGTGGTGGATCGTGCAGGCTTAGGGTGCGGAACCAAGCTAAGCGGCTACACAGCTCCGGGCCACCCCAGGAGACGAGTACTCATTCTCTAGAACTGGCCCCCAGGCTGCCAGACCTGGCTACTCAATGCGGATGTCACTATACCAGTAAGGGAGGGAAACCGTATGGGTGGGTTAGATAAAAATAATGGTTGTAAACTTAAGCAGAATAAAACCATCACAAAGCAAATCTGGGGGGTGAATCTTCTCTTTATAACTTGATACTCATGAGCGTAAACCAACAGATCGGGTTTATGAGGGCGGACCTTACCGGGTTGGCGTACATATATGCGCTACCTAGTTACAAAGGAAGAAAACTGAATTCCCCAGCTTTGCTTTTATGGGAAAAACTTACGGAGGTGCTCTATGTTCTAGGGATTGGGCAGAGGCTCTCCTTCAGCTGTGGCGGCGGACACACCCGAGTCGGCACACTTCCGTCACCTTGAAGGGTCCTTCCCAGCTGGGGGAGAGTTTATGGAGCCCTTCTCGGTTCAGTACTCGCCCTAGGACTAGGTCCCCGACCCTGAGCTTCCTACTCTGCACGAACCGTTGGTGGTAGCGCCTGAGCGCTTGGTTGTACCGTGCATTTCGGATTGCCGCTTGCCATCTGCGCTCGTCGATGAAGTCCATGTCTTCACGTCGCAACTGTTCCTGCATAGACTCATCGAAAGCCTGGACCCGTGGGGAGCCCATGATGATTTCCGGGGGAAGGCAGGCTTCGGCCCCGTAGACCAGGAAGAACGGGGTCTCCTCGGTAGCTCGGCTGGGTGTTGTCCGGTTCCCCCATAACACGGACAGAAGCTCGCTGACCCAATTTGCACCATGCTTCTTCAAGCAGTCGTAGGTGCGTGTCTTGAGTCCCCTGAGGATCTCTGCATTTGCCCTTTCCACTTGACCGTTACTCCTGGGATGAGCCACGGACGCGAAGCAGAGCTGGGTGCCGATGCTCTCGCAATACTCCTGGAAGATCCGACTTGTAAACTGGGTTCCATTGTCCGTAATGATACGGCTTGGGACCCCAAATCTACAAACGATGGACTTGAGGGAGGCGACAACGGCACCCTGGGTGATGCTGACTACAAGGGTGGCCTCTGGCCACTTGGTGAACTTGTCGATGGCGACGAAGAGGTACCGGTACCCGCCGATGGCCCTGGGAAATGGTCCCAGGATATCCACCCCCCATACGGCGAATGGCCAGGAGGGCGGAATCATCTGCAGAGCCTGAGCTGGTGTGTGTATCTGCTTTGCGTGGAATTGACACGCCTCACAAGACTTTACCATCTCAGCTGCATCCTGGAGAGCGGTTGGCCAGTAGAAGCCATGCCGGAAGGCCTTACCGACCAGTGTGCGGGATGATGAATGGCTTCCGCACTCTCCTCCATGGATCTCCGTGAGCAACTCACGACCCTCCTCCTGGGTAATGCACCGCATGTGAATGCCATTGGCGCCGCGGTGGTAGAGATCCCCTTCTACCACCTCGTAGCGTTTAGCCAACCGCACTATGTGCTCTGCGGACACATGGTCTTCAAGAAGGATATTCTCCTTCAGGTAGTCCCGGATCTCGGAGATCCATGCATCGGGACCACTCTGAGATACTGGCTGCGGCGCTAAGGGGCTGGCAGGGCCCCCTGTAGCACACACAGCCTTCGGTGGGTTCTGGGACGCCACCAGGACCGCTAGCTTCGAGGTACTAGTCTCGCCCCTTCGCCCAGTTCGGCAGGCTGGGCGGTGGGTCTTAGTAGCCATCTTTCGAAGACGCCCTTGGGCACGGGTGCCCAAGTTGATGCCTTCACGGAGAGGTCATCTGCCGCCGAGTTGTTAGCCCGTGGGACATGCTGTAGTTCCAGGGTTGTGAAGTCTTTCTCCAGTTTTCTCACGTGGAGAAGGTAGGCTGCAAGCCTGGGCTCGTTGCAGCTACACTCCCCGCGGACTTGCTTGATGATCAGCTGAGAGTCTCCCTTCACCAGGAGTTGTCGGATCCCCGGGGATAGGGCCGCCGACAAGCCGAAGATCAGTGCCTCGTACTCTGCCATGTTGTTGGTGGCCTTGAACTCAAGGTGCACCATGTACTTCACTTGATCTTCGCTTGGGTCGATGAGGACCACTCCGGCTCCGCCAACTTGTTGGCGGGCGGATCCATTGAAGTAGAGCGTCCAGTGGGGCTTTGTGAAGACCGGACCCCTGGGCTCCGTAGGTGCGGGGTCCGAATCGGGGTCCGGACCCCCAGAGACACTTGGGGGAGGCGTCCACTCCATGATGAAGTTAGCCAGGACCTGGCTCTTTACGGTGTGGCGAGGTTGGAAGTCTAGTTGGAACTCAGCGAGCTCCGCGGCCCACTTGGCGATGTTGCCTGGTTTTGCCTCTTGAAGGACCTCGCTGACGTAGTAGACCGGCCTCTGGACTGTTCGGACTCCTGCAGCCAGTCCCGGGTCCTCTGGTTCCTGGCCTTCTGGTGCCATTCTTTCGACGACTAGCACCATGCTTACCGCTTCTGCGACCGCCACGATGTATAAATACAGCGGCTCCCCTGGCTCCAGAGCTACCAGTATTGGTAGGGACACTAGGTGCTGCTTCAACTCCTGGAAGGCTTGTTTCCGCCTCTTCACTCCAAGAGAAGGACCCGGACTTCCGCAACAGCTTGAAGAAAGGCAGCACCCTCTCAGCCAGCCTCGAAATGAAGCGGCTAAGGGCGGCTAATGACCCCGTAAGCTTCTGGACGTCCTTGATACGGGCCGGAGGCCTCATTGCCTCAATCGCTTTGATCTTCTCCGGGTTTGCTTCAATGCCTCGGTATGAGACCAGGAACCCCAGCAACTTCCCACCGGAGACACCAAAGACGCATTTGTCCGGGTTCATCTTTGTGCGGGTTGCCCGCAGCTTGTCGAAGACCAGGGTTAAGTCTTCCACTAGGGTCGACCGTATCTTAGTCTTGACCACGATGTCATCGATGTAGACTTCCACTTTGTCCCTAATTAGGTCCCCAAAAGTCTTACTCATTGCATGCACGAATGTCGGTAAGGCGTTTTCAGACCGTAAGGCATAACAACATTGCAGTAAAGCTCGTCCACTGTTACAAAAGCGGTATGCTTCCTATCTTCCCTAGACATCTGGATTTGATGGAAACCAGAGTAAGCATCTAGGAACGACAATAGGTCGCACCCGAAGGTAGATTCCACGATTTGATCTATACGTGGAAGTGGATACGGGTCCTTGGGACATGCCTTGTTCAGGCTGGTGTAGTCGATGCACATTCGAAGCTTCCCATTCGCTTTGGGGACGATGACTGGGTTGCCCAGCCACACTGGGTGATGAACCTCTTCAATGAAGCCAGCGTCTAGCAGCTTCTGGACCTCCTTTCAGATGAAGTCCTGCCGCTCGACGGACTGTCTGCGAGGCTTCTGACTCACCGGCCTGGCGTCGGGGTTGATCTTCAGAAGTTGCTCGATCACCTCCCTGGGGATTCCAGGCATCTGCGACGGCTCCCATGCGAAAACGTCGGCATTTGCCTAGAGGAAGGCGACGAGCGCGAGTTCCTATTTTTCGCCCAAATCACCCGCAATGCGAGTGGTCTGGGTGGAATCCGCAGTAAGGTGGATGGCTTTAACGGGGACGTCGTCTGTCCCGGATGGTTGCACCTTTGGCACCTTGGGGAGCGCCTTGGTACCGGAGGTTGAGGGGTTCCCTCCTCCGTCGTCCGGGCGAGCAGTCTCCGCCGCTAGGGTGTGCAGCTTCTCTACGGCCGCAAGCGCGGCGGCGCGGTCACCCCGCACGGTGAGGACCCCGGTTGGAGACGGCATCTTGAGGACCAAATACCCGTAATGGGCAATGGCCATGAACCGATACAGGGTCGGCCTACCGATGATGGCGTTGAAGGGGAGGTTAATCTCCGCGACGTCGAACACGACGTTCTTCGTGCGGAAGTTCTCCTCGGTCCCGAATGTAACCAGGAGTGTGATGCTTCCAAGGGGATACACCGGCTGTGGGCCCACTCCGGAGAATGGGCGAGAGGGTCCCAGATGGTACCCCGGGATCTGCAACTGTTTGAATGCACATGGCTGATGACGTTGAGGCCTGCCCCGCCGTCATTCAACACATGGTGCAGCCGCATATTGGCGATGACAAGGGCGGTGATGAGTGGTAGCACACCGGCCCCTGCCATGTTGTCGGGGCAGTCGGATGCCCCGAAGGAGATGGTGGTGGTCCTCCGTCGCTGATGTGGAGCAGCCTTTGGGACCCCTGGAGTCGTCGACAGGACCTCGCGGCGCAGGGACTTGACGTTCCTGCGGGAGGTGAGCTCCCAGCTCCTGTCGTACATGACGTACAACTTCTTGCGGTGGTCGTTGTTGTCCCCGGAGTCGGAATCTCCGGTGAAGACGTCCTTAAGGTCCCCCTCGGGTGACTGATACCCGAGTTCTCGTTCTCCCGCGGCTACCTCGCCGTTGTCGACCCCCTCCTTACCAGGTCGGCGACGGGGTGGGGAGCCGTCCTTGGACGACTGCTCGCATTGCTCGCTGACGCGCTTCACGAGCTTGATGATCTCGCGACACTCCGAGGCGCTGTGGTGAGCATTGGGGTGCATAGAGCATGAGCCGTTGTTGCCTCCCTGTGGCCGGGGGCGCTTGTTGCGCTCGCTCCGGCCCCCAGTCGCGTCTGTGACAATCGGAGCGACAGACTGCGAATTCTCATGGCCACGGTTTTTCTTCTTCTTTTTGTCGTCCTGGGTGATGGTGTCGGAGCCTCACGTCTTGGCGACTCCGGTCTGTGGCGCCGAGTGCCATGCACGGCCCTCGGTAGCTCTGGCGCACTTGTCGGCCAGAGTGAAGAGAGTGGAGACAGTTTCCACGTCGTGCGTGGCTAACTTCTCTAACATCTTTTCATCACATACCCCCTGGCAGAAAGAAGTGATGATGGAAGCATCTGATATACGAGGTATGGTGCCTCGTACCTTGGTGAAGCGGGAGATGAAGGCCCGGAGAGTTTCTCCGGGCTCCTACCTCATTGCGTGGAGGTGAGCCTCCACGCCATGCTGCTGGTAAGCACTGGCGAAGTTTGTCGTGAACCGCGCGCAGAGCTCTTCCTAGGAGTAGATCGATCCTGGGGAAAGGTTCATGAGCCAATTCTGGGCCGGCCCAGATAAGGCAACATGGAAGTATGTCGCCATTACGGTGGTGTCTCCACCGGCTGCCGTAATGGCGGTGACGTAAACCTGCAAGAATTCCGACGGATTTGTCGTACCGTCGTACTTCTCTGGCAGGTGTGGCCAGAACTTGGATGACCAGGTCGCCGCGCGGAGATGATCCGCCAACACGGCGCAGCCCACGCTAGCCAATGGGACACCCGACTGGATCCGGGCGCCCGTTGGGGTCTGCGGTGCAACCGCAGCGAAGTCGTAGTCGAGGTTGCGACCCTCAACATTTTGTCGGCGCTCACGCGCCCTCTCTAGAGAGACGCGGGCATCCTCACCCGCACGCCTGCGGTTGAGTTCCGCCCACAGGTCATTAGACCTCTCCATATAGACTGGGGTGTCCTTGCCCGCTCGCCGGTGGTTGAGCTCCGCCCGCAGGTCCTCAGTCGGCGCGGCCCTCACCGAGGGAGAGCGCACTGATGCCGACGCCTCATGTTGGCGCCGGGACGACCGAGGCCTTGGCCTGGTTGAGGCAGAGTGCGCCATGCCAAGCAGGCGGTCGACGTCGTCGCGCCACTGCTTCATGGCCCTCGGGGAGGCCGTGGAGCTAGGAGGGTGGCGCAGCAACTCTCTGGCCACTGACAGCGCCCCAGGCACAGCCCTAGACGTCCTAGACGTTTGCGCGGGAGTGTGTTGCCGCGCAGAGTGCACAACAGTGGCCGCACCAGGCGACGGGAGGTTGGTGGCCCGCGGTGTGGAAGAGGCAGCCGCCTCTTCCACCACGAAGTCCTCGGGCAAGAAACATTGGTGCTCGACGATGTGGACCATGGCGTCGAGCAGAAGAACAAGCAAAAACCTAAAGCCTAGCGAGGAAATTCTCTGGCCAGGTGGCAGAACGCACCCGCCCTAAATCCTAAGATGAGGAGGGGCCTAAGCGTTTTTCCTGTCTACTAAGCGATGAACATACACAAGAACACACAAGGATTTAGAGTGGTTCGGGCCACCGGAGCGTAATACCCTACTCCACTGTGTGATTGTATTGAGCTTGAGAGCTTGTATGAACTTGTGAGCCTGAGCTGGGTCTAAGTGTGTCCTTCTTGTAACGTTGCGTGCCTCCCCATTTATAGCTAAAGGGGGGCACGTACAAGGGTGTTGTGCCCCGACATGCGGGCCCAGGGACATAACGGATGTAATACTTGGAGCAACTAATGTTGGTCGCCAGTGCAATCTCCTTGTGCCCTGATATCTGCGATCTGCGTAGCATTAGCGTGCAGCGGAAGCTTCCCTGGCAACGTACGAGTGATGATGAGCACATTGCACTCCGCAGCACGGGCGTACTGCCTACCAACGGAATGGACAGGCACGCCGCCTGCGGGACGGCCTGGTCGCTGCCTGCTAGTGGAGTGGACAAGGCACATTAAATGCCGAGGCGACACATCCCTGCCAGCGGAATAGACAAGGCTCATTAAATGCTGAGGCGGCACATCGCCTGTCAGCGGGACGGACAGGCGGCGCGCCTTATCCGCAATAAATGTAGGGGTCGCGTAACCTGGAGGCCTTACGTTAGGCTCCGCCCACCGGCTTACGTCACGCGCAGTAGGCCACGTGGCAGCATCGGGTCTCCGCCCGGGCGGGGAGCAGTGGCGCAAGCGGACAGGTCCGCACCAGACTGGGTCCGGATACGTGTCGTCACCGGACCCCCGCCTGGGTCCTGTCCAAGGCCCGTGCATGTTCTGTCCTGGGACCTTGCTGTGCGTGGCCTAGACCCTACACAGGGGGGTCCGGGCACGCCCGTGGAGGTTCTGGACCTTACTCAGAGGTCCGGTCTGTACGTACAGGGGTCCGGCACTTCCCCATGGGGGTCCGGACCCACTGTTGATACCCTGGAGTATATCGTCTTTTCTGGCCGCGTGGCGACCCGGGAGTCGACCACGTGGTGGGATCGGGCGCTGTTTACCATGCGACTAGAGGTAGCCGCATGGGCACTGCGCCTTCACACTGTAGTAAGGGGTACCCCTGTTTCAGGGTACCGACACCTGGGAATCCTTATTCTTGACGTAGGAGGTGAACATCTTCTTCTCCCCCGTCATGTGGTTTGTGCATTCGCTGTCGATAATCCAGCTTGAGCCCCCGGATGCATAAACCTGCAAGGAATTTAAGCTTGGGTTTTAGGTACCCAACTCTTGTTGGGTCCTACAAGGTTAGTCAAAATAGTTTTTGGAACCCATATGCACATTTTGTCTCCCTTGCATTTGGATCCCAACTTCCTATCCACTACTTTTGCATTCTTACATGAAAGAACAAAAGAAGTGTTGCAAGCATGAAAAATAGTAGTAGGTTCATTGCACATTTTCCTAGGCATATGAGACACAACATCATTCCTCCTAGGCGCATGAGACACAACATGATTGCGCCTAGGCCTATTTCTACTACAATCATAAGTAGAGCTGGAAGCAATCATAGCATGATCATAGTCTCTATCATTATAAGCATTCCTAGAAAATTTTCTATCATAAATGTAGGCATGACACTTTTGAGAACTACTAGCCATAGGGGCCTTCCCTTTCTCCTTGTTGAGAACGGGAGCCTTTTGGCTTGTTAAGTTCTTGGTTTCCTTTCAAAAACCAAGTCCATCCTTAATGGAGGGGTATCTATCAATAGTGTAGGCATCCCTAGCAAATTTTAATTTATCAAAATCAATTTTGCAAGTCTTAAGTTGAGCATTAAGACTTGCTACCTCATCATTTAATTTAGTAATAGAAGCAATATGTTCATTACAGACATCAAAATCAAAATCCTTGCATCTATTACAAATAACAACATGCTCTACACATGAACTAGTTTCATTTGCTTTCTCTAGCTTAACATTTAATTCATCATTTAAACTCTTTAAACTAGAGATAGATTCATGGCAAGCAGATAACTCAGAAGATAGCATTTCATTTCTCTTAGTTTCTAAAGCAAGGGATTTTTGCACACTAACAAATTTGTCATGTTCCTCATACAATATGTCCTCTTGCTTTTCTAGCGGTCTATCTTTTTCATTTAGAGCATCAATTAATTCACTAATTTTCTCTACTTTTGCTCTATCTAAACCTTTAAATAAACTAGAGTAATCTACTTCATTATCGGAAGATTCTTCATCACTAGATGAAGTGTACTTGGGTGTGTCTCGAATACGTACCTTTTTCTCCTTGGCCATAAGACATGTATGGCGTTCGTTGGGGAAGAGTGAGGATTTGTTGAAGGCTTAATTATTTGATGAATTGTTTTCTTGTAAAGTGTCAGAGACAGCTTCGAGGAACAATTTATATGGATACTACGAGCCTGTTTGGTAGGCTGGCTCGGGCACCACACCGCGCCACACTCCGGCCGCCGCGGGTGTGGTGCCCAAATCAGCCGCCGCAGGTGTGGCGTGCTGCGGCGCCTACGGCGTCTGTCCAAACAGGCCCTACATGTCCGAGCATATCTACGACCAGTCAAGTTCTGACAGAAGTGCTCGAGAGCAACTTATAGTACATAAACAATATACATAAATTTTTTATTGCCATTATGTTCATATATCGACATTATTTATATACTCATAATTTTTTCCTTTCATTTGAAGCTTGACGAAAGAAGGAACAAATCCAACTCAAAACTCAAAACAATTCAAGAGTAATTGACCGTGTTTCTGTCTGACAAGGTCATAAATAAGAATGAAGAATACAAATTACATCATTCGCTCCAACATGAGATGAATTAATCGTAATGTACTCATTGTAATATACAAGCTGTTTCGAAGTATGAATTGGTACTTTGAAATATATGTATACTTTATATATAGTCTTATATATTTTGTATATATATACGTGCTCGAATGAGAAATTATGTGTAACTTATAAAGTAGTAGTGTTGAATATGTATATGAAAAGTTTTTTTTGAAATAATATGAATTGAATGGGAAAAACCATAAAAGAAAGGAAAACTATGAAAATAAAGAAAAGAGAAAAGGGAAAAAGAAAATGGGACCTTCCGTTAAGGGCTAGTTTGGAAACTACATTTTCGGTATTTCTATTTTCTCAAAGGAAAATGAACTAATTTTCCTTAAGAAAAAGAAAATCCCGTGGGAAAACGAGGTTCCCAAACTAGCCCTAAAAGAAAAAAGAAAATGTGCCTGTCACCGATTGCGTGTTGTATGCCTCCTTTGTTCTAGTTGATATTATCAAACGCAACTATATTATCTTTTAATCCTAGTTATCTAATTGACACCAAAGGACGGCATGTACCGTACTGATTAGAAAACTAAGATTAAGGGTTAGTTTGGAAACTCCATTTTATATGAAATTTTTATTTTTCTAAAAAAATTAGTTCATTTTTCTTTGAAAAATAAGAATTTCGAGGGAAAATAAAGTTTCCAAACTAGCCATAAAAAGAATTTTCAACAAGAACTATAACTCCTTTGTGCACTTGGTGGTTGTTTTCCTTTGAACCGTTTTAACTTTTAATACTATCGGGTTTGATACATTTAGTAGGAGGAAATGTCTAGCTAGTTGTACAACAAATGCACTCGCACACGACACCACCTACGATCCAAAGACGAGCAACATCTAGCTAGCGCCCCTGCTGTGGCCTGCCTATAGATCGAAGCGATCGGCCGGCCCAATCGAAATCAAGGGGCCACGGGAGAAACTGCCGTCACGCAAGTCGGCGACGGCGAGTGTCTAGCACGTGGGCAAGGAGCGTCTAGTCATAGAGGATGCAGGCATTCAGCTATGTATGCACTGTTGTCCCATGTTGGAACTTGTACCATCAGTGGACCCGACAATGTAAGGAACTCGTAGCAAACCTTTCCTAAAGTGCCCTTCATTATACGTTCAATCCAACCCTAAATATCATAATGAGCTTACAAGAGATTGTCAAAGCACGGTTGAACCTAGTGAGAGGTCAACTAATAAGAGATCAAAAGGGAAAGACATCAGTTTAGAAAGAGATCGTGGTTCTATGAGTCGCACGTATGTTTAAAACCAATATGTTTTTTTTGTTACATGTGTAACGTAAGCCGACGTATCCGCGTGCGTGTAACGCTTCGACTACTACAAACGTAATGTTTATAGGATAGGAAATTCTCCGATCACCTACACAAGAATATACGAATCCATATGGTAATTAGGTTCTGGAAAACGCATACGAAACAGTGAAATTTGGGGCGCAAACTATGAACGCCCTCCTACGTAGAGCACAAATGGCTCATTTAACCATGAGCTAAAAACCGGTCACATGTACCAGCCCGACCGGCGGGGCACTATGGTAAAAGGGCAGGCAGGCCACGCGCTGGAAGAAGAAAAAAAAAATACAAACATACATCCCCCAAACAGCACGGAACAAGCACACAGCCCTTGGCCGGAGGCGGCGGCAGGGCGAATCTCCGCAGCCTGAGATTAATCACAGGCTTCCCACCAGGCCACCACCCTTTCCCCACTCGACGTCCTCCCTCGCCCCCTCCTCCTCCTGTTAGGCCGAGTGGCAAACCCCTAGCTACTACCTCGCTCCAGAAGCTTTCTTTCCCCTAGATCTCCCATCCCATCCCCATGTCCGGCCGCGCTGCCGATCCGGCGGCCTTGGCGGCGAAGGGGAAGCTAGGGGAGCTAATGTGGGAGCACCGGGTGCAGGCGGCCGTAGCGGTGGCGCTGGTGGCCGCGGCCGCCGTCTCGATCTCCGTCGTGGGGCCCAGGCTCAGCGCCCTGGTGTCCTTCTTCTGGCCGCTGCTCCTCTCCACGGGCTTCTTCCTGGTGGCGGTCGCCGTGCTGCTCCGGATCTCGCCGCCGCCCGCGGGCGACGACGACGAGTCCGGCAAGGAGCTCGTCGACTTCGTCGCCTGGTGCCGCCCGGAGCACCTCGTCCCGGACGCGGCGGCCGTGGAGGCTCCGCTGGAGCCGGAGACCTGACGGAATGCCGGAGGAGGAGTCGGAGAGGAGGCCGACGGCAGCCGAGCTGTGCCATGGCGATGGCGATGGCGATGGCGGGGCTCCGTTGCCGGGGTGACCACTTCCAGTGGCACGGGTGGGGGCAACCACTGTGTGGGCGTGTCCAGGCCGGCGCGCGGCCTTGGCTCTGTAGCCTAGGACTCCTCCATTCCATTGTCTCCCTCTGCTCCGGTGTAAGATACCGTGGATGGATTACAATAATGAATCATGTCGTAAAAAAAAACAGTCCGAACGTCTTTCTTTGTCAAGGCGGCTGTGGATGTGGCTTTGCGCTTTCGCTATCCTCAGTCAGTCAGCATCACTCCGTTTGATCATGCCAGGAAAGCGAAAGGTGAAGACCTGTCTTTCTTTCGGGGTATGATAGTATGTACTTTAATGACTCTCCTGTCTTCTCATAAAATTCCATATCTAGCTTTCCAAGGTCTTGCATTGCTCCGCCCACAAGGATGGGCCGGCCATCACAGATCTTGCTCAGTCAGCATCACGGATGTCCATTGAGGATGGTTAAGACGAGAAGCGCTGGGTTTGCTCCTCCTTTATACGCAGCCCTACTCTCTCCAGCGGTCAGAACGGGAACGGCTAGATGACCGACGCGGCGACGCCTCTCGTGACCCCGTCTGTCCTAGAAGGGCCCCACCACTTTAGACTAAAGTTTAGTAAGCTCAGGTTCGGGTCTGTTTGAGTAAGGCTGAAAGGGGTTTGAGCGCGAGTTTGAGAGCAATTTCCCAAGGAAGCTTGTTTAGATACTCTTGTATTCATTTTAATCCATAATTCATATATATTGAGTTGGATTGTGTTGTAAATTAGTTTAAGTTACACACCAATTTATCTCAATACACATGGATTAAGGCGAATACGAGAGCATCTAAACAAGACCGGAAGTAGGGAGGAAAAACCTCTATAAAGGCTAGTTTGGGAACTTTATTTTCTAAAAGAAAAATGGACTAATTTTCCTTGGGAAATGAAAATCCCTCGTTTAGATCCCTTCATTTTAAAGGAATTGGAATTCACTCTATAAAGTAACTTATTTAGTTTGGAATTTGACATTCCAACACTTTCCAAATTTCAGATTTAAGTCTATCTAAAATTCATGGGGTGGAGAATGGGAAATTATTTTATGCATTAGTAGAATTTGTTTCTACTCTGTAACTTACATGACACTCTTCGTCTCACTCCTCTATAGTAAAAATGTAGCACATAAATATCTCCGACATCTTGCTAATAACAGTACAAATATATTTTACATAAAATCGAATTAGCTTAATTGATATATGCCTAAATTACTATTATTAGAATGGAATTCAATTCCAATGATCCAAACGGGGCATTAGGAAAATGACTTTTCTAAACTAGCCATAAGTGTTAGTTTGGAAATCCCAAGTTTTTCAAGGGATTTTAATTTTATCAAGAGAAATTAGTTTTATTTTCTCTTAGGAAATAAAAATCCCTTGGAAAATGTAGTTGTCAAACTAGTCCTAAATAACTAAATATCTTATTCAAATGACACTTCTTAGACTTACTATTTAGAAAAATGATAGGGATTCCGAAGTATCTAGCCATGAGGACATATTTGGTGACAATGGATTTAAATGGGGTCTGTAGAAATCTCTGGTTAGGTGGCGGAGTGCACATGTCCTATTCCTAAGATAAAAAGAGGCGGTTTAGGGTTAGCCTGACGAGATGGATGAACACAAGAACACACAAGTGTTTAGAGTGATTTAGGCCAACAGAGCGTAATAGCCTACTCCACTATGAGTTGCTCTGCGAGCGACTTGACCGTGGTCAAGATGATCTTTCTGCGCGTGTGCCTCCCCTTTTAAGGCATGTACAACCTTGAGACGCTGGTTCAGTTTTTCCAAGTACAAGAGACACTTAAGGGACTCTGTGATACAATCCTAAGCCCTAGACCATAAATGCAGTTAAGAGACAACGTGCATGGAGTCGTGTAGAGATGGGCTCTTTACGAAGATCCTGCATATTGTATCTTTTTCATCTAACCCCCTAGAGACCCTCAAGAGACCCCATATTAAATGGGGTTGTACATGCCCTTATAGTTCAAGGGAGGCATATACTTTGGTGCCCGAGACCCGACAAGTGGACCCAACAATCTAATATCTAAATGTACAAAAGGATCCTGGCAGACCAAGATATCCTCCACAATGGTCAGATATCTTCTCTTGGTTCTCGTGCGGATCTCCTAGCATCCTAATCTCTTGGCCCGTCTAATCGAAACACAGGCGCAAGCCTTGGTGTAGGTTGCAGTGTAGTATGGTACGTTGTCGTGCGTAGGGGTGTATGGACTGTGTCGTCTTGTCCCCTCCGCTTGTTCCCTCATGCATCGGTAACGCGCGTGAAACAATAGAGGTCATAATGAAGGGCGCTCAAGCGGTGCATTGAGTCACTACCGGAATCGACGGCTTTGTCGAGTGCCTGAAGCACTCGGCAAAGCCTTAAAAACACTCGACAAAGTCTTTGCCGAGTGTCACACTCGGCAAAGAGGGCTCGGCACACAGTGCATCGGCAAAGCCTTCTTTGCCGAGTACTTTTTCTCGGGCACTCGGCAAAGTGGTTTGCCGAGTGCTAGAGAACACTCGGCAAAGAAAAACAACCGTTACGGCTCCGGTTGACAGAGACGGCGTCTTTGCCGAGTGTCCCAGGTGACACTCGGTAAAGGAGTTACCTTTGTCGAGTGTCTACCTGACAGCACTCGGCAAAGAATCCGCTAGAGGGGTCCCCATGTCAGGTACTTTACCGAGTGCTTTGTATGGCACTCGGCAAAGCGTGCTTTTTTGCCGAGTGCCAGAGCCATTACACTCGGCAAAGAACCTATACCGGTGCCCAGGTCTTGGTTCTTTGCCGAGTGCTATGGTTCTGACACTCGGCAAAGTGCCTCTTTGCCGAGTGTTACACTCGACAAAGTGACCAGTACACACCTTTTTTATTTGTTTTCCCTATTCCATCCAAACAAACAAAAGATATTTCATAGATATCACATATATACATCACAGATCATCACAGACATATATAGCCAACACAAACAGTATTAACACAAATTCTGACATAAGTATTCAACATAAGTTGAGGGGTTCTCAACACAAACAATATTAATAGAAGTTCGGAAGTATCGACACAAGTTCACAAGCTCTGACAAGTATTCAACATAAGTTTTGTGTTCGAAACACTAAAAACATAACTCTCATGGAGGTGGGCGGTTGGACTGGTGCTGCGTTGGGCTGAACCCTTCATGAGGGTTGTTGGATGCCGCCCCAGATTGGCCCTGCACAGAGAAGAGATTGCATCTGTTATACTAGATGCATTACCAACATGTAACTACAATTTTGATACTCACAGGAGTATGGAACATAGCAGGGTCAACTGCAGGGAACAATGGAGGTGGCAGAGCGAAACCCTGTGCGGCGCCAAGGCTCTGCATGTACTGAAACATCTCCGCCATCCTCTGATTAGCCGCCAGGTGAGCCTCCCGCTTCACCTCCCGCTCCGCCATTATCCTCGCCTCCATCTGTTGACGTTCCCTCCTCTCTTCTTCTAGTTGGGTCTGTAATATTACAAGCTAGCGTTATAGTAACTCAAATAGAAGGTATATAACTCAAGGAAGGCCGAGTTACAGAAGCACTAACCTCGAGTTGTTGTATGCGATGCTGTGAGCTGTCGTGCCGAGGTCATATGGCTGGACTCGAGGCCGTGCTCCTTGCTCGCACCTGAGACAGAGTGGGAGTAGAGGATGAGTCGATTGCCCCGTCGGCAATCCAGTACCGCCCATGTCTCTTGCCTCCTCCGACCCTCATGAGCACATCAGGGTCGATCTGCTCGGTGCTCGGATCATATTCTGGGCCATGGACCTCCTGTGCCATGGCGGTGTAGTCATGAAGGCGGTTGTAGACGGCAGGGTTGGTGTAGGCCTCGGGCTCGTCATCCGAGTTGTAGGTGACGTCGGACGTCGCCTTGTCCTTATGGGCCATAGCATAGGCCGAGAAGATGGAGCAAGGCCGGCCACCATGTGACGCCGACTGCAAGAAAACCAACGAGATAGTTAGAAATAATATCTAACCCAATAAAAGAGGGCTTACCCATGCTTCTACATATTGGCCCAGGCTCCGGCTGCCTTGGTGGTGGGAGGGACCTTGCATCATCATACGCCGTTCCCGGCTAGCGTTGTGCGCCTCGTCCCACTCAGCCGAACACCACCTATCCACCATCTGCTCCCAGCAAAGAGGATGTGCGGCGCACCAATATGGAATCATCTACAAAGTAAACACGTAAAGTGCATATCAGAAGATAAAATAATATTCATGCATGGAGTACTGGTACCAAACATGCATGACTTTACCTGCAGGTACTGGTCCCTGGTCAACGACATGGTTCGGGCTTGCTGCTCGGTCACCTTCTCCCCAAGGACGGAGCCGTGGTAGCTGACGATGGCCTGGATTCGGGCCTCATAGTGCATGTCCACGATGAGCTTCTTACAGCTCGTGGTGGCCACCACATCCGCCCTAGCCTCGTATCCACCCTCGCATCTGAAGAAATCCTGCATACAAAAACGATGTACCCATACATTATTTCAAGAATTTGCAACGAATGCGACATATTTTACATTATACTAAGACTTACCCACAACTCTTGCTTCACCCGCTCCGCCTTGTTATTGAATTCCCGGCCGTCCCGGTCTACTGCATCGGGGGCGACAGCGTAGTGGTCGAAGGTGTAGGCTGGGCCCGTCACTCCAGCGTACTCAACTAGTCCAGGGAAGTGTTCCCTGCACAGCAGGCCGAGGATGCCATTGGGGAGGCGACGATGACCCCCAGCATAATCCACAACCGTCCAAGACCTGTCCAAGTGATAACTAAAAAGTATTAGTTTATATTACGATTTTGAACATATAATATGAACAAGAATGAAGAACATAAAGTTACATGCCTCTCCCCATCCGGCCGAATCAGCGGCCGCTTGTCCCGAAGTATGGGACGCTGAGGGAGACTCGCGGGACCTCGCAGGTAGATGCTCCTCGAACCTGAGGTGCCAGAACCTGAGGCAGTCTGCTGAGCTTCGTCGTCGTCCTGCTGCGCTGCCTGCTGCTGGACAAGGTTGTCCTGATGCGCCGCCTGTTGTGCCTCGTCCGCCGTCCTGCTCCTCCTGAGCCAACCGCCCACCATATTTGTCCAAAAACCTGCAATTAAGAGTAAACAAATAAGCACATATAAAAAGATATATTTAAAAACAGGTGTGAAATAAAAAGTCATGTAGCATTACGTTAAAAATAATCTTCATATGTGTCGGGGTTAGCCGGATCATAACTCCCATCATCACTATCAACCATTTCAACCTCAACACCATCGGAAGACACAAGTTTGTCATTAATGTCATTGCCTTCAAGGATTACTAAGTCATTATCATTTTGCACCTCATCATCCTCCTCATCAACAACCATTTCAATATCTACGTCCATTCCGATAGCTTCGGTTAAGTCTATCTCAAATCGCCCTTCTAGCCCATCTTCTTGGAAGAACTCTCCATCATATGTGTCCGGGTCTAAGTTATAATCTTCATCGTTAGGAACAGGTAACCTCCCGTGCGGCGATACCTTATACACAACATCCCAACCCTTAAGATGTTCTTTCGTTTGGCACGCATATGGGAGATAATACATTTGTGTGGCATGTTGGGCCACGATATAGACATCGTCTCCTGGTAAGGTGGAATCTTGTCGAATTTCGACTATCCCAAGATTAGAATGTGTCTGTCTCGTCACTTGAGGGTCAAATCAATGACATTTGAATATCACTGGAGTAAGAGGTTTGGAACCATAAAAATTGAGCTCATATATTTCTTCGATTCGTCCAAAATAATCGACATTATCAAGGCCGGGCGTAAAGACTCCAGAACACATTGTTTTTCGATTGGGCCGACTTTTGTTGTAGTTTATTGTGCGAAAACGGTATCCATTGACGTCATACCCAGAATATTTCTTGACCCTATAAGCAAAGTCGTTGGCTACTTGTCTCAACTCGGCACTCATAGACGGATCTCTTTGGCCCTGCAAGTATTCGCAAGTTAAAAGACGCTAAATTAAGTTCATAGACGGATCTCTTTGACAAACTAAGCACGTACTTTACGTTTGAACCAGGAAATGAAATCGGGCAACCCATTTCTCGCACCCTTTCTAAGAAGAGTGTCATATTCCTGTGGAGTGGGGTCCCTTGATCGACGCCAGAATTCATGAAGAAATTGTTCCATGTATGGTGTCACCTCTTCAAGGTTGGTCAATACATATAGCATGATATGCCGCCACTCTTCATGTGTCAGGGTCTTGGTGGTCGAGCCACTTGCGCTTCCGAGTTGGCCTCGAAATATGCTAAGGTTCGATTCATTGTCGCCATCATTGTAACGAGGGGGTGCATTATGCACGCTCGGCAGTTTGTCACCATAATAAGTTGTTGTGAAGTTTGACACCTCCTCTAGAATATATGCCTCTGCAATGGAAGCCTCGATTTTGCATTTATTTCTACATTTCTTTCGAATAGTCTTTAGACATCTCTCGATTGGATAGCACCAACGTCCCCTACTTGAAATGACTTTGCTTTGACCTTCTTGTTGTAGGCACTGGCTACTATGATCTTGTCCTTTTCTATTGCTCCCAAAGCTATCACCCTCTTGTCGGCCACCTCATCAATATTGTCCATCATTGAATTATAATAATCCATGATGGTTAGATCATTTTGTCTGGCGAACCTGACAGCATTCAAACTTATTTCCACAGGCAACACTGCTTCCTGCCCATAAACAAGCTCAAAAGGAGATACTTTAGTAGCACTATGTTTAGATATTCTGTGAGCCCATAAAGCTTCGGACAAAATCTTATGCCAATGCTTAGGATTATCGGATATCTTCTTTTTTATCAAGTTAATCAATGTCCTATTACTAGACTCGACCTGTCCATTGGCCTGAGCATAATATGGAGATGAATTAAGCAACTTAATTTTATATAATTTAACAAATTCACATACCTCCTTTGACATAAAAGAAGTTCCTTGATCTGTAGTCAAGGTCTGGGGAATGCTGAATCTATGAACAATATGCTCAGTTATGAACTCAATCACCTCCTTGTGTGTCATGTTCTTCAGAGCAATGGCTTCAGTCCATTTGGTAAAGTAGTTAGTGGCAACTAACACGAACTGATGCCCCTTTGATGATGAAGGATGAATTTCTCCTATAAAGTCTAATCCCCATCCTCTGAAAGGCCAAGACTTGATGATAGGATGTAATTCGGTTGCAGGGACCAACTGTAGGTCGCCGAATTTTTGACACACTTGGCATCCTTTATAGTACTTGAAACAATCAGCTATCATGTTAGGCCAATAAAAACTAGATCTTCGCAACAACCACTTCATCTTTGGAGCCGATTGATGGGTACCACAAATTCCTTCATGTACTTCGGCCATGGCTAATATATCATCATGATATCATCTGGGCCCAAGCACTTAAGCAGGACATCGTTGACTGTTTGGCGGTAGAGTTCATCACTCATCAAAACATACTTGAAAGCTGTACGCCGAATATTCTTATCTGTCCTGATATTGGGATTTCGTAAATAATTAGTTATGGGCGTCCTCCAATCACTTGCATCGACTTCATTATCAGCCAAATCAATTAGGAGAACTTTCCTGATAACCCCGGACAGTCTGGAGTCCCCGCTCGGATGGTCCACGGCCTGGGGAATTGGCCCTGCACCGCTTACCAGATTTTCAATGCTTTGAAATCTTCCTCGCTTTATCCGATAACCTGATGCATCTTGTGCCAAATTGTTAGCTCTATGATTCTCAACTCTAGAGATATGTCGAATACTGAATTCGTTAAAAGAATGAATTATGCCCCAACATTTTTCAAGGTAACTATTTAGAGTACCATCAAAACATTGATATTTTCTTCTAACACATGTTGGACGACTAGCTGAGAATCACCAAATGCCTTTACATGTTTTACTCCCATACAATTTAAAAGTTCCAAGCCGAACAAAAGGGCCTCATATTCAGCTTGATTGTTAGTGCAATAAGTTTTCAATCAACTAGAGAAGTCGAAGGAGACATCGCTTGGTGAAACAAGTACGATGTCAATTCCTTGGCCTTCATTGCAAACCGATCCATCAAAATATAAAGTTCAAGAAGTAATAGTGAGGTATGACATGTCTAGTTTATGAGTATCATTAATCCGATGTTCTACAATAAAATCCGCTACGACCTAGCCTCTCATAGATTTCAATAGTTCATAGGCCAAGTCATATTCTATGAGTGCATAAGCTCACTTACCAACTCTACCACTCATAATTGGGTTATGCAACATGTATTTGATCACATCGGCTTGACCAGAAACAGTGCAATGACTAGACAGTAAATAACATCTACACTTGGTGCATGCATAAAACAAGCATAAGCATAACTTCTCAATAAAAGTGTACCTCGTTTCAGCATCCACCAACCTCTGACTTAGATATGTCACCACATGCTCCTTTCCTTCAGTTTCTTGTGTCAGAACAGCCCTAATGACCTTATCTTCAGCTGCAATGTATAATCGGAATGGTACTCCTGCTCGTGGTGCTTTTAATACGGGAGCCGAAGACAAGTATTTTTTAATAAGATTAAATGCTTCCTGCTGCTCTGCCCCCAAGCGAATTCGACATCATTCTTAAGCCGAAGGATAGGGGTGAAGGCATCAATCTTCCCGGCTAGGTTAGAAATAAACCTTCGTAAATAATTCACCTTGCCGAGAAACTTCTGCACTTCGACCTTACAGGTCGGAGGTCCCACATTCCGAATAGACTTTAAAAGGGAATTAGGCTTACACCTTTTTCCTAATTGATTTTGGTGGTTGAATTGCCCAACACAAATAATTGGACTAACTAGTTTGCTCTAGTCTATAAGTTTTACAGGTGCCAAAGGTTCACAACAAAGCAAATAAAAAGACCAAGAAAGGGTTCAAACAAAGAGAGCAAAAGACATCCCAAAAGGCACCATGGTCTGGCGCACCGGACTGTCCGGTGTGCCACCGGACAGTGTCCGGTGCACCAGGGCAGTCGAAGCTCAACTCGCTACCTTCGGGAAAATCAGAGGGCACTCCGCTATAATTCACTGGACTGTCCGGTGCACACCGGACTGTCCGGTGTGCCAGTGGAGCAACGGCTACTTCGCGCGCAACGGTCGACTGCAACCGCATTCAATGCGCTACAGTGCGCGCCAGAGTCAGAGCACGCGCAGTTGGCGCACCGGACAGTCTACAGGACTTGTTTGGTGCACCATCGGACAGCCCAGAGGCCCCACAAGTCAGAGCTCCAACGGTCGAACCCCAACGGCTGGCTGACGTGGCTGGCGCACCGGACAGTGTCCGGTGGCGCACCGGACTATCCGGTGCGCCATGCGACAGCAGTCTTCCAACGACCATTTTTGGTGGTTGGGGCTATAAATACCCCAACCACCCCACATTCAATGGCATCCAAGTTTCTACACTTCTACACATTACAAGAGCTATAGCATTCAATACAAGACACACCAAAGAGATCAAATCCTCTCCCAACTCCACACAAAGCTTTAGTGATTAGAGAGAGAGATTTGTTATGTTCATTTGAGCTCTTGCGCTTGGATTGCTTCTTTTCTTTCTCATTCCTCTTGTGATCATACTCAATTGTAACCAAGGCAAGAGACACAAATTGTGTGGTGGTCCTTGCGGGAACTTTGTCTTCCGTTTGATTGAGAAGAGAAGCTCACTCGGTCTAGGTGACCGTTTGAGAGAGGGAAAGGGTTGAAAGAGACCCGATCTTTGTGACCACCTGAACGGGGAGTAGGTTTGCAAGAACCGAACCTCGGTAAAACAAATCATCGTGTCTCGCTCTTTATTTGCTCACGATTTGTTTTGCGCCCTCTCTCTCGGACTTGTTTATATTTCTAACGCTAACCTGGCTTGTAGTTGTGCTTAAGCTTATAAATTTCAGATTCGCCCTATTCACCCCCCTCTAGGCGACTTTCAATTGGTATCAGAGCCCGGTGCTTCATTAGAGCATAACCGCTCGAAGTGATGTCGGGAGATCACGCCAAGAAGATGGGGATCGGCGGTGAGAAGTCCGCTACAAGCCACGGGAAGGCTCCATCCAGGGA
This sequence comes from Zea mays, assembly GCF_902167145.1. Classification (NCBI taxonomy): domain Eukaryota; kingdom Viridiplantae; phylum Streptophyta; class Magnoliopsida; order Poales; family Poaceae; genus Zea; species Zea mays. The sequence goes on from NC_050098.1 coordinate 200,079,269, forward strand.
GTCCGCCAACAAGGTGAAGGGATCCCCTTCACATAACAAGTTGGGTCGGAGCGGTGACAAGAAGAAAAAGATGAGGAAGGTGGTCTACTACGAGACCGACTCTTCGTCGCCATCCACCTCCGGCTCCGACGCGCCGTCCGTAACTTCTAAGCACCATGAGCGCAAGAAGTTTAGTAAGATTCCCCTACGCTATCCTCACATTCCTAAGCATACACCATTACTTTTCGTCCCCATTAGGCAAACCACCAACATTTGACGGTGAAGATTATTCTAGGTGGAGTGATGTGATGAGATATCACCTAACCTCACTCCACAAAAGCATATGGGATGTTGTTGAGTTTGGTGTACAGGTACCATCCGTAGGGGATGAAGATTACGATGAGGACGAGGTGGCCCAAATCATGCACTTCAACTCCCAAGCCACCACTATACTCCTCACCTCTCTAAGTCGAGAGGAGTATAACAAGGTGCAAGGATTGAAGAGTGCCAAGGAGATTTGGGACGTACTCAAGACCGCGCACGAAGGAGATGAGGTAACCAAAATCACCAAACGGGAGACGATCGAGGGGGAGCTCGGTCGGTTCCGTCTCAACCAAGGCGAGGACCCTCAAGCCATGTACAACCGCTTGAAGACCTTGGTGAACCAAGTGCGCAACCTCGGGAGCACCAAGTGGGATGACCATGAAATGGTCAAGGTTATTCTAAGATCTCTAGTTTTTCTTAATCCCACGCAAGTTCAATTAATTCGAGGTAATCCTAGATATACACTAATGTCTCCCGAGGAAGTAATAGGAAACTTTGTGAGCTTTGAGTTGATGATCAAAGGCTCAAAGAAAATCATCGAGCTAGATGGCCCCTCCACACACGAAGCACAACCGGTCGCATTCAAGGCGACGGAGGAGAAGAAGGAGGAGTCTACATCAAGTAGACAACCCATCGATGCCTCTAAGCTCGACAATGAGGAGATGGCGCTCATCATCAAGAGCTTCCGCCAAATCCTCAAGCAAAGGAGGGGGAAAGATTACAAGCCCCGCTCCAAGAAAGTTTGCTACAAGTGTGGTAAGCCCGGTCATTTCATTGCTAAATGTCCATTATCTAGTGATAGTGACAGGGGCGACGACAAGAAGGGAAAGAGGAGAGAAAAGAAGAGATACTACAAGAAGAAGGGCGGCGATGCCCATGTGTGTCGCGAGTGGGACTCCGAAGAGAGCTCCTCCGACTCCTCCTCCGACGAGGACGCCGCCAACATCGCCGTCACCACAAGGGCCTCCTCTTCCCCAACGTCGGCCACAAGTGCCTCATGGCAAAGGACGGCAAATGGAAGAAGGTAAAATCAAAATCCTCCACTAAATATGCTTCCTCTAGTGATGAAGATAATGCTAGTGATGAGGAGGATAATTTGCGTATTCTTTTTGCCAACTTTAACATGCAACAAAAAGAAAAAATTGAATGAATTAATTAGTGTCATTCATGAGAAGGATGAACTCTTGGACACCCAAGAGGACTTCCTAATTAAGGAGAATAAAAAGCATGTTAAGGTTAAGAATGTTTATGCTTTAGAAGTAGAAAAATGTGAAAAATTATCTAGTGAGCTAAGCACATGTCATGATGTCATCACCAACCTTAGAAATGAAAATGCTAGTTTAATTGCTAAGGTTGATTCAAATGTTTGTAATGATTCAATTCCCAATCTTAGTGATGATAATGCTAAATTGCTTGCTAAGATTGAAAAGTTGAATGATTCACTTGCTAGCCTTAGGATTGAAAATGAAGAATTGATTGCTAAGGCTAAAGAATTAGATGTTTGCAATTCCGATCTTAGAGATAAGAATGATATTTTACGTGCTAAGATTGTTGAACTTAATTCTTGCAAACCCTCTACATCTACCATTGAGCATGTTTCCATTTGTACTAGATGTAGAGATATTAATGTTGATGCTATTCATGATCACTTAGCTTTAATTAAGAAACAAAATGATCACATAGCTCAACTTAATGCCAAGATTTATGAGCATGACTTAGAAAATGAAAAGTTTAAATTTGCTAGAAGCATGCTCTATAGTGGGAGACGCCCTGGCATCAAGGATGGCATTAGCTTCCAAAAGGGGGACAATATCAAACTTAATGCCCCTCCTAAAAGATTGTCCAACTTTGTAAATGGCAAGGCTCCCATGCCTTAGGATAACGAGGTTTACATTTTATACCCTGTCGGTTATCCCAAGAGCAAAATTAGGAGAATTCATTCTAGGAAGTCCCACTCTGGTCCTAATCATGCTTTTATGTATAAGGGTGAGACATCTAGTTCTAGGCAATCAACCCGTGCAAAATTGCCTAAAAAGAAAACTCCTACTGCATCAAATGATCATAACATTTCATTTAAAACTTTTGATGCATCTTATGTTTTAACTAACAAATCCGGCAAGGTAGTTGCCAAGTATGGTGGGGGCAAGCACAAGGGGCCAAAACTTGTGTTTGGGTACCCAAAGTTCTTGTATCTAATGCCAAAGGACCTAAAACCGTTTGGGTACCTAAAATCAAGAACTAAACTTGTTTTGTAGGTTTATGCATCCGGGGGCTCAAGTTGGATCATCGATAGCGGGTGCACAAACCATATGACAGGGGAGAAGAAGATGTTCTCCTCCTATGAGAAAAACCAAGATCCCCAACGAGCTATCACATTCGGGGACGAAAATCAAGGTTTGGTCAAAGGATTGGGTAAAATTGCTATATCACCTGACCATTCCATTTCCAATGTTTTTCTTGTAGATTCTTTAGATTACAACTTGCTTTCAGTTTCGCAATTATGTAAAATGGGCTACAACTGTCTTTTGAAGAAGTGATGATTCAATAGCATTTAAGGGAGTGTTAGAGGGTCAGCTATACTTAGTAGATTTTGATAGAGCTAAACTCGACACTTGCTTAATTGCTAAGACTAACATGGGCTGGCTCTGGCATCGCCGACTAGCACATGTTGGAATGAAGAATCTTCACAAACTTCTAAAGGGAGAACACATTTTGGGACTAACAGATGTTCATTTTGAGAAAGACAGGATTTGTAGCGCATGTTAGGCAGGGAAGCAAGTTGGTGTTCATCATCCACATAAGAACATCATGACGACTGACAGGCCTCTCGAGCTCCTACACATGGACCTATTCGGCCCGATAGCTTACATAAGCATCGGTGGGAGTAAGTACTGTCTAGTTATTGTGGATGATTATTCTCGCTTCACTTGGGTGTTCTTTTTGCAGGAAAAATCTCATACCCAAGAGACCTTAAAGGGATTCATGAGACGAGCTCAAAACGAGTTCGACTTAAGGATCAAGAAAATTAGAAGCGACAACGGGACGGAGTTCAAGAACTCTCAAATTGAAGGCTTCCTTGAGGAGGAGGGCATCAAGCATGAGTTATCTTCTCCCTACACCCCACAACAAAATGGTGTAGTGGAGAGGAAGAATTGAACCCTATTGGACATGGCAAGAACCATGCTTGATGAGTACAAGACTTCGGATCGGTTTTGGGTCGAGGCGGTCAACACCGCTTGCTACGCCATCAACCGGTTGTATCTACACCGAATCCTCAAGAAGACATCATATGAACTCCTAACCGGTAAAAAGCCCAATGTTTCATATTTTATAGTCTTTGGTAGCAAATGCTTTATTCTGGTTAAAAGAGGTAGAAAATCTAAATTTGCTCCTAAGGCTGTAGAAGGCCTTTTACTAGGATATGATTCAAACACAAGGGCATATAGAGTCTTTAACAAGTCCTCTGGACTAGTTGAAGTTTCTTGTGACATTGTGTTTGATGAGACTAACGGCTCTCAAGTAGAGCAAGTTGATCTTGATGAGATAGGTGATGAAGAGGCTCCGTGCGTCGCGCTAAGGAACATGTCCATTGGGGATGTGTGTCCTAAGGAATCCGAAGAGCCACCACAGGCACAAGATCAACCATCTTCCTCCACACAAGCATCTCCACCAACTCAAGATGAGGATCAGGCTCAAGTTGATGAAGGAGAAGATCAAGAAGTTGAGCCACCTCAAGAGGAGAGCAATGATCAAGGAAGAGATGCCCGTGATCAAGATGAGGAAGATGAACAAGTTCCAAGGCCGCCACACCCACGAGTCCACCAAGCAATTCAACGAGATCACCCCGTGAACACCATCCTCGGCGATATTCAAAAGGGGGTAACTACTCGATCTCGTGTTGCTCATTTTTGTGAACATTACTCTTTTGTTTCCTCTACTGAGCCACACAGGGTAGAGGAAGCACTACAAGATTCGGATTGGGTGGTGGCGATGCAAGAAGAGCTCAACAACTTCACTAGGAACGAGGTATGACATTTAGTTCCACGTCCTAACCAAAATGTTGTAGGAACCAAGTGGGTCTTCCGCAACAAGCAAGATGAGAATGGTGTGGTGACAAGGAACAAAGCCCGACTTGTGGCCAAGGGATATTCACAAGTCGAAGGTTTGGATTTCGGTGAAACCTATGCACCCGTAGCTAGGCTAGAATCAATTTGCATTTTACTTGCCTATGCTACTTACCATGGCTTCAAGCTTTATCAAATGGACGTGAAAAGTGCTTTCCTCAATGGACTAATCAAGGAAGAGGTCTATGTTGAGCAACCTCCCGGCTTTGAAGATAGTGAGTACCCTAACTATGTATATAAACTCTCTAAGGCGGTTTATGGGCTCAAGCAAGCCCCAAGAGCATGGTATGAATGCCTAAGAGATTTTCTTATCACTAATGGCTTCAAAGTCGGAAAGGCCGATCCTACTTTATTTACTAAAACTCTTGACAATGATTTGTTTGTATGCCAAATTTATGTTGATGATATTATATTTGGGTCTACTAACGAATCTACATGCGAGGAATTTAGTAGGATCATGACACAAAAATTCGAGATGACGATGATGGGAGAGTTGAAGTACTTCTTAGGATTTCAAGTAAAGCAACTCCAAGAGGGCACCTTCATTAGCCAAACGAAGTATACTCAAGATATTCTAAGCAAGTTTGGGATGAAGGATGCCAAGCCCATCAAGACACCCATGGGAACCAATGGGCATCTCGACCTTGACACGGGAGGTAAATTCGTAGATCAAAAGGTATACCAGTCGATGATAGGCTCTTTACTCTATTTATGTGCATCTCGACCGGATATTATGCTTTCCGTATGCATGTGTGCAAGATTCCAAGCCGACCCTAAGGAAGCTCACCTTACGACCGTAAAACGAATCTTGAGATATTTAGTTTATACTCCTAAGTTTGGGCTTTGGTACCCTCGGGGATCCACATTTGATTTAATTGGTTATTCGGATGCCGATTGGGCGGGGTGTAAAATCAATAGAAAGAGCACATCGGGGACTTGCCAGTTCTTGGGAAGATCCTTGGTGTCTTGGGCTTCAAAGAAGCAAAATTCCGTAGCTCTTTCTACCACCGAAGCCGAGTACATTGTCGCAGGACATTGTTGCGCGCAATTGCTTTGGATGAGGCAAACCCTTAGGGACTACGGTTACAAATTAACCAAAGTTCCTCTTCTATGTGATAATGAGAGTGCAATCCGCATGGCGGATAATCCCGTTGAACATAGTCGCACTAAACACATAGCCATTCGGTATCATTTCTTAAGGGATCACCAACAAAAGGGAGATATCGAGATTGCATATATTAACACTAAGGAACAATTAGCCGATATCTTTACCAAGCCACTAGATGAACAAACCTTTAACAAACTTAGGCATGAGCTAAATATTCTTGATTCTAGGAATTTCTTTTGATGCTTTGCACACATAGCACATTAATATACCTTTGATCATATCTCTTTTATATACTATGACTAATGTGTTTTCAAGAATATTTCAAACCAAGTCATAGGTGTATTGAAAGGGAATTGGAGTCTTCGGCGAAGACAAAGGCTTCCACTCCACTCTATCGAGTTACTCATCCTTCGTCGTCGCTCCGAGCAACTCTCCAACTTTGGTATAATCTTTACTCATATGTTATTTACCAAAGGGGGAGAAAGTAGTTTAGAGGGCTTATATTTCACTCAAGTATCCGTTTTTGGCGATTCATGCCAAAGGGGGAGAAAGTATTAGCCCAAAGCAAAAGGACCGCACCACCACCTAATTTTAAATAACAATTTTCAAATTGGTATCTTATGGTGTTCAAAGGGGGAGAAAGTAGTATTTTCAAAATTGGTATATTAAAACTCTCTTGAACACTAAGAGGAGGATTTTATTGAGGGGGAGTTTTGTTTTAGTCAAAGGAAAAGCATTTGAAACAGGGGGAGAAAATTTCAAATCTTCAAAATGCTTCTCAAAATCTTATTCATTTACCCTTGACTATTTGCAAAAGGACCTTGAAAAGAATTTACAAAAGAATTTGCAAAAACAAAACATGTGGTGCAAACGTGGTCCAAAATGTTAAATATAAAGAAACAATCCATGCATATTCTAAGAAAATATTTATTAGCTCAATTCTAAGTAACCTTTGCACTTACATTATGCAAACTAGTTCAATTATGCACTTCTATACTTGCTTTGGTTTGTGTTGGCATCAATCACCAAAAAGGGGAAGATTGAAAGGGAATTAGGCTTACACCTTTTTCCTAATTGATTTTGGTGGTTGAATTGCCCAACACAAATAATTGGACTAACTAGTTTGCTCTAGTCTATAAGTTTTACAGGTGCCAAAGGTTCACAACAAAGCAAATAAAAAGACCAAGAAAGGGTTCAAACAAAGAGAGAAAAAGACATCCCAAAAGGCACCATGGTCTGGCGCACCGGACTGTCCGGTGTGCCACCGGACAGTGTTCGGTGCACCAGGGCACTCGAAGCTCAACTCGCTACCTTCGGGAAAATCAGAGGGCGCTCCGCTATAATTCACCGGACTGTCCGGTGTGCCAGTGGAGCAACGACTACTTCGCGTGCAACGGTCGACTGCAACCGCATTCAATGCGCTACAGTGCGCGCCAGAGTCAGAGCACGCGCAGTTGGCGCACCGGACAGTCTACAGGACTTGTCCGGTGCACCACTAGACAGCCCAGAGGCCCCACAAGTCAGAGCTCCAACGGTTGAACCCCAACGGCTGGCTGACGTGGCTGGCGCACCGGACTGTCCGGTGCGCCATGCGACAGCAGTCTTCCAACGACCATTTTTGGTGGTTGGGGCTATAAATACCCCAACCACCCCACATTCAATGGCATCCAAGTTTCTACACTTCTACACCTTACAAGAGCTATAGCATTCAACACAAGACACACCAAAGAGATCAAATCCTCTCCCAACTCCACACAAAGCTTTAGTGATTAGAGAGAGATTTGTTGTGTTCATTTGAGCTCTTGCGCTTGGATTGCTTCTTTTCTTTCTCATTCCTCTTGTGATCATACTCAATTGTAACCAAGGCAAGAGACACCAATTGTGTGGTGGTCCTTGCGGGAACTTTGTGTTCCGTTTGATTGAGAAGAGAAGCTCACTCGGTCTAGGTGACCGTTTGAGAGAGGGAAAGGGTTGAAAGAGACCCGGTCTTTGTGACCACCTCAACGGGGAGTAGGTTTGCAAGAACCGAACCTCGGTAAAACAAATCATCGTGTCTCGCTCTTTATTTGCTCACGATTTGTTTTGCGCCCTCTCTCTCGGACTTGTTTATATTTCTAACGCTAACCCGGCTTGTAGTTGTGCTTAAGCTTATAAATTTCAGATTCGCCCTATTCACCCCCCCCTCTAGGCGACTTTCAGACTTGATTCGGTCAGGGTCTATCTCTATACCATGTTCATGGATGACAAATCCTAAAAACTTACCAGCTGACACTCCAAAAGCACATTTTCATGGGTTCATTTTCAAACCATACCGACGCATTTTATCAAAGGCTTTGCGCAAATCAGCTACATGAGAACTAAACTCAGCCGATTTGACTACAATATCATCATTATAGACTTCCACAATGTTTCCCAACAACTCATGGAAGATCAAATTCATAGCCCTCTGATAATTAGCACCAGCATTTTTCAGACCAAATGTCATAACAACCCATTCAAATAAACTAATGAAGCCTGGACATATAAAGGTCGTTTTAGACGCATCTTCTTCGGCCATGAAAATCTGATTATATCCGGCATTACCATCAAGAAAGCTAATAATTCTATTCCCTGATGCATTATTGATTAATGTGTCGGCTATGGGCATGGGATACTCATCTTTAGGAGTTGCTCTATTTAAATTGCGAAAATCAATGCATACTCTAAGCTTACCTGACTCCTTCTCCACCGGCACAATATTGGAGACCCACTCTACGTATCTGCATGGTCTAATAAAACTAGCTTCTAGCAGCCGGTAGATTTCGTCCTTGATTCGTGGGAGAAGATTTGGACGAAATGTTCTAGCTCTCTGCTTGAAAGGTCTGAAACCGAACTTAATGGGTAGCCAATGCTCTACGATCTCTTGGCTTAATCTCGACATCTCAGTGTAATTCCAAGCAAAGCAATCCAAATATTCCTTCAATAGACCGTTTATCTCATTTCTAGGATCGGTCTCCAGGGTCTTGTTTACAAAAGTCGGCCTTGGAGTTTTACCATCTCCTATGTCAATCTCCTCCAAAGGATCGGCCGATGTAAACCCCTATCCTAGTTTATCAAGATCTCTGAATTCCTCTATCATGTCCCCCATAGAAGAATCAGATGATCTTTGTGTGATGGTGGACTCTCCAGCCTTGGGGGCGGATTACCCGTAATATTGTCTTTACGCTGTGGTGAATGTTCGGTTTTAAAGTCCAAACTATTTTGTGAAAGATCAGACCATCCGGCCTTAGAAGCCAAACTATCCGTGACCAAGGACTCATGAATTTTGTGTGTACTCATCATTTAAGGTTATTTAGGATTTAGCCGATTCTCTATCGGCTCTAGCATTACAGGAATGAAACCCTTCTTATCTATACTTATGAACTGATAATCAGAAAAATCTACTCCTGTGAGACATGTAGCAGTCTCATAAGTCCAGAGTACAGGGACATCGACCACAGAGATACAGGTCGATACATCAGCATGTACTTGTTCTATATCATCGCCTACCTATTGTATTAACATTTGATGTAATGTAGAAGGTATACATTGGTTGGCATGAATCCAATCTCTACCTAGGATCAGACTATAATTTCCTTCTACATCAGCGACAAAGAATGCAGCAGTAAGGGTCTTAGTCCTGATGGTTAATTCAACGGACGTGACTCCCCTGGCTTTGATCGAACTATCAGTTCCAACACCGCTGAGGGTCATGTTGGTCTTGACAATTTCGTCATCTTGTTTACCTAATTTTCTGTATAATGAATAAGGCATTAGATTTATAGCTGCCCCTCCATCTACCAACATTTTAGCAATCGGTATTCCATCAATATGACCGCGCACGAAGAGCGGTTTTAAATGATTTACCGATTCCTTTGGTTTAGTAAAGGCGGCTTCTTTAGGACCAAAATCAAACTGGGCAACAATAGGTTCATCGTCACCGACAATAGTACAATCGGCGGAAAATGTAATAACATTTATATCCATACCTGGGTGTTCTGGAGAAGCCTCGTAATCGACCAGGTCTTCTCCCAGTAGGTCGTCCTCCTCCATTGATGTCGGTACGTCGTCGGAGGTGTCCTGGTGTGGTGCTGACGGTCTGGACTCAAGGGTCGGACGGTCCACGCCTTCTGTAGCTGGTCCAGCCTTTTTAGCTGGGTTGTCTGCCATACCTGCAGGGTGCTGCACAAGTGCTGTTTTATTTTCTATTTTTGTGGTTGTTTGTTTTTCCTCAACGGCCTTTGGTCTCCATTTCTTTTGCGGTGGCGGGTACTGTGGATGTGTGTCATTGAATATCTTTTCTGCCTCCTTTTCCTGGTTCTCTTTTGCTTTTAGGCGTTGTAACTTTCGCTTTTGGGACCGTGTCAATCCCGTTGGGCACCATCGAGGCATGGAGTATTTTGGATCGGCTGTTTTGATGGTAGTCGTATCTTCTTTTTTGGTTGTGTTGGCCGATTCACCAAAAATCATCGGACCTTCACTATCTTCCTGTATGATGACATCTACAGTACCTATTTTGATGATATCCTTTTTTGTTGTTCTTTCGGTCGCTGCAGGTATATGCCCCCCTGCCGGATTGGTCGACCTTTGAGGCCGAGCACTCCAGCAATCTTGTTAGGCCTGTGTCTGGTGACCGGATTGAGCGACGCTCAATCGGTCTTGTATTGGAGGTGCTAACCTGTTGAATACAGATGTTAGGGGTGCCCCCCAAGCGGGATACTGTGGCATCCCAAATGGATATGGTGGCATGCCCCACATTTGATTTGGGACTTATGGTGGAGGTAAATATGTGTATGGATATGGCATAGATGGATATGGGGGTGGAGGTGTCCATGTAGGTATGTTAGGTCTCAACTGTACAGTATGACCTTTCATTTCTTCCGATTGGTGGGGTGGTCCAATCGGCTTTACCTGACGTTGCTCATGAATGGGCGAGCGGGGTTGCTTTGCTGGCTGGTCACTGGGGTCGGCCTTCTTTTTCACATATTTGGACAACAATTGATCGAAAGTCGGGCCGAATTTGACCAGCCGACCATCTGCTTTAAATGTATTAGTTTTCCACGTACCTATCTTTGGTCGTCGTGGTTTGAATGTACGTGGTTGTTGTGGGTCCTGAGTGTAGCCGGACCGTCCGCCAGCAGTGTTCGGACCGTTCGGAGAAGCTTCGGACCGTCCGCGTCTGGATGACGGATCATCCGTGATGCGCAGAATGGGTCCCGCGCCTGTCTCCCTGTTTGTGCTTGCCCCCCAGTGCCAGAGGCTGTGATGGTCACCTTCAGGGTCTCCCCTCCATCAGGAGTCTTCTCGGCCACCACTTTCCTGCAAGAAATTTTATGATTCCCATCGGCCTCTCTTGCATTGCCGATGACTATCTCTTTGCCTTTGCCTTTATCGGCTGTGTTTGGCCGAATCAGGACTTTCTTGCCCTCAAAGTCGATCATGTTCATCGGAAAGGGCTCCGTGTCCACCTGCATTTCCTGAAATTTCAATTGTCCTTCGTTAATGGCCGATTGAATCTGTCGACGAAATACATTACAATCATTAGTGGTATGGGAAAATGAGTTATGCCACTTGCAGTATGCCCAACGTTTTAGCTCGTCGACAGATGGAACCATGTGATTTATTTTAATGTTGCCATTTTTGAGTAATTCATCAAATATTTTATCACATTTACCAACATTAAATGTAAACTTAACATCCTCTTGCCGTTTATTTTGAACCGGTTGCAAGAAAGAACAAGCCAAAGATTTAGCCTGCTTTGGCCAAATCATTTCAGCAGCATATACTTCTGTTGATTCATCGTCCGAGCTACTTTGGTCGCATTCTACGATATGGACATTGTGACGAATTGTTTTAGCAGTTTCTTTGTTACGGCTTTCACAGGCCAAAGCCCTTTGGTGTAATTGTGCTAGCGTAAAAAATGGATGCCTTCTAATCTTTCTTTTAAATAATATCGCAGACCATTAAAGGCTAATCCCGCTAGTTATTTTTCTGCTAAATGAATTTGGAAGCATCGGTTTCTTGTATCCCGGAATCTCTGGATGTAATCATTAACCGATTCATCTTTCGCTTATCGCAAGGCCACTAAGTCTACTAAATCTAACTCATAGTCGCCGGAGAAAAAGTGATCATGGAATTTTTTGTTCTAAATCCCCTCACGACAAAATAGAATTAGGAGGTAATGTAGCGTACCATGCGAACGCGGTTCCTGTTAAAGATAATGAAAATAAACGCATGTGAAATGCTTTCGTGTCAGCCAATTCTCCTAATTGTGCTAAAAACTGGCCTATGTGTTCGCGCGTGTTTTTTCTTTGGTCACCCGAAAATTTTGCAAAATCGGGTATCCTGGTTCCCTGTGGGTATGGGTGGTGATCAAATTGGATGTCATAAGGTTTCCGATATGATTGCCCCCCAGGCACCATGCTTACTCCGAGCTTATCTCGGAACGCCCCGGCTATTTCCTCCCTCACTATATCGATGGCAGCCGGTGCGAGACCACTGGCTCTCTAGTCAAACATAGGTGGGGTTGGCTAGATATTAGCGTGTTGTCTTCCCCCCATTGGTTTGAGCTATGTGGTGCATTGTCATTTACCCTATATGACTCATAGGATTGACCGTTCCTTTCCGGCCTTCTAGGTGGGGCCAGAAAGCTTTCCTGGGCTCGGGATTTTGTATTAATGGGTTGATGCATCGCATAGTGTGATGGGAAGTGTTGCTGGAACGGGTGAGGATTCAAGTAACAATCCTCCTAAAAAAGTCATGTGCGGATTGTCCGGCCATGTGCCCGGACCGTCCGTGATTATATGTGGACCATCCGTCATTGTATGCGGACGGTCTGACTGAGTAGTTTAGATTGTAAGCCATATGTGGTGGCTCGGGTGCATGTCTGGGTAACTCATTAAAAATTGGCCCGGCTGCTGCTGGCTCGGACGGTCCGCGCTCACGTGCGAACGATCCGGGCACGTGCAGATCGGCTGATTTACTGCCGATTTGCGGTTGCTCAGGGTATGTGTCCATCGGCATCCCATAAAGGGGTTGTGACTCGTCGTGACAACCTATAGCCGATGTATTACGCGTGTTACCCCCTAATTCAATCTCGTGCGATGGAAAATTTGCCATACTAGATTTATCAAATGCATGTACTAGTTTTCTATAATCGTTTTGCATACCCCCTATGATATTTTGCATTTGTTCTCGCTGTTCATCTACATAATTCTTAAGAGATTGTAGCTCGTTTGTATTACTTACATTGGGGATATCTGGTGTGGGTCGGAGCGAAGACGGATCCGTCGCCCGTTGTCGGACGACTTTATTGTTTGTGTCCACCTTGAAGTTGGCCAGAAACTTTGCTCTCGCCTCTTGAATCAGCTGCTCCTTATGCTCCTCAAACTGGAGCTGTTCATCAGCCGGCAAAGTTTCCCAATTCGGCTCTATAATGTTGCTGGGGGAGACTTCAGAACTATCCCTTGAACCGGCCATTTAGGGCCGATTTGATGGGTCTAGATGTGTTGTCCCCAGCGGAGTCGCCAAAAAGTATGTTGACACCTTTTTAGGGCGCCAATCACTCAACACGAACCAGCGGCGGTGCTCTCTGCACAGGGGCGGACGGTCCGCGACCTGGCGCGAGGCTAGAGTTTCCTGCCTGACGGCCGGACGGTCCACGCCCTGGGGCCGGACGGTCCGCGCGTGCGCAGGGGCGGCGGAAGATCACCGGCGGCGCCTGGATCTCGCTCCAGGAAGGGACCTCGTCAGGGAGGAGAGATCCTAGGTGATGTCTAGGCTCGGCCAGACCGACCTAGACTCCTCTAATCGACGTCGAGTCGAATAGAAACGGAGAATTTGGGGATTGAGAGGCTAAACTAGAACTAGACTAGAACTACTCCTAATTGTACAGGAAATAAATGTGAGGTAAAAGTGTTATTGATTCGATTGATGATTACAAATCGGTCGTATTCCTCTATATTTATAGAGGAGGGGGCTGGACCCATTACAAATAAACTCCCCGAGCTAATTCCGAGAATCTAGCTAACAAACACAGTAAGAATCTCAGAACCCTAATCTGTTCTGCGCGCGCGGACCGTCTGGACCGCGGACCGTCCGACCTTAGAGCCTGAGGCCGGACCGTCCACACCTCAATTTGGTGCCCAACACAGATCATCAAGGACCTAGAGGAGTTGCTGGATCATATACCAGAAACCAGTATTTCCAGAGAAGTGCACGAGAGAGCAGTGACAGTGAACCTGAGAGTATTGATTTGCACTCTTGGACAAGAAGTGGTGGCCCTCTTATGAGGACAGCCTCAGCCAACAAATTCATCAGCTTTATTCAGAATCTTGAGATCGACACAGAATTCAAAACAATTCCACTAGAGAGGACATAATTGATCTTGTGACACCAAATGCTAGTACCTTGGCAGCTCATGCGGTGAGTAGAGGAGCAATTGATAGGAGCTTGGACAATTCAGCTTTAGATATCCATTATGATGAGATCACTACCCCTAGATCGACATTTGGCCCTTCAACAAGTATCATGGTTTCTGAAGGTGACTTGTTGCAGCCAGAAAAGATTGAAAATGGTATTTTGTTTAATGTTGCAAGGAGGGATATTCTGCTCGGGTCTAGTAGTGGAGTTGAGTCTCAAGGATCCCCTCGGGAACCAGATGTTGAAATAGTACAGACAGAGTGCCTTGATAGAGGGTCAGTTTCTGACGGAGACGACAAGGAACTAAGTGTCATTGATGATGGAGCAACCGATCCCATAAGCAGAAATAATCTACAATATCAGGGGTCCTCACTGGAAGAAAATTTATATTGTCCCTTGTCCGTAAATTATGAAAACGAGATAAATACAAACAAACCAGAAGCTGCATCTATTTTTGATATATGTACAGAGATGCATCCAGCATCCATTAACCTACCTGAAGTGTCTTCAGAAAAGACAGAACTGGAAACTGCAAAGATTCCTGATGACAAATCAGCTGTTATGAATGATGAAGTTGCCTTAGGTGCTGGTAACTAAGAGTTGTCCTCCCTCTAGCTTTAAGGTAGCAGATGTGTTTTGTGTTCCAAAAACTTCAAATCTAACCATGATGAATTGGATGGAGAAGCTTTATGTTGTTCAAGTTTTAGAAGTAGGTGGTCCAATGATTTTGGTCCGAGTGAAGAACCAGTAAATACTTTCAAGGATTGAATTGAGATTCTAACGTCTAGCAGAAATGAAACTGTACAACCTGGCATTGAATTTCAACTGAGGGAAGCTAATTCAGACAGCAGCAGTTTGTTATCCTCAATTGGAATTGCAGATGCCTGATGACCAGATGCTACCTCAGAGCCAGTAAACAGTGGATACAAGAGGCACCTGGGTGCCGTTTGGTTCACATATTTGTAACGTAATGGGTAACTGATAACGTTAAATCATGTTTGTTTTAGTCCAACCGTAATCAGATACCATACTAAAATTTGATACCAGCCTATTCAAATTTGTTACCGCCAGTAATCGAGCGTAAACCATTACCATTATCATTTGCGTTACATTTTTTGAACCAAACAGCACCCTGGATCTTCCATTAACATGGATGCTCACACAAAAAGGTTAAGCATCTATCCCATGCCTAGTTGGCAGTTTGCTTTATAAGCAAACTGAAATGTGCAAATAACTGGCCAAAGTTAGTGTTGTCGTAGGTTGGTCAATGTTGGAGACTTGTTCTCAAATGCTATGAATTAAGAACAAGGCAACATACAATGTTAAATATCAAAGCCCTTCGTCCTTCGAAACATTATTTCCCCTTGGATATAATGGATTTCGGACGAAGGTTATGAAGGTCACACCTTCATAATCATAGTAAAAGATAAGAAAAGATTTATGCATAAAATACGGAAAATGATATGATTACTTTAAACATTATTATTAATTTATTTCTATTTATTTTACTTATATAAACGATAACAAATTACAAATGTACCTTCGGCTTAGAGGAAAGTAAGGGTACAAGCGTGATGTAAATGTCGAGTTAGCGTGAACAGTACAGGAGTACTGTTCATTTATTTATAGGCACGGGACGCAGCCCATGTAAAATTACATTAATGCCCTTTGCTTTTATCAATAACTCTATAGTAATTCTTCGAGGTCTAACTTGGCTTTTCATCTTTAAGTCGGTTCCCCTTTTCTGCTGTCATGTCGAAGCCTTTCTACACGTAGCTTCGTGATCGCTTCATCCTTCGTCACGATCGTCTTCCATTTCAGTCAAGCTTCGTCTTGACCATGCTTTTGTATACCCGCAACCTGATTCCGAAGATACCTGCTCGCATACTTGGAAAACATTGTCAAATTATGTTTTTGAGGACCTTCGGAAGCCGAAGGCCCCCAACAGTAGCCCCTCGCAATATTAATTTGCTGTAATGATAAATTCATATTGCGATATGGACGAAGGCCTTAAGCCGAAGGTCCGAAAAAACACCTTCTCTTTGCTAGAATAGCAACAGTCTTTGACAAGCGGGACCCTCCAGTTTTCAATGCTCTGGGTGTATAAATAAGAGCTCATCCCGATTTTATTTGGCACGCTCTCTTGCCAACTGCTTTTACTCACCCAGCTATTAGCCTGCGCGCAGCAATACTTGCTTGGCCTTTTGGATTTTTAAGCTTCGGTTTCGAGAGCACTTTCTTAGCGTTTTCAAGGATGTCTGAGGATAAAAAAGCTGTTAGTGATTCGAAGCTAAGTCTTTCTGAGGAGATGCATCTGGGCTTTCTTCAATCAATGTCGAAGACTAATACAGAGAAGATTACTAAAGAAATTTTGGAGGGTTTGTCTGAAGATACTGGTGACAGTGACAGTTATGATGTAGAAAGTGGGGGCGAAGACTCCGAAGATCGACCATGGCGACCGAGTCACACAGTCTTCGGCAAATCGAGCATTAAGCAGAGTCATCTTGATACCATGAAAGGAAGGTATTTTCGTGACATGTCTATTGTGAGGGCGGATATTGGGGAGAAAACTGTGCCTACTCCCGAAGAAAATGAAGTCGTGGTATTCCGAAGCTTCTTGAAAGCTGGACTACGATTTCCCTTAAGCAGTTTTGTTGTGGAAGTGCTGAAGGTATTTGAGGTCTACCTTCACCAACTCACTCCTGAATCAATCATAAGGATGGGCATCTTCGTCTGGGCCGTGAAGAGCCAAGGTTTGGAACCAAATGCTAAAAGTTTTTGCAACATACATGAGTTGTTGTACGAGACGAAACCTTAGGGCAAAGAGCAGTATCACAACAATTTTGGCTGTTACAGCTTCGGCGCCCGATCTGGGTCAAGTTGCCCCGTGCCAACATTTCGGAAAAGATGGCCCGGCAACTGGATGACAGAATGGTTTTATGTGAAGAATGATTTAAAAATCCGGGAAGATATTAAAGATATCATTATGCGCCCTGTTTGGCAACGCTTCGGCCTTCGGAGGCCGAAGGTGGTGATGGATGAAACAGCCGAAGAATGCCAACGAGCCTTCGGCGCAGTGTGCTCTTTTATTGGGACAAGAGATTTGATGCAGGAACATATTGCCTTCAAAGTATGGTCACTTGCAGATAAATGGGAAATGCCGAAGGAAACCATTAAAGAACCTGACGAAGGTGGTCTAGTCAGGCTAAAATACACATTCAAGTACGGAGACAAATTCGTTGAGCCAGATGATGACTGGCTAAAAAGCATTGAGACTGTAAGTGATGAACTGCTTGGGGTATACTCAAAGGCCGAAGATACTGCATTATCAGCGGCCTTCGGAGGCCGAAAGAAAAAGAGGCTTAACCGAGTATTTGACGCAATTGAGTTTGTCTACCCCGACTACCATTATCCAGTGCGGGGTCAAAAAAGAAAGAATACTTCCTCTGCGAAGGAAACTACTTCAGCTGCTCCTAGTGAGTCGACGCCGAAGAGGAAAAGGGTAAAGGTTCTCACACACCGGCCACGTTATATTGAACTGGCCACAGTGCCTGAGTTCGCCGGTGAGACCTCTTCGGCCACCGAAGCTAAAGAATCAACTCTGCTGCCAGAAATCGAAGAGTTGGCCGAAGTGCCAGCAACAGAAAAGATGGAAGAACCAAGGACTGAAGAAGCAAAAACATCAGAAGTTTTAAGTCCTTCAGCAAAGATTGAGACAGGAAAAAGCCAGAAGGGTCCAACAGTGACCCCGAAAAGAAAAAGGATGGTTAATGTGTTAGATGTTTTGGAGACAATTAAATCTTCAAGCATAACTCCAAAGAAAACTGTTGAAACTTCTGAAGTGTCTACTGAAGCCTTTGTTGCTGAAGCTTCGAAGCAACAATTTGAAACTGAAGTTGGGCCTTCAGAGCCCACCAAGGTAAAACCTTTGGAAGCCGAAGAAACAAAAATTGCAAAGGCAGCCGAAAAAATAAAAATGACAGAGCCAATTTTGGTAGAAGAAATTGACACTGCTGCCCCCGAAGCACCTTCCAAAATATACGATTATATTGTGCGACATGCTTCAGGGAAGAAATTATCCGAAGAAGAGATTTTTGAAGCTAATCACTATGCCAGAGAATTGAAATATCCTAAGGGGGCACTAATGTTCAATGGGACAGACGAAGATGACTTCCTATACTGCCTCCCAGACAACAAAGAATTATCTGTCTGCCGGGAGATGGCTAGAAGAATGGGGTTTCCGAAGCTTGAAGCTGGACTCTGCGCTATGACGAAGGACGATCTTGCGGATAGCCTTGCATATAATAGTCTGAAGGTGTATATTTGGAAATTTACAATTTTTGAATCATTCTTTTATTCTTATAGTAATTCTTTTTTCATATAGGGTTTAATACTGAGCAACGCTTTGAGAGCGCAAAAGAATGCTGAAGACGAGAGCTATAATATTGCTTTCAACAACCTACGAGCAGAGGTTATCAAGCTGAGGAACGAAGCTTTGGAAAAAGATAAAATTCTGCTTACACTAGTGGATAAAATAAAGGAAGACGAAGCTACCTCTAAGGCTCAAGCTGAAGCCCAAAAACGCGAAATTCAGGATCTTCAGAAACAACTGGCCAGAGCTAAAGAAGAACGCATACTAGAAGAAACAAAACGAGAACTTAGTGATCAATGGGCAAATCATTTGGAAATAAATGTTGAAGAGCTTCATGCTTCCAAGAAAAGGTACTATGATAAATCCATAGAGTGTGTTAAGAAGATAAAATCCAGCTTCGCCAGCGTTGGCGCATTCTCTAGCGAAGAGAATTTCACAAGGGGGAATCCAGAAGGCCCGATTGAATGGATCAATCACGAAGCTGAGGCCTTCGAAGAAATTTTGAATAGCCGCGGAGACATATGTGCTTTTTCAGGCGCCAGGGGGATTGCTACTGTTTTGGAAAGAAAAGGCTGTAATCATGTGAAATCTTTAGCACAAACCGAAACCGCCTTGTCTTCCGAAGACATAAAGGACCCCTCGGCCGAATCAAGCCTGGTTGGTGGAAAAATTTTCACCGACATTTGGGACAATGGCGGCCGAGAAATGGCTCAAGAAATCATTCAAAGAAGCGAAAAAGGCATCCATGATGCTAGGAAGATAGCAGAGGCTGCTGAGAAAGGCGCAGAGCCCGAAGGGCAAATAGGTATTAACTAGTGGTTTTTATTCTGTTGTAATTTTTGATTCCAGACTTTGTTCGCGGTTTGTAATAATAATATAGCCATATCTTCTCCTCCCTCAGAACCTGCTGAGGCATCTCCGAGCCCCCACCCGAAGGGAGACGATGAAATTAGAAAAATGGCCGAAGCCATCATGGACAAGGTTGTCGATCAGCTACTGAACGAAGCTGCAGAAATAGTTCTTAGGGAAGATTAGATGCTATTGTAAAAATATTTGGAACGTAACATGTGTAATACATTGTAACTTTGAATGTAATATATAATCTATTTATAGTTCAATTCTTTACGATGCATGAAATTTTGCATACATACCGTTTTTTGAGCCTTCGGCGAAAAAACACCTTCCCTTCTTTTCATGCTTCGTGAAGAGAATCTTTTATATATCACAAGAATTTTCATACTTCTCTGATGAGGAATATCCAAGCTTCGTGAAATATTCTCCGAAGCTATAAAAAAGTTTTATGTTGCCTCTCTAATGAAGCTACACTTCTTCTCAATTTATCTTGTGCCTTAGCACGATTTTCTCTTTTTCAAAACATTCTCCGAAGATCAATATTGTATCCCCTTCTTGTTCCACATGTAATATGTTGTATGATGCTTATGTTATGCAAAATGATGTGATGATGTTATGTTATGCAAAATGATATTTGTGCCGAAAATACACACATCCCTGCAATAAAGCACACAATCTTTTTATATCAGTGCTGACTTTTCGCTGTAAGCCTCCCTTAGGAGCTTCTTCGCCTTTTACTTTCAACGGAATCAGCGTTTATTTTTCGCTGTAAGCCTCCCTTAGGAGCTTCTTCGCCTTTTACTTTCAGTGGAATCAGCGTTTATTTTTCGCTGTAATCCTCCCTTAGGAGCTTCTTAGCCTTTTACTTTCGGCGGAATCAGCGCTGACTTTTCGCTGTAGGCTCAGAAAACTTACACTGTGCTCCCTTAGGAACGACTTTTTACTGTTTCGAATAAATTGCACTATGTCCCTTAGAAAATTTTTTTGATAATACAAAGGTCCTTCATGCCACCATAAATTCGTATGCTTCGGCAACTCAAGCCTATGGAGAAGATATATTTTCATTATGGCAAAAGGCGAAACTGTTACAAGAAGTTGAATAACGATAAAAGACACTTAGACTTCCCATAATTGTTCCTTATTAACAAAAAAGTAATACTGAATGTAAAAATGCGAAAAAACTGCTGTCGAGGTAGGATATTTGTCAGTAAATGTGCTTTGACTCTAACACAGTGCTATTGACTGTGCGAGCTTCGGACTCCTCTCTGAAGTCCCTCTGAAGGTGAGTGTGCTGACTCCCTTCTGGTTGTTGTCCTCGCTGCGTTGGTGGTGGCAGTGGAGGCTGTTGCCAAGATGCTTGGGGTTGACTTGCCGAAGCAACAGAAGCTGCAGAGTGATTGCCTACATATTCTTGGATGTAAGGCGAATGGTACGAAGCAGTGTGCATGACCTGCTTCGGCTGACTCTGTTGTGCTGCAGCTTCTGCTATCTTCTTTTGCTTCTGGATGGTGATGTGGCACATCCTAGTGGTATGGCCCTTGTCTTCACCACAGAATAGACAGTAAATTCTTCTTGGCTGATCCCCAAATCTTCCCTCGAAGCCCCTGGCGCCTCTGCCCCTTGGCGCTGGCGGCCGAACAGAGCTTTGCTGTTGTCCCGAAGCTTGCGAAGAGTATTGTGGCCTTTGCTGTTGGCTCCCTCTATCATCACTTTGAGTGGAGTTATGAATTGACCTGACGTGCCTGTTGGAACATGCTCTCTGTTGCAAGGGGATCCAACGGGAGGTGTAGTGACGTAAACAGGGTTCTCGCGCAAGATGGCAATAGCTCTGTTAATCTAGCCTCTCACGGGCACTATGCGGGGGTATTTATAGGTATCTGAGTGCCCAGCGTCCTGTGTTAAGGACGCATGTGCCCTCAGACACCTAGGTTATCCCCAGAATATTCCCATAAAGCAGGGTTACAGACTGTAATTACAGGGATGCCTTTACAAATTAGGCCCGTAACACGCAGCGGCCACGCAGGGCCCGTTGCAATGGGCCGGATCACACGTGGGCCTCCGTGCTGGACGAGGCCGCACGGTGGGATGACCTCGTCGCAGGTCTTTGTCTGATGTCGTATGGGGCGAAGGGTGTCCCTGCCTGTTGTCTTGTCTCTGTTGGACCAACGACTGCAGCGAAGGCCTCGAGAGAAGGGTGGCGTCTTTGCCTTCGCCCCAGCATTTGCCCTCCGAGGGACCAGTTCGACTAAGTCATCTGGTGTCGAAGATGTCGCTAGATAGAGAAGACGCTGCCCTCGCTCGAAGTGGTTCCGCGAGGGGTTTTGACATGACCGTTGATTGACACCGTACTGTTGGACTGCGGGTTTCCCGAAGCGCCGCGCCCTGTGTATAAAAGGGGGCGGGGGGCGGCGCGTTTTGAACTTCACTTTCCGCGCTCCGTGAAAACCCTAGCCGCCTTTTCCACCGTCTGGCTGCTCGTCTGCCCTCCTTGCTCTTGTTCGCCGGAGATCTGGCTCGAGTGAAGCAGACCGCCAGCCGCCGCCGACGGTACGTAGCGATGCCGACCTCTTCTTCTTCCGCTGCCGCTACGCCGTCGGCCGACGCGTCGTCTGAGGAAACACTGAGTACTTTGGCGGCGGAGGAGTTGCGCGCCGGCGACACGGTGGATTTTGGTGTGTCGCGGATGTCGTCGGTCCGCGTGCAAGATATGCAGCGGCTGGGTTACTTTGGCGGCGAAGTCACTCGTGTCCCGGAGACGGAGGAAGTCCCCGAGCCGGAAGGCGAGTTGGTTGTGTTCGAGGCATTCTTCGCCGCCGGTCTCCGCCTGCCTGCGCACCGATTTGTTGGAGAAGTCCTGCGCAGATTTAACGTTCAGATCCATCAGTTGACTCCGAATGCCGTGGTGGCTCTGTCGAAGTATGTCTGGGCGACGACTTCGTACGGTGGACAGCCATCAGTCGAAGTCTTCGCGAAGTACTATTGCCTGCACTGGCAGAAGAGGATGATTGGAGATGAAGTTGCCCAGTTTGGGTCCTGTACATTTACGCCGAAGACCGGCAAGACCACGATGGAGGTAGTTGAGTTGGTTCCTTGCGCCCGCAACAAGTGGGGCAATTGGCATGAGTTTTGGTTCTACGTCGCGGAGGGTACCGTCGAAGACCATCCGGGGCTCCCCGTGTCCGAGATGTGCTCGCATTTTTACTCAGCATACCCGCCTTTTGAAGTGGCGGAGGAGGATGCGGACGAAGGGGCCCTTCGGTGCGCCGCCGGCCTGAGCAGTGGGCGCGATTTGGTTGAGGAATTTGTGGCGTACGGGGTATGGCCTTTGGCGCATGGCTGGGCGTTGGGCGAAGTGTGCCCTCGCCAGATGCCTTCCCATGGTGGGAAGCTGGTGCGAAGTCCTGTCTTCGCGCTGGATCTACAAAGCCGCGGTCCGGCCGCCTTTGTGCGTGAGGCGGAGGATGGAGCGGTGCGGATCGTTGGTCGGTACGTGCCGAGGACAGAGGGCCAGCGTAGCTAGGATATCCGCGGGTCGAATGACCGTTTGAACAGGGTTTTTGAATTGAATGGACTGCCGTATGGCGGTTATCCCGGCCAAGACGATGTGGATCGTCGCGGGAAGAAACCCGCGCCGGCGGCCGCCTCGTCCTCTAAGAAGAGGAAACTAGGTACTGCTATGGGAGGACTTGGGGTTTCCGATGGTTTTGCTAGAGAATTGATGAGGATATGCGCGGCCCCGGAGGGAAGGATGTCTTCGCCAGAGCTCCGGGAGACTTCGGCGCGGATGCTGAGGGTTACCGGGGGTTGGTGGCCTAGGAACGTTCCTATCCCCCGCGCGACCGGCGAAGACTTTTTTACATCTCGCATGGTTCGTGAATGGAAAGTGTTTCCTTACGGGCGGAATATTGCTGCTGTTGTGTCGGCAGTGATGGACAAGGATCGACAAGGAGCTGCACAGAAGCGCCAGGCGGTCGTCAGGCTTCATGAAGCCAGGCCGAAGAGGCAGCGGGGGGCTGCGAAGGCTGCTGCCCCCGGCGGAGGCCAGCCGCCGCTGGCGGCGAAGTCGGCCGTCCCTGCATCCAGCAGGGCGCCGGAGGCTGCGGCTGCCGCCGGTGGTTCCAAGTCTGGGAAGGCTGCACCGGCGTCCAGCAGGGTGTCGGAGGCCGCGAAGGCGGTCCGAGGTTTGCCGCCGCCAGGCAAGCGCGTCACCGACTTCGCCACCGACATTAGTGTGGATGACTATCTTGTTGGTAAGCCGTTGGCTCGATTTTATTTTTTTTTGTAATTTGTTGATACGTCGCAGGGTCGGAGGAAGGCCAACTTGTTGTTGTTCCGCCTGCCGCGGCGACCACGGCGGCTGCCGTAGTGCCAAAGGCGAAGGGCGGTGCCCTTAGTGCTGGCGGCGAGATGCCGGCACTCACTGCTGTGAGGGACGAGGCGGGTGCTGTGTCCCACCGGCTGAAGGAGATGAAGGAGGCGCTAAGTCAGGTACTTTGAGCTAGACTTCGGTTTTTTTTAACCGGCTGCGCCGGGGCTGTGGTCTTATGTGTGTCTTGTAGGCGGCTGACTTCGCAGACCGCGCGGCGTCGGGGGCCCTGACGGCAGTTGTGTCTGCCGAAGTCGAGAGACTTCGCACGCAACATGCTGACACCGTCCGGGAGAAGTCGGCCGCCGACAGTAAGTGCCGCAAGCTGGCGGACAAGGTGGCCGCGCTGGAGGGGGAGAAGACTGACCTCCGGCGCCAACAGGCGGAGGAGAGGAAGGAGGCCAATGAGGCCCTCGCCAAGGCGCAGGCTACGCAGGCGGAGGCCAATTTGGCGCGGGTGGAGGGCGGTCTTGCCAGGGAGCGTGCCGAGTAGTTGGAGGAGCGGCTCCGCGCTCTGCAGAGCCGTGTGGAGAGGGCCGAGGCCACGACACGCACGGAGGCTGAGCGGACTCGCAAACAGCT
This sequence comes from Zea mays, assembly GCF_902167145.1. Taxonomy (NCBI): domain Eukaryota; kingdom Viridiplantae; phylum Streptophyta; class Magnoliopsida; order Poales; family Poaceae; genus Zea; species Zea mays. The sequence goes on from NC_050098.1 coordinate 200,103,415, forward strand.
TATGGATTCATACCATGAGCTGGGAGCGCGGACCGCTGACTTCGAAGTGCCGGACCGAGAGCCCGGACTTCGCTGCCTGGAGTGGGTCCAGGAGGAGTTGCAGGCGCTCCCCACTATCGTGGAGGGGTTTATGTCTTATGCTTCCCTGGTCACCTGCGAGGGGGCGATGAACGTGCTCTCTCGCGAAGGGTGCTGGCACTATGAAGTCTTCGACCAAGCTGATGAGGATTTCGAGCGTGATATCTACAAGGTTGATGACCCTATAGTGAAGGAATCCGCCGGAGCCCTCTATGACCGGATGTGGGGCCCCCACGGTCGAGAGGTGGTCAGGGAACGGGCCGAGACGGCGAGGGGTCAGGTAATGTTTGGCTTTTGTTTGGTGTTTGTTGGATGTGGGCTATGTATGGGTTTGCTGAATTTGTGTGATGTGTCTCAGGCGGCGCGTGGCGAGAGGGTGGATGACTTTGGGGCTTTGAACAGCGCGCTGCCTGACCCGGAGTCGAACCCGGCGGAGGCCGCCCTGGAGCCGCCCCCGGAGACCGCCGGAGGCGCCCCTGATGCCCCCGCAGCCGCTGCGGCCGGCGGAGGCCCGCCCCCAGAGACCGCCGAAGGCGTTCCTGATGCCCCCGCAGCCGCTGCGGCCGGCGAAGGCCCGCCGCCAACTGCTGCGCCGAGGGCTGAGGATACTGTGACGGTGGCGGCGGAGGCGACAGCGGAGGCTCCCGCGACGGCTGGGTCTTCGCAGGTGGCGTAGTGGGTGTGGGTAGTTAGGGAATTTTGGATATGTTGCTGAATCTTGGTTGCTGCGCAGGTTCAAGATTTTGGGCCTGCGCACGCAACCGCCACTACTAATTTTTTGGCGGCTTCGACCGTGGATGATGGTAATAAATCGGATGGGTCTGCATCTAAGTTTTCTGATTTTGGTGACTCTGGGAGCTCGGTTGAGTGGACTGAGGAGTAGTCGGATGAGGACTTGGACTACTTTGCGGCCTTGGATGTGGCAGCAGCGGAGGCTTCATCGCACGCTGCGGATGCAGAAGATGTGCCTGGTCCGAGTACTGGGCGTAGGCGGCGAAGGGCGGTTGCGAAGCGTAGAGTGAGTGGGGCGGACGGCGGTCGGCTTCGTGTGAGTAGGGCTGGCCGGCAGGAACTGTTGTCCTTGCCGGCCGCCGTGAGTACAGGTGAGGGGGAATTGCGAAGTCTTTTTGCGGGTGAGGAGCTTAGGATAATGTTATTTAACTATAGGGAGATGGGAATTATTCCTAAGGTTGAGCCGATGTAGAGTGTGATACCCTCGCTTGTACATGTGTAATGGCTTGTATGATGAAGTTGTGTGCCCTCGCACATTCGGCTATGCTCGCGAAGGCGTTACATACTTGGTCAGGTGTAATTGTTATGCTGGACTGGTGCGCGTGTAGTCGGTCTTTGCGCGCACTGTTGCGCGGATAGTCGATTCTTCGCACTTATTGCGCTAGCCCGGCTGCACCCGTAGGCGACTTCTGCACGGATAGTCTCCGCGGTAGACTTCGGTTTTTCGCACTTGTTGTGCTAGTCCGGCTGCGCCCTTAGGTGACTTCTTCACGGATAGTCTTCGCGGTAGACTTTGATTTTTCACACTTGTTGTGCTAGGCCGGCTGCACCCTTAGGCGACTTCTGCACGGTAAGTCTTCGCGGTAGACTTCGATTTTCCGCACTTATTGTGCTAGTCCGGCTGCACCCTTAGGCGACTTCTGCACGGATAGTATTCGCGGTAGACTTTGATTTTCCGTACTTATTGTGCTAGTCCGGCTGCACCCTTAGGCGACTTCTGCACAAATAGTCTTCACGGTAGACTTTGATTTTCCGCACTTATTGTGCTAGTCCGGCTGCACCCTTAGGCGACTTCTGCACGGATAGTCTTCGTGGTAGACTTCGGTTTTTCGCACTTATTGTGCTAGTCCGGCTGCACCCTTAGGCGACTTCTGCACGGAGTTGTCGCACGCGAGGGTGGCCAACGCTGAGCCTCGCGGTGACTTTGTATTGGTCGAATGTCGAAGACCGTCGTTGCGGTCTTTTTTCGACGCATGCTTTTGCGGGGGATTTTTCACTTGTATATTACATGGCTCCGCCTCGTTAAAAACCTCACCCCCCGGGAGGAAAAGAGTGCGGGCCAGAATAAAATTGTTTTTGCGAATTACAAGGGCGAACCGGCCCTGATGAGTCAAACAAAAAAATTGCGGAGATTGTCGATGTTCCAGGAGTGCTCCAGGTCTTCGCCGTTTGGCGTTGTGAGCCTGTAAGCACTGGGGGAAGCCTTCGTCTTGACAATGAAAGGGCCCTCCCACTTGGGCTCCAGCTTGCCCCTGGACTCTGTCCGAGCTGTTCGGACGAGTACGAGGTCCCCTTCGCTGAATTCTCTCGGGATGACTGCGTGGTCGCGCCATGCTTTTGTCTGGGCTTGGTATTTGTTCAGGGCCTGTAGAGCGAAGACTCGGTCTCCATCGATGAGATCCTTCGAAGTGGCCTCGTCCACGTCGGGGACGGCTGACGGAACTGTTCGCGGGGAGCCATGTTTTATTTCTTGTGGGGTCATGGCCTCCGATCCATATAGAAGGCGGAAAGGGGTGAACCCGGTCGCCCTGCACTCAGTCGTGTTTAGCGCCCAGACCGCCTCAGGTAGCAAATCGGCCCACTTGCCCTTTTTTCGTCGAGGAGCATCTTTTTGACAGCTGTGAAAATTTTTCCATTGGCTCGTTCCACAACTCCGTTGAACCGCGGGTGATATACTGAGGCGAAGGCAAGCTTGGTGCCAATGGAGAAGCAGAAGTCCTTGAAGTCTTGGCTGTCAAACTGCTTGCCGTTGTCGACTGTTAATTCGGACGGTACTCCGAAGCGGCAAACAATGCTTTGCCAAAAGAATTTTTGTGCAGTCTTTGATGTTATTGTGGAAACGGCCCTCGCTTCGATCCATTTGGTAAAGTATTCGACAGCGACGAAGGCGAACTTAAGGTTCCCCTGAGCCGTGGGCAAGGGCCCGACGATGTCCAGGTCCCAGCGCTGGAGAGGCCATGTGTGGGCGATCAGTTTTGTGAATTGTGAGGGGCTGCCTGATCGAGGAGAAAATTTCTGGCAGGCTTCGCAGGACCTTGCAACCCGATTTGCAGCGCAGATCATTGCGGGCCAATAGAAGCCTTGGCGGATCACTTTTGCGGCTAGGGCCCTTGGCCCTACGTGAGAGCCGCAAGTACCACTGTGGACCTCGCGCATGATTTGGACGCCTTCGGTCTCGGTGACACATTTAAGCATTGGCTGACTGACCCCTTTCTTGTAGAGTTGGCCCTCAATCAGCGCGAAGTCCCGGCTTCGATGTTTGAGGCGCTTGGCCTCGCTGATGTCGGTTGGTTGATAGTACCCCTGTAGGAACAGGGTTATTGGTGCCCGCCAGTCTTCGGTCATGATAAGGTTGACTATGCGGTGGCCCTCGCTGTCATTGGTTATTTGGAGCCCTTCGGGGCTCTGGACGGCTGACGTGCCGATGACATGGAAGAACACGTCGGAGGGCAGGGACTCGCCTCTGGCGGCAGCCTTGGCCAATGCGTCGGCCTCTTCATTCTTGGCCCGGTCCACATGCTGCAAGGTGAACCCCTTGAATTGTCTCTCGAGACTTCGGATGGCCGTGAGGTATTGCATAAGTGCGGGGTCCTTTGCTGCATAGTCTTTCTCGACTTGGCCGGCAACTACCTTGGAGTCTGTTTTGATGATGCAGGTGGTGACCCCAAGGGCCCTCAGCTTGCGGAGGCCGAGGATGACTGCTTCGTATTCTGCTATGTTATTTGTGCATCTGTCAGATTCCAGAGCGAAGCTGAGGCGTGCTGCATATCTGTGCTTGACTCCGGTTGGTGAGGTGATGACTGCAGCGGCGCCTGCCCCCGCATGGCACCATGCGCCGTCGCAGTGGATCGTCCAAACCTTCTCTGCGGACGGGTCCGGCTGTGTTATTGGCCCAGTCCAGTCGACAACGAAGTCTGCCAGGACTTGTGACTTGATGGCTGTCCTAGGCTCGAAATTGATGTGGTAGCCGGAGAGTTCGGCCGCCCACTTGGCAATCCTCACCGATGCTTCCGGGTTTCTGAACAATTCGCCGAGTCCCCTGTCTGAGGTGACCCGGACCTTGAATGCTTCAAAATAATGGCGCAATTTGCGCGAAGACATAACGACTGCGTAGGCAATCTTCTCCAGTTCTGTCATGTTACATTTGGACGGTGTCAGCACTTCGGAGACGTAATAAATTGGGTACTGCCTGATCACGCCCTCAACTGTCTACTCCTGCACCAGTGCCGCGCTGACCGCATGCGGCGAAGCCGCAACATAGAGCAACAGAGGTAGCGAAGAGTCGGGGCTTGTGAGGACTGCCAACTCCGACAGGTACTGTTTTAATGAGGCGAAGGCCGCTGCCTGCTCTGGTCCCCAAGCGAAGTCTTTTGCGCCACGGAGAGTTTTGAGGAAAGGGAGACTTCGCTCAGCGGATCTGGAGATGAATCTGTTGAGGGCGGCCAATCTGCCCGTCAAGCGCTGGACGTCTCTGGCGGACTGCGAAGGCGTCATGTTTATGATGGCCTAAATTTTGGTTGGGTTGGCCTCGATGCCGCGGTGTGATACCAGGTAGCCCAATATTTTGCCTTAGCGAACGCCGAAGACGCACTTTTCCGAGTTTAGGCAGAGTCGTGCGTCTCGCATGTTCGCAAATGTCTCGACGAGGTCAGCGAGATGGTCCTCCTTGTTCTTACTGGCGACGACGATGTCGTCCACATATGTGAATATATTTCTGCCAACTTGCCCTTCAAGCACTGTTTTGGTGAGCCTGGAGAAGGTGGACCCGGCGTTCTTGAGTCCCTCTGGCATTCTGATGAAGCAATATGTGCCGAAGGGTGTTATAAAGCTGGTGCTAGCCTTGTCTTCCTCCTTCATGTATATCTGGTGGTAACCGGAGAAGCAGTCGAGGAGTGACATGACTTCGCATCCGGCCGCGCTATCGACTATTTTGTCGATCCGCGGCAACGGGAAGTTGTCCTTTGGGCAGGCCTTATTGAGACTGGTGAAGTCGATGCACATTCGCCACTTCCCGCTCTTTTTCTGCACCATCACGACGTTGGAGAGCCACGTGGGGTAAGCCACCGGCTCGATGAATTTGGCTTCCAGGAGGCGGTGCACCTCTGCCTTGGCGGCCTCTGTCGTCTCGTCGGACATTTTGCGAAGCCGCTGTTTTTTCGGTCTCACCGAAGGGTCGATTCCCAAGCTGTGCTCAATTATGGATCGGCTGACCCCGACCAGGTCGAGGGCTGACCAGGCGAAGACATCTTTGTTCTTGGACAGGCAGCAGAGGAGCTTCTCCTCTTCATGCGAAGTGAGGTCTTCGCTGATAGTGACTGTCTGCTTGGGCGTGGCCTGGTCGAGGGGGACAGTCTTGGTCCCGTCGTTGCTCTGCAGCTGTGCCTTGTCGTGCTCTTTGTCGGTTGGGCTGGCGGGCGCGGGGACCTCGCACTGGGCCGTGAGGCAGTGCACGTTTCTTTGTCCGGGGACGAAGTCCCGCTCTATGTTGCGCGCAGTCTGTTGATTGCCGTAGACCGTAATAATGCCTAACGGACCTGGTATCTTCATGCATAGGTACAGTCCGTGAATGGCTGCTTCAAACTTATTGATGGAGCCCCGACCCATGATGGCGTTGTACGGATATACCATATCCACAATATCGAAGGTCACTTGCTCACTTCGGGCATTGGGTGCTACACCGAAGGAGAGAGGCAGCTCTATTTTGCCGACGGGAAAGGTGCCCTTGCCGCCGAAGCCATACAACGGGTTGTCCGAAGGCTTGAGCAGGCTGTGGCTTATGCACATGCAGTCGAAGGCGTGGAGGAAGATGATGTCCGCCTGACTGCCATTGTCGACTAGGACTTTGTGCAGGTCCCAGCCTACCACGCTGCAATTGATAACGATGGCGTCGTTGTGGGGGGCGCTGAGCAGGTCGACGTCTCGTGCGTCGAAGGTTAGCGGTATGTGGGACCACTTTGTCTGCACGACTGGGCCAGTGATGGCGACGTGGTTGATGCTGCGGTAGTGGTCCCGCTTCTGCCGCTTTGTGTCGAAGTCGGTGCTGGACCCCCAGTGATCATGTGAATGACTCCGCGATACGGCTGATCGACGGAGTCTTCCTGCTTTGGGGCGTGGGGGATGTTTTGATGTTGCTGGTGTGGTGGTGGGGGTGGGGGAGGTACGATTTGTACTTCCTGATGGTGTTGGTAAGCGTGGTGCGGTGGATGCGGGGCGGGGGCGTGGATATATGGTGGAGGGGGTTGCTGGTAAGTGTGCGCGACAACTCTGGGGTTGTCAGCTGGCTGCGCCCATGCCATCCTGTCTTTGGTGGCCTTCGTTTCTAGGCAGTCTTTGGTTTGGTGGGCGCAGTCTTCGCCATGGAAGAGGCAGTAGAATCGGCGCGGCGGCTGCGCACGCCCCCGACCCCTACCGCGAGTTCCATTTCCGCGGCCCTGGGGGGGATATTCCTGGCGACGAGGGGCGTCAGCAGCGGGGTGCTGGTTGGCGATGTTGTGCACTTGCTGTTGATTGCGGCCGTCTCGACCGGAGTCTTGCTGCGGAGTCCTCGTCCACGTGCGGCTGGACTGTGGAGCATCTTTGGGCTTCCTTTGAGACTCGACCTTGCGCTGGTGGAGCTCTTCAGATTTGGCGTATTTTTCAAACAGCTGATATAATTCCTGGAGGTTCTTGGGCGGATCTCTGATGCAGTGGCTGTACAGGACGCCGGCGCGAAGGCCACTGATGGCGTAGTGGATGGCGATCTGGTCATCGACTGAGGGCAGCTGTGACTTGAGTGTTAGAAATTTGCGGTAATACTCCCGCAGAGTCTCCTTTTCCAGCTGCTTGCAGAGCGAGAGTTCGGCCAAGGCGTCGGTGTCTGGACGGTACCCTTGGAAGTTGAGCAGGAACTTGTCCCGGAGGCTTCTCCAGGAATCAATGGACAGCGGAGGCAACCTGGTGAACCAGGTGAGAGCTGGGCCTTCGAGGGCAATGATGAAAGACTTGGCCATTGTGGCATCGTCCCCTCCAGAAGATGCAACGGCGACCTGATAACTCATTATGTATTGTGTCGGGTCAGTGCTGCTGTTGTACTTGGGATAGGTCCCTGCCAGGAAGTTGGCAGGCCAAGGCATCACTTGCAGATGTGGCGCCAGGGGACTTCGCTCGTCGAGGTAGTTGACCCCTTGGAATGGCGCGGCGTGCGGGAAAGTGTGGTCACGCTGGGGGAAATGCGGGTCTTCTGGTTGTGCGCGCTGTTGCAGGGGTGGCCCGTGCTGCAGGCCGAGGTGGCCTTCGCGCTGCATCAGCGCGATCTCCCGCTCGAGGTCCTGGGCCTTCTGCTCTTCGCTGCGTATCATTTGCCGCACCTTGGCTAGTGCGGACACGCGCTGGCGCTTGGCCTCCAGTATCTCTTTCTACCTCTGGAGATTGCGGTTCTTGAGGCGTAGGGCGCGCAGCTGTAGCTGTTCTTCCGCCAAGACGCCGAGGACCTCGCCGTCCTCGGTGAGGTCCGCGCCCTCCGGTGGGGCGAAGCCTTGGGGGGGTTGCGATTGTCCTTCAGGGCCGCAGGTGCGGAGAGCATCGTCTTCGCAGGTGCGGAGAACGTCGTCTTCAGTAGCTTCGTGGTGAGTGGAGTGGGTGAGGGCGAGGGCCTTGCCTTTTTTTTGCGGCCAGCAGTGCTGCCTTCGCAGCCTCGTCAGCCTTCGAGTTAACTTTCTTGGGTGCCATCGCGGGTGGTTTTTTCGTCGCACGAACGGTGGGCACCAAATGTTGGAACTTGCTCTCTGTTGCAAGGGGATCCAACAGGAGGTGTAGTGACGTAAACAGGGTTCTCGCGCAAGATGGCAATAGCTCTGTTAATCTAGCCTCTCACGGACACTGTGCGGGGGTATTTATAGGTATCTGAGTGCCCAGCGTCCTGTGTTAAGGACGCATGTGCCCTCAGACACCTAGGTTATCCCCAGAATATTCCCATAAAGCAGGGTTACAGACTGTAATTACAGGGATGCCTTTACAAATTAGGCCTGTAACACGCAGCGGTCACGCAGGGCCCGTTGCAATGGGCCGGATCACACGTGGGCCTCCGTGCTGGACGAGGCCGCACGGTGGGATGACCTCGTCGCAGGTCTTCGTCTGATGTTGTATGGGGCGAAGGGTGTCCCTGCCCGTTGTCTTGTCTCTGTTGGACCAACGACTGCAGCGAAGGCCTCGAGCGAAGGGTGGCGTCTTTGCCTTCGCCCCAACAGTGTCTCGTATGAAATCTTCCTCCGAAGCCCCTGGTCATTTCAGAGAACCTGAATGCCTCCTCCCTTCTTTGGCGGAAGTCATTGTCAGCCCGGATGTACTCGTCCATCTTCTGGAGCAGCTTCTCCAAAGTTTGTGGTGGCTTTCTGGCAAAGTATTGCGCTGAAGGTCCCGGCCGAAGTCCCTTAATCATGGCCTCAATAACAATTTCATTGGGCATTGTTGGCGCTTGTGCCCTCAGACGCAGAAACCTTCGGACATACGCCTGGAGGTATTCTTCGTGGTCCTGGGTACACTGGAATAAAGCTTGAGCAGTAACTGGCTTCGTCTGAAACCCTTGGAAGCTGGTTATCAACATATCCTTCAGCTTCTGCCAAGAGGTGATTGTCCCTGGCCGGAGAGAGGAGTACCAGGTTTGAGCGACACTCTTGACGGCCATGACAAAAGACTTTGCCATGACTGCAGTATTGCCACCATACGAAGATATGGTTGCTTCATAGCTCATCAAGAATTGCTTCGGGTCTGTATGACCGTCGTACATGGGAAGCTGGGGTGGCTTGTAAGACTGGGGCCATGGTGTAGCCTGCAATTCTGTTGATAGAGGAGAAGCATCATCGAAAGCAAAATTTCCATGATGAAAATCTTCATACCAGTCGTCCTCATTGTAGAAGCCTTCCTGATGAAGCTCTCTGCGCGGAGGCCTTCGGTTCTGGTCATCTTGAACAAGATGACGAACCTCTTCGGAAGCTTCATCTATCTGTCTCTGAAGGTTAGCTAAACGAGCCATCTTCTCCTTCTTTTGTTGCACCTGTTGCTGAAGGATCTCCAGGTTTTGGATCTCCTGATCCAAGTCGTCTTCCGGAGGCGTTGGACTAGCAGCCTTCCTCTTCTGGCTTCAGGCCTCCCTAAGAGAAAGGATGTCCTGATTGGGGTCCAACGACTGCAGAGTAGCAGCCCCTGTCGTTGAAGCTTTTTTCGGCGGCATGACGAAGGTGATGCTTGCCGAAGGTGTTCAAAGCTCAAGAAATGGAAGTGAGTTCACCGGAGGTGGGCGCCAATGTTGGAGACTTGTTCTCAAATGCTATGAATTAAGAACAAGGCAACATACAATGTTAAATATCAAAGCCCTTCGTCCTTCGAAACATTATTTCCCCTTGGATATAATGGATTTCAGACGAAGGTTATGAAGGTCACACCTTCATAATGATAGTAAAAGATAAGAAAAGATTTATGCATAAAACACGGAAATGATATGATTACTTTAAACATTATTATTAATTTATTTCTATTTATTTTACTTATATAAACGATAACAAATTACAAATGTACCTTCGGCTTGGAGGAAAGTAAGGGTACAAGCGTGATGTAAATGCCGAGTTAGCGTGAACAGTACAGGAGTACTGTTCATTTATTTATAGGCACGGGACGCAGCCCATGTAAAATTACATTAATGCCCTTTGCTTTTATCAATAACTCTATAGTAATTCTTCGAGGTCTAACTTGGCTTTTCATCTTTAAGTTGGTTCCCCTTTTCTGCTGTCATGTCGAAGCCTTTCTGCACGTAGCTTCGTGATCGCTTCATCCTTCGTCACGATCGTCTTCCATTTCAGTCAAGCTTCGTCTTGACCATGCTTTTGTATACCCGCAATCTGATTCCGAAGATACCTGCTCGCATACTTGGAAAACATTGTCAAATTATGTTTTGAGGACCTTCGTAAGCCGAAGGCCCCCAACAGTCAAGTTGGGGGCAAAAGGAACTTGGAATAGCAATTCTCGATGCCGATTGTATGCTCAAAGGAAGAGTTGGCTTATCATCCAAGGTCCATTTTGTAAGGCGTTGAAAACAATGCTAATGGGATCAAGGGTGACTCAAAAAAATTCTCTTGCGTGATGTGTAGATAGGAGAGTATCGGTCCATTTTGTATGGTTTCGTTGATACATTGCCATCTTATGTACGCAATATAAGGCTGATGTTGAATGTGAGTCTATGCAGAGTCTACGACTACGATAGGTTTTATAATATTAGAAGAAAAGGAACTGTCTCTATGCCACTCTGCCTCACAGATTGCCAAAAGTCTTGTGAAGAACACCTCCAACAGCCTGGCGTTCCAGATGATTCAAGATGCTCAGAAGATCACTTGGGGTGTGTTTGGTTGTGGGACAGCTAGGACGGGATCGTCCCCTGACGTCCTCTTTCGTCCCTCCAATTTTGAGGGACAACAGGGGACAACACAGGATAGTACTGTCCCAACCTTTGACCCAGAACCAAACAACCTAATTTGAGGGATCGTCCCATCCCATCCCGTCCTGTCATTGCAACCAGATGGCTACCGCTGACCAGGAGTGGCTTTTGCGACAAAATTGTTCTCTTGGGTACCGTGATGATGCGTTGATATTTTTTTTTGGCTATGCCGTCTGTGTAGAACTGCTGGCTGTTTGGGCAATTAAATAGCTTCTAAATGTTTCGGCAATAGAATAAAGCTATACTAATGCCTAGTTTGGATACTCTAGTAATGAAAGGGATTAAAGTAGATTCAGATGTATTGTGGGAGTTTTTGATCTATTGAGGATTTATACATTCTCCAATCCTTCCAAACCACTTCAATATTAGAGTACCCAAACTAGCTAAACGGGATCAGGACGTATTTATCGTTATTATATTCATGCCAGTCAAACTTTTTAAAATTTAATCAGTTTCATATAAAGTATTAACAATATCTATATCTTTAAATAAGTTTATTATTAAAAATAAATAAAAACTATCTAATGATACTTAGATATTAATATATTTATTGTTTATTTGATTAAAATTAAAATACTGACTTCTCGAAAACGATAATAATGACTATTTTGTTACGTGAAAAACGTCGTGTCGACGAAGGAAGACTATACCTCACGCCTTGGGCCTTTGAGGCAGGAGCGACCTTTTCATATGCTAGGTAGTAGACGTCGTCGGCCAGGCCCAGGCCCAGGCCCACAAAGGCACAAGCTTCATTTGAGCTGAAGACGAACGTTTGCCAGGAAAAGTAGTGCTGGAGACGGACGGGCGGACGGCCAGCCGATCGTCGTACTCGAACGGAACCGGCGCGCAGCAGGACTTGCGTGTGTGCGCGAGCACCGCCCCGCCTCACCGCCGGGAGCGTGCTTGCGTCGTCCGCCGGCACAGACGAATGGCAATAGCGGCGGAACTGATTGATTAGCGGATCGAGGGCGGCCGGGATGCGGCTCGGCTGTGCTGTTTCGTCACGTTGGATTGCCAGCAGCGGCGGGTCCATCGAAGCCGGCCGTTCCGTGCCGAGCTGCCCCGACGGCGACGCGCGCGCTTGGACGGACGCGGCGGCCTTGCTCCGTTCTTCTTTTTTATTTATCACGTTCACGTTTTAGCTAAGCGGGTGACACATATTCGAAAAGGGTGATATGATATTGAGTATGATAGATATCTGGGCCGACGACGCGGTCACCATACGTGACGTGCTTGTGCTCCCCTTCGTCGTTCGGTTCGGGGGCATGTGCATCTGTTGCAACTGCAAACTTTTGTGCTCTGTTCTCGCTCGTCACCGCAACGTTACGTTTCGATACTATATATATACTGACCCTGCATGGCTGCATGCGCGCGCAGCACGGTTCGTATTCGTGTGACGCGTGTATAGGCGCGGCCGGACCCAATCAAACTGTCCAAGTCCGGTGCCCGTTCCACCGAGAGAATCTCTGTTCCGCGCAGAGCTCTGCCTCCCTCTGCATGCGATGCGTACCCCTTCTGTGTCGTCGACTCGTGTGCCCATCGTAAGCCGGCTCCGGCCCGACGAGTTGCCGTGGTTCGGCTGGGGACCAAGCCGTGCTTTCGAGTGTGCGTCCTCGCTTTGGTAGTTGGGGTGGAATCCACCGCGGAGCGCCAAAGCGATCAAAGACTAGACCTAGGCAAAAAGAATCGGAACCGAGGAACCGAACTGAAATAATCGAGAATCGAAACTGAACTAACCGAACCAAAGGAACCGTTATGAAACTCGGTTCTGGTTTTTTGAGAACCGAAATAAATGAGATATTTTCAGTTCTGCACTCCAAAGAACTGAAAAAACCGAAAAAACCAAAAGTATCATATTTAATTTGTTACATGTGTTGTAACTTCGGATGTTGGTTTATCGACTTATGTTGAACCTCTAATCATCCATGTATTATCTATGAAATTCTGGGCATTGTGCACTTGTGGTTGTTTGCGGGGAGATACTGCTGAAATTTCTCACAAAACTTACCGTTAATTATAATTTTAGAGTGGCTGTTACAGTTCGGTTAAAACCGAAGAACCGAGAACTAAGAACCGAACTAGTCGGTTCTGGTTTCTTTATCTTGCAATTTCGGTTTTAGTTTTTGAAGAATCGAATTTCTACAAGAACCAAAGAACCGAACCGAAGAATCGAGCGCCTAGTCCAAAACACGGGAAGCGTTCTGTTCTGTGCCTGTGGGTGCTTCCCGTATATATCTTGATCTTCCCTGTGCAAGTGTACAGCGCCGTCAGTCGTCCAGTGAAAAAGAAGAGTAAATTAAAAAGGGACCGGGTCGTCGGGTGATGCGTCGAATGTTGGAACGGTACGGATACCGTGGATTGTTGTGTATCCGAATCTGGCGTTTCAGGTTTGTGTGGTCGTATCGTGTTGTAAGGGCCTTCCGACCGGTCTTTGCTTTGCGAGACAACCAGGCATACAACGACGAAATATCGAGCGACAATGTAGTGTAAATAGTTGTACGTCCTTGCCTATCCTCTTACTCTTCATGTTTGTTGTTAATCAATACCATAATACTAATAACAATGTTTCTATGGTATCTACAGATATGAATATAAAACAAAGTGACGCACGTGCGGTGAGAGTGCGGTGAGAGAAACGGTGGCAACATCTTGGATGTCGTGACACTAGGGAGACAGACAACAATAACGTCTAAGTTGAGTCTCTCTTTTCTCTAGCACGCCAACTCCTTTGTAGATATAGACCTTATGCTAACGGGCTTTTTCTCTAAATTCCCACTACCACTAGTGTTCTCATATATCATGTTTGCCTCTTGCTTATATATTCAATAATATTTCACTTGCACTACAGCCAATCATCTATGCAACCGTTCCAACATCTTAAATGTGTGATACATCATACATTAGGTTCATGAGTAGATGGCCATGATCAAAAACCTTTTTTGATCCATTACTCAACAGCTATGCCTAGCAACACTTAATGAATCTCATATACACAAAGATCATTTCAGCCGAACCTCGATATACACATATCTTGGTCCTTTTGCCATACAATACCTGTCAAACGAAAGGTGAGATTTGTGTCACCTTATTATAGCTCAAGACTTCACTCGACCTTGTAGTGGATTACAACTTGAAACTAATTTTTTAGTCATATCATGATTAACTGATTAACCATATTGTCATGCCCATGCACTTTCTTAATCTAACCGCATACTACATCGAGTAGCTCATAGATATCTCTCGAGTGATAAATTTCATCTTGGTTCACACATATCCTATCACGTGTTTTATGATACATCCAAAATCTATTTTTTTTATAACTACCTAGTTACAGAGTAGCATTTGATAACCCCGAAATGATCACTACATATAGAGAGAAATAATGACGATCTCATATCTAAGGATCCGATAATTAAGTATACCACTCGAGAATACTTGGTGACACATATTTGACATAACAATCCCAACAACGTCTCGAAGTGTGTCTATCCAACAACATGAACTTTATCATGTAATCATTTATCCACATTATTGATTTAATATATGTATATCAATGATATGTTAAACATGATCATCGATCAATGCATGTGCTAGTCTATAAAAATATTATTGTCCCACATCATGACATAAGGACATGGATATTTTGAATAATATAGTATTTCACAAACAAGTCACGTACTCTCCAATCACCTATCAAAAAAGCATAGAGGTGTCCCCACTAATAGTTTTCAGTATTTGTTCCACACATAATGATACTGCCATATTCAAGTTTTGGCATTGTTTATCTAATCAACAGGAAGCTGAAACAAGAATTGAGGAGTTGATGGTTGACCTCAATAGTGAAGCTACAAAAACTACTTGGTTAGCTTATCAAGGAAATATATGTAGACTATGCTAGCTGCTAGGATTCCCAGTGACTTTTTGTTTGTCTTGTGTTCATCACTAAGATTTTTGCTAGTTGGATTTAACTAGTCATGGAACTATGGTTGTCTATTTAGTCGATTGATATTTGTGTTTATGTAAATATGTAATACTACCTATAATTGAGATTTTTCTTTTTGATGTACAAGTATGATGTACGTAAGACATGGCACTATGATTTCTCTTTTTTTCCAATTCATCATTATAGACGTGTCTATATAAAAACGTGTTTGTGATAAGTAGTCATCACTAATCTACTACACCTTTCAAACCTTTAAAGCGTGAATATCGTCATGTGTCGCCACCGTCTCCCCCGCGCGCCTAAAATCGCTCCTCCCGCGCAGTCCCACTGTCTCCCTCACGCTCTCGAAATCGTGTCTCCCGCATGCATCCAGGCCCATCGAACAACAACGAAATAAAATCCCAAAATCCCGCGCAAAAAATGGAGCACCCTGGAGATTTAAACCATGCTCGTTCATAGAACGATACCAAGCCCTCATCTTCTAACCAGTGCACCTCATGTTCATTTGTGTTGTACAAAAAATTGATATTGTAAATATGTATATACTAACAGTTAATAACAAAACATATAATCATGTCAGACCGAGCCGGCACAGGCACACTTTAAATCGTGTCGGGCTGGGCCAGTACAAACCCACTTTGAATCGTGTCGGGCCGGTCCACGTCACTATTAAATGGGTTGCATCTTGGGCCTACCCATCATGCAAGGACCATTTGACCATCTATAGTCTAGTACCTCCTCCCTTACAGTCCCTCCCTAATCTCGAAAAAACTTCATCTTCTCTGACCTCACATAATATACCTCGACGTCTGTTGTCTTTGCTTCTCTGCCCACCACATTACCATCATGTATCTTTAGGGCAAAATATTGGGTGCACCGTGAGGCGCGGCCGGATCCGGACAATCCGACCCTATGTGCCGCGCTTTCAGATCCGCGTGAGCCGCACCACAAAATAATCTGTCGTGTCGATAGGGATGACACCGTTGCACACCTAGCTCGACATTGGTTTGGCTCGATTTGGAGGTGCGCCAACTGTCGTTGCGTGTGCTGACCCTATTTAGTCCACGATTGTCTCCCTTTTGCACGATCTAGGAATCTATGGGTTTAGATCGTGTTTGAATAATCTTGTTTAAGGTCTGCCTATATAATATATAAAAACCGTAGCAATGTATGGACAACTAACTAGTGTACTTTTATCTATGCGTGTCTATTGTAACCTCTCAACAGAGACTAAGAATAGATAAAACACGTCTATGATGATTTCTTATCAGAGTCATGTTTTATTTGGATGTGTCTATGATGAGTGCTTATTACAAGCGTCAGTAGTTTATGGTCAGCATAGACCACTCATGAGATGCGTGAAACTCAAGTCTGTGATGTGGTTGTTTACATAATTGTCGGCGTTTCGAGACCGGGGGGTCCCTGAGCCGACGAGTGAGTGTGTCGCGTGCCCCAGCCCAGATGGGTCGAGCGCGTGGGCGAGCGCGAAGGGGGGAAGCGAGGCGGCCGGAGACGGGCGTGAGAGAGGTGGAAATCCCGCGGCCTTCGTGTTCGTCCCGCGCCCAGGTCGGGTGCGCTTGCAGTAGGGGGTTACAAGCGTCCACGCGGGTGAGGGAAGCGAGCGGCCCCAAGAGAGCGCCTGCCCCGTCCTCGTCCCCGCGCGGCCAACCTTCTTTAAGAAGGCCCTGGTCCTTCCTTTTATAGGCGTAAGGAGAGGATCCAGGTGTACAATGGGGGTGTAGCGGAGTGCTACGTGTCTAGCGGAGGGAGAGCTAGCGCCCTAAGTACATGCCAATGTGGCAGCCGGAGAGATCTTGGCACCCAGCTGGAGTGACGTCGTGGCTGTCGGAGGAGCAACGGAGCCTGGTGGAGGGACAGCTGTCGGAGCGGTCGAATCCTTGCTGACGTCCCCCTGCTTCCGTAAGGGAGCTGAGAGCCGCCGTCGTCACAGGGCTAGCGGGGCGCCATCATTGCCTATCCGGCGGAGCTGGCCAGATGGGACACCGGTCTTGTTCTCTGCGGCCCGAGTCGGCTCGGGGTAGGGTGATGATGGCGCTTCCTGTTGACGTGGCGGACCTGTGCCCTAGGTCGGGCGACGTGGTGGCTCCTCCGAAGCCGAGGTCGAGTCTGTCTTCAGTGGCCGAGGCCGAGCCCGAGCCCCTAGGTCGGGCGAGGCGAAGGTCGTCCGGCAGAGGCCAGGGCGGAGTCCGAGCCCTGGGGTCGGGCGAAGCGGAGTTCGTCGTCTTCTGGGGCTTAGCCCAAGTCCGAGCCCTGGGTCGGGCGGAGCGGAGTTCGTCGTCTTCCGGGGCTTAGCCCGAGTCCGAGCCCTGGGTCGGGCGGAGCGGAGTTCGCCGTCTTCCGGGGCTTAGCCCGAGTCCGAGCCCTGGGTCGGGCGGAGCGGAGTTCGCCGTCTTCCGGGGCTTAGCCCGAGTCCGAGCCCTGGGTCGGGCGGAGCGGAGTTCGCCGTCTTCCGGGGCTTAGCCCGAGTCCGAGCCCTGGGTCGGGCGGAGCGGAGTTCGCCGTCTTCCGGGGCTTAGCCCGAGTCCGAGCCCTGGGTCGGGCAGAGCGGAGTTTCCTATGACGCCTTTGGCAGGGCCTGACTGCCTGTCAGTCTCACTCTGTCAAGTGGCACTGCAGTCGGAGTGGCGCAGGCGGCGCTGTCCTTCTGTCAGACCGGTCAGTGGAGCGGCGAAGTGACGGCGGTCACTTCGGCTCTGCCGGGGGGCGCGCGTTAGGATAAAGGTGTCAGGCCACCTTTGCGTTAAATGCTCCTGTGACTTGGTCGGTCGGTGCGGCGATTTAGTCAGGGTTGCTTCTCAGCGAAGGCAAGGCCTCGGGCGAGCCGGAGATGTGCCCGCCGTTAAAGGGGGGCCTCGGGCGAGACGGAAATCCCTAGGGGTCGGCTGCCCTTGCCCGAGGCTAGGCTCGGGCGAGGCGTGATCGAGTCGCTCGTACGGACTGATCCCTGACTTAATCGCACCCATCAGGCCTCTGCAGCTTTACGCTGATGGGGGTTACCAGCTGAGAATTAGGCGCCTTGAGGGTACCCCTAATTATGGTCCCCGGCAGTAGCCCCCGAGCCTCGAAGGGAGTGTTAGCACTCGCTTGGAGGCTTTCGTCGCACTTTTTTGCAAGGGGACCAGCCTTTCTCGGTTGCATTTTGTTCCGGTGGGTGTGCGCGAGCGCACCCGCCGGGTGTAGCCCCCGAGGCCTCGGAGGAGTGGTTTCACTCCTTCGAGGTCTTAATGCCTTGCGTAATGCTTCGGTTAGTCTGGTTGTTCCCTCATGCGAGCAGGCCGTAGCCCGGGTGCACGGTCGGGGTCCACGTTCTCGGGCTGGTATGTTGACGCTGTCAACGGTTTGGCCGGAGCCGGGTTTGCGAGAGCAGCCCCCGAGCCTCTGCACAGGGCGAGAGGGCGATCAGGGACAGACTCGGCTTTTTTACATACGCCCCTACGTCGCCTTTCCGCAAGGAGGAGGGGGGAGAGCGCCATGTTACCCTCGATGGGCACCGAACATGGTGTCTCCGGTGAGCTACAAGCGGGTAATCCGAGTGGACGTCCGTGCCCCGTTCGTTGGGGGTCGGCTAGGGGCCCAGAGGCACGCCCAAAAGTACCTGCGGGTGATCTGCCGGACCCGGTCCCCTGGCGACGGGGTCCGAGGGCTCGATGCCTCCCTCCGATGGGATTCCGTTACAAGATCGCTCCCGCTGGTCTCGGAAATGTCCTAGGGTACCTCGGGAGCGCAGCCCGAGCCTTGGTTATGTATCGAACGTACCCCTGGTCATCCCTCGCTCGGCGTCTGAGGCGACTGTGAACCCTTCGGGGGCCAGCCTTCGAACCCCTGATCAGTAATGGGCGCGGAGCCCGAGTAGCCTGAGGCGGCCGTGGAGCCCTTCGGGGGGCCGACCTTCGAACCTCTGACCAGTAGTGGGTGTAGGGCCCACGCGATCTGAGGCGACTGTTGAACCCCGCGGAGGGCCAGCCTTCGAACCTCTGATCAGTAGGGGGGGCTCGGAGCCCGGTTCCTTCACAGGGAAGGATCCTTTTCGGGGTATCCCCCTTTCCCGGTCCCTGTTGCAAGAGGTAGAGAAAGAGGAAAAAAGGAAAAGGATACGAAATCGAACGACGTGGCGTACCTTTTTTGGCGCGGTTATCACGGCGAAGGCGAAGCGTCGCCCGCTGCGCCTGCCAGAAGCGCCGCCTGTCCAGCCACGGAGTTAATGCGACGGGGCGAGTAGTTGGTGGGGCAGCCGCTGCGCGTGCGCGAGCCGTTCGAGGGACGGATCACGGGTGCGCCGTCTTCATGCCGTGAGAGGAGGCTCTCCCACTGCCCCTGGATGGGACGTGAGCCGGGCTGACGACGTGACCGCTGCTCCTGCCCGCCTGCCACCGTCATTACTGCCGGCCCATTTTCGGCCGCATTGACCGTCGCGCCAGGCTGGCGCCGCTGGGTCGCCTCGAGTCGCGGCATTGGTTCCGCAACCGAAGAGGCGCGGCGGTGGCAGAAGTGGCGGTGCAGTTGCCTGCATGCAGCATCCGGCGCGCCGGTTGCGTGACGCGTGGGCCTGGGCCTCCATGCTGGCACGTTGGGAGTCGGAGAAGCGCGTCCGCTTGGCGCGGTTGCATGCCGCCTGCATGGCTGCCCGCCTCTTTCGCCCGTTGGTCTGGGCAAAAGTGGAGGGTCGCTTGTAACTGCTGGGCGGTCGTGTGCGCCGTGTGCGGCGGTTTGGCTTCTTCCGCTCTGAGCCGGTTTTCATGACATGCGGGACCCAGCCCCCGCGCCGCAGGGGAGGGCCTTGGAGTGTGTTGGAGAAGACTCAGCCCGTGACGGTTGGAGGCGCAAGTAGGGAGAGTGGCCTTTAAAAGGAGGGCGACTCCTTTCGGAAGGCGACCATGTCTTCTCCCTTCCTCATGCACCGCGTCTTTCCATCTTCCAAGCCCCCGGATGGGGGATGCCCCCCGTCTTTTCGCCTCATCGTTGGAGGAACGCAACTCCGTGGGAGTTGGTACCTTTCAGCCATCGTTCGGCTTCAAGGATTTTCATCATGCAGCCCGGTTGCTCCCCTCCGCTGGTGGTCACCCAAGGCAGTGACCTCCAGCTTGATGGTGGGGGAAAGCGAGCCGGGCTGCGGCCTCTGCCCCTCCCTCAGCCTCAAGGATTTTCATCACCAGGGCTGGGGAGGGGAGTGTGCCGAGTTGAGGTTGGCCCCCGCGTGGGCGGCGGCCCGCTCCTTCACTCAGTGATCGGAGGGAGGAGCGGTTGCCGTCCATGGCGTTGGCCTCTGCAGCGTGCCTGGCTTTCGGACGCGAGTGGCTTCAGAGCCGCTCGCGGCGCCGGCGTCTGCCACGGCAGCTGGAAGAGGTTCTTCCGCCGGCGTGATAGCCAAGGCTGGCCACGGACCGACCTCCAACTCTACGGCCTTCTGCCCGTCCTTGCCTCACGAGTTTGGGCATGGGCGGGGGCCTCCTGGCAGCAGCATCCGCCCGGAGGTCAGCGCTGCCGCCGTTCGGCCCCCCGGAGCAGAAGTCGTCGTCGTCGCCGCTGCTGGAGCGGGTGACGGCGCGCCGTTCGTCGGTCTTCTGTTGCTTCGCAAGCCAACCCCCATCGAGTGGGGTTGTTCGTACCCGCGGAGGGGGGAACCGGAGTTCCGTTTGTAATGGCACTTCGAATGCCGGGGCTTTTTGTTCATTGCGGCTTTCGGGGCCTGAACATATATGTAACGTCGGCACGGAGCCATGTTTTTTCCTCATTTTCGAGCGCTAAGACTCGTCTGTCGATTATCTGAACCGCTTCACCAAGCATGAGTCGCCCCGTGTCAAGGTGACGAGTGAGGTATCCGTATCCCGGAGGCATTGGAGTCCCTCGGCTCGATCGGCCTTGCTGTCCGAGGCTCCTCTAGCTTAGTTAAAGAGACCCCTCGGCCGCTCTTCGACGAGCCGAGGCCAGGGGTAGCGGTATCAGCATGAACAGAGGCGGAGTTGGCTCGAAAATGAAACCTGGTTGGCCGGAGCCGAGCCGGGTTGTCCGTTGGCGGGACCAATGCCGGAGTTGATCAGCCGAGGCCTCAGGTCGGGCTGGCGCCCTCGGGAGATGGTCGTCCGAGGCCCCAGGGGCGACCGGCCGAGCCGCCTGCTCGGGCCGGATTCCCGGAGAAGTCCCTGGACCGCGTCGCCGTCCGAGGCTGGGTCGAACCTTGCTGAAGGTATCGTCGATGCCGAGGGTGTTGCTACCCCCTTCCAGCGTCAAGACCCGAGCCTGCAGGGTCAAGGCGTTTTGTAGCGTGTGCCTTCTGCAGCCGCCGAGGCCAGAACACACACCCTCGCTGTGTTGTAAAGCTGCGTCTCTTTTCCTCTCGTTTCGAGTATCTGGACTTTTTGTCGGTAACAGGGATGTTTGTGCGAGCGAAAGTTGTTTCTCGCGGAAGGTGATGAGTGAGGTATCCGTATCCCGGAGGCGTGGGAGTCCCTCGGCTCGGTCAGCCTTGCCGCTTACGCGTACTCTCACCCGTCCATGAGGCCCTGTCACCGACTCGGTCGAGAAGGCTCGAAAGACCGCTTCGGCAGAAGGGCTTCCGAACGCAAAGACTCGTTCGATCCGCGGAGCCACTGTATCCGAACGCGAGTTACTTATCGCAGAAGGTGATGAGTGAGGTATCCATATCCCGGAGGCGTAGGAGTCCCTCGGCTTGGTCAGCCTTGGCTGCTTACGTGTACTCCGTCGTTTCCAGGACCCACTTTTCGAAGTAGTCAAAAAGCACGAAAGATATTCTGGTAAAAGAGATCTTTTTTCGAGGAAAATTTTGACGCAGAGGGGGTTTCCCCCCTTTTAGCCCCCGAGGGAGGGTCGGGCTTTGCCGAGGCGAGGCCGACCCTTCCTTGATGACTAAACTTTGCGTGGGTGCGAGGTATATGAACGACTTGAAAACATCTTAAGGGTAGAAGCGACGTAGCTGTTGGATGTTCCAAGCGTTGCCGTAGATCTCGCCTTGGCTGTTGGCCAGCTTGTACATTCCGGGCTTCAGAACTTTGGCGACGATGAATGGCCCCTCCCAGGGGGGCGTGAGCTTGTGCCTCCCTCGGGCGTCTTGTCGCAGTCGAAGCACCAGGTCGCCCACCTGGAGGTCTCGAGGTCGGACCCCTCGGGCGTGGTAGCGTCGCAGGGACTGCTGATACCGTGCCGAGTGTAGTAAGGCCTTGTCCCGAGCCTCCTCCAGCTGGTCCAGCGAGTCTTCTCGGCTAGCTTGGTTGCTTTGATCGTCGTAGGCCCTCGTCCTCGGGGAGCCGTATTCCAGGTCAGTGGGCAAGACGGCCTCGGTCCCGTAGACCAGGAAGAACGGCGTGAAACCCGTGGCTCGGCTCGGCGTTGTCCTCAGGCTCCAGACCACCGAGGGAAGTTCCTTTATCCATCGCTTGCCGAACCTGTTGAGGTTGTTGTAAATCCGAGGCTTTAGCCCTTGTAGAATCATGCCGTTGGCACGTTCTACTTGCCCATTCGTCATGGGATGAGCTACGGCGGCCCAGTCCACCCGGATATGATGATCCTCGCAAAAATCCAAGAATTTTTTGCCGGTGAACTGGGTGCTGTTGTCGGTGATGATGGAGTTTGGGATCCCGAAGCGATGGATGATGTTGGTGAAGAACGCCACCGCCTGCTCGGACCTGATGCTGTTCAGGGGTCGGACCTCGATCCACTTGGAGAATTTGTCGACGGCGACCAGCAGGTGCGTGTAGCCCCCGGGCGCCTTCTGCAGGGGACCGACGAGGTCCAGACCCCACACAGCAAAGGGCCAGGTGATGGGTATCGTCTGCAGAGCCTGAGCGGGCAGGTGGGTCTGCTTCGCGTAGAATTGACACCCTTCGCAGGTGCGGACAATTCTAGTGGCGTCGGCCACCGCCGTTGGCCAGTAGAAACCTTGCCGGAAAGCGTTTCCGACGAGGGCTCGAGGCGCTGCGTGATGGCCGCAAGCCCCCGAGTGTATCTCTTGCAGGAGTTCCTGACCTTCGGTGATGGGGATGCATCGCTGGAGGATGCCCGAGGGACTGCGGTGGTAGAGCTCCTTCTCATCCCCCAGCAAGACGAATGACTTGGCGCGTCGGGCTACCCGCTGAGCCCCGGCTTGGTCGGGGGGTAGCTCGCCTCGGCGGAGATATTGCAGGTACGGGGTTTGCTAGTCCCGGTCAGGCGTGGCCCCGTTCCGCTCCTCCTCGATGCGCAGCGCCTCGCCCTCGGGGGCCGAGGGTACCTCGAACTGAACCGAGGACGCCTCGGGCTGAACCGAAGGTGCCTCGGGCTGGACCGAGGGTGCCTTGGGCTGAACCGAAGGTGCCTCGGGCTCGGGCGTGTCGTTGATCTTGACGGAGGGTTGGTGCAGATCCCGGGAGAAGACGTCCGGGGGAACCGTCGTTCGCCCCGAGGCTATCTTCGCCAGCTCGACCGCAGTCTCGTTGTAGCGCCGAGCGATGTGGTTAAGCTCGAGCCCGTAGAACTTGTCTTCCAGGCGCCGAACCTCATCGCAGTAGGCCTCCATCTTCGGGTCGCGGCAGTGGGAGTTCTTCATGACTTGGTCGATGACGAGCTGCGAGTCGCCGCGAGCGTCGAGGCATCGGACCCCTAGCTCGATGGCGATTCGCAATCCGTTGATCAGAGCTTCGTACTCAGCCACATTGTTGGACGCCGGGAAATGGAGGCGTAGGACGTAGCGTAGGTGTTTCCCGAGGGGCGAGATGAAGAGTAGGCCCGCGCCGGCCCCCGTCTTCGTCAGCGACCCGTCGAAAAACATGGTCCAGAGCTCCGGTTGGATCGGAGCCGTCGGCAGCTGGGTATCGACCCATTCGGCTACGAAATCCGCCAACACCTGGGACTTGATGGCCTTCCGAGGGGCGAACGAGATTGTTTCGCCCATGATTTCCACCGCCCACTTTGCGATCCTGCCCGAGGCCTCTCGGCACTGGATGATCTCCCCCAGGGGGAAGGATGACACCACAGTTACCGGATGAGACTCGAAGTAATGTCGTAACTTCCGCCTCGTCAGGATCACAGCATACAGCAGCTTCTGAACTTGTGGGTAGCGGATCTTGGTCTCGGACAGTACCTCGCTGACGAAGTAGACTGGCCTCTGAACGGGCAATGCATGCCCTTCTTCCTGCCTCTCGACCACAATCGCGGCGCTAACCACCTGAGTGGTCGCAGCGACGTAGACCAAGAGGGCTTCTCCATCAGCTGGGGGCACCAAGATAGGCGCCCTTGTAAGGAGTGCCTTCAGGTTCCCGAGAGCTTCCTCGGCCTCAGGGGTCCAAGCGAAACACTCGGCCTTCCTCAAGAGGCGGTACAGAGGCAGGCCTCTTTCGCCGAGGCGTGAGATGAAGCGGCTCAGGGCCGCGAGACATCCCATGACCTTCTGTACGCCCTTTAAGTCCTTGATGGGCCCCATGCTGGTGATAGCTGCGATCTTCTCCGGGTTGGCTTCGATGCCTCGCTCGGAGACGATGAACCCCAAGAGCATGCCCCGGGGCACCCCGAAGATACACTTCTCGGGATTGAGCTTGACGCCTTTCGCCTTGAGACATCAGAATGTCACTTCAAGGTCGGAGAGGAGGTCGGAAGCCTTCCTTGTCTTGACTACGATGTCATCGACGTAGGCCTCGACCGTGCGACCGATGTGTTCGCCGAACACATGGTTCATGCACCGCTGGTACGTTGCGCCCGCATTCCTCAAGCCAAACGGCATGGTGACGTAGCAGTACATGCCGAAGGGCGTGATGAAAGAAGTCGCGAGCTGGTCGGACTCTTTCATCCGGATTTGGTGATACCCTGAGTAGGCATCGAGGAAGGACAGGGTTTCGCACCCAGCAGTGGAATCCACGATCTGATCGATGCGAGGTAGAGGGTAGGGAACCTTCGGACATGCTTTGTTGAGACCAGTGTAGTCTACACACATCTGCCATTTCCCTCCTTTCTTCCTCACAAGCACAGGGTTGGCAAGCCATTCGGGATGGAATACCTCTTTGATGAACCCTGCTGCCATTAGCTTGTGGATCTCCTCGCCTATCACTCTGCGCTTCTCCTCGTCGAGTCGGCGCAGAGGCTGCCTGACAGGTCGGGCTCTGGCCCGAATATCCAGCGAGTGCTCGGCGACATCCCTCGGTATGCCGGGCATGTCCGAGGGACTCTACGCAAAGACGTCGGCGTTTGCGCGGAGAAAGTCGACGAGCACTGCTTCCTATTTGGGGTCGAGACCGGAACCGATCCGGATCTGCTTGGAGGTGTCGCCACTGGGGTCGAGAGGGACGGCCTTAACCGTCTCCGCTGGCTCGAAGTTGCCGGCATGACGCTTCACGTCTGGCACCTCTTTGGAGAGGTTTTCCAGGTCGGTGATGAGGGCCTCGGACTCGGCGAGGGCCTCGGCGTACTCCACGCACTCCACGTCGCATTCGAACGCGTGTTTGTACGTGGGGCCGACGGTGATGACCCCGTTGGGGCCCGGCATCTTGAGCTTCAGGTAGGTGTAGTTTGGGACGGCCATGAACTTCGCGTAACATGGCCTCCCCAATACCGCGTGGTAGGTTCCTCGGAACCCGACCACCTCGAACGTCAAGGTTTCCCTTCGGAAGTTGGAGGGCGTTCCGAAGCAGACGGGAAGGTCGAGTCGTCCGAGGGGCTGGACGCGCTTCCCGGGGATGATCCCGTGGAAGGGCGCAGCACCCGCACGGACGGAGGACAGATCGATACGCAGGAGCCTGAGGGTCTCAGCGTAGATGATGTTGAGGCAGCTGCCCCCATCCATCAGGACCTTGGTGAGCCTGACGTCGCCGATGATGGGGTCGACGACGAGCGGGTATTTCCCCGGGCTCGGCACGTAGTCGGGGTGGTCAGCTTGGTCGAAGGTGATGGGCTTGTCGGACCAGTCTAGGTAGACTGGCGCCGCCACCTTCACCGAGCAGACCTCCCGGCGCTCTTGCTTGCGATGCCGAGCCGAGGCGTTCGCCGCATGCCCTCCAAAGATCATGAAGCAGTCGCGGACCTCGGGGAATTCTCCTGCTTGGTGATCTTCCCTTTCGTCGTCGTTGCGGACCCTGCCACCCTCCGCGGGTGGCCCGGCCCTGTGGAAGTGGCGCCGAAGCATGACGCACTCCTCGAGAGTGTGCTTGACGGGCCCCTGATGATAGGGGCACGGCTGCTTGAGCATCTTGTCGAAGAGGTTAGCACCTCCGGGGGGCTTCCGAGGGTTCTTGTACTCGGCGGCGGCGACAAGGTCCGCGTCGGCGGCGTCGCGTTTCGATTGCGACTTCTTCTTGCCTTTCTTCTTGGCGCCGCGCTGAGTAGATGCCTCGGGAGCCTCTTGCGATGGGCGGCCCTGGGGCTGCTTGTCCTTTCGGAAGATAGCCTCGACCGCCTCCTGGCCAGAGGCGAACTTGGTGGCGATGTCCATCAGCTCGCTCGCCCTGGTGGGGGTCTTGCGACCCAACTTACTCACCAGGTCACGGCAGGTGGTGCCGGCGAGGAACACGCCGATGACATCCGAGTCGGTGATGTTGGGCAGCTCGGTGCGCTGCTTCGAGAATCGCCGGATGTAGTCCCGAAGAGACTCTCCCGGCTGCTGTCGGCAGCTTCGGAGGTCCCAGGAATTCCCGGGGCGCACATACGTGCCCTGGAAATTACCGGCGAAGGCTTGGACCAGGTCGTCCCAGTTGGAGATCTGCCCCGGAGGCAGGTGCTCCAACCAGGCGCGAGCGGTGTCGGAGAGGAACAGGGGGAGGTTGCGGATGATGAGGTTGTCGTCGTCTGTTCCACCCAGTTGGCAGGCCAGGCGGTAGTCCGCGAGCCACAATTCCGGCCTCGTTTCCCCCGAGTACTTTGTGATAGTAGTCGGGGGTCGGAACCGGGTCGGGAACGGCGCCCGTCGGATGGCCCGACTGAAGACCTGCGGACCGGGTGGTTCGGGCGAGGGACTCCGATCCTCCCCGCTGTCGTAGCGTCCCCCTCGCCTGGGGTGGTAGCCTCGGCGCACCCTTTCGTCGAGGTGAGCCCGACGGTCGCGACAATGGTGCTTGTTGCCGAGGTGGCCCGGGGCCGCAGGCGCGGTGTTGCGCGTGCGCCCGGTGTAGACCGAGGCTTCCCGCGTGAATCGGGAAGTCGCGGCATGAGGTTCCGAGGGGTACGCTTGCCTTCGGGAGGCAGTGCTCTCGGCCCGTCGGACCGCGGCGTCTTCCAGGAGATTTTTAAGCTCTCCCTGGATTCGCCGACCCTCGGTGGTGGACGGCTCCGGCATCGTGCGGAGGAGCATCGCCGCTGCGGCCAGGTTCTGACCGACCCCGCTGGATGCAGGTGGTGGCCTGACCCTGACGACATCGGCGACGCGGCGCTGGAGACCCTGGGGCAGGTGACGTATTTCTCCGGTCGGAGGTGGGCCCGCCCATACCTGCCCGACATCCCGGCGGATCGGCTCAAGCGCTCTTGCTCCCTCGTCGAGCCTGGCCTGCGCCCCGCGGACTTGCTCGAGCTGTGGGTCGTAACCCCCCGCCGGAACGGGGACCACAGCTAGCTCCCGCGGGATGTCGGCGCGAGGCGCCGGCCTAGGGAGATCACCGTCCTCCGGCATGCCGAGACGGTTGTCTTCGGAGGGATCCCCTAGCTCGACGTGGAAACATTCGCGGCTTGGGCCGCAGTCCTTGTCGTCAAGGCTGTGGCTACCGTCGGAACAGTCGGAGAGGCAGTAGTCACATGCGGCCATAAAGTCCCGCATGGCACTGGGGCTGCTGAATCCAGAGAAATCCCAGTAGATGCTGGGATCGTCATCTTCCTCGGACCCAGAGGGCCCGTAGGTCGAGACGTCCGTCAATCGGTCCCAAGGCGACCGCATACGAAACCCCAGAGGGGTTGCACTTGCCTCAACAAGAGCGCTCGCCAAAGCGTGGTCGCTAGGCGGGTTGAGGCCGAGTCGAAATGATGTAGGATGGGAATCAGTCAGTACCTTTTGGTCGACGAGGAGCGACGTAGTCACGTTAGGGGCTAATCGCGTCGTCGTCCTAGGTACTAGGGCGACGTCCTGCAAGCTTTCCGCGAGCGTGCTGGCGTCGTCCACTTGCTCGGGATTGGCGTGTCGCGGGGGGACGACGCTCGCCTTCGTTTGAAACGCGAGGTCGATGCCCAACGAAGCGCGGCCTCCCGCCTGGCCTTGGTTGCCCCGCCTCCTCCTCCGTTGACGGGGAAGAGGACGAAGCGAGCTCGAATGTCGTTCTTCCACCACGCGGAGAAGGTGTTGTCGATTTCGCCGCCGGCGGGCGAGTTGTCGACTGCCATTGTCATTGTCACGCGGCGGTGGAAGGAGTATCATGTCGTAGCTGCCGTCGAGGGACATGAACTCGAGACTCCCGAAACGGAGCACCGTCCCAGGTTGGAGAGGTCGTTGGAGACTGCCCATCTGGAGCTTGACGGGAAGCTGTTCGTCAACACGCAGCAGGCCCCTACCTGGCGCGCCAACTGTCGGCGTTTCGAGACCGGGGGGTCCCTGAGCCGACGAGTGAGTGTGCCGCGTGCCCCAGCCCAGATGGGTCGAGCGCGTGGGCGAGCGCGAAGGGGGGAAGCGAGGCGGCCGGAGACGGGCGTGAGAGAGGTGGAAATCCCGCGGCCTTCGTGTTCGTCCCGTGCCCAGGTCGGGTGCGCTTGCAGTAGGGGGTTACAAGCGTCCACGCGGGTGAGGGAAGCGAGCGGCCCCAAGAGAGCGCCTGCCCCGTCCTCGTCCCCGCGCGGCCAACCTTCTCTAAGAAGGCCCTGGTCCTTCCTTTTATAGGCGTAAGGAGAGGATCCAGGTGTACAATGGGGGTGTAGCGGAGTGCTACGTGTCTAGCGGAGGGAGAGCTAGCACCCTAAGTACATGCCAATGTGGCAGCCGGAGAGATCTTGGCACCCAGCTGGAGTGATGTCGTGGCTGTCGGAGGAGCAACGGAGCCTGGTGGAGGGACAGCTGTCGGAGCGGTCGAATCCTTGCTGACGTCCCCCTGCTTCCGTAAGGGAGCTGAGAGCCGCCGTCGTCACAGGGCTAGCGGGGCGCCATCATTGCCTATCCGGCGGAGCTGGCCAGATGGGACACCGGTCTTGTTCTCTGTGGCCCGAGTCGGCTCGGGGTAGGGTGATGATGGCGCTTCCTGTTGACGTGGCGGGCCTGTGCCCTAGGTCGGGCGGCGTGGTGGCTCCTCCGAAGCCGAGGTCGAGTCTGTCTTCAGTGGCCGAGGCCGAGCCCGAGCCCCTGGGTCGGGCGAGGCGAAGGTCGTTTGGCAGAGGCCAGGGCGGAGTCCGAGCCCTGGGGTCGGGCGAAGCGGAGTTCGTCGTCTTCTGGGGCTTAGCCCAAGTCCGAGCCCTGGGTCGGGCGGAGCGGAGTTCGTCGTCTTCCGGGGCTTAGCCCGAGTCCGAGCCCTGGGTCGGGCGGAGCAGAGTTCGCCGTCTTCCGGGGCTTAGCCCGAGTCCGAGCCCTGGGTCGGGCGGAGCGGAGTTCGCCGTCTTCCGGGGCTTAGCCCGAGTCCGAGCCCTGGGTCGGGCGGAGCGGAGTTCGCCGTCTTCCGGGGCTTAGCCCGAGTCCGAGCCCTGGGTCGGGAGGAGCGGAGTTCGCCGTCTTCCGGGGCTTAGCCCGAGTCCGAGCCCTGGGTCGGGCAGAGCGGAGTTTCCTATGACGCCTTTGGCAGGGCCTGACTGCCTGTCAGTCTCACTTTGTCAAGTGGCACTGCAGTCGGAGTGGCGCAGGCGGCGCTGTCCTTCTGTCAGACCGGTCAGTGGAGCGGCGAAGTGACGACGGTCACTTCGGCTCTGCCGGGGGGCGCGCGTTAGGATAAAGGTGTCAGGCCACCTTTGCGTTAAATGATCCTGCGACTTGGTCGGTCGGTGCGGCGATTTAGTCAGGGTTGCTTCTCAGCGAAGGCAAGGCCTCGGGCGAGCCGGAGATGTGCCCGCCGTTAAAGGGGGGCCTCGGGCGAGACGGAAATCCCTAGGGGTCGGCTGCCCTTGCCCGAGGCTAGGCTCGGGCGAGGCGTGATCGAGTCGCTCGTACGGACTGATCCCTGACTTAATCGCACCCATCAGGCCTCTGCAGCTTTACGCTGATGGGGGTTACCAGCTGAGAATTAGGCGCCTTGAGGGTACCCCTAATTATGGTCCCCGACAATAATGACGACAGGTCATGTTTGTTGACGTGCTCATCATTTCACGAGTGATGTTGAAATCTCTCACAACTGCACATGCACCGAAACAAGGAATTCCAGATTGCAGCGAGCTCGTCCACATATCACATGTGTTGGAACCACTTGGGAACTACATGTGTGGATATCTAGATTATTATCCAATACCCATATCCTCTAAAACTTAATGATGCCTTTGTTCGTTTATTCAGAAATGTGTGAATCCGGAACCAGCCTTAGGTAAATTAGAAAAGCACTTCGGCAAAGGAATCGTTCCAAGCCACTATTTCGTGAAGACCTAACCGGCCTTGAAGATATCCATATTCATGCTTGATTTTAGTATTGACTCTGTTTTCGAATATTTATTATCCGCTAATTCAAATTTAAACTAAAACGTGAAGAAGGAACTATATGCAAAGGCGCAAGCTCGAGGCCTCGAGAGCTCGGCATGGGTCGTCTCGGCTGTGTGCTGAGCCGCCTCACTACAGCAAACGAAGAAATTTCCGACGACTAAAACCGTCGGACATAAGATTTAGACCGTCGGAGATAAGCTATGTCCGACGGCATTACCTTATCTCCGACGATTTTAAGCCGTCGTGGATAACGCGTCGGAAATAGCATTATGTCCGACGGCAGCCGTCGGACATAGCGTATGTCCGACGGCCCCGTCGAACCGTCGGAGATAAGGTGGCGTAACCGTTTTACCCGCCGCCTGGGCCCACGGCTGTTATGTCCGACGGTTTTGTCGGGGACCATAATTAGGGGTACCCTCAAGACTCCTAATTCTCAGCTGGTAACCCCCATCAGCATAAAGCTGCAAAGGCCTGATGGGTGCGACTAAGTCAGGGATCAGTCCATTCGAGCGACTCGATCACGCCTCGCCCGAGCCTAGCCTCGGACAAGGGCGGCCGACCCCGGAGGATTTCCGTCTCGCCCAAGGCCCCCCTCCAACGGCGAACATATTTCTGACTCGCCCGAGGCCCTCCCTTCGCTAAGAAGCAACCCTGACTAAATCGCCACACCGACCGACCAAGTCGCAGGAGCATTTAATGCAAAGGTGGCCTGACACCTTTATCCTGACGCGCGCCCCCCGGCAGAGCCAAAGTGACCGCCGTCACTTCGCCGCTCCACTGACCGGCCTGACAGAAGGACAGCGTCGCCTGCGCCACTCCGACTGCGGTGCCATTTGACAGAGTGAGGCTGACAGGCAGTCAGGCCCCGCCGGAGGCACCATAGGAAGCTCCGCTCCGCCCGACCCAGGGCTCGGACTCGGGCTAAGTCCCGGAAGACGGCGAACTCCGCTCCGCCCGACCCAGGGCTCGGACTCGGGCTAAGTCCCGGAAGACGGCGAACTCCGCTCCGCCCGACCCAGGGCTCGGACTCGGGCTAAGTCCCGGAAGACGGCGAACTCCGCTCCGCCCGACCCAGGGCTCGGACTCGGGCTAAGTCCCGGAAGACGGCGAACTCCGCTCCGCCCGACCCCGGGCTCGGACTCGGGCTAAGTCCCAGAAGACGACGAACTCCGCTTCGCCCGACCCCAGGGCTCGGACTCCGCCCTGGCCTCAGCCGACGACCTCCGCCTCGCCCGACCCAGGGGCTCGGACTCGG
The DNA here is from genome assembly GCF_902167145.1 of Zea mays. Taxonomy (NCBI): domain Eukaryota; kingdom Viridiplantae; phylum Streptophyta; class Magnoliopsida; order Poales; family Poaceae; genus Zea; species Zea mays. The sequence goes on from NC_050098.1 coordinate 200,134,691, forward strand.
CCTCGGCCACGGAAGACAGACTCGACCTCGGCTTCGGAGGAGCCTCCGCATCGCCCAACCTAGGGCGCAGGCCAGCCACGTCAACAGGAGGCGCCATCATCACCCTACCCCGAGCTGACTCGGGCCACAGGGAACCAGACCGGCGTCCCATCTGGCTAGCTCCGCCAGATAGGCAATGATGGCGCCCCGCATGCTCTGTGACGACGGCGGCTCTCAGCCCCCTTACGGAAGCAAGAAGACGTCAGCAAGGACCCAACCGCTCCGACAGCTGTCCCTCCGCCAGGCTCCATCGCTCCTCCGACGGCCACGACATCACACCAGCTGGGTGCCAAAATCTCTCCGGCTGCCACGACGGCATGTACTTAGGGCGCTAGCTCTCCCCCGCTAGACACGTAGCACTCTGCTACACCCCCCATTGTACACCTGGATCCTCTCCTTACGCCTATAAAAGGAAGGACCAGGGCCCTCTTAGAGAGGGTTGGCCGCGCGGGGACAATGACGAGAACAGGCGCTCGCTTGGGGCCGCTCGCTCCCTCTCCCGCGTGGACGCTTGTAACCCCCTACTGCAAGCGCACCCGACCTGGGCGCGGGACGAACACGAAGGCCGCGGGATTCCCACCTCTCTCACGCCGGTCTCCGGCCGCCTCGCTCTTTCCCCCTTCGCGCTCGCCCTCGCGCTCGACCCATCTGGGCTGGGGCACGCGGCGACATTCACTCGTCGGCCCAGGGACCCCCCGGTCTCGAAACGCCGACAGGTTTAAAGCCGTCGGACATAACATATAGCATATGTCCGACGGTTTTAAGCCATCGGACATAACATATACCTTATGTCCGACGGCCTACACTAAGCCGTCGGACATAACATTTTTCAGAAATTGCACAAAAATCTGAAATTTAAAAAATCTGACATTTGCAAATACAAAACAGATTTCATACGCATATACACATTCACATTCACAAATATACTCACATAAGTATACACATTCACAAATATAATCACATAAGCATTCACATTCACAAAATTTAACATAACGACATAGTTCCAAATGGTTGCAACAAGTGTTTACATAAACATAGTTGTCCAAACTCCAAAATGAACATTATTCGACGGATAGGCTTTCACATGAAAGGTTGCAACAAGTGTTTTACATCATTATCACTCATATCCATCGCCACCTCCTCCGGCTGGACTATGCGTGCTAAAAAGATTGTTCACCCACGAATGTGTTGTGTCGTCCTGACCAGACCCATCTCCAGGTGCGGCAACTGAAGCGGGTGGTGTCTGAAATCCCTATAACACAAGCACATGAAATAGTAACCACTCAGTTGTTCATTTAAACACATAAGACATCTATGAACATGTCACACACGCATATGTGTACATACCATAGGGAATTGTGACGGAGGCGGAGGCGGTGGTGGAGGCGCCAACATTGGCATTGGCAGTGCAAAGTCCGGAGGCGGCATCCCATATGTCGGCATCGGGACGCCCGCTTGTTGGGCTAGTTGCTACAAATTATATACAAGTCATTGTTGAGCAAACAAGATACACATCAAGTGTTTTGCAAAATAAGCTACAAAATGTTACTTCAACTTACCGAGAGAAGAGCTTGATTTTGGGCCTGGAGGCTTGCATAATACTCGTCCCTCTTCTTCTGGTACTCGGTTTGTTGTCTCTGGTATTCAGATTGTTGCCTCTGGTACTCCAATTGTTCCCTCAAGACTGATTGATGGTACTCTGCCTGTTGACGCAACACCGCAAGCTCTATCTCATGGGCTGCTGATCGTGAACGGGATGACTGTGAAGACGACGATGTGGATTGTCGTCCACGGCATCTCAGCTCTCTGGAATCAATCGTAGAATCAAAAATACCCAACCTACAAGAGTGAACCATGCACTTAGTATAGTAACTCATGGCTCAGTTGAATTTTGAAAACCAAATCAAATAATCTCACCGTCCATGGGCTTGTCCTCCTGCACTAGCATATGCTGCCTGAGGGTCGATTGGCTGGCTCCTCCAATCGTACTCCTCCCCATGGCGTTGAACCATCTCCTGCCCATACGAAGCCTGGAGGCAAACAATATCAAATATAAGTGCATAACCCCTATGCCATTGCAAACAATATCAAACACATAATAGAGTATCAAAAACTCACTAGACGGTCGGTGGCCGTCTGAGTGCATAACACATCAGGATTCTGAGGATCAGAACCCCTATGGCCTTGCATATACACCTCCACATCCGTGGGCGTACAGCCGGATTTGACTTCCTGTACATAAAAGTTATATTGACACATTTCTATGTAATTCAAAGTTACGACAAACTGAGACTTACCATTCGCTTAGCCAAGCGCACATGACCATCACCGCCGTAGTTGTGGAACGACTCAGTTCCACGGTTTCCTCTGTTCCTTTCGGAAATGGCACGAAACTCAGGGGAAGCCCACCATTTGCACAATGCTCGATAACCGTCTGATCGGGTGGCCATCCACGGCACCGACACCTACATGAAATTTTTTAAATAAAGCAAGCAAATACATGGCTTCGTGCGATATGAGAGGCAACAACCTGTTTACCTCTAGGTATTGCTCCTCCGTCAAGTAAATTGATGACCACTCGGCCTTTGTATTTGGCATCGGTCGATCATCAGCATTTGCTCTGTACCATGCCTTTATAGCCTGAATTCGTGCATAGTACATTGCATCTGCAACGACATCGTTCGCGTTATACTCAAACACGTAACGAGCGTTCATATCATATGATCCATCGTCCGGCAACTTGTACCGTTTCTGCAAAAACCATAGTGTTATCATAAAAGCAAACATATATGGAATAACTAAAATAGTATAAACAAGTCATACCCAGAATGCATCCCAAACTAGTGCCTGTGTGTTGCCAAACGTTCTACAGACACCATAGCGATAATGCTCCCAAGTGGTGGCGGGGACAGACTCGCCAGTAGGCAAAGTCACAAGACCAGGCCAGTGCAGACGAACAAGATTACCAAGAACCATGTTCACCTGCCTGTAGTGTCCTGTGCCTGTGAACGAGTCGTCGATCCAAGTCCTGCAAACAGAAATCAATGTAGAAATTAAAACATAACTTTCAATAACATTTAAGCAAAGATATGTCACTCACTTTCCACTAGGCTTTATCAAAACCCGAGATTCGGGTGGAAGCTCTGGAGGTGGTCCAACAAAATGCAGCTTCCTCGTTCTCTTAACTCGAGAAGTTCCAGACCCAGCTGCAGAATCTCCACCAGCCCTAGAATCCCCAGCCCCAGAATCCCCACCAGCGTCGTCTCCAGCATCATCTCCCACATTATCTCCACCATCATCTTCAACATCATCTCTTGCATGATCCTCTACCACTGGTTCCTCAATTTCAGCATCCTATGAAACAAATAACTTACATCATACAATATTAAGTAACTCAAATAATGTAATTTAACAACTAACTTACATCTTGTGGAGGCAAATGTTCTGCCAGCGCTCTCCGTCTGCTCATGGTAGAACGATGTCGCATGTAGCTTCTTTAGTGTCCTTTCGATGTGATACATCCATCTATATTGCACAGGACCTCCTACCTTAGCTTCGTATGGTAGGTGAACAAGTAGATGTTGCATCGGATTGAAGAAACCTGCTGGTGGAAATATTTTTTTCAAGTTTGCATACCAAAATCGGTATTTCTTGCTCAAGCTTCTCCATCATCTCTTTCTTTATTTCTTTGGCACAAAGATGTCTATAAAAGTAGCTTAACTCCGCTAATGCTTTCCAGACATCATTTTTTACAAAACCACGAAACATAACAGGAAGGAGTCTTTCCATTATTATGTGGTAGTCATGACTCTTCAACCCAGAAAACTTGCCCGTCTTCAAATTCACAGACCTTCTAAAGCCTGCGGCGTAACCATCTGGGAACTTTAAGTTTTTCAACCATTTCATCAATTGTTTCTTCCTTTTAGGTTTAATACTGAAAGGAGCACGTGGCTTCTTCTGATTCTCTCCTATCTCCATAGTTGGTCTTCTATAGATTAAGGCCAAGTCTTTCCTTGCCTTAGGGTTGTCTTTTGTTTTGTCGGTGATATTCATGCAAGTGCTGATAATGCTTTCACCCATATTTCGTTCCTGGTGCATGACATCAATGTTATGCATTAGAATCAAGGCTTTCATATAAGGGAGTTCCCATAGACCACATTTGTGAGTCCAATTATGCTCGGTTCCATAACCTTCAAAACGATTTCCATGATCGTTTAGTTTCAAATCATTAAGTCTCGCGAGAATCTCTGGACCACTTAGACGCTTGGGTGGTCCCCTCGTCACAATCGTGTCCTTTTTAAAAGCGTTCCTATCGAACCTGAACGGGTGATCCTCTGGCAAAAAACATCTATGGCAATCGAAGTAACATATCTTTCCACCAAACTTTAGTCGAAAGCATAAAGTGTCTTCAACGCATATAGGACATGTCAAAATCCCATGACAACTCCATCCAGCAAAGATACCATAAGCCATAAAATCATGAATAGACCATAAAAACGCGGCTCTCAAGTTGAACTTCTGTTTCTTGTAACAATCGTACGCCTCGACTCCTTCCCACAAAATTTTCAATTCTTCAATCAGGGGTCTCATCATCACATCGATCTTTGTTCCAGGATGATCCGGACCAGGTATTATAAGACACAAGAAAATAAATTCATATTTCATGCAAAGAGCTGGTGGAAGGTTGTATGGAACAGCAAAGACGGGCCAACATGAGTACGACGTTGCAGTTAGATTGAATGGCGAGAAACCATCTGTTGCCAAACTGAAGCGGACATTCCGCACTTCATCAGCAAAGCTGGAATCAAAAGCATCTAGTGCCTTCCATGCATCTGTATCAGCTGGGTGCACCATGACATTTGGATTCTCACGTACCCCTTCTTTGTGCCACCTCATGTGTCGGGCTGTATTCTTGGAGATGAACAAACATTTCAACCGAGGTATGAGAGGCATGTAACGAAGCTGCTTACGTGCAATCTTCGTAGTCACGGTCAAACCATCATCGTTTTCAACCTCAACGAATCTACGCTCACCACATACAGTACACTTCTTCTCACCTGCGGTCTCCTTCCAGAAAAGCATACAATTATTTTCACAGACATCGATTTTTTCGTAGTCCATACCGAGGCCAGATAATAGCTTTTTAGACTGATACATGTCCTTTGGCATCTTGTGATTCTCCGGAAGTACATCACTGATCAAGTTCAAAAGTTCCTTGTAACAGTTGTTTGAGAATGCAAACTTAGACTTAATAGCCATAAGTCGAGTCACAAATACAAGGACAGTCACTTTTGTGTGCTCATGCAACGGCTCTTCGGCAGCTTTAAGGAGCTCGAAGAACTTCTGAACCTCAGGTGTAGCTGGATCCTCAAACTCGGTGGGTTGACCGGGGTTCTCCGAATCGACGGTTAGAAACTCATGGCGTACAGCGTCAAGCATCTCTTCCATCCTATCGTAGTCCTCCTCTTCATGTGACTGAACTTCCGATACAATACGAGGAGGTGGGTCCTCACCGTGGTGCACCCACACCTTATAGCCTGGCATATAACCGTTCTTGCAAATATGTATCGACATAGTCCTCCTGTCAAGGAAATTAATGTTCCGACACTTGCTACAAGGGCACCTAACATCGGTTCCAGTCTATGACCGAGCAAAAGCATGGTCGAGAAAAGCATCAGTCTTGGCCACCCACTCACTTGATAGAGCACATCTTTTCTTCCAACCTTCATACATCCATCGACGATTCTCCTCCATACTAGATACGAGACGTTAACTTAATTAGATAAGTAATGCACGGACCATCCGTTTTTACGAAGAAATCACGCCCCTACATCTGTAGGAAAGGATAGGTCCTAAACCCACCCAGGAGTGACCGACGAGGCCGTGTTTATGACAAGACATGTGGTCGTGCAAAATTTCGGCAGCATAACCCCGTTGTTCTCCAATCGCACGCCTAAAAATGGTGCAATTGGAGAACAGAGAGGTTATGCTGCCGAAACTAAGCAGGAGCACATGCTTTTGTCATAAACACGGACTCTGTCGGTCACCCCGAGGCTGTCCAATAAAGGGACAATTCCGGCCCAACATACCTCACATGCGTCGCTTGTAAGGTGTGTTGGGCCGAAACGGGTGACGTCTAGGTTTCGTTTGTTCACACTACGATACACTATGATTAACTATAATCATCGTGCATTATTAAATAATTAAACTAATAAACCACAATACAATATTACATACGAAATAACATTGTTATAGATGACAAATCATATAAAATGACCTTATTTCCGAGGGCATAATAATTACCCTCGGAAATTAAAAATTTAAATTATCTAAAGTACCACAGACTCTGTCGGTCACCCCGAGGCTGTCCAATAAAGGGACAATTCCGGCCCAACATACCTCACATACGTCGCTTGTAAGGTGTGTTGGGCCGAAACGGGTGACGCCTAGGTTTCGTTTGTTCACACTACGATACACTATGATTAACTATAATCATCGTGCATTATTAAATAATTAAACTAATAAACCACAATACAATATTACATACGAAATAACATTGTTATAGATGACAAATCATATAAAATGACCTTATTTCCGAGGGCATAATAATTACCCTCGGAAATTAAAAATTTAAATTATCTAAAGTACCACTAAATAAACTAAAACAAGCTACTTTAATTACGTAATCAAATTTTGGCGATCGGACATAACAAACTAAACAATCAAATGCATTCATACATACAATTCTAATCAAATACATTAATACAAGCATACAATTTTAATAAACAAAATTGCTAATTAAGTATACTCACTTAGCGGGCGTGTGGAGCCGCTCGGCGACGGGCGCACGGGCGGGCGGCGGGCGCACAGGGCCGGCGGCCGGAGCACGGGGCGGCGGCGACCGGCGAACGGGGCGGCGGCGGCGGCCGGAGCACGGAGCGGAGCTCGGGGCGGTGGCCGGAGCACGGGGCGGCGGGCGGGGCGGCGACCGAGCGCGAGCGTAGCGGCGACGGTGCTGTGCGGGACGGCGGCGGCGGCAGAGAGAAACGGACGCGCGGGTGAAAATGAAAGGCGCGCGGGTCGGATCCGCGCGTTAAAAAGCCTTATCTCCGACGGCTCGGTACGGTACGAGGCCGTCGGAGATAACCACTATTTCCGAGCGCCGGTTGTGGCTGTCGGACATAACCTTATCTCCGACGGCCTCGTACAGAGCCGTCGGAAATAAGGAGGCCGTCGGATGTTTGTTAGTTTACTGTAGTGCCTGAGCGGACCGCCGGACGCGGCCGCCGATCGATGAAGATCGACGCGATGCCCAACATGCATGAGGCATAGAGTACGGAGCGCATCACTGTCCGCGAGCTATATATATATGTACGTAAGTTGGGGGGTTGGATCGGTTCGGCGACGTGATGGCAATGCAAGGCATCACCATCAGAAGCGTGACGCATGCCCCGGCCCCCTGGTAACCAGCTCACGCCTTTGTCGCCGGGGCAGCAGGCAGCAGCTAGCTGCCGTGTGTGTGAGTTCCATTCCATTTCCATGTGCCCGGACCTGAGCTGCCTCGCAAGTCGCAACAGCGCGCGACACGGCAACTCGGTCACAGAGGAGGGGGGTGGGGGGCGTCGTCGTTCATTCGCAGCGAAGGGCGCGGGTGTGCAATCCGGGATGCATATATACCCGGCCAGAGATCTGTTTCGCGCGTGCTGCTGCCGATCGACGGCGACGACACGCGCGTTTGGATTTGGACGGGGGCGGCGGCCTCTCGCCGTGACACTGCTGGACGCGGTCGTGCATGCACACGGTCCATCTGTTGTTGCACGCTTGGATTCCTGCGCGGCAACTGAACGAACCTGCTTATTGCTGCAATCATATCATATGGTACTGGTACTACTCATCTCCGTGGACGCGCACCCAACTTCGGGTCGCTGCCTGCCCTGTTCGCTGAAGAGACTACTCTTCTCTTGGGTAGATGGCCAAACGAATTGTCCGTCGTCCCTGCTAACACACGAACTAATCGTGCCGTGCCATGTCGATCAGACGGTCGTATTCAACTCTCGGTCCAGAGAAAGATACTACTACTACGGTTCATACCATCATTAGCACTATATATAAACACCGTATCGATCGGCCCGTGCTAGTAGTATATATGATGATTTTTTAGAGCCCAGACTCTCGTGCCGCGTCCCCCGGTCGCTCTCGCCGGTGTTGCATCGTAAACGACCTGCTGATCGGTGTCCTCATCGGCTGGGGACAAGTGTGCTTTTTAATTAGAGGGTGTCGCTTCACTTTTGGCTACAGCGCGCCCTCGATCGATCGGTGCCTCGGTGGAATCCACCGCCGGGCCAGGCGCCAAAGCGATCGAGATGCTCTCACGGTGCGTGTGTGTGTGTGTGTGTCCCTCGGACGTTTGCGTAAATGCAGCGAAACAAAGCAGCTGGAAGAGGAAAAGGTCGGAGCTCGATCGGACGACTACTGGGCATGCGCGAGCCGCCGCCTCGTGGCGCCCTTTCGGTGACCGGACAACTCCGTGAGAGCGACGAGGGGGTGGCGATGCGATCCAGGTGCCCAATGAGAAGGTCGACGTGAGATATCGATGCGCCCAATGCGATCGTTTGATAGCCCCCAAATGCATGCAGTCGCCGCAGGCCCTGGCGTCCACTCTAGCCGCGCCCGTACATGCGTACTATCCACACAAAATGTTTGTCGTATTTGTGGCCGTCAAATTTTCTTAAGTTTAACTATACTTATATAATATATTATAACATTTATATCTTCAGATAATTTTACTATAAAAATAGATTCAAAAATATATCTAATAATATTAAGGGTGTTTGATTTCTATAGACTAATTTTTAGTCACCCTATTTTATTCAATTTTTAGTCTTTAATTCACCAGATAAGATACGAAAACTAAAACTCTATTTTAGTTTTTGAATTAGACAATTTAGAGACTAAAATAAAATAAAATATAAGAGCTAAAAATTAGTCCATAAAAACCAAACATTCTCTAACTATATACTATAAATATTAATATTTTCTTATATAAATATAATCAAAGTTAAAAATAATTGACTTCTAAAAAAGCGAGAGCGGCCAACATTTATGGGCTGAGGAAGTACAATGATTAGAATCAAAACGAGACTGTCATCTAATCTAATACTAATAATTAAAAAAAAGGATCAAAATGAGACGGGTCGTCCCATCGACCCGGCCGCCGCATAAATGTCACATGTCAAGTAGTACCTAGCTAGTGCGCGAATAGATGGGAACCGAAGCCAAATGTGACAATTCATAGCGAATGTGTGAGAAAACGGCAAGCTGCGACGGGGGGCCGGCCGGGGGACTCACTACTCTCTGCCATATATAGGAAACGATATCGTCCATCCATTGTGGCTAGCCTCCACATCACGCACGCCTTCCATCCGGAGGCCTATATATGCTCAGCTTGAATGCCAAACCCCTAAGAAAAAGTTACTGGTATGACATCAGATTTTATACGCGTTCCTTATCTGTCTTTGAGTGACATATAAGTATATTTTTATGTGTATATGACATGTGGGGTCAGTGTCACACAAGGAACGAGTATATTTTCCGATGGCATACAGGGAATTGGCCTAACCCCTAACAACGTAGCATATACTTTAAGATAGCGTTTGGTTCCGGAGCCAGTTAGGATGAAACTGCTCCGTTTCCTTGAGCGGGCTCGGTGCAGAAGATTTTGAGGAGCCAAATAATTCAACATTTAAGTACAATTTTTTTATTTTTAGAACCGGTCCATCCTATATAGAATATAAATCCATAAAACAACAAATTAGAAGCCAAGCTGCTCCCTCCCACATTACTCTACAACCAAAAACGATAGTGGATGAGGCACCATAGAATGCCCCTAATAATTAACCACCCTACTATAGAAAAAGATTATGAGAGACGTCGCATTTACTTTAAAAGGCTGTTAGGAATAGCATCTGCGGCGTTTCCAAATAGTTGAGCAACTCAATGGCCGTAGACATAGCCCATATATCGTATGATGGAGTCCAATGAGTAGACTGTAGCCCGTCCCTAGAAGTAGATTTCCAGACACATACAATGTCTAGAAGGGATAAGATATTCGTTTTAACTTCTTATATTCCAAAATTCAATTTTTTTTATTTTCCAAATAATCCATGGATAGAGACATGTAACGGGTTTTTAGTGTTCGACTTGATATACACTCTGTAGCTAGCTTAGCGACATTTTTATTTGAGATCACTTAGAGCAACTCCAATAGTTATGTAAATTTTAGCTCTCTAAATCATAGATTTAAGAAGTTGCTAAATAGCTTTTGGAGTAAAAAAATGTGAGTTCTCCAATAGTTCTCTAAATATAGGTTGTAATTTTGTTTTGTATCTATCCATATAAAAAATAAGTCAGAAAAACTATATAATGCAGGCAACATTTTTGTTTAGGGAGTTGTTAAATGGTTGCCAAATGTAGAGAGAAAATGAGGTTAGATGATAAGTTGTTAAATTTAGAAAGTTCATTTAGAGAACTGTTGGAGAATCGTTTTCATGTTAACTACCTAAATTACTGATTTAGAAAGTTTTTTAGAGAACTACTGTGCTAGATATTCATTTTTTTTAATTCTTTCATTTTTGAAATCCATTTTTTTAGATTTTTCAAATAACCTCGGTTTCGTATATATATACCGTATCAGAGCTATAGTTCAATAATTTTGTAGTTGATAATAAGTCATTTAAATTAAGACCCAAATATTTTGTTACAAGCTCCTGGATCTATTTTAAAAATATTTTTTATTTTTATTCTATACGATAGAAATCATTCACACTCTACGAAATTTGTTACAAGATTCTAATTTTTTATATAAATTTTCCTTTTTCATTGCACCGGTATTGGTTATCATATATAGCCATATGTTATTTAACAATTGGGTGTTATTTAGATTGCTCTAAGAGGTATTCTTGGCTGACTTGTAATTATCCTAGGGCTTCTCTAGATGCCCATGTGGCCATGTCTCCATCTTAATTTAAATATATTTGATGGATTATAATTTAGTTTAATTTTTGTACTAATCTATCAAAACAGGTGTTGGGACTATGCTTCGTCGCCGAAGGTCTTGTAGGAAGAAACAGCTTCAGCCATGACCGAAGGTTCCTCTTCATGAAGCTTCGGAATTACAAACCGACATAAAAGTAGAATGACCTTTTAGTCCATAAATGTTTTGAGTCGCTGTTGTAATCCCTTATGAGGGACATAATTGTAATTCCTCACAGGCTGTGTCCCATGTCTATAAATAGTGAACAGTATTCCTTTACTGTTCACGAATTCCTGTAATAGCGATCGCATCATTCGGGGATCAATCTTTCGCCAAGGCAAAGGTATAATTGTACCCAATGCTTAAATGTGTTAAATCGATATAATATGAAAGTAATGTTATTCGTTTATAATTTATTCACCTTTGACGCTTCGTATTTTATATTACTTTATTCAATCTATTAGGATTCAATTACGAAGATTTAACCTTTGTAATCATATTGTCTTTAACCTTCGTCCAAGACTCATTAATCCTTAAGGGAATAATGCTTCGCTGGACGAAGGGCATTAATATTTAACATTTTGTGTTGCCTTGTTTTTAATTCAAAGCATTTGAGAATAAGTCCCCAACAACATAGATCAAAATAAATACATGGACATTCAAACAAGTCTTTATACAGACCAAAGTACATACATTAAAAGCTTTTATTTACACCTTCCAACGTCTTCTTTCTACCACCTCCGAAAGCTTCGTCAGGTGTCCGGCACGGGCGCTGAAAGCCACGCCCGACCGAGTCCAAACTGCGCCGGAAGCCAGGGGCAAGCAACAAGCAGATGACGCACTAGACATGTTCGGATAAAAATTAGCCCATATTTTTTAATGCACTAAACGTTGACCAATTCTGAGATAATAAGAACTGATGATGTCTAATTGAGGGTTATAATCTATTAGTCTTTATTAGTCTATAATTAGCTCATGTTTAATCTATTAGGGTCCGTTTTGTTCCATAAAACTAATTTTTAGACATTGCATTTTAGTGTCTAAATTGTCGAACACAGAGACTAAAATGAGCCAAACTATTTTAGTCGCTAGTCCCTCGAGTGACTAGACAGTTTCTTTTATGGTCTATGCCCCTCTTTTACTGTGTCCAGATGTTAACAGAATAAAGAAGGGTGGTTGATTGAAAGGCAATATGGTCTTTTTCATATGGTTTAATGATTGGTGATCACAGGGCCGTTTCTGACATTTAAGGGGCCCGGGACAAGATTATAAACAGAGGCCCCAACACCATAAAATCGTTTATATGTATATATATATCAACTAATTATACTTAATGTATCACAGAAAGACTTAAGCAGTAAAAAATAGAAGTAAGATTATTACCTCAAATATATTGAAGAGATCAACTTAAAAATGTCTTCTAACATTTCTAGATGAAAAATCATCAATGATGGCTTCAATATTGACATCATCTAATAATTTCTTCTCAATACATAAAGTTGCTAACCCGTTTAACCTTTCTTGAGACATTGTAGACCTTAAATAATTCTTCAATAACTTAAGCTTTGAGAAGCTCCTTTCAGCTGATGCCACAGTTATTGGTATAGTAAATAATATCCGATAAGCAACAAATATATTAGGATAGCAATCCATTCTCCTAACAAACTCAAAAATTTCCATAGCAGACATTGATCTATCTGGCAGTGTCATTTGCAATATTCTTAACTCTGATGTCAGATTATTTTCCTCAAAATCAAATGAATCATCGACAGAGAAAGTTTTTGCCAACATGGTACAATAATCCTTGAGTTTAATGTGATCCAATGATTTCAACGATGCTGAGTTAAGAAGAGGCCCAAATATACCATTGAATACTTGGAGGTCTTCAAATCTATTTTTTAATGAACTGCTTGCCATATCAAGCATAACTAAAAAGTAATTTACTTCAAAATCTTTCTCACCTTGTAGATTTGCCTCATTGCTGCAATCATTTTCATCATAATGCTTTTTCCTTAGAGCACGCCGCTTTACTGGAAATGATGCCTCTACACCCATTACAGAAGCAATATCCTTGGCAATCACCATACTAGAAGTAAACCCTTCATTTCTATACTTGTCAAAGTAACTCATTATACCATCTATTTGCTCTAAGGTAGAGTGAAGACACATTGATGATGATTGCAACTTCTTGCTCACAACATTTACAGCATATAAAATATCATGCCATATAACCATACCAAGAATGAATTCAAAGGTACCAATCAAGTCATACAAACTCTTTGCATCACTCTTTGCCATGGGCTCAGTATCAGAAGCATGATGTAACTCAAACAAAGCCGCCCTTATATGAGGAGCTTGATATCTAATTGCTGCCACACTTTTGATACGACTTTCCCAACGAGTGTTGCACAATGATTTCACAGTTAAACTTGGCACATGATCAAGTAAAACTTTCCATCTTTTTGTAGAACCTGAAAACAATGTATATATTCTTTGCACAATTCCAAAGAATGAAACAGCTTTACTACAAGATTTTGCCATATCACAAAGAGTAAGATTAAGACTGTGACAAGCACATGGCATATAAAAAGCTCTTGGATTCTTATCAAGCAACCGTTTCTGTACTCCTTGATGATTTCACAGTTAAATGTATTTTGCCTCTTTAATAATCTTTATGATAGTGTTAGTAATATCAGAAGCCAAAAGAGATATCAACTCATTCTGAATTTTATTACTAAGATAATGGTAATGAATATCCTTTCTTTCAATTCATCTAAGGTGATCTTGCATTACCAAATCAAATTCTGCAACCATTTCAACACAAGCCAAGAAATTTCCATTTTGTTCATTGTAAAGATGATTATTGGACCCTCGAAACGCTAAATTGCGTTTACCCAGAAATTTCACGATGGCAACTATTCTGAATAAAACTTGTCTCATGCGTTCTTTCTCCTTTGTAATTTGTCGTTGCAAATCTTTATCGATTGTTTCTTGTTTTCTTAGTCTATCCCTCAATTCATTCCAACTGTTCATACCAGTAATATGCTCAGCACTATTTTCATGTTCTTTCAGTCTCTCACTAATATGTTTCCAATCTCTATATCCATCATGTGCTAATGAACTTGTGCAGCTATCAGAATTGAAAAGCTTACAACAGAAGCAAAACACTCTATCAACATGCTTTGAGTAAACTAACCATTTTCTGTCATGTTGTTCACCATTGCTTAATTTTCTAAAATAATGGGAATATGAAAAATGCCTAGAGTTGCCATCCATTGGAAAGACAAGATTCTTTTCTCTTATCGGTCCCTTCTCGACTAATGTATCTCTTGCTTTGTTATCAAGATTATTCCAATTTCTTGGATCATATATGTCTATAGTCACTACTGGCGGTTCATCAACACTAGCAGATTCTGTAGCAGTTGGATGAGATATATTATCATGGTCACTTACATTATGGTCTGTAGGTCCTTGGTATTCTGAATTCCCACCAATTTGTTCGTCCACCGGCTCCACAAGCACTATTGCCAATTCATTTGTGTTTCTCGGATCTCCCATATCCCTCTTAAGAAATTTATCCATGGCTCCTTTCTGTGACAAGACAAAATCCTCCGTGTGCCTCCTTCTTTTTCTTTTTTGGCTACCTGATGCATATTTTCTAGGAGGCATGATGTCAACAACAATCTGCAAGAAATTAATAAAAAAATTAATAAAACAATCTGCACACAATCAATAAAATAATCTATAAAATGAAAAGCACGAGAACCTGTCAATCACGCAGAAGGCAGTGCGTCGCGTCTTGGGCTGAGCTCCTGCTCCCAGCGCTAGCAGGCAGCAGCGCGCGGCGTGGGCAGCGCTAGCAGGCAGCAGCGCTAGCAGGCGTGAAAGGCACCAGGCAGCAGCGCTAGCAGGCAGCAGGCGGCGGCAGGAAAGGCACCAGGCGCAGGCGGGCGCGCGCAGCGTGCAGCAGAAAAATGGAAAAGCAGGCAGCAGGCGGCGATAGGAAAAGCAAGCGGCAGGAAGGTAGGCGGCGGCAACAAAGCCTAAAGAATTAAAACCTGCGGTACTGCCTACCCTAATTTCTATAAGACTAATCCTTATATCCTATTGGACTTTATATAGGGTGGGGCCCCTGGGAGATGGGGGCCCAGGTCGGCTGCCCCTGGCGCCCTGCCTCAGGCACGGCCCTGGGTGATCACTTTTAATCTATGAAACTAAATAAAGTAGGAACTAAAGTTCCGTCCCATAACCAAAGAAACGAAACAGGCCTTACTCTAACTGCTGCAAGCCTCAGTGCAGTTACTGGCGGCAGCCGTTCCCGTGTTTGTCCATGTCCATCCAATCCAACTCATGCACTTCATCACTCCTAGAGGAGTGCAGAAGCTGGGAATTGTACTTCCACTACTAAAAAATGTGATTGATCACTCGTTTATCGGCAAAGATGTTTCTTTGGGAGTGAATACCGAGAGGCTGAGATCACCACTGACGGCCGCTGCAGCCACACGGTTTGCGTATAAATAAGTAGTCAGTCGCTCATCTTGTTCCTTGTGAACATCGCAGTGCTGTAGCCTCCTTCGTCTTGAGCGAGCATGGAGATGTCAGCCATGGAGGAAGCCCTCCCCAAGGCGATGGAGAGGAGGAAGGGAGGCCTCAGAACCATTCCGTTCATCATCTGTAAGAACTAAGAACACCGAGCAGCTAGCCATGTCTATCTTCTAGCGCGCATGCTTGATTTGGCTTGGTGTGGGGTTGATCTGTCCGCGGCGGCATGCAGTAAACGAGATATTCGAGAAGGTGGCCACGTTCGGGCTGTCGGCCAACATGATCCTGTACCTCACCGAGCGGTATCTCATGACCAACGCCTTTGCCACCGTCGTCCTCTACTTCTGGCATGCCTTCTCCAACTTCCTGCCCATCTTAGGCGCCGTGCTCGCCGACGCCCGCCTCGGCCGGTTCCGGGTCATCACCCTCGGCTCCTGCGTTAGCCTCTTCGTGAGCACCCACGCCGCCAACTCCCTCGGCTCCACGATGCAGGCAATTGATTCAACCGCCGTGCTAATCTGCGTGTCTCTCCTGATCAGGGGATGTGCCTGCTGTGGCTGACGGCGATCCTTCCGGTGTACAAGAACACCCCGGAGTGCGCGCCGGGGCGGCCGGTAGGGTGCGCGGTGCTGCCGTGGCAGCTGCCGCTCCTCTTCACGTCGTTCGCGTTCATGTCCCTCGGGTCGGGCGGCATCCGGCCCTGCACGCTGGCGTTCGGGGCCGACCAGCTGGACAAGCGGGACAACAGCGCCAATAACGTGAGGACGCTGCAGACCTTCTTCAACTGGTACTACACGGTGCTGGGCCTCTCCATCGTGTTCGCGTCCACCGTCATCGTGTACATCCAGCAGGCCAGGGGCTGGGTCGTCGGCTTCGCCGTGCCCGTCGTGCTCATGGTCACCGCGCTCACGCTGTTCCTCCTGGGCTCGCCCTTCTACATCAAGGCGGCGGCCAACAGCAGCGTCGTCATCGGCTTCGTGCAGGTGCTCGTCGCCAGCTACAATAACCGCCACGAGCCCTTGCCGCCGGAGACTGCCGACTCCTCGAGCTTCTACAACAAAGCAGGCTGCAAACCTAGGACTCCCACGAACAAGCTAATGTACGATACGCTAGTTATTGCACACACACACACAAAAATTAATCTTTTGTGATGCTAAATGTGAGCTTCCGCATTCATAATCATACATGGTGCATGCAGGTACTTGAACCGGGCTTGCGTGCTCAGGAACCCGAGCAAGGAGATCAGCCCCGACGGGGCGGCGTGCGATCCGTGGAGGCTGTGCACGGTGCAGCAGGTGGAGGACACCAAGGCCGTCATCCGCGTGCTTCCGATATGGTCGACGGGGATCATGCCGGGCGTGGTCGTCGGGCAGCAGATGTTCCCGACGCTGCAGGCGAAGACGATGGAGCGGAGGGTGGGCAAGCTGGAGATCCCCCCTGCCTCCTTCGGCGTCTTCGCCATCCTGACGCTCACCGTCTGGGTTGCCGTGTACGACCGCGTGCTGGTGCGGCCCCTGTCCCGGCTCACCGGCCACGCGCGCGGGCTCAGCCTGCGGCAGCGGATGGGCGCCGGCCTGGTGCTCTTCGCCGTGGCCATGGCCGTGGCCGCGCACACCGAGAGCGTCCGCCGAGCCGCCGCGCTCGCCGAGGGGCTCCGCGACTCCAACCCGCTGACGGGGGAGCGCCCGGTGCGCATGTCGGCCATGAATCTGGTGCCGCAGCACTGCCTCACGGGGCTCGCCGAGGGCCTGAACCTGATCGGGCAGATCGAGTTCTACTACTCCGAGTTCCCCAAGACCATGTCCAGCATAGGGGTGTCCCTGCTCGCGCTCGGCCTCGGGTTTGGCGCCGTGCTGGGCAGCGCCATCGTCGGGGTCATCGACGCGGGGACCCGGAGCGGCGGCAGCCACGACGGCTGGCTGCCGAGCAACCTGAACAGGGGGCACTACGACTACTACTACTTGGTACTGGCGGTGCTATGCGCCGCCAACGTGCTGTACTTCGCAGTGTGTGGCTGGGCATACGGCGACGAGGGGCAAAACCGGGTGGTGGCCGCCGACGCCGCGGTGGACGACGTCGACGACAAGGAGGAGGAGCAAAAGGCGGTAATCATCTAGGCTTAGGCCACGGTGGACTTTGAGCAGAGCACTAGGAACAGTATAGCGTTGATCTGGGATGATCTCTTGCTCTAGTGTGTACCTCGTACATATGCTAATCAATATGGTGACATTTCAAGAGTAGATAATCTTGAAATGTTAATATGGACAGTAAGTACTGTCGTGTAGCGTGTCAAAAATGCCGCATGCATTCTCTCTTCCGAATTAGGAGGTAGAGAGAACTTCAGTGATCCAGTATTCCAGTGGTCGCCCACTCGCCCATACGTTAACCCACTTTGACTTTCTCATTCCCCTCATCCGTCTCCTTCCCCTCAAGTTCAATGCCACTGCTAGTGCTAGGTGTCAGCTGCCCCAGCCTATTATGAACTCATGGAATCAGGGGTTAAGATTATTCACAATGATTCTCTTTCTCTCTATATCATACATTTAAATCTTACTTTTTTACCACCCTCGGAGTCAAATTGAGAACCTCATTTTCACAAGGGATTTCCATTTCCCAAGAGAAATTAGTTTATTTTCACTTGTGAAAATAAGAATCTCTTGGGAAAATAGAGTTTCCAAACTAGCCATAAAAGATTTCATTGCCTGAAATCTCAGCTCCCGCAACGATACACAATACATTGTATTCATAATATATTTATTATATTTTCATGTATTTATTTATTTATAGTATAAAATGATACATAATATTAATTTGTGTTTAATTCGTGGTCTATAGTATAGAAAATTTAGAAGAAGATAGAAGACATTATAGATTTAAGGGCAGGAGGACTTATCCTTAAGTTTAGTTAGAGCCAAGCCATTGCAGCTTTAAGGTGCATTTAAAGCTTTAGGGAAGATTTTAGAGAGCATAGGGTCAATCTAAACTCATAGGAATATCTGATGGACTTAGCTTTCAAGAACGTGGATATATTATGAAATTGTTTTCTCCGATAAAATTTGGTGATGTTGATGAAGCAGGTCATTATGAGTCTCAGAAAATCATGAAGCTGAAATTGTAAACTTTTAGAAAACATTTAAACAAGTTATTTTATTTTTTATTTAGAGTAAAAATATATTTTTAAATTGTTTAAATTTATATTATACATCACAACTTCACATTGAAGCTACATCCCAGAGGAAACACCCGAAATCCTCGGTTACATTTCGTCCTCTCTTAGTCCACAAACAAATCTCATAGACAAATGTTAGGTTTTTTATATGGTTTTTAAAGCGGTAAGACGAGACAATGCGTTGGACCACCGCCTGAACGCCTAGACGACACCTAGACGATGTAGGCGGGCAAAGCGCCTAGGTATTGGATCTCCGCCTGGATGCCTACGCGACTCCTTAAGAACAATGATTTTTTAAACAACAAAAATATCTTTAAGACTAAAAGGACGATAAAATCATAGAGGTATAGACAAGATCCACCTAAATAAAATATTTGTAGCACGTGAAATTGCCTCTAAGCTTCCAAAATTAGATTGGGCTCTAAAAAAGTGGGAAATTTTCTAGAAAAAACAATAAAATTAACAAAACCTTCTCATCAATGTCTAAACACATTTTAAAAACTTTTCATAACAAAAACATGAGATGCAAGCATGCAACCAACATGAATATAATCAAATTAAATGCAATTGGTACTATTGGTTTAAGTACGTCGATTTATTAGTGTCGGTGACCATAATTAGGGGTACCCCCAAGACTCCTAAACTCGGCTCGTAACCACCATCAGCACAAGCTGCAAAGGTCTGATGGGCGCAATACAGGTCAAAGCTCCGTCCACTCAAGGGACACGATCTCGCCTCGCCCGAGCCCAGCCTCGGGCAGGAACGGTAGACCCAGGCGGATTCACGCCTCGCCCGAGGGCCTCCTCAAGCAACGGGCGCACCTTCGACTCGCCCGAGGCCCAACTCGGGCAGGCTTCGCAGTGAAGCAACCTTGGCCAGATCGCCTCGCCAACCGACCGTATCGCAGGAGCATTCAATGCAAGGATCGCCTGACACCTTATTCTGACGCGCGTTCCTCAGTCGGCAGGGCCGAAGTGACCGCAGTCACTTCGCCCCTCCACTGACTGACCTGACAGGAAAACAGCGCCGCTTGCCCTGCTCCGACTGCTGTGCCACCCGCCAGGGTGAGACTGATAGCAGCCGAGTCCAGCCTCAGGCGCCATAGGAAGCTCCGCCTCGCCCGACCCCGGGGCTCGGCCCCCGCCTCGACCTCGGAAAACGGTCTCCGCCTCGCCCGACCCCAGTGCTCGGACCGACCACGTTATAGGGGGCACATCATTACCCTACCCCTAGCTAGCTCAGGCTACTGGGAACAAGACCGGCGTCCCATCTGGCTCGCCCCGGTAAACAAGTAATGATGGCACCCCGCGTGCTCCCATGACGACGGCGGTTCTCAGCCCCCTACGGAAGCAAGGAGACGTCAGCAAGGACCTGACAACCCCGACAGCTGTGCTTCTACAGGGCTCAAGCGCTCCTCCGACGGCCACGACATCACATGAATAGGGCACTAACACCTCTCCGACAGCCACGTCGGCATGTACATAGGGCTCTGGCTCCTCTCTGCCGGACACGTTAGCACGTTGCTATACCCCCATTGTACACCTGGACCCTCTCTTTACATCTATAAAAGGAAGGTCCAGGGCCCTCGTACGAGAAGGTGGCCGCGCGGGAGGACGGGCTGACGAACAGGCTCTCTCCCTCTCTCGCGAACGCTTGTAACCCCCTACTGCAAGCGCATCCGCCCTGGGCGCAGGATAACACGAGCCGCGGTTCCCTTTTTCCCCCTTGTGTTCCATCTCGCGCCGACCCATCTGGGCTGGGACACGCAGCGACAATTTACTCGTCGGTCCAGGGAGCCCCCGGGGTCGAAACGCCGACAGTTGGCGCGCTAGGTAGGGGCCTGCTGCGTGTTGACGAACAGCTTCCCGTCAAGCTCCAAATGGGTAGTCTCCAGCAACCTCTCCAGCTCGGGACGCTGCTCCGTTTCGGGAGTCTCGAGTTCATGTCCCTCGACGGCAGCTACGACATGGTACTCCTTCGCCACACGACAACGACAACGACGGCCGTCAGCCCGCCCGACGGCGGCGGAATCGACGACGTCTTCCCCGCGTGGCGGAAGAGCGGCATCCGGGTCTGTCCTGTCACCTTCCCAGCCGCAGGAGGAGGAGGTGGGGCAACCATGGCCAAGCAGGAGGCGGCACCTCGTTGGCTGTCGAGCGAGTCGACGACGCCGGCGCCCCAGCGGGGGACACGTCGGGCGTTGACCTCGTGTCTGAGACGAAGACGAGCGTCGTTTCCCCGCAACACGCCAACCCCAAGCGGACGGATGACGCCAGCACGCTCGCGAAGGACTTGCTGGGCGTTAGCCTCGTACCTGAGATAACGGTGCAGTCCGTCCCCGACGCGACTTCGTCACCATCCGTCGATCAAGAGGTACCGCCCATTTTCCGCCCTGTGCCTTTTAGATTCAGCTTCGACCCTCCAAGCGACCTCGCTTCGGTGAACGCTTTTATAAAGGCATATCCTAACCTTCCGGGGTACCATATGTGGTCAACCTGGGACCGACTGACGACCGTCTCGACCTACGGGCCCCCGGGTTCTGAGGAAGATGACGAGCCCGACTCTGGTTGGGATTTCTCCAGGCTCGATAACCCCAGTGCCATGCGAGACTTCATGACCGCATGTGACTACTGCCTCTCCAATTACTCCGATGGTGGCCACAGCCTTGACGACGAGGACTGTGGCCCAAGTCGCGAATGTTTCCACGTCGATCTAGGGGGTCTCAACGAAGGCAACCACCTTGGTATGCCGGAGGACGGCGATCCCCCTAGGCCTGCGCCTCGCGTTGACATCCTTCGGGAGCTAGCTGTGGTCCCAGTCCCTGTGGGGGGTCAGGACACACAGCTCGAGCAAATCCACGAGGTGCAGGCCAGGCTCGACGAGAAAGCAGGACAACTTGTGCAGCTCCGGTAGAACATCGGGCAGGAGTGAGTAGGCCGAGCACCAGCCGGAGAAGCGCGTCATCTGGCCCAGGACGTCCAGCACCGCATCGCTGACGATGCCAGGGCAAGGCTGCCCCCGGCTTTCAGTGGGGTCGGCCAAAACCTGGTTGCAGCAGCAATACTACTCCGAGCGATGCTGGAGCCATCCACCACCGAGGGGCGGCGTATCCAGGGAGAGCTCAAGAATCTCCTGTAGGATGCCGCGGTCCGATGGGCCGAAAGCTCTGCCTCCCGAAGGCAAGGGTACCCCCTGGAGCATCGCGCCGCGACTTCCCGATTCATGCGGGAAGCCTCGGTCCACACCGGGCGCACGCGGGACGCAACGCCTGCATCCCCGGGTCGCCTCGGCAACGAGCACCACCGCCGCGACCGTCGAGCCCACCTCGACGAGAAGGTGCGCCGAGGCTACTACCCCAGGCGTGGGGGACTCTACGACACCAGGGAGTATCGGAGTCCCCCGCCCGAACCACCCGGTCCGCAAGCTTTCAGCCAGGCCATACGACGGGCGTCGTTCTCGACCCGGTTCTGAGCCCCGACTACCATCACCAAGTACTCGGGGGAAACAAGGCCGGAACTGTGGCTCGCGGACTACCGGACGGCCTGCCAGCTGGGTGGAACGAACGATGACAACCTCATCATCTGCAACCTCCACATGTTCCTTTCCGACGCCGCCTCGGCCTGGCTGGAGCATCTGCCTCCTGCGCAGATCTTTAACTGGGACGACCTGGTCAAAGCCTTCGCCGAAAACTTCTAGAGCACATACGTGCGCCCTGGGAACTCCTGGGATCTCCGAAGCTGCCGCCAGCAGCCTGGAGAATCCCTGCAGGACTACATCCGGCGATTTTCGAAGCAGCGCACCGAGCTGCCCAACATCACCGACTCAGATGTCATCGGCGCGTTCCTCGCCGGCACCACCTGCCGCGACCTGGTGAGCAAGCTGGGTCACAAGACTCTCACCAGGGCGAGCGAGCTGATGGACATCGCCACCAAGTTCGCCTCTGGTCAGGAGGCGGTCGTGGCCATCTTCCGGAAGGACAAGCAGCCTCAGGGACGCCAACAGGAAGACGTCCCCGAGGCGTCCGCTCAGCGCGGCACGAAGAAGAAGGGCAAGAAGAAGTTGCAAGCAAAACGCGACGCCGCCGACGCAGATCTTGTCGCCGCCGTCGAGCACAGGAACCCTCGAAAGCCTCCCGGAGGGGCCAACCTGTTCGACAAGATGCTCAAGGAATCGTGCCCCTATCATCAGGGTCCCGTCAAGCACACCCTTGAGGAGTGCGTCATGCTTCGGCGCTACTTCCATAAGGCCGGGCCCCCGGTGGAAGGTGGCAAAGGCCATGACAACGAGAAGGAGGGCCACAAAGCAGAGGAGTTCCCCGAGGTCCACGACTGCTTCATGATCTACGATGGGCAAGTGGCGAACGCCTTGGCTCGGCACCGCAAGCAGGAGCGCCGAGAGGTCTGCTCGGTAAAGGTAGCGGCGCTAGTCTACCTAGACTGGTCCGACAAGCCCATCACCTTCGACCAAGGCGACCACCCTGACCGCGTGCCGAGCCCGGGGAAGTATCCGCTCGTTGTCGATCCCATCATCGGCAACATCAGGCTTACTAAGGTCCTCATGGACGGAGGCAGCAGCCTCAACATCATCTATGCCGAGACCCTCGGGCTCTTGCAGATCGATCTGTCCACGATCCGGCCGGTGCAGCGCCCTTTCACGGGATCATCCCCGGGAAGCGCGTCCAACCCCTTGGGCAACTCGATCTGCTCGTCTGCTTCAGGACTCCCTCCAACTTTCGAAAGGAAACCCTCACGTTCTAGGTGGTCAGGTTCCGAGGAACCTACCACGCAGTGCTGGGGAGACCATGCTACGCTAAGTTCATGGTCGTCCCCAACTACACCTACCTCAAGCTCAAGATGTCGGGCCCCAACGGGGTCATCACCGTCGGATCCACGTATCGACACGCGTACGAATGAGACGTGGAGTGCGTGGAGTACGCTGAGGCCCTCGCCGAATCCGAGGCCCTCATCGCCGACCTGGAGAGCCTCTCCAGGGAGGTGCCAGATGCGAAGCGCCACGCCAGCAACTTCGAGCCAGCAGAGGCGGTTAAGTTCGTCCCTCTCGACCCCAGCAACGACGCCTCCAAGCAAGTCCGGATCGGCTCCGAGCTCGACCCCACATAGGAAGCAGTGCTCGTCGACTTTCTCCGCGTGAACGCCGAGGTTTTTGCGTGGAGTCCCTCGGACATGCCTGGCATACCGAGGGATGTCGCCGAGCACTCGCTGGATATCCGAGCTGGAGCCCGACCCGTGAAGCAGCCTCTGCACCGATTCGACGAAGAAAAGCGCAGAGCCATAGGCGAGGAGATCCACAAGCTGATGGCTGCAGGGTTCATCAAAGAGGTATTCCATCCTGAATGGCTAGCCAACCCTGTGCTTGTGAAAAAGAAAGGTGGGAAATGGAGGATGTGTGTAGACTACACTGGTCTAAACAAAGCATGTCCGAAGGTTCCCTACCCTCTGCCTCGCATCGATCAAATCGTGGATTCCACTGCTTGGTGCGAAACCCTAGGTTGCAAAGTGGGCGGTGGAGATCATGGGCGAGACAATCTCGTTCGCTCCTCGGAAGGCCATCAAGTCCCAAGTCTTGGCGGACTTTGTGGCTGAATGGGTCGACACCCAGCTTCCAGCAGCTCCGATCCAACCGGAACTCTGGACCATGTTTTTCGACGGGTCGCTGATGAAAACAGGAGCGGGTGCAGGCCTGCTCTTCATCTCACCCCTCGGGAAGCACCTCCGCTACGTGCTGCGCCTCCATTTCCCGGTGTCAAACAACGTGGTCGAGTACGAGGCTCTGGTTAACGGGTTGCATATCGCCATCGAGCTAGGGATTCGGCGCCTCGACGCTCGTGGTGACTCGCAGCTTGTCATCGACCAAGTCATGAAGAACTCCCATTGCCGCGACCTGAAGATGGAAGCCTACTACGACGAGGTTCGGCGCCTGGAAGACAAGTTCTACAGGCTCGAGCTCAACTGGAAGTCGCCTAGAGGGGGGTAAATAGGGCGAATCTGAAATTTACAAACTTAATCACAACTTTAAGCCGAGTTAGCGTTAGAAATATAAACGAGTCCGAGAGAGAGGGCATGAAAACAAATCGCAAGCGAATAAAGAGTGAGACACAAGGATTTGTTTTACCGAGGTTCGGTTCTCGCAAACCTACTCCCCGTTGAGGTGGTCACAAAGACCGAGTCTCTTTCAACCCTTTCCCTCTCTCAAACGGTCACTTAGACCGAGTGAGCTTCTCTTCTCAATCAATCGGAACACAAAGTTCCTGCAAGGACCACCACACAATTGGTGTCTCTTGCCTCGATTACAAATGAGATGATCGCAAGAAAGAATGAGAGAAAGAAGCAATCCAAGCGCAAGAGCTCAAATGAACACAACAAATCACTCTCTCTAATCACTAAGGCTTTGTGTGGAGTTGGGAGAGGATTTGATCTCTTTGGTGTGTCTTGTATTGAATGCTAGCTCTTGTAATGTAGTTGAAAGGTGGAAAACTTGGATGACTTGAATGTGGGGGTGGTTGGGGTATTTATAGCCCCAACCACCAAACTTGACCGTTGGTGGAGGCTGTTGTCGACGGGCGCACCGGACAGTCCGGTGCGCCAGCCACGCCACCAGGCCGTTGGGTTCCGACCGTTGGAGCTCTGACTTGTGGGCCCGCCTGGCTGTCCGGTGGTGCACCGGACAAGTCCTATAGACTGTCCGGTGTGCCACCCGCGCATGCTCTGCTCCTCTGCGCGCGCAGGCGCGCATTTAATGCGTTGTAGTCGACCGTTGCGCGTGAAGTAGCCGTTGCTCCGCTGTCACACCGGACAGTCCGGTGTGCATCGGACAGTCCGGTGAATTATAGCGGAGTGCCCTTGGAAATTCCCGAAGGTAAAGAGTTCGGCCTTCAGTGCCCTGGTGCACCGGACATTGTCCGGTGGCACACCGGACAGTCCGGTGCGCCAGACCAGGGCACACTTCGGTTATCCCTTGCTCTCTTTGTTGAACCCTTTTCTTGGTCTTTTTATTGGTTTATTGTGAACCTTTGGTACCTGTATAACTTATAGACTAGAGCAAATTAGTTAGTCCAATTACTTGTGTTGGGCAATTCAACCACCAAAATCATTTAGGAAATAGGTGTAAGCCTAATTCCCTTTCAATCTCCCCCTTTTTGGTGATTGATGCCAACACAAACCAAAGCGAATATAGAAGTGCATAATTGTAAGTGCAAAGGTTACTTAGAGTTGAGCCAATATAAATACTCATAAGATACGCATGGATTGTTTCTTTAACATTTTGGACCACGCTTGCACCACATGTTTTGTTTTTGCAAATTCTTTTGTAAATCCTTTTCAAAGTCCTTTTGCAAATAGTAAAAGGTAAATGAATAAAATTTTGAGAAGCATTTTCAAGATTTGAAATTTTTTCCCCCTATTTCAAAATGCTTTTCCTTTGACTTAAACAAAACTCCCCCTCAATAAATTCCTCCTCTTAGTGTTCAAGAGGGTTTTAAGATATCAATTTTGAAAATACTACTTTCTCCCCCTTTTGAACAGAATGAGATACCAATTTGAAAATCATATTTTAAAATTTGGTGGTGGTGCGGTCCTTGTGCTTTGGGCTAATACTTTCTCCCCCTTTGGCATGAATCGCCAAAAACGAATACTTTGAGTGAAATAAGCCCTTAAAATTACTTTCTCCCCCTTTGGTAAAAGACATATGAGTGAAGATTATACCAAAAGCGGAGAATTGTTTGGAGCGACGACGAAGGATGAGTCGATGGAGTGGAGTGGAAGCCTTTGTCTTCGCCGAAGACTCCAATTCCCTTTCAATTATACCTATGACTTGGTTTGAAATATACTTGAAAACACATTAGTCATAGCATATGAAGGAGACATGATCACAGCTATATTTATGAGCTATGTGTGCAAGACATCAAAAGAAATTCCTAGAATCAAGAATATTTAGCTCATGCCTAAGTTTGTTAAAGGTTTGTTCATCTAGTGGCTTGGTAAAGATATCGGCTAATTGATCTTTAGTGTTAATATATGCAATCTCGATATCCCCCTTTTGTTGGTGATCCCTTAAGAAATGATACTGAATGGCTATGTGTTTAGTGTGGCTATGCTCAACGGGATTATCCGCCATGCGGATTGCACTCTCATTATCACATAGAAGAGGAACTTTGGTTAATTTGTAATCGTAGTCCCTAAGGGTTTGCCTCATCCAAAGTAGTTGCGCGCAACAATGGCCTGCGGCAATATACTCGGCTTCGGCGGTAGAAAGAGCTACGGAATTTTGCTTCTTTGAAGCCCAAGACACCAAGGATCTTCCCAAGAACTGGCAAGTCCCCGATGTGCTCTTTCTATTAATCTTACAACCCGCCCAATCGGCATCCGAATAACCAATTAAATCAAATGTGGATCCTCTAGGGTACCAAAGCCCAAATTTAGGAGTATGAACTAAATATCTCAAGATTCGTTTTACGGCCGTAAGGTGAGCTTCCTTAGGGTCGGCTTGGAATCTTGCACACATGCATACGGAAAGCATAATATCCGGTCGAGATGCACATAAATAGAGTAAAGAGCCTATCATCGACCGGTATACCTTTTGATCGACGGATTTACCTCCCGTGTCGAGGTCGAGATGCCCATTGGTCCCCATGGGTGTCTTGATGGGCTTGGCATCCTTCATCCCAAACTTGTTTAGAATGTCTTGAATATACTTTGTTTGACTAATGAAGGTGCCCTCTTGGAGTTGCTTCACTTGAAATCCCAAGAAGTACTAAATTCCTCACATGTAGATTCGTTAGTAGACCCAAATATAATGTCATCAACATAAATTTGGCATACAAACAAATCATTGTCAAGAGTTTTAGTGAATAGAGTAGGATCGGCCTTTTCGACTTTGAAGCCATTTGTGATAAGGAAATCTCTTAGGCATTCATACCATGCTCTTGGGGCTTGCTTGAGCCCATAAAGCGCCTTAGAGAGTTTATATACATGGTTAGGATACTCACTATCTTCAAAGCCGGGAGGTTGCTCAACATAGACCTCTTCCTTGATTGGTCCATTGAGGAAGGCACTCTTCACGTCCATTTGGTAAAGCTTGAAGCCATGGTAAGTAGCATAGGCTAATAATATTCGAATTGACTCATGCCTAGCTACGGGTGCATAGGTTTCACCGAAGTCCAAACCTTCGACTTGGGAGTATCCCTTGGCCACAAGTTGGGCTTTGTTCCTTGTCACCACACCATGCTCGTCTTGCTTGTTGCGGAAGACCCACTTGGTTCCTACAACATTTTGGTTAGGACGTGGAACTAAATGTCATACCTCATTCCTAGTGAAGTTGTTGAGCTCCTCTTACATCGCCACTACCCAATCGGAATCTTGTAGTGCTTCCTCTACCCTGTGTGGCTCAATAGAGGAAACAAAAGAGTAATGCTCACAAAAATGTGCAATACGAGATCTAGTGGTTACCCCCTTATGAATGTCGCCGAGGATGGTGTCGACGGGGTGATCTCGTTGGATTGCTTGGTGGACTCTTGGGTGTGGCGGTCTTGGTTCTTTATCTTCCTTGTCTTGATCATTTGCATGTCCCCCTTGATCATTGTCGTCATCTTGAGGTGGCTCATCTCTTTGATCTTCTCCTTCATCAACTTGAGCCTCATCCTCATCTTGAGTTGGTGGGGATGCTTGCGTGGAGGAGGATGGTTGATCTTGTGCATTTGGAGGCTCTTCGGATTCCTTAGGACACACATCCCCAATGGACATGTTCCTTAGCGCGATGCACGGAGCTTCTTCATCACCTATCTCATCAAGATCAACTTGCTCTATTTGAGAGCCGTTAGTCTCATCAAACACAACGTCACAAGAAACTTCAACTTGTCCAGAGGACTTGTTAAAGACTCTATATGCCCTTGTGTTTGAATCATATCCTAGTAAAAAGCCTTCTACAGTCTTAGGAGCAAATTTAGATTTTCTACCTCTTTTAACAAGAATAAAGCATTTGCTACCAAAGACTCTAAAGTATGAAATATTGGGCTTTTTACCGGTTAGGAGTTCGTATGATGTCTTCTTGAGGATTCGGTGTAGATACAACCGGTTGATGGCATAGCAGGCGGTGTTGACCGCCTCGGCCCAAAACCGATCCGAAGTTTTGTACTCATCAAGCATGGTCCTTGCCATGTCCAATAGAGTTCTATTCTTCCTCTCCACTACACCATTTTGTTGAGGCGTGTAGGGAGAAGAGAACTCATGCTTGATGCCCTCCTCCTCAAGGAAGCCTTCGATTTGTGAGTTCTTGAACTTCGTCCCGTTGTCGCTTCTAATTTTCTTGATCCTTAAGCCGAACTCGTTTTGAGCTCGTCTCAAGAATCCCTTTAAGGTTTCCTGGGTATGAGATTTTTCCTGCAAAAAGAACACCCAAGTGAAGCGAGAATAATCATCCACAATAACTAGACAGTACTTACTCCCGCCGATGCTTATGTAAGCTATTGGGCCGAATAGGTCCATGTGTAGGAGCTCCAGTGGCCTGTTAGTCGTCATGATGTTCTTATGTGGATGATGGGCACCAACTTGCTTTCCTGCTTGGCATGCACTACAAATCCTGTCTTTCTCAAAATGAACATTTGTTAAACCTAAAATGTGCTCTCCCTTTAGAAGCTTATGAAGATTCTTCATCCCAACGTGGGCTAGTCGGCGATGCCAGAGCCAACCCATGTTAGTCTTAGCAATTAAGCAAGTGTCGAGTTCAGCTCTATCAAAATCTACCAAGTATAGCTGACCCTCTAACACTCCCTTAAATGCTATTGAATCATCACTTCTTCTAAAGACAGTGACACCTACATCAGTAAAAAGACAGTTGTAGCCCATTTGACATAATTGCGAAACGGAAAGCAAATTGTAATCTAAAGAATCTACAAGAAAAACATTGGAAATAGAATGGTCAGGAGATATAGCAATTTTACCCAATCCTTTGACCAAACCTTGATTTCCATCCCCGAATGTGATAGCTCGTTGGGGATCTTGGTTTTTCTCGTAGGAGGAGAACATCTTCTTCTCCCCAGTCATATGGTTTGTGCACCCGCTGTCGATTATCCAACTTGAGCCCCCGGATGCATAAACCTACAAAACAAGTTTAGTTCTTTGTTTTAGGTACCCAAACTGTTTTGGGTCCTTTGGCATTAGATACAAGAACTTTGGGTACCCAAACACAAGTCTTTGATCCCTTGTGCTTGCCCCCAACAAACTTGGCAACTACCTTGCCGGATTTGTTAGTTAAAACATAGGATGCATCAAAAGTCTTAAATGAAATGTAATTATCATTTGATGCACTAGGAGTTTTCTTCTTAGGCAATTTTGCATGGGTTGATTGCCTAGAACTAGATGTCTCACCCTTATACATAAAAGCATGATTAGGGCCAGAGTGAGACTTTCTAGAGTGAATTCTCCTAATTTTGCTCTCGGGATAACCGGCAGGGTACAAAATGTAACCCTCGTTATCCTGAGGCATGGGAGCCTTGCCCTTAACAAAATTAGACAATCTTTTAGGAGGGGCATTAAGTTTGACATTGTCTCCCCTTTGGAAGCCAATGCCATCCTTGATGCCAGGGCGTCTCCCACTATAGAGCATGCTTCTAGCAAATTTAAATTTTTCATTTTCTAAGTCATGCTCAAATTTTAGCATTAAGTTGAGCTATGTGATCATTTTGTTTCTTAATTAAAGCTAGGTGATCATGGATAGCATCAACATTAATGTCTCTACATCTAGTACAAATAGAAGTATGTTCAATGGTAGATGTAGAGGGTTTGCAAGATTTCAATTCTACAACCTTAGCATGCAATATATCATTTTCACTTCTAAGGTTAGAAATAGTAACATTGCAAACATCAAAATCTTTAGCCTTAGCAATCAAATTTTCATTTTCACTTCTAAAGCAAGCAAGAGAATCATTCAATTTTCAATCTTAGCAAGTAAATTAGCATTATCATTTCTAAGATTGTAAATTGAATCATCACAAACATTAGAATCAACCTTGGCAATAAGTTTAGCATTCTCATTTCTAAGGTTGTCTAAAGTCTCATGGCAAGTGCTTAGCTCACTAGATAGTTTTTCACATTTTTCTACTTCTAGAGCATAAGCATTTTTAACCTTAACATGCTTCTTATTTTCTTTAATAAGGAAGTCCTCTTGGGTGTCCAAGAGATCATCCTTCTCATGAATAGCACTAATCAATTCATTTAATTTTTCTTTTTGTTGCATGTTTAGGTTGGCAAAAAGAATGCGTAAGTTATCCTCCTCATTACTAGCATTATCCTCATCACTAGAGGTTTCATATTTAGTGGAGGATCTTGATTTTACCTTCTTCCTTTTGCCATCCTTTGCCATGAGGCACTTGTGGCCGACGTTGGGGAAGAGAAGACCCTTGGTGACGGCGATGTTTGCGGCGTCCTCGTCGGAGGAGGAGTCGGTGGAGCTCTCGTCGGAGTCCCACTCCCGGCAAACATGGGCATCACCGCCCTTCTTCTTGTAGTACCTCTTCTTCTCCTTTCTTCTCCCCTTCTTGTTGTCACCCCTGTCACTATCACTAGATAATGGACATTTTGCAATAAAATGACCGGGCTTACCACATTCGTAGCACACTTTCTTGGAGCGGGGCTTGTTGAAAGGGAATTAGGCTTACACCTAGTCCCTAATTAATTTTGGTGGTTGAATTGCCCAACACAAATTTATTGGACTAACCAGTTTGCCCAAGTGTATAGATTATACAGGTGTTAAAGGTTCACACTCAGCCAATAAAAAGATCAAATTTGGATTCAACACAGGAGCAAAGGGCCAACCAAAGGCACCTCTGGTTTGGCGCACCGGACTGTCCGGTGTGCCACCGGACAGTGTCCGGTGCACCACCGGACATGTCCGGTGCACCAGAGGACTCCAACGCAAACTCGCCACCTTCGGGAATTTCCAGAGGCACTCGCGCTATAATTCACCGGACTGTCCGGTGTACACCGGACAGTGTCCGGTGCGCCAAGGAGGAGCGGCCTCAGGAACTCGCCAGCTTCGGGAAACTCCAACGGCCAGTCCGCTATAATTCACCGGACTGTCTGGTGTACACCGGACTGTCCGGTGCGACTCCGGAACAACGGCTATCTCCGCGCCAACGGCTCTCTGCCGCGCATTTAATGCGCGCTCTGCGCGCGCAGAAGTCAGGCGCGCCCATACTGGCACACCGGACAGCAAACAGTACATGTCCGGTGTGCACCGGACACCCAGGCGGGCCCACAAGTCAGAAGCTTCAACGGTCAGAATCCAACGGCAGTGATGACGTGGCAGGGGGCACCAGACTGTCCGGTGTGCACCGGACTGTCCGGTGCGCCATCGAGCAGACAGCCTCCCAACTGCCACTTTTGGTGGTTGGGGCTATAAATACCCCAACCACCCCACCATTCATTGCATCCAAGTTCTCTACTTCCCAACTACTACAAGAGCTCTAGCATTCAATTCTAGACACACCAAAGAGATCAAATCCTCTCCATATTCCACACAACGCCCTAGTGACTAGAGAGAGAGATTTGCTTGTGTTCTTTCGAGCTCTTGCGCTTAGATTGCTTCCTTCTTTCTTGATTCTTTCTTGTGATCAAACACTCACTTGTAATTGAGGCAAGAGGCACCAATTGTGTGGTGGCCCTTGCGGGAAGTTTGATTCCCAAGTGATTTGAGAAGAGAAGCTCACTCGGTCCGAGGGACCGATTGAGAGAGGGAAGGGTTGAAAGAGACCCGGCCTTTGTGGCCTCCTCAACGGGGAGTAGGTTTGCAAGAACCGAACCTCGGTAAAACAAATCCGCGTGTCACACTCTTCATTTGCTTGCGATTTGTGTTGCTCCCTCTCTCGCGGACTCGTTTATATTTCTAACGCTAACCCGGCTTGTAGTTGCGATTATTTTTGAGAATTTCAGTTTCGCCCTATTCACCCCCCTCTAGGCGACTTTCAATTGGTATCAGAGCCCGGTGCTTCATTAGAGCCTAACCGCTCGAAGTGATGTCGGGAGATCACGCCAAGAAGGAGATGGAGACCGGCGAAAAGCCCACTACAAGCCACAGGAGCACTTCATCGGAAGAGTCCCACACCAAGAGGAAGGAGAAGAAGAAGGACTCCTGCAAACGGAAGGAGAAAAGATCTTCCTCTTCTCACCACAAAGAGAAGAAGGAAAAATCTTCTTCTCACAAGTCGCATCGGAAAGGCGACAAGCACAAGAGGATGAGGAAAGTGGTCTACTACGAGACCGACACTTCATCAACATCAACCTCCGACTCCGATGCACCCTCCGTAACTTCTAAACGCCAAGAGCGTAAGAAGTTTAGTAAGATCCCCTTACACTATCGCTTTCGACTTCGCCAAGGGGAAGAGCCACAAGACATGTACAACCGGCTCAAGACTTTGGTGAACCAAGTACGCAACCTCGGGAGCAAGAAGTGGGATGACCACGAGGTGGTTAAGGTTATTCTTAGATCACTCATCTTCCTTAACCCCACTCAAGTTCAATTAATTCGTGGTAATCCTAGATATACTCAAATGACCCCCGAGGAAGTTATCGGGAATTTTGTGAGCTTTGAATGCATGATCAAAGGCTCCAAGAAGATCAACGAGCTTGATGAAACCTCCACGTCCGAAGCACAACCGGTGGCATTTAAGGCGACGGAGGAAAAGAAGGAGGAGTCTACATCAAGTAGACAACCAAT
Organism: Zea mays; assembly: GCF_902167145.1. NCBI lineage: Eukaryota > Viridiplantae > Streptophyta > Magnoliopsida > Poales > Poaceae > Zea > Zea mays. The sequence continues at coordinate 200,168,200 of NC_050098.1, forward strand.
TGACGCCTCCAAGCTCGACAATGAGGAGATGGCTTTAATCATCAAAAGCTTTCGCCAAATCCTCAAGCAACGGAAGGGGAAGGACTACAAATCCCATTCCAAGAAGGTTTGCTACAAGTGTGGTAAGCCCGGTCACTTTATCGCTAAATGTCCATTATCAAGTGACAGTGACAGGGATAACGACAAGAAGGGAAAGAGGAGAGAAAAGAAGAGGTACCACAAGAAGAAGGGCGGCGATGCCCATGTTTGCCAGGAGTGGGACTCGGACGAGAGCTCCACCGACTCCTCCTCCGACGAGGACGCCGCCAACATCGCCGTCACCAAGGGACTCCTCTTCCCAAACGTCGGCCACAAGTGCCTCATGGCAAAGGACGGCAAAAGGAAGAAGGTAAAATCAAGATCCTCCACTAAATATGAAACCTCTAGTGATGAGGATGATGCTAGCAATGAGGAGGATAACTTGCGCATTCTTTTTGCCAACCTTAACATGGAACAAAAAGAAAAGTTAAATGAATTGATTAGTGCTATTCATGAAAAAGATGACCTTTTGGATTCCCAAGAGGACTTCCTTATTAAGGAAAACAAAAAGCATGTTAAAGTTAAAAATGCTTATGCTCTAGAGGTAGAAAAATGTGAAAAATTGTCTAGTGAGCTAAGCACTTGCCATGAGACCATTGACAACCTTAGAAATGAAAATGCTAGATTAAATGCTAAGGTTGATTCTCATGTTTGTGATGTTTCAATTCCCAATCCTAGAGATGATAATGATAATTTGCTTGCTAGGATTGATGAATTAAACATTTCTCTTGCTAGCCTTAAAGTAGAAAATGAAAATTTAATTGCTAAGGCTAAAGAACTAGATGTTTGCAATGCTACCATTTCCAATCTTAGAGATAAAAATGATATTCTTCATGCTAAGATTGTTGAACTTAGTTCTTGCAAACCCTCTACATCTATTGTTGAGCATGTATCTATTTGTACTAGATGTAGAGATGTGGATATTAATGCTATTCATGATCATATGGCTTTAATTAAACAACAAAATGATCATATAGCAAAACTAGATGCTAAAATTGCCGAGCACAACTTAGAAAATGAGAAATTTAAATTTGCTCGTAGCATGCTTTATAATGGGAGACGCCCGGGCATTAAGGATGGCATTGGCTTCCAAAAGGGAAACAATGACAAACTTAATGCCCCTCCTAAAAACTTGTCTAACTTTGTTAAGGGCAAGGCTCCCATGCCTCAGGATAACGAGGGCTACATTTTGTACCCTGCCGGCTATCCTGAGAGCAAAATTAGGAGAATTCACTCTAGGAAGTCTCACTCTGGCCCTAATCATGCTTTTATGTATAAGGGTGAGACATCTAGCTCTAGGCAACCAACCCGTGCTAAGTTGCCTAAGAAAAAAACTCCTATTGCATCAAATGATCATGCTATTTCATTTAAAACTTTTGATGCTTCTTATGTGCTTACTAGCAAATCCGGCAAGGTAGTTGCCAAGTTTGTTGGGGGCAAACACAAGGGTTCCAAGACTTGTGTTTGGGTACCCAAAGTTCTTGTGTCTAATGCCAAAGGACCCAAAACCGTTTGGGTACCTAAAGTCAAGAACTAAAATTGTTTTGTAGGTTTATGCATCCGGGGGCTCAAGTTGGATACTCGACAGCGGGTGCACAAACCACATGACAGGGGAGAAAAGGATGTTCTCCTCATATGAGAAAAACCAAGATCCCCAACGAGCTATCACATTCGGGGATGGAAATCAAGGTTTGGTCAAAGGATTGGGTAAAATTGCTATATCACCTGACCATACTATTTCCAATGTTTTTCTTGTTGATTCATTAGATTACAATTTGCTTTCCGTATCCCAATTATGTCAAATGGGCTACAACTGTCTATTTACTGATGTAGGTGTCACTGTCTTTAGAAGAAGTGATGATTCAATAGCATTTAAGGGAGTGTTAGAGGGTCAGCTATACTTGGTAGATTTTGATAGAGCTGAACTCGACACTTGCTTGGTTGCTAAGACTAACTTGGGTTGGCTTTGGCACCGCTGACTAGCCCATGTTGGAATGAAGAATCTTCATAAGCTTCTAAAGGGAGAACACATTTTAGGACTAACAAATGTTCATTTTGAGAAAGACAGGATTTGTAGCGCATGCCAAGCCGGGAAGCAAGTTGGTACCCATCATCCACACAAAAACATCATGACGACCGACAGGCCACTAGAACTCCTACACATGGACCTATTCGGCCCGATTGCTTACATAAGCATCGGCGGGAGTAAGTACTGTCTAGTTATTGTGGATGATTATTCTCGCTTCACTTGGGTATTCTTTTTACAGGAAAAATCTCAAACCCAAGAGACCTTAAAGGGATTCTTGAGACGGGCTCAAACTGAGTTCGGCTTAAGGATCAAGAAAATAAGAAGCGACAACGGGACGGAGTTCAAGAACTCTCAAATCGAAGGTTTCCTTGAAGAGGAGGGCATCAAGCATGAGTTCTCTTCTCCCTACACTCCTCAACAAAATGGTATAGTGGAGAGGAAGAATCGAACTCTATTGGACATGGCAAGGACCATGCTTGATGAGTACAAGACTTCGGATCGGTTTTGGGCCGAGGCGGTCAACACCGCTTGCTACGCCATCAACCGGTTATACCTTCACCGAATCCTCAAGAAGACATCCTATGAACTCCTAACCGGTAAAAAGCCCAACATTTCATATTTTAGAGTTTTTGGTAGCAAATGCTTTATTCTTGTTAAGAGAGGTAGAAAATCTAAATTTGCTCCTAAAACTGTAGAAGGCTTTTTACTAGGATATGATTCAAACACAAGGGCATATAGAGTCTTTAACAAGTCCTCAGGACTAGTTGAAGTTTCTTGTGACGTTGTGTTTGATGAAACTAACGGCTCTCAAGTAGAGCAAGTTGATCTTGATGATATAGGTGAAGAACAGGCTCCATGCATAGCGCTAAGGAACATGTCCATTGGGGATGTGTGTCCTAAGGAATCCGAAGAGTCTCCACATGCACAAGATCAACCATCCTCCTCCACGCAAGCATCTCCACCGACTCAAAATGAGGTTGAAGCTCAAGTTGATGAAGTAGAAGATCAAGCAAATGAGCCACCTCAAGACGATGGCAATGATCAAGGGGGAGATGCAAATGATCAAGAAAAGGAGGATGAGCAAGAAACAAGACCGCCACACTCAAGAATCCACCAAGCAATTCAACGAGATCACCCCGTCGACACTATCCTCGGCGACATTCATAAGGGGGTAACTACTAGATCTCGTGTTGCACATTTTTGTGAGCATTACTCGTTTGTTTCCTCTATTGAGCCACACAGGGTAGAGGAAGCACTACAAGATTCGGATTGGGTGGTGGCGATGCAAGAGGAGCTCAACAACTTCACTAGGAATGAGGTATGGCATTTAGTTCCACGTCCTAATCAAAATGTTGTAGGAACCAAATGGGTCTTCCACAACAAGCAAGATGAGCATGGTGTGGTGACAAGGAACAAAGCTCGACTTGTGGCCAAAGGATACTCCCAAGTCGAAGGTTTGGATTTCGGTGAAACCTATGCACCCGTAGCTAGGCTTGAGTCAATTCGCATATTATTGGCCTATGCTACTTACCATGGCTTTAAGCTTTATCAAATGGACGTGAAAAGTGCCTTCCTCAATGGACCAATCAAGGAAGAGGTCTATGTTGAGCAACCTCCCGGCTTTGAAGACAGTGAGTATCCTAATCATGTCTATAAGTTCTCTAAGGCGCTTTATGGGCTCAAGCAAGCCCCAAGAGCATGGTATGAATGCCTTAGAGATTTTCTTATTACAAATAGATTCAAAGTCGGAAAGGCCGATCCTACACTCTTTACTAAAACTCTTGAAAATGACTTGTTTGTATGCCAAATTTATGTTGATGATATTATATTTGGGTCTACTAACGAGTCTACATGTGAAGAGTTTAGTAGGATCATGACTCAGAAATTCGAGATGTCTATGATGGGGGAGTTGAAGTATTTCTTAGGATTTCAAGTGAAGCAACTCCAAGAGGGCACCTTCATTAGCCAAACGAAGTACACTCAAGACATTCTAAACAAGTTTGGGATGAAGGATGCCAAGCCCATCAAGACACCCATGGGAACAAATGGGCATCTCGACCTCGACACGGGAGGTAAGTCCGTGGATCAAAAGGTATACCGGTCGATGATAGGTTCCTTACTCTATTTATGTGCTTCTCGACCGGACATTATGCTTTCCGTTTGCATGTGTGCAAGATTCCAATCCAACCCTAAGGAATCCCACCTTACGGCCGTAAAACGAATCTTGAGATATTTGGCTTATACTCCTAAGTTTGGGCTTTGGTACCCTCGGGGTTCCACATTTGATTTGATTGGTTATTCGGATGCCGATTGGGCGGGGTGCAAAATTAATAGGAAGAGCACATCGGGGACTTGCCAGTTCTTGGGGAGATCCTTGGTGTCTTGGGCTTCAAAGAAGCAAAATTCGGTCGCTCTTTCAACCGCCGAAGCCGAGTATATTGCCGCAGGTCATTGTTGCGTGCAATTGCTTTGGATGAGGCAAACCCTGCGGGACTACGGTTACAAATTAACCAAAGTTCCTTTGCTATGTGATAATGAGAGTGCAATCAAAATGGCCGACAATCCTGTCGAGCATAGCCGCACTAAACACATAGCCATTCGGTATCATTTTCTTAGGGATCACCAACAAAAGGGGGATATCGAGATTTCATACATTAACACTAAAGATCAATTAGCCGATATCTTTACCAAGCCACTTGATGAACAAACTTTTACCAAACTTAGGCATGAGCTCAATATTCTTGATTCTAGAAATTTCTTTTGCTAGTTTGCACACATAGCACACAAGTATACCTTTGATCATATCTCTTTTGTATATGCTATGACTAATGTGTTTTCAAGAGTATTTCAAACCAAGTCATAGGTATATTGAAAGGGAATTGGAGTCTTCGGCGAAGACAAAGGCTTCCACTCCGTAACTCATACTTCACCATCACTCCAAGCAACTCTCTATTCTTTGGGGAGAAATGAGCATCAAAGAAAAGGACTTCGTCTTTGGGAGAGAGTAAGAGCCCAAAGCTAAAGGACCGGACTTCGCCTTTGGTATAATCTTAACTCATTTATTTATGACCAAAGGGGAAGATAGCACTTCGAGGGCTCTAATGATTCCGTTTTTGGCGATTCATGCCAAAAAGGGGGAGAAATGAGCCCAAAGCAAAAGGACCGCACCACCACCGATTTCAAAAACTTAGTGTTGAATATTTATCAATTGATTTTCCTATTGTGTTCAAAAAGGGGGAGAAAGTAGTATTTCAAAATGATATATCAAAACCCTCTTGAACACTAAGAGGTGGATCTCTTCTAGGGGGAGTTTTGTTTAGTCAAAGGAGAAGCATTTGAAACAAGGGGAGAAGAATTTTAAATCTTGAAAATGCTTTGCATAATCTTATTCATTTACCTGTGACTATTTGCAAAAGAACTTTGAAAAGGATTTCCAAAAGAGTTTGCAAAAACAAAACATGTGGTGCAAGTGTGGTCCAAAATGTTATCTAAGAAAGAAACAATCCATGCATATCTTGTAAGTATTAATATTGGCTCAATTCCAAGCAACCTTTACACTTACATTATGCAAACTAGTTCAATTATGCACTTCTATATTTGCTTTGGTTTGTGTTGGCATCAATCACCAAAAAGGGGGAGATTGAAAGGGAATTAGGCTTACACCTAGTCCCTAATTAATTTTGGTGGTTGAATTGCCCAACACAAATTTATTGGACTAACCAGTTTGCCCAAGTGTATAGATTATACAGGTGTTAAAGGTTCACACTCAGCCAATAAAAAGATCAAATTTGGATTCAACACAGGAGCAAAGGGCCAACCAAAGGCACCTCTGGTTTGGCGCACCGGACAGTGTCCAGTGCACCACCGGACATGTCCGGTGCACCAGAGGACTCCAACGCAAACTCGCCACCTTCGGGAATTTCCAAAGGCACTCGCGCTATAATTCACCGGACTGTCCGGTGTACACCGGACAGTGTCCGGTGCGCCAAGGAGGAGCGGCCTCAGGAACTCGCCAGCTTCGGGAAACTCCAACGGCCAGTCCGCTATAATTCACCGGACTGTCCGGTGTACACCGGACTGTCCGGTGCGACTCCGGAACAACGGCTATCTCTGCGCCAACGGCTCTCTGCCGCGCATTTAATGCGCGCTCTGCGCGCGCAGAAGTCAGGCGCGCCCATACTGGCACACCGGACAGCAAACAGTACATGTCCGGTGTGCACCGGACACCCAGGCGGGCCCACAAGTCAGAAGCTTCAACGGTCAGAATCCAACGGCAGTGATGACGTGGCAGGGGGCACCGGACTGTCCGGTACGCCATCGAGCAGACAGCCTCCCAACGGCCACTTTTGGTGGTTGGGGCTATAAATACCCCAACCACCCCACCATTCATTGCATCCAAGTTCTCTACTTCCCAACTACTACAAGAGCTCTAGCATTCAATTCTAGACACACCAAAGAGATCAAATCCTCTCCATATTCCACACAACGCCCTAGTGACTAGAGAGAGAGATTTGCTTGTGTTCTTTCGAGCTCTTGCGCTTGGATTGCTTCCTTCTTTCTTGATTCTTTCTTGTGATCAAACACTCACTTGTAATTGAGGCAAGAGGCACCAATTGTGTGGTGGCCCTTGCGGGAAGTTTGATTCCCAAGTGATTTGAGAAGAGAAGCTCACTCGGTCCGAGGGACCGATTGAGAGAGGGAAGGGTTGAAAGAGACCCGGCCTTTGTGGCCTCCTCAACGGGGAGTAGGTTTGCAAGAACCGAACCTCAGTAAAACAAATCCGCGTGTCACACTCTTCATTTGCTTGCGATTTGTGTTGCTCCCTCTCTCGCGGACTCGTTTATATTTCTAACGCTAACCCGGCTTGTAGTTGTGATTATTTTTGAGAATTTCAGTTTCGCCCTATTCACCCCCCCTCTAGGCGACTTTCACTTGTAATCTTTCCCCCTCCTTTGTTTGAGGATTTGGCGGAAGCTCTTGATGATGAGCGCCATTTCCTCGTTGTCGAGTTTGGAGGCGTCGATGGGTGTTCTACTTGAAGTAGACTCCTCCTTCTTCTCCTCCGTCGCTTTGAATGCGATCGGTTGTGCTTCGGACGTGGAGGGGCCATCAAGCTCGTTGATCTTCTTTGACCCTTTGATCATCAATTCAAAGCTCACAAAATTCCCGATTATTTCCTCGGGAGTCATTAGTGTATATCTAGGATTGCCACGAATTAATTGAACTTGAATAGGGTTAAGGAAAACAAGTGATCTTAGAATAACCTTAACCATTTCGTGGTCATCCCATTTTTTGCTCCCGAGGTTGCGCACTTGGTTCACCAAAGTTTTGAGCCGGTTGTACATGTCTTGTGGCTCCTCTCCTTGGCGAAGTCGGAATCGACCGAGCTCCCCCTCGATCGTTTCCCGCTTGGTGATTTTGGTCACCTTGTCTCCTTCGTGCGTGGTCTTTAGCGTGTCCCAAATCTCCTTAGCACCTTTCAACCCTTGCACCTTATTATACTCCTCTCGACTTAGAGAGGCGAGGAGTATAGTTGAGGCTTGGGAGTTGAAGTGTTGGATTTGGGCCACTTCGTCCTCATCATAATCTTCATCCCCTACGGATGGTACCTGTACACCAAACTCAACAACATCCCATATACTTTTGTGGAGTGAGGTTAGGTGAAATCGCATTAAATCACTCCACCTAGCATAATCTTCACCATCAAACGTTGGTGGTTTGCCTAAGGGGACAGAAAGTAAAGGCGTATGTTTAGGAATGCGAGGATAGCGTAGGGGGATCTTACTAAACTTCTTGCGCTCATGGCGCTTAGAAGTGACGGACGGCGCGTCGGAGCCGGAGGTGGATGGTGATGAGGTGTCGGTCTCGTAGTAGACCACCTTCCTCATCTTCTTCTTCTTATCACCGCTTCGATGCGACTTGTGTGAAGGGGATTCCTTTTCCTTCCCCTTCCCTTTGTTGTAGGACTCTCCCGATGGAGCCTTCCCGTGGCTTGTAGCGGGCTTCTCGCCGGTCACCATATCCTTCTTGGCGTGATCTCTCGACATCACTTCGAGCGGTTAGGCTCTAATGAAGCACCGAGCTCTGATACCAATTGAAAGTCGCCTAGAGGGGGGGTGAATAGGGCGAATCTGAAATTTACAAACTTAATCACAACTATAAGCCGGGCTAGCGTTAGAAATATAAACGAGTCCGAGAGAGAGGGCGTGAAAACAAATCGCAAGCGAATAAAGAGTGAGACACAAGGATTTGTTTTACCGAGGTTCGGTTCTCGCAAACCTACTCCCCGTTGAGGTGGTCACAAAGACCGGGTCTCTTTCAACCCTTTCCCTCTCTCAAACGGTCACTTAGACCGAGTGAGCTTCTCTTCTCAATCAATCGGAACACAAAGTTCCCGCAACGACCACCACACAATTGGTGTCTCTTGCCTCGATTACAAATGAGATGATCGCAAGAAAGAATGAGAGAAAGAAGCAATCCAAGCGCAAGAGTTCAAATGAACACAACAAATCACTCTCTCTTATCACTAAGGCTTTGTGTGGAGTTGGGAGAGGATTTGATCTCTTTGGTGTGTCTTGTATTGAATGCTAGCTCTTGTAATGTAGTTGGAAGGTGGAAAACTTGGATGACTTGAATCTGGGGGTGGTTGGGGGTATTTATAGCCCCAACCACCAAACTTGACCGTTGGTGGAGGCTGTTGTCGACGGGCGCACCGGACAGTCCGGTGCGCCACCGGACACTGTCTGGTGCGCCAGCCACGTCACCAGGCCGTTGGGTTCCGACCGTTGGAGCTCTGACTTGTGGGCCCGCCTGGCTGTCCGGTGGTGCACCGGACAAGTCCTGTAGACTGTCCGGTGTGCCACCCGCGCGTGCTCTGCTCCTCTGCGCGCGCAGGCGCGCATTTAATGCGTTGCAGTCGACCGTTGCGCGCGAAGTAGTCGTTGCTCCGCTGTCACACCTGACAGTCCGGTGTGCACCGGACAGTCCGGTGAATTATAGCGGAGTGCCCTTGGAAATTCCCGAAGGTAAAGAGTTCGGCCTTGAGTGCCCTGGTGCACCGGACACTGTCCGGTGGCACACCGGACAGTCCGGTGCGCCAGACCAGGGCACACTTCGGTTATCCCTTGCTCTCTTTGTTGAACCCTTTTCTTGGTCTTTTTATTGGCTTATTGTGAACCTTTGGCACCTGTATAACTTATAGACTAGAGCAAACTAGTTAGTGCAATTACTTGTGTTGCGCAATTCAACCACCAAAATCATTTAGGAAATAGGTGTAAGCCTAATTCCCTTTCATCAACCACGTCGCTCGACGATACAACGAGACTGCAGATGAGCTAGCTAAAATAGCCTCGGGGCGGACAACGGTTTCCCCGGACGTCTTCTCCCGAGACCTACATCAACCCTCCGTCAAGACCGACGACACGCCCGAGCCTGAGGAAGCCTCGGCCCAGCCCGAGGCACCCTCGGCCGCCGAGGGTGAGGCACTGTGCATCGGGGAAGAGCGGAATGGGGTCACGCCTAATCAAAACTGGTAGACCCTGTACCTGCAATATCTCCACCGAGGAGAGCTACCCCTCGATAGAGCCGAAACCCGGCGACTGGCGCGGCGCGCCAAGTCGTTCGTCTTACTGGGTGACGAGAAGGAGCTCTACCACCGCAGCCCCTCAGGCATCCTCCAGCGATGCATATCCATCGTCGATGGTCAGTAGCTATTGCAAGAAATACACTCGGGGGGCTTGCGGTCATCACGCAACACCTCGAGCCCTCGTTGGAAACGCCTTCCGACAAGGTTTCTACTGGCCAACCGCGATGGCCGACGCCACTAGGATTGTACGCACCTGCCAAGGGTGTCAATTCTACGCAAGGCAGACACACCTGCCCGCTCGGGCCCTGCAAACAATACCCATCACCTGGCCGTTTGCTGTGTGGGGTCTGGACCTCGTCGGTCCCTTGCAGAAGGCACCCGGGGGCTTCACGCGCCTGCTGGTCGCTATCGACAAATTCTCCAAGTGGATCGAGGTCCGACCCCTAAACAACATCAGGTCCGAACAGGCGGTGGCGTTTTTCACCAACATCATCCATCGCTTTGGGGTCCCAAACTCCATCATCACCGACAACGGCACCCAGTTCACTGGCAGGAAGTTCCTGGATTTCTGCGAGGACCACCACATCCGGGTGGACTGGGTCGCCGTAGCTCACCCCATGACGAATGGGCAGGTAGAGCGTGCCAACAGCATGATTCTGCAGGGACTTAAGCCGAGGATCTACAACAACCTCAACAAGTTCGGCAGGCGATGGATGAAGGAACTCCCCTCGGTGGTCTGGAGTCTGAGGACGACGCCAAGACGAGCCATGGGCTTCACGCCGTTCTTTCTAGTCTATGGGGCCGAGGCTATCTTGCCCACAGACTTAGAATACGGCTCCCCGAGGACAAGGGCGTACGACGACTGAAGCAACCAAACCAGCCGAGAAGACTCACTGGACCAGCTGGAAGAGGCTCGGGACATGGCCTTACTGCACTCGGCATGGTATCAGCAGTCCCTGCGACGCTACCACGCCCGAGGGGTTCGGTCCCGAGACCTCCAGGTGGGGGAATTGGTGCTTCGGCTACGACAAGACGCCCGAGGGCGCCACAGGCTCACACCTCCCTGGGAAGGGCCGTTCATCGTCGCCAAGATTTTGAAGCCCAGAACATACAAGCTGGCCAACAATCATGGCGAGGTCTACAGCAATGCTTGGAACATCCGACAGCTACGTCGCTTTTACCCTTAAGATGTTTTCAAGTCGTTCATATACCTCGTTCTCTTTACATACACAAATAAAGTCTAACCATCAAGGAAGGGTCAGCCTTGCCTCAGCAAAGCCCGACCCTCCCTCGGGGGCTAGAAGGGGGGAACCCCCTCTGCGTCAAAATTTTCCTCGAAAAAAGTCTTTCTGCCAGAACATCTTTCACGCTTTTCGACTACTTCGATAGCGGGATCCTGAAAACGATGGAGTACACATAAGCGGCAAGGCCGACCGAGCCGAGGGACTCCTACGCCTCCGGGATACGGATACCTCACTCATCACCTTCTGCGATGAGTAACTCACGCTCGGATAAGCGATTCTACTGACCGAACAAGACTTAACGCTCGAAAACTTTTCTGCCAAAATGATTTTTCGTGCCTTCTCGACTATATCGATAACAGAATCCTGCGGACGAGCAAGAGTACACGTAAGCGGCGAGGCCGACCGAGCCGAGGGACTCCTACGCCTCCGGGATACAGATACCTCACTCATCACCTTCCGCAATAAGTAACTCTCACTCGAATGAGCGATTCTGCTACCGACGAACAAGTCCTGATACTCGAAACAAGAGGAAAAGAAACACAGCTTTATAACACGACAATGATATGTTTGGGCCTCGGCGACCGTAAGAAACATACGCACACTACAGACAAACTGTTCCTGCAGGTTCAGACATCAATAGGGGGAGCAGCAGCACCCTCGGCATCGTCTCCAACTTCGGCGGAATCTGGCCCGGCCTCGGACGGCGACACGGGCGAAGGATCTCCACCTCGAACGAAGATGTCAGCACCGCGCCTGGGCCATCGCCGCCAGGGTCTCCTCCAGGAACCCGGCCCAAGCAGACGACTTGACCAGCGGCTCCGTAGCCTCAGCCAGCTATCCCCCGAGGAGCAGGGGACTTCCCAGGCCGAGGAGGTGTAGCAGCGGCGGCTGGAACCTGGCCAGGTCGTCCACTGGTGGGACCGACGCCGGAGTCGGGCTACCGAGGCCATGAGCCGAGCTGACGAAGCTTCTTCTCGAGCCAACTCCGCCTCTGTCCATGCTGACACCGCTGCCTCCGGCTTCGGCTCATCGTAGAGCAGCCGAGGGTTAATTAACTGAGCAAGAGAAGCCTTGAGTGGCAATGCCGATCGAGCCGAGGGACTCCTACGCCTCCGGGATACGGATACCTCACTCGTCACCTTCCGCACAGGGCAACTCATACTTGGTTAAGCGGTTCAACCAGACGACAGGCGAGTCCTGGTGCTCAAAATGAGGAAGAAACACGATATTGCACCCAAAATACTTGGATGTTCAGGCCCCGACAGCCACAATGAACAGACACCAACACTCAAGGTGCCATTACAAACGGAACTCCGGTTCCACTCCCGCGGGTACGAACAACCCCCACATCGGAGGGCCTGCGGGACGACAAACTCCGGGTGACTCGCCGGCGACCTCTGCAGCAGCAGCGATGGTCCCAGGGCGAACGCTACCGCTGGAAGGCTCTCGTTCGGATCCCCACTCGAGGGACAAGAACCAGATATTAAAGCCAAAGAGCCGGAGGTCGGTCCACGGGTGGCGCTAAAGGTCTCGTTGGCGGAGAAGCTTTCTCCAGCTGCCACCACCTCAACACCGACGGCGGCGTCCACCTGCCCACCAACACTGCACCAGCGAACGCCGGCCGCCCCAAAGCGCACCGGCAGGTCCTCACCCCCGTTCTCGCCACGAAAACGAGAACGGGACCGTCCCATAACACGAGTACCGCCCTCGCGGCGTACGACGTGTTGTGAGACCCTCTGGTGCGGCCGGCCACAGTCGCCCGGACAGAGAACGGAATGTTGCACCCTGGCCGGGCAGCAGCAGTTCGCCTTCCCCCCAGATGCTGGAGGAAGAAGCGGGACACCAGCCCACACGAAGGCGGGCCTCAGCTCGCCCCCTGCCCCAGCAAGGATGATGAAGATCCTTGAAGCTGAGGGCGGGGCAGAGGCCGCAGCCCGGCTTGCTTCTCCCCACCATCGAACTGGTGGTCACCGTCTTGGGTGACCATTGGTGAGGGGATATAGCCGGGCTGCCTGATGAAAATCCTTGAAGCCGAGCGATGGCTGAAAGGTGCCAACTTCCGCGAAGTTGCACTCCTCCAACAACAGCAAGACGAAAGCAACACGGGTGCTCCCCATCCGGGGGCTCGGAAGGTGGAAGGGCGCAATGCATGAGGGGAGTGCGAAGGCGTGGCTGCCACCCAAGGGGGTCGATCCCTTTTTAAAGGCGACTCTCCCCACTCGCGCCCTCAGGCGTCACGGACTAAGTCTTCACCAACGTGCTCCAAGGTCCTCCCCCTACGATACGGGGGTTGGGTCCCACGCGTCATGCGAGCTGGCCCAGGACAGAAGAAGCCAAATCGCCGCGCGCGGAGCGTGTAACCACCCCGCGGTTACAGGCACTCCTCCACCTTCGCCTAAACCAGCGAGTGAAAGGGCAGACCGCCATGCAGGCGGCATGCAACTGCACCACGTGGATGCATCCTTTCAACTTCGACGCATCCAGCGTGGAGGCCCAGGCCCACACGTCATGTAACCGGCGCACCGGTTACTATGTGCGAAAAACTGCACCGCCAATTATGCCAATGTCGCGCCTTCTCGACTGCGGAACCGGTGCCGCGACTCGAGGCAACCCTGCGCGTGGCCCAACAGTGCCAACCAAGCACATCGGTCACAGGTCAGTCAGCAGCGAGAGAAGGCGCGACGGTCGATATGGCCAAAAGTGGGCCGGCAGTAATGGCGGCGGTAGGCGGGCGGAAGCAGCAGTCAAATCATCTGCAGGCTCACGTCCCCTCCTGGAGCAGCAGGGGAGCCCTCTCCCACGGCGTGAAGACGACGCGCCCGTGTTCCGTCCCTCGAACGGCTCGCGCAACGGCTGCCCCGCGAACCACTTTCCCTGTCGCATTAACTCCGTGGCAGGGCAGGCGACACCTTTGGCAGGTGAAGCGGGCGACGCTTCACCTCCGCCATGATGACCGCGTCAAAAAAGGTGTGCCACATCGTTCAATTTCGTATCCTTTTCCTCTTCCCCTTTCTCTCTCTTGCTACAGGGACCGGGAAAGGGGATACTCCGAAAGGGATCCTTCTCCGCGAAGGAAGCGGGCCCCGAGCTCCCACTACTGATCAGAGGTTCGAAGGCTGGCCCCTCGGAAGGGTTCGACAGCCGCCTCAGAGCACTCGGGCTCCGCGCCCACTACTAATCAGAGGTTCGAAGGCTGGCCCCTCGGAAGGGTTCGATAGCCGCCTCAGAGCACTCGGGCTCCGCGCCCACTACTGGTCAAAGGTCCGAAGGCTGGCCCCTTGGAAGGGTTCGACGGTCGCCTCAGGGCACTCGGGCTCCGCGCCCACTACTGATCAGGGGTTCGAAGGTTGGCCCCCCAAAGGGTTCGACAGCCACCTCAGAACACGCAGAGCGAGGGATGACTCTAGGTACGTTCGATACATGGCTGAGGCTCGGTCTACGCTCCCGAGGTACCCTAGGACATTTCCGAGACCAGCAGGAGCGATTCTGTAACGGAATCCCATCAGAGGGAGGCATCAAGCCCTCGGACCCTATCAAACGGGACCGGGTCCGGCAAATCACCTTCAGGTACTTTTGGAGCGTGCCTCTGGGCCACTAGTCGACCGTTATCGAACGGGGCACGGACGTCCACTCGGATCACCCGTTAGCAACTCACTGGAGACACCATGTTCGGCGCCCTCTGAGGGCAACATGGCGCTTTCCCCCTCCTCCTTGCGGAAAGGCGACGAAGGGGCGTATGATAAAAGCCGAGTCAGTCCTTGACCGTCCTCTCGCTCTGTGCGGAGGCTCGGGGGCTGCTCTCGCAAACCCGGCTCTGGCCAAACCGTTGACAGCGTCAACATACCAGCCCGAGAACTCGGAACCTGACCATGCACGGGCTACGATCAGATCGCATGAGGGAACAACCAGACCGGCCGAGGCGTCACGAAAGTCACTAAGACCTCGGAGGAGTCAAACCACTCCTCCGAGGCCTCGGGGGCTACACCCGGCGGGTGCGCTCGCGCGCACCCACCGGAACAAAATGTAACCGAGAAAGGCCGGTCCCCTTGCAAAAAAGTGCGACAAAGCCTCCAAGAGAGTACCAACACTCCCTTTGAGGCTTGGGGGCTACTGTCGGGGACCATAATTAGGGGTACCCCAAGACTCCTAAACTCGGTTGGTAACCACCATCAGCACAAGCTGCAAAGGCCTGATGGGCGCAATACAGGTCAAAGCTCCGTCCACTCAAGGGACATGATCTCGCCTCGCCCGATCCCAGCCTCGGGCAGGAACAGTAGACCCAGGCGGATTAACGCCTCGCCCGAGGGCCTCCTCAAGCAACGGGTGCACCTTCGACTCGCCCGAGGCCCAGCTCGGGCAGGCTTCACAGTGAAGCAACTTTGGCCAGATCGCCTCGCCAACCGACCGTATCGCAGGAACATTCAATGCAAGGATCGCCTGACACCTTATCCTGACGCGCGTTCCTCAGTCGGCAGGGCCGAAGTGACCGCAGTCACTTCGTCCCTCCACTGACTGACCTGAAAGGAAAATAGCGCTGCCTGCCCTACTCCGACTGCTGTGCCACCCACCAGGGTGAGGCTGACAGCAGCCGAGTCCAGCCTTAGGCGCCATAGGAAGCTCCGCCTCGCCCGACCCTGGGGCTCGGCCCTCGCCTCGACCTCAGAAGACGGTCTCCGCCTCGCCCGACCTCAGGGCTCGGACTCAACCTCGACCTCGAAAGACGGTCTCCGCCTCGCTCGACCCCAGGGCTCGAACTCAGCCTCGACCTCAGAAGACGGTCTCCGCCTCGCCCGACCCCAGGGCTCGGACTCAGCCTCGACCTCGGAGGAGTCATCGCCTCGCCCGACCTTGGGCTCGGACCGACCACGTTACAGGGGGGCACATCATTACCCTACCCCTAGCTAGCTCAGGCTACGGGGAACAAGACCGGCGTCCCATCTGGCTCGCCCCGATAAACAAGTAATGATGGCACCCCGCGTGCTCCCATTACGACGGCGGTTCTCAGCCCCCTACGGAAGCAAGGAGACATCAGCAAGGACCCGACAACCCCGACAGCTGTGCTTCTACAGGGCTCAAGCGCTCCTCCGACGACCACGACATCACATGAACAGGGCACTAACACCTCTCTGACAGCCACGTCGGCATGTACATAGGGCTCTGGCTCCTCTCTGTCGGACACGTTAACACGTTGCTACACCCCCATTGTACACCTGGACCCTCTCCTTACATCTATAAAAGGAAGGTCCATGGCCCTCGTACGAGAAGGTGGTCGCGCGGGAGGACGGGCTGACGAACAGGCTCTCTCCCTCTGTCGCGAATGCTTGTAACCCCCTACTGCAAGCGCATCCACCCTGGGCGCAGGATAACACGAGCCGCGGTTCCCTTTCCCCCCCCCCCCCTTGTGTTCCATCTCGCGCCGACCCATCTGGGCTGGGACACGCAGCGACAATTTACTCGTCGGTCCAGGGACCCCCCGGGTCGAAACGCCGACAATTAGATTAAGTATGTTGGCTCTTGGCCGACGTTCTTTTAACAGTTTTTTAGTGACCACAGTACCAAAGGTGTCCGAGGAAATCAGAGACAGAAAAGGTGAGAGGGCCTTAGGCCTAAGACCACCAGATGAGGATGTCAACATTGTTGTGAGCACACACGGGATGTAAAGAGGTTTAGACCACCTAAGTGTAATACTCTACTTCGTCTATATGGTTGATGCCAGATGCAAGTATGGACAGAGATTATGTGCTTATCTACTTCGTTTGGCATAAGGATGGTGCAAGAAAAATTTGAGATCAATGTAATGTAATCGTTGAACTACCATCCGCCGAAGTGCCATCAAGCTGATGGCAGCACCACGCCACCATAGATTGACAAGAGGAGTCGAGGAGATGTATCGTCACGAGCAGGGCAACCATTTAAAATAGTTGTGTGCCTATGTTTATATAGTGCATTTTTCCACCAAATTGTAAAGAGGCCATGGACTTTAATTAACTAAAAACATGATGCCCAGGCTACTACCGACGACCTCAGGTAGGGATGGCAACGGGAAATTTCCCGTCCACGACGAAAAATTTTCCTAGCGGGGATCCACACGAACGCTTCCGGAAGACATTTCTTCCCCATCCCCATTCCTCGTGGGGATAAATCCCCGTCGAGGATCCACATCCCCGCTTAAATTATAATTAGAACGTACTTCATGTGTTATTAATGTAAAACATTGTCATTTATACACTTTGTCAGATGTAAAAAACTATTATGTGTACACTAAAATGAACATATTTATACAACGAGTGATCTCTTGACAAGGTAATTATTTATTTTTATCATTAACTAGAACATGTAAACATCGTCACATGTAAGTTTAACAGGTCCCGCGGAGAACAGAGATGGGGAATGCTTTCCCATCCCTGTCCCGGTTTACCCATCGGGGGATAATCTTTCCCCGTTTATATCCCTGTGGCCCATGAGGAAGAAACTTCCTCATCCCCATCCCCTAATGGAGGAATTCTCCGCGGGGAATCGGGGATTGAGTACCCATTACCATCTCTAGCCTCAGGCATCTCTACGTACGTACGCTTGCAGATGGAGAAGGTTCCGCCAGATCTCAGCTCTGCTACCTAGACGAAGACATTTAAGGTTGTTGGTAATAGAATGAAAGAGAATGTCACTAATAAGAGCCTCATCAACATGGAGCAAAACCGATCCCAATTACAAGTATGGAGATGCAATGCTACGAGAACAAGAACTTGGTAGATGTGGTCCGTCATGTGTTGCCCTTCGTACATTCTATCTTGAAGCTTGTGTTGAACAAAAGTCTGAAATAATGATTAATTTCAATAACTAATTTCAATTGTTTGTGCTTCTTGTATACTGAAGAGTTAGCGAAGGCTATGTACAACCCTATTTAATATGAGTCTCTTGAGGGTCTTTAGGGGTTAATTAAAAAAATACAGAGGCGGGCTCTTCGTGAAGAATCTCTCTTGTTCTTGAAAACTAATTTATGGCCTTAGGGTTGTACATGCCCTAATAGCTTCATAATTGGATTTAATGACTTGTTTAACCTCTTCAATCTTGAGGCAGGACAAGTCCTTATATGCTGCTTCTCACATTAAGTTGAAGCGGCCATTTGAATTGTTATATACTCCCTCCTTTTCAAAGTATTGGTTAGTTTAGCTTTTCTAGGTACATAAATCATGTTATGTATTTCCAGTGCAGAGTTTCATTGCGCGGATTTCAAAAAATCAATATCAATTTTTATTCACTTTTGTATGAAACACACACACTCTCTCTCTTTCCATATTACATGATCAATCTATTTTGTGTGTCCACTTAGCTTCTGAAGTGTTAATTCATTAAATTAAATTTTGGATAATATATTCGTTGATAATATGGTGAAACAACAAACATAAACCAGTAATAATGCCCTCTTTTGTTTTCTCTTCAGATGCATGGTACATAAGGTAAAGGAGGAGGGCTTGCCTAAGGCATTATGGACCATCAGATGTTCTCCAAATCCAGCATTCGGTTTGATGAATCATCTGTCGTGGGTTATGTGAGAAGTGTGTCAAACCATTTGCAAAGAATCCGAGTGTAGGATATAGGACACTAGCCAGAGGGGGGTGAATAGATGGTTTTGACTAAAATCAAAGAAAATAAAAAATTAATCAATACGACAAGAGATATAAATTTCCTAACTACAATAAGTAAGCAACTTATACGAGACAAAAATAGCAATGCTAGAAATGAATACTAATTTACTAATCACAAGCAATTGCAAGGAAAACATTCATTAATAACAAGCAATTGAAAGGAAAAATAAGTACTATGGAAATAGAGAGAGATCATATTTTTTTCTCGTGGTATAAGTGATTTGCCCATCGCCCCTTATCCGCGTTGAGGTGGACTCCAAGTTCACACTTGCTCCTCTATCAAGACACGACTTGATCTTTAAGCCAAGGGATAATGAACCGCCCAATACCTCGGTTCCACTGGTGTTGCCTTTGTCGCTCCGGCGAGGTAGGCGCGAACCCCTCACAATCACCACTGTGGCTTCTCTGCAATCTTCACAGAGAGCTCGATGGAGATGCCACCAAGCCGTCTAGGAGGCAGCAACCTCCAAGAGTAACAAGTCGATGACGCTTGCTCGGTGTGCCACCTAGTGCCTCAAGATCACCAAATGATGCAAATACACTAGGAACCCTCAATCACTCACGAGGATGCAATCTCAAGCAATGTGTGTGAGTGAGTAGGAAGATCACAAATGTGTTCAGTGTGTGATATGAATGGCCAAGAGAGCTCTCACACGCGAGCAGCACTTATATTTATAAGATCCAAACATTTCTAGTCGTTATGTGCAAGTAGCACATCTTTTGCGCACACACGAACGATCTGTGCCCTCTAGCCAGACGGTCTGTTGTACCAGTAATGACTATATATGTCGTTTGAATCATGTCAGAGCTGTCAGAAAATGCAGGCCTAAACAGTCCACCGACCCCGGCCGGACGGTCTGATAGATGGCAACTTAACGCACACGAGCACTAACCAAGTGACTTAACACGGACATATTGTCCGCCCTCCAAAGCCAGATGGTATGCCACTTTGAGTCAGTACTGTCTGAGCCAAACACTCTAACAATCTGTAGTACAAATGCCAAAAACCACAGGGTCCCTGCCCAATTCCATTTTGGCACCTATGAACGGTCCACGCCCTCTGGCCGGATAGTCCGCACAAGCAAACAGGGACTTGTAAATCGAAAGCATCCTTGGTCTTGACTATGTGACACCAAGGCCCAGACGGTCCGCAGTACAATCACTTCGGACCACACCGAAGACACCACATCCGGACCTCTCTGAGTAGGTCGCGGATGGTTCAGCCACCTACCCGGACGGTCCGTGACACGGACAATTTGCTCACATTTTAAACACGCTTTTGAAAAAAATAAACCTCAAAATCAGAAGTTTTGTTAGTCCTCATGTAAATGCAACATCTAAATGATCTATGAGGCACTAAGTTTTACACAGATAATTGTCATTGACCCCTCTTGATAGTACGACGATCTAGCCTACTAATCTAGTCAATATCTTATCTAAACACCTAGTGACCGGCAAAAACAAAACATATGTCATACCTTTTGCTTCACCGAATCCACAACCAAGGTTTTAAGTCTCCAAGACTTTCGAAGAGATCTTCTTCGTATGGTCCAACCTACATTCTTATTTCTCCAAGAATTGTTAGTCTATATATGGTTGTAATTAATTACAAAAATATCACTTAGGGGCCTAGATGATTCACAATAGGGTAGCATTATAGTGTGAGACAGGCTTCATAAATGTGTGCATGTCTTGAAACACAATGTTGAGCATCATTTTTGGCAAGGCAGGCGGTCCATTCCTAAGGTCGGACGGTCCGCGATCCGGACGGTCCGCCGTGGCGGCACACACATTCCACACGAGCGTAGAATCAGTTACGGTTTCATATTTATTGCAGGATTTGTTAGAAAAATCCATGAGATTAATTCGGGAACCGACTTGTAACGGGTCTAGACCTCCCCTTTATATAGATGAAGGGGTACGGCCAATTGAACCACCCACAATTGATCCAATCAAACTTACTTATCAAATTTATCTTATTTGCACTATTCTTTCCATTCCTTGAGAGTAGGAGTAATCTAGCCTTAGTGTAGCCCTATTATTAGTCTTCCTTGATCTATTTTTTCACCTCTCTTCATCTCGATGTCATCTAGAGGTGTCTTGGGTGGCCTGTCGACCCCAAGACACACCCAGGATCTCTCCTCCCCAACGAGGTCCCTCCCGGGAATCGAGATCTGGATTTCCTGCGAAGAAGAAGACCTCTACGCTAGTTACGAACCGTCCGAGCCCCAGGCGTAAACCATACTGAAGCGTGCAGAGAGGTAGCAGCTCCTGTACCGAGGTCATGGACCGTCCAGCCCCGTGCTGTGGACCGTCCGCTCTCCCGCAGAGAGCACCGCTAAATGGTTCGTCTCTAGTGATTAGCGCCCAAATCAGAGCCAACACACTTTTTGGCGACTCCGTTGGGGATAAGTGCATTCTATATCTATCATAATCGTCGTAGATGGTCAGTTCTAAAGATCGTACTAAGTTCTCCCAAGACAATATCCTTAGGTCGGTGGATCACCACTAACCTATATGAAGACTTAATGAGTCAAGTGAGGGAGGACACACGTCACCATACCGCCAAGGTTGAGGAGGAGTCGACAAAGAAATTCTTCCCATACTTCACGTGGATCACCACCAGAAGATTACCAAGCATGGAGATATTGAGATTGCATACCTCCTACCTTCACTTCAAATCTCAAATGTAAGTAAATCCAACAACATTCAACCTATTAAGCAACAGCAAGATGAAATGAAACAATAGATTGGGGGTTGGAAGAAACAATTAGAAAATTAACACGCACATTTGAGAAATTTGTTGCTTCTAATTTTTCGTCATATAAAACTAGCAATAGGATATCTATGTCTAATACATCGGCAATAAATAGGGATTTATAGCCTCAACCATTGTATGGTATGCCGATGAATTCATACTCGAGGCAAATTCCACCACCGTTGTGCCTGCTTGATAGATCGGCGACTCTGGTATGACCAGACCATTCACATCTAATCCCAGACCGTCTGGCCCTAACGCGGACAGTCCGGCTCTCCTCCCCAACGGGGTCCCTCCCGAGAGGCGAGATCTGGGTTTCCAGCGAAGAAGACCTCTGTGCCAGTCGCGGACCGTCTGGAAGTGTGCAGAGAGAGCAGCTCCTATACCGAGGTCGCGGACCGTCCGAACCCATATCGTAGGCCGTCCGCCAACTGGTTTATCTCTGGTGATTGACGTTCAAATTGGAGCCAACACACACCAGAGACGATAATTTTTGACATATATGTGTGTGATACTTACAAACCAAAGACGAGTTACTTGGAGAAGTCCTAGTGGGTACATATATCATAAATGGTTTTTTAGTAAGTGTCTCTATGATATCCTTAGCCATCGATGTTGTGTATGTATCACATAGACAGGGTTTTGGTAGGGCTATCGTGTACATGTCAGAGACAGATTTTACTTAGTAATCGTCGCTATTATATACTACCTCCGTTTTTGAATATTTGTCGTCCGTTAGTTTATTTTACTGTGTTTGCGACACAATTGTTCCACAGTGATTCCTCCTCAGTCACAGCAATGGCCGTGGAAGCAGCGCTCAGCTGGTGAGCAGCTAGCCAAACCACTCACGATGAAATGAAACAAGACTAGTGTGCATGCAGTTCTAAAAGTCTACTACTAGATGTTGCATCGTGTTATAAAATGAACTGTTCTTGGTGAATCTTTAGCTTTCAACCCGTAAAGATGAAGTAAAATGTTTCTGATATTGTTATCCTTTCCACTCACTCACTGGTCGCTACGATGCTCGTATATTATTGATCATACTTTCTTAAATGTAATTAAATTTGTATGAAATATCGACGTTATTTATATGTTCAAATGGTTTCTTTTATCAAAATAGATTCAACAATTTTGTCTAACAATATTAATTATATACCACTGACATTAGTTATATAGTAGTATTTGGTTAGAGCTAAAATAGTTAAAGCGATAACGACACTTGTTTCGGGGGTAGAGGGGGAGCACGCAACTCGTCGTTGTCTTTTTTTTTTTGTATTTTAGCCATTTTTAGATTTTATTTTCACAGATACGTCATTTCTAGTTTCATTTTAAAAATTGGACCCGTAGCTCGGCGCCGTCACAATTGGCGCCGAACTACAACGTGTCGGTGCCAATTATTTTAGCGTGCACATATTAGAATCTACGCCAGCGTGGACCTGACGTGGCAGCACCTCGACGCCGTGACCCTTGGCGCCGAAGCAGGCACCAAGATTTATGGCCCCTACCTTGGTGCCTTGGATTTTGGCGTCGATGTGTTGCGTGCAGATCAAAGATCCCTTCCTAAATTTCAATAAATTTTATAAGACTCACAAATATTAGTTATTATATTTAATAGAACACTTACCTTTGTTTAGCATATTTACCACGCCTAGACATCCTACAAATCGATAATATGACGAACAAAAATGCTTCTAAAAATGATTTCCAAACCGTAACTCTAACCCTATTAATCGGACATAACAAAAGATGGAAAAAAGGGAGGGAGATTAACTTGATATAGAGGAACAATGGATCCAAGTTGCTGATTTAGCTTGATGTTTGTCGTTTGGAAGAAGAGAAATGAGTAGAAAGAACTGACGATCAAAGTGAAATATTTATAGACACGTACGTCGGTGCCAAGATCTATGGCGCCGAGATCTATGACGCCTAACTCGACGTCAAGGGTGATGGTGCCGAGGTGCTGACACGTTAGGTACACGTTGGTGTCGATTATTACATGTGCACGTCAAAATAATTAGCGTCGATACGTTGTAACTCGGCGCCAATAGTGACAGTGCCGAGCTAAGAATCCATTTTTTAAATGAAACCGGAAATAGCGTATTTCTGAAAATAAAAATAAAAATGGCTAAATTGCAAAAAAAAAACGGCAACTCGTAGCCGTCTGTCACATGCTATGAGCTCTTCTGAGCTAACGCCATAGAAAACTTGCAAGAAACAGACAGGAGCAGCTGTGAGTGGGATGAACAAACAAAGCACTTCTATTCTGCTTCCTTCTCTGCTGCTGTTAGCAGTTCACAGGCACTGCATTGTGTGAGACGGCAGCAGCCCCGTGATCCTTTTGCGCGATTTCCTGGGGGTGGGTGGGGGAATTGCCCCCACGAAACGGCCGTCCGTTTCTGCTGACGTCGCTCGGTCACTGCGACGCAAACGCGCGCAACCGTAGCCGATCCAAAAGATCGACGAGGAGAAACAGGGCACGGAACCGAGTGCGGTACACGTCACTGTGCAAACGCATGCATGCGTGTGTTGTATGCCCCGGCGTGTGAGAGTTAAACCCGGGCCGGACACCTGCTGCCGAGGCTTTTTCTCTGCAGGCTCCCAAGATGGAATCGGAGGCGTGGTCGGAGTGAAAAGGCAAGGTGTGGAGTCAGAGCCTTACCACATATGGTGGCCGGCTGGTTTTTTCTTCTTCTTCCTTTTTAATAAAAATGGTGTATAAAGTGTGGGGGAACTGTCTTCTTATTGGTTTGATGAAGTGTGTTGGTTCAGGTCTCTTCTTGGTCGTGCGTGCCAAAGTGTTGATGAAGTGGGTCAAAAAAGTGTACACAAGCAGCTAACTGAATTTATTCTACTTATAAATAAAGACTATGAATCCCATTGTTCCATGCTTCAAGTCGCTGCATTGTTACCCAACTATGATGTTGATGCAAGTACATGGACGGCTCGTTCGTCTCTCTCCCTCTCTGCACCGATCGCCCCCCATCCATACATAGGTGCGGTACTGCGCTGTAGCATGATGCACATGTGGGCACAAGCTAGCTAATAAGGACGGTCACTAGTGATGACGAACCATGCCAAATGTGGGGTGCTTGCGACTAACAGCCTCCTTTTTTTGTTGATCTTCTCCGTACTCGAAAGCGAACGGAAGCGATGATGGCGATGTCATGTGGGCCGGACGAAACAGAAAAGCCTGGACGCGATAGCGCGCTACTACTAAGGTCCAGAGCTAAGTTTGAAATGTCTTAAAACAACTATAGTATTTGCAATACTTCAGTTTTGAAAACAGAGATTTTACCCAGCTTGTCAAACACCATTATGTATATAATACTGCAGTATTTGAGAATACTGCAGTATTCTTCCAAAACTGCAGAAAAACTTTGTTCCCAAACACCCCCTAAAATGTATTTGTCGCTGGGCGCTGGATGCTTATTACCTCACGTACGTCTTTACCTAGACGGGAGCTACTAGCTGTCGGCCTTGTGTTGTGACCTACCTACCGTCTACCGGTGGTGAATCTATTTATTTAGAGGAGCGTGGTTCCGGCGGGGCGCGGCCTGGCTGTGCTCAGTACAGGTGCAGTGGTGGTGCTCCGATCGATCCTCCCGCCGGCCAGCATTTGCGTTTGGTTCGGGCTGCACCGCCGACATGGAGCGCTCTCTTGCTACCGGGACGACTGAATCGCCACAAGAGGAGTGCTTCAAGGGCAACAAGGGCGGGTTCAGAGCCCTCCCCTTCATCTTCTGTGAGTTCCGCCCTCGATCTCATCTTACTGGTCATATGGCAAGTAAAACGTTCTTCGTTCATTGCGTTCTCTACAAGCAAGTCTGTACTTGCCAGTACGTATAGCATGGGATCTTCAAGTAGTTCATCTTATGAATTCTCACTGGACTTAATGCCCAAAGAATTCTCAACCACCTCGCTTCCCTTCGACTTTTAATGGGCAATAACTCATTCGTTCGGTGTTTTTTGGATGCCTAGCAAATGAGATGCTGGAGAAAGTTGCTGGATTCGGGCTCAACACCAACATGATCACGTACCTGACCGACAAGTACCACCTCAGCACCGTCAGCTCCCAGACGATGCTGTTCGTGTGGAGCGCGATCTCCAACTTCACGCCCATCCCCGGCGCCGTCCTCGCCGACATGTACCTCGGCCGGTTCATGGCCGTCGCGCTAGGCTCCGTGGCGTGCCTGATTGTAAGTGCGCCGGCGGCGCCGCCGTCTGTCTCTCTTTTCAATCAGCTTATACCTACTACCTACCACAAGGGTAATTAAATTAACGCGACACGCCATGGAACACGATCGCTTATTCGTCATTCACATACAGGGGATGGTCTTCCTATGGCTGAGCGCCACGGTCCCTGGAGCGCGGCCGCCTCCGTGCAGCGGCGACCAGTGCGCGCCGCCGGGGACGAGGCACCTCGCGTGGCTGCTCGCCGGCTTCGCGTTCCTGTCCCTCGGCGCCGGCGGCGTCCGGCCGTGCTCCATGGCGTTCGGCGCGGACCAGTTCTCCAGGCACCCCAGGCAGCGCCGGGCCAGCATCCTGCAATCCTACTTCAACGCCTACTACGCGTCCATCGGCGTGGCCTTCACGGTCGCCGTCACGGCCATCGTCTACCTGCAGGACAACGTCGGGTGGAGCGTCGGGTTCGCCGTCCCGATGGGCCTCATGCTGCTCTCCGCGGTCAGCTTCTTGCTGGGATCGAGCCTATACATCAAGGAGAAGGGCGAGAGGCGGATGTTCGCCGGGATAGGCACCGCCGTCGCCGCGGCGATCAGGAACCACGGGGCGCGGTTGCCGGACAAGACCGTCGATGGCGTGTACCATCACCTCAAGGACTGCAAGCTCGCTGTCCCCACGGACAAGCTGAGGTATATACGTCACGTCCCGTCCCCCCCAACATGCAGCTAGCTAGCTGGCAGAAGGATGCGTGGTGTGACGAACACGTTGGCGTTTTGAGCTGCGTACGTACGTACGTTCAGGTTCTTGAACAAGGCGTGCTTGCTCCGTGCCACCAAGGACGACGCGCCCTGCAACGGCTCGGACGCGGCGGCGGCGGCCTCCGAGCGGCACGGCCACGACGGGACGAGGCTGTGCACGGTGGACCAGGTGGAGCAGCTCAAGTCGGCGATCCGCGTCCTGCCGATCTGGTCCTCCACCATCTTCCTCGCCCTTGCCATGAACCAGAGCTTCGCCGTTAAGCAGGCCGATGCTATGGACCGGCGCGTCGGCGCGGGCGGGTTCCGCGTTCCCAGCGGCTCCTTGGCCGTCTTCAACATGGCCACCATGTCGCTGTGGTCGGCCTGCTACGACAGGTGGGTCGCGCCGGCACTGCAGCGGTACACGGGCAACCCGCACGGGCTCACCATGAAGCAGCGCATCGGTGGGGGCCTGCTCCTCGCCACCGCGTCGACGGCTGTCTCCGCGGCGGTGGAGGGCGAGCGGAGGCGGCTGGCGCAGCGCGGGGTCACCATCTCGGCGTTCTGGCTCGTGCCGCAGTTCGCGCTTGTGGGGCTCGCCGAGGCGTTCGGCGTCATCGGGGAGATCGAGTTCTTGTACACCGAGCTGCCCAAGAGCATGGCCAGCTTCAGCATGTCGCTGCTGTACATGGCCTTCGGAGTGGGCAACCTGGCCGGCGCCCTCATCGTGAAGGTGGTGCAGGTGGCGAGCGGGCAAGGGGTGGGAACGGGCTGGCTCGTCGACAACTTGAACGTCGGCCGCTACGACTATTACTACTGGCTGCTCACGGGCTACGGCGTGGCGAACTTCGTGTACTTCGCTTGGTGCTGCTGGTTGTATGGCGAGGAGGGGAAGAACGTGGAGTGGGAAGAGGAGGACAACACGGAGCAGCCCTAGTCCTGTATGGCTGGGACTCCTGTGAGCCCTGTAGGGCTGAAACAATGAACTTCTGGAGGTTGAATGTTCAATGCATGTGGTAGTATAAAACATCTAGTTAACTTTACTAGCCTATTAGTTACTGTTGTTTAGACTTGTCAGGGTCACCAGCAGAGGAGGTTTATTAGTCTTCCTACAAGTCAATGCATAACATCGATACTGCGCAGTGTGACTAGAAACTTTTCTGATAAATAAATGTGTGTGCAGTCTAACTCAGGCCGTTTCGAAGATTATTGGTCCATGGTAACGAAAGCACTTATTCGCTAATCAATATAATGAGCCCGACTTGCTAAACTTTAAGAAGGAAATGAAGAGATAAATACATCTATACACATGGCTAAGCTCCTAACAATTTCTTCAGCTCCTTCTTGTTAACCTGAAATAAGCAACGGCTAAAAGTCAGTTACGAGCACGATACGAGGGTATTTTCAAGGACATCATGTCCCCACCTTTCCCATGGCATTCCGAGGAAGAGAATCCCACAAGTATAGTCTTGTTGGAATCTGGCCATCCACAGAAAAAAGAACCAATTCCATTGTCAAATGATATAGTAGAGTATTTGAGCTCAGGAGTGGCATGGAGGCTAACAACATCATACCGTACTGTAGATAGATATGTATATGTAGGTCTAATAAGATCATAAATGCCATAAATGATTTATGAACATTGTTGTTAATATAATGTTTCGAGTGACACTTTCTGTTACCAAATTGGAAAGGAGAAACATCGGTAGAAGGCAGCTAGGGAAAAAAGGGAAATAGTGCAAATAGCAAACCTTGTATGGAGCAAGCTTATCTTTCGACCAACTTGTTAATGCTTCCAAGGTTAGCGCTGGCTTTGAGTCCTGTCCAGCCTTTTTCTTTGCATCCTCCTTAGGCACAATTATTGCACATATAACCTCCCCATAGGCTTCATCAGGCAAGCCAAGGACAGCACATTCCAGTACAGCATCATGCTGAAGACAACAGACCAGATTAATAAGTAACATGAGTAAGAAAGGGGGTTATTTGATAGTTGTGCAAAGCCTTCGGTAAACATTTCAGCCTAATATTATGTCAAGGACCTCCGGTCCGAGGGTAACTGGACCGCGACTACCAAGATCGTAGTTGCGCTCCGTGGTCGCCGGCGGGGTTATTCCCCCACGCCGTCGCCCCAAGACGCCGAGTAGAGAGAGTTGGGGAAGGGGAGATCATGTTGGTGATAAATTCTGCATAATTTCCTCATCCCACCAATTACAATATATAGGCCCAAATATGAACAGCAAGGAGCTAATCACTCCTAAATTCAAGGCAACCAACAAGGCAGCTAATCCTGACTTTCTAACTTACCTGAACCGCCAGGAGCTAATCACTCCTAAATTCTAGGCACCCAACAAGGCAACTAATCCTGACTGTCTGGCTGTTCCAGCGCGCGCTGCGCGTTCAGCGGCGCGGCGAATATCGCGCGCACGCCTGCGGCGCGTATATGTGCGAACGCACATGACATGTCTCCCCTCCTCGAGATGAAAGTCCGGGTAGCGGGTGCGGAAATCGTCGAAGTCTTCCCATGTAGCCGAGGTAGCTGGTTTACCGCGCCAATGGACGAGCAGTTGGCGAACGTCGCGCGCCAGACGTGCGTTCACCACCCGGTCAGATTCGGGCAGCACCGCGCCGTGAAGGATGGTGGGCAGGGCGGGAGGCGTAGCCAGCGGCGTGCCGACAAACTTCTTGATCACTCCAATATGAAACACGTCATGGAGTCGTGCTCCTGGTGGTAACTCCAATCGAACGGCGACGCTGTTGACGAGCTCGACGATGCGGTAGGGACCGACGTAGCGTGGCTTGAGCTTTCCTGTAGTGGTGCGCGGCAGGGAGGCGGCTTGGTGTTGACGTAGGCGCAGCAGCACCCACTCGCCCACCTGGTAGGTGACCTGCCGATGAAGCCGATCATAGTGTCGCTTCTGCACCTCTTGAGCCTGATGGAGCCGGTAGCGGACGTCGGCGAGGAAGGACACCCGGGCCTCCATGTCTAGCGCGATCGCGGCGACGCGCGTGTCCCCGGGCTCATAGGAGCGGATGGTGGCACGGATGCCGGCGCGGATTTCGTCGAGGATGGCGACCAAGCTGGGGTCCGTCGCCTGGGCTTGCCGGAGCCGGGCGATGAAGTCAAACCGGGGGGCTGAGATCGCCATCAACCCAGCCGTGTCCGTGTCCCGTCTAGACAGGGCATCGACCAAGGTGTTGGTGGCGCCGGACCTGTACTCCACCGTGAAATCAAAGCCGAGCAACTTACCAACCCAATGGTGCTGAGGGATGGTCGCGAGGCGCTGGTCGAGAAGATACTTCAAGCTATAGTGGTCGGTTTTGACGATGAAGCGTCGATCCCACAAGTATGGACGCCAATGCCGAACGGCCTGAACGAGCCCTATGAGCTCGCGCTCATATGCAGCGAGGGCATGGTGACGAGGCGCGATGGGGCGGCTGAAGAAAGCAATCGGGTGCCCAGAAGCCGCGAACGGCTCGCGTGGACCGAGGGCACAGCCAGTCCCGCACAACCTGCACTTTGGCCGGGTCCATGGCCACGTCGGCGGCGGAGACAACGTGGCCGAGGTAGGCGACCGCCTGAGTCGCGAACGCACACTTAGTGCGCTTGAGGAAGAGCTAGTGCCGCTGGAGCTCGCTGAAGACCGCATGAAGGTGTCTCAGGTGGTCCACCCAAGACTTGTTGTAGATCAAAATGACGTCAAAAAATACCAGCACGAAACGGCGGAGAAATGGCCGCAGGACGTCAGTCATCAGGGCCTGGAACGTGGCTGGCGCGTTGCACAGCCCGAACGCCATGCCGAGGAACTCGTAGAGGCCATCGTGCGTCCGGAACAAGGTCTTGTGGATGTCGGCCTGCCGCATGCGGACCTGGTGGTAGCCAGAGCGGAGGTCGAGCTTGGTGAAGAAGCATGCCCCATGAAGCTCGTCCAGCAACTCATCAACCACCGGGATCGGAAAGGCATCCTTGACCGTTAGCGCATTGAGCACCCGGTAATCGACGCAGAAGCGCCACGACCCATCCGGTTTCTTGACAAGGAGGACCGGCGACGAGAACGCGGAGTCGCTGCGACAGACGATGCCCTGCTGGATCATGGCGGCGCACTGTCGCTCTAGCTCGTCTTTGTGCGCCGCCGGGTAACGGTAGGGGCAAACGGCCACCGGCAGCGCGCCCGGCTTGAGGACGATGTTGTGGTCGCGAGCGAGCTGCGGTGTAAGGCCCGACGACTCGGCGAAGATGCCCTCGAATGCGGACAGGAGCTCCTCCAGGAGGCTTGCGGGCGACGAGGATACAACGAGTAGAGGAGCTCGGCGCGCACCCACGTCCGACCAGCAAACCGCGCGGTCGCGGCGTGTGAACGCCATGGTGCGGGCAGTGAAGTCCCACACGATTGGTCCCAGGGTGGCCATCCATTGGGTACCCAGAACCAGATCGTATCCCGCCAGTGGCATGACGTAGAGGTCGACGCGGAACTCCTCCCCGACGATGGAGATGGGTGCCTGTCGAAGCAGGGGCACGAAATCCGCTCGTCGTTGGCGACAGTGGCAGTGAGGCGCGGGTCTGCGTGAACGGCGAGACCCGTGCGACGCGCAGCATCCTCGGCGATGAAATTGTGGGTGGAGTCGGTGTCGAGGAGGGCGGTGAAAGAGGCAGCGCCCACTACAACGCAAACCTGCATCGTATCGCAAATGGGCATACCGGCGACCGCACGGAGGGAGAACACTGGTGCGTCCTGGTCGGTTGGGATCGCGTCGTCGGTGATTTCCACACCGACGATGTAGAAGATGCGACGGCACACCCGGTTGTGGCCCCGTGAGTACGACTCGTTGCAGTTGTAGCACAAGTCGAGGCGGCGGCGCTCCGCCTGTTCGTCGAAAGTGAGGCGCTTCGCTAGCGCCGGTGCCCCTCGAGCAGGTAGGTCCAGCGGCTGTTGGTCCAGCGGCGCAGAGAGCGCGGCCCGCGCTGGTGCCGCCAGGAGTGCCGGGGCCGGCCTGGGGCCCGGAGCGGGTGGTGGAGCGCACGGTTTGACCCGTGCCGGCGCGTGGGCCATGTTGTCGAGCTCCATCAGCTCGACCTAGCGCGCCAAACTCATCGCCGCCGCAAGCGTCTCCGGGTTGTGGATGCGCACGGCGTGGCTTAGCGGCGGCAAGAGCCCGCCCGTGAAGAGTTGGACGCGATGTGCCTCGTCCAAACGACCGGCGCGGGGCAGCAGGGCCTGGAAGCGATTGGAGTATTCTTCCACGGTCCCAGTGCGCTGGCATTCCGACAATTCGAACAAGGGGGCACAGATCGCAGGGGTGGCCCAAACCTCAGATTGAGGAGCTCCTTGAAGCGCCCCCATGGAGGCGTGCCCTCATCCTCTTGGAGCTGGATGTACCACAGCTGGGCGACATCTTCCAAGTTGTACAACGCCATCCAAACGCGTTCCTCCGCCATGGTACGTTGCTGCCTGAAATACGACTCACACTTGTTGATGAAGAGCATGGGGTCGGTCTTGCCGTCGTAGCGGGGGAAGTCGAGCTTCTGGAATTTGGGCGGGCGATCGAGGTCACGATGGCCCTCAATGCGGCCGCTGCCATTTGCCGAGGACGAGGCGGTCCTCTCCTTCATGCCCTCCATGTCGGCCTTTAGGGCTGTCATCTCGGCGGACATGTCCAGGAGCTTTTTCATGACGTCGGCGATAGTGGGTTGGTCTCCCATGGCCGTCGAGGCTGTGGAAGAGGACGGTGAGGGTGGGCGAGGCGAGTGGATGGATGTGGTGGTGGTGGTGGTGGTGGTTGACGTCGATGACGAGGATCGTCGAACTCATGATACCAGGTTGTCAAGGACCTCCGGTCCGAGGGTAACCGGACCGCGACTACGAAGATCGTAGTTGCGCTCCATGGTCGCCGGCGGGGTTATTCCCCCACGCCGTCGCCCTTTGTTGTCTGGGTTATGCCCCCAAGACACCGAGTAGAGAGAGTTGGGGAAGGGGAGATTAGGTTGGTGATAAATTCTGCATAATTTCCTCATCCCACCAATTACAATATATAGGCCCAAATCTAAACCGCAAGGAGCTAATCACTCCTAAATTCTAGGCAACCAACAAGGCAGCTAATCCTGACTTTCTAACTTATCTGAACCGCCAGGAGCTAATCACTCCTAAATTCTAGGCACCCAACAAGGCAACTAATCCTGATTGCCTGGCTGTTCCAGCGCGCGCACTGCGCGTTCAGCGGCGCGGCGAACATCGCGTGCACGCCTGCGGCGCGTTTATGTGCGACCGCACATGACATATTATGCATCCACTTGTTAGACTAAATTTGAGGACAACATCAGCTGATTCTTTAGATATCATGTAGTGGCTACTACACTACGAAAGTAGTTCCAGCGTATCCGAGTTTACCTCTAACAGTACTGCCTCAATTTCTAATGCTGACAGCTTGTAACCGCCAAATTTCATAATGTCGGCATTTGTGCCTGCACAAGGTAATGCAAATGAGGCTACAAGCAAACCGAAGCTGACCCTAGGCAGTAACACCACGAGGTGATGAAAACAGCAACTAGAAGGACATAAGCGTGCGTGCATGTGCATAAAAACTGTTACTTACGTCCCAAAATTATGAAGTATCCTTCCTCATCTACAGTTACTGTATCACCTGTCTTGAAGAATCCTCCATCAATGAAAGATTCTGCGGTGACCTGCAAACAGAAATTCACTGTTTTCAATGATGAAATAATGTATCTTAACTTCTCAGCATGTGTCCTTCACTGGTTTCTATATGGCTGAAATATCTAGTAAATTTCAAAATTTGTCATTTGAGCAGTACAGTGTAAACCCCAAAAGTTGATTTAGAGGTCTAGGTAGTTTTATTATTTTACTTATTCAGAAAAGAGAGTAAATAGGGAATTTATTTTAGTGTGTAAATTTTTCATTTGAGATATGTTCCTTTAAATAAATACTAAATAAATAAATATATTTATGCATCATTGTGGAATATTTGTTTGTGCATCTACATTTGAATTTCTAACAAGCTCCAATTTGAGTTTGAAAATGAAACTGAAATTAGAAAATTAAATAGAAAAGAAAGGGAGAAACCGGCTTCCTAGTCCGAAACCCCTGCCCCAGCCCACTTCTGCCCGCACCGCCCGACCCGCCAGTACGCCACTCGCGCCCGCCGCCACTGTTGCTAGCAAGTGGGAGTGTGGGACCCGTCACCATGAGTCACCCGTCCGTGCGATCACTTGTGTCTGCGCCAACTGGTGGGGCCCCTACGCCAACCTCTTCACTCTCACGTTACTGTTCTTCTCTTCTGTAACAAATTTCAACACAATCCGTAACAAACGCGAGCTGTCGTAACCACCATCGGCGAGGCTGTTGGGAATCGTCCGAGCTCCCTGGGAATTGGACTCTGCCCGCCGGGGTATAAAACCCGAGCGGACGCACCTCCCCTTAGGCCGTCAACGCAGCGCCATCGTGTGTCTACGCCAGAGAACCATAATCGTCGTAGACAGAGAGTGGGGAGAGAGACAGAGATCACCGCCACTTCCGATTCAGACGATTCCCAGATTTCGTTCTTCATTGTCAGATCGTCGTGCGCCGCGGTTAGAGCTGTCGGCGTCCTAGTCCTTGGTATGGATGTTCCCATCTAGTTCGCTTTGTTCTCCGCATTGAGTAGCACCTCTTCGCGTTTAGTTCAGCTCACTGGAAAGCCTGGGCGCCTAACACCGGCAATGGCGCTGCCGCGGAGGGCCTTGCCCCGTCATGGTGAGGGAGATAAGGGGGGATCCAGTACCGTAGATCTGTTCTGTTCATGGTGGATAGGATTAGATTATGCGATACCGTTTCGGTGCATTGAAACAGGACCGTAGATTTTTGGATTGGTGACTCGGATTAGATCTAACGGTACCGGTTCGAGAGACCAAGTGCAAGTCGTTGATCCATGGCCAGACGATCGATGCTCGTGCGGGATTAGTCAGTCGAGGCAATCTTTCTCAAGAGACCCTAAGATTTCAAATAAACAATCTGCCATCCATTCATATGTATAAATCCTTACAAAGTGGTCCTAACATTTATAATTATAACCCTGAGTTTTCAATAAATACAACCCACCATCCGTTAGGGTCCGAATTACACTAAAGTCCCTTTGTTTATAATGTTAATTACAAAAAGGTCCCTAATTACCACAGATAAGCCTTGGAATTTATATTTTTATTTAAAAACAGTTTTAAAACTTAGATAACTCATATCTTTCATGTTTTAACTCCGATCTTAATGGTTCTCAAACCTATGGAATCGTATCAACGCGTAAACTTATATTACGCAGTTGATTTCTTTGTTTGATGTAATGTTAGTTTTATTTATTGTTTGCATATGTGTATGTTTTGTTACGAATAGAAAAGCGAGGTTGCGAGAAACATGAAGCCTAACTTAAGGAAAGCATCTGAGCAGTTGGAGTTACACCAAACCGTGATTACAATCTCGGTCAGGATTCGATGGGATTCGTTGTTTTGTCCCGTTCCTGGTGAACGCCGGCAACAAAATCTAATGACTTTTTTAGATTTTTCGTTTGAAATTAAAAAGACATGAAAAATCTAGGAAACTTCTATAAAAAACTAGATGTTCTCAGAAGTTCTAAAATATATTTGTTGTCCAAAAATCCATCTTTTCGTGCAAAATAAAATTCGTTGTGGACTTATATTTTATCGTTGCTATTCCAAACTAGTTGATAGTTATTAGTTGGTAATTTTAAAAATATTAGGTACATGTTGTGGACTTATTTCATACTTTTCTAGTTTTTTAGTGAGTTATTATACTGATATGCCTTGACAACAATATTTAGTGAAGATTTGTTATATTTCGGTTTAGGGGATAGCTGTTAGTTGATAGTTGTTGTTTAAATGTAGTTGTTCCTTGTGGTATAACATGTTAGTATTAGTTTCACACTTATTTGTATTGTTGTAGGTAAAATGCCAGACCTAGTGTGGGAGCATGGAGAGAAGGTTGGTCAAGGTTTTAGGTGCAAGTATTGTCGTAAAGGGAAGAGTAGTGGCGGTGCTACTCGTTTCAAGGAGCATTTAGCACATCGAGGGAAGGATGATAGAATTACCCATCTGTGTCTCTTGAAATAAAGAAATTCTTTGCTGGTTAGCTAGACAAGACAAAGGAAAAGAAGAGACAGAGGATTCGGCAGAGGCAACGAGCAGATGAAGCAAGAACTCGTTATGATGCAATTTGTGTTATTGGGCAACCTGTGTTATGGAGAACTTTATATATACTTGTATGACACAACCGTAATCTTCTATTGATGTGTGTTGCACTCAAATTATGGTTTTCTATATGCATGTGTGTTTTGTGTTTTTGTGCATCAAATTATTTGTGAATATATTGTTATTCATTGCGCAACATGGTTTGAATAGAATACAGACAAATCCTACCAATTTTTTTAATTTTTTTCTAACCAAACTATGTTTCCCGTACTGGCACACATACAAGATGCCATCTAGATTTGTCCTTAAATTTGAGTGTGACATACAACTTAGCATAAATGTCAATGCCTGCAATCTTAAAAATCTAAAGCATTAAAAAACAATACATAACAATGCATTGAAATAAAAATGTATGCTTTACAGTTGTAGTTAGTAGGAATTAGAAACTTCCTAAATGAAATGGAATGTTCCCTCCAAAACTATACCCCATGATCATCAATTGGCAAAAGTAGAAACAGCACGATCATACCTCTGGTCTTTTCCAATACTCCTTGAAAAGAGATGGACTTCTAATGCAGAGCTCGCCAACTCCAGTTGTAGTTTCAGCCCCGTCCTCCATAATGATCTTGGCCTGAGTCAGAAAGATGACTTAAAACTATGAAGCAATGCAGAATACACAGAATAACCAATGCTTTAATGATACTAACTCCCATGAATTGTTCATCATACCTCAATGCGTGGAAGAGGTTTACCAACTGTACCTTCTTTTCGGATACCATGCAATGGATTAGACAGTGCCATGACAAACTGTAACCAATATTAAGTCTATCAGGAGTCATACAGTTAATTAGTGTATTGACTAGATGGGGAATATTTTTTACCTCAGTCATACCATAGCGTTCCAAAAGACGATGGCCTGTCACTTCCTCCCACCTCTTCATAAGTGGGGAAGGAAGAGCTGATGATCCACACATCTGCAGCAATTCAATGAGTATTAATGATAAAATCTTTATAATTCATGCATCAGTTCCATGATAGAACTGAAAAAGGTCTATAGAACTCACTAAGAATACAGATGTAAGAGTAAAACACAAACCAGCAAATCACACTTCGATGCACAGCAAGTGAAAAAATGATAAATGATAAATGTATAAAGACTTAAACACTGTTTCCAATGAACATTACCATTAACCTCAGATGCTTTGCAGCGTAAGAAGAGGCCGACTTTTGATCAGGATCCATACTATCATACCCTTGCAGCAGACGTGTATACATGGTTGGAACCTGCCATAAAAGAAGTATCAAATTACCTTAACTTATCAAACAATATGAAGAAAAATAGTTTGGCATGAATCTGAAGATACTGTTATGCTATGACAGCAAATCATACTCCAGTAAATACTGTAATGGCCTCTGTACTTTTACTCGCATCGTTGGGATATGATTCTCGCCATCTCTGCCATATCCCGCTTACACTGAATTTTGGTATAAACTCAACCTGCGATCACAAAGAATATACAGTATCATGAAAGTTTTGCAGATGTGCTGCTGAAATAAGCTTAATTGTTTACATCTCCTAAATCAAATGTGAATAGATCTATTGTTATGGTTGCTAGATCAGTGAGGGATTGGAGAGGGATATCGATGGGCAGGAACGCCGACCGGGGGCCTGTGCCCACGGCCGAGCAAAGAAGAGGGTTTCTCCCTTCTAATTCTTGCTTACTTTATTTCTCATCCATTGATTACATAAATAGGCCAGTTGGCCGCCCCTATCTAGCTAGAGATCCTTATCTCCTTAAAACTCTCCTAAAAACTCTCAACAAACTAACTGATAACCTTCCTAGATAATCTCAACTAATCTCCTAAATAATCTCAACTAATCTTCTAATCTTATCTCTAACTATCCTTATCTTATCTCCCTTGGAGGGCCCATGGCTGTTGCTACCGCCGCCCCTCCATGGGCCTCCTTAGGCCCTGACACTACACCCCTCCTGGACAAGCAGCTCGTCCTCGAGCTGCAGCATGACGGGTGCTCAAAGACCGAGTCTACTTGACCCAAAACCAGACACCTAGAAGACAAGCCTTTTACATCTCGGCTTATCTTATTATTCTGAATCTGATTTTTTTACCCCATAAGATAAGGCGGACACGCATGTGTGCAGCCACCTGGATCCCATGGACGCCATCTGCACGAAAGGGGAGCACATGGATGGGCACCTGGAATAGGTCGCAACAATAACCAGCGGAGGCGCCCTCGTGGCGGCCGGTAGCGGAATGTGGTGGCGCTAAATAGTGCACCCTTGTTGATGACGAGGTGAGTGCCTTCCCTACCGCCGCTGCCGTAGAGTTGAAGTTCGTCGCCCGCGGGACACGTATCATGCTCGCACTTCGAGATAGCGGCCTGGTGCCACTGCTGATGGCCGTCCGACAGGGTGAGGTCGCGCCGACGTGTGCCGAGGTCAACCGTCACCAAGGCTGCCTCGAGCATCTGCCGGCGCATCTCCTGTACTTTCTGTCGTGCAAGGAAGCCACGAGCAGCAGCTTGTATGCCCACAGCCGCCGACGTCCGGAGCCGTGCGGACAGCGCCAGCTAGTGTTGCTCATGTTGCACTGCTGCCTTGATTTGCAGCAGCCCTTGCTCAACCTTCTGGAGCGTGGCTTGCATCTTTGTGAGATCAGCCCTTATGTTGGTCCACAAATCTCCCATCGATGGAGCTGGTGATTGCTGAGTCGTGGCTGCCCCTAGTGGCGTCGCCCATGGGGACGGAGACGCCGTCAACGAAGATGATGTGATGAAATTTGGCGTTGTCCCTGGGGATGGGCACGCCGGCGTCCAGGATGTGGTGACAAAATTGGCAGGCGATGCTGCCCATGAAGATAGGGACGTCGGTTGCCAGGATGGCGTGACGAAGGTGGCATGCGGCGCAGCCCATGGAGATGGGGACGTCGGTTGCCAGGACGGCGTGACGAAGGTGACATGCGGCGTTGTCCATGGAGATGGGGACGCCGATTGCCAGGATGACGCCGCGAAATTGGCAGCAGAAGACATGGGATCGGATCGAAACCCAAGCTAGCCGATACCAGATGTTATGGTTGCTAGATCAGTGAGGGATTGGAGAGGGATATCGATGGGCAGGAACGCCGACCGGGGGCCTGTGCCCACGGCCGAGCAAAGAAGAGGGTTTCTCCCTTCTAATTCTTGCTTACTTTATTTCTCATCCATTGATTACATAAATAGGCCAGTTGGCCGCCCCTATCTAGCTAGAGATCCTTATCTCCTTAAAACTCTCCTAAAAACTCTCAACAAACTAACTGATAACCTTCCTAGATAATCTCAACTAATCTCCTAAATAATCTCAACTAATCTTCTAATCTTATCTCTAACTATCCTTATCTTATCTCCCTTGGAGGGCCCATGGCTGTTGCTACCGCCGCCCCTCCATGGGCCTCCTTAGGCCCTGACATCTATTATGTGCACAGGAGAGTTACAAATCTCCAGTAGCTACAGAAGACCAGTTCACCTAAACTAAGCCACAATGGGCATGTCTGGGACCGTGTTGGTGGCAAAGACAAGCAAAGAATTGTGCCAAACACCCCAAGATGCGGGCGATTATCTCGACTGCACATGGCACCAGGACCGTGAGAATCCACTTCAAACAGCACCAGGACCGCAAGAATGAATTAGCTCCTGCGTTTCCTGTAACGCGGGTCAGCGGCTGCAGTACCCATACCACACTGTGGCCTGCAACTGTGGTCCCAAACACACTCAATATCTTTTGGCCAAACAGCATTTTTCTCCTAAATAGAGCATTTAGAGATAAATAGGGAGATAAATTACCACTGATCCTGAATAAAGGGGCGCAAATAGAGCATTGAAAAGCCCATGCACATGTACACTTGAAAGTTAAGGACTTCAATAGTGATGACAAAGAAACGGATCCCCCCAAACATAATCGCGATAAGAGCCACTATCACTAATGCAATGTAGTCTTAGTTCTACTTCTAGCTACCATCCTAATACATGAGTTTTCAATTTCGTTTTCTAATTGAAGGGACTGGTGCATGTATTTGGTGCTTCAAACCAGAAGGAGCATGAAACCTAAAAACGAGAGAAAGAAGAGAACTAATGGTACTAAATATTTTCCTAAGGGAGAAGACAAGATATCAAGTACTACAACTGCACTTAAAACCACTCTATGCCCAGGAACGTCAGGATCCACGTCGAGCTGGGCTCATACATCCATAGCAAACAACTTACACTGTCTTCCCACACTTCAAGTAGAAACATTAACACAGAAGTGCTATGTTGGGAATGTATGGGTTTATGTACTGTAATGTTCTAACCTATGTCAACTCTTAATGCAGGACTACTGCCAAAACATATACCTAGGCAGCTACTAATCTATGTTGCAGAACATTAAATACTGCAACCACAAGAAATGTGTGGGCTTGGAACAAAAGCAATACGAAATATCAGTATAAAAATAGTGCTAAAGTTTTAAATAGCAACAGCATTCAATGTGGATATGGTGCAGCGGGAGACAGTGCAGAAATTGGTCTTCACTTCGATATCCCCACGCTTCAGATAGAATCTGAACCTGCCAAATCAGTTAGGATAAATGTTATGTAGGTATATTGCATCATCTATTTATCATGCCATCTAAACGATCATATAGCAAATAAAAAACAAATTACGCAAACCATTAAAACTCTTAGATCAATCAACTGTAAAATCATGGAAACGTGGCAAAAATACAGAAATAGAATCAACTATACATAAAAAATACCTTCTGGCTTCTGTACAGCGCTCAACAATTTATCGAATCATGTATATATCTACTTAAAGATGAAAATGCACCTGAGAAAGAATGCCCTCATGGGTGTGAACTACTCCTTTAGGTTTACCAGTTGTGCCACTTGTGTAAAGGATAAGAGCAGGGTCATCGCCTGTATAATCAAACTCCAGAAAATAGAAGTTAATAGGAGCAAGCAGAAAAATATTTGGAACTATTAGTAAGTGCATGGAAAACAGCTACCCAAGTGCCTGAACCTTGACATGTGGCTTCTATTGGGTTCTAAACTCTAGCCTATCCCAACTTGCTTGGGATTTTTTCTCGAACGTGTAGGGGTGCCTGGACCTACTTGTGGCTTCTATTGGGTTTTTAACTCTAGCCTACCCCAACTTGCTTGGGATTTTTTCTCGAACGACAAGAAGGAACGAAACCCACACAAAACGGAGTCCTGGCCTAGGCAAGAAAGCACACACATACAAATAGGCTAAGCATAGGGAACAACCCGATCAACCCTCTCCTATCCCTAGCCCTTCAAGCTTATGAGCCCCCGGTAAGATCCAACACTTCATCTCATCTAAAAGCGAGGAGTTTCATCAAAAACACATTTGTTTCTATGCACCCACATAGTCCAGGCTCCCAGGATCACCACACTATTGAAGCATTGTCTCCTGCTCTTATCCACTTTTCTATTAAGTTTCTCCACCAATCTGCAAATCTCATATCTTCCCGTCCAGGAGCCATCTGTCCCAAACCTAAAGGTTCCAGCAAGTTATACCAAAATTGACGGGCAAACACACAAGAAGTCAAAATGTGTTGCACTATCTCACTCTCTTGGTCACACACAAGGCATCGTCCCGAGTGTGGCAATCCTCTTTGTGCTAAGCGATCAGATGTCCAACTTTTGTTTCAGATAGCTAACCAGAGGAAATTTTTACATTTTGAAGAGGCCAGGACTTCCACAGCCTCTTCCAAGGTTCGAAGCTAATTGAATCCTAGAAAAGGCTTTATAAGAGGATTTGGAAGAAGAGGTACCAAATGCCTTGTGCCCTTAAGTGTAGATCTTGCTCTTCTGACAGAAATATTTTCTAAAGCATTCCAAAGCTGCAAATATTGTCGTATTCCTTCCATAGACAAGGCTCACTGGATATCTAAAACCCACCTCCAATCGTCAAGGGCTTGGGCAACTGTCCTACTATTCAATACTCTCTTGGAAATTCCTCCATTGATAGCCGAAGCAATGTCCTTGTAAGTTTGGAATACCAAGGCCTCTCAATTCAACTGGCCTAGCTAACTTCTCCCAAGCAACGAGGCAGTTGCCACCATTGATCTCTTTTCTTCCCTTCCAAAGAAGGCTCTTCTAATTTTGTCAATTGCTTGATTACCCATTTCGGTATATTCATGGCTATCAATAGATAAACCGGGATGGCTGACAACACAAACCTTACCATGGTTGTCCTTCTAGCCATATTTAAGAGTGTTGCCTTCCTGCTTGGGAGCCGGTCCACAATCTTTTATATCCATTGTAGCAAATCACTCCTTCTAAGCTTCTTGTTTGAGACCAACAAACCCAGCAGGGAAAAGATGCTCTTGGACAGTGTAAAGATGGATCCACAATCTAAAAGTTAGAATCGTCACAACTTATTTGGATAACATAACTTTTTTGTAAGTTGGCTTGCAGCCCCGAGGCTTCACCAAAGCATTCCAATATTTCCTTTGTGCACATTAGTTCATGTTCCAAAGGCTTGACGAACAAAGCCACATCATCGGCATATAGGGAAACCCTCTGCCTTGCATTACGATAATCCCTAGGTTGCAGCAAGCCTTCATCTTTAGCCTTTCTAAAGAGGCTACTTAGAACATCCATAACTAAGATGAATAGCATGGCTGCATGGGAGATAATAGATTACACTGACAGAGTTCACGCTTGTATCTTATGAACTCCGCCGGAACTCCGTTGAGAAGCATTTACGTTGACGAAGATGCCAACAGATTGGAGATCAGGTTGCACCAGCTACTTCCAAATCCCAATTGTGCCAAGACCTCTAACAGAAAGGCCCACGATGCGGAGTCAAAAGCCTTTGTAATGTCCAACTTCAGAAATAAGCTTGACAGCTTGCTTGGGATAAAAGGCTTTGTTGTTGTTGTTGTTGTTCTTGCTGCTGTTGTTGTGAGTAAGTGCTCAGGGTTGTATGCAAGTAATATTAGAGACATAAAAGGAGAGTATAGAAATAATAGTTCATACACAACATGAGACTATAGAAACAGCAAGAAATATTAGCCAGACAGCCACTAAGTTCAAGTTGCAGTTGATATATATATATAGAGAGAGAGAGAGATGAGATGAGCAATTCACCTTTGATTTTCTTTGAACTGTTGGTCTCAGTTATTAAAGTAGAGACTGATGAAATCGCCTCATTGCTTGAAGGTTCTTGAGGATTGATTTCTGAAGGTATACTAGTGACAGATGGAAGAATAGAACAATAAGCAGAACACTTGATAGAAAGGTTCTCCATGATTTCGTGATGCTCCTTGGTGCTTAAAACCATTGAAATATCCTAAGTAGCAGAAATTAGAAACTAAAAAAATTGACTTGGTTTTCGATGCTTTATAAAGTTCATAGATTGTAGTTCACAATAGAACATCTGCAGCACTTGCAAGAATATAAAACATTGATCACATGGACAACGCAAAAAAAGACGAAAGTTTACAAACTTTTTAATTCAGTTATTTTTTGGTGAAGTGCACATAACATCGTTTTTTTCTTCAAAAAAAATCCTGCAGCACGTATTTTGTATATTTGTTTACTTGTTTTTTGTTCGTTTGTTTTTGTGAATCTTTTCAAGTGCACAGGTGTGCAAACCTAATTAGGTACAGAAATCTGCTTCAGCCACAAAAATATGCATTGATTTGTATATGAAGTTTGTACATATGTGTAGGCTAGAAGATGTCCAATCATTTCGTGTGATCAATTTAAGAGTTAATAAACACTTCTATCTGCACCTGCATGGCACTTTGCTTTTTTTTGTAACATTATACTTACAAGAAAAGATCCAAATGGAATCATAGGATGAGAGCAGAAAATGGGCGCATTTCATTTCTACAATGGTATGTTGCAGTATGAAAGTTGATGTAAGCTTGGAACATACTGAGTCATTCATGACATGAAGAAGCTCAGCTTCTGGATAGCTAAGGGCAAGGGGTACTGCAACTCCACCAGAAAGCCAGGTTCCAAATACCCCAGCAACAAATTCAGGAGAGGGTTTAGCCACAATGCCAACACGAGCTCCATGAAGGAATCCTGTTCCATTTCTTCCTTTGGAAGAAGAATCTTGCATCCCATTTGGTGTCATCTAAAAATACAGAAAATATGAGGTTATGCTTGTGTATTATCAACAGACATTAATATAGTTTATGTTTAACAGAGCTCTGTAAGGTAGGCTTATGCATTAAACAATTTTGGTCAGAACAAAATTGACTAAGTAAGCAAACTCCTCAAAGTTCCTTGCAGTTAACTTATGCATTAAACTATGTCTGGGGAAGCAGGATTCAGTTGGTCACTTGGTCCCCATATTCTCACTTCTCAGAAGTAAACTTGAGGGAAAGCAATTATCTTGGTAAACAGAATTGGAATTTAGGAGACATATGCAGAAAAGCTTGTGCAATTAAGACATTGATGATGATGCCTTATTGCAAACATGCAAGGAAGAGGACAGGATAAACTAATTGCTTGAATGAGAACATCTGATGTAGCATCCTCTAGTCAAGATCTTCCAGCGAGTTTTCAGAGCAATCCTGTGGAAAACATACACCAGAAGTACCCTCCCAGCTTCCTATGTGCACTCATCAGAATGCTTCAGCATCATCATGAATTCTGATTTCTGAACTTACATGTTATTTGCATTAATGCATTTTGTAAGGACTTCTGTTCCTCCGTTATGAGTTATGACTGAATATATCATATTCCATCCAGACAAAGGAAAAGGGAAGCTAAGAGAACAATGATACGAAAACCTATAAATGTCACTGAATGGGCAATCTTAAATGAAGATGCAGAGCATAAAAGGAGCTGCCGTACATTTTTGCTGCACAAAATGTTGTAGACATCAAAAGAGGCTGCAATGAGCTGGACAAGGCTGTAGCTCTTTTTGTTAGCTCTTATGACAGCACGGACACTATCTGCTGAGCCATGCCTAAGGACTTCTTGAACCACCTCCATGAATGTGTGGGTATCCTGTCTGGCACTGTATGCTAAAGAACGCAAAAAGGAAATGGAAACGTTAGAGAGCGACAAATGAAATGATTGTGCAATAGTCTAAGTATTTAACTAGAAGCTTCAAACAACAGCATGCAAATTTGATGGCTAACAAACCAAGTATTGTGCAATGATAAAACAGTCACCACGAATTCCTCTATGAAGACAGTCAAATGGCCATAACCTAGACCACTGCTTCCTAGATTAACCCACGAATCGCATTCTCAGCCATGCAAGAGCTGTGGTAACAAGAAAGCAGCACGGCAATCAGGGGCGGAGGGCCCAGTATGGCCCAGTATTGCATGGGCAATACCTTGGGCCGGCCCACTAAGAGATTAGAGATTAGGGTTTAGCTAAGACACACTCTGTGTCGTCCGCCCGTCCCCGCGTCGGCGCGTCCCGCACAGGCGCACACAGCACTCCCACTCGGCCGCTCCTGCCGGCACGCCTGCTCCGCTGCTCCTACTCACGGTCGCT
This sequence comes from Zea mays, assembly GCF_902167145.1. Lineage (NCBI taxonomy): Eukaryota > Viridiplantae > Streptophyta > Magnoliopsida > Poales > Poaceae > Zea > Zea mays. The sequence goes on from NC_050098.1 coordinate 200,213,168, forward strand.
TGTCCCGCGCGCCCGGCGGCTTGTCCCGCCCACCCGGCGGCCGGCTGCTTGTCCCGTCGACCCGCCCGGCTGCCACTGCTTCCTGCTTGCTTGACTGCTTGAGTACTTGTCCCGTCCGGTGGCCCAGCTGCTTCTGCAGTTCTGCTTGTGACTTGTGAGCTTGTCCCGCCCCCGCATGGCTGCTTGTCCCGCCCGGCGGCCGGCGGCCACCGCCCAGGTTGACTGGCTGAGACTGCCCGCGCGACGGCGCGCACAAAAAGATAGCGCGTGAGTATTTATTTGATTATGCGCGTGAGTATTTGATTATGTCTTCAATTTCTGTGTTATTTTTTGGCGGCTCGGGTTTGAGCGAGGTAATGAGTTTGGGATGTGTGAATTTGGGCTGTAGGAATGCAAGACGGTCTCGTACAAGTGGACAGGCAAGTGCCGGAGCTACCAGGGGACGGGAGTGGTCAGCTACTTCAGGAAGAAGGGCAAGGAGACCATTTGCAAGTGTGTGCCATGCGCCGGGATTGGTAAGATGAGATTTATCCAACTTGATTTCCTTGCATGGTACAATATCGATGTTTTAAAGAGTAAAGCATCTAGAGAGAACGAGAACAAAGGTACCCTGAACTTCTTACTGGTAAATCTATCATGCTTTCGCACAGTAGGTCGAACTAAAATCAAGACTTGAGCTTTGTGAAGATGTGATGTCATTGTGATGAACTCAGCCGCGGAGGAGCCATTATGGCTGAGTATGGCATCAGGCATGCCTAAATTTTTAAAATCTTCATACCTTCCTTTTATAAACAATAGGATGCATGTGGTGCAGTGGTTAATCCTTAGCGTATGAGACATCAAGTTGCTTGTTTGATTTCCATGTGCACAATATTTTTTTCTTTTTTCCCCTACTAGCTAGCCATACCTTAATTTTCTTTTGTCCTCCGCCACTGACGGCAATTTAAAGATACCTAATAACACAGGCAAACCTATGAGAATCCTGCCCGAACACCATGGTCGTGTTCGTGTTACACCCTGAGACACAAAAAGGCAATTTCAAAACCACTACTCCACTAGGAGCACAGGACAACCCATTTTTACGCCCAGTGCTTCACTGCTCCACAATTTCGACCATAGGCTGCCCAATTGGACCGCTTATGCATTAAGAAAAAAACTGATCATCAATCTCGTTGATCCGCAGTCGCAACTACACCTACAACCTTCTACGCAAGGCATCCGCTGAGCGGCAGAGGCGAAACGGCGAACACCTTCCGTTCTGCCAAATCGTGACATAGAAATCTAAGTTTCGCCTCGCCAGCTTCGGCCAGGAGTCGCCGAAACTTGACAGCACAAGTGGTACGTCCTCGTGCCAGAACGACGAACATCCGGCGCTGAACTGAAAACGAAGTTACAAAAAGAGAGACGAGAAAGTGGAATAGCCGACCTGGGGAGAAGGAAGCAGAAGAGGTGAAGTGGCGTCGGAGGCGAGCGAGAGCGATGGTATAAGAGGCGGATGAGCAGGCGCGGAGCAGGTGGGGAGAAGAGGCGTGGGCCGCGCGGCGATTGAATGGCGTCATCAAGCGCGCCACCGCCCCGCGCCCCCACGCCTGTGTCCGCATTTACGGGCAGCCCGGGGGTTGGTTGGTGTGCGGCGCCTCGCGGTTTCATAGGTCTCTCAAGTCTCAACCTCGGCGGTCGCTGCTCGGGCTCTGCCACCAGGGATTTCAATGGCGAATTTTCCATCGCCAGATGGGGCACAAAATTCGTAGTTCCCTTTGAATACTCCGTTCAGTTTTTTTTACTAGAATCTAACTGTAAAAAGAATCTGACTGTGAAAAAATCTAAATATCGTGGAAATTAGAGCAACTTCAAAAGAACGTGTAAACTAACCTCAAAACAGATATTAGTAAAGAATAATAATTTTTCTTACTCTAACAGCTCCCTCATTCTTCCCAAAAAAATAGCGTGCCGCATCCACAGCCCCATCTCCCTTATATTTTGGTGTGTTTCATCTCTCCCCAATCCATTCCTCAACGTATCAGATCATCTACGACCTCCCGACGACTGTACAGATTGCGCCACATGTCACATTTAAAGAAACTGTTGGAGTAACCATCATAATTCACTCTTAAAATTTTTTAGTCTGCTCTTAATAATCAATTTTTGGGGTAAATTTTTTAACATCCTTTTGGAGTTGCTCTTACATATGGAGGAAGATGAAGTGGTCAAGGGTTCGGGATCTATAAAGTGATGGATTCCGACTATCTTGACGACTCGACCGATTCTAAGTTTATGTTGATTTTGAACGATTTTAACCAAAATGATTTTTTTTATAGATGCGAGCTTGTAAGTGCAATCAACCGTAATTGAGAGTTTTAGTGATTAAATGACAAAACAAACAGAGATTCTAACAAGTTTGCTCCTAGCATGTACACAGTTATTCTACAGACAGGAGAAACACAGATCTTATGAGCATAAAAATGTAAAGCATAGCGGATTTAAATTCTACATCATATGGCGTGCTCCAAGTGCTTGGAAACAACGACAATATTCATTTTATAATTCTTGAGTTATAGAAAACGTTGTTCAATTAAGAGGGATCCGCAATATGTTAAGTAAGTTATGCAATGAGCTCAATTCAAATTCCTTCAAAATCATCTAAGAGAACACTTTTCTAGATCATGAATGCCTTTTGAAAAACCACTCTTACTCCCCACAAAAGTTCCACCTTGGTTCACTTCAGAATTTTCAAAACTTGCTCTTCAGCTTCAAAAACCGGTTCAACCGGACCTGAAACCGGTTCAACCGGTTTCTGGACTGTTTCTCTGCCACCTCTGCTCTGACCAGTCTGACAGTCAGAGCTGTCAGAAAAGTCGTGTGCAGATATTTTTTGAAAACCGGTTCAATCGGATTTTTTCCTGGCTCAACCGGTTTTGAATCTGGTCGAGTCTCCGGCTGAGTAGATCAGTGAACCGAGATCTTCCTGGTGGAAACCGGTTCAACCGGTTTACAAACCGTTCAACCGGTTTTCTGTTCTTTTCTCCCAACGGCTGTCAGCTTTTGGAGGATCCTTTAAATACCCCCCACACTCTCTCTCTCTCTCTTCATTACTTCTGCTCTCTCCACGATTTCTCAGCCGACCAAACTCCAAACAAGGGCATTCAATTCTCATCTCACACCCGAAATCGCATCTCCTTCAATCGCTTGAAGGATCCTTGGTGTGAGGTGAAGTCGATCTAACATGTTGTCAATTTCATCTTGATTCTCCCATTCTCTTTGTTCTTGAGCTCATTGCAAACTTAACCTTGTGCGGATTTGTTACTCTTGGAGCCTTGTGTTCCTTGACAGTTAGAGGTTGCTTAGGAGTCTCCAAATTTGTGGACGACCCCAAGAAGTTTGTATTACCCGCTCTTTGAGCAAATTTGAGAAAAGATTGTCTTGACCTTGGTGGTCGGCTTGTGGAGGATTAGGGTTGGAAAAGACCCAGCCCTTTGTGGGCTCCTCAACGAGGAGTAGGACACCTTTGTGGTGGTTGCCGAACCTCGGGTTAAATCGCATGTTCTTGTGCGTTCTTGTTAAGTGCCTTAAATTGTTGGTTGGTTCATATTCATCTATTTGAGTGGATTTTCTGTAGGGCAAGTCATTAGCAAAATCTTTCACTACTTCGTCATATTTGTTTAACTGATTATTTAATCTAAGTTGAGCAGGTTCAAACTTGTTCAGATGTAAACAAAATCAACTGAACCGGTTTGCACCAGTGCAACTTTAATTTGACCTATCTCAAAGTTTTTAGTGAAAAAATTCAGGTGTAGCCTATTCACCCCCCTCTAGGCTACTTTCATAGTTGAAAACTAGATGTTTGATAGACTGTAGCAGCTTTTGGTGCCCAAAAAATAAAAAAAATCGAAACAAACAGGGCCTTTCTCACGTACGATCATGGAGAAGTTTCTCTCATCCTCGTCTGCTCAGCGCAATTTATCTCCGTGAACAACCCTGTTCATACTATAATCACGTACGATCAGGGAGAAGTTTCTCTCATCCTTGTCTGCTCAGGGCAATTTATCTCCGTGGACATGGAGTCTTTTCAAGGCACCACTGTTGTGTTTGCTTTGTCCTTGAAACTTCTCATTTGAATTATCAACAAAAGTTGTAACTCCTTTAATTTCTGTAGATTCTGAGCATACACTAGGAGCAAACTTGTTAGTACCCTTATTTGTTTTGTCATTAAATCACCAAAAGCCTCAGTTAAGGTTGATTGCACTTTCACCCCACCTACTTTTTCCTCCCTGCATCCATGGCCTCGTTCCTAGTTTGCTTCTTGTGTCGAAGCCATGCCCTTGGCCTAGATACGAAGGGGTTCCTCCCTCATACGGAGGTCGGGATGGTGGGTGGAGAATGAGGGCAAAATGCCTAGGCCACAGAACGACGAGGTGGTTGTTCCTGCGTCCTTCTTCGAGTGCAGATTCAGGCTCCCCTTGCATCCGTTCATGCAGGGGTCACTCTTTTTCTACATGCTTGAGATCCAGAACCTTCATCCCAACTCCATCCTCCACATAGCATGTTTCATCACGCTATGCGAGGTTTACATTGGCATGGAACCCCACTTGTAACTATGGAGGCACCTTTTCAGGTCGTGGCTATCCACCGACCACAGTGGTCATTCGATTGTTGGTTGCTTCACCATTCAGCTGTGTAGTTTGTGGTAGCCGACCTACCTCAAGGTCCCCCTCTCGTCTTCTCTTTGTGGCTACGAGGGCGATTGGTTTTACGTCAAGAACCTTGGGGGCATCGCGCTGCCGTTTAATGGCTTGGTTCCGGTGTCCAGTGCCGAGTGGCATTATGGTGCAGAGGCCAAGTGGAAATCGAAGGTGGGGTATATGCTAAATGTGATCATCACGTTGAAGGAACGAGCACTCACCAGTGTGCGACTGGTCCGCACATTTATGCAACGTTCAGTTCAACCGTTCATGGCCCGCTATAACCCAATGTGGGCGTACAACGGCCTAAAGGACCCCGGTCGCTGCTCCCCCGAGCCCCTTTTCGAGACAAAGGTTAAGGCTCGCGTCACAGATGTTACCACGTTGGCCTCGGTGAATTTCATGGATGAGGATTTGCCCTTCCCTCTTAGCAAGGGGATCTTGAGTGATCTGGTAGGTCATTTTGCCTCTCCCTTTCTTGTTAGTTTGTTTGCTTCCGATGTGACAACCGCCGGCCGTGTAGGGGCTTGGGATCGGGCCGACCTCCTATTACCCTCTCCCTTAGGACACCGCCATAAAGGCGAATAAGAAGTGGAAGTGGAAGGGGAATGGGGAGGAGGACACTCGCTAGGAAAGGAAGATAAGGAAGAGGGTTGAGCACTTGGCCCACGCCAGGCCTAGTGAACGCATTACCCCCTCAACCAACACGAATGATATGACCTCCACAACCTCCGATGGATCCATGGCCTAGGTGCTGGCGGCTGAATCCTCTCGCCACGCTCGTGCCAAGGCTAGTTCTAGCGCCCCATCCTAGGTGGAGTCAGTGGTGGAGCCTCCTATGCTAGCAACATTTAGTAGAACCAAATATTATGTCATTGACATATATTTGGCATGTAAACAAATCACAGTTGCAAGTCTTAGTGAAAAGAGTAGGATTAGCTTCCCGACCTTGAAAGCATTAGAAATAAGAAAATATCCAAGGCATTCATACTATGCTCTTGGGGCTTGCTTAAGTCCATAGAGCGCCTTAGAGAGTTTGTACACATAGTCGGGGAACCTGTCAGCCTCGAAGCTAGGGGTTGTTCTACGTACACCTCCTCCTTGATTGGCCCATTGAGGAAAGTGCTCTTCACGTCCATTTGAAAAAACTTAAAGGAATGGTGAGAAGCATAGGCTAACAGTATACAAATAGACTCAAGCCTAGCTACAGGAGCTAATTTCTCCTCAAAATCCAAACTGAAAGTCGCCTAGAGGGGGGTGAATAGGCAAAACCTGTAAGTTATAAACTTTGAACACGAACTTCACCCGGGGTTAGGATTATAAACAAATAATAATGAATACAGAGTGCATAAGAGAGTTCTTCCTGCTATGAGTTGCTCAATTAACGCGGGTGACTTTAGGAGCTAAATCAAAAGATTGTGAGCAAGAGAACTTAGAGAGAGGGGAGAGTAAGAATCAAATTATGAGGTTAAGATCAACACAAATGAACACAACGATTTGTTTCCCGAGGTTTAGTTCCAATGAACCTACTCCCCATTGAGGAGGCCATAGAGGTCGGGTGTTTTTCAACCCTTTCCCTCTCTCAGGCAATCACTTAGATCAGTTGAGTGCTTTTTCTTAATCTCAAGGATCACTAAGACCCCGCAAGGACCACCACACACTTAGGTGTCTCTTGCTATCTTTACAAGTCACTAGAGAGTTTAGAAGGAGATGAAGAAAGCACGATTAAAAGCCAAGCAACAAGAGTAACAAATGAAACACGAATCACACTCTCTCAAGTCAGTAAACACTAATGATCACTTGTCTTAATTGTGGGACTTGGAGAGATTGGAAGCTTTGAATGTGTCTTGAATTGGATTGCTAACTCTTGTATTGAATGTGTATGAGTGGAATGCTTGGATCTGTTGAATGGAGGTGGTTGGGTTGTATTTATAGCCACCAACCACTTTCTAGTCGTTGCCTCCTTTCTGCCAACCGCAGACGGTCTGCGCCCCTGGTCTAGACTGTCTGCCCCTGTACATCAACGGTTGAAATCGCAACGGTCATCAGTAACGGCTATATCAACAACTATAGTGCATTTAATGTGTCGTCAGATGTCAGATAAAGCAGTCGCAGACGGTCCGACCGTGCACCCCGGACGATCCACGAGGATGCTAAAAATGTATTTTACCGAACCTGTCACCTTCGGGTTTTTTCTGGTTTTTCAACTACCGGACGGTCCGCACCTGAGGCCGAACGGTGCTCGCTTCTCCTTGGGATAGTTCGTAGTGTTAACATGTGTTTTTGTAGTGTTCCTGTCCGAGCCTCACCCTAGTGTCACGGGTGGTCCGCCGTAAGGGCTCGAACGGTCCGCGCATAGGTGAAATTCCAAAAAACTTCTTCTATCCGGAATAATCTACGGTATTTCGGACAGTCAACTTAGAATTGATGTAGATGAACTTTATGCACCTGAGAAATGATCAACTAGGCAAACTAGTTAGTCCATGAGATTTGTGATGGACGTCAAACACCAAAATCGATTATAGGAAATGGTTGAGGCCATTTCCCTTTCACAAACCTGTGACTTGAGCATAACCTTTTGTTACAAGTCTCGCTTTGTTTCTTGTCACCACTCCATACTCGTCTTGTTTGTTGTGAAACACCAACTTGGTGCCCACAACGCTTTGCTTTGGACGTGGCACCAGACTCCATACTTCATTTCTCTTGAAGTCGTTGAGCTCCTCTTGCATAGCCAACATCCAGTCCGGATCCTGCAAGTTGATCTTGATGACATAGATGAAAACACTTCAACGACTTTGGGAGCAAACTTTGAATGCCAACCTTTCTTTACCAAGATGTAGCATTTGCTCCCAAATACACGAAAGTAAGAAACATTGGGTTTGTTACCGGTAAGTAGCTCATATGTCGTCTTCTTGAGGAGGCGATGAAGATAGAGACAATTTATGGCATGGCAAGTCGTATTTACGACTTCCAACCAAAACTATTCATGTGTCTTGTATTCTCCCAGCATGGTCCTCGCCATGTCAATGAGTGTCATGTTCTTTCTCTCCACTACACCATTTTGTTGTGGTGTGTAGGGAGCGGAGAACTCATGTTTGATTCCTTCAAGCTCAAGATATTCCTCCACTTGAAGATTTTTGAACTTAGATCCATTGTCCCTCCTTATATTTTTTTCACTTTTAGCTCAAACTCGTTTTGAGCTTGCCTTAGGAAGCGCTTGAGAGTTTCTTGGGTTTTAGATTTATCCTGTAAAAAGAATACCCAAGTGAAGCAGGAATAGTCATCAACAATTACTAGACCATACTTACTTCCACCGATGCCAAGGTAAGCAACAGGCCCAAAGAGATCCATGTGGAGAAGTTCCAATGGACTTGGTGTCATCATCACATTCTTGCTTGGATGACTTGTTCCCACCTGTTTACTAGCTTGACATGCAGCACAAGGTTTGCCTTTCTCAAAACAGATATCGGTTAGTCCTAACACATGTTCTCCCTTTAGTAGCTTATGAAGGTTCTTCATTCCAACACGTGCTAGACGACGATGCCAAAGCCAACCCATGTTGGTATTAGCAAGTAAACATGTGTCTAGATCGACATTCTCTTTAGTAAAATCTACTAAATAAAGCTTACCGTCAGATACACCCTTAAATGCTAATGAACCATCATTTCTTCTAAAAACAGTTACAACAACATTTGTAAATAAACAATTATAACCCACGTGACATAACTTACTAACGAAAAGCAAATTATATTCAAGCAATTCTACCAAAAAGACATTAGAAATTGAATGCTCGGTAGTAATTGCTATTTTATCTATCCCCTTTACCTTGACTTGATTCCCATCTCTAAATATGATAGTGTCATGAGAATCCTTGTTCTTGACATAGGAGGTGAACATGTTCTTCTCCCCCGTCATGTGGTTTGTGCATCCGCTATCAATGATCTAGCTCAGCCCCCGGATGCATTAACTTGCAAAGTATTTAGGCTTGGGATTTAGGTCCCTAACTTATGTTGGGTCCTGTTAGGTTATTTACATAAGATTTTGAAACCCAAATGCAAGTCTTACCTTTCTTGCATTTTGGTCCCACATTTGTAGCAACAATTTTATAGTTCTTAAAATGAATCACATAGGATGCATAAAAAGTGTGGAATAAAATGGAAGATCCATGAGATGCATTTCTATCCTTAGGCATGTGAGAAACAACATGAGAAGCATGACGCCTAGTTCTACTCCTATTAGAATTACTAGATGAAGCATGCACAGTGCGAGGAGTAGAGATACTACTATGATACTTTGGAAAAGCAAAACGATCATTACAAGTATCATGAGAAGAATTCTTAACATGAGAATGTAAATAAGCATTATTTATCTTTTCATGGACAGAATGCATGCTACTAGCCATAGATGCCTTCCCCTTCTCCTTTGTGAAGTTGAGGTCCTTTTGGCTCTTAGTATTTTTAGTTCCCTTTTGAAAACCAAGTCCATCCTTAATGAAGGGATGTCTATCAATGGTAAAGGCATCTCTAGCAAATTTAACTTTTTCTACTTCATTTTTGCAAGTTTTAAGTTGAACATTTAATTGAGCAACTTCGTCATTTAATTTTGCAATAGTAGTAGCATGATTACCACAAAAATTAAAATCATAGTCTTTGCATTTTGCACAAATTGAAACATGCTCAATGGAAGAGCTTGCAACATTTAATTTTTCTATTATAGCATTCAAATCATCATTTAAACTCTTAAGGCTAGTAATAGAAGAATGACAAGAAGACAATTCAAAGGCAAGCATTTCATTCTTCTTTTTTCTAAAGCAAGAGATTTTTCTACTTAAACTACTTTATCATGTTCCTCATAAAGTAGATCCTCTTGTTTTTCTAGCAATCTATCTTTTCCATTGAAAGCATCAGTTAATTCATTAATTTTATCTACCTTAGATCTATCTAAGCCCTTAAAAAGATTGTTATAGTCTATGTCATCATCGTCATCACATTCTTCATCACTAGAAGAGGTATGCTTAGGGGTATCACGGGTACATACCTTCTTCTCTTTTGCATGAGGCAAGTGTGATGCTCGTTGGGGAAGAGGGAGGATTCGTCGAAGGCAGAGGCAACAAGTACTTCATCGTCGGAGTCGGATGAGGAGCAGTCCGAGTCTCATTCCTTGCTAGTGCCTCGCCTTTGTCTTTATGTAGAATTTGTTCTTCTCCTTCTTCCCTTTATTATCTTATACCTGGTCATTATCATTATCAGGACATTGAGCAATAAAATGAGCAGTCTTACCGCACATGAAGCAAGAATGTTTTCCCCTTGAATCGTTCTTGTTGGGGTAGTCTTTGTGTCCTTTCAATGCAGTCTTCAAGCACTTCATTACAAGTGCCATTTCCTCCTCATTAAGTCCAACCGCCTCCACTTGCGCCACCTTGTTTGGAAGTGTCTCCGTGTTGGCCATTGCTTTGAGTGCAATGGGTTGCGACTCATAGAGAGGAAGAGGTTCGTTGGCGATGTCATCGACGTACCTTGCTTCTTTTACCATCATGCGCCTGCTTACAAACTTACCAAGTATTTCCTCGGGCGACATTTTGGTATACCTAGGATTTTCACGAATAAGATTAACATGATGGGGATCAATTACAATAAATGAACTTAACATGAGGCGCACGACATTGTGATCCGTCCATTTTGTGCTTTCATAGCTTCTAATCTTGTTCATCAAGGTCTTGAGCCTATTGCACGTTTCAGTTGGCTCCTCTCCCCTTTTCATGGCGAATCTCCCCAGCTTGCCTTCTAGCAATTCCATATTGGTGATCATAGTAGCATCATTACCCTCATGAGAGATATTGAGGGTGTCCCATATTTATTTGGCGTTGTCCAAACCACTAACCTTGTTGTACTCATCCCTGCATAGAGATGCTAAAAGAACCGTAGTGGCTTGGGCATTTTTATGAATTTGCTTATTAATAAATATGAAATTATCACTACTATCAAAATTCATTCCATTTTCTACTACTTCCTAAATGCTAGGATGAAGAGAAAATAAATGGCTACGCATTTTATGGCTCTAAAAAGAATAAATTTCCCCATAAAAGTGAGGGTCTTGCCAAGAGGTATAGATAATAAATGAGCATCGGAGTTGTAAGGAATTCGAGAATAATCAAAGGAGTAGTTTGAATTAACCGTCTTTTTATTTGACATGTAATCATCATCGTTATCGTCCTTTGGCGAAGACGAGGAGGCGTGAAAGGGAAATGTGTCCTTGGACCATTTTTAAGTATTTTGGTGATTAAGTGCCACAAATGGTTCAAGTATTAAATTGTGTCAAATGGTGGATGAAGTGCAAATCAACACAAAAAGGTATGATTCTAGACTTAGTACATTGGTTTTTGTGTAGTAACATATTTGTCTAAGTGCTAGAATAAGAGAAAATACAAAAGGAAAAAGACTTGGCTGGAACAGCCAAGACTCTGTGCAGTCTGGGTGCACCGGACTGTCCGGTGGTGCACCGAACAGTGTCCAGTGCGCCAGGCTGGCGTCTGGTCAACTGGCCGCTCTCGGGAATTCGTCGGCGGCGTACGGCTAAAATTCACCGGACTGTCCGGTGGTGCACCGGACTGTCCGGTGAGCCAATGGTCGGCCGCACCAACGGTCGGTCGCGCAATCCGCGCGTGACGCGTGGCCGAGCTAACGGTCTGATTGGGGGCACCGGACCGTCCGGTGTGCACCGGACAGTGTCCGGTGCGCCAACGGCTCCAAGTCTTCAATGGTCGGCTGTGCCAATTTAGGAAGGCGATCTGCACTAGACAGTGAACAGGGGATGTCTGGTGGTGCACCGGACTGTCCGGTGCGCCACCCGACAGAAGGCAAGAATTGCCTTCCAAGAATGCCTCCAACGGCTCCTAGCTGCCTTGGGGCTATAAAAGGGACCCTTAGGCGCATGGAGGAGACACCCAAGCATACTTTGAGCATTCTTAATCATTCACACTCCGTCTTCGCGCACTCGATTGACTTTCTTAGTGATTTGAGCTCCGTTCTAGTGGTGAACTGTGTGCTATTCATTTGAGCTCAAGTCTTGGTTGTGTGTGTGCGTATTGTTGTGGATTTGTGTGTGTTGCTTCCCTCCCTTACTCTAGTGCTTTCACTTTGATCTTTATTGTAAGGGCGAGAGACTCCAAGTTGTGGAGATTCCTCGCAAACGGGAAAGAGTAAAGAAAGAAGAACACCGTGGTATTCAAGTTGATCATTGGATCACTTGAGAGGAGTTGAGTGCAACTCTCGTCCATTGGGATGCCACAACGTGGAGTAGGCAAGTGTTATACTTGGCCGAACCACGGGATAAATCATCGTGTCTCTTGTGCTTATTCTCACTGTGACTATTGAGTTTCACAAGAGCTTGGTCCTTAGCCACTTGATTTCATTGTGCTAGCACTTAACCAAGTTTTGTGACTATAAGTTTTAAGTTTTTACAGGATCACCTATTCACCCCCCTCTAGGTGCTCTCAATTGGTATCGGAGCCGTTCTCTTCAAGAAAGGGACTAATCGCCCGAAGGGATGGATCCTAAGGGAAAGGGGATGGTGATCAACGACAAGGAGAAGGAGTCCTTCCTCAATGAGCCAAAAGACGACAAGCCCATTGACTCGGGCTCAAGTCATAAGAAGAAGGACAGGAAGAAGAAGAGGCGCATCAAGAAGATAGTCTACTACGACAGTGATGAGTCCTCTTCTTCCCAAAGAGACGACGACGACGAGAAAAAGAAAACGGTCAACTCAAACTTTTCTTTTGATTATTCTCGTATTCCGTAAAATTCCAATGCTCATTTGCTTTCCATTCCTCTTGGTAAACCTCCACACTTTGATGGAGAGGACTATGGATTTTGGAGTCACAAAATGCGTAGTCACTTGTTCTCTCTTCATCCAAGTATATGGGAGATAGTAGAAATGGAATGCAATTTGATAGTACGAATAATTCCATGTTTATCAATGAACAAATCTATAAAAATGCACAAGCTACTATTGTTCTTTTAGCATCCTTGTGCAGGGAAGAGTATCATAAGGTGAGCGGCTTGGATAATGCCAATCAAATTTGTGACACCCTCAAGATCTCACATGAGGGGAATGACGCCACCATGATCACCAAGATGGAGTTGGTGGAAGGCGAACTAGGAAGGTTCGCAATGATCAGGGGGGAGGAGCCAACCCAAATGTACAACAGGCTCAAGACCCTGGTCAACAAAATCAGGAGCTATGGAAGCACGAGATGGACGGACCACGACATTGTCCGACTTATGCTAAGGTCCTTCATTGTCCTTGATCCTCATCTTGTAAACTCTATCCGTGAAAATCCTAGGTACACCAAGATGACGCCCGAGGAAATACTCGGAAAGTTTGTAAGCGGGCGAATGATGATCAAGGAGGCAAGATATGTTGATGAGGCGTTGAATGGCCCAATGCCGATCCACGAGCCTCAAACCGTTGCTCTCAAAGCAACAAGTAGCAGGGAGGCGCTACCTAGCAAGGTGGCGCAAGTTGAGGCGACCGGACTAAATGAAGATGAAATGGCCCTCATCATCAAGCGCTTCAAGACCGCACTAAGAGGATGCAAGGAGTACTCAAACAAGAACAAGGCAAAGGGAAAGCGTTCCTGCTTCAAGTGCGGTAAGCAAGGTCATTTTATTGCTAACTGTCTCGATAATGATAGTGACCAGGGACAAGAAAAGAGTGGGAAGAGAGAGAACAAGAAGGTTTACAAGAAGGCTAAAGGCGAGGCACACCTTGGCAAAGAGTGGGACTCGAATTGTTCGTCGTCCGACTTCGACGACGAAGGACTCGCCGCCTCGGCCTTCAACAAGTCGTCGCTCTTCCCCAACGAGCGCCATACTTGCCTAATGGCAAAGGAAAAGAAGGTAAACGCTCGAGGAACTCCTATGTACTCTACTTCTAGTGATGAGGATTCTAGTGATGATGAAGTAGACTACACTAGCTTGTTCAAAGGATTAGATAGAAGTAAAATAGAAAAGATTAATGAATTGATTGATGCATTGAATGAAAAAGATAGATTGCTAGAAAGGCAAGAAGAAATTTTGTATGAGGAACATGACAAATTCATTAGTGCTCAAAAGTCTCTTGCCTTAGAGATTAAAAGGAATGAATTACTTTCTTCTGAGTTATCTAAGTGCAATGAATCTATTTCTAGCTTGAATACATTGAATGATGATTTAAGTGCTAAGCTATAAGTAGTAAACAAATCTAGTCCTTGTGTAGAGCATGTTGTAATTTGCAATAGATGCAAGAATTTTAATGTTGATGCTTGTGATGAACATTTAATTTCTATTTCTAAATTAAATGATGAAGTAGCAAGTCTTAATGCTCAACTTAAGACTTGCAAAAGTGACTTTGATAAGCTAAAATTTGCAAGGGATGCCTACACTATTGGTAGACACCCCTCAATTAAGGATGGGCTTGGCTTTCGAAGGGAAGTCGAGAACTTAACAAGTCAAAGGGCTCCCATTCCCAATAAGGAGAAAGGGAAGGCCCCCATGGCTAATAGTAGTCAAAAGAATCATGCTTTCATGTACCATGATAGAAAATATTCTAGGAATTTTCATTATAATAGGAGTTATAATGCTTTTGATTCACATGCCATGATTGCTTCAAGTTCTTCCTTTATGCATGGTAGAGATATGCCTAGGAAAAATGTTATTCATCATATGCCTAGGAGAAATGTTGTTCATGTGCCTAGGAAAATGCATAATGAAAATGCTACTGTTATTCATGCCTGCAACACTGATTTCGTACTCACATGCAAAAATAAGAAAGTAGTTGCTAGGAAATTAGGGGCAAAATGCAAGGGAGATAAAAACTTGCATTTGGGTCCCTAAGGCTATTGTTACTAACCTTGTAGGACGCAACAAGAGTTGGGTACCTAAAACCCAAGCCTAATTTGCCTTGCAGGTTTATGCATCCGGGGGCTCAAGCTGGATTATCGACAACGGATGCACAAACCACATGACGGGGGAGAAGAAGATGTTCACCTCCTACGTCAAGAACAAAGATTCCCAAGATTCAATCATATTCGGTGATGGGAATCAAGGCAAGGTTAAAGGACTAGGAAAGATAGTTATTTCATCCTAGCATTCCATATCTAATGTGTTTTTGGTTGAATTGCTCGGTATAACTTGTTGTCCGTTAGTCAATTATGTAATATGGGTTACAATTTCTTATTTACAAATGTAGATGTGTCTGTCTTTAGAAGGAGTGATGGTTCATTAGCTTTTAAGGGTGTACTAGACGACAAACTCTATTTAGTTGATTTTTCGAAGGAGGAGGCCGATCTAGATGCATGCTTAATCGCTAAGACTAGCATGGGCTGGCTGTGGCATCGCCGCCTAGCACATGTGGGGATGAAGAACCTTCACAAACTTATAAAGGGAGAACATGTGTTAGGTCTAACTAATGTATCTTTCGAAAAAGACATACCTTGTGCAGCTTGTCAAGCAGGTAAACAGGTGGGAAGTACTCATCATAACAAAAATGTGATGACCACATCAAGACCTTTGGAGCTACTTCATATGGATCTCTTTGGACCCGTCGCCTATCTCAGCATCGGGGGAAGTAAGTATGGTCTTGTTATTGTTGATGATTTTTCCCGCTTCACTTGGGTATTCTTTTTGCAGGATAAAACAGAAACCCAAGGGACACTAAAGCGCTTCCTAAGGAGAGCTCAAAACGAATTTGAGCTCATGGTGAAAAAGATAAGGAGCGACAACGGGTCTGAATTCAAGAATCTTCAAGTGGAGGAGTACCTTGAGGAGGAAGGAGTCAAGCACGAGTTCTCCGCTCCCTACACACCACAACAAAATGGTGTGGTAGAGAGGAAGAACAAGACGCTTTTAGATATGGCAAGGACGATGTTTGGTGAATTCAAGACGCCCGAACGGTTTTGGACGGAAGCTGTGAACACGGCTTGCCATGCCATAAACCAGGTCTATCTTCATCGCCTCCTCAAGAAGACATCGTACAAACTCCTAACCGGTAACAAACCCAACGTGTCATACTTTCGTGTATTTGGGAGTAAATGTTATATTCTAGTGAAGAAAGGTAGAAATTCTAAATTTTCTCCCAAAGTTGTAGAAGGTTTTTTGTTAGGATATGACTCAAATACAAAGGCGTATAGAGTCTTCAAAAAATCATCGAGTTTGGTTGAAGTCTCTAGCGACGTTGTATTTGATGAGAATAATGGCTCTCCAAGAGAGCAAGTTGATCTTGATGATGTAGATGAATAAGATGTTCCAACAGCCGCAATACGCACCATGGCGATTGGAGATGTGCGACCACAGGAACAAAAGGAGCAAGATCAACCTTCATTCTCAACAATGGTGCATCCCCCAACTCAAACTGATGAACAGGTTCATCTAGAGGAGGCGTGTGATCAAGGGGGAGCACAAGATGATCATGTTATGGAGGAAGAAGCACCACAGGCCCCCAACTCAAGTCCGAGCGATGATTCAAAGGAATCATCTCGTCGACCAGATATTGGGTGACATAAGCAAGGGAGTAACTACTCGCTCTGGATTATCTATTTTTTGTGAGCATTACTCTTTTGTCTCTTCTATTGAGCCTTTCAGGGTAGAAGAGGCCTTGCTAGATCCGGACTGGGTGTTGGCCATGCAGGAAGAGCTTAATAACTTCAAGTGAAATGAAGTTTGGACACTGGTGCCACGTCCCAAGCAAAACGTTGTGGGAACCACGTGGGTGTTCCGCAACAAACAGGACGAGCACGGGGTGGTGACAAGGAACAAGGCTAGACTTGTGGCAAAAGGTTATGCCCAAGTCGCAGGTTTGGACTTTGAGGAGACTTTTGCTCCTGTGGCTAGGCTAGAGTCTATTCGTATTTTGTTAGCCTATGTCGCTCACCATTCTTTCAGGTTGTTCCAAATGGATGTGAAGAGCACTTTTCTCAACGGGCCAATCAAGGAGGAGGTGTACGTAGAGCAACCCCCTAGCTTTGAGGATGAACGGTACCCCGACCACGTGTGTAAGCTCTCTAAGGTGCTCTATGGACTTAAGTAAGCCCCAAGAGCATGGTATGAATGCCTTAGAGACTTTCTAATTGCTAATGCTTTCAAGGTTGGGAAAGCCGATCCAACTCTTTTCACTAAGACATGTGATGGTGACTTATTTGTATGCCAGATTTATGTTGATGACATAATATTTGGTTCTACTAACCAAAAGTCTTGTGAAGAGTTTAGCAGGGTGATGACTCAAAAGTTTGAGATGTCGATGATGTGCGAGTTAAACTACTTTATCGGGTTCCAAGTGAAGCAACTCAAGGACGGCACCTTCATCTCCCAAACGAAGTACACACAAGACTTGATCAAGCGGTTTGGGATGAAGGACGCCAAGCCCGCAAAGACTCCAATGGGAACCGACGTACACGTCGACCTCAACAAAGGAGGTAAGTCCGTTGATCAAAAGGCATACCGGTCTATGATAGGTTCCTTGCTTTACTTATGTGCTAGTAGACCGGATATTATGCTAAGCGTATGCATGTGTGCTAGATTTCAATCCGATCCAAGGGAGTGCCACCTTGTGGTCGTTAAGCGAATACTTAGATATTTAGTTGCTACGCCTTGCTTCGGGATCTGGTATCCAAAGGGGTCTACCTTTAACTTAATTGGATATTCAGACTCTGATTATGCTGGATGCAAGTTTGATATGAAGAGTACATCAGGGACGTGCCAATTCTTAGGAAGGTCCCTGGTGTCTTGGAGTTCTAAGAAACAAACTTCTGTTGCCCTATCCACCGCTGAGGCCGAGTATGTTGCCGCAGGATAGTGTTGTGCGCAACTACTTTGGATGAGGCAAACCCTCAAGGACTTTGGCTACAATCTGAGCAAAGTCCCACTCCTATGTGACAATGAGAGTGCAATCCGCATGGCGGATAATCCTGTTGAACACAGCCGCACGAAGCACATAGACATCTGGCATCACTTTTTGAGAGACCACCAGCAAAAGGGAGATATCGAAGTGTTTTATGTTAGCACCGAGAACCAGCTAGCCGATATCTTTACAAAGCCTCTAGATGAGTCAACCTTTTGCAGGCTGCGTAGTGAGCTAAATGTCTTAGATTCGTGTAACTTGGATTGATCTATAGCATACATGTGTTTATGCCTTTGATCATGTTCCTTTATGCATATTGTTGTTTATTTATGGTGCTCAAGTTGTGCAAGCAATCCCCGGACCTCAAAAGTCCATGTGTGAGTGATGCACATTTTTAGGGGGAGATGTGCTACAACTTGACCCTTTGAGACTAACTGTGTGCTTGAGTTTACTTAAGTTAGTCTCAAGGGTGGATTGAAAGTGATAGTCGCCTAGAGGGGGGGTGAATAGGGCGAAACTGAAATTTACAAATATAAACACAACTACAAGCCGGGTTAGCGTTAGTAATAAAGAAACGAGTCCGCGAGAGAGGGTGAAAAAAAACAAATCCCAAGCGAATAAGCAAGTGAGACACAGAGATTTGTTTTACCGAGGTTCGGTTCTCTCAAACCTACTCATCGTTGAGGAGGCCACAAAGGCCGGGTCTCTTTCAACCCTTCCCTCTCTCAAACGGTCCCTCGGACCGAGTGAGCTTCTCTTCTCAAATCAAAGCCGGGAACAAAACTTCCCCGCAAGGGCCACCACACAATTGGTGCCTCTTGCCTTGATTACAATGGAGTTATGATCTCAAGAATAAGTGAGAAAGAAAAGAAGCAATCCAAGCGCAAGAGCTCAAAAGAACACGACAAATCTCTCTCGCTAATCACTAGAGACTTGTGTGGAGTTGGAGAGGATTTGATCTCTTTTGGTGTGTCTAGAATTGAATGCCTAGCTCTTGTAAGTGGTTGAGAAGTGGAAAACTTGGATGCAATGAATGGTGGGGTGGTTGGGGTATTTATAGCCCCAACCACCAAAAGTGGTCGTTGGGAGTCTGTCTGCTCGATGGTGCACCGGACAGTCCGGTGCACACCGGACATGTCCGGTGCCCACGCCACGTCATCACTGCCGTTGGATTCTGACCGTTGGAGCTTCTGGTTTGTGGGCCCGCCTGGATGTCCGGTGCACACCGGACATGTACTGTTCCTTGTCCGGTGTGCCAGTATGGGCGCGCCTGACTTCTGCGTGCGCTGTGCGCGCATTTAATGCGCCGCAGGTAGCCGTTGGCGCGGAGATAACCGTTGCTCCGGAGTTGCACCGGACAGTCCGGTGCACACCGGACATGTCCGGTGAATTATAGTGGACTAGCCGTTGGAGATTCCCGAAGCTGGCGAGTTCCTGAGGCCGCGCTTCCTTGGAGCACCGGACACTGTCCGGTGTACACCGGACAGTCCGGTGAATTATAGCGCGCCGGCCTTGGAAATTCCTGAAGGTGGCGAGTTCGAGTTGGAGTCCTCTGGTGCACCGGACACTGTCCGGTGTACACCGGACAGTCCGGTGCCTCAAGGCCAGAGGTGCCTTCGGTTGCCTCTTTGCTCCTTTGTTGAATCCAAAACTTGGTCTTTTTATTGGCTGAGTGTGAACCTTTTGCACCTGTATAATCTATACACTTGGGCAAACTAGTTAGTCCAATTATTTGTGTTGGGCAATTCAACCACCAAAATTAATTAGGGACTAGGTGTAAGCCTAATTCCCTTTCAATCTCCCCCTTTTTGGTGATTGATGCCAACACAAACCAAAGAAAATATAGAAGTGTATAATTGAACTAGTTTGCATAATGTAAGTGCAAAGGTTGCTTAGAATTTGAGCCAATATAAATACTTACAAGATATGCATGGATTGTTTCTTATATAACATTTTGGACCACGTTTGCACCACATGTTTTGTTTTTGCAAATTCTTTTGTAAATCTATTTCAAAGTTCTTTTGCAAATAGTCAAAGGTAAATGAATAAGATTTTGAGAAGCATTTTCAAGATTTGAAATTTTCTCCCCCTGTTTCAAATGCTTTACCTTTGACTAAACAAAACTCCCCCTAAATAAAATCCTCCTCTTAGTGTTCAAGAGGGTTTTGATATATCATTTTTGAAATACTATTTTCTCCCCCTTTTGAACACAATAGGATACCAATTGAAAATATTCAACACTAAGTTTTTGAAATTGGTGGTGGTGCGGTCCTTTTGCTTTGGGCTCTTACTTTCTCCCCCTTTGGCATGAATCGCCAAAAACAGAATCATTAGAGCCCTCGAAGTGCTTTCTTCCCCTTTGGTCATAAGTAAATGGGTTAAGATTATACCAAAGACGAAGTCCTTTTGCTTGGTGCTCATGTTTTCTCCCCCTAGAACGGAGAGTTGCTTGGAGCGACGGCAAAGGATGAGTTACGTAGTGGAAGCCTTTGTCTTCGCCGGAGACTCCAATTCCCTTTCAATACACCTATGACTTGGTTTGAAATAGACTTGAAAAACACATTAGTCATAGCATATGAAAGAGATATGATCAAAGGTATATAAATGAGCTATGTGTGCAAGCTAGCAAAAGAAATTTCTAGAATCAAGAATATTGAGCTCATGCCTAAGTTTGGTAAAAGTTTGTTCATCAAGAGGCTTGGTAAAGATATCGGCTAATTGATCTTTAGTGTTAATATAAGAAATCTCGATATCTCCCTTTTGTTGGTGATCCCTAAGAAAATGATACCGAATGGCTATGTGCTTAGTGCGGCTATGCTCGACGGGATTGTCGGCCATTTTGATTGCACTCTCATTATCACATAGCAAGGGGACTTTGGTCAATTTGTAACCGTAGTCCCGCAGGGTTTGCCTCATCCAAAGCAATTGCGCGCAACAATGACCTGCGGCAATGTACTCGGCTTCGGCGGTGGAAAGGGCGACCGAATTTTGCTTCTTTGAAGCCCAAGACACCAAGGATCTTCCCAAGAACTGGCAAGTCCCCGATGTGCTCTTTCTATTGATTTTACACCTCGCCCAATCGGCATCCGAATAGCCAATCAAATCAAATGTGGATCCCCTAGGATACCAAAGCCCAAACTTAGGAGTATAAGCCAAATATCTCAAGATTCGTTTCACGGCCGTAAGGTGAGCTTCCTTAGGGTCGGCTTGGAATCTTGCACACATGCATACAGAAAGCATAATATCCGGTCGAGATGCACACAAATAGAGTAAAGAACCTATCATCGACCGGTATACCTTTTGATCCACGGACTTACCTCCCGTGTCGAGGTCGAGATGCCCATTAGTTCCCATGGGTGTCTTGATGGGCTTGGCATCCTTCATCCCAAACTTGTTGAGAATGTCTTGTGTATACTTCGTTTGGCTAATGAAGGTGCCCTCTTGGAGTTGCTTCACTTGAAATCCTAGAAAATACTTCAACTCCCCCATCATAGACATCTCGAACTTCTGTGTCATGATCCTACTAAACTCTTCACATGTAGACTCGTTAGTAGACCCAAATATAATATCATCAACATAAATTTGGCATACAAACAAGTTATTTTCAAGAGTTTTAGTAAAGAGTGTAGGATCGGCTTTTCCGACTTTGAATCCATTTGCAATAAGAAAATCTCTAAGGCATTCATACCACGCTCTTGGGGCTTGCTTGAGCCCATAAAGCGCCTTAGAGAGCTTATAGACATGGTTAGGATACTCACTGTCTTCAAAGCCGGGAGGTTGCTCAACATAGACCTCTTCCTTGATTGGTCCATTGAGGAAGGCACTTTTCACGTCCATTTGATAAAGCTTAAAGCCATGGTAAGTAGCATAGGCTAATAATATGCGAATTGACTCAAGCCTAGCTACGGGTGCATAGGTTTCACCGAAATCCAAACCTTCGACTTGGGAGTATCCCTTGGCCACAAGTCGAGCTTTGTTCCTTGTCACCACACCATGCTCATCTTGCTTGTTGTGGAAGACCCATTTGGTCCCTACAACATTTTGGTTAGGACGTGGAACTAAATGCCATACCTCATTCCTAGTGAAGTTGTTGAGCTCCTCTTGCATCGCCACCACCCAATCCGAATCTTGGAGTGCTTCCTCTACCCTGTGTGGCTCAATAGAGGAAACAAACGAGTAATGTTCACAAAAATGGGCAACACGAGATCGAGTAGTTACCCCCTTATGAATGTCGCCGAGGATGGTGTCGACGGGGTGATCTCGTTGAATTGCTTGATGGACTCTTGGGTGTGGCGGTCTTTGTTCCTCTTCCTCCTTGTCTTCCTCATTTGAATCTCCCCCTTGATCATTGCCATTATTTTGAGGTGGCTCATTTGCTTGATCTTCTACTTCATCAACTTGAGCTTCATCCTCATTTTGAGTTGGTGGAGATGCTTGCGTGGAGGAGGAAGGTTGATCTTGTGCATTTGGAGGCTCTTCGGATTCCTTAGGACACACATCCCCAATGGACATGTTCCTTAGTGCGATGCATGGAGCCTCTTCTTCACCTATCTCATCAAGATCAACTTGCTCTACTTGAGAGCCGTTAGTCTCATCAAACACAACGTCACAAGAAACTTCAACTAGTCCCGAGGACTTGTTAAAGACTCTATATGCCCTTGTGTTTGAATCATATCCTAGTAAAAAGCCTTCTACAGTTTTAGGAGCAAATTTAGATTTTCTACCTCTTTTAACAAGAATAAAGCATTTGCTACCAAAAACTCTAAAATATGAAATGTTGGGCTTTTTACCGGTTAGGAGTTCATATGATGTCTTCTTGAGGATTCGGTGTAGATATAGCCGGTTGATGGCGTAGCAAGCGGTGTTGACCGCCTCGGCCCAAAACCGATCTGAAGTCTTGTACTCATCAAGCATGGTCCTTGCCATGTCCAATAGAGTTCTATTCTTCCTCTCCACTACACCATTTTGTTGAGGTGTGTAGGGAGAAGAGAACTCATGCTTGATGCCCTCCTCCTCAAGGAAGCCTTCAATTTGTGAATTCTTGAACTCCGTCCCGTTGTCGCTTCTTATTTTCTTGATCCTTAAGTCGAACTCATTTTGAGCCCATCTCAAGAATCCTTTTAAGGTCTCTTGGGTTTGAGATTTTTCCTGCAAAAAGAATACCCAAGTGAAGCGAGAATAATCATCCACAATAACCAGACAGTACTTACTCCCGCCGATGCTTATGTAAGCAATCGGGCCGAATAGGTCCATGTGTAGGAGCTCTAGTGGCCTGTCGGTAGTCATGATGTTCTTATGTGGATGATGGGTACCAACTTGCTTTCCTGCTTGGCATGCGCTACAAATCCTGTCTTTCTCAAAATGAACATTTGTTAGTCCTAAAATGTGTTCTCCCTTTAGAAGCTTATGAAGATTCTTCATCCCAACATGAGCTAGTCGGCGGTGCCAGAGCCAACCCATGTTAGTCTTAGCAATTAAGCAAGTGTCGAGTTCAGCTCTATCAAAATCTACCAAGTATAGCTGACCCTCTAACACTCCCTTAAATGCTATTGAATCATCACTTCTTCTAAAGACAGTGACACCTATATCAGTGAATAGACAGTTGTAGCCCATTTGACATAATTGAGAAACAGAAAGCAAATTGTAATCTAGAGAATCTACAAGAAAAACATTGGAAATAGAATGGTCAGGAGATATAGCAATTTTACCCAATCCTTTGACCAAACCTTGATTTCCATCACCGAATGTGATCGCTCTTTGGGGATCTTGGTTTTTCTCATATGAGGAGAACATCTTTTTCTCCCCAGTCATGTGGTTCGTGCACCCGCTGTCGAGTATCCAACTTGAGCCCCCGGATGCATAACCTACAAACAAGTTTAGTTCTTGACTTTAGGTACCCAAATGGTTTTGGGTCCTTTGGCATTAGACACAAGAACTTTGGGTACCCAAACACAAGTCTTTGAACCCTTGTGCTTGCCCCCAACATATTTGGCAACTACTTTGCCGGATTTGTTAGTCAACACATAAGATGCATCAAAGGTTTTAAATGAAATGCTTTGTTCATTTGATGCACTAGGAATTTTCTTCTTAGGCAACTTAGCACGGGTTGGTTGCCTAGAGCTAGATGTCTCACTCTTATACATAAAAGCATGGTTAGAACCAGAGTGAGACTTCCTAGAATGAATTTTCCTAATTTTGTCCTCGGGATAACCGGCAGGGTATAAAATGTAACCCTCGTTATCCTGAGGCATGGGAGCCTTGCCCTTAACAAAGTTGGACAATCTTTTAGGAGGGGCACTAATTTTGACATTGTCTCCCCTTTGGAAGCCAATGCCATCCTTGATGCCCAGGCGTCTCCCATTATAAAGCATGCTACGAGCAAATTTAAATTTCTCATTTTCTAAGTTGTGCTCGGCAATTTTAGCATCTAGTTTTGCTATATGATCATTTTGTTGTTTAATTAAAGCCATATGATCATGAATAGCATTAACATCAACATCTCTACATCTAGTACAAATAGTGACATGCTCAATGGTAGATGTAGATGGTTTGCAAGAATTAAGTTCAACAATCTTAGCATGAAGAATATCATTTTTATCTCTAAGATCGGAAATTGTAACTTTGCAAACATCAAAATCTTTAGCCTTAGCAATTAAATTTTCATTTTCTACTCTAAGGCTAGCAAGAGAAATGTTCAATTCTTCAATCCTAGCAAGCAAATCATCATTATTATCTCTAGGATTGGAAGTTGAAACATTGCAAACATGTGAATCAACCTTAGCATTTAAACTAGCATTTTCATTCCTAAGGTTGTCAATCATCTCACGGCAAGTGCTTAGCTCACTAGATAATTTTTCACATTTTTCTACTTCTAGAGCATAAGCGTTTTTAACCTTAACATGCTTCTTATTTTCTTTAATAAGGAAGTCCTCTTGGGTGTCCAAGAGATCATCCTTTTCATGGATGGCACTAATCAATTCATTAAGTTTTTCCTTTTGTTGCATGTTGAGGTTGGCAAAAAGGGTACGCAAATTATCCTCCTCATCACTAGCATTATCATCACTAGAAGACTCATATTTAGTGGAGGAGTTAGATTTAACCTTCTTCCGTTTGCCGTCCTTTGCCATGAGGCACTTGTGGCCGACGTTGGGGAAGAGAAGTCCCTTGGTGACGGCGATGTTGGCGGCGTCCTCGTCGTCGGAGGAGTCACTAGAGCTTTCGTCGGAGTCCCACTCCCGACAAACATGGGCATCGCCGCCCTTCTTCTTGTAGTACCTCTTCTTCTCCTTTCTTCTCCCCTTCTTGTCGTCGCCTCGGTCACTGTCACTTGATATAGGACATTTAGCAATAAAATGACCGGGCTTACCACATTTGTAGCAAACCTTCTTGGAGCGGGACTTGTAGTCTTTCCCCCTCCTTTGTTTGAGGATTTGGCGGAAGCTCTTGATGACGAGCGCCATCTCCTCATTGTCAAGCTTGGAGGCGTCGATTGGTTGTCTACTTGGTGTAGACTCCTCCTTCCTTTCCTCCGTCGCCTTGAATGCGACGGGTTGTGCTTCGGATGTGGAGGAATCATCAAGCTCGTTGATCTTCCTCGAGCCTTCGATCATGCACTCAAAACTTACAAAATGCCCGATTACTTCCTCAGGGGTCATTTTAGTATATCTAGGATTACCACGAATTAATTGAACTTGAGTAGGGTTAAGGAAAATAAGAGATCTTAGAATAACCTTAACCACTTCATGGTCATCCCACTTTACGCTCCCGAGGTTGCGCACTTGGTTTACCAAGGTCTTGAGCCGGTTGTACATGTGTTGTGGCTCCTCCCCTTTGCGAAGCCGGAACCGACCGAGCTCCCCCTCGATCGTTTCCCGCTTGGTGATCTTTGTGAGCTCATCTCCCTCGTGCGCGGTTTTGAGCACATCCCAAACCTCCTTGGCGCTCTTCAACCCTTGAACTTTGTTATACTCCTCTCTACTTAAGGAGGCGAGGAGTATTGTTGTCGCTTGAGAGTTGAAGTGCTCGATTTGGGCCACCTCATCCTCGTCATAGTCTTTATCCCCTACCGACGGTACCTGTGCACCAAACTCAACAACATCCCATATACTTTTGTGGAGTGAGGTTAGATGAAATCGCATTAAATCACTCCACCTAGCATAATCTTCACCATCAAAAGTTGGTGGTTTGCCTAATGGGACGGAAAGTAGAGGTGCATGTTTAGAAATGCGAGAATAGTGTAGGGGAATCTTACTAAACTTCTTACGCTCTTGGCGTTTAGAAGTTACGGAGGGCGCATCGGAGTCAGAGGTCGATGTTGATGAAGTGTCGGTCTCGTAGTAGACCACTTTCCTCATCCTCTTTTGCTTATCCCCGCTTCGATGCGGCTTGTGGGAAGAAGACTTTTCCTTCTTCTCTTTGTGGTGAGAAGAAGATTTCTTCTCCTTCCCTTTGTTGGAGGAGCTCTTCTTCTTCTCCCTCCTTTTGGTGCGGGACTCTTGATAGTCGCCTAGAGGGGGGGGGGTGAATAGGGCGAAACTGAAATTTGCAAATATAAACACAACTACAAGCCGGGTTAGCGTTAGAAATATAATCGAGTTCGAGAGAGGGCGTGAAAACAAATCGCAAGCAAATAATGAAGTGAGACACGCGGATTTGTTTTACCGAGGTTCGGTTCTCTCAAACCTACTCCCCGTTGAGGAGGCCACAAAGGCCGGGTCTTTTTCAACCCTTTCCCTCTCTCAAACGGTCCCTCGGACCGAGTGAGCTTTCTCTTCTCAAATCAACCGGGAGCAAAACCTCCCCGCAAGGACCACCACACAATTGGTGTCTCTTGCCTTGGTTACAAGTGAGTATTGAACACAAGAAATAATCAAAGAGAGAAAGCAATCCAAGCGCAAGAGCTTAAATGAACACGGCAAATCACTCTCACTAGTCACTAGGGCTTTGTGTGGAATTGGAGAGGATTTGATCTCTTTTGTGTGTCTAGAATTGAATGCTAGAGCTCTTGTAGTAGTTGGGAAGTGGAAAACTTGGATGCAATGAATGGTGGGGTGGTTGGGGTATTTATAGCCCCAACCACCAAAAGTGGTCGTTGGGAGGCTGTCTGTTCGATGGCGCACCGGACAGTCCGGTGCACACCGGACAGTCCGGTGCCCCCTGCCACGTCATCATTGCCGTTCGATTCTGACCGTTGGAGCTTCTGACTTGTGGGCCCGCCTAGGTGTCCGGTGCACACCGGACAGGTACTGTTTGCTGTCCGGTGTGCCAGCATGGGCGAGCCTGCCCTCTGCGCGCGCTGAGCGCGCATTAAATGCGCGGCAGAGAGCCGTTGGCGCGGAGATAGCCGTTGCTCCGGATTCGCACCGGATAGTCCGGTGCACACCGGACAGTCCGGTGAATTATAGCGGACTAGCCGTTGGCGTTTCCCGAAGCTGGCGAGTTCCTGAGGCCGACCTCACTTGGCGCACCGGACACTGTCCGGTGTACACCGGACAGTCCGGTGAATTATAGCCGACTCGCCCCTGGAAATTCCCGAAGGTGGCGAGTTTGAGTCTGAGTCCCCCTGGTGCACCGGACATGTCCGGTGGCGCACCGGACAGTCCGGTGCGCCAGACCAGGGGTGCCTTCGGTTGCCCCTTTGCTCCTTTGTTGAATCCAAAACTTGGTCTTTTAATTGGCTGAGTGTGAACCTTTAACACCTGTATAATCTATACACTTGGGCAAACTAGTTAGTCCAAAGATTTTGTGTTGGGCAATTCAACCACCAAAATTATTTAGGAACTAGGTGTAACCCTAATTCCCTTTCAATCTCCCCCTTTTTGGTGATTGATGCCAACACAAACCAAAGCAAATATAGAAGTGCATAATCGAACTAGTTTGCATAATGTAAGTGTAAAGGTTGCTTGGAATTGAGCCAATATAACTACTTACAAGATATGCATGGAATGTTTCTTTCTTATATAACATTTTGGACCACGTTTGCACCACATGTTTTGTTTTGCAAATTCCTTTTGTAAATCCATTTCAAAGATCTTTTGCAAATAGTCAAAGGTAAATGAATAAGAGTTTGCAGAGCATTTTTAAGATTTGAAATTTTCTCCCCCTGTTTCAAATGCTCTTCCTTTGACTTAACAAAACTCCCCTAAATGAGATCCTCCTCTTAGTGTTCAAGAGGGTTTTGATATATCATTTTTGAAATACTACTTTCTCCCCCTTTTGAACACAATAGGATACCAATTGATGAATACTCTTGGAAAACACTAAGTTTTTGAAATTGGTGGTGGTGCGGTCCTTTTGCTTTGGGCTCATATTCTCTCCCCCTTTGGCATGAATCGCCAAAAACAGAATCATTAGAGCCCTAGAAGTACAATCTTCCCCTTTGGTCATAAGTAAATGAGTTAGGATTATACCAAAGACGAAGTCCGGTCCTTTTGCTTTGGGCTTTTACTCTCTCCCCCAAAGACAAGGTCCTTTTCTTGGAGCGATGGCGAAGGATGAGTAGTAGAGTAGAGTGAAGGCCTTGTCTTCGCCGGAGACTCCAATTCCCTTTCAATACACCTATGACTTGGTTTGAAATAGACTTGAAAAACACATTAGTCATAGCATATGAAAGAGATATGATCAAAGGTATATAAATGAGCTATGTGTGCAAGCTAGCAAAAGAAATTTCTAGAATCAAGAATATTGAGCTCATGCCTAAGTTTGGTAAAAGTTTGTTCATCAAGAGGCTTGGTAAAGATATCGGCTAATTGATCTTTAGTGTTAATATAAGAAATCTCGATATCTCCCTTTTGTTGGTGATCCCTAAGAAAATGATACCGAATGGCTATGTGCTTAGTGCGGCTATGCTCGACGGGATTGTCGGCCATTTTAATTGCACTCTCATTATCACATAGCAAAGGGACTTTGGTTAATTTGTAACCATAGTCCCGCAGGGTTTGCCTCATCCAAAGCAATTGCGCGCAACAATGGCCTGCGGCAATGTACTCGGCATCGGCGGTAGAAAGAGCGACCGAATTTTGTTTCTTTGAAGCCCATGACACCAAGGATCTTCCCAAGAACTGGCAAGTCCCCGATGTGCTCTTCCTGTTAATTTTGCACCCCGCCCAATCGGCATCCGAATAACCAATCAAATCAAACGTGGATCCCCGAGGGTACCAAAGCCCAAACTTAGGTGTGTAAGCCAAATATCTCAAGATTCGTTTTACGGCCGTAAGGTGGGATTCCTTAGGGTCGGATTGGAATCTTGCACACATGCAAACGGAAAGCATAATGTCCGGTCGAGATGCACATAAATAAAGCAATGAACCAATCATCGACCGGTATACCTTTTGATCCACGGACTTACCTCCCGTGTCGAGGTCGAGATGCCCATTAGTTCCCATGGGTGTCTTGATGGGTTTGGCATCCTTCATCCCAAACTTGGTTAGAATGTCTTGAGTGTACTTCGTTTGGCTAATGAAGGTGCCCTCTTGGAGTTGCTTGACTTGGAATCCTAGAAAATACTTCAACTCCCCCATCATCGACATCTCGAATTTCTGTGTTATGATCCTACTAAACTCTTCACATGTAGACTCGTTAGTAGACCCAAATATAATATCATCAACATAAATTTGGCATACAAACAAGTCATTTTCAAGAGTTTTAGTAAAGAGTGTAGGATCGGCCTTGCCGACTTTGAAGCCATTAGCAATAAGGAAATCTCTTAGGCATTCATACCATGCTCTTGGGGCTTGCTTGAGCCCATAAAGCGCCTTAGAGAGCCTATAAACATGGTTAGGATACTCACTGTCTTCAAAGCCGGGAGGTTGCTCAACATAGATCTCTTCCTTGATTGGTCCGTTGAGGAAGGCACTTTTCACGTCCATTTGATAAAGCTTAAAGCCATGGTAAGTAGCATAGGCCAATAATATGCGAATTGACTCAAGCCTAGCTACGGGTGCATAGGTTTCACCGAAATCCAAACCTTCGACTTGTGAATATCCTTTGGCCACGAGTCGAGCTTTGTTTCTTGTCACCACACCATGCTCATCTTGCTTGTTGCGGAAGACCCATTTGGTTCCTACAACATTTTGGTTAGGACGTGGAACTAAATGCCATACCTCATTCCTAGTGAAGTTGTTGAGCTCCTCTTGCATCGCCACCACCCAATCCGAATCTTGAAGTGCTTCCTCTACCCTGTGTGGCTCAATAGAGGAAACAAAAGAGTAATGTTCACAAAAATGTGCAACACGAGATCGAGTGGTTACCCCCTTATGAATGTCGCCGAGGATGGTGTCGACGGGGTGATCTCGTTGTATTGCTTGGTGGACTCTTGGGTGTGGCGGTCTTGGTTCTTCCTCATCCTCCTTTTCTTGATCATTTGCATCTCCCTCTTGATCATTGCCATCATCTTGAGGTGGCTCATCTTCTTGATTTTGCCCTTCATCAACTTGAGCCTCATCCTCATTTTGAGTTGGTGGAGATGCTTGCATGGAGGAGGACGGTTGATCTTGTGCACTTGGAGGCTCTTCGGATTCCCTAGGACACACATCCCCAATGGACATGTTCCTTAGCGCGATGCACGCAGCCTCTTCATTACCTATTTCATCAAGATCAACTTGCTCTACTTGAGAGCCGTTAGTTTCATCAAACACAACGTCACATGAGACTTCAACTAGTCCAGTGGACTTGTTAAAGACCCTATATGCCCTTGTGTTTGAGTCATAACCAAGTAAAAAGCCTTCTACAGTTTTAGGAGCAAATTTAGATTTTCTACCTCTTTTAACAAGAATAAAGCATTTGCTACCAAAAACTCTAAAGTATGAAATGTTGGGCTTTTTACCGGTTAGGAGTTCATAGGATGTCTTCTTGAGGATTCGGTGAAGATATAACCGATTGATGGCGTAGCAGGCGGTGTTGACCGCTTCGGCCCAAAACCGGTCCGGTGTCTTGTACTCATCAAGCATGGTTCTTGCCATGTCCAAAAGAGTTCGATTCTTCCTCTCCACTACACCATTTTGTTGTGGAGTGTAGGGAGAAGAGAACTCATGCTTGATGCCCTCCTCCTCAAGGAAGCCTTCGATTTGTGAGTTCTTGAACTCCGTCCCGTTGTCGCTTCTAATTTTCTTGATCCTTAAGCCGAACTCATTTTGAGCCCGTCTCAAGAATCCCTTTAAGGTCTCTTGGGTTTGAGATTTTTCCTGCAAAAAGAATACCCAAGTGAAGCGAGAATAATCATCCACAATAACTAGACAGTACTTACTCCCGCCGATGCTTATGTAAGCGATCGGGCCGAATAGATCCATGTGCAGGAGCTCCAGTGGCCTATGGGTCGTCATTATGTTCTTATGCGGATGATGAATGCCAACTTGCTTTCCTGCTTGGCATGCGCTACAAATTCTGTCTTTCTCAAAATGAACATTTGTTAGTCCTAAAATGTGTTCTCCCTTTAGAAGCTTATGAAGATTCTTCATCCCAACATGAGCTAGTCGGCGGTGCCAGAGCCAACCCATGTTAGTCTTAGCAATTAAGCAAGTGTCGAGTTCAGCTCTATCAAAATCTACCAAGTATAGCTGACCCTCTAACACTCCCTTAAATGCTATTGAATCATCACTTCTTCTAAAGACAGTGACACCTACATCAGTGAATAGACAGTTGTAACCCATTTGACATAATTGAGATACGGAAAGCAAATTGTAATCTAAGGAATCAACAAGAAAAACATTGGAAATGGAATGGTCAGGAGATATAGCAATTTTACCCAAGCCTTTGACCAAACCTTGATTTCCATCCCCAAATGTGATCGCTCTTTGGGGATCTTGGTTTTTCTCATATGAGGAGAACATCTTTTTCTCCCCAGTCATGTGGTTTGTGCACCCGCTGTCGAGTATCCAACTTGAGCCCCCGGATGCATAAACCTACAAAACAAATTTAGTTCTTGACTTTAGGTACCCAAATGGTTTTGGGTCCTTTGGCATTAGACACAAGAACTTTGGGTACCCAAACACAAGTCTTTGACCCCTTGTGTTTGCCCCCAACAAACTTGGCAACGACCTTGCCGGATTTGTTAGTCAAAACATAGGATGCATCAAAAGTTTTAAATGAAATGCTATGTTCATTTGATGCATTAGGAATTTTCTTCTTAGGCAACTTAGCATGGGTTGGTTGCCTAGAACTAGATGTCTCACCCTTATACATAAAAGCATGATTAGGGCCAGAGTGAGACTTCCTAGAATGAATTTTCCTAATTTTGTCCTCGGGATAAGCGACAGGGTATAAAATGTAACCCTCGTTATCCTGAGGCATGGGAGCCTTGCCCTTAACAAAATTTGACAATCTTTTAGGAGGGGCACTAAGTTTGACATTGTCTCCCCTTTGGTAGCCAATGCCATCCT
The DNA here is from genome assembly GCF_902167145.1 of Zea mays. Classification (NCBI taxonomy): domain Eukaryota; kingdom Viridiplantae; phylum Streptophyta; class Magnoliopsida; order Poales; family Poaceae; genus Zea; species Zea mays. The sequence continues at coordinate 200,245,095 of NC_050098.1, forward strand.
TAATGCTAGGGCGTCTCCCATTATAAAGCATGCTACGAGCAAATTTAAATTTCTCATTTTCTAAGTTGTGCTCTGCAATTTTAGCATCTAGTTTTGCTATATGATCATTTTGTTGTTTAATTAAAGCCATATGATCATGAATAGCATCAATATCAATATTTCTACATCTAGTACAAATAGTGACATGCTCAATGGTAGATGTAGATGGTTTGCAAGAATTAAGTTCAACAATCTTAGCACGAAGTATATCATTCTTATCTCTAAGATCGGCAATTGTAACTTTGCAAACATCAAAATCTTTAGCCTTGGCAATCAAATTTTCATTCTCTAATCTAAGGCTAGCAAGAGAAATGTTTAATTCTTCAATCCTAGCAAGCAAATCATCATTATTATCTCTAGGATTGGGAATTGAAACATTACAAACATGAGAATCAACCTTAGCATTTAAACTAGCATTTTCATTTCTAAGGTTGTCAATCATCTCACGGCAAGTGCTTAGCTCACTAGACAATTTTTCACATTTTTCAACTTGTAGAGCGTAAGCATTTTTAACCTTAACATGTTTCTTGTTTTCCTTAATAAGGAGGTCCTCTTGGGAATCCAAAAGGTCATCCTTTTCATGAATAGCACTAACCAATTCATTTAATTTTTCCTTTTGAGCTATGTTAAGGTTGGCAAAAAGGGAACGCAAATTATCTTCCTCATCACTAGCATTGTCATCACTAGAGGATTCATATTTAGTGGAGGACTTAGATTTAACCTTCTTTTTGCCGTCCTTTGCCATGAGGCACTTGTGGCCGACGTTGGGGAAGAGGAGTCCCTTGGTGACGGCGATGTTGGCGGCGTCCTCGTCATCGGAGGAGTCGCTTGAGCTATCGTCGGAATCCCATTCCCGACAAACATGGGCATCGCCGCCCTTCTTCTTGTAGTACTTCTTCTTCTCCTTTCGCCTCCCCTTCTTGTCGTCACCTCGGTCACTGTCACTAGATATAGGACATTTAGCAATAAAATGACCGGGCTTACCACACTTGTAGCAAACCTTCTTGGAGCGGGACTTGTAGTCCTTCCCCCTCCTTTGCTTGAGGATTTGGCGGAAGCTTTTGATGACGAGCGCCATTTCCTCATTGTCGAGCTTGGAGGCGTCTATTGGTTGTCGACTTGGTGTAGCCTCCTCCTTCTTCTCCTCCGTTGCCTTGAATGCAACGGGTTGAGCTTCGGATGTGGTGGCATCATCAAGCTCGTTGATCTTCCTCGAGCCTTCGATCATGCACTCAAAACTCACAAAATTCCCGATAACTTCCTCGGGGGTCATTTTAGTATATCTAGGATTACCACGGATTAATTGAACTTGAGTAGGGTTAAGGAAAATAAGAGATCTTAGAATAACCTTAACCATCTCGTGGTCATCCCATTTTACGCTCCCGAGGTTGCGCACTTGATTCACCAAGGTCTTGAGCCGGTTGTACATGTGTTGTGGCTCCTCCCCTTTGCGAAGCCGGAACCGACCGAGCTCCCCCTCGATCGTTTCCCGCTTGGTGATCTTGGTGAGCTCGTCTCCTTCGTGCGCGGTTTTGAGCACATCCCAAATCTCCTTGGCGCTCTTCAACCCCTGTACTTTGTTATACTCCTCTCTACTTAGAGAGGCGAGGAGTATTGTTGTTGCTTGAGAGTTGAAGTGCTCGATTTGGGCCACCTCATCCTCATCATAGTTTTCATCCCCTTCGGATGGTACCTGCGCGCCAAACTCAACAACATCCCATATGCTTTTGTGGAGTGAGGTTAGATGAAATCGCATTAAATCGCTCCACCTAGCGTAATCTTCACCATCAAAAGTTGGTGGTTTGCCTAATGGGACGGAAAGTAAAGGTGTATGTTTGGAAATGCGAGGGTAGCGTAGGGGGATCTTACTATACTTCTTGCGCTCTTGGCGCTTAGAAGTGACGGAGGGCGCATCGGAGTCGGAGGTCGATGTTGATGAAGTGTCGGTCTCGTAGTAGACCACCTTCCTCATCCTTTTGTGCTTGTCCCCTCTCCGATGCGGCTTGTGAGAAGAAGATTTTTCCTTCTTCTCTTTGTGGTGAGAAGAGGAAGACTTTTTCTCCTTCCGTTTGGAGGAGTCCTTCTTCTTCTCCTTCCTCTTGGTGCGGGACTCTTCCGATGAAGTGCTCCCGTGGCTTGTAGTGGGCTTTTCGCCGGTCTCCATCTCCTTCTTGGCGTGATCTCCCGACATCACTTCGAGCGGTTAGGCTCTAATGAAGCACCGGGCTCTGATACCAATTGATAGTCGCCTAGAGGGGGGGTGAATAGGGCGAAACTGAAATTTGCAAATATAAACACAACTACAAGCCGGGTTAGCGTTAGAAATATAATCGAGTCCGAGAGAGGGCGTGAAAACAAATCGCAAGCAAATAATGAAGTGAGACACGCGGATTTGTTTTACCGAGGTTCGGTTCTCTCAAACCTACTCCCCGTTGAGGAGGCCACAAAGGCCGGGTCTTTTTCAACCCTTTCCCTCTCTCAAACGGTCCCTCGGACCGAGTGAGCTTTCTCTTCTCAAATCAACCGGGAGCAAAACCTCCCCGCAAGGACCACCACACAATTGGTGTCTCTTGCCTTGGTTACAAGTGAGTATTGAACACAAGAAATAATCAAAGAGAGAAAGCAATCCAAGCGCAAGAGCTTAAATGAACACGGCAAATCACTCTCACTAGTCACTAGGGCTTTGTGTGGAATTGGAGAGGATTTGATCTCTTTTGTGTGTCTAGAATTGAATGCTAGAGCTCTTGTAGTAGTTGGGAAGTGGAAAACTTGGATGCAATGAATGGTGGGGTGGTTGGGGTATTTATAGCCCCAAGCACCAAAAGTGGTCGTTGGGAGGCTGTCTGTTCGATGGCGCACCGGACAGTCCGGTGCACACCGGACAGTCCGGTGCCCCCTGCCACGTCATCATTGCCGTTGGATTCTGACCGTTGGAGCTTCTGACTTGTGGGCCCGCCTGGGTGTCCGGTGCACACCGGACAGGTACTGTTTGCTGTCCGGTGTGCCAGCATGGGCGAGCCTGCCCTCTGCGCGCGCAGAGCGCGCATTAAATGCGCGGCAGAGAGCCGTTGGCGCGGAGATAGCCGTTGCTCCGGAGTCGCACCGGACAGTCCGGTGCACACCGGACAGTCCTGTGAATTATAGCGGACTAGCCGTTGGCGTTTCCCGAAGCTGGCGAGTTCCTGAGGCCGACCTCACTTGGCGCACCGGACACTGTCCGGTGTACACCGGACAGTCCGGTGAATTATAGCCGAGTCGCCCCTGGAAATTCCCGAAGGTGGCGAGTTTGAGTCTGAGTCCCCCTGGTGCATCGGACATGTCCGGTGGCGCACCGGACAGTCCGGTGCGCCAGACCAGGGGTGCCTTCGGTTGCCCCTTTGCTCCTTTGTTGAATCCAAAACTTGGTCTTTTAATTGGCTGAGTGTGAACCTTTAACACCTGTATAATCTATACACTTGGGCAAACTAGTTAGTCCAAAGATTTTGTGTTGGGCAATTCAACCACCAAAATTATTTAGGAACTAGGTGTAACCCTAATTCCCTTTCAACTCTTCCGATGAAGTGCTCCCATGGCTTGTAGTGGGCTTTTCGCCGGTCTCCATCTCCTTCTTGGCGTGATCTCCCGACATCACTTCGAGCGGTTAGGCTCTAATGAAGCACCGGGCTTTGATACCAATTGATAGTCGCCTAGAGGGGGGGTGAATAGGGCGAAACTGAAATTTACAAATATAAACACAACTACAAGCCGGGTTAGCGTTAGTAATAAAGAAACGAGTCCGCGAGAGAGGGTGAAAAAAAACAAATCCCAAGCGAATAAGCAAGTGAGACACGGAGATTTGTTTTACCGAGGTTCGGTTCTCTCAAACCTACTCCCCGTTGAGGGCTTGTTCGGTTTGAAGGGGTTTAAGGGGGATTGGAGGGGATTAAATCCCCTCCTATTTAAATTTGTATAGAAGGGGATTGAATCCCCTCCAATCCCCATCAATCCACCCCTAACCGAACAAGCCCTGAGGAGGCCACAAAGGCCGGGTCTCTTTCAACCCTTCCCTCTCTCAAATGGTCCCTCAGACCGAGTGAGCTTCTCTTCTCAAATCAAAGCCGGGAACAAAACTTCCCCGCAAGGGCCACCACACAATTGGTGCCTCTTGCCTTGATTACAATGGAGTTATGATCTCAAGAATAAGTGAGAAAGAAAAGAAGCAATCCAAGCGCAAGAGCTCAAAAGAACACGACAAATCTCTCTCGCTAATCACTAGAGACTTGTGTGGAGTTGGAGAGGATTTGATCTCTTTTGGTGTGTCTAGAATTGAATGCCTAGCTCTTGTAAGTGGTTGAGAAGTGGAAAACTTGGATGCAATGAATGGTGGGGTGGTTGGGGTATTTATAGCCCCAACCACCAAAAGTGGCCGTTGGGAGTCTGTCTGCTCGATGGTGCACCGGACAGTCCGGTGCACACCGGACATGTCCGGTGCCCCCGCCACGTCATCACTGCCGTTGGATTCTGACCGTTGGAGCTTCTGGTTTGTGGGCTTGCCTGGATGTCCGGTGCACACCGGACATGTACTGTTCCTTGTCCGGTGTGACAGTATGGGCGCGCCTGACTTCTGCGCGCGCTGTGCGCGCATTTAATGCGCCGCAGGTAGCCGTTGGCGCGGAGATAGCCGTTGCTTCGGAGTTGCACCGGACAGTCCGGTGCACACCGGACATGTCCGGAGAATTATAGCGGACTAGCCGTTGGAGATTCCCGAAGCTGGCGAGTTCCTGAGGCCGCGCTTCCTTGGAGCACCGGACACTGTCCGGTGTACACGGGACAGTCCGGTGAATTATAGCGTGCCGGCCTTGGAAATTCCCGAAGGTGGCGAGTTCGAGTTGGAGTCCTCTGGTGCACCGGACACTGTCCGGTGGCGCACCGGACACTGTCCGGTGTACACCGGACAGTCCGGTGCCTCAAGACCAGAGGTGCCTTCGGTTGCCTCTTTGCTCCTTTGTTGAATCCAAAACTTGGTCTTTTTATTGGCTGAGTGTGAACCTTTTTCACCTGTATAATCTATACACTTGGGCAAACTAGTTAGTCCAATTATTTGTGTTGGGCAATTCAACCACCAAAATTAATTAGGGACTAGGTGTAAGCCTAATTCCCTTTCAGAAAGGGAAAGGTGAACTTGGACCATGCAAGACTTCCACTACACTCCGATGAGAGGGTAATTAACTCCAAGTTCATCTCTTTGCTCTTATTGCCTTTTTGCTCTTAATTGACGATTTTGGTGAGGCAATGAGGTTAAAGGGCCAAAAATGATCCCGTTTTGGTGCTTAATGCCAAAGGGGGAGAAATTAAGGCCAAAGCAAGCAAATGGATCAGCTACCACTTGAGAATTTTGAAAATAGTAGAGTTAGAGCTTTTATTTTGTCAAAATACTCTTGTTGTCTCTAATTGTCAAAAGTTGGTCTCTTGTAGGGAGAATGTTTGATTATGGGAAAAAGGGGGAGTTTTTGAATCTTTGATCAATTTCTCTTGGAATACCTCTCTTTATGTCTCAACAAGTGTGTTTGACTTAGAGATAGGAAATTGAGTTTGATTTACAAAAACCAAGTGGTGGCAAAGAATGATCCAAATATGCCAAATTTGAATAAAAAACAATTCTTGTTCTTATTTGAATTAATGTTGCACTTCTATGTGTTGCTTTGTGTTGTGTTGGCATAAATCACCAAAAAGGGGGAGATTGAAAGGGAAATGTGCCCTTGGGCCATTTCTAAGTATTTTGGTGATTAAGTGCCCAACACAAATGGTTCAAGTATTAAATTGTGCCAAATGGTGGATGAAGTGCAAATCAACACAAAGGTATGATTCTAGACTTAGTACATTGATTTTTGTGTACTAACATATTTGTCTATGTGCTAGAATAAGAGAAAATACAAAAGGAAAAAGACTTGGCTGGAACAGCCAAGACTCTGTGCAGTCTGGGTGCACCAGACTGTCCGGTAGTGTCCGGTGCACCAGGCTGGCGTCTGGTCAACTGGCCGCTCTCGGGAATTCGTCGGCGGCGTACGACTAAAATTCACCGGACTGTCCGGTGGTGCACAGGACTATCCGGTGAGCCAACGGTCGGCCGCGCAATCCGCGCGTGACGCGTGGCCGAGCCAACGGTCTGATGTGGGCACTGGACCGTCCGGTGTGCACCGGACAGTGTCCGGTGCGCCAACGGCTCCAATTCTTCAACGGTCGGCTGCGCCAATTTAGGAAGGCGATCTGCATCGGACAGTGAACAGGGGATGTCCGGTGGTGCACCGGACTGTCCGGTGCGCCACCCGACAGAAGGCAAGAATTGCCTTCCAAGAATGCCTCCAACGGCTTCTAGCTGCCTTGGGGCTATAAAAGGGACCACTAGGCGCATGGAGAAGACACCCAAGCATACTTTGAGCATTCTTAATCATTCACACTCCGTCTTCACGCACTCGATTTACTTTCTTAGTGATTTGAGCTCCGTTCTAGTGGTGAACTTTGTGCTATTCATTTGAGCTCAAGTCTTGGCTGTGTGTGTGCGTATTGCTGCGGATTTGTGTGTGTTGCTTCCCTCCCTTACTCTAGTGCTTTCTGAAAGGGAATTAGGCTTACACCTAGTCCCTAAGTAATTTTGGGTGGTTGAATTGCCCAACACAAATAATTGGACTAACTAGTTTGCCCAAGTGTATAGATTATACAGGTGCAAAAGGTTCACACTCAGCCAATAAAAAGACCAAGTTTTGGATTCAACAAAGGAGCAAAGAGGCAACCGAAGGTACCTCTGGTCTGGAGGCACCGGACTGTCCGGTGTACACCGGACAGTGTCCGGTGCGCCACCTGACAGTGTCCGGTGCACCAGAGGACTTCTACGCAAACTCGCTACCTTCGGGAATTTACAGAGGCGACTCCGCTATAATTCACCGGACTGTCCGGTGTACACCGGACAGTGTCCGGTGCTCCAAGGAAGCGCGGCCTCAGGAACTCGCCAGCTTCGGGAATCTCCAACGGCTAGTCCGCTATAATTCACCGGACATGTCCGGTGTGCACCGGACTGTCCGGTGCAACTCCGGAGCAACGGCTATCCGGCGCCAACGGCTACCTGCAGCGCAATTAATGCGCGCTCTGCGCGCGCAGAAGGCAGGCGCGCCCATACTGGTGCACCGGACAAGGAACAGTGCATGTCCGGTGTGCACCGGACATCCAGGCGGGCCCACAAGACAGAAGCTCCAACGGTCAGAATCCAACGGCAGTGATGACGTGGCGGGGGCACCGGACATGTTCGGTGTGCACCAGACTGTCCGGTGCGCCATCGAGCAGACAGCCTCCCAACGGCCACTTTTGGTGGTTGGGGCTATAAATACCCCAACCACCCCACCATTCATTGCATCCAAGTTTTCCACTTCTCAACCACTTACAAGAGCTAGGCACTCAATTCTAGACACACCAAAAGAGATCAAATCCTCTCCAACTCCACACAAGTCTCTAGTGATTAGCGAGAGAGATTTGCCGTGTTCTTTTGAGCTCTTGCGCTTGGATTGCTTCTTTTCTTTCTCACTTGTTCTTGAGATCATAACTCCATTGTAATCAAGGCAAGAGGCACCAATTGTGTGGTGGCCCTTGCGGGGAAGTTTTGTTCCCGGCTTTGATTTGAGAAGAGAAGCTCACTCGGTCCGAGGGACCGTTTGAGAGAGGGAAGGGTTGAAAGAGACCCGGCCTTTGTGGCCTCCTCAACGGGGAGTAGGTTTGAGAGAACCGAACCTCGGTAAAACAAATCTCCGTGTCTCACTTGCTTATTCGCTTGGGATTTGTTTTTCACCCTCTCTCGCGGACTCGTTTCCTTATTACTAACGCTAACCCGGCTTGTAGTTGTGTTTATATTTGTAAATTTCAGTCTCGCCCTATTCACCCCCCCTCTAGGCGACTATCAATTGGTATCAGAGCCCGGTGCTTCATTAGAGCCTAACCGCTCGAAGTGATGTCGGGAGATCACGCCAAGAAGGAGATGGAGACCGGCGAAAAGCCCACTACAAGCCACGGGAGCACTTCATCGGAAGAGTCCCGCACCAAGAGGAAGGAGAAGAAGAAGATCTCCTCCAACAAAGGGAAGGAGAAGAAATCTTCTTCTCACCACAAAGAGAAGAAGGAAAAATCTTCTTCCCACAAGCCGCATCGGAGTGGGGACAAGAAGAAAAGAATGAGGAAGGTGGTCTACTACGAGACCGATTCTTCATCGGCATCCACCTCCGGCTCCGACGCGGCATCCGTCACTTCTAAGCGCCAAGAGCGCAAGAAGTATAGTAAGATCCCCCTACGCTACCCTCGCATTTCCAAACATACACCTTTACTTTCCGTCCCATTAGGCAAACCACCAACTTTTGATGGTGAAGATTACGCTAGGTGGAGCGATTTAATGCGATTTCATCTAACCTTGCTCCACAAAAGTATATGGGATGTTGTTGAGTTTGGTGCACAGGTACCATCCGTAGGGGATGAAGACTATGATGAGGATGAGGTGGCCCAAATCGTGCACTTCAACTCTCAAGCGACAACAATACTCCTCGCCTCACTAAGTAGAGAGGAGTATAACAAAGTACAAGGGTTGAAGAGTGCCAAGGAGGTTTGGGATGTGCTCAAAACCGCGCACGAGGGAGACGAGCTCACCAAGATCACCAAGCGGGAAACGATCGAGGGGAGCTCGGTCGGTTCCGGCTTCGCAAAGGGGAGGAGCCACAACACATGTACAACCGGCTCAAGACCTTGGTGAACCAAGTGCGCAACCTCGGGAGCGTAAAGTGGGATGACCATGAAGTGGTTAAGGTTATTCTAAGATCTCTTATTTTCCTTAACCCTACTCAAGTTCAATTAATTCGTGGTAATCCTAGATATACTAAAATGACCCCCGAGGAAGTAATCGGGCATTTTGTAAGTTTTGAGTGCATGATCGAAGGCTCGAGGAAGATCAACGAGCTTGATGATCCATCTACATCCGAAGCTCAACCCGTCGCATTCAAGGCGACGGAAGAAAAGAAGGAGGAGTCTACCCCAAGTCGACAACCAATAGACGCCTCCAAGCTTGACAATGAGGAAATGGCGCTCGTCATCAAGAGCTTCCGCCAAATCCTCAAGCAAACGAGAGGGAAAGACTACAAGTCCCGCTCCAAGAAAGTTTGCTACAAGTGTGGTAAGCTCGGTCACTTTATTGCAAAATGTCCATTATCAAGTGACAGTGACAGGGATAACGACAAGAAGGGCAAGAGGAGAGAAAAGAAGAGGTACTACAAAAAGAAGGGCGGCGATGCACATGTTTGTCGGGAATGGGATTCCGACGAAAGCTCAAGCGACTCCTCCGACGACGAGGACGCCGCCAACATCGCCGTCAACAAGGGACTCCTCTTCCCCAACGTCGGCCACAAGTGCCTCATGGCAAAGGACGGCAAAAAGAAGGTAAAATCAAGATCCTCCACTAAATATGAAACCTCTAGTGATGATAATGCTAGTGATGAGGAAGATAATTTACGTACCCTTTTTGCCAACCTTAACATGGAACAAAAAGAAAAACTAAATGAATTGATTAGTGCTATTCATGAGAAGGATGACCTCTTGGACTCTCAAGAGGACCTCCTAATTAAGGAAAACAAGAAACATGTTAAGGTTAAAAATGCTTATGCTCTGGAAATTGAGAAATGTGAAAAATTATCTAGTGAGCTAAGCACTTGCCATGAGACAATAGACAACCTTAGAAATGAAAATGCAAATTTGTTGGCTAAGGCTGATTCCCATGCTTGTAATGTTTCAATTCCCAATCCTAGAAATAATAATGATGACTTGCTTGCTAGGATTGAAGAATTAAACATTTCTCTTGCTAGCCTTAAATTAGAAAATGAAAATTTGATTACTAAGGCTAAAGATTTTGATGGTTGCAAAGTTACAATTTCCGATCTTAGAGATAAAAATGATATACTTCATGCTAAGATTGTTGAACTTAATTCTTGCAAACCATCTACATCTACCATTGAGCATGTCACTATTTGTACTAGATGTAGAGATGTTGATGTTAATGTTATTCATGATCATATGACTTTAATTAAACAACAAAATGATCATATAGCAAAACTAGATGCTAAAATTGCCGAGCACAACTTAGAAAATGAGAAATTTAAATTTGCTCGTAGCATGCTTTATAATGGGAGACGCCCGGGCATCAAGGATGGCATTGGCTTCCAAAGGGGAGACAATGTCAAACTTAGTGCCCCTCCTAAAAGATTGTCTAACTTTGTTAAGGGCAAGGCTCCCATGCCTCAGGATAACGAGGGTTACATTTTATACCCTGTCGGTTATCCCGAGAGCAAAATTAGGAGAATTCATTCTAGGAAGTCTCACTCTGGCCCTATTCATGCTTTCATGTATAAGGGTGAGACATCTAGCTCTAGGCAACCAACCCGTGCTAAGTTGCCTAGAAAGAAAACTCCTAGTGCATCAAATGATCATAATATTTCATTTAAAAATTTTGATGCATCTTATGTTTTGACTAACAAATCCGGCAAGGTAGTTGCCAAATATGTTGGGGGCAAGCACAAGGGATCAAAGACTTGTGTTTGGGTACCCAAAGTTCTTGTGTCTAATGCCAAAGGACCCAAAACCATTTGGGTACCTAAAGTCAAGAACTAAACTTGTTTTGTAGGTTTATGCATCCGGGGGCTCAAGTTGGATACTCGACAGCGGGTGCACGAACCACATGACTGGGGAGAAAAAGATGTTCTCCTCATATGAGAAAAACCAAGATCCCCAAAGAGCGATCACATTCGGGGATGGAAATCAAGGTTTGGTCAAAGGTTTGGGTAAAATTGCTATATCTCCTGACCATTCCATTTCCAATGTTTTTCTTGTTGATTCTTTAGATTACAACTTGCTTTCTGTATCTCAATTATGTCAAATGGGCTACAACTGTCTATTCACTGATGTAGGTGTCACTGTCTTTAGAAGAAGTGATGATTCAATAGCATTTAAGGGAGTGTTAGAGGGTCAGCTATACTTGGTAGATTTTGATAGAGCTGAACTCGACACTTGCTTAATTGCTAAGACTAACATGGGTTGGCTCTGGCATCGCCGACTAGCCCATGTTGGGATGAAGAATCTTCATAAGCTTCTAAAGGGAGAACACATTTTAGGACTAACCAATGTTCATTTTGAGAAAGACAGGATTTGTAGCGCATGCCAAGCAGGGAAGCAAGTTGGCACTCATCATCCACATAAGAACATAATGACGACCGACAGGCCACTGGAGCTCCTACACATGGACCTATTCGGCCCGATTGCTTACATAAGCATCGGCGGGAGTAAGTACTGTCTAGTTATAGTGGATGATTATTCTCGCTTCACTTGGGTGTTTGAAAGGATCACGATGCCCAAGAGGGGGGTGAATTGGGCTTTTCTAAAAATCAACACTAATTAAAACCTAAGCAAGATCTAAACAAGAGCCCAACTTCACCCCAACAACTAGCACTAAGCAAATAATACTAGAAATGTAACAAAGCTAAGATAATACTTCAAATACTTGCTAAACAAATACACAATGTAAAGTGCTTGAATTAAGTGCGGAATGTAAAGCAAAGTTTAGAAGACTCCTCCAATTTTTCCTGAGGTATCGAAGAGTCGGCACTCTCCACTAGTCCTCGTTGGAGCACCCGTGCAAGGGTATCGCTCCCCCTTGGTCCTCGCAAGAACCAAGTGCTCACTACGAGATGATCCTTTGCCACTCCGGCGCGGTGGATCCCTCGAGACCGCTTACAAACTTGAGTCGGGTCACCAACAAGATCTTCACGGTGATCACCGAGCTCCCAACGCCACCAAGCCGTCTAGGTGATGCCGATCACCAAGAGTAACAAGCCATAGACTTTCGCTTGACCAAGAGAAGCCTAATGCAAGTGGTGTGTGCTCTAGGTGGCTCTCACTAGCGCTAATGAGGAACAAGCGCGGATTATGATTCTCTAATCTCCTCACTAGGCTTTTGGTGCTTGCAATACTCTACCAAGGTGCTGGAATAAATGTGGAGTGCAAGACATTGAATATGGTGGGTGGAGGGGGTATAAATAGCCCTCACCCACCAACTAGCCGTTACAGGCAATGTGCTGCGTGATGGCGCACCGGACAGTCCGGTGCGCCACCGGTGCGCCACCGGTCACTTCCAACGGCTAGTTCTGACAGCTAGCCGTTGGACTCATGGCGCACCGGACAGTGAACAGTCCACTGTCCGGTGCACACCGGACAGTCCGGTGCGGTGTCCGGTGTGCCACTAAAATTCATCTCCGAAGGCTGCGCTCTCAGGTTTCTACGACTGGGAAGACTCTGCTGTGGACCAGCCTGGCCCCACCTGGCAGAGGGTGCACCGGACAGTCCGGTGCACACCGGACAGTCCGATGCCCCAAAGCCAGAAACACTAAGTCTTGTTTTTCAGCTGATTTTCAAATCGGTTTTCGTTCTAACTTGTGTGTGAGTTCTAGAGTGACACCTAGCACTGTATATGAGTGTGATTGTGCACCAACACTACACTAGAACTCTCTTGGTCAAACTACTCATCGACAACCCCTCTTTATAGTACGGCTAAAAGAGAATAAAAGACCTAACTAAATCGCGAGTGTCCACATCTCCTTGACACTCGGACTCCGTAGACCTTCACCTTTTGTTTCGTCGTTTTAGCCGTCGCTTCGAGTTCTTATTTCCGGGATTGTTATCACCGTTGTAGTACTTCTACCTGTCATGCGACCTAACTTACCATTTGTCTCTGCAAAACACACGTTAGTCACATATAATATTACGTTGTCATTAATCACTAAAACCAACCAGGGGCCTAGATGCTTTCAATCTCCCCCTTTTTGGTGATTGATGACAACCCTATAAGTTTTGTGAGAGTAGTTTGTTTTCAAGATTCTGTCAATAGAAAGAATGGTTAGTTATACTCAGTAATCTTTGACAGAAAGAATGTGTACCATAATAATAAGAGTGAGCGCATACACATCATAAGATTCTTGTTCATATAAAGGAGAAAGTAAATTAATGAAACAAGAGCTAGAAGACTGGTGATATGATATAAGGTGAAAACATAATACACACAGTCAACCATAAGCAACGAGAGTATATGACGAGTTTGTGAGCCAAAAACATAAAGCTAGTACAGAGAGTAGCAGGCACAAATATTACATCAAAAGGACACTGACTCTCTACTAACTCTCTAACTCCCCCTAGCTCTCACAACTCATATCTCTCCCCCTTTGGCGTCAAACACCAAAAGGGACCTGAACCTAAACATCTGAAGCAGGAGGAGGCGGCGGGGGCGCATCCGGTCGAGGTCGAGGTAGCAGAGCGAATGCCGACGGAGGGTCAGAGTCAGTCTCGGATCCAGGATCTGCGGTAGAAGCTAGAGCTGGTACTGACTCGGACGCAGGCAGCGCTGCAGGAGCTACCGGAACAGAAGCGGTCACAGATACTGCCACAGCGGTAGTGGTAACAGCAGATGCTGGTGGCACTGGCGGCTGCGGGCAGATAGAGCTGAGAACCGGAGAAGTGAACGCCAAGGTGACCGGCCGGAGCGGAGAGGTACCAGCAGGGGGTGCAGACAAGATCGAAGGCACCACTGGAGCGTGAAGCGAAGAAGGCGGAGCAGACTGAACCGGAGGTGCTGAGATACCAGAATGCTGAAGCATGAGGGCCATGAATGCCCTATTCTCTGCCCTATCCTGAAGAAGCTGCTGCTGAAGTGCATCCTGCCTGTCCTGCATGTTCTGAAACATCGAGAGCATCCTATCGGATAAACGGGCCTGCTCGGCTGCCAGGTGAGCCTGCTGCTGAGAGAGAGTCTGGAGAATCGAAGCAAGGGCAGGGTCCATAGCCTGAGGAGTAGCAGGGGCAGCACTAGAGCTCCCAGCCTCATGATCATGTGAGCGTGGAGGCATAGGAGGCGGAGGCGGAGGAGGAATCCCAAAATCATCATCATCATCAGCTGCTGTACCCTGGGTGTCAAACTGTCGAAGTGCTGCATCCTCGGCCTGAGTGTCAAACACAGGAGCATAAGCTGGCACTGGAATCTCAGGAGCAGGACGGTAAGATCCAAACACAAGGCGTGAGGCCTCAAGGGTGCTCTGAAATCGAGGTGGCTGAATCAGCTGCGCAAAGATGTGGCACAAGTAGTGAGCATAGGGTAGCTACCGACGAGCACGAATCCCATCTAGAACGGTGTCCTCAATCTCACAGATCAGAAAGTCCACAACATCAAACTCAGAGTGGGATACCAGGGCACCAAGGAGCCAAAGCTGAATATGAGTGGTAGCCTCCCTGTATCCCATCCTAGGCAGGAGTGTCCGTCTGACGAGCTCATATAAGTACTTCGCTGCAGTAGTGAAGTCTGCTGGAGAACGTCGCGACCCATCTGTGAAAGGCGGGCGGAACAGAGCCGCGACGTGAGCTGTCCCTGGAGCCACACCGCCGTGAGGGCGACATGGAGGATCTGAAGTGCCGTAGCAGAGACTGTGAAGGCGAGTCGTCGACTCAGGGAATCCAAAAAGCTGTCGGATCTGACTAGCAGTGATCGTGACATCCTCGCGCTCAAAGCGGAACCTCATCCAATGATGATCCGAGTCAATCCAAATAGAGGCATAGAAGACGCGGACCCACTCCTCAACATATCTGCCGCTGATAGTCAGAAAGGACAGAAGGCCTGGCAAATAGGTGAGATGCGCCTCAGACTCAGCACCGACTGCTAGCAAGAAGGCTGGAAGATCCAATAGGCGGTGCACTCGTAGCGCAATCTGAGCAGACATCTGAGCCCTGAAGAATGACTCCTGAATCCGTGTGCTGAAAAGAACTCCTGCTGCTGGGTCTCTCTGAGCTGGCAGCCAAGACTCCACGGGTACGTACCGGAATCGACGTACCCGGGCTGCAGTAGCACGCTGAAGATCAAACAGACGAGGATCCGAAACCAGAGGACGGACCTCAGTCTCATCACGTTCCCGGAAGCGAGGTGGAGGGACAGGAGGAGCTGAAGCGGAAGCGGGGGCAGGGGTAGCAGTGGAAGCTGGCGTAGTGCTGGTAGTGGGTATGGCGGTGGAGGTGGATGGAGCAATAGGAGTGACTGGAGCAGGCAGAGTGGGTGGCGGAGTGGAAGCGGAGGTGTGAGTGGAGGAGCGAGACCGGGAGGCGAGACGACGAGCACGGAAAGCAATCTGATCTGATGGAACATCCGACTGATCTCCAAGTGCTGCCTGTGCAGCGGCTGCTGCAGCTGCTGCTGCTGCACGAGCCTCTCTGTCCGAACACCGCTTCTTGCGGCCTTCCTGCTGCTCCAAAAAGACAGTCTTCCCCTTCACCTGCCTGAAGGGGCGACGAGGGTCCTCGTCATCGCCACCCCCTGACGCCGACGCATTCTTCGTGCGCGGCATCCTGAACTAAGGTCTGCAAATGAGATAGAGAGACTAAGCACAGAGCAAATAGTGACTGATAGATTTTAGCAAAGAAAGAGATGTCTACCTGGAAGGCTCACACGAGAGGTGACGATCCAGGCAGGACGGGAGACAGCACACGGTTAAGCAAGGTCACTGAAATGACAGAAGAGGTGAGCACGTATTAGTCACATAGTCATAAGCATATGAAATGTGAATAAATACATACACAGAGAGATATGGCACGAGACGGGATGATCAAGAGGTGAAAACGACGTTTGACAGACAAATAGTGACATAGGATGATTGGAATTCGAACTGAGGCACGAAACGATATGGGATTGAGCCGATACTTCACGAATAGGTTTAGATAGGTCAATATGAGTGAAGTGTGTGCTTGGTTTGAATTTAGGCGAAGAAAAAGGAATTAGGGCACTCGGCTCGGAAACGATCGTGCAAAACGGGAATTTTGGTGAAATTTGAGCCTGGGATCTCGGATTGGTGTGAAATTTGGCAAGTAGGTTACTGGGAGTGTGGTGAAGGTGCCTGAAAAATTTGGGTTCAATTGGAGCAAGTTTGGCTGGTTTGGGCATTTCATCGAACACGTGGTGTGCGGGGATTTAGGGTTTCGGTGAAAAGCTTATTTGGGGTGGAAAAACCCTCCCGAAGGAGCCAAGGACCTGCAGGGATATGTAATAGGGACCAAGAAACACATTTCACCAATTGGATGCATGGGATTTCACAGAAATTTGAATTTGCACAAGAGGGTGGTGAATAGAATGGCACAAAGACTTTGAAACCGAGAGCAGGGAGAAAGAGGAAAAGAGAGAGCTGCTCACGGAGGGGAGGAGCACGAGCGAGGTCGCCGGAGCCCAGCGGGGACGGTCGCCGCCGGTGGAGATCGTCGGCGGGGGGGAAATCGCCGCTGGACAGAGAGCTCGGGCGCGGGCTGGGAAACAAGAGGCCTCTGGCCCAGTCGGGCTGGGGGCCGTTTTTTAAAACGCGAGATGGGCACACCGGACAGTCTACAGTGGCTGTCCGGTGCACACCGAACAGCGCACAGTAGTTGTCCGGTGAACCACCGGACAGCGCACAGGAAAATGACTTTTAGCGCGCGGCTGCCGGTGCACCGGACATTGCACAGTGCAGTGTCCGGTGCACACCGGACTGTCCGGTGAGCCCAGACAGAGGGGAGTTTGGAAAATTTTGAATTTTTCTATCTAACTCCTAACCAAACCAAATCCCAACTTATAATCACACAAAATAACACTTGTTGGGATAGGTATTGGCACCCTCATATACTTTTCAAAATATTTTGCCTTAGGCTAGATAATTTTTAGAGAAAATAGGCAAATGGTGAAATTTGCATTTGTGCTTGCACTAGGGGTTTTCAAGAGTGATTTGAGTTTTGAATACTCCCCCTAAGTGCAGTACCTCATGCATATTTCAAGAACCAATAATTGCATGAAAAGTAAGAATTTAAGTGCTAAGAGCTTAGAAACTAAGACTTGTCAGGTTTGACCCGAGTTAAGCATTTTCACTCGCTTTATTGGCGGTTATCTCAACTAGGTTAGACAAGTCCTAGATGCAATACAAGGAATTTAAATATGCAATGCAAGTGACAACACCATTTGACATTTCACATAAAATTTCTGAGATCAAGGATATTTAGTTCATTTCTCAACATGCAAAAGCGGGTCTTATCAAGTGGCTTAGTGAAAATATCCGCTAATTGATCTTCCGACCTCACTCCTTCTAAAATGATATCTCCTTTAGCAACATGATCTCTAAGGAAGTGATGACGGATATCAATGTGCTTGGTGCGAGAGTGTTGTACAGGATTATTAGCAATTTTAACAGCACTCTCATTATCACACAACAGAGGTACTTTTTCTAGAACTACGCCATAGTCTAGAAGAGTTTGCTTCATATATAAAATTTGTGTGCAACAAGCACCTGCGGCAATGTATTCCGCTTCGGCAGTTGACAAGGCAACACTATTTTGCTTTTTGGATGTCCATGAAACTAGTGATCTACCAAGCAGATGGCATCCCCCAGAAGTACTTTTCCTATCAATTTTGCAACCGGCATAATCCGAATCGGAATAGCCAATTAAATCAAAAGTAGCTCCTTTGGGATACCACAGACCAACGCTTGTGGTGTGCTTGAGATACCTAAGAATTCTCTTAACAGCGAGAAGATGAGCTTTCTTAGGATTAGATTGAAATCTAGCACACATGCAGACACTAAACATAATATCGGGCCTAGATGCGGTAAGGTATAATAAACTACCAATCATAGAACGGTAGAGAGTTTGATTAACCGGGTTACCTCCCTCATCTAAGTCGAGATGTCCATTTGTAGGCATGGGGGTCTTGATTGGTTTGCACTTCTCCATGTTGAATCTTTTCAACAAGTCTTTGGTATACTTCTCTTGTGAGAGAAAGTTACCATCTTTCATTTGCTTGACTTGAAAGCCGAGGAAGTATGTTAGCTCACCAATCATTGACATCTCGAACTCCTTCAACATCAACTCACCAAATTCCTTGCAATGACAGTCATTTGTCGAGCCAAAGATTATATCATCAACATATACTTGACAAATGAAAATATCACCGTTATGTTTCTTTGTGAAGAGAGTTGTGTCGACGGTCCCGATTTTGAAGCCCTTTTCGATGAGGAAGTCGTAAAGACGCTCGTACCAAGCCCTTGGAGCTTGCTTTAGCCCATAAAGCGCCTTGGACAACCTGTAAGCATGGTTAGGATATCTAGGGTCTTCAAATCCAGGCGGTTGCTCAACATATACAAGTTCATTTATGAAGCCATTTAAAAATGCACTTTTTACATCCATTTGATAAAGTTTTATATCATAACATGATGCATATGCAAGTAGGATACGGATGGCTTCCAGTCGAGCAACCGGTGCAAAGGTCTCTCCAAAATCTAAGCCTTCAACTTGAGAAAATCCCTTTGCTACAAGTCTTGCCTTGTTTCTTACAATCACACCTTGATCATCTTGTTTGTTTCTGAACACCCACTTTGTTCCAATGATTCTTGCATCTTGTGGGGGTTTCTCCAGGGTCCAAACTTCGTTACAGGTGAAGTTGTTAAGTTCTTCATGCATGGCATTCACCCAGTCCGGATCCTGTAGCGCCTCATCTATACAAGTAGGCTCAGCACAAGAAACAAAAGAGTGATGTTCAATAAAATTAGCATGTTTATGTGATCGAGTAATAACCCCTTGTGAAGGACTCCCGATGATTTGGTTTTGAGGATGAGCTTGAAGTAGTGATGAGTTTCTCCTGTCAACCACTTGGGAAGAAGATCCTGGAGCATCAACATCTTCGGCTTGTACCCTTGCTTGTTCATGAGAGACAAATGTATCTTCATTTGCATGCCTCTCATCTTTTTCATCATCTTGTGGTACATTTGATGAAGAAGGCCTGTCAATGATTTGCACCTCTTCTTCATCTTCTTTTGGTTTGATAGCTCCAATAGGCATGTTCTTCATTGCTTCCCTAAGTGGCTCATCACCTACATCATCAAGATTTTCAAGTGCTCCTTGGGAGCCATTAGTCTCATCAAATTCCACATCATATGTTTCTTCTACCACGCCAGTGGCATGGTTGAATACTCGATATGCTTTGGACTTTAATGAATAACCCAAAAGAAAACCAATATCACAACGTCTTTGAAACTTCCCTAGATGATGGCGTTTTTTGTAGATGTAGCATTTGCACCCAAACACCCGGAAGAAAGAGACGTCTGGCTTTTTCCCATTTAGCAGTTCATAAGGAGTCTTCGCAAGTAGCCGGTGAGGAAATAGCCTGTTTGATGCATAGCAAGCAGTGTTGACAGCTTCGGCCCAAAACCTCTCCGGTGTGTTATACTCATCAATCATTGTTCTTGCAAGAGTGATCGAGGTCCTATTTTTCCTTTCAACAACTCCATTTTGTTGAGGTGTATATGTGGCAGATACTTCATGCTTGATCCCAATTTCATCACAGTACTCATGAATGTTGGTGTTGTCAAATTCTTTGCCATTGTCACTTCTAATCTTCTTAATCTTGCAATCAAATTCATTTTGTGCTTTCTTGGCAAACTTCTTGAATATAGATGCAACTTCAGATTTGTCATGGAGAAAGAACACCCAAGTGTATCTTGAGAAGTCATCAACAATCACTAGACAGTAGAGGTTGCCACCGGCACTGACATAATTTGTAGGTCCAAATAAATCCATATGAAGTAGTTCCAGTGGCCTTGATGTTGACATGAAAGCTTTAGTGGGATGTGTATTAGCAACCTGCTTTCCAGCTTGACATGCACTGCATGGCTTGTCCTTTTCAAATACCACATCCTTTAATCCTCTAACCATATCTTTCTTTAATACCTTCTTGAGTGTGCTCATCCCAACATGTGCAAGCCTCCTATGCCAAAGCCATCCAAGAGAAGCTTTGGTGAAGAGGCAAGTTCTTAAGTCTGCATCTTCTGAAGTGAAATCCACTAAGTAGAGGTTGTTGTATCTAAAACCCTTGAATACCATTGATTCATCATCCATTTTTGTTACAATAACCTCTGATGGAGTGAATAAGCATTGAAGTCCAAGATCACAGAGTTGTCCCACTGATAATAAATTGAAGCTCAAAGGTGCAACTAAGAGAACATTTGATATTGATAAGTCATTTGAGATTGCCACCTTGCCAAGTCCTTGTACTTTTCCTTTTGAGTTGTCTCCAAATGTGATTTTATCTTGACCATCAACATTCTCATCTAATGAGGTGAACATCCGTGGGTTGCCTGTCATATGTTGTGTGCATCCACTGTCAATAACCCAATGGCTCCCACCGGTCTTGTAGTTCACCTACATTCACAGACAATTCAAGCTTGAGTTTTGAGAGCCCTATATTGCATAGGACCAGTGACTCTCTCAATTAAGGACTTTGCCACCCAGATTTGTCTAGGTCTACTCTTATTTGGTGGACCTAGGAATGTAACCTTAATCTTTCCATTTGCAACCTTTCTTAGAACATAGTGAGCATTGAAAGCAAATGGTCTTGAGTGCTTAGGCAAGGGAGTTGGTGGTTTAGCTTTGCAGTTGTGGGCAAAATGACCTTCATTTCCACACTCAAAGCATTTGATAGGCTTGTGAGTCTGCTTTGGCTTGTATTGAGTGGTAGCTTTCTTTTGCACAAAAGCATTGTATCCAATACCACTCTTGTTATTTTTCATAACAGTGTTCATAAGCAGCTCATTTTGGAGGTATTGACCCTTGTTGAACTTTTGCACACTTGTTGCAAGATGTTCATTTTCACTTTTTAGTTTCTTGACCTCATTCTTAAGCCTTTGATTATCCACTGCCAACTCATTGTTGAAATCATTGTTCTCAATAGCAACTTTTCCTCTAGTAGTTGCATCAGTCAAATAATTCTTCAATTTTTGGTTGTCTAAAGTCAGGACTTCAACTTTTTCAGTCAATTCAGCATGTAGACTAGTTTGCTCTTCTTGAATCAAATCATCACATGAGGTTGCTACATCAAGCTTAACAACAGGGTTAATAGCCTCATGTGTTTTGCAAGATAAAAGTTCATTTTCAACAAGAAGATTGTCATGATCAAATTTAATTTGAGTATAGTCTTCCTTGATCTTAACTAGTCTATTTTGCAACTCCCTATTAGCTTCATTTAATTTGTCATATTTCTCCTTAGCATCTTTTAGGGAGTTTGTGAGCTCATTTACAGTTGATGACATAGTTTTATTTTCTTCTTTTATTTCATCACTAGCCTTTATAACTATGTCATACTTGGCATTTAAAGATTCATTTTCATTCTTCAACCTATCACATTTAGCTTTTGACTTTCTAATGATTTGAGTATATTCTTTAAGTAAGTCAGCTAACTCATCATATGAAGGTGAAGCAAATTCTTCATCACTATCACTATCACTATCATCATCAATATTAATATCATTTTGTACCTTTCGTTCACCCCTAGCCATAAGGCACAGATGAGAAGTGGATGATGGCGATTGTGGTGATGAAGAGAAGTCCCCGGCGATGGCCGCAACTTTTTCAACATCCTCTTCTTCACTTGAAGAAGATCCACTTGATGATTCGATGTCGGTGAGCCAATCGCCAGCAATATAGGCCTTTCCATTCTTCTTCTTGTGGAACCTCTTTTGCTTCCCATCCTTCCTCTTGAAAAATTTCTTTTCCTTCTTTTCATCATCGCTGTCATCTTCCTTCTTGCCCTTGAACTTGTTCTTCTTGGGCTTGTTGCATTGATGAGCAAGATGACCAAGCTCACCACAGTTGTAGCAGTCCATCTCAGAAATGGGCTTTCTTTTGTTTGAAAAGAACTTCTTCTTTCTTGAATCAAATTTGATGCCTTCTCTATTTAGCTTCTTCAACATCTTGGTGGTCTTCCTTACCATCAAGGCAATGTTTGCATCAAGGTCATCATCACTTGAGGACTCTTCCTCAACTTGTATTTTTGCTTTTCCTTTTCTTTCATGATTTGCTTTGAGAGCCAAATCCTTTCTTTTGGAAGATGATTCTTCTTTGTTGATGTGCATGTACATTTCATGGGCATTGATCTTTCCCAAAATTTGTGTAGGTGTGGTAACTGAAAGATCCATTTGATGTAGCACAGTGACAATGTGTCCATATTTGTCTATTGGGAGGACACTGAGAATCTTCCTCACAACATCCGGTTGTGAGATTTGAGTAAGCCCCAATCCATTGACTTCCTCTACAAGAATATTAAGTCGTGAGTACATAGCGTTTGCATTTTCATTAGCAAGCATTTCAAAAGAATTTAACTTTCGCATAGCTATGTGATATCTTTCCTCACGTTCACTTCTAGTTCCTTCGTGTAGAGCACAAATGTCCATCCACAAATCATGAGCATTTTTATGATTCCGAACTCTATTGAACACATCTTTGCAAAGGCCTCTAAAAAGGGTGTTTTTGGCCTTCGCATTCCATTTCTCATAATTGAACTCATCACCTACAAGATTTGTGGGATCTCTAGGTTGGGGAAACCCTTGTGTGGCGGCTTTATAGACACCGATGTCTATAGCCTCTAAGTATGCTTCCATACGAATTTTCCAATAAGGAAAATCGTCACCATCAAAAACGGGAGGAGGTCCATCCCCACCGGACATCGTAACTCTAGCGGTTAAGCTAATCTATGAGCAACAAGGCTCTGATACCAATTGAAAGGATCACGATGCCCAAGAGGGGGGGGGGGGGTGAATTGGGCTTTTCTAAAAATCAACACTAATTAAAACCTAAGCAAGAGCTAAACAAGAGCCCAACTTCACCCCAACAACTAGCACTAAGCAAATAATACTAGAAATGTAACAAAGCTAAGATAATACTTCAAATACTTGCTAAACAAATACACAATGTAAAGTGCTTGAATTAAGTGCGGAATGTAAAGCAAAGTTTAGAAGACTCCTCCAATTTTTCCCGAGGTATCGAAGAGTCGGCACTCTCCACTAGTCCTCGTTGGAGCACCCGTGCAAGGGTATCGCTCCCCCTTGGTCCTCGCAAGAACCAAGTGCTCACTACGAGATGATCCTTTGCCACTCCGGCGCGGTGGATCCCTCGAGACCGCTTACAAACTTGAGTCGGGTCACCAACAAGATCTTCACGGTGATCACCGAGCTCCCAACGCCACCAAGCCATCTAGGTGATGCCGATCACCAAGAGTAACAAGCCATAGACTTTCGCTTGACCAAGAGAAGCCTAATGCAAGTGGTGTGTGCTCTAGGTGGCTCTCACTAGCGCTAATGAGGAACAAGCGCGGATTATGATTCTCTAATCTCCTCACTAGGCTTTTGGTGCTTGCAATACTCTACCAAGGTGCTGGAATAAATGTGGAGTGCAAGACATTGAATATGGTGGGTGGAGGGGGTATAAATAGCCCTCACCCACCAACTAGCCGTTACAGGCAATGTGCTGCGTGATGGCGCACCGGACAGTCCGGTGCGCCACCGGTGCGCCACCGGTCACTTCCAACGGCTAGTTCTGACAGCTAGCCGTTGGACTCATGGCGCACCGGACAGTGAACAGTCCACTGTCCGGTGCACACCGGACAGTCCGGTGCGGTGTCCGGTGTGCCACTAAAATTCATCTCCGAAGGCTGCGCTCTCGGGTTTCTGCGACTGGGAAGACTCTGCTGTGGACCAGCCTGGCCCCACCTGGCAGAGGGTGCACCAGACAGTCCGGTGCACACCGGACAGTCCGGTGCCCCAAAGCCAGAAACACTAAGTCTTGTTTTTCAGCTGATTTTCAAATCGGTTTTCGTTCTAACTTGTGTGTGAGTTCTAGAGTGACACCTAGCACTGTATATGAGTGTGATTGTGCACCAACACTACACTAGAACTCTCTTGGTCAAACTACTCATCGACAACCCCTCTTTATAGTACGGCTAAAAGAGAATAAAAGACCTAACTAAATCGCGAGTGTCCACATCTCCTTGACACTCGGACTCCGTAGACCTTCACCTTTTGTTTCGTCGTTTTAGCCGTCGCTTCGAGTTCTTATTTCCGGGATTGTTATCACTGTTGTAGTACTTCTACCTGTCATGCGACCTAACTTACCATTTGTCTCTGCAAAACACACGTTAGTCACATATAATATTACGTTGTCATTAATCACTAAAACCAACTAGGGGCCTAGATGCTTTCAATCTCCCCCTTTTTGGTGATTGATGACAACCCTATAAGTTTTGTGAGAGTAGTTTGTTTTGAAGATTCTGTCAATAGAAAGAATGGTTAGTTATACTCAGTAATCTTTGACAGAAAGAATGTGTACCATAATAATAAGAGTGAGCGCATACACATCATAAGATTCTTGTTCATATAAAGGAGAAAGTAAATTAATGAAACAAGAGCTAGAAGACTAGTGATATGATATAAGGTGAAAACATAATACACACAGTCAACCATAAGCAACGAGAGTATATGACGAGTTTGTGAGCCAAAAACATAAAGCTAGTACAGAGAGTAGCAGGCACAAATATTACATCAAAAGGACACTGACTCTCTACTAACTCTCTAACTCCCCCTAGCTCTCACAACTCATATCTCTCCCCCTTTGGCGTCAAACACCAAAAGGGACCTGAACCTAAACATCTGAAGCAGGAGGAGGCGGCGGGGGCGCATCCGGTCGAGGTCGAGGTAGCAGAGCGAATGCCGACGGAGGGTCAGAGTCAGTCTCGGATCCAGGATCTGCGGTAGAAGCTGGAGCTGGTACTGACTCGGACGCAGGCAGCGCCGCAGGAGCTACCGGAACAGAAGCGGTCACAGATACTGCCACAGCGGTAGTGGTAACAGCAGATGCTGGTGGCACTGGCGGCTGCAGGCAGACAGAGCTGAGAACCGGAGAAGTGAACGCCAAGGTGACCAGCCGGAGCGGAGAGGTACCAGCAGGGGGTGCAGACAAGATCGAAGGCACCACTGGAGCGTAAAGCGAAGAAGGCGGAGCAGACTGAACCGGAGGTGCTGAGATACCAGAATGCTGAAGCATGAGGGCCATGAATGCCCTATTCTCTGCCCTATCCTGAAGAAGCTGCTGCTGAAGTGCATCCTGCCTGTCCTGCATGTTCTGAAACATCGAGAGCATCCTATTGGGATGAAGGATGCCAAGCCTATCAAGACACCCATGGGAACCAATGGGCATCTCGACCTCGACACGGGAGGTAAGTCCGTGGATCAAAAGGTATACCGGTCGATGATAGGTTCTTTACTCTATTTATGTGCATCTCGACCGAACATTATGCTTTCCGTATGCATGTGTGCAAGATTTCAAGCCGACCCTAAGGAAGCTCACCTTACGGCCGTGAAACGAATCTTGAGATATTTGGCTTATACTCCTAAGTTTGGGCTTTGGTATCCTAAGGGATCCACTTTTGATTTAATTGGTTATTCGGATGCCGATTGGGCGGGGTGTAAAATCAATAGGAAGAGCACATCGGGGACTTGCCAGTTCTTGGGAAGATCCTTGGTGTCTTGGGCTTCAAAGAAGCAAAATTCGGTCGCTCTTTCCACCGCCGAAGCCGAGTATATTGCCGCAGGCCATTGTTGCGCGCAATTGCTTTGGATGAGGCAAACCCCGCGGGACTACGGTTACAAATTGACCAAAGTTCCCTTGCTATGTGATAATGAGAGTGCAATCAAAATGGCCGACAATCCCGTCGAGCATAGCCGCACTAAGCACATAGCCATTCGGTATCATTTTCTTAGGGATCACCAACAAAAGGGAGATATCGAGATTTCATACATTAATACTAAAGATCAATTAGCCGATATCTTTACCAAGCCTCTTGATGAACAATCTTTTAACAAACTTAGGCATGAGCTAAATATTCTTGATTCTAGGAATTTCTTTTGTTAACTTGCACTCATAGCTCATTTGTATACCTTTGATCATATCTCTTTCATATGCTATGACTAATGATTTTCAAGTCTATTTCAAACCAAGTCATAGGTGTATTGAAAGGGAATTGGAGTCTTCGGCGAAGACAAAGGCTTCCACTACGTAACTCATCCTTCGCCGTCGCTCCAAGCAACTCTCCGTTCTAGGGGGAGAAAACATGAGCACCAAGCAAAAGGACTTCGTCTTTGGTATAATCTTAACTCATTTATTTATGACCAAAGAGGAAGATAGTAAGAGCCCAAAGCAAAAGGACCGCACCACCACCAATTTCAAAAACTTAGTGTTTCCAAGAATATTTTCAATTGGTATCCTATTGTGTTCAAAAGGGGGAGAAAATAGTATTTCAAAAATGACATATCAAAACCCTCTTGAACACTAAGAGGAGGATCTCATTTAGGGGGAGTTTTGTTTAGTCAAAGGAAAAGCATTTGAAACAGGGGGAGAAAATTTCAAATCTTGAAAATGCTTCTCAAAATCTTATTCATTTACCTTTGACTATTTGCAAAAGAACTTTGAAATGGATTTACAAAAGAATTTGCAAAAACAAAACATGTGGTGCAAACGTGGTCCAAAATGTTATATAAGAAAGAAACAATCCATGCATATCTTGTAAGTATTTATATTGGCTCAAATTCTAAGCAACCTTTGCACTTACATTATGCAAACTAGTTCAATTATACACTTCTATATTTGCTTTGGTTTGTGTTGGCATCAATCACCAAAAAGGGGGAGATTGAAAGGGAATTAGGCTTACACCTAGTCCCTAAGTAATTTTGGGTGGTTGAATTGCCCAACACAAATAATTGGACTAACTAGTTTGCCCAAGTGTATAGATTATACAGGTGCAAAAGGTTCACACTCAGCCAATAAAAAGACCAAGTTTTGGATTCAACAAAGGAGCAAAGAGGCAACCGAAGGTACCTCTGGTCTGGAGGCACCGGACTGTCCGGTGTACACCGGACAGTGTCCGGTGCACCAGAGGACTTCTACGCAAACTCGCTACCTTCGGGAATTTACAGAGGCGACTCCGCTATAATTCACCGGACTGTCCGGTGTACACCGGACAGTGTCCGGTGCTCCAAGGAAGCGCGGCCTCAGGAACTCGCCAGCTTCGGGAATCTCCAACGGCTAGTCCGCTATAATTCACCGGACATGTCCGGTGTGCACCGGACTGTCCGGTGCAACTCCGGAGCAACGGCTATCCGGCGCCAACGGCTACCTGCAGCGCAATTAATGCGCGCTCTGCGCGCGCAGAAGGCAGGCGCGCCCATACTGGCGCACCGGACAAGGAACAGTGCATGTCCGGTGTGCACCGGACATCCAGGCGGGCCCACAAGACAGAAGCTCCAACGGTCAGAATCCAACGGCAGTGATGACGTGGCGGGGGCACCGGACATGTCCGGTGTGCACCGGACTGTCCGGTGCGCCATCGAGCAGACAGCCTCCCAACGGCCACTTTTGGTGGTTGGGGCTATAAATACCCCAACCACCCCACCATTCATTGCATCCAAGTTTTCCACTTCTCAACCACTTACAAGAGCTAGGCACTCAATTCTAGACACACCAAAAGAGATCAAATCCTCTCCAACTCCACACAAGTCTCTAGTGATTAGCGAGAGAGATTTGCCGTGTTCTTTTGAGCTCTTGCGCTTGGATTGCTTCTTTTCTTTCTCACTTGTTCTTGAGATCATAACTCCATTGTAATCAAGGCAGGAGGCACCAATTGTGTGGTGGCCCTTGCGGGGAAGTTTTGTTCCCGGCTTTGATTTGAGAAGAGAAGCTCACTCGGTCCGAGGGACCGTTTGAGAGAGGGAAGGGTTGAAAGAGACCCGGCCTTTGTGGCCTCCTCAACGGGGAGTAGGTTTGAGAGAACCGAACCTCGGTAAAACAAATCTCCGTGTCTCACTTGCTTATTCGCTTGGGATTTGTTTTTCACCCTCTCTCGCGGACTCGTTTCCTTATTACTAACGCTAACCCGGCTTGTAGTTGTGTTTATATTTGTAAATTTCAGTCTCACCCTATTCACCCCCCTCTAGGCGACTATCACTTTCACTTTGATCTTTATTGTAAGGGCGAGAGACTCCAAGTTGTGGAGATTCCTCGCAAACGGGAAAGAGTAAAGAAAGAAGAACACCGTGGTATTCAAGTTGATCATTGGATCACTTGAGAGGAGTTGAGTGCAACTCTCGTCCATTGGGACGCCACAACATGGAGTAGGCAAGTGTTATACTTGGCCGAACCACGGGATAAATCATCGTGTCTCTTGTGCTTATTCTCACTGTGACTATTGTGTTTCACAAGAGCTCGGTCCTTAACCACTTGATTTCATTGTGCTAACACTTAACCAAGTTTTGTGGCTATAAGTTTTAAGGTTTTACAGGATCACCTATTCACCCCCCCCTCTAGGTGCTCTCAAGGCATCACTGTCGTAGTAAATGATCTTCTTGATGTGCCTCTCCTTCTTCTTCACGTCGATCCTCTTATTGTATGAGCCTGAGTTAGTGGTCTTATTGCCTTTTGGCTCGTTAATGTTGAGGGTCTCCTTCTCCTTGTCGTTGATCACAATCCCCTTGCCTTTAGGATCCATCTCTTCGAACGATTAGTCCCTTGATGAAGAGAACGACCCTGATACCAATCGAGAGCACCTAAAGGGGGTGAATAGGTGATCCTGTAAAAATCAACTGTAAACAACACAAACTTGATTTATAATGAGTGTTAGTGAAAACTAAAACCAAGTTGTTATGAGTATAGATGGATAGAGAGAGAGGATCTCTTCACTTGATTGCTCCTTTTAAATGTGTATCAAACTTAGCAGCAATAATACAAGTAAATATGAGAACTCAGCAATCGCAATAGAGTAAATGCACAAGAGACATGACAAATTTATCTCGTGGTTCAGCCAATGCCTACTCCACGTTGTGGTGACCTCCTTCAATCAAGGGTTGCAGTCAACCCCTCTCAAGTGATCCAAAGATCAAACTTGAGTACCACCGTTTTCTTCCTTATATCAAATCCCGTTTGTGAGAAATCTCCATAAGTTGGAGTCTCTCACGCCTTACACGAATGATCTTAATCAAAACCAGAGTAAGGAGGGAGTAGAAGCACACACACACGAATTCAATCACAGCAACATCACACACACAAGTCAAGAAAAGAGCGCAAGAATCAAAACAACGGAGTCACAGATCAAGAACATGCTCAAAGCTCTATCTAATGAAACATCAGCATGGTCGCGGAGTTCGAAGTTGTAGTATGCTCAAAGTAAGCTTGTGTTCTGCTCCATGGTGCCTAGTGGATTCTTTTATAGCCCCAAGGTACCTAGGAGCCGTTGGAACTCCATTTGGAAGGCCCTGGTTGCCTTCTGTCCGCGGGTGCACCAGACGCTGCATAGTCCAATGGCTATAAATCTCTGAATGACTACCTTCTGCTTCTGGGGGCACCAAATTGTCCGGTGGGTGGCACTAGACTGTCCGGTGCATCTGTTGACCGTTGGCTCCGACTGACATGTCAACTAGCCGTTGGCCGGTTGGCACACCAGACTGACAGGCGCTCCGCGCAGTCTCTCTGGTGAATTATAGCTATCAAAGTCTTTTTTTTCCCGAGAGTGGCCCATTCGGCCAGACCATGCACCAAACTGTTCGGTGGGTGACACCGGACCATCCGATGCTATGAAGACTAGTCCAACTTGCTCTTTTTTCATCCCAATTCTCTTTTACTCCTTTTGACTTGACTTCATGTAGTGTCGGCGTTTTGGACCCACGAGGACCCTCGACCGACCAGTGAATTTGACGCTGCGTGTCCCTGCCCAGATGGGTTGATGCAAGATGAAACATAAGAGGGAGGATGAGGCTTATATTATCTTGCACCGGGGTGCTCGTAGTAGGGGTTACAAGCGTGGCGAGAGAAAGAGAGAGGGTGCGCCCTTGAGGTGAGTCGTCTGAGTTAGCCTTCTCTGCGTTTTTCTCTCCTTCTCTGCCTGCCTCCCTTGGGAAGGCCCTGAACATCCATTTTATAGGTACAAGGAGATGGTCCAGTTGTACATAGGGGGTGTAGCTATGTGCTAACTTGTCCGGCGGAGAAGTACTTGAGCCCTGTAGAAGCGTAGCTGACGTTGTGGCTCGGGGTCCTGCAGACGTTTCTTTGCCTTCGTAGAGAGTTGAGAACAACCGACGTCATGGACGCATGTAGGGAACCATCATTACCTGTTACCGGAGTAATCTAGATGGGACACCGGTCTTGTTCCTTCGTAGTCTGAGGCAGCTAGCTAGGGGTAGGGTAATGATGTATCCCCTGTGGCGTAGTCCGTCCGAGGCCGAGGTCGGGTGAGGCGGAGACTTCTCCTGAGGCCGAGGCTGAGGTCGGGCGAGGTTGTGACTCCTCCCGAGGCCCGAGGTCGGGCGAGGCAGAGACCTTCTCCCGAGGCCGAGGCCTAGGGTTGGGTGAGGTGGAGACCTTCTCCCGAGGCCGAGGCTGAGGCCGAGGCCTGACGTCGGGCGAGGCGGAGCTCCCTGTTGCGCCTGAGGCTGAACTCGGGGGAGGTCGTGACTTACTGTCGTTAGTTTTCCCCTGGTGGTTGGCACAATAGTCGGAATGGGGTGAATAGTGTTGTTTTCGTGTCAGAACGATCAGTAAAGGGGCGAAGTGATTGCGGTCGTTTCGACCTTGCCGACTGAGGCACGCGTGTCAGGATAAGGTGTCAGGTGATCCCCGCATTAAATGCGCATGCGATACGGTCGGTTTGGTAAGGCGATTTGGCCGAGGTCGCTATACGACAAAGTTGGCGAGCCGGGGGTGTGCCCGTTGCCTGAGGAGGTCCTCGGGCGAGGCGTGAATCCGTCCGGGGCTACTGTTCTTGCCCGAGGCCGGGCTCGGACGAGACGAGATCGCGTCCCTTGGCAGACGAGGCTTCAACTTTGAACCGCGCTTACCGGTCTTTACGGTCTGTTTTGAGGATGTTTTCCAGCCATGTTAAGGAGTATTGGGGGTACCCCTAATTACGGTACCCGACAGTAGCCCCCGAGCCTCGAAGGGAGTGTAGGTACTCGCTTGGAGGTTCTGCCGGATTTTTTGCAAGGGGACTAGCCTTTCTCGGTTATATTTTGTTCCGATGGGTGCGCGCGAGCGCACCCGTTAGGTGTAGCCCCCGAGGCCTCGGAGGAGTGGTTTGACTCCTCTGAGGTCTTAATTCTTCTTGTGATTCCTCGGTCGACCTTGTTGTTCCCTCATGCGGCCTAGCCGCAGCCCGGGTGCATGGTCAGGCTCCAAGTTTTCAAGTTGTTTTGTCAACGTGGTCAACAATTTGGTCGTAGCCTGGTGCGAGAGCAGCCTCGGAGCCTCTGCACGGAGCGAGAGGACGATCGAGGACTGTCTCGGCTTTTTATTGTATGCCCCTTCGTCGCCTTTTCGCAAGGAGGAGGGGGGAACGCGCCATGTTACCCTCGGTGGGCGCCGAACATGGTGTTTCCAGTGAGTTGCTATCGGGTGATCCGAGTGGACGCTCGAGCCCCGTTCGATAAGGGTCGGCTAGTGGCCCAGAGGCGCGCTCCAAAAGTATCTGCAGGTGATTTGCTGGACCCGGACCCATTTGATAGGGTCCGAGGGCTCGGTGCCTCCCTCCGGTGGGATTCCATTACAAATCGTTCCCGCTGGTCTCGGAAATGTCCTAGGGTACCTTGGGAGCGTAGCCCGAGCCTCGGCCATGTAACGGACGTACCCAGGGTCATCCCTGACTCTTCATGCTCTGGGCGGCTGTCGAACCCTTCCGAGGGGCCAGCCTTCGATCCCCTTATCAGTAAAGGGCTCGGAGCCCGGGTGCTCTAGGGCGGTTGCCGAACCCCGCAGGGCGCAACCTTCGAACCCCTGATCAGTAAAGGGCTCGAGGCCCGTTTCCTTCGCTGAGAAGGATTCTTCCGAAATATCCCCTTTTCTGATCCCTGTGGCAAGAGAGAGAGAGAGGGAAAAGGAAGTCAGGATATAAATTTAAACAATGTGGCACACCTTTTTTGAGGCGGTCATCATGACAAAGACGAAACGGCGCCCGCTTCGCCTGCCAGAGGTGTCGCATGCCCTGCCAGGGAGTTAATGCGACGGGACGGGCGATTCGCGGGGCATCTGTTGCGCGTGCGCGAGTCGTTTGAGGAACGGAACACGGGTGCGTCGTCTTTATGCTGTGGGAGAGAGCTCTGAGGCTCTCCTGCCGCTTTAGGGGAGGATGCGAGCCTGGAGGTGGGACCAGGGCCTGGTTGGTGGTTGGACCGCTACCTCCGTCCATCCGTTGCTGCAATTACTGTCGGTCCGCCTATGGTCATATCGACTGTCACATCTATCCCTGCGGCTGACCGACCCGTGACCGTCGCACTTAATTGGCATTGTTGGGTCATGCGCGGGGCAGCCTCGAGTCGTTGCACTGGTTCTGTAGTCCGAGAAGACACAACATTGGCGCAAGTGGCGGTGCGGTTTCTTTGCACGTAGTAACCGGTGCGCCGGTTACATGACATGTGGGCCCGGGCCTCCATGCTGGACTGCCGGATGCGACGAAGCTGAAAGAGTGCACAACCGTGGTGTGGTTGTATGCTTCTTGTGTGGCGGTCCGCCTTTTCGACCGCTGGTTTCGGCGAGGATGAGAGAGTGCTTACCCGCGGGGTAGTTGCATGCTTCGTGTGCGGCGGTTCGCCCTCCTCGCGTTTCGGGTCAGTTTGTATGACATGTGGGACCTAGCTCCCGTGTCGTAGGGTGGAAACCCTGGAGCGCATCGGGGGAGACTTTGCCTGTGACGCTTTGGGGTGCGAGTAGGGAGATCTGCCTTTAAAAAGGGATTGATCTCCCGGGCAGTAGCCATGCCTTCGCACTCCTCGCATTCATCGCGTCTTTCCACCTTCCGAGCCCCCAGATGGGGGGCACCTGTGTTGCCTTCTTCTTGCTGTCGTTGGAGGAGCGCGACCTCGTGGGGGTTGGCGCTCTTCAGTCATCGCTCGGCTTCAAGGATTTTCATCATGCAGCCCGGCTGCAGTCCCCCGCCGGCGGTCACCCAGGATGATGATTGTCAGCCTTGTGGTGGGGAAGAGCGAGCCGGGCCGTGGCCTCTTCCTTGCCCTCAGCTTCAAGGATGTTCATCATCCGTGCTGGGGAGGAGGGCAAGCCGAGTTGGTGTCCTGCCTTCCGCATGGGCTGGCGACCCGCTTCTTCCTCCAGCATTCGGGGGAGAAGGGCGTCCACCAGCCTTACGGAGGAGGCGAACTGCCACCTGCTGCTTGGTCGGGGTGTGGTTGTCCGTCCACCGCACGAGCGACGGTCGCGCCGTGCGTAGGTCGGCCACGGCCCTTCCCGCACCACTGGCCACACCGGCGGGTCGCACAACACGTCGTACGCCGCAGGGGCGGTGTCCATGTCCCCGGATGGTCTTGTCCTCCCTCCGTGGCGAGGACGGGAGTGAGGACCTCCTTGTGTGCGCTGGGGCAGCCGCTATTCGCCGGTGCGGTGTCGGCGCGCAAGTGGTCGCTGTCATCGGTGCTGAGGTGGTGGTCGCCATAGGTGAGGCTTCCCCCTGCAGAAGCGGTTGCCTCCGCCGATGAGACCGTCAGTGCAACTTGTCGCCGGACCTCCGGCACTTTGGCTTTAATGGCTTGTCCTCGCCCCCCATGCGGGAGACGGGGGCGAGGGCCTTTTCACAGTAGCGTTTGCCCTGAGGCAATCACTGCTGTTGTCTAGCCGCCCGAGGCGGAGGTCGTTGTCGCTGCTGGTGCAGTGGTCGCCAGCGAGCCACTTGGAGTTTGTTATCTCGCAGCCCCTCTGGTGTGGAGGTAGTTCATTCCTGCGGAAATGGAGCTGGAGTCCCGTTTGTAATGGTACTTGCTTGAGAGCAAGATGTAATTGCTTTAAGTACTAAGACATCCGCCGCAGGTCAGGAAAATCGCCGAGGGTGCTGCCGACGTCTAAGTCTGGGTACCATAGTTACCCTAAGTATGTGTGTTTGTTCTCTGTGGCTGCTGAGGCCTGAACATTTGGGTATTTGAGTACAAAGTCGTGCTTCTTTCCTCTTATTTCGAGCATTAGGACTTGTTCATCGGTAGCAGAATCACTTATCCGAGCGTGAGCTACCTTTCGCGGAAGGTGATGAGTAAGGTATCTGTATCCCGAAGGCGTAGGAGTCCCTTGGCTCGGTCGGCCTTACCGTTCAAGGTCTCTCTCGCTCGTCTTTAGGATTTCGTTATCGACACAGTCGAAAGGCACGCCCAAGCTATGGCCTTACAGCAGCACACCCGGGCCGGAGGTATGTTTTGCCTGCTTTGTGACTTTGTTTTTGTCTTCATTCCTCTCCTTGTGTCTGAAGAATATTGTTCGACTTTCTTCAGGGCTCGAGACGGCTCTTAACAAGTCTGTCGAGAAATGCAAGGCGCTTGCCCAGGCGGCTGAGCAGAAGGAGGCCGACCGCATGGCCATGTCCGAGGCTATCTCGGTCTTTTGCCGGACCTTTGGTCTCGACGACGTCCCCTCGGGTAGCTCCCCCAGAGTCGCCTGCGGGCCTTGGGCGGCCACGTGCGCAACAGACTCCGCGGGGCATTGCACCATGGCGTTAGGCGGTCCTTCGCCGTCCTCGCTTCCCACTACGACGTGGATTTGGAGTGGGTCAGCGAGGGCTACTACCTACCTAACGAAGAGGAGGCCGCACTAGCCGAGGTCCAAAGGCTTGACACGGCTGTCGAGGGACCAAGCGCAGCGTTGGCTTCCTCCTTTGAGGTGGAGATCCTTCCGCTGTGTCGCCGTCCGAGGCCGGGCCAGATTCTGCCGAGGGTGGAAACGACGCCGAGGGTGTGCTCCTCCCCCTGCCGACACCTAAGCCTGTATGAACAGTTTGTTTTAAGTATGCGTATGTTTCTTGCGGCCGCTGAGGCCTAAACATTTTTAGTGTCAGAGTATAAAGCTGTGTTTTCTTTCCTCTTGTTTCGAGCGTTAGGACTTGTTCGGTAGCAGAATCGCTTATCCGAGCGCGAGTTACTTTTCACAGAAGGTGATGAGTGAGGTATCCGTATCCCGAAGGCGTAGGAGTCCCTCAGCTCGGTTGGCCTTGCCGTTTAAGGTTCCTTTCGTCGTTTTTAGGATTCCGTTATCGATATAGTCGAAAAGCACGAAAGTCGTTTTGGTAGAAAACTTTTCCGAGGAAAATTTTGACGTAGAGGGGTTCCCCCCTTCTAGCCTCCGAGGGAGGGTCTAGCTTTGCCGAGGCAAGACTGATCCTTCCTTGATGGTTAGACTTTATTTATACATTTAAAGAAAGCGAGATACATGAACGACTTGAAACAGTTTAAGGGTAAAAGCGACATAGCTGTTCGATGTTCCAAGCGTTGCTGTAGACCTCGCCTTGATTGTTGGCCAGCTTGTATGTCCCGGGCTTCAAAATTTTGGCGATGATGAACGATCCTTCCCAGGGAGGAGTAAGCTTGTGGCGCCCTCGGGCGTCTTGTCATAGCCGAAGCACCAAATCTCCCACTTGGAAGCCTCGGGGCCGAATTCTTCGGGCGTGGTAGCGTCGCAGAGACTGCTGGTATCGCGCCGAGTGTAGTAAGGCTACGTCCCGAGCCTCTTCCAGCTGGTCCAATGAATCTTCTCGACTGGTTTGGTTGTTTTGGTCGTCGTATGCCTTTGTCCTCGGGAAACCGTATTCCAAGTCTGTGGGTAAGATGGCCTCGGCCCCATAGACTAGGAAAAACGGCGAGAAGCCCGTGGCCCGGCTCGGCGTCGTCCTCAGACTCCAAACCACCGAGGGTAGTTCTTTTATCCACCGCTTGCTAAACTTGTTGAGGTCATTGTAGATCCTTGATTTTAGTCCCTGCAAAATCATGCCATTGGCGCGCTCCACCTGCCCATTTGTCATTGGGTGAGCCATGGCGACCTAGTCCACACAGATGTGGTGGCCCTCGCAGAAGTCTAGGAACTTTTTCCCAGTGAATTGCGTGCCATTGTCAGTGATGATGGAGTTTGGGACCCCAAAGCGATGGATGATATATGTAAAGAATGCCAACGCCTGCTCGGACCCGATGCTGGTTAAGGGTCGGACTTCGATCCACTTGGAGAATTTGTCGATGGCGACCAGCAGGTGCGTGAAGTCCCCGGGTGCCTTCTGCAAGGGACCGACGAGGTCTAGACCCCATACGGCAAACGACCAAGTGATAGGTATTGTCTGTAGGGTCTGAGCGGGCAGGTGCGTCTGCCTCGCGTAGAATTGACACCCTCGGCAGGAGCGTACAATCCTAGTGGCGTCGGGCACCGCGGTCGGCCAGTAGAAACCTTGTCGGAAAGCGTTTCCCACGAGGGCTCGAGGTGCTGCATGGTGACCGCAAGCCCCCGAGTGTATTTCTTATAACAGCTCTTGTCCTTGGGCGACGGATATGCATCGTTGGAGAATGCCTGAGGGGCTGCGGTGGTATAACTATTTTTCATCACCCAGTAAAACAAATGACTTGGCACGCCGAGCCAGTCGCCGAGCTTCGGCCTTGTCGAGGGGCAGCTCTCCTCGGAGGAGATATTCTAGGTACGGGGTCTGCCAGTTTAGGTTTGGCGTAACCTCGTACTGCTCTCTCTCGACGCACAGGGCCTCACCCTCGACGGCCGAGGGTACCTCGGGCTGGGCCGAGGTCTCCTCGGGTTCGGGCGCGTCGTCGAGTTTGACAGATAGTTGATATATGTCCCTAGAGAAGACGTCCGGGGGAACCGTCGTCCGTCCCAAGGCTATTTTAGCCAGCTCATCCACAGTCTCGTTGTACCGTCGAGCAACATGGTTGAGTTCCAGCCCGTAGAACTTATCTTCCAAGCGCCAAACTTCGTCGCAGTAGGCCTCCATTTTTTGATCGCGGCAGTGGGAGTTCTTCATGACTTGGTCAATAACGAGCTGCAAGTCGCCACGAGCGTCGAGGCGTCGAACCCCTAGCTCGACGGCGATACACAATCCATTAACCAAGGCCTCGTACTCGGTCACGTTGTTTGACACTGGAAAATGGAGGTGTATAACGTAGCGCACATGTTTCCTGAGGGGTGAAATGAAGAGCAAGCCAACCCCTGCTCCGGTTTTCATAAGCGACCCATCGAAGTACATGGTCCAAAGTTCGGCCTAGATTGGAGCTGTTGGCAATTGGGTGTCGACCCATTCAGCCAGGAAGTCAGCCAGGACTTGGGACTTCATGGCCTTCCGAGGAGCGAATGAAAGTGTTTCGCCCATGAGTTCCACTGCCCATTTTGCGATCCTACCCGAGGCCTCTCGGCACTGGATGATCTCTCCCAGGGGGAAGGATGACACCACAATCACCGGATGAGACTCGAAGTAGTGTCGCAGCTTTCGCCGTGTCAGAATCACCGCGTACAGTAGCTTCTGAATTTGCGGGTAGCGGATTTTGGTCTCGGATAGCACCTCGTTGATGAAGTAGACCAGCCTCTAGATGAGCAGTGCATGCCCCTCTTATCGTCTCTCGACTACGACCGCGACGCTGACCACCTGAGTGGTTGCGGCTACGTAAATCAAGAGGGCTTCTCCCGCAACGGGGGGCACCAAGATGGGCGCATTATCGGCGTTTCGACCCCGGGGGGTCCCTGGACCGATGAGTAAATTGTCGCTGCGTGTCCCAGCCCAGATGGGTCGGCGCGAGACGGAACACAAAGGGGGGAAAAAGTAAGGGGAAACCGTGGCCTTCGTGTTGTCCTGCGCCTAGGGCGGATGCGCTTGCAGTAGGGGGTTACAAGCATTCGCGTGGGAGAGAGAGAGAGAGCCTTGTGCGCCGGCCCGTTCTCCCGCGCGGCCAACCTTCTCGTATGGGAGCCCTGGACCTTCCTTTTATAGGCGTAAGGAGAGGGCCCAGGTGTACAATGGGGGGTGTAGCAATGTGCTAACATGTCTAGCAAAGGGAAGCTAGAGCCCTATGTACGTGTCGTCATGGCTGTCGGAGAGGTTTTGGCGCCCTGTTCATGTGATGTCGTGGCCGTCGGAGGAGCGCTTAAGCCCCATGGAAGTACAGCTGTCGGGGCTGTTGGATCCTTGTTGATGTCTCCTTGCTTCCGTAAGGGGCTGAGAGCTGCCGTCGTCATGGGGCACGCGGGGTGCCATCATTACTTGTTTACCGGGGCGAGTCGGATGGGACGCCGGTCTTGTTCCCCGTAGCCTGGGCTAGCTAGGGGTAGGCTAATGATGGCCCCCCTGTGACGTGGTCGGTCCGAGCCCGAGGTCGGGCGAAGTGGAGGCTCCTCCGAGGTCGAGGTTGAGTCCGGGCCTGGGGGTCGGGCGAGGCGGAGACCGCCATCCGGGGTCGAGGTTGAGTCCGAGCCCGGGGGTCGGGCGAGGCGGAGATCGTCGTCCGAGGTTGAGGTTGAGTCTGAGCCCTGGGGTCGGGCGAGGCGGAGATCGCCTTCCGAGGCCGAGGTTGAGTCCGAGCCCTGGGGTCGGGTGAGGCGGAGATCGCCTTCCGAGGCCGAGGTGGAGTCCGAGCCCTGGGATCGGGCGAGGCGGAGTCCGTCGTCCGAGGTCGAGGCTGAGTCCGAGCCCTAGGGTCGGGCGAGGCGGAGTCCGTCGTCCGACGTCGAGGTTGATCCCGAGCTTTGGGGTCGGGCGAGGCGGAGCTTCCTATGGCGCCCAAGGCTGGACTTAGCTGCTGTCAGCCTCACTCTGTCGAGTGGCACGACAGTCGGAGCAGGGCAGGCGGCGCTGTTTTCCTATCAGGTCGGTCAATGGAGCGGCAAAGTGACTGCGGTCACTTTGGCCCTGTCGACTGAGGAGCGCGCGTCAGGATAAGGTGTCAGTCGATCCTTGCAATAAATGCTCCTGCGATACGGTCGGTTGGCGTGGCAATCTGGCCAAGGTTGCTTCTCTGCAAAGCCTGGGCCTCGGGCGAGCCGAAGGTGCGTCCGTTGCTTGAGGGGACCCTCGGGCGAGACGTAAATCCTCCTGGGTCGGCTGCCTTTGCCCGAGGCTGGGCTCGGACGAGGCGAGACCGTGTCCCTTGAGTGGACGGAGCCTTGACCTGAATCGCGCCCATCAGGCCTTTGCAGCTTTGTGCTGATGGGGGTTACCAGCTGAGATTAGGAGTCTTGGGGGTACCCCTAATTATGGTCCCCGACAGTAGCCCCCGAGCCTCGAAGGGAGTGTTGGGACTCGCTTGGAGGCTTTTGTCGCACTTTTTTGCAAGGGGACCGCCCTTTCTCGGTTGCGTTTTGTTCCGGTGGGTGCGAGCGAGCGCACCCACCGGGTGTAGCCCCCGAGGCCTCGGAGGAGTGGTTTGACTCCTCCGAGGTCTTAGCGCGTTTCGTGATGCCTCGGCCGGTATGGTTGTTCCCTCATGCGAACTGGCCGTAGCCCGGGTACATAGTCAGGTTCCAAGTTCTCGAGCTGGTATGTTGACGCTGTCAACGGTTTTTGGCCGGAGCCGGGTTTGCGAGAGCAGCCCCCGAGCCTCCGCAAAGAGCGAGAGGACGGTCAAGGACTGACTCGGCTTTTTTCATACGCCCCTGCGTCGCCTTTCCGCAAGGAGGAGGGGGAAAGCGCCATGTTGCCCTCGGAGGGAGCCGAACATGGTGTCTCCAGTGATTTGCTAACGGGTGATCCGAGTGGACGCCCGTGCCCCATTCGATAAGGGTCGGCTAGTGGCCCAGAGGCGTGCTCCAAAAGTACCTGCAGGTGATTTAACGGACCGGTCCCGTTGGATAGGGTCCGAGGGCTCGATGCCTCCCTCTGATGGGATTCCGTTACAGAATCGCTCCTGTTGGTCTCGAAAATGTCCTAGGGTACCTCGGGAGCGTAGCCCGAGCCTCGACCATGTATCGGATGTACCTAGAGTCATCCCTCGCTATGCGTGCTCTGAGGCGGCTGTCGAACCCTTCGGGGGCCAGCCTACGAACCTCTGATCAGTAGTGGGCGTGGAGCCTGAGTGGCCTGAGGCGGCTGTCGAACCCTTCCGAGGGGCCAACCTTCGAACCTCTGACCAGTGGTGGGAACGGAGCCCGAGTGGCCTGAGGCGGCTGTCGAACCCTTCCGAGGGGCCAGCCTTCGAACCTCTGACCAGTAGTGGGCG
Organism: Zea mays; assembly: GCF_902167145.1. Lineage (NCBI taxonomy): Eukaryota > Viridiplantae > Streptophyta > Magnoliopsida > Poales > Poaceae > Zea > Zea mays. The sequence continues at coordinate 200,285,054 of NC_050098.1, forward strand.
CCGAGACCGAGTGCTCTGAGGCGACTGTTGAACCCTTCAGAGGGGCCAGCCTTCGAACCTCTGATCAGTAGGAGGGCTCGGGGCCCGCTTCCTTTGTGGAGAAGGATCCCTTTCGGAGTATCCCCTTTCCCGGTCCCTGTAGCAAGAGAGAGAAAGAGTAAGAGGAAAAGGATACGAAATCGAACGACGTGGCGCACCTTTTTTGACGCGGTCATTATGGCGAAGGTGAAGTGTCGCTTGCTTCGCCTGCCAAAGGTGCCGCCTGTCCTGCCGCAGAGTTGATGCGACGGGACGAGTAGTTCGCGGGGCTGCCGTTGTGCGTGCGCGAGCCGTTCGAGGAACGGGGCACGGGCGCGTCGTCTTCACACCGTGGGAGAGGGCTCTTTCGCTATCTCAGGAGGGGACGTGAGCCTGCAGACGACTTGACTGCTGCTTCCGCCCGCCTGCCGTCGCTATTGCTGCCGACCCACTTTTGGCCATATCGACCGTTGCGCCTTCTCTCGCGGCTAACTGACCCGTGACCGATGTGCTCGGTTGGCACTATTGGGCCATGCGCAGGGTTGCCTCGAGTCGTGGCACCGGTTCCGCAGTCGAGAAGGCAAGGTACTGGTGCAAGTGGCGGTGCAGTTTCCCGCACGTAGTAACTGGCGCGCCGGTTAGATGACGTGTGGGCCTGGGCCCCCATGCTGGATGCGTCGGAGTCGAAAGGGTGCGCCCCCTTGGTGCGGTTGCATGCCGCCTGCATGGCGGTCCGCCCTTTCACCCACCGGTCTGGGTGAAAGTGGAGGAGCGCTTGTAACTGCTGGGCAGTTACGCGCTCTGCGCGCGGCGGTTTGGCTTTTTCTGCCCTGGGCCAGCTTGCATGACGCGTGGGACCCAGCCCCCGTGCTGTAGGGGAAGACTTTGGAGCTTGTTGGTGAAGACTCCGTCCGCGACGACCGAGGACGCAAGTGGGGAGAGTCGCCTTTAAAAGGAGGGCGACCCCCTTGGATGGCAACCATGTCTTCGCACTCTCCCCATGCATCGCGCCCTTCCACCTTCCGAGCCCCCGGATGGGGAGCGCCCGCGTTGCTTTCGTTTTGTCGTCGTTGGAGGAACGCAACTTCGCGGAAGTTGGTACCTTTCAGCTTCAAGGATCTTCATCATCCTGGCTGGGGGGGAGGTCGGGCTGAGCCGGAGCTCTACCTCCCACACGGGTTCGTGGGTCACCTTCTCCCTCAGCACTCAGGGAGGAGGGTGCTCACCGGCCTAGCGGAAGGGGCGGACTTCGACAACGCGGGGCCGAGCGGCCGTAAGCGTCGTCAGCTCCCGCGTGCCCGGTTCGCTGGCTCAGGTGGCTCTGGCGCAGCTTCCGGTGCCACCTTCCACCGCTGGGCGGAGCGCGGCTATCTGCCCACCGTACGGGCGGCTGTCGTGCTGCGCGCACCGGGGGATCGCCCAAGATGTCGCGCGCTGCTAGGGCGGCGTTCGTGTTCTTGGGCTGTCCTGCCTTTGCTCCGGTACGACGCCCCTGCGCGGAGGTCAGTGTTCACCCGTTCGGGAATACCCGAGTGGGGATCTACCGGTAGGCAGACGGCTGCCGTCGTTGGTGCCGAGGTGGTGGCGGCTAAAGAAGTCCTCGTCGCTGACGAGATTGCCGCCACCATCCGCGCTCCGGGCCTCTGGCTCTTTGGCTTTGATAGCTTGTCCTCGCCCCTCGAGTGGGGATGCGGGCGAGGACCTTATCGCAGCAGCGTCTGCCCTGAGGTCATCGCTGCTGCTATTTGGCCGCCCGGAGCGGAGGTCGTCGTCGCTGCTGCCGGAGTGGGCGGCGGCGAGCCACCTGGGGTTTTGTCGCCCCGCAGGCCCTCCAATGTGGGGGGTTGTTCGTACCTACGGGGGCGGAACCGGAGTTCCGTTTGTAATGGCACCTTGAGTGCCGGTGTCTGTTCATTGTGGCTGTCGGGGACTCGGGACCTGAACATTTATGTATTTTGGCGTAAAGCCGTGTTTCTTCCTCATTTCGAGCACTAGGACTCGCCCGTCGGCTAGTTGAACCGCTTAACCAAGTGTGAGTTGCCTCGTGCGAAAGGAGACGAGTGAGGTATCCGTATCCCGGAGGCGTAGGAGTCTCTCGGCTCAGTCGGCCTTGTCGCCCGAGGCTTCTCTTGCTTAGTTAAAGAAACCCTCGGCCGCTCTGCGATGAGCCGGAGCCGGAGGCAGCGGTGCCAGCACGGACAGAGGCAGAGTTGGCTCGAAAAGAAGCTTCATCGGCTGGAGCCTGGTCGGGCCGTCCACTGGCTGGACCGATGTCGGAGTCGGGTTGCCGAGGCCACGAGCCGGGCTGATGTCCTCGGGGGACAGCTGGCTGAGGCTACGGAGTGGCCGGTTGAGCCGTTTGCTCGGGCCGGGTTCCTGGAGGAGACCCCGGCGACGATGGCCCAGGCGTGGTGCCGACATGTTCCTTCGAGGTGGAGGTCCTCCGACCGTGTTGCCGTCCGAGGCCGGGTCGGATTCCGCCGAAGGTGGAGTCGACGCCGAGGGTGCTGCTGCTCCCCCATTGATGTCTGATCCTGCAGGAACAATTTATCTGTAGTGTGTGTATGTTTTTTGGCAGCCTCCGAGGCCCAAACATATCGCCGCCGTGTTGTAGATCCGCGTTTCTTTTCGCCTTGTTTCGAGTATCAGGACTTGTTCGTCGGTAACAGAATTGCTTATCCGAGCAAGAGTTACTTTTCACAGAAGGTGATGAGTGAGGTATCCGTATCCCAGAGGCGTAGGAGTCCCTCGGCTCGGTCGGCCTTGCCGCTTACGTGTACTCTTACTCGTCTGTTGGATTCTGTTATCGATATAGTCGAGAAGGCACGAAAAATCGTTTCGGCGGAATAGCTTTCGAACGTTAAGACTTGTTCAGCCAGCGGAATCGCTTATCCGAGCGTGAGTTATTTATCGCAGAAGGTGATGAGTGAGGTATCCGTATCCCGGAGGCGTAGGAGTCCCTCGGCTCGGTCGGCCTTGCCTACTTACGTGTACTCCGTCGTTTTCAGGATCCCACTTTCGAAGTAGTCGAAAAGCACGAAAGATGTTCTGGCAGAAAGACTTTTTCCGAGGAAAATTTTGACGCAGAGGGGGTGCCCCCGTTCTAGCCCCCGAGGGAGGGTCGGGCTTTGTCGAGGCAAGGCTGACCCTTCCTTGATGGTTAGACTTTGTTGGCGTATGTAGACAAGGTATATGAACAACTTGAAAACATCTTAAGGGTAGAAGCGACGTAGCTGTCGGATGTTCCAAGCGTTGCTGTAGACCTCGCCTTGACTGTTGACCAGCTTGTATGTTCCGGGCTTCAGAATCTTGGTGATGATGAATGGCCCTTCCCAGGGAGGCGTGAGCTTGTGGCGCCCTTGGGCATCTTGTCGTAGCCGAAGCACCAAGTCGCCCACCTGGAGGTCTCGGGACCGAACCCCTCGGGCGTGGTAGCGTCGCAGGGACTGCTGATACCGCGCCGAGTGTAGTAAGGCCATGTCCCGAGCCTCTTCCAGCTGGTCCAGTGAGTCTTCTCGGTTGGTCCGGTTGCTTCGGTCGTCGTACGCCCTCGTCCTCAGGGATCCGTATTCCAAGTCTGTGGGCAAGATAGCTTCGGCCCCATAGACTAGAAAAAAGGCGTGAAGCCCGTGGCTCGGCTTGGCGTCGTTCTCAGACTCCAGACCACCGAGGGGAGTTCCTTCATCCATCGCCTGCCAAATTTGTTGAGGTCGTTGTAGATCCGTGGCTTGAGTCCTTGCAGAATCATGCCGTTGGCACGCTCTACTTGCTCATTCGTCATGGGGTGAGCTACGGTGGCCCAGTCCACTCGGATGTGGTGATCCTCACAGAAGTCCAAGAACTTTTTGCCGGTGAACTAGGTGCCGTTGTCGGTGATGATGGAGTTCGGGACCCCAAAGCGATGGATGTTGTTGGTGAAGAACGCCACCGCCTGTTCGGACCTGATGTTGTTTAGGGGTCTGACTTCGATCCACTTGGAGAATTTGTCGATGGCGACCAGCAGGTGCGTGTAGCCCCCGCGTGCCTTCTGCAAGGGACCGACGAGGTCCAGACCCCACACAGCGAACGGCCAGGTGATGGGTATTGTTTGCAGAGCCTGAGCGGGGCAGGTGGGTCTGCTTTATGTAGAATTGACACCTTTGGCAGGTGCGTAAAATCCTAGTGGCGTCGGCCAACGCGGTTGGTTAGTAGAAACCCTGTCGAAAGGCGTTTCCAACAAGGGCTCGGGGCGCTGCGTGATGACCGCAAGCCCCCGAGTGTATTTCTTGCAATAGCTCCTTGAGAGCACCTAGAGGGGGGGTGAATAGGTGATCCTGTGAAACTTGAAACTTAATGCCACACAACTTGATTAGGAGTTAGCACAAGAATGCCAAGTGGCTAGAGAGGAATCTTAGCAAAACACAATAACCACGCAGAGATCAATCACAGAGATGGCACAGTAGTTTATCCCGTGGTTCGGCCAAGTTCAACACTTGCCTAGTCCACGTTGTGGCGTCCCAATGGACGAGGGTTGCAATCAACCCCTCTCAAGCGGTCCAAAGACCCACTTAAATACCACGTTGTTTTGCTTTGCTTTTCTATGTCCCGCTTGCGAGGAATCTCCACAACTTGGAGCCTCTCGCCCTTACACTTTGATGTTCACAAAGAAGCACGGAGTAAGGGAGGAATGAGCAACACACACAAGACACAAAATTAGAGCGACAACACGCACACAAGTCGCAACAAGAGCTCACAACACAACTCAGCGAGTTCACAACTCAAATGGAGCTCTAATTGCTATCGCAAAGAATCAAATGCGCAGAATCGAAGTCTTGATGCTTAGGAATGCTTAGAGAATGCTTGTTTGTGCTCCTCCATGCGCCTAGGGGTCCCTTTTATAGCCCCAAGGCAGCTAGGAGCCGTTGAGTGCATTCCAGGAAGGCAATTCTTGCCTTCTGTCGCCTGGCGCACCAGACAGTCTGGTGCACCACCGGACACTGTCCGGTGCGGATTTCTTTCCTTCTTTGGCGAAGCCGATCGTTGGCGCTTTGGAGCCGTTGGCGCACCGGACACTGTCCGGTGCACACCGGACAGTCCGGTGCCCCCTTCTAGTCGTTGGCTCGGCCACGCGTCGCGCGCGGATTCCGCGGCCGACTGTTGGCTCACCGGACAGTCCGTTGCACACCGGACGGTCCGGTGAATTATAGACGTACGCCGTTAATCACTTCTCGAGAGCAGCAAGTTCGCTTGAGCCAGCCTAGCGCACCGGACACTGTCCGGTGCACCACCGGACAGTCCGGTGCACCTAGACAGAGCTGACTTTGGCTGGACAAAGCCATCTTTAATTTCAACGTGATTTTTCCTGTTTCTAGCACTTAGACACAATACATTAGTCTCTAAAACAATGTACTAAGTCTGAGAAACATACCTTTATACTTGATTTGTACTTTGTCCACCATTTAGCACTTAGGCACTTGTGTTTGACACTAAATCACCAAAATACTTAGAAATGGCCCAAGGGCACATTTCCCTTTCAATCTCCCCCTTTTTGGTGATTTATGCCAACACAACATAAAGCAAGTAGAACAAGTGCAAAAATCAATTCAAATAAGAACTCAAAATTGTTTTGATTCAAATTTGACATATATGGATCATTCTTTGCCACCACTTGGTTTGTTTTTGCAAATCAACCTCAATTTCCTATCTCTAAGTCAAACACACATGTTGAGACATAAAGAGAGATATTTCACGAGAAATTGATCAACGAGTTCAAAAACTCCCCATTTTTCCCATAATTAAGCCTTCTCCCCACAAGATACCAACTTTTGACAATAAGAAGCAAACGAGAGTATTTTGACAAACAAAAACTCTAACTCTACCTTTTCAAAATTCTCAAGTGGTAGCTGATCCATTTCTTGCTTTGGCCTTATTTTCTCCCCCTTTGGCATCAAGCACCAAAACGGGATCAATTTTGGCCCTTTAACCCCATTGCCTCACCAAAATCTTCAACTAAGAGTAAAAAAGCAATAAGAGTACTAAGATGAACTTGGAAAAAGTTACTCTTTCATCGGAGTGCAGTGGAAGTCTTGCATGGTCCAAGTCCACCTTTTCCCTTTCAAACCTCCTTTGGGACTAAATTAAGCAAACTCAAGTACACAGTTAGTCGCAAAGGGTCAAGTTGTAGCATATCTCCCCCTAAATTTGTGCATCACTTGCAAATGGACTTGTAAGGTCCGGGGAGTGCTTGGACAACTTGAGCACCATAAATAAACAACAAAATGCATAAGGAACACGATCAAGGGCATAAACACATGTATGCTATAAATCAATCCAAGTTCCGCGAATCTAAGACATTTAGCTCACTACGCAACTTGCAAAAGGTCTGCTCATCTAAAGGCTTGGTAAAGATATCGGCTAGCTGGTTCTCGGAGCTAACATGAAACACTTCGATATCTCCCTTTTGCTGGTGGTATCTCAAAAAGTGATGTCGAATGTCTATGTGCTTTGTGCGGCTATGTTCAACAGGATTATCCGCCATGCGGATAGCACTCTCATTATCACATAGGAGTGGGACTTTGCTCAAATTGTAGCCAAAGTCCCTGAGGGTTTGCCTCATCCAAAGTAGTTGTGCGCAACACTGTCCTGCGGCAACGTACTCGGCCTCAGCGATGGATAGGGCAACGGAAGTTTGTTTCTTAGAACTCCATGACACCAGGGACCTTCCTAAGAATTGGCACGTCCCCGATGTACTCTTCCTATCGACCTTACATCCAGCATAGTCGGAGTCTGAATATCCAATCAAGTCAAAGGTAGACCCCTTTGGATACCAGATCCCGAAGCAAGGCGTAGCGACTAAGTATCTAAGAATTCGCTTCACCGCCACTAAGTGACACTCCCTTGGATCAGATTGAAATCTAGCACACATGCATACGCTAAGCATAATATCCGGTCTACTAGCACATAAATAAAGTAAAGACCCTATCATAGACCGATATGCCTTTTGATCAACGGACTTACCTCCTTTGTTGAGGTCGGTGTGCCCGTCGGTTCCCATTGGAGTCTTTGCGGGCTTGGCGTCCTTCATCCCAAACCGCTTGATCAAGTCTTGCGTGTACTTCGTTTGGGAGATGAAGATCCCATCCTTGAGTTGCCTCACTTAGAACCCAAGGAAATAGCTTAACTCGCCCATCATTGACATCTCAAACTTTTGAGTCATCACCCTGCTAAACTCTTCACAAGACTTTTGGTTAGTAGAACCAAATATTATGTCATCGACATAAATTTGGCACACAAAAAGATCACCATCACATGTCTTAGTAAAAAGAGTTGGATCGGCTTTCCCAACCTTGAAAGCATTAGCAATTAAAAAGTCTCTAAGGCATTCATACCATGCTCTTGGGGCTTGCTTAAGTCCATAGAGCGCCTTAGAGAGATTACACACATGGTCGGGGTACCGTTCATCCTCGAAGCCATGAGGTTGCTCCACGTACACCTCCTCCTTGATTGGCCCGTTGAGGAAAGCGCTCTTCACATCTATTTGGAACAACCTGAAAGAATGGTGAGCGGCATATGCTAGCAATATACGAATGGACTCTAGCCTAGCCACAGGAGCAAAAGTCTCCTCAAAGTCCAAACCTGTGACTTGGGCATAACCTTTTGCCACAAGTCGTGCCTTGTTCCTTGTCACCACTCTGTGCTCGTCTTGTTTGTTGCGGAACACCCACTTGGTTCCCACAACATTTTGCTTGGGACGAGGCACCAGTGTCCAAACTTCATTTCTCTTGAAGTTATTGAGCTCCTCTTGCATGGCCAACACCCAGTCCGGATCTAGCAAGGCCTCCTCTACCCTGAAAGGCTCAATAGAAGAGACAAAGGAGTAATGCTCACAAAAATTAACTAATCGAGACCGAGTAGTTACTCCCTTGCTAATGTCACCCAAAATCTGGTCGACGGGATGATCCCTTTGAATCATCGCTCGAACTTGAGTTGAAGGTGTCGGTTGTGCTTCTTCCTCCATTACATGTTCATCTTGTGCTCCCCCTTGATCAACTGCCTCCTCTTGATGAACCTGTTCATCGTCTTGAGTTGGGGGATACACCATTGTTGAGGAAGAAGGTTGATCTCGCTCATTTTGTTCCTGTGGCCGCACATCTCCAATCGTCATGGTGCGTATTGCGGCCGTTGGAACGTCTTCTTCATCTACATCATCAAGATCAACAACTTGCTCTCTTGGAGAGCCATTAGTCTCATAAAATACAACGTCGCTAGAGACTTCAACCAAACCCGGTGATTTGTTGAAGACCCTATACGCCTTTGTATTTGAGTCATAACCTAACAAAAACCCTTCTACGGCTTTGGGAGCAAATTTGGAATTTCTACCCTTCTTCACTAGAATATAACATTTGCTCCCAAATACACGAAAGTAAGATACATTGGGTTTGTTACCGGTTAGAAGCTCATACGAAGTCTTCTTGAGGAGGCGATGAAGGTAGACCCGATTGATGGCGTGGCAAGCCGTGTTCACGGCTTCCGACCAAAAGCGCTCGGGGGTCTTGAACTCTCCAAGCATAGTCCTTGCCATGTCTATAAGCGTCCTGTTCTTCCTCTCTACCACACCATTTTGCTGTGGTGTGTAGGGAGCGGAGAACTCGTGCTTGATCCCTTCCTCCTCAAGATATTCCTCCACTTGAAGGTTCTTGAACTCGGACCCATTGTCGCTTCTTATTTTCTTCACCTTGAGCTCAAACTCGTTTTGAGCTCTCCTTAGGAAGCGCTTGAGGGTCCCTTGGGTTTCAGTTTTATCCTGCAAAAAGAATACCCAAGTGAAATGGGAAAAATCATCAACTATAACAAGACCATACTTACTTCTTCCTATGCTCAGATAAGCGACGGGTCCGAAGAGGTCCATATGAAGTAACTCCAGGGGTCTTGATGTTGTCATCACATTTTTGGCATGATGAGAGCTTCCCACTTGTTTCCCTGCTTGACAAGCTGCACAAGGTCTATCTTTTTCGAAGGTAACATTAGTTAGACCTATCACGTGTTCTCCCTTTAGAAGCTTGTGAAGGTTCTTCATCCCCACATGTGCTAAGCGGTGATGCCACAGCCAGCCCATGCTAGTCTTAGCAATTAAGCATGCATCTAGACCGGCCTCCTCTTTTGCAAAATCAACTAAATAGAGTTTGTCGTCTAATACACCCTTAAAAGCTAATGAACCATCACTTCTTCTAAAGACAGACACATCTACATTTGTGAATAGACAATTATATCCCATATTACATAATTGACTTACAGACAACAAGTTATATCCAAGCGACTCAACTAAGAACACATTAGAAATAGAGTGCTCGGGTGAAATAGCAATTTTTCCTAACCCTTTCACCTTGCCTTGGTTCCCATCACCGAATATGATTGAATCTTGGGGATCCTTATTCTTGACGTAGGAAGAGAACATCCTCTTTCCCCCCGTCGTGTGGTTTGTGCATCCGATGTCGATAATCCAGCTTGAGCCCCCGGATGCATAAACCTGCAAGGCAAATTTAGGCTTGGGTCTTAGGTACCCAACTCATGTTGGGTCCTACAAGGTTAGTCACAATAGTCTTAGGGACCCAAATGCAAGTCTTATCACCCTTGCATTTTGCCCCTAGTTTCCTAGCAATCACTTTCCTATCCTTTCTACAAATTGCAAATGAAGCATTGCAAGCATGATAAATTGTAGAAGGTTCATTGTTTACCTTCCTATAAACATGAACAACATTTCCTCTAGGCATAACATTTTTCCTAGTCAAATTTCTATCATGCATAATAGAAGAACTAGAAGCAATCATGGCATTTGAATTGTAAGCATTACAACTCCTATCATAATGAACATTCCTAGAATATCTCCTATCATGGTATAAGAAAGCATGGTTCTTTTGCACACTATTTGCCATAGGGGCCTTCTCTTTCTCCTTGATGGGGATGGGAGCCTTATGGCTTGTCAAGTTCTTGGCTTCCCTCTTGAAGCCAAGCCCATCCTTAATTGAGGGGTGTCTACCAACCGTGTAGGCATCCCTAGCAAATTTTAGTTTATCAAAATCACTTTTGCTAGTCTTAAATTGGGCATTAAGACTAGCTACTTCATCATTTAATTTAGAGATGCAAACTAGGTGTTCACTACAAGCATCAACATTAAAATCTTTGCACCTGTTGCAAATCTTAACATGTTCTACACAAGAGTTGGATTTATTTGCTATTTCTAGTTTAGCATTTAAATCATCATTAACACCTTTTAAAGTAGAAATGGTTTCATGACACGTAGATAGTTCAAAAGCAAGCATTTCATTCCTTTTAATTTCTAGAGCAAGAGAATTTTGTGCACTAACAAATTTATCATGCTCTTCATACAAAAGATCCTCTTGCTTTTCTAATAACCTATTCTTATCATTCAAGGCATCAATTAATTCATTAATTTTATCAACCTTGGTTTTATCTAGGCCCTTGAATAAACATGAATAATCTATTTCATCATCATCACTAGATTCATCCTCACTTGAAGAAGCATAAGTACTAGTATTATGAGTGCTTACCTTCTTTTCCCTTGCCATGAGGCAAGTGTGATGCTTGTTGGGGAAGAGGGATGACTTATTGAAGGTGGTGGTGGCGAGTCCTTCGTTGTCGGAGTCGAACGAGGAGCAATCCGAATCCCACTCCTTTCCAAGATGTGCCTCGCCCTTCGCCTTCTTGTAGTTCTTCTTCTTTTCCCACTTTCCACTCTTCTTTTCCTGGTCACTATCATTATCGGGACAATTAGTGATAAAATGACCAATCTTACCACATTTGAAGCAGGAGTGCTTCCCCTTCGTCTTGTTCTTGTTGGGGTGCTCCTTGCGACCCTTTAGCGCCGTCTTGAACCGCTTGATGATGAGGGTCATCTCTTCAACATTAAGCCCGGCCGCCTCAACTTGCGCCACCTTGCTAGGTAGTGCCTCCTTGCTCCTTGTTGCCTTGAGAGCAATAGTTTGAGGCTCTTGGATTGGACCATTTAATGCATCGTCGACGTATCTAGCCTCCTTGATCATCATCCGCCCGCTTACGAACTTTCCAAGGATCTCCTCGGGCGTCATCTTCGTGTACCTAGGATTCTCACGAATATTGTTCACAAGATGTGGATCAAGAACAGTAAAGGACCTTAGCATTAGGCGGACAACGTCGTGGTCCGTCCATCACGTGCTTCCGTAGCTCCTTATTTTGTTGACGAGGGTCTTTAGCCGGTTGTACGTTTGGGTTGGCTCCTCGCCCCTTATCATCGCGAATCTCCCGAGTTCGCCTTCCACCAATTCCATTTTGGTGAGCATGGTGACGTCGTTTCCCTCATGTGAGATCTTGAGAGTGTCCCAGATCTGCTTGGCATTGTCCAAGCCGCTTACCTTATGGTACTCGTCCCTGCACAATGAGGCTAACAACACAGTAGTAGCTTGTGCATTTTTATGAATTTGTTCATTGATAAACAAAGGACTATCCGAGCTATCAAATTTCATTCCACTCTCTACTATCTCCCATATACTAGGATGGAGAGAGAACAGGTGATTACGCATTTTGTGACTCCAAAATCCGTAGTCTTCTCCATCAAAATGAGGAGGTTTACCAAGTGGAATGGAAAGCAAATGTGCATTTGAACTATGCGGAATACGAGAATAATCGAAAGAGAAGTTTGAGTTAATCGTCTTCTTTTTCTCGTAGTTGTTGTCATCATCCTTTTGGGAAGAAGAGGACTCGTCGTTGTCGTCGTAGTAGACGATCTCCTTGATGCGCCTCGTCTTCTTCTTCTTCCCATCTCTTCGTTTGTGGCCCGATCCCGAGTCGGTAGGCTTGTCATCTTTAGGCTCGTTGACAAATGACTCCTTCTCCTTATCATTGATCACAATCCCCTTGCCCTTAGGATCCATCTCTTCGAGCGATTAGTCCCTTTCTTGAAGAGAACGACTCTGATACCAATTGAGAGCACCTAGAGGGGGGTGAATAGGTGATCCTGTGAAACTTGAAACTTAATGCCACACAACTTGATTAGGAGTTAGCACAAGAATGCCAAGTGGCTAGAGAGGAATCTTAGCAAAACACAATAACAACACAGAGATCAATCACAGAGATGGCACAGTAGTTTATCCCGTGGTTCGGCCAAGTTCAACACTTGCCTAGTCCATGTTGTGGCGTCCCAACGGACGAGGGTTGCAATCAACCCCTCTCAAGCGGTCCAAAGACCCACTTGAATACCACGGTGTTTTGCTTTGCTTTTCTATGTCCCGCTTGCGAGGAATCTCCACAACTTGGAGCCTCTCGCCCTTACACTTTGATGTTCACAAAGAAGCACAGAGTAAGGGAGGAATGAGCAACGCACACAAGACACAAAATCAGAGCGACAACACGCACACAAGTCGCAACAAGAGCTCACAACACAACTCAGCGAGTTCACAACTCAAATGGAGCTCTAATTGCTATCGCAAAGAATCAAATGCGCGAAATCGAAGCCTTGGTGCTTAGGAATGCTTAGAGAATGCTTGGTTGTGCTCCTCCATGCGTCTAGGGGTCCCTTTTATAGCCCCAAGGCAGCTAGGAGCCGTTGAGTGCATTCCAGGAAGGCAATTCTTGCCTTCTGTCGCCTGGCGCACCAGACAGTCTGGTGCACCACCGGACACTGTCCGGTGCGGATTTCTTTCCTTCTTTGGCGAAGCCGACCATTGGCGCTTTGGAGCCGTTGGCGCACCGGACAGTCCGGTGCCCCCTTCTAGCCGTTGGCTCGGCCACGCGTCGCGCGCGGATTCCGCGGCCGACCGTTGGCTCACCGGACAGTCCGGTGCACACCGGACGGTCCGGTGAATTATAGCCGTACGCCGTTAATCACTTCCCGAGAGCAGCAAGTTCACTTGAGCCAGCATGGCGCACCGGACACTGTCCGGTGCACCACCGGACAGTCCGGTGCACCCAGACAGAGCTGACTTTGGCTGAACAAAGCCATCTTTAATTTCAACGTGATTTTTCCTGTTTCCAGCACTTAGACACAATACATTAGTCTCTAAAACAATGTACTAAGTCTGAGAAACATACCTTTATACTTGATTTGTACTTTGTCCACCATTTAGCACTTAGGCACTTGTGTTTGACACTAAATCACCAAAATACTTAGAAATGGCCCAAGGGCACATTTCCCTTACACTCCTGACCTTCGGCGATGGATATGCATCGCTGGAGGATGCCTGAGGGGCTGCGGTGGTAGAGCTCCTTCTCGTCACCCAGCAAGACGAATGACTTGGCGCGCTGCGCCAGTCACCGAGCTTCGGCTCTATCGAGGGGTAGCTCTCCTCGGTGGAGATATTGCAGGTACAGGGTCTGCCAGTTTCGATTAGGCGTGACCCCATTCCGCTCTTCCTCGACGCGCAGTGCCTCACCCTCGGGGGCCGAGGATGCCTCGGGCTGAGCCGAGGGCGCCTCGGGCAGGGCCGAGACCTTCTCGGGCTCGGGCGTGTCGTTGGTCTTGACTGAGGGTTGATGTAGGTCTCGGGAGAAGACGTCCGGGGGAACCGTTGTCCGCCCCGAGGCTATCTTAGCCAGCTTGTCCGCAGTCTCGTTGTATCGTCGGGCGATGTGGTTGAGCTCGAGCCCATAGAACTTGTCCTCCAGGCGCCGAACCTCATCGCAGTAGGCTTCCATCTTCGGGTCGCGGCAATGAGAGTTCTTCAGGACTTGGTCGATGACAAGCTGCGAGTCGCCACGAGCGTCGAGGCATCTGACCCCTAGCTCCATGGCGATACACAATCCGTTAACCAGAGCCTCGTACTCGGCCACGTTGTTGGACGCCGGGAAACGGAGGTGCAGCACGTTGCGGAGGTGCTTCCCGAGGGGTGAGACGAAGAGCAGGCCCGTGCCCGCTCCAGTCTTCATCAGCGACCCGTCGAAAAACATGGTCCAGAGTTCCGGTTGGATCGGAGCTGCTGGAAGCTGGGTGTCGACCCATTCAGCCACAAAGTCCGCCAAGACTTGGGACTTGATGGCCTTCCGAGGGGCGAACGGGATTGTCTCGCCCATGATCTCCACTGCCCACTTTGCAATCCTACCCGAGGCCTCTCGGCACTGGATGATCTCCCCCAGGGGGAAGGATGACACCACAGTCACCGGATGAGACTCGAAGTAGTGTCACAACTTTCGCCGCGTCAGAATTACCGCGTACAATAGCTTCTGGATTTGCGGGTAGCGGATTTTGGTCTCGGACAGTACCTCACTGATGAAGTAGACCGACCTCTGGACGGGCAATGCATGCCCCTCTTCTCGTCTCTCGACCACGATCGCGGCGCTGACCACCTGAGTGGTAGCGGCGACGTAGATCAAGAGGGCTTCCATCTTCGGCAGCGGGGGGCACCAAGATGGGCGCGCTTGTAAGGAGTGCCTTTAGGTTCTCGAGGGCTTCCTCGGCCTCAGGGTCCAAGTGAAGCGCTCGGTCTTCCTTAAGAGGCGGTACAGAGGTAGGCCTCTTTCGCCGAGGTGCGAGATGAAACGGCTCAGGGCCGCAAAGCATCCCATGACCCTCTGTACTCCTTTCAAGTCCTTGATGGGCCCCATGTTGGTGATGACCGCGATTTTCTTCGGGTTGGCCTCGATGCCCCGCTCGGAGATGACGAACCCCAGGAGCATGCCTCGGGGGACTCTGAAGACACACTTCTCGGGATTGAGTTTTACGCCTTTCGCCTTGAGACACTTGAATGTCGTTTCAAGGTCGGAGAGGAGGTCGGAGGCTTTCCGCGTCTTGACTACGATGTCATCGACGTAAGCCTCGGCCGTTCGGCCAATGTGTTCTCCGAACACGTGGTTCATGCACCTTTGGTATGTCGCACCCGCATTCCTCAAACCGAATGGCATAGTAACGTAGCAGTACATGCCAAAGGGTGTGATGAAAGAAGTCGCGAGTTGGTCGGACTCTTTCATCCTGATTTGGTGATACCTTGAGTAGGCATCGAGGAAAGACAGGGTTTCGCACCTAGCAGTGGAATCCACGATTTGATCGATGCGAAGCAGAGGGTAGGGAACTTTCGGACATGCTTTGTTTAGACCAGTGTAGTCTACACACATCCGCCATTTCCCTCCTTTCTTTCTCACAAGCACAGGGTTGGCAAGCCATTCGGGATGGAATACCTCTTTGATGAACCCTGCAGCCATCAGCTTGTGGATCTCCTCGCCTATGGCTCTGCGCTTTTCTTCGTCGAATCGGCGCAGAGGCTGCTTCACGCGTCGGGCTCCAGCTCGGATATCCAGCGAGTGCTCGACGACATCCCTCGGTATGCCAGGCATGTCCGAGGGACTCCACGCAAAAACCTCGGCGTTCGCGTGGAGAAAGTCGACGAGCACTGCTTCCTATTTGGGGTCGAGCTCGGAGCCGATCCGGACTTGCCTGGAGGCGTCGTTGCTGGGGTCGAGAGGGACGAACTTAACCGTCTCAGCTGGCTCGAAGTTGCCGGCGTGGCGCTTCGCATCTGGCGCCTCTTTGGAGAGGCTCTCCAGGTCGGCGATGAGGGCCTCAGATTCGGCGAGGGCCTCGGCGTACTCCACGCACTCCACGTCGCATTCGTACGCGTGTCGGTACATGGAGCCGACGGTGATGACCCCGTTGGGGCCCGACATCTTGAGCTTGAGGTAGGTGTAGTTGGGGACGGCCATGAACTTGGCGTAGCACGGTCTCCCCAGTACTGCGTGGTAGGTTCCTCGGAACTCGACCACCTCGAACGTGAGGGTTTCCTTTCGGAAGTTGGAGGGAGTCCCGAAGCAGACGTGCAGATCGAGTTGTCTGAGGGGTTGGACGCGTTTCCC
The DNA here is from genome assembly GCF_902167145.1 of Zea mays. Taxonomy (NCBI): domain Eukaryota; kingdom Viridiplantae; phylum Streptophyta; class Magnoliopsida; order Poales; family Poaceae; genus Zea; species Zea mays. The sequence goes on from NC_050098.1 coordinate 200,300,885, forward strand.
GGGGATGATCCCGTGAAAGGGCGCCGCGCCGGCCCGGATCGAGGATAGATCGATCTGCAGGAGCCCGAGGGTCTCGGCGTAGATGATGTTGAGGCTGCTACCTCCGTCCATGAGGACCTTGGTAAGCCTAATGTTGCCGATGACGGGATCGACAACGAGCGGGTACTTTCCCAAGCTCGGCACGCGGTCGGGGTGGTCGAAGGTGATGGGCTTGTCGGACTAGTCTAGGTAGACTGGCGCTGCCACCTTACCGAGCAGACCTCCCGACGCTCTTGCTTGCGGTGCCGAGCCGAGGCGTTCGCCACATGGCCACCGTAGATCATGAAGCAGTCGTGGACCTCGGGGAACTCCTCCGCCTTGTGATCCTCCTTCTTGTCGTTGTTGTGGGCTCTGCCACCTTCCGCCGGTGGCCCGGCTTTGTGGAAGTAGCGCCGAAGCATGACGCACTCCTCAAGGGTGTGCTTGACGGGACCCTGGTGATAGGGGCACGACTCCTTGAGCATCTTGTCGAACAGGTTGGCGCCTCCAGGAGGCTTCCGAGGGTTCCTGTGCTCGGCGGCGGCGACAAGGTCTGCGTCGGCGGCGTCGCGTTTCACTTGCGACTTCTTCTTGCCCTTCTTCTTGGTGCCGCGCTGAGCGGACGCCTCGGGGACGTCTTCCGGCTGGCGCCCCTGAGGCTGCTTGTTCTTTCGAAAGATGGCCTCGACCGCCTCCAGACCAGAGGCGAACTTGGTGACGATGTCCATCAGCTCGCTCGCCCTGGTGGGAGTCTTGCAACCCAGCTTGCTCACCAGGTCGCAGCAAGTGGTGCCGGCGAGGAACGCATCGATGACATCTGAGTCGGTGATGTTGGGCAACTCGGTGTGCTGCTTCGAAAATCGCCGGATGTAGTCCCGGAGGGATTCTCCCGGCTGCTGGCGGCAGCTTCGGAGATCCCAGGAGTTCCCAGGGCGCACGTACGTGCCCTGGAAGTTTCCGGTGAAGGCTTTGACCAGGTCATCCTAGTTAGAGATCTACGCAGGAGGCAGATGCTCCAGCCAGGCTCGGGCGGCGTCGGAGAGGAACAGGGGAAGGTTGCGGATGATGAGGTTGTCATTGTCACACCCGGTTTTAAAAAGGCAAACCGAATGCGAACCATGTACGTGCCAGGATCAGTTATTCACGTACACAGCAGTTACATAATATGGACATCATCACACAGTGCTCAAAATAGTATTAATAAGGGGAAATAATCGATTACATCATACGTCTGAGACGTCCATATAGTTCTTACAATAAATCAAAGTGCGGAAAAGAAACGTAGATAACGCGGCCTTCACAGGCAGCCGACTGGGGGTTGCCGCTAACCCACACCTAGAACTCGTCGTAATCTTGGAACTCCTGGAAGTCTCCTTCCACAGCTTCATCTTCGCCTGAGCAGTGGTTGCAATGCTGACAACCTGGGGGGGGGTTTGGTGTGTAGAGCAAGGGTGAGTACACATCAACATACTCAGCAAGTATCCTGTTTGGCTGTAGTGGACTAGCTTTATGTGGGGATAAGTCAAGCAGTTGCTTTTAGTTGGTCAGGTTATTACTTTCTAGTAGAAAGCCAAGTTTTAGCATTAACCCAAGTTATTAACCCAATGTATCCTTTCCAAACGGAAAGAATACCACTTACCAGCACCATAATCATAACCGGAACCATCAATCTCATAACCACCTGTACCACAATGTCTCTGATCAAGTACCACTAATCATTGGAGCTCCCTTGGCCGCTCATAACCGCGAGCACGGCTGATATATCAGTTTCATAACACTCTGCAGAGGTTGTGCACTTTACCCACAAGCCGTGATTCCCATTCTGCCCGGAGATCATGACTCTCCATTGATCACTACCAAGGTGATCCAGCAGGGCATCACTACGAAGCCTTTACAAAGATTCCCCGGGACTGCAGCCACCCGTTAGGTTTCCTAAATGCACCGCACTCCTCCCCAAGGGGCGAACCCAAACTTGGCAGAGCGAGCCGCATACACCGAGCCCCATTGACGGCACGACGGCTAAGTGAACTACACCCCGGATCCTCTAATTATTCAGCTAAGGGCACCCCATTCCACCCTCATGGTTGCACTGTTTTCCCGGGCGGTCATCCATAGAACAGGTCCTTACGGAGAGGCACTCGAGAAACCGCTCGAGTCCCCTTGAAAACCACAAGTATATCATAAAGAAGAACGGGAAAACAGCGTATCATAGATAATCACATCATGTTCATTGATTAGAGTTGAGCAATAGCATCAGACTAAGTAGTAATAATCCGACCCAAATAGGTAAACAAGGACATGGATAACAAAAGCTAGTCAATCCTTAGGTATAAATGTGTAATGCGGGAGGTGAATTAAAGAATGAATAGGACATAGATAGGTCAAAGGACACTTGCCTCCACCAAACGACTGCTGCTCAGGGGCTTCTCCTGCGAATTCCTCGGGCTCTTCGACCGGATCGTTCTCTATGCGAGCGCAAACATACATACATACATCCACATATTTAATACAAAAGAACAGTACACCATACAAGATAACAAATAAAGCGAATATGCATCAAGTATGACATTCGATAACGCATTTGTTATGGTTAGAAAGAAACGGGAAAGGTCTCGCAGGGGGTTAAATCTTATGCACTTAATGACACAATTGGTTTTTAACAAAAGAATTCTGTTACATATACACTAATGGAAACCTAATCACTTTTAGTTGATCAACATTGCACAGGGTAAACAATTAACTACGTGCATCAATAGCATAACGGAATTTTAAATTAAACTTCCTATTTTCCCATAGCATGAACAGTGATTAGCCTACTTAAAATACAGTAATTATGATCACAGAAAGTAAATAAAATAAAATAAAAAAAAAATAAAAAAAACAGAGGGGGGGGGGCGGTTGAACCGGCCCTAGGGCGGTTGAACCGGCCCTAGGCGGGGCGCGGGCGCGGGCGGCGCAGGGGGGCGGCCGAGCAGGGGGGCGGGGCGGCCGAGCCGCTGGGCGCAGGGGCGGCCGAACGGGGGGCGGGGCGGCCGAACCGGCGGGGCAGGGGGGCGGCGCAGGGGGCGGCCGAACCGGGGGGCAGGGCGGCCGAACCGGCGGGGCAGGGGGGCGGCGCAGGGGGCGGCCGAGCCGGGGGGCGGGGCGGCCGAACCGGCGGGCAGGGAGGCGGCCGAACCGGCCATGGGGAAAGGGGGAAGGGGATGGGGGAGGGAGGAGAGGGGGAGGGGGGAAGCTCACCGGCGACGGGGACGGGGCGGCCGAGCGGGGCGGCCGAACAGCGACGGGGAGGGGCGGCGGCCTAGGCAGGGGCGGCGGCTAGGGCAGGGGGCGGGTAGGGGGCGGCGGCTTAGGTGGGGAGGGAGAAAATGAGGGGGGAGAGGGAGAGGGTTAGGGGATAAGGGAAAGGGGGGGGGGCGGCTGGGCCTACTAGGCCCAAGAGGGGGGCGCCAGGGGGCGGCTGGGCCGGCCGGGGTCGGCCCACGGCGCGGGAGAGAGAGAAAAAAAAGGAGAGAGAAAGAGAGAGAGAGAAAAGAGAAAGAAAAGAGAAAGAAAACATTTTCGAAATCCGATCTTTCTACATGAATGCATTTGCACTTTCAAAGCAATCAAAAGAAATGCAAGGTTCGGCATGGTGCATCAAACAACATAAAGTATTTAGGGTTTTTATACATACGGGAATTCCAAACCGAATCCCGCTAGAACTTTGGAAAAGGTCAAGGTTTAGCGAGGGGAAAAAGAAAAGGAAAAGGTAACGCCCGAATTTTGGCGAGTAAAGAAAAGAAAAAAATTCAACTGCAAAATTCGGGGCGTTACAAACCTATCCCCCTTAAAAGAATCTCGCCCTCGAGATTCAGGGCTGGCTAGCAAAGAGCTCCGGGTACTTGGCCTTCAGATCATCTTCACGCTCCCAGGTTGCTTCTTCCTCAGAGTGGTGACTCCATCTGACTTTGCACATCCTGACGGTCTTCCTTCGGGTGACTCTATCTGCAACCTCAAGGATCTGAGCTGGCTTCTCAACGTAGGTCAAGTCCTCCTGGACTTCCAGACCTTCCACTGGCAACTGCTCTTCCGGCACACGCAAGCACTTCTTCAACTGAGACACATGAAAGACATCATGCACAGCAGACAAATTCTCTGGCAGGCTGAGCTGATAGGCCACTTCTCCACGTCTTGCAAGAATCTGATACGGACCAATGTAGCGGGGTGCTAGCTTGCCTTTCACTCCGAATCTTCTGACTCCTCTGATCGGTGACACTTTCAGATAGACAAAGTCTCCGACTTCGAAACTCAGCTCTCTTCTTCTTGTGTCTGCATAGCTTCGCTGCCTTGATTGCGCTATCTTCAGATTCTCTCGGACCATCTTCGTTGCCTCATGTTCAATTCTGATTGAGTGAATATGTACTTCAGACTCTTGTGGTCTGTGTAAACATCGCATTTCTGTCCATACAGATAGTGCCTCCATGTCTTCAGTGCGTGAACCACTGCTGCCAACTCTAGATCATGGATTGGGTAATTCTTCTCATGAACCTTCAGCTGTCGGGACGAGTAAGCCACAACTCTTCCCTCTTGCATCAACACACATCCCAAACCTGTGTAACAAGCATCACAATACACCGAGAAGGGCTTGTGCACATCAGGCAAGACTAGGACAGGCGCTGTTGTCAACTTCTCTTTCAGCGCTTCAAAGGCCTCTTGGCATTTCTGGGTCCACTTGAACTCAACCTTGTTGCCTAGCAACGCTGTCATTGGTTTCGCAATCTTCGAAAACCCTTCAATGAATCGCCGATAATATCCGGCCATTCCAATGAAGCTCTTGATTCCTCTAGCATCTGTTGGTGCTTTCCAGTTCAGAATGTCTGCCACTTTCTTCGGATCCACAGCCAATCCTTCTTTGTTGATTATGTGACCCAAGAACAGGACTTCACTGATCCAGAACTCACACTTGCTCAACTTTGCATACAACTGGTGCTCTCGCAATCTCTGCAACACCATCCTCAAATGATCTGCATGCTCTTCTTCGCTTTGAGAATAAATCAGAATGTCATCAATGAATACCACTGCGAACTTATCAAGATAATCCATGAATACACTGTTCATCAAGTTCATAAAGAATGCTGGCGCATTGGTCAAACCAAAAGACATCACTGTGAACTCATATAAACCATACTTGGTAATGAATGCCGTCTTCGGAATGTCCGAAGGTCGGATCCTGAGCTGATGATAACCTGACCTCAGATCGATCTTGGAGAACACACTGGCTCCTCTCAACTGGTCGAACAGATCTTCTATTCTGGGCAAAGGATACTTGTTCTTGATCGTGACCTTATTCAAAGCTCGGTAATCAATACACATCCTCTTAGTACCATCTTTCTTCTCCACAAACAAGACAGGGGCGGCCCAAGGCGAGGTGCTTGGCCGGATGTAACCTTTTTCTGACAGTTCATCAATCTGCTTCTTAAGCTCATCCAACTCTGGTCCAGATATTCTGTAAGCTCTCTTGAAGATAGGGGCGGTTCCAGGAAGAAGCTCTATGGCAAATTCAACTTTCCGCTCTGGTGGCATACCCGGTAAATCCTTTGGAAACACATCTGGGAATTCGGACACAACCTTGATACTCTCAATCGGGTCTGCTTCACTGCTATCGACAGTCATCTGATAACAACTTCCTTTCTTTGGCTCAGGCGGGACTAACTCAGTCACCACTTCCTCTCCTAGTGGGGACACCAACTTGATGGTCCTTTTATCACAACTGATAACTGCCTGATACTTATCTAGCCAATTCATCCCTAGGATGACATCTATTCCCTGAGTACCCATTACTATAAGGTTGGCGGGAAACGCTATCCCCCTTATTTTCACACTTATATTCAAACAAATGCTATCAGCTCGAATTCTACCACCGGCTGAATCAATTTGAATGGGGGTTGACATGGTAGTAGTTGGAAGATTATGTGCTTCTACCCATGATGCAGTAATGAAAGAATGTGTTGCTCCAGTATCAAATAACACTTCTGCAATATGGGAATCGACTGGGAACATACCTACTGTCATGTCGGGGGTCTCCTGAACTGCTTCAGCTTCCAAGTGGTTCAATCTTCCATGATTATAGCGCTGCTGAGAGCGATTGCCTGCTCCAGGCTGAGACACATTCTGCTTTGCTGGGGCATTGGGGCCTGACTGCTGCTGGGCTGCCTTCTTTGGACATTGCATCACCCAATGGCCTTGCTCTCCACAGTGGAAACATGCCCTGTTTCCAACCGGAGCTGGTGCTGCCTGACTGTTCTGCTGATTTGCTGGGGCAGGAAGACGAGGTGCTTGCTGATTCTGCTTCTGAAACTGACCTCCTGACTGATTGCTCTGACGGTTCTGGTACTGATTCTGAGGGTACTGCCTTTGGAACTGCTGATACTGCTGACGCTGCTGATGCTGCTGAGGTGGACGCTGGTTCTGCCTGAACTGCTGAGGTTGATTGCCTGAAAAGCGAGGGCGACTGCTGCTTCCAGACTGCGGTCCACTGATCTTGCGCTTACGATCTTCCATCTCCTTGCGCTTCCTTTCTGTCATGATTGCTCTGTCAATCAGGTGCTGGAATGTCGGGAAGGTGTGATTCATCAGCTGATACTGCAGAGGGTCAACCAAGCCTCTCAGGAAACGGTACTGTCGCTTGGCGTCGGTGTTGACATCTTCAGGAGCATAGCGAGACAATTGCAGAAACCTGTCTCGATACTCACTGACAGACGATGACCCTTGCTTAAGGGCCAGGAACTCCTCCTTCTTCACTGTCATCAGACCTGCAGGCACATGGTACTGACGAAAGCTACCTCTGAATTCTTCCCAGGTGATGGTGTCGGGGTTGGCATGGGTGGCGAGGTAAGACTCCCACCATGACTGGGTTGCTCCTCTCAACAGACGGGGACCATACAGAACTTTCTCCCTGTCATCGCACTGAGCGGTATGCAACTCCCGCTCCACAGTGCGCAGCCAATCTTCAGCATCCATGGGGTCAGAAGAATGAGCGAACGTTGGTGGATGACCTCTCATGAATTCAGCACGCTTATCTCTAGGCACCTGAGGCATCTGAGGCTGGGGTGGTGCTTGCTGCTGCTGCTGCTGCTGCTGCTGAATGGCGGCCAAAGTCTGACCGATGGCTTGAACTGCCTGAGTCTGCATCAGAAACATCTGCTCAATCGACATCGGGGGCGGGGGCGGCAGGTGCTGCTGCTGGGGCACCTCATCCTGCGGAGCGGCTCGCTCCTGCTGAGCACGCCTTCCTCCTCTACGCCTGTTCTCTGACATCTGCAGAACGCAACCACACATCAGAACTGATCTGGCAAAGCTTGCAGCATGAGAAAAGAGTATAGAATTCTCCAACAGCACTGAACAGATGAGCATCTTCACTGATCTCCAACACAGACCACACAGCTTCTCAGATAAAGAGGAAAGGAGAATAATGGGTTTCCCAACTATATAACTAACTTTATTGACATAGTATGTAAACCAAAATGCAGGGGATACCCACACTCTGGTGACAATCATTACAAAGATCCAAACCAAACATAGTTCATCATGACAAACATAGATGCACAGGATATAGCAAACTACCCTGTCTAACTAAAACTAACTAAGACCGAGACTAACGCTAAGACTGAAGCTTCTATGTATATATATTTATTTCGTATTAATTACAAGATCCAACTCTAACGATCTATGGTTCTAGAGTTATCTTGGTCTTGCAGGCGGGATTGCCATAAGACTGGTGTCCACGCTGAGGTGAGCGGTACGGGTGCTGGGTCCCAACGGGAGCGGGGGATCCACCGTCCAGAAAACGACGTTCCGCGCGCTCAGCCCGCAGCAGGGCGATCTCAGCACGAGCCCTACTCAGCTCGTCTAATGCATGGTCCAGCTCCGTGTTTAGCACGGCGGCTAGGTTGACTGTGCTGCTCAACCTAGGATTGCCCTCACCGACAGGTGAGACAATCACGCCTCCTGTGCTGCCAGATGAACGGCGGGGGTAATACTTCAGGTCAAGACCGTCAGCTGCCCCACCGAAAACCGAGCAGTAGTGCGAAAGCGCACGCCGTGCCGCATCTTGCATGGCTGCCTCAGCTGAGTCCCGCTCAGAGATAGAATAGTGCTCTGAACAGGCCTCTGCACCCTGGAGACTGTCCTCCGGGCAGCGCACCAAGCAAGTCGCCTCCCAGCGGTCCGGGTAGACCCCGCGACTATGCTGGTAGACCACACAGCGATACTCGACGGACCAAGTATGCCGGTCAAATGCCCGACGTAGCAGGGTGTCGAGCGCATCATGGAAGTGACACCCGCGAGCAGCGTCGCGAGTGATGGGTCGAGCAACCCATCCTTCCGGCTCAGGATTAGCAGAGAAGTCGGTGTCGTGGCTCGAGCTGTCGTCGCCTCCTCCGTCGTCTGGGTCTCCTCCAGCAGCTACTCCAGAAGCTGGGGCGCCCAGTGGTGGTGCAGGGGGCGGCTCCAGAGAAAGCACAGGGGAGCAGCTCCTCACAGACTCTATCTCCTGGTGGAGCGAGAGGGAAGAGCTCCGCTGCTCCTGTCGTCGACGCTCCTGCTCCTCACGCAGGCGGTGGTGCAGTCCCTCCAAGTGGCTGGACTGTCCGGCCACGGGACGGCGAAGCGGACGCTCAGCAAGGCGGGAGGGTAAGAAGGGGATGACTGACTTTCGTGCAGTGTGTCTAAGTCGAGCCATCTACAAAAGACATCGCAAGCAAAAGGGTGAGAACAGAATTAATATGACCAGCAAATAATAAGTAAATGAAGGATCAGAATGAAACATAATTTTCAGCAAGGTATAATATGTAGTAGAACATAGGTTTGGTCAGTAGGACCAACTTTTGAAGGGATATCAAAGTCAAGGAAGAGACAGAGGTCTATAGTCCTTAGAACGACCATTCTACTCTAGGTTAGCGGTCCTACAGTCAGCACGGCTTTGATACCACTTATGTCACACCCGGTTTTAAAAAGGCAAACCGAATGCGAACCATGTACGTGCCAGGATCAGTTATTCACGTACACAGCAGTTACATAATATGGACATCATCACACAGTGCTCAAAATAGTATTAATAAGGGGAAATAATCGATTACATCATACGTCTGAGACGTCCATATAGTTCTTACAATAAATCAAAGTGCGGAAAAGAAACGTAGATAACGCGGCCTTCACAGGCAGCCGACTGGGGGTTGCCGCTAACCCACACCTAGAACTCGTCGTAATCTTGGAACTCCTGGAAGTCTCCTTCCACAGCTTCATCTTCGCCTGAGCAGTGGTTGCAATGCTGACAACCTGGGGGGGGGTTTGGTGTGTAGAGCAAGGGTGAGTACACATCAACATACTCAGCAAGTATCCTGTTTGGCTGTAGTGGACTAGCTTTATGTGGGGATAAGTCAAGCAGTTGCTTTTAGTTGGTCAGGTTATTACTTTCTAGTAGAAAGCCAAGTTTTAGCATTAACCCAAGTTATTAACCCAATGTATCCTTTCCAAACGGAAAGAATACCACTTACCAGCACCATAATCATAACCGGAACCATCAATCTCATAACCACCTGTACCACAATGTCTCTGATCAAGTACCACTAATCATTGGAGCTCCCTTGGCCGCTCATAACCGCGAGCACGGCTGATATATCAGTTTCATAACACTCTGCAGAGGTTGTGCACTTTACCCACAAGCCGTGATTCCCATTCTGCCCGGAGATCATGACTCTCCATTGATCACTACCAAGGTGATCCAGCAGGGCATCACTACGAAGCCTTTACAAAGATTCCCCGGGACTGCAGCCACCCGTTAGGTTTCCTAAATGCACCGCACTCCTCCCCAAGGGGCGAACCCAAACTTGGCAGAGCGAGCCGCATACACCGAGCCCCATTGACGGCACGACGGCTAAGTGAACTACACCCCGGATCCTCTAATTATTCAGCTAAGGGCACCCCATTCCACCCTCATGGTTGCACTGTTTTCCCGGGCGGTCATCCATAGAACAGGTCCTTACGGAGAGGCACTCGAGAAACCGCTCGAGTCCCCTTGAAAACCACAAGTATATCATAAAGAAGAACGGGAAAACAGCGTATCATAGATAATCACATCATGTTCATTGATTAGAGTTGAGCAATAGCATTAGACTAAGTAGTAATAATCCGACCCAAATAGGTAAACAAGGACATGGATAACAAAAGCTAGTCAATCCTTAGGTATAAATGTGTAATGCGGGAGGTGAATTAAAGAATGAATAGGACATAGATAGGTCAAAGGACACTTGCCTCCACCAAACGACTGCTGCTCAGGGGCTTCTCCTGCGAATTCCTCGGGCTCTTCGACCGGATCGTTCTCTATGCGAGCGCAAACATACATACATACATCCACATATTTAATACAAAAGAACAGTACACCATACAAGATAACAAATAAAGCGAATATGCATCAAGTATGACATTCGATAACGCATTTGTTATGGTTAGAAAGAAACGGGAAAGGTCTCGCAGGGGGTTAAATCTTATGCACTTAATGACACAATTGGTTTTTAACAAAAGAATTCTGTTACATATACACTAATGGAAACCTAATCACTTTTAGTTGATCAACATTGCACAGGGTAAACAATTAACTACGTGCATCAATAGCATAACGGAATTTTAAATTAAACTTCCTATTTTCCCATAGCATGAACAGTGATTAGCCTACTTAAAATACAGTAATTATGATCACAGAAAGTAAATAAAATAAAATAAAAAAAAAATAAAAAAAACAGAGGGGGGGGGGGCGGTTGAACCGGCCCTAGGGCGGTTGAACCGGCCCTAGGCGGGGCGCGGGCGCGGGCGGCGCAGGGGGGCGGCCGAGCAGGGGGGCGGGGCGGCCGAGCCGCTGGGCGCAGGGGCGGCCGAACGGGGGGCGGGGCGGCCGAACCGGCGGGGCAGGGGGGCGGCGCAGGGGGCGGCCGAACCGGGGGGCAGGGCGGCCGAACCGGCGGGGCAGGGGGGCGGCGCAGGGGGCGGCCGAGCCGGGGGGCGGGGCGGCCGAACCGGCGGGCAGGGAGGCGGCCGAACCGGCCATGGGGAAAGGGGGAAGGGGATGGGGGAGGGAGGAGAGGGGGAGGGGGGAAGCTCACCGGCGACGGGGACGGGGCGGCCGAGCGGGGCGGCCGAACGGCGACGGGGAGGGGCGGCGGCCTAGGCAGGGGCGGCGGCTAGGGCAGGGGGCGGGTAGGGGGCGGCGGCTTAGGTGGGGAGGGAGAAAATGAGGGGGGAGAGGGAGAGGGTTAGGGGATAAGGGAAAGGGGGGGGGCGGCTGGGCCTACTAGGCCCAAGAGGGGGGCGCCAGGGGGCGGCTGGGCCGGCCGGGGTCGGCCCACGGCGCGGGAGAGAGAGAAAAAAAAGGAGAGAGAAAGAGAGAGAGAGAAAAGAGAAAGAAAAGAGAAAGAAAACATTTTCGAAATCCGATCTTTCTACATGAATGCATTTGCACTTTCAAAGCAATCAAAAGAAATGCAAGGTTCGGCATGGTGCATCAAACAACATAAAGTATTTAGGGTTTTTATACATACGGGAATTCCAAACCGAATCCCGCTAGAACTTTGGAAAAGGTCAAGGTTTAGCGAGGGGAAAAAGAAAAGGAAAAGGTAACGCCCGAATTTTGGCGAGTAAAGAAAAGAAAAAAATTCAACTGCAAAATTCGGGGCGTTACAGTCATCGTCCGTTCCACCCAGCTGGAAGGCCAGTCGGTAGTCCACGAGCCACAGTTCCGGCTTTGACTCCCCCGAGCACTTGGTGATGGTAGTCGGGGTTCGGAATCGGGTCGGGAACGGCGCCCGTCGTATGGCCCGGCTGAAAGCTTGCGGACCGGGTGGTTCGGGCGAGGGGCTCCGATCCTCCCCGATGTCGTAGCGTCCCCCACGCCTGGGGTGGTAGCCTCGGCGCACCTTCTCGTCAAGGTGGGCTCGACGGTCGCGGCGGTGCTCGTTGCCGAGGCGTCCCAGGGTCGCAGGCGCTGTGTTCCGCGTGCGCCCGGTGTGGACCGAGGCTTCCCGCGTGAATCGGGAAGTCGCGGCGCGATGCTCCGGGGGTACCCCTGCCTTCGGGAGGCAGAGCTCTCAGCCCGTCGGACCATGGCATCTTCCAGGAGATTCTTGAGCTCTCCCTGGATACGCCGCCTCTCTGTGGTGGATGGTTCCGGCATCGCTCGGAGTAGTATCGCTGCTGCTGCCAGGTTCTGGCCGACCCCACTGGAAGCTGGGGGCAGCTTCTCCCTGACATCGTCGGTAATGCGGTGCTGGACGTCCTGGGCCGGATGACGCGCTCCTCCGGCTGGTGCTCGGCCTGCCCACTCCTGCCCGATATTTTGCCGAAGCTGCACAAGTTGTCATGCTTCCTCGTCGAGCCTGGCCTGCATCTCGCGGATTTGCTTGAGCTGTGCGTCCTGACCCCCCGCAGGGACTGGGACCATAGCTAGCTCCCGAAGGATGTCAACGCGAGGCGCAGGCCTAGGGGTATCACCGTCCTCTGGCATACCAAGATGGTTGCCTTCGTCGAGACCCCCTAGATCGACGTGGAAGCATTCGCGACTTGGGCCACAGTCCTCGTCGCCGAGGCTGTGGCTGCTATCGGAGCAATCGGAGAGGCAGTAGTCACATGCGGTCACGAAGTCCCGCATGACACTGGGGTTATCGAGCCTGGAGAAATCCCAACCAGAGTCGGGCTCGTCATCTTCCCCGGAACCCAGGGGCCCGTAGGTTGAGACAGCCGTCAGTCGGTCCCAGGTTGACCGCATATGATACCCCGGAGGGTTTGGACATGCCTTTATGAAAGCGTCCACCGAAGCGAGGTCGCTTGGTGGGTCGCAGCTGAATGTAAAAGGCATGGGATGGGAAATGGACGGTACCTCTTGATCGACGGATGGTGACGAAGTCGCGTCAGGGACGGACTGCACCGTTATCTCAGATACGAGGCTAACGCCCAGCATGTCCTTTGCGAGCGTGCTGGCGTCGTCCGTCTGCTTGGGGTTGGCGTGTCGCGGGGAAACGACGCTCGTCTTCGTCTCAGATGCGAGGTCGACGCCCGACGTGTCCACCGTTGGGGCGCCGGCGCCGTCGACTCGCTCGACAGCCGACGAGGTGCGCCTCCTGCTTGGCCATGTCTGCCCCGCCTCCTCCTCCGTCGGCGGGGAAGGTGACGGGACAGACCCGGATGTTGTTCTTCCGCCACGTGAGGAAGACGTCGTCGATTCTGCCGCCATTGTCGTTGTCGCGCGGCGGAGGAAGGAGTATCATGTTGTAGCTGCCGTCGAGGGACATGAACTCAAGACTCCTGAAACGGAGCACCGTCCCAGGTTTGAGTGGTTGCTGGAGACTACCCATCTGGAGCTTGACGGGAAGCTGTTCGTCAACACGCAGCAGACCCCTACCTGGCGAGCCAACTGTCGGCGTTTCGACCCCGGGGGGGCCCTGGACCGACGAGTAAATTGTCGCTGCGTGTCCCAGCCTAGATGGGTCGGCGCGATACGGAACACAAAGGGGGGAAAACAGTAAGGGGAAACCGTGGCCTTCGTGTTGTCCTGCGCCTAAGGTGGATGCGCTTGCAGTAGGGGGTTACAAGCATCCGCGTGGGGGAGAGAGAGAGAGAGCCTTGTGCGTCGGCCCGTTCTCCCGCGCGGCCAACCTTCTCGTATGGGAGCCCTGGACCTTCCTTTTATAGGCGTAAGGAGAGGGCCCAGGTGTACAATGGGGGTGTAGCAATGTGCTAACGTGTCTAGCAAAGGGGAGCCAGAGCCCTATGTACGTGCCGTCGTGGCTGTCAGAGAGGTTTTGGCGCCCTGTTCATGTGATGTCGTGGCCATCGGAGGAGCGCTTGAGCCCCGTGGAAGTACAGCTGTCGGGGCTGTCGGATCCTTGCTGACGTCTCCTTGCTTCCGTAAGGGGCTGAGAGCTGTCGTCGTCATGGGGCACGCGGGGTGCCATCATTACTTGTTTACCGAGGCGAGTCGGATGGGACACCGGTCTTGTTCCCCGTAGCCTGGGCTAGCTAGGGGTAGGGTAATGATGGCCCCCCTCTGTGACGTGGTTGGTCCAAGCCCGAGGTCGGGCGAGGTGGAGGCTCCTCCGAGGTCGAGGCTGAGTCCGGGCCTGGGGGTCGGGCGAGGCGGAGACCGCCATCCGGGGTCGAGGTTGAGTCCGAGCCCAGGGGTCGGGCGAGGCGGAGATTGTCGTTCGAGGTCGAGGTTGAGTCCGAGCCCTGGGGTCGGGCGAGGCGGAGATCGCCTTCCGAGGCCGAGGTTGAGTCAGAGCCCTGGGGTCGGGCGAGGCGGAGATCGCCTTCCGAGGCCGAGGTGGAGTCCGAGCCCTGGGATCGGGCGAGGCGGAGTCTGTCGTCCGAGGTCGAGGCTGAGTCCGAGCCCTGGGGTCGGGCGAGGCGGAGTCCGTCGTCGGGCGTCAAGGTTGAGCCGAGCTCTGGGGTCGGGCGAGGCGGAGCTTCCTATGGCGCCCGAGGCTGGACTTAGCTGCTGTCAGCCTCACTCTATCGAGTGGCACGACAGTCGGAGCAGGGCAGGCGGCGCTGTTTTCCTGTCAGGTCGGTCAGTGGAGCGGCGAAGTGACTGCGGTCACTTCGGCCCTGTCGACTGAGGAGCGCGCGTCAGGATAAGGTGTCAATCGATCCTTGCATTAAATGCTCCTGCGATACGGTCGGTTGGCGTGGCGATCTAGCCAAGGTTGCTTCTCTGCGAAGCCTGGGCCTCGGGCGAGTCGAAGGTGCGTCCGTTGCTTGAGGGGACCCTCGGGCGAGACGTGAATCCTCCTGGGTCGGCTGCCTTTGCCCGAGGCTGGGCTCGGATGAGGCAAGACCGTGTCCCTTGAGTGGACAGAGCCTTGACCTGAATCACGCCCATCAGGCCTTTGCAGCTTTGTGTTGATGGGGGTTACCAGCTGAGATTAGGAGTCTTGGGGGTACCCCTAATTATGGTCCCCGACAGTAAGGAGTGCTTTAAGGTTCCCGAGAGCTTCTTCGGCCTCGGGAGTCCAAGTGAAGCGCTCGACCTTCCTTAAGAGGCGGTACAAGGGCAATCCTTTCTCGCCAAGGCGCGAGATGAAGCGGCTCAGAGCCGCAAGGCATCCCATGACCCTTTGTACTCCTTTTAAATCTTTGATGGGTCCCATGTTGGTGATGGCCGCGATTTTCTCCGGGTTGGCCTCGATGCCTCGTTCGGAGACGATGAACCCTAGGAGCATGCCTCGGGGGACTCCGAAGACACACTTCTCGAGATTGAGTTTTACGCCCTTCGCTCTTAGACACCTGAATGTTATCTCAAGGTCAGAGAGGAGGTCAGAGGCTTTCCTTGTTTTGACAACAATGTCATCGACGTAAGCCTTGACCGTTCTGCCGATGTGCTCTCCGAACATGTGGTTCATGCACCTTTGGTATGTTGCACCTGCATTCCTCAAGCCAAATGGCATAGTAGTATAACAATACATGCCAAAAGGTGTGATAAAAGAAGTCGTGAGCTGGTCGGATTCTTTCATCTTGATTTGGTGATAGCTTGAATAGGCATCGAGGAAAGACAGGGTCTCACACCCAGCGGTGGAGTCCACAATTTGATCGATGCGAGGCAGAGGGTAGGGAACCTTTGGACATGTTTTATTTAACCCAGTTTAGTCTATGCACATCCTCCATTTCCCACCTTTTTTCCTTACAAGCACATGGTTAGCTAACCATTCTGGATGGAATACCTCTTTGATGAACCCTGCAGTCATTAGCTTGTGGACCTCCTCACCTATGGCCCTGCGCTTTTCTTCATCAAAACGGCGTAGGGGCTGCTTCACGGGTCGAGCACCGGCTCGGATGTCCAGTGAGTGCTCGACGACATCCCTCGATATGCCTGGCATATCCGAGGGACTCCACGCAAAAACTTTAGCGTTTGTGCGGCGAAAGTCGACGAGCACTGCTTCCTATTTGGGGTCGAGCTCAGAGCCGATCCTGACTTTCTTGTTGGCGTCGTTGCTGGGGTCGAGAGGGACAGACTTAACCGCCTCAGCTGATTCGAAGTTGCCGGCGTGTCGCTTCGCATCGGGCGCCTCTTTGGAGAGGCAATCCAGGTCGGCGATGAGGGCTTCGGACTCGGCGATGGCCTCGGCGTACTCCACACATTCCATGTCGCACTTGTAAGCGTGGCGGTATGTGGATCCGATGGTGATGGTTCCCTCGGGGCCTGGCATCTTGAGCTTAAGGTACGTGTAGTTGGGGACGACCATGAACTTGGCGTAGCACAGTCTTCCCAACACCGCGTGATAGGTCCCTCGGAACCCGACTACCTCAAAAGTTAGGGTTTCCTTTCAGAAGTTTGAGGGAGTTCCAAAGCAGACGGGCAAATCAAGTTGCCTAAGGGGCAGGACACGCTTGTCGGGGACAATCCCTTGAAAAGGTGTTGCATCGGCCCGGATCGTGGACAGATCGACCCCCAAGAGCCCTAGGATCTCGGCGTAGATGATGTTGAGGCTGCTGCCTCCGTCCATGAGGATCTTGGTGAGCCTGGCGTTGCCGATGACGGGGTCGACGACAAGCGGGTACCTTCCTAGGCTCGGTACGCAGTCGGGGTGGTCGCCTTGGTCGAAGGTAATGGGTTTGTCGGACCAGTCTAGGTAGACTGGCGTTGCTACCTTCACCGAGCAGACCTCCCGGCGTTCTTGCTTGTGGTGCCGAGGCATTCGCCACTTGTCCGCTGTAGATCATGAAGCACTTGTGGACCTTCAGGAACTCCTCTTCCTTGTCGCCCCCCTTCTTGTTGTTGCCTTGGTCCTTGCCACCTTCTGCCGAGGGTCCTGCCTTATTGAAGTAACGCCCGAGCATGTCGCACTCTTCAAGGGTGTGCTTGACGGGACCCCTGTGATAGGGGCATGACTCCTTGAGCATCTTGTCGAACATGTTGGCCCCTCCGGAAGGCTTCCGAGGATTCCTGTGCTCGGCAGCAGCGACGAGATCCGCGTCAACGGCGTCGCGTTTTGCTTGTGCCTTCTTCCTATTCTTCTTCTTCGTGCCACGCTGGACGGACGCCGCGGGGGCGTCTTCCTTCTGTCTTCCCTGAGGCTGCTTGTCCTTCCGGAAGATGGCTTCGACCGCCTCCTGACCAGAGGCGAACTTGGTGGCTATGTCCATAAATTCGCTTGCCTTGGTGCGAGTCTTGTGTCCCAGTTTGCTCACCAGGTCGCGGCAAGTGGTGCCGGCGAGGAATGCCCCGATGACGTCCGAGTCGGTGATATTGGGCAACTCGGTGCACTGCTTTGAAAACCACCGGATGTACTCTCGCAGGGATTACCCTGGCTGCTGGCGGTAGCTCCGAAGATCCCACGAGTTCCCAGGGCGCACGTACGTACCTTGGAAATTTCCCGCGAAGGCCTTGACTAGGTCGTCCCAGCCGAAGATCTGCGCAGGAGGCAGATGCTCCAGCCAGGCCCGGGCGGCGTCAGAGAGGAAAAGGGGGAGGTTGCAGATGATGAGGTTGTCGTCGTATGTCCCTCCCAACTGGCATGCCAGTCGGTAATCTGCAAGCCACAACTCCGGCCTTGTCTCCCTTGAGTACTTGGTGATGGTAGTAGGGGCTCGGAACCGGGTCGGGAACAACACCCGTCGTATGGCCCGGCTGAAGACTCGCGGACCTAGTGGTTCAGGCGAGGGGCTCCGATCCTCCTCACTGTTGTAGTGTCCCCCGCGCCTGGGGTGGTAGCCTCGACGCACCTTCTCCTCGAGGCGGGCTCGATGGCCGCGGCGGTGTTGCTCGTCGCCGAGGCGATCCCGTGCTGCAGGTGTCCTGTCTCCTGTGTGCTCGGTGTGGACCGAGGCCTCGCACATGCATCGAGAGGACGCTGCATGATGCTCCGAGGGGCCTCCTCGCCCTTGGGAGGCAGAGCTCTCGGCTCGCCGGACAACGACGTTTTCCAGGAGATCCTTGAGTTCGCCCTGGATACGTTGCCCCTCGGTGGTGGATGCTCTGGCATTGTTCGAAGTAGCATTGCCGCTGCAGCTAGGTTCTGGTCGGCCCCACTGAAGGCCGGGGGCAGCCCTGCCCTGGCATCGTCAATGATGCGGCGTTGGACGTCCCGGGCCCGATGACGCGCTCCTCCGGCGAGTGCTCGGCCTGCCCACTCCTTCTCGATGTTTTGTCGGAGCTACACAAGTCGCCCCGTTTCTTCGTCGAGCTTGGCCTGCATCTCGCGGAGTTGCTTGAGCTGTGTGTCCTGACCCCCAACAGGGACTCGGACCACAGCTAGCTCCTGCGGGATCTCAACGCGAGACGCAAGCACAGGGGCGTCGTCATTTCCTAGCATGCCGAGGTGGTTGTCTTCGTCGTGATCCCCCTGATCGATGTGGAAACACTCGCGACTTGGGTCGTAACCCTCGTTGTTGAGGCTGTGGCCATCGTCAGAGTAGCCGGAGAGGCAGTAGTCACATGCGGACATGAAGTCTTGCATGACACTGGGATCACGGAGTCCGGAGAAATCCCAACTGAAGTCAGGGTCATCCTCTTCCTCGGAACCCGCGGGTCCGAAGGTTGAGACGACCGTCAGTTGGTCCCAAGTTGACCACATATGGTACCCTGGAAGGTCAGGATATGCCCTTGCAAAAGCGCTCACCGAAGCGGGGTCGCTTGGTGGATCAAAGTTGAATCTAAATGGAACAGGATGGAAAACTGATGGTACCTCCTAGTTGATGGACGGTGGTGAAGTCGCATCGGGGACGGAGTGTGATGTTATCTCAGGTGCAAGACTAATGTCCGACAAGTCCCTCGCAAGGGTGCCGACGTCATCAGTCCGCTTGGGGTTGACACGTTGCTGGGAAGCAACACCCGTCGTTGTCTCAGGTGCGAGGACAACACCCGACATGTCCCCCGCAGAGGTGCCGGCGTCGTCGGCTCGCTCTGGTCGGACAGCCGACGAGGTACCACCTCTTGCCTGGCCACGGTTGCTCCGTCTTCTCCTCCTCCGGCGAGGAGGGTGGCGGGGCAAACCCGTACATCCCTCTTCTACCGCGGGGAGACGTCGTCGTCGAGTTCGCCGTCGCCGGGCGAGCCGACGATCGTCGTTGTTGTCGTGCTGCGAGGGGAGGAGTACCATGTCGTAGCTGCCATCGCGGGACATGAACTCGAGACTCCCAAAGCGGAGCACCGTCCCGGGCTGAAGAGGTTGCTAAAGATTGTCCATCTGAAACACAACGGGAAAGTATTTGTCAACATGCAGTAGGACCCCTACCTGGCGCGCCAACTGTCGGCGTTTTGGACCCGCGAGGACCCTCGACCGACCAGTGAATTTGACACTGCGTGTCCCTGCCCAGATGGGTTGATGCAAGATGAAACACAAGAGGGAGGATGAGGCTTATATTATCTTGCACCAAGGTGCTCGTAGTAGGGGTTACAAGCGTGACGAGAAAGAGAGAGGGTGCGTCCTTGAGGTGAGCCGTCTGAGTTAGCCTTCTCTGCTTTTTTCTCTCCTTCTCTGCCTGCCTCCCTTGGGAAGGCCCTGGACATCCCTTTTATAGATACAAGGAGATGGTCCAGCTGTACATAGGGGTGTATCTATGTGCTAACGTGTCCGGTGGAGAAGTACTTGAGCCATGTAGAAGCGCAGCTGGCGTTGTGGCCCGGGGTCCTGCTGACGTTTCTTTGCCTTCGTAGAGAGTTAAGAACAACCGACGTCATGGACGCATGCAGGGAACCATCATTACCTGTTACCAGAGTAATCTAGATGGGACACCGATCTTGTTCCTTCGTAGCCTGAGGCAGCTAGCTAGGGGTAGGGTAATGATGTATCCCCGTGGCGTAGTCGGTCCGAGGCCGAGGTCGAGGTCGGGTGAGGTGGAGACTTCTCCTGAGGCTGAGGCTGAGGTCGGGCGAGGTTGTGACTCCTCCCGAGGCCGAGGCCCGAGGTCGGGCGAGGCGGAGACCTTCTTCTGAGGCCAAGGCTGAGGCCAAGGCCTGGGGTTGGGCGAGGCGGAGACCTTCTCTCGAGGCCGAGGCTGAGGCCGAGGCCTGAGGTCGGGCGAGGCGGAGCTCCCTGTTGCGCCCGAGGCTGAACTCGAGGGAGATCGTGACTTACTGTCGTTAGTTTCCCTAGTGGTTGGCACAGTAGTCGGAACGGGGTGAATAGTGTTGTTTTCTTGTCAGAACGATCAGTAAAGGGGCGAAGTGACTGTGGTCATTTCGACCTTGCCAACTGAGGCACGCGTGTCAGGATAAGGTGTCAGGTGATCCCCGCATTAAATGCGCATGCGATACGGTCGGTTGGTAAGGCGATTTGGCCGAGGTCGCTGTACGATAAAGTTTGCCCGAGCTTAGCCTCGGGCGAGACGGGGGTGCGCCCGTTGCCTGAGGAGGTCCTCGGGCGAGGCGTGAATCCGTCCGGGATACTGTTCTTGCCCGAGGCCGAGCTCGGACGAGACGAGATCGTGTCCCTTGGCAGACGAGGCTTCAACTTTGAACCGCGCTTACCGGTCTTTACAGTCTTTTTTGAGGATGTTTTCTAGCCATGTTAAGGAGTATTGGGGGTACCCCTAATTACGGTACCCGACATGTAGTCTCTAGCACTTAGACATATATGATTAGTACATAAGACAATTGACTAAGTGCTAGAACATACCTTTTTTACTTGGAACCATATAGATTTATAGTATGCCTACTTTCTAGCCTAAAAGTGCCTTTTTCTCAATTTGCTTTAACTACATGTACTCATTTCTCATACAAGATGATGTTAGTCCAAGCACAATCTGTTGAACATTTAATCATCAAAACTAAATAGAAATAACCTAAGGGCACATTTCTCTTTCAGGAACAAATCAAACTTTTTTTGTAGCACCGGACACATACAATGAGTTATACACCAGTCAGCCATTACAAACTAGCTATTGTCGACCCTTGAAGCCTAGGTATCCAATGCAGTCACTAGTGTCACTCTGGACATGTCCGGTGAGTGTTACACTGCTTGATTACATTTGCAACCTATTTGAGTGCCCTACCCGATGTGGGATCCGGTGTGTCACAGGACATGTCTGGTGCGTAGTAAATTGTAGCACGTTGTAAAGCTTATCAGTGTCCTAATAACAGTCACATAGAGGGATGTGAATAGACGACACCTGAAAATTACACACTTAAATCATAATGAGGAAAGAATATCCTCTGAATCTGTATCCATGAGGATTAAAATGAGAAATATCTTAAGCATTGCACATCTAACTTTACGTGATGAATATTATCCATAGGTAATCGTGTTTAGATTCTGCTTTCTCCGTACCCATACCCACCACACATAATGGGGAAAGATTTTCCTCTAAATTTGTATCCGTGAGAATTAAAATCTTCTCATACCCAAACTCTAATAGAGAAATTTTCCATGATTTAACGGGTATCGGATCTCCATTGACACATATAGCAATAGGAGTGGATTCCATGCAAAGCCGCGTATCGGTTGCTTATGATTTCACGTTGGACTGACGTGGTGGAAACAAACAATTCCCTTAGAAGGTGCCCTAGAAGCTACACGTTTATGGTTTGTTTGCTAATTTTAGCCCCTTCAATTCTCTTATTCCCAGACAAGTTCTTAGAGCATCTTCACCAAAAACACTAAACAAGGTTCTATTTTAAAATATAGGGCCCTAACACTAGAAACATGCTCCGACAGGGTTCTATTTTTTAAAAAAAATCATCAAACGAATATAAGGCTTATAGATGTACATTTGGGTTGGGTCTGACGGGCCGGCCCGAAGCACGAAAAAAAGTACGGCACGACACGACACGAAATATTTTAGTGCCGGGCTGGCACGACACGATATATCGGGCCGGGTTTGGGCTGAGGTCGTGGCCCATGGGCGGGCACGAGCACGAGCCGTTTAAGGCAGACACGAAATGGCCCATATAGAGGCACGAAAAGGCCCATATATTTATTAAAATCACACTTCATTTCACACTTTTATGTACTTGATAAAGAACACAAATCTATAGATCATGTTATTTAGATGTTTTTTATAGCTTTGAATTAGAGTATGCGATGTAATTTTATTTTTGTTATGAACATTAGATAATGAGCTGAACTTACGAACTTTATATAGAGCTGATTATACTCTTTTTCTTTCTAACAAAATGATTTGTAAACGAGGTAGTCATTGCATAGCTCTAGTAACTTAATACAAATATTAAGTTTGCTTTTGGTCAAATTTATTTGTCTTATCTTTTATTTGTTTTATTAAATTTGTTTTGAATTTCGGGCCTGATATGAATTTCGGGCCAAAAACTGAATTTCAGGCCAAAAATTGAATTTCGGGCCCTAATGTGAATTTCGGGCTTTTATAATTTCGGGCCGCCCGAAATGAGCCCGGCACGTTTAAGCAATTACGGGCCGAGCCGTGGGCCGAGGGCTAGGCCCATGGGCCGGCCCGGCACAACCCGAAATTCAAACGGACCGGGCCGGCCCGAAATTCAAATAATACGGGCCTTTTCGAGCTTGGGTCGGGCCGGACGGCCCGAATGTACACCTATAATAGGGCTCACTCTCTCGGGTTCTAAATATAGTACCCTATATACGGGAGCCTTATACTCATTTTGTATACTATTTCTAATATTTTATTTCCTAATAATATAGTTTATTTCTTAATAATATGCTATAGGGCTCAACTGCTGGAGATGCAAACATTTTTGTGACAGTAAACACTTTAAATCATGTCTTATTTTAATTTTGAGAACTCAAATATATGACTTCGTGTTGGAGTTGCTCCAACATGACTTATAAAAATGTCATATAATTTAAAAATAAGTATATTTTTAATAGAATTTAGGGCACAAATAAAACATTCCATTCGAACAATCTAACTTCAAATCTATATTATAGGGTAGCCCACTATAGTGTAGTATATTTGAGGCACTTGAGAGTTGCCTATTATTTTTTGACTAAATTTTATGAAATGTGACATTGTTAGAGTAGTTTCTTTTTTTGCGTAGAGCCTTATACTTCAATTTGAGACACTCATTTAAGATATTGTTGGAGATTCTATTAGCTGTTAGAACTTAGAAGCGGGTTCTTACTATGAGACCAAAAGCCACTAAACACGGGGACAGGCACCGTGTAAACGAGGTTCCATTTTTTTTTCGGGAAGTACTCCACGGTTAAGGCTAGAAAACAGAATTTGTACTATAGATTACAATGTATATAAATAAAAATTGAAATAGAAGATAAAATAAGAAATTACATATAATAACTGATGGATAGCGCTTAGCGACAGAACATATTGTGCCCCAGAGCTAAGGATGTAAATGGTCGGTAAAATTCGGTAAATTTCTGGTACCGTTTATCGGTTTTTCCCGACCGTTTTCAGATTTATCATGATATACGAAAAACGGGACGAAAACGGAAAACGATGCGGTAAACGGTGAGACATGTTTACCGTTCGTTTACGAATTTCTCGGAAAAAACCGGTATTTCCCGTATTTTAACCGTATTTTTCCGGTCCACAAAACAACCAAGGAGGCAAGAACTATACCCGTTAGGGTTTAGGGTTTCATATGTCATAGAAGATATATCAAGTGATCCAGACGACATGCCACATGATTTCTAGTTTATGTATCGTGTGTTTAAGATTTATATACTATGTGGTTAAAACTTCAGTGAACATGTATGATCATTTATGTGTGGTCATGACTATGTATTGTGTATTTGTGTGGTTGAGACTTGTATGTGGATGTGAATGAACAATCGTGTTTAAAGACTTATGTGTTGTGTGTTAAAATTTGAGAGTGGATATGTATGAGTGTATGACCAATTATATGTGGACAAGATTGTGTTTTGTGTATTTTTGTGAACGAGACTCGTACGTGGATGTGAATGAATAACTGTGTGGTCAGAATTTGTTTATTGTGAGCTTTTCCGATTACAGTTATCGTTTTCCGATCAATTTCGAGTTATTTTGCTCGGATTTATCCGTTTTCGATATACCGGAATTTATAGGTCGTTATTCGTTTCCGATTTTTCCGTTCCGACCGAACAAAAAATTATACGGGTAAAAACGATGAGAGTTTTTTTTTCAGAACATTACCGACCGTTTTCACCCTTAGACTATCCGCAACCGTTACCCCTAAATTTTTCCCCCTATATCACTTTTCCCCCCTATTTTTTCCCCTATTGTTTCATCTCCCGCAGCGGTTCCCCCTAAATACTCCCCCTATACCCCACTACCACTATAAAATATCATTTTCTATACCAACTATCAATTTTTTATCTACTAACAATTACTCGTGGACCCACAGCACAGTGTTTAGGGTGATGAACAGTGACACGCCAGATTGAGGGGGAGAGAGAGGAGGACGGCGGGCTAGGGGGCGGTGCAGGGGGCACCGCTGCGCGCGTGGAGCGCCCCCTGCACGCGCCATGCAAGGGGAGGGGGCAGCGTAGGGGCTGCCGTTGCGCACAGCCTTACACAAACCTGCCGCTTCTATTGCGCCCTCGCATCGACTGCGCAGCCTCACCGGATCCTCGTCCTTGTGGCCCACGTGTCAGCAGGGGACGCCGCGTGAGGTGAACAATTCCGAACCCGTCGAATCGAACGGCGAGCGGACCAACAAGCGAACATCTATGAATTTGAGCCGCAGGATGCTGCCCAGCCACGCCGCCGCCGTCGGATGGCGGGGCGCCTCTCGGATCTGGCCGTAGAATATATATGAATTCGATTTCGAAAGGAAAGGGTGGGAGAGAAAGAAAAGGGGAGAGGTGGCAAAAGGGAGGGGGACTGGGCGAGTCGAGAGCAGCAGGGAGAGAGGGAAAATCCACTAATCCCCCACCCAAGCTCAAAACCCGCCATAAACACGCGTCGGAGCTTGTGGCGAGCGCCGCCACCCTGCACTCGGCTGCGGGGCCTCCGCCCCCTTCGATCTGTAGCCGGCCGCGGCGATCCCGCAGCGGCCCCCCGCGGCTGCCGCGAATTGGTTTTGTGTTACGTTACCGGTGGGCGGTGGGCGGAGGCGTTTTGATCCTGTAGCTGCCGGCTTGAGTAGATGGAGGGCAATGAACAGGGCTGTGGAGGGCTGCCGCAAAGGCCTCCCGTGCTCGGTGCGTCCATGCAACCGCCGATTAAGAAGCTGGTAAGGCAGCTCGACTTCAACTCGGCGGCATTGGCGGGAAACCCCGCGATGGCGGTGGCCGCCGCCGCCGTATCTAGGGTTCTGCAGCCGAAGGCGTCGTCCGTGGGGTTCCAGCATCCGCAGCACGTGGGGGCTGCCATGCCGATGGGAGTACCGCAGCAGCTGCACCAGCGTGTGCTGCCGGTGATGCGCCTGCATCAGGTGGTGGGGCATGTGCCGCTGGCGGTCTCTGTACCGCAGCTTCGTCCGGTGCCGCCGCAGCCAGTCCAGCGCCCCCCGGTCGCCGTTCCCTTGTGAGTGTCCCCGTTCTGAGATTTAGAAGTTTTGAAACTTCCGCCTCTCTGTTTGGTACGGGCTTCGTTTTGCTCGATGACCGAGCCCGTTGTCGTCTTGATCCATACGCTGAACATGGGATCGTTCGATTTCCTGAGCCTCACCACGAGGCAGTTCCCAAATTTTAGTGTGGCCTTGTCATTCCTCGGAAAAGAAGGCACATATTTGCGTTAGATGAGCTTATTGATCTTAAACTAACAATTCTATGAAATTTTCAGTGCATCCTCCCTGCCGAAGATCCAAATATTTCAAGTTCTCTCTTTAAAATTTGCATCTTGCTCGTGTTCTAATTGTGCTTTGGGACCTTGTGTAGGAAACCAGAGTCACCAAAACTACGGGCAAGACTGTACGAAGGGAAAGATAGTACTCCCACGAAGAAGAAGTGCTGCAACTGCAGGAATTCCAAATGTCTGAAGTTGTAAGTCAGATTCTATCATTAGCTTGAGAAAAATAAAATATGGCAAAGGACGTTTTCTTATGTGGACAGTGTTATCTTTTTATCAATATGGATTCTTTGACTTGACGTAGAAGAGTCAATGAGCTGGAGTGTTGTATAGATAGTCAAAATATGCTTATCATTCCTGGACGGAGGGTTTATGCTTATTTAATATTTATATGGCATTATAGACGTGGATCTGCTTTAGCTATGACATTATCACCGAAACTTCTTCATGATTTCCAAATAAATAAACTTCACTCAAATGGTACGTAGGGGGTGCTTGATTTCTAAGGACTAATTTTTAGTCACTCCATTTTAGTCTTTAAATTGCTAAACACGGAAATTAAAACTCTATTTTAGTTTCCGTATTTGGCAATTTAGGGACTAAAATGGAATAAAAGGGGGGACTAAAATTAGTCCCTAGAAACCAAACACCCCCTTAGACTAGAATTATAAGCTAAGTAATACACTCACAGACAACAAAGAACTTATGTTGTTTGATTATTCATTAAGTAAATACCACTATACCAGTGTTCTTAAGGTGTCGCCTAGGCGTCCAGGCGCTCGGAGAATACTTGGCGCCTTGCCCGCCTAGGCGCTAAGGTGGTGATCCCATTTGCTTGCTCGCCTTACCGCCGTAAGAACACTGGTAGATACATACATGTACATGTATGTTAGATGAGTACTAGTAATCGGAATATGAATAATTCCAGTAATCTTTCCAACACCCTTTCAATCCTTCATATTATCTCCAAAACCCTAATTTATGATTCTCTGCATACCTTTAAAAATCTATACAGCGTGTCATAGTTCTTAAGGCGGTAAGGCGAGACAAGGCGATGGGCCACCGCCTGGACGCCTAGGCGACGCCTAGGCGCTTACTAAGGCGAGCAAGGCGACGCCTTACCAATTAAATAAAAGACAGAACAACAATATATATGAGGAAGAAAAAGAAAAAGGGAGAAAGAAAAAAAAGAAGAAAGGGGTAGAAGAGATGGCCCAGCCCACCAGGCAGGCAACCCATTTATCCTACGGTTAGGGTTGCTCCCATCTCACTGTCGCCGCTCATCCACAACCATGCATCGCTGCTCCTTCTCCCCCAAGCTCGGCAGCGCTCCCCCGAGTCTCAGCACCGCCGCTCCCCCGAGCTCTCTGCGCCGCCGCTCCCCCGAGCTCGGCACTCCCCCGAGTTCTGTGCCGCCGATCCCGCTCCCCAAAGTCTCTGCTAGGCTTCTTCCCCCTCCCCTCTTGCCAACTCTTGGCTAGGCGACGGGGACGCCTAGACTTTTTGGCTGCCTGGACGCCTAGGCGACGCCTTTGAAACCAGGCAGTGTGTCATTGTTTTGATCTCCACGTTGAAGTCAGCCCACCTCCCGTTTTAAGGGGGTGTTTGGGATGTCTCCAGGTTCCAGCCTAGTGTGGAGCTGTAGTATATAATATCAATTTAAATAGTTTTAAAAATATTTTTAATTTAAGTAATAAACGAAATGACTTATCTAAATATATTTTAAAGGCTTACAACTCTAGCTCCACGATTTTCTGGAGCACCTAATGACCTGCTCCACTAACTCCACCAAATTTACTAGAGCTGGAGCTATCCCAAACAGGACCTAAATACAAAGAATGTACTGTGGTTTTGGTATTTTTCCAGTAGACATCTTGTGTATATGTATCCATTTGAAAACTTTTTATGGTTCTTTACAGGTACTGTGAATGCTTTGCTTCTGGTACTTACTGTGATGGTTGCAACTGCACCAACTGTTTTAATAATCCTGATAATGAGGTTGCCAGGCGTGAAGCTGTTGAAGCTATATTGGATCGTAATCCAGATGCTTTCAGGCCTAAGATTGGGAGCAGCCCACATATGCATAGGAATAATGTATCTTCTGTGGTCCAAATATTGTTCGCTTACTTTCTAAAGGAACATTTATTGCTATTGGTTTTCCTTTGAGTTTCAGTTATAGTTTATGCAAATTGGGAGAGTTTGAATTAAAGGACCATTCTAGCTCAAGGGAAAAAGGAGAACATTCCAATAAAATTATACCAGAAGTTTCCTGATAAATCCTGACATCTTAAAGTTATTTTTTGAGTAATTTATGCCTGCAATTCATTTTCTCTAAATTACTGAAGCATCATGCCTCTTTGGAAATGTGTATCAATGTAGTTAGATTTGTGTGTGTGCTTGGCAGTTTGTAAATCCAAATTTGAATCCTCAAAGTTTAAATCAACATACCATATTTGACATTGTCTGAAATGGAAATTTGCTGTTGTTGAACCTTAATCAAGCTCTTGTCTCTTTATTAAACTATTATTGATAAGTTTTCTGTAAAAAATATAACCTGGTAAAGTAGGAAGAAGACAAGGTTTGTAAAAAGTCAAGATTCAGTCTCCCTGCAAAATATTTGTCACCTCTGTCCTCATAAACAAGCGCATGATTTCTTTCCTTTTGCTTATACTAATATTAAGCCCACCTCCAGCCAAAAAAAAGCTGTTCTAGAATACGCCAACTTTTATAATTTGTTCACCTCTTCACAAAATATACTTATATTTGTTAAAAAAAATCATGGATTCACCAGCAAAAGTGCTTCAGTGTAATTATAATGTTATTGATTTTCTATAGGCGCGTCAGAGACTGTATTGTCACCTTAGGTAACAAGAAATTTGGACTGTAGGACACATGTAGTATTTTAGCTGAAAAGGATAATGTTTCCAATAGGAAGGTCACATCCATATTTTCTCTTGTTATCCATAGCTAGCAGTAGTAATTGGGATCTGATGAGATTTTGATAAATCAAATATGCTATTGCATTAACCTTAGACCCTAACCCTATTCTATTTATTATCAATTACAGGCATTATATCATTATTGCATTTCATTTCGGCCATGTTATTGTGCTGCCTTGACACGTCACATTAATTCTAGTCCATGAAATTTTGCCAGGAGGTGCCTAGTGATCTCCCTTTAGTAGGGAAGCATAATAAAGGGTGCCATTGCAAGAAGTCAGGATGTCTCAAGAAGTACTGTGAGTGCTTCCAAGCTAATATACTATGCTCTGAAAACTGCAAGTGCATGGATTGCAAGAATTTTGAAGGAAGTGAAGAGAGAAGAAATCTTTTCCAAGGGGATCACAAAAATGCAATTAACATGCAGCAGGTGACAAATGCAGCAGTAAATGGTGCTATTGGAGCAACAGGATTCCCTTCTCCTTCCACATCAAGGAAGAGGAAACATAATGATCCTTCACTTGACCATTTCAATAAGGAACATATAGCGCACAAGAATTATCACATACCTCAGGTAATGGCCGTGCCTAAGACTTCAACTTGCACTATTTTTGCCTCATTTCATTATCTTGGCATGGCTTTGTGTTCTTGCCTTATTGTCTTTAGGAGCAAGCTGAAGTGCCTTGTTACATTACTAGGAGTGTGAGTTTTTTCCCATGATGAATTGGATTGATGAATAGCGCCTCAAAACTTTTCTTTTTACGTGACAAAGCAGTGTTAGCTCCTTATCCTCTACTTCTAATAGATAAATGTGCAAGCACACCAGTAGTCTAGTGATTGTGTAGAGAATTAGGAAACAACTCACACCCATTAGGGAGGGGTGACTTTCGTATATACAACCAGGATACAACTTGGAGTACAAGTAAGGAGTGACTTTCGTGTATATATAGCTAGGATACAACTTGGAGTACAAGTAAGATACAAACACATATGTAGACTATATATCTCTAATACACATCCGCAGTCACAACAGGAGGGAATTGGATGCAGAGAATGGGTCGGAAGCCACTAAACACCTGTACATACAGTCCCTTTGTCATGATGTCTGCAAATGATGTGCAGAGGGGACATGTAACACTCGAACCTGCCCCAAAGTAACTTTCTTATGGACGAAGTGGATGTTAATCTCAGTGTGCTTCGTGTGACGATGATGAACCAAATTGTTAGTCATATAGATAGACTGCACTATAACTGTCGCAATAGACAATGGTCACTGAAGGAATCGAGACATGAAGCTTCTGAAGCAGCTGTAGCAACCAACAACACTCGCCAACTGTATGTGCAACAATTCAATACTTAGCCTCTGCACTTAGGGATGGCAATTTTACCCGCGGGTTCGGGCTCGGGTACGAATTTGTACCCGCGGGTCTTGCCCGTACCCGACCCGTGATAAAATCGGGTCGGGTACGGATATTTTTTGTCGCCCGCGGGTTACCCGTGGATATCCGTAAAAACTAAAAAACTAGTGAGCATGTATCATGAAGACTTGAAGTGTTCCCATATTATGTTTTGTATACATGTGTTGACGTATAATTCATGAAGACTTGTTTGAATTGTTCCCTGTACGAATAAGTTTTCTGGAATTTTTGCTGGTTATGATTGTATTTTTTTGGAATTTTCTGTGTGTGTATACACACACACACACGCGGGTACCCGATACCCGACGGGTACGGGCACGGGTACAATTTTTTACCCGCGGGTATAGTTGCGGGCCGGTATGGCTAATACCCGTGGGTACGGTCGCAGGCGGGTATTTATTATACCCGACCCGAATCCGACCCGTTGCCATCCCTATCTGCACTAGAACGGGACACTATATCTGTCGCTTTGAAGACTAGGAGACCAAGTTATCATTGAGGAAGACATAGACGCCCAAGGTAGAATGTTGTGTGTCCGGGTGTTGGAGTAGGCAGTGATGGATGACACACTACGAGTGCCTAAGTGAAGACCTACATCAAGGGTGCCCTTCACATAGCGTAGGATGCACTTGATCAGGGCAAGCTGGGGCTCTTATGGATCGTGCATGAAGAAGCAGACTTGCTGAATGACGTAGGCGAGGTCAGGCCGAGGCAGCGTGGGGGTACTGTAGAGCACCAACCAGACTCTGGTACTTGGAGGGGACAACAACAAGGTCACCATTAGTGATAGACAAATTGGACCAAGAGTCAACTAGAGTCGTCGTACAATGACACTCAGCTGTACCAGCATGCTGGAGTAGATCAGTAGCGTACCATTGACATGTTGCTGTAACACGAGCAAGCCATCAAAAGAGTGTGACGAATGAATGACGCAGGCGAGGTCAGATCGAGACAATGTGGGGTACTATAGAGCACCATCCAAACTCTGGTACTTGGAGGGGACAAAAACAGGGTCACCATTAGTGATAGACAGATTGGACCAAGACTCCAAGAGTCAACTAGAGTCATTGTACAGTGACACTCAACATACCAGCCTACTGGAGCAGATCAATAACATATTGTTGCTGTGACACGAGCAAGACATTAGAAGAGTGTGACAAAGATACCAAGGAAGTGGTGGAGAGTGCCAAGATTTGTCATGGCGAACTTGGAACTGAGACGATCAGTGGTGCGTCGTAGTAGAGCATGAGAGGACATCATGAGTATAATGTCATCGATGTAGAGCAATATGTAGGTGATGTCATCTCGATCTTTATAAATAAAGGGAGACATGTTGGACTTCGCTGTAGAGAAGTTGTGTCTTCAGTTGTCGGTGGCGAACTGCTGATACCACACGGAGGTGCCTGCTCGAGGTCGTACAACGACTTCTGCAAGAGGCAAACTGAGTCAGGGACTGACAGGTCGATAAACCAGGCAACTACTGGCAGTAGACATTCTCAAGATCGCCATGAAGGAAGACATTCTTCACGTCGAGCTGATGAATGGGCCATGTCCATGAGGTTTTAAGCTGAGCAGAAAACAGATGGTGGCCAGTTTGACAACAGGAATGAAAGTCTCATCATAATCAACGTCATGCTGAGAGAAGCCTAGAACAACTATCTAGCCCTGCAACGCGCAAGAGAGCCATTGGACTGAAACTTGTGCTTGATTATGCACTTGCCCATTAAAATGTTCGCATCGGAGGTTCGAGGTACGAGGCGCCAAGTGTTGTCGATAAGCGTCTGATACTCGTTCGCCACAACACCACAATCAACATGCTCTGGTAGTTGTTAGGAAGCAGAGATGTCGATGTGACAAAGACCTTGGTTGCTTAGCACCTAATTGAGTCAAGCCCGCTAGAGGAGGGAAGGCGGTGGTGTCATGCGTTGCATAGGCCATGGAGGCGGCGCAAGCGGCTATAACACCCTAGAAGGGACCCTCGAGACAGTTGGGGTGCATGGACCACATGGGGCAGCAGGGACAGACACAACATCGCAAAGAGGCTGACTTGTTGATGTCGTGGTAGTGGACGACTCAGCCCGTCCATCGCAGGGGACAAGAACGACGATGGACGATGCTAGTTGACAATGCCACTAAAGCGATAGTCAGTAGGAGCCAACAAGGATCGACATTGGTAGATGACCTCAAGCCGAGAGCTCTCGCTCGGAGCTATAGCGGGGCTGGGTTGGCTGGCTAGACAATCGCACTATCTGGCTGAACAACTAATCGTAGAAGGCTTGCCATGATGATGGTTGGGTCATCGAGGCGGTGAACCGATAGCTGCTCGACCACAAAAATAGAGAGAGTAGCCAAAGATGCATCATGTAGAAGAAAGTCAAGTGAAGCTGCCACAAATGGAGTGGCGACAAATGGAAATACCGGCTCATCAAAGACCACATGGCGGGATATAATCACCCATTGACTAGAGATGTCAAGACAACGATAACTATGGACATAAAATGGTTCGAAAAATATCTGTTCGAATCCGGATTTGAAGAAGGTGAACACAAGTTCGGATGCAATTTTCGGATATCCGAACGTTTTATCGGATAACAGATACAAATACAAATATTTGGTTCGAACATCGGATACGAATACAATATGTATGATATTCGTCGGATAGCTGTGTGCATTTTGATGGTTTTCTGCAGAAACAATACACAAATAGCCTCAGAAATTCATGAAACTTTATGGAGGTGTAACATATGTCCACATATAATCTTAAAAAATATTTGGACTATAAAATCCACAAGATGCCAGCGTTTCTTTCTGTTGACGCCTTTTCGGAGCGCCAAACACTCAACAAGAACCGTGGCGGTGCCCTCTGCACAGGGGCGGACGGTCCGCGCGCAGGGGCCGGACGGTCCGCGGCCTGGTGCGAGGCGCGGTGGTGCTCTCTGCGCAAGGGCGGACTGTCCGCGGCCTGGGGCCGGACGGTCCGCGGCCTGGTGCGCTGCTGGGACTTCTGCCTGACGGCCGGACGGTCCGCGCCCTGGGGCCGGACGGTCCGCACGTACGCAGGGACGGCGGAAGATTGCCGACGGCGCCTGGATCTCGCTCCCGGGAGGGACCCCGTCGGGGAGTAGAGATCCTAGGTGGTGTCTAGGCTCGGGCAGGCCGACCTAGACTCCTCTAATCGACGTAGAGTCGAGGAGAGACGGAGAATTTGGGGATCGAGTGGCTAAACCTAAACTAGACTAGAACTACTCCTAGGATAAAATGCGAGTAAAAGTTGTATTGATTCGATTGTTGATTGTTACAAATCGGCCGTATACCTCTCTATTTATAGAGGAGGGGGGCTGGACCCTTTACAAACTAATTTCCGAGCTTATCCCATGATTTTAGCTAACAACCGTAGCACAAAACTCGGAACCCTAATCTGTTCTGCGCACGCGCGGACCGTCCGGCCCACAGGCGCGGACCGTCCGGACCGTGGACCGTCCGGCCTCAGGGCCGGACCGTCCGCGCTCAATTCTGGTTCGAACATATGCCCCCCTGCCTTTTGGTGGAGCTGAGCGAACCAAAAGCAACTAACTCGATGTTATCACATCGGTTTTCTTAGGCATCTTGCCACTTACTAGGATGGTACGCAGTGGCCTTGGTCTCGATGGTTGACTCAACGGACGTGATCCCTTTAGATTTGATCGAACTGTCAGTCCCAACATCGCCGAGCGTCATACTGGTCCTGACCAATTCGTCACCTTGCCTTCCTAATTCTCTAAGTGTTCTGGCGTAGCTCCGTAGTCGACCAGGTCTTCTTCTTGCAGGTCGTCTTCCTCCATGGGCGTCGGTACGTCGTCGGAGGTGTCTTGGTGTAGTGCGGATGGTTCGGCCTCAGGGGTCGGATGGTCCGCGTCCTGTGCAGATGATCCGGCCTTTATAGCCAGACAGTCTACCATACCTGCAGAGAGATGCACAGTTGTTGTTTTATTTACTATCTTTGTGGCCGTTTGACTTTTCTCAACGGCCTTTGGTCTCCATCTCTTTTGCGGTGGCGGATACTGCGGATGCGTGTCGTTGAATATTCTTTCTGCCTCTTTTTCCTGATTCTCCTTTGCTCTGAGGCGCTGTAATTTTCGCTTTTGCGATCGTGTCAATCCCGATGGACACCATCGGGGCATGGAGTATTTTGGATCGGCTATTTTATTGACAGTCGTACTTTCTTTTTTGTTTGTGTTGGCCGATTCACCAAAAATCATCGGCCCTTCGTTATTTTGTTGTACGACGACATCTGTCGCTCCTATTTTAATGACCTCTCCCTTTTTCGTACTGTTGGAGGTTATAGTTGTATGCCCCCCTGCCGGATTAGTCAGCCTTTGGGGCCGAATTGTTCGGCAATCTTGCTGGGCCTGTGCTCGTGGACCAGATTGAGGGGCTCTCAATCGGTCTTGTACTGGAGGTGTCAACCTATTGAATACAGATGTTTGGGGTGCCCCCCAAGCGGGGTACTGTGGCATCCCAAATAGGTATGGTGGCATGCCCCACATTTGATTTGGGACGTATGGTGGAGGTATGTATGTGTATGAATATGGCATAGATGGATATGGTGGTGGAGGTGTCCATGCAGGTATGTTAGGTCTTAATTGAACATTATGACCTCTCGTCCTTTCCGATTGGTGTGGTGGTCCAATCGGCCTAACCTGCCGTCGCACCTGGGTGGGTAAGCGAGGTCCCTTTGGTGGCCGGTCGCTGGGGCCAGCCTTCTTTTTCACATATTTAGACAATAATTGATCAAAGGTCGGGCTAGATTTTACCAACCGACCAGTTGCCTTGAACGTGTTAGTTTTCCACGTACCTATTTTTGGTCGTCGTGGTTTGAAGGTATGTGGTCGCCGCGGCTCTTCGGCGTTGCCGGACCGTCCGCTGGAACGCTCCGGACCGTCCGGTGATGTTACGGACCGTCCGCGCCTGGACACCGGACCGTCCGCGATGCGTAGTATGGGTTCTCGCGCATATCTCCTTGTCTGTGCTTGCCCCCCAGCGCTGGAGTTTGTGATGGTTACCTTCAGTGTCTCCCCTCCATCAGGAGTCTTCTCGGCCATCACTTTCCTGCAAGAAATTTTGTTGTTTTCATCGGCCTCCCGTGCGTTGCCGATGATGACTTCTTTGTCTTTGCCCTTATCGGCTGTGTTGGGCCGAATTAGGACCTTTTTGCCATTAAAGTCGATCACATTCATTGGGAAGGGCTCCGTGTCCTCCTGAAATTTCAATCGTCCCTCATTAATGGCCGATTGAATTTGCCGTCGGAACACATTACAATCATTAGTGGCATGGGAAAATGAGTTGTGCCACTTGCAGTATGCGCGACGCTTTAGTTCGTCGGCAGGTGGAACGATATAATCAATTTTAATGTTACCATTTTTTAGTAATTCATCGAATATCTTATCACATTTGCCGACATTAAATGTAAACTTAACCTCCTCCTGTCGTTCCTTCTGAACTGACTGCAAGGAGTAGCAAACCGAAGATTTGGCCTGCTCGGGCCAAACTATTTCGGCAGTGTAAACTTTCTTTGGTTCATCGTCCGAACTACTTTGATTGTGTTCTACTATAGGGACATTATGATGAACCGTTCTGACTAGTTCTTTGCTTCGGCTTTCACAAGCCGAAGCTCTCTGATGTAATTGTGCTAGAGTAAAGAACTGGATGCCTTCTAATCTCTCTTTTAAATAATAACGCAATCCATCAAAGGCTATTCCCGCCAGTTGTTTATCTGTTAAATGAATTTGAAAGCATCGGTTTCTCGTATCCTGGAATCTCCGGATATAATCACTAACTGATTCATCCTTTTCTTGTCGTAGGGTCACTAAGTCTACTAAATCTAGCTCATAATCACCAGAGAAGAAATGTTCATGAAATTTTTGCTCTAAGTCTCCCCATGACAAAATGGAATTAGGAGGGAGCGTGGCATACCATGTGAATGCAGTCCCTGTTAAGGATAATGAAAATAAACGCACACGGAATGCTTCGGTGTCGGCCAATTCTCCTAATTGTGCTAGGAACTGGCCTATGTGCTCACGCGTGCTCTTTCCTTGGTCACCCGAAAACTTTGCAAACTCGGGTATCCTGGTTCCCTGTGGGTATGGGTGGTTATCAAATCGGCTGTCATAAGGCTTCCGATATGATTGCCCCCCAGGGATCATGCTTACTCCGAGCTTATCTCGGAACGCCCCGGCTATTTCTTCCCTCACTATACCAATGGCAGTCGGTGCAAGACCACCGGCTCTCTGGTCAAACATAGGTGGGGTTGGTTGCATGTTAGTATGTTGTCGTTCCCCCCATTGGTTTGAGCTACGTGGTGCATTTCCATTTGCCCTATATGGCTCATATGTTTGATCGTTTCTTTCCGGCCTTCTAGGTGGGGCCGGAAAGCTTTCCTGGGCTCTGAATCCTGAATTAATGGGCTGGTGCATTGCATAATGTGATGGGAAGTGTTGCTGGGACGAGCGAGGATTCAGGTAATAATCCCCCTCAAAAGACTCATGCGCGGACTGTCCGGATACGTACCCGGACCGTCCGTGATTATATGCGGACCGTCCGTCGTTGTATGCGGACCGTCCGACTGGATAGTTTAAATTCGGTGCCCTATGTGGTGGCTCGGGTGCGTGTCTAGGTAACTCATTAAAAATGGGCCCGGCTGTGGTTGACCCGGACGGTCCGCGCTCGCGAGCGGACGGTCCGGACATGTGTAGATCGGCTGGTTTACTGCCGATTTGCGTTTGCTCAGGGTACGTGTCCATCGGCATCCCATAAGGGGGTTGTGACTGGTCGTGACAACCTTTAACCGATGTATTACATGTATTATCTCCTAATTCAACCTCGTGTGAAGGAAAATTTGCTATACTAGATTTATCAAATGCACGTACTAGTCTCCTACAATCGTTTTGCATAACCCCTATGATATTTTGCATCTGTTCTCGCTGTTCGTCTATGTAAGCTTTAAGAGATTGGAGTTCGTTGGTGCTACTTACATTTGGGGTAATCGTAGTAGGTCGGAGCGAAGCCAGATCTGTCGCCCGTTGCCGAACGACTTTGTTGTTCCTGTCCACTTTGAAGTCAGCCAGGAACTTCGCCTTTGCTTCTTGGATCAGCTGCTCCTGGCGCTCCTCGAACAGGAGCTGTTCTTCAGCCGACAAGGCTTCCCATGTCGGTGTGATGATATTGCTGGTGGAAACCTCAGAGCTATCTTTTGAACCGGCCATTGAGGGCCGATTTGATAGGTCTATATGTGTTGTCCCCAGCGGAGTCGCCAAAAGTATGTTGACGCCTTTTCGGAGCGCCAAACACTCAACAAGAACCGTGGCGGTGCCCTCTGCACAGGGGCGGACGGTCCGCGCGCAGGGGCCGGACGGTCCGCGGCCTGGTGCGAGGCGCGGTGGTGCTCTCTGCGCAAGGGCGGACTGTCCGCGGCCTGGGGCCGGACGGTCCGCGGCCTGGTGCGCTGCTGGGACTTCTGCCTGACGGCCGGACGGTCCGCGCCCTGGGGCCGGACGGTCCGCACGTACGCAGGGACGGCGGAAGATTGCCGACGGCGCCTGGATCTCGCTCCCGGGAGGGACCCCGTCGGGGAGTAGAGATCCTAGGTGGTGTCTAGGCTCGGGCAGGCCGACCTAGACTCCTCTAATCGACGTAGAGTCGAGGAGAGACGGAGAATTTGGGGATCGAGTGGCTAAACCTAAACTAGACTAGAACTACTCCTAGGATAAAATGCGAGTAAAAGTTGTATTGATTCGATTGTTGATTGTTACAAATCGGCCGTATACCTCTCTATTTATAGAGGAGGGGGGCTGGACCCTTTACAAACTAATTTCCGAGCTTATCCCATGATTTTAGCTAACAACCGTAGCACAAAACTCGGAACCCTAATCTGTTCTGCGCACGCGCGGACCGTCCGGCCCACAGGCGCGGACCGTCCGGACCGCGGACCGTCCGGCCTCAGGGCCGGACCGTCCGCGCTCAATTCTGGTTCGAACACTTTCATTTCACTTCCACTTGTTGCGTGAGTTACACGTGAAATCACTCTAAGTATCCAAGTTTCAAAATAATCAATACTTCACCTTTTCATTTACATGTGGAAACTTGAGGTTATCTTCTTATAGAATGTTTATTAGTCTTGGGAACTTATTTGCAATTTTCGGTCGGCACTAGAATATTTTATGAGCTAATTGCATTTTGATGATTTTATGCATAAATAAACTAATAATACACAAGTAGCCTAAGAAATGAGGCGCGACATATGTACACATAATCCTCAAAAAAATTTTGGACTCAAGGAGTGACTAAATGATTACAACAACCGTAATATTTGTGGAATGTTGTCTTACACGGTATCTGACACAAAAATTCGTTACCAACGATATCTGTGTCAGACTAGTTTCATATTCGACACACTATTCATATTTGCATCTGAGAACATCCGTATTTGTATTTGTATCCGAAGCTATCCGTATTTGAATTCGAATCCGAATAAAAATATGAAACAAATATGGTTTCAATGATATCCATTCGTATTTGACTTGATTACACCCCTAACGGTAACCTTGATGAGAGGTTGGATAACCGATGAAGACACATGGTATTAGATATGTATATACAATTTAATTCTTGCCTAGCATAGGTGACTGTTTTTACCTAGAATAGGTGATTGTGATTGCCTTGTATAGGTGATTGTGGCTGCCTAGTATAGGTGATTGTAATTGCCTTGTATGGGTGATTGTGGTTGTCTAGTATAGGTTATTGTATTCCTTGTATACCAATCCAAACTAGGTATATACATCTAAGGTCATCCCCCTATTGGGTGTGTGGTGTTTCCCCAAGCCTATTCCTCTACACATGGTGCAGAGCGAGGTGAAAGTTTGTGGGAACTTGTGGCACTAAAGTTAGGATAGCAGAGACAGCTGAACACACGAAGCTGAGAATAATGCAGTACAGAGCGATGGAGGAGCTAGTACGGGAGTTGGTTGCTGTTGGCGCCGATCTGGGCGCCAATCACTGTGATGAGTACCGACGGCGGTGCTCTCTATGGAGGCGTGGACGGTCCGCGGCCTAGGACTGGACGGTCCGCGATCTGGCACAGAGGCTAGGGTTTCTGCTTGACGAGTCGGACGGTCCGCGCCTGGTGGCTAGACGGTCCACACGTGCGCAGAGGCGACGGAGTTTGCCAACAGCACCTGGATCTCACTCCCGGGAGGGACCCCGTCGGGGAGGAGAGATCCTAGGGTTTGTCTTGGGATCGACAGGCCACCAAGACGCCTCTAAACGACGTAGAGTCGGAGAGAGGTGAAGATAGAGGAAGAGATCTATGTTATTGTCTACTCCTAGGGCAAAAGGTAAAGAACTTAAGGTAAGTTGATTGTTTGATCGATTGTTGGTTATTCAATCGGTCGTACCCCTTCAAATATATAAGGGGAGGTCTAGACCCGTTCCTAGGCGTCCTCTAACTGCTCCCGCGAGATTAGAGGGATAGATACGCGAGGAGATAGGAGTTTAATCGCCTGATCTAATCCTATCGCGGACCGTCCGCGCCTATAGCCGGGCCGTTCGGGCCTCAATGCCGGACCGTCTGGCCATGCCCAGTGCCACAAATGGTGCTCAAAAGTTGCTAACAGAAGAAAGTGTTGCTGGTTGAGCAAGTAGCTGTAGCAAGCGCTTCAACCCAGTCCGATGGTGGCATGGAAGCATGGATCATCCATGTCTAGATGTTGTTGATAATACGAAGCATACACTCGGCTTTACCTTTCTATGGAGAGTTGCAGGGATAGGATAGGCGAAGCAAGATCGCAACTCGCGAAAGGGCCTCAAGCGTAATGGTTAAAGCTTCTGAGTAGCACCTCTAGGTCCCGGGTTTGATCCCCCATGTGGGCGAATTTCGGGCTTGGTTCAAAAAATCCCCTCGCTGTGCCCCGCTCGCTCTCGGAGATCGATATCCTACGCGCCACCCTCCGACTAGGCCGTTGCAAAGTGGGCAGTTGATCAGCTCGTTAGTGATGGGGGGCTAGGGTCGAGGGTTTTCTCGGCCAGGACTATGTTTCAGTCTCTTCTTAATATAATACCGGGAAGGCGTTCTTTCCCTCCCTGGCCGAGTTATTTTAGACATCGCAACTCGATAGGAAGGTGGACGTGGCAGACTGCAACTAGCAGTGGTCGGTGTCGAAGCTGGTGAGATGGTGTAGAGGTCCCCACTACTATTGCAACCGATAATCACTTCCCGTTCATGGATCCTTAATAGAAAAACCAAAGGCATCAATAGAGCAATGATTATTACGTATAAACTGACGAACATAAAGGAGATTGCACATAAGAGTGGGTGCAATAAGGACTTTATCAAGGTAAAATGAAGTGTCAGCTATAGTAAGAACGGACGTGCCATGACTCACAACGGGAATAGAGTGCCTGTTGGCCATAATAATGGATGAAGAACAATAGGGTAGACATGTGAGTAATATATCATTCGATGAAGACATGTGGGAGGTAGCACCACTGTTGAGAACCCAAGGACTGCCCCCTTGAAGGGTCATTTGGTTCAATGTGGCGATGAGGCCTGCCTGGTTTTGTCCACTGGCCAGAGGGTG
Source organism: Zea mays (assembly GCF_902167145.1). Taxonomy (NCBI): domain Eukaryota; kingdom Viridiplantae; phylum Streptophyta; class Magnoliopsida; order Poales; family Poaceae; genus Zea; species Zea mays. The sequence goes on from NC_050098.1 coordinate 200,341,553, forward strand.
TGGTAGTGGGGCGAACTGTTGGCGCCACTGGGAGGAGAGAACTCAACAATGACAAATGCTATATGGGCCTATGAAGTAGCCCCTATCCGCACCACTCTGGCTGCAGCGATGGACGCAACCAAGGCTGTTGTGGCTATTGTTGGTCGTGTAGTAGTAGACCTACTAGCCAGTCGGAGGAGGTGGGCGCTGGTCACCCTATTGCTGCTATCATCTACCACCATCACCATGGCCCTTTTTGTTGTTGCAGTTAGAAGTATTATTGCTGCCTCATGGGTTGATTACATAGGGTACATAGGACTAACAACCTACGTGGGTAGGCAATGTGGTACTATTCTTGTTTACTCTATCATCCCCCGCAGTTGCAACGACAACATTATAGACACTGAGACTGAAGAAGCTCACAAACTAATATTCTCCCGCAGTCATAACGGGTGATGCACTGCGTAAGTTGTGGCTAGAGAAGCCGATGAGTCCTCATGCAATGTGGTAGCATTTTGTGCTTATGTCGATGTAGCAAAGCTTAAGGGCAATTTTTGAAGAAGTCGTGCTGAAGATAACCGAGGTAGATGTAGTTGTGGTTAGGTTGCCATATTGGTGGAGCTGCAAGCACACAAGAGGCACCATGGTGATGACGAAGACACATCGAGGCAGTAATCGTGGAAGGGGATGGTGGTGAGGTAGATGTAGTTAGGACCGTTTTAGACGAAAGGCGATGATGCAATCGAGGCAAACATAGAGGGAACATGAGGGTCGATGATGAAGTCGATGTAATCAAGTCGCCTGAACTAAGGCGTAGTACGGGTTTGCTAGGCCCACCAACATGTCGGGGATGAAAGTATGTGCTGATGTTGCCAATATCAATTGTATGAGGTAGAGGGCCCCAACCATATATCAGTGTATGAGGGGCCAACAAAGGTCTTGATGAAGGTTGCTGTGCGCGGAACAGTGCATTAGAAGGTGTTGATGCGTGAAAGTGCCTCTAGCTGAGTTGATTAGGTGGTCTGAGTAGCACTCCTCAGGTCCTGGGTTTGACTCCATGTGGGAGCGAATTTTAGGCTGTGGTTAAAAAAAATCCCCTCGCGTGCCCCACGCCAAAGCATAGGTCTAAGGCCCGATCCCGGTCACGGTCGTGTTCTCACATGGGCTATTGTGCCATGTGTATGGGTGGGGCAGAGGTTCGGGGGTTTTCTCGACTTGTGTGAGAATGTCTTCTTAATATAATGCCGAGGGCTGCCTTACCCCCTGCAGGTGGAATTAGTAGGCGTTGACGCAACATGCGATCGTCAGATTATATGAAGTAGGTGGGGACTAGATAACGATGCTTACAATGTGGTTGTGTTGGACGAAGAAGCAATGCAGTAGCGAACTCAAACTCGAAGGCAAGTAGTTCAGACAGTAGTGGATGTTTGAGAGTGAGCAGTCAGGACACAGAGTGTGGTGGCAGATGAGCAGCGGTGGCCCCACTCACTGCTAGCACTCAATTGACGATGAAGACCTGATCAACAAGACAAAGACCTTATGTGGACGGATGACACAACAAAGATTGCACAACATACTTGTCGATGCACGTGGAACGATGTTGTAGATGCAACTGCAAAGTGGGCACATGGGCGGTGGTGTTGTGGCCTGACGAGGTGATGCAACGACAACCTTGTTGCTTAGAGAAGATGCACATAGTACTCGACAATGGACGTCACGAGAGCCGAGTGGATCACACAATTGATTGTACGAACTGAGAACATGCGGGATGGAGCAACGATGGAAGAAGTAGGTTGAGGCGTTCGATCTGTTGTGATGATGACGAACTGATGACGCAGACATGCACATGGAATGACCGAGAAGCGACGCGGGGAGGCGTCCCCTTGGTATCACATTCCTGGCTAGGCCACATAGTCCAAGATGTAGATGACATTGTAGTTGATGCTGATGTCGAGTAACATGCTCGAGATCGATGGCGGTGGGCGACTCGATCCCAATCAGTTATTGGGTAAACTAAAACAGATATAACAACATCACATGACTCTCTATGGTTGAGGAACCTGCCCTGATGGAACCTCTAGGACTCGATGACCGCGACTTGGCGAATGAGTCAACGACAATGTCAAGCAAGTGTAGAGGAGAGGCACATGCGATCTATGTAGAGATTTCTTGGAGAGGATCAACGTTGGCACGTGTACAACAGGAGACACAAGATCGACTGGAGTCGAGCGAGGGTGCAAATTGGTTGACTACCACCATGGCGACATGGTGTTGGGGTCATGGCGGCGCAGGATGGAGCGACACTAGGCGCCCTTCACGACAAGCTTGAATAAGGTGATGAGGTAGCGTGGCATCGCGAGAAGGCTCGATCTGCTGTTTGACGATGACGAGGAAGGCAACGAGATCAATAGGATTCGATTCCTAAAGAGGTGGCACTGCCCTTGGTGGAGATCAATCTCTCCTCAAGGGCGTGCAATGCAAAAGTTATCGACGGCTAGGGTTAGGATCTATATCGAACCTAGACTCCTGGACGATTGATACCATATAAGAAAATAGAATTGGTACACTTGGTTGAATGTATTGTATTGAGGTTCATGGGTTGATTACATAGGGTACATAGGACTAATACCCACATTGGTAGACAATGTGATATTATTCCTATTTACTCTAACGGTGTGGAGTGCGCTCGGAGGAAACCTTGCCTTCATTAGCGAGGCGAAGTTACTTGAGCGTGTGGTGTTGAAATCGGGCAACAACGTGGTGTCCGTGATGTTGTCTGCGTGCGGGAGAAGCGTGAGTTGAGACCACGAAGGAGACTGAGAACCAGTTGGGACGACAAGACTAGATGTCTGACATCGTTCAAAGCAACGACAATAGACTTCATGCGTTGGCAATAGTCATTGATGGAGAGATTCCCCTTCCTCATAAAGGAGAACTCATTAAGGAAGACAACACAACACTCCTTGTTGCCTAGAAAGAGGCCCTTGATGGTGACCTAGAGCTGGCGTGCTGACCGCCAATTGTTCGCCCTCATGGTGAGGTCCTAGATGTCTAGGGCGATGGACCTGAGGAGCCAACCGTAGACACATGTATTGTCCATAACTCCTAGGGATTAGGAGGGGTTGGCTGGAACAGTCCCATCGATGTGGCCGTGAAGACCGAACTTTCTTATCAAGAACTTGAAGTGCGCCCACTTGTGGAAGTTCAGGTGCTTCATCTCGAGGACGATACGGATGTGAGAGCGGATGGTGATCGTGGCGTAGGGGGCAACGATCGGGCCGACGGGGACAAAGCCCATGGCCCTGCTAGTGGAGGTAGAAAACTTGGTTGTCATCTTGGGCAAATGAGCAAAAGTGCAGGCGAGCGAGTGCCGCACGAGCAGATGAAGAGGAGGCGAGCTCGGCGTAGGGACGAGCGGAATGCAAGCATAGGTTGCGTGCAAGAACGCGGGGATAGCAAGCAGATGGAGGTGGCTTCACGGACTGAGCTCAGGACCATGCAGTCATGAGCGGGAAGTAGAGGGCACGACATGCGGGAAAGAGATGGTGCGCGCGAGGAGGCGTGTGCAGAGGAGCGCGTGAGATTGCAATAGTATAGTGGAAATGTGTGAAAGTGGAAGGTTGTGAGCAGAAGAGATCGTGAGCGGGGGTGGCCGCGCAGCCGTGGAGTCGGCAGTGCTAGGAAAGATTAAGGTAGAGGCAGGAGCAGGAAGGGGACCTGGACTCTTGATACCATGCAGAGAATTAGTAAATACCTCACGCCCATTACCATTAGAGAGGGGTGACTTTTGTATATATAGCCAAGATACAACTTGGAGTACAAGTTTGATTCAAACACATCTCTAGACTACACATATCTCCAATAGGTTGGTCACTGAGCAATGGTACCAGCTGGCAACCAGCTGGGGTTCAAATCCCGCCTCGCACCCAAATAAATTCTCTGTGCCTCCACAAAAAAGTGGTAGGGCAGGTTCTCAGCTAGTTTTGCTGAGGTTTCTTCTTAGTGCATAGCTGTGGGGCAGTCTTTTCCCCATCAGTTGAGTTTTTAATAGACAAACGTACCTTACGGAAGTCATTTTTTCTATTTTCGTGGGAGAACTTCGAATTATCTAGAACATAATTGTAAATTAAAATTGACTTTTTGCAAGGTGATAGACAAAGTTACTTGGAGCAGCAGTTATTATGAGATTCCGTTGAAACTAGTTGTATGTACTGCACACTATCTTTTTTCAGAAAAATGCGGTGCCTGATGGTTCAATTCCAATAAGCCAGTCTGCACATCCTCCAACTCTGGGCCCCTTCACCTATAAGTAACTATCCATCAGCTATATAACAGTTTCATGGAATGCCTACCGTACCTGTTTGCTACTGACGGTTTTGTGCCATCCTACTTCAGGCCCCTTTTAGCAGACACTGTCCAAGCAGAGGATATAAAGGAGCTATGCAAGCTTTTAGTGGTGGTATCAGGAGAAGCTGCAAAAACATATGCTGGTACTGCTCTTGTCTTTACGCTGATTTAATCTTCTGCGACTTAGAAACAAGAAGTGACATTCAGTTTTGTATCCATGAGTTATCTTGTTGATATGCAGTGAAGTAACTCACATAGATCAGCACCTATTTGTTTTAATATTAACTTCCCTGTGTATAAGCAAGTTCTTTTGCTTTCTTTCTCCAAAGTTGGATTTGATCTTTTTTGACTTGTTTACAACTTTACGTCATTTCTTCAACCTGGAATTTGGATGCTGATGAACTGCTTTATTGAAGATTAGTTTGACAACAACCAGAAGATAAGATATAGGGACAAAAGTGTTAATGCTTCATTCTTCACGCAGAAAATTATGTGATATACTTATTGTTATTGAGTTATTTGGGTTTATTGGATGTGCAGCTATTACCTCTAATATATACTGTTATATTATGACTCTATAAGTTACTAAGCGCTACATTTCATGGTCACGGTTACTGTTCGTCTTTTTCCTGTTGAAACAGCACAAGAGTTGGCAAACAGTTGATATGTTCATATGTACAATCACACTTTCTGTTTCTCACATCATCAATGCGCGTTTCACTGCATATGTACACTTCTGTCCTTCAATAAAAGGGGCAGATCGCGAAAGAGCCTCTAGCCGAGTTAGTTAGGTGGTCTGAAAAACACTCTTTAGGTCCTGAGTTTGACTCCCCGTGGGAGCGAATTTTAGGTTTGGTTAAAAAAAATCCTCTCGTCTGTCACACGCCAAAGCATAGGTCTAAAGTCCGGTCTTGGTCGTTTCTCACATGGGCTACGGTGCCATTATGTATGGGTAGGGCAGGGTTCAGGGGTTTTCTCGACTTGCATGAGAATGTCTTTTTTTAAATATAGTGCCCGTGGTCTATCTTATCCCCTAGGTCGAGTTTTTTTTTAATAAAAGGAGCAGACCCAGTTCTCGATGCTTCCACATGAGCGGGGTTTGTTATATTTATTTATCAATATAAGTATGGACACACCCGTTACCATGGTTTTTAAAGCGGTAAGGCGGTCCAAGGCGTTGGAGCACCGCCCGGACGCCTAGGCGGCGCCTAGGCGACGCCTAGGCGAGGTAGGCGGGCAAGGCGCCTAGGCGTTAGACCACCGCCCGGACGCCTAGGCGACGCCTAGGCGTCGCCTTAAGAACAGAGCCCGTTACTTACATGTAGCACTATTTTATCCCTCCCCCCTCCCTAGACCTGCAAGTATGCACTATTGTATGTTAAGAGAGAACACCATAGAGTATTATAAACATAGTCCACGAGATGGTTAAATGGGCATTAATTGGATGGTTATGTGCTGCTCATTGTTTTTTCATTAAAATAACAGGTCAGAAAACGAAGGAAGAGAGGGTCGGCGAGAAGGAAGATGAAATCGGAGGGCAGAAGGAAGATGACAGGGTAGGTTCCCTAGCATTGACAAACCATGATAGAGAAGGAAATAATCAAGATCAAGATCAAAAAGCACCAATTGATGACCATTCAAGCAGAGGAACTCATACGGGCAAAGCTATTATAGAAGAATCCAGACCTAACTGCGTTGATGATCATAAGACCCATAGACCTATGTCTCCTGGAACACTAGCACTGATGTGTGATGAAGAAGCATTTGAGAAAATGTGTGACGAACAAGATACAATGTTTACGACTTCTCAAAATGCTGCTCCTCAGCAGACAGTAATTGTCAACCATAACCAATCTGCACTGTATGCAGAACAAGAAAACGTTGTGCTGACAGAATTCCGGGATTGCCTCCGCAAGTTTGTGAGATACGGAAGAATGAAAGGTACACCGAATATGTTCTTATTCACCATGCTAATTACTAACTTGTTACTTCACGTCAGTGATTGTTTTATGAGGGGCCGGGAAATACATTAGGGCCCTACTGTGCAATTTATTTTATTATAAAAAATAAGAGTGTTATATTTGCCAGCATTACATAATATGGGAAGTCTGGCCTCATTTTATCCCTTTCTCAGACCCTATTTCATGTAGGAGCCTCTGGCATCGGGTCTGTCACTCTGTCCTCTCTCTCTCTCTATTGCATAATATGGATCCATCTGAATGAGTGGTTTTACATGGTCTTCTATTTTATCTGGGAACTGAGAATCCATTAGTAAACCTAGGAAGGCTAGAGCGTATATTGTGTGGTGAGATAATGTCCTTTTCTGTTTGTTTTCCAAGACTAGGATGAGTTTAATCCTGATTATTCTCCCCTGCAGAGGAAAGGTACTCCATGGCAATCAAATCTGAAACATCTGGTCATCCTGGACAGGTAAATGGTGTTTCTCAAGTACCATATTCAAAAGTAGATGTGCCTGCTGTAAAAACATATCCACAGAGTTCCAGCAGTCATCTTGTTGCTGGAAAACCTGTTACTGGCCTTTTGGACAAAAACTGAAGCCTTGGCGTTCCAGATTTTTACTTGGGGTGTTGCAAGGATCAAGGGAATAGTATTTTCACCCTATTAACATGTTGATCAGATACATGTATCAGTCTTGATAGATAATTTAGATGTTAGAGAATTCCAATTTTTTCTCATTGGTCAGAATAAGTGTAATGCTGGAATCTGGATAGTTAGTTTAGTAATAAATGCCAACCTTGTAATATTTTCTTCATTGTATTTTCTCTCTTTTCTTTTCCCATTTTCCACCCACCTGGTTCGAGCCAAGATGTAGCTTGGTGGGTGCTTATTTGAAAATAAAGAAGTCAAAAGGAAGAAAAGGGCAATACTGCAGAGATGAGCCCAGCTGTCATTGTTGCACTGGTGTTATTTTTAACTCGCAGATCGTTGTAGCCCCAACAGGTGCTACATCGATTCCATGGCTCTACAACTTGCAGCTGCCATTGTGATACTTGATTGATAACCCGAGAGATAATCATAATGGCCACCCACATTCACCGCTGGCCATTACTGGAACTCGTTGGCATCTTTTCTTTGTTTCCATGATTTCAGATGAAACTGAATAAGCCGAAGCCCGAAGCATTCAGTTGAGGAAGAATCCGGGTGTGTTCTTATTAGACAGTTACATTGCATAATTGCATTCGGCGCTTGCAGAGAGTCCTTTACTTTACAGAGCGCTTGCTGTCTACTGTCGCCTGCAAAGGTTATTACAGTCCCAGGATCCGAGATACTGAGCTGTTGATGTTATTCAGAAATTCTTTCCTGCAGATAATATGAACAAATCAATCCGAAACTCACAGGAGCCGTGGTGGATCGAGCAATTGTGCGTAACTACAATGCTTAAATAATTCTCCTGTTTGCCTTAACGTCCCGTTTGGATCATTGGAATTGAATTCCATTCTAATAATATTAATTTAGTCATATATCAATTAAGCTAATTCAGTATTATGAAAAATATATTTGTATATTATTATTAACATCATATCAGAGATATTTATGTGCTACATTTTTAATATAGAAGAGTGAGACGAAAAGTGTCATGTAAGTTACAGAGTATAAACAAATTCTACTAATGCATAAAATCATTTCTCATTCTCCACCCCATAAATTTGAGATAAACTTGTATCTAAACTTTGTAAAGTGGTAGAATGTCAAATTCTAAACTAAATAAGTTACTTTATTGAGTGAATTCTAATTCCTCTAAAACGAAGGGATCCAAACGTCCCGTAAGAGATTTACCTGTGTGATTAATGGAGATTAGTTGATAAATAACAAGTAGCATCCTATATAAACACCAAATTTGTGCGACTACTTAAAATGAAACATGGCTTGTCTCCTAGAATCCCTTGTATTTAGGTTCAGAGTGGAAGGAAATAAGAACGGGAGTTAAAGGAGGGAATTCACATCCCCTGTGGGGTTTTGAGTGGAAAATTATATAAGACATCATGAACGGGGATGAATGATGATGCATTCATCATTTACTACAAGCACAATTTTCAACCAATCACCACCCTTCCCAAGGAAGTGATCCGTGACACCCCCCCCCCCCCCCTTAACTCCCAGTTCTTTCCACCAAAAACGCATAGTCCCACCAAACAAACAAAAGATTTCATAAACCCTATATCCAAACTCCCATTCCATCCTTTCAATTACTGTCAGTGTTTGTCCTATTCTATATTCATATCTATACCAATATATAATCTATCAGTTTAAAATTTACAAAACTCACCCAACCAAATCACCTCTCCATCCTTAAATACAATAAATAAATTACATCCAAACTTAATACACCATCAAAACCAAGATCACTGGATAATCTCATCTCCCTTACTCACTTAAATCCAATGGACAATATTATTTGAATTATCTCACATCCCTTTCCTCCACGTCCCCTGCCCCCGGTCTCTCTCTCCCCTCTCCTCTGTGTCCACACCGCCTCCTCCCCTCACTCGCGTTGTTGTGGTTGTCAATCCCTCCTCCACGCCGCTGCCACCGCTGTTGTCGACCCATCCTCTCTCCTCTTTGGGATTGTAGCGATAACACAAGTTATATGCTAATACCTGAAGTTGAACACTTTGAAAGAAGAGATGTAGTTGTACCGTATTGTTTAGGAGTATGCTTGGAATCATTTCACGTGGATTTTTCTTTCCCTGAAACATATCCTAAGAGGTACGACAGTCATCATCTCGGGAGTAGTTATTCCCTCTTTGGCATGAAGAGAAAATTGTTATAGATGAAGAGCTGAAAACATGTCAAAGAGGAGTTGATGCGAATTGCGATAACTTAAAATATTTGAGAAGATAGTGAAGTGTTAGAGTAAACACTCGAAGCCAAAAGGTGTGTCAAAAACTTACCCATGCAACTAATACCCCAACTAGTTCAAAGAGAAGAGGAAGGACATGGAGCTTATCGATGATCTAAAGGTGAACGAAAACATGGACGGACTAGATTAGCCTTATGTTAGGAATTGAAAGCGCAACATGTCATTTGGAATGTATCTCAACGAGGTTGACCGATGCCCATAACGCAGCTACTGCAATAAAGCCGATACCAGCTAGAGCAAAAACGTCTTTCGCAGTGCTGAACTGTATTCGTTTCCACAAAAGTAGTAGTAATAATAATAATCAATTTGAGTTTGGTTAGTCTTCATTCATATGTAATATAAGTGCCTCACGGAAATACTAATGCCACCCTAAAGCTGCATAAGTGAGCTCTGTAATGTTCAAAACTTCAAGGACAAGAAACTCACAGAACTCGTGGGTCGTGGCATATTTCACTACCAGGACCAGCCCTAAGACTGTCTCCAGCAACGACCTCTATATACATCCTCTATATCCATCCTTTACAGTCTTCTCTAAAAGATTTCATCTCCTATATCTACTTTCTCTCCAACAACGTCCTCTATATATAAATACCTATATTAAAGACATTTTTAATTTTTTTAATTTTTGTACATACGTATTTGTCATACTCTCAAATGTATTGTACATATTTTAGTTTTATTAAACCGGTTGTTTAAAGTATTCAAATAGATAGAGAACTGTTTAGAGAAACTCTACATATAGATGATCCATCAGCGTTCTCTAAATTTAGAGTACCGTTTAGAGGACGTTGCTGGAGGGAGTAAAGGATGTACTCGTCCTCTAAATTTAGGGTACATGACCCTTTAGAGGGTCTTGTTGGAGCCAGTCTAACCCTGAAGGGGTCGAGCGGGGCGGCCGCCTCGGGTCCCCAGTTTTCCCACTCTAGTAGTCTAGTAGCCTATATGTATAGGTTCAGTCATCCATTTTTCAATATTAGCATGAATCGCTTGCTGTACCAATAGGTTACCGAGTCATGACACATATAATTTAGACTATTTACTAAGATTATTATTGATTACTTACTATTTACTAATTAGACTATTCTATTGATATTTTGTCAGATGTCTAAGATGATTATTGATTACTGTTTTAAGATAACCATATATTATGTATTTTTGCATTTGCGGTGATTTTTTATATATAATTAAATTTTTATTAACAACATATATTATAATAATAAGGACCTCTATTTTAAATCTTGCTTGGATCCTAAACCCTAAATCATAAACTCTAAACCCTAGACCGGTACTGAGTGAATCCTCGATCCGCTACTGGATGCAGATGTGGAGCCTGAAACTCCTAGCTAGCGTGTAGCAATGGGGTTGACCTTATTTCTAAGGGTTTTTTTTTGTATAAATCGACTTTTCAGTGTTGTCCATAAAAACTAACTTCTTTAAAAGAAAGTCAAACAATGAGTTTGGCAGTGACAGCTATCCACAACTTCTCATTTACCTCGCAACTCGCCACTGGTAGGACCACAAAGCTGCAGTTGGGCTCGCGTTGCCCGACCGTCGAGAGGCGAGAAGCTAAGGGGCGTGGGAAAAAAGAATCGACTGGTTTGGTCTATCCACCAAACTAGTCCTAAGGAGATTCTTTTATGGATTAACTCCATTTTTCTATCCACCAAATCAGCCCTTATGGCTTCCCATTCATCGACTTCCTAGTTTTTGTGTGTTGTTTCGTTAAATTTTCGGTAAATAAGCCATACATCCAAGCTAGGGCGACAACTAGTCGAGCTGGACTTGGTACCACTCCACGGACCCAACGTCTCTGTCGATCTCGAGCACGCACACGGACCTGACGAGGTACGAGACGACCTCGTCGACCGTGCCGAACCTAGCGTGGTCTGGGGACAGGGTGTCCCCGGGCCAGTTCTTGAGCCAGCCCTTGAGCCTCTCCTCCAGCTCCTCCTCCAGTTCCTCCCTGTACACGAACGCCTCGTCCACGCCGGGTTCCATCAGCACATACGTGTTTTCCGCCTATCGCCTCCGCGCTGCACAAACCTTGAACCAACAGATAGTGGTGGAGCGTGACATACTGGTTGGAGTTTTTTTAGAAGCTTAAATTACTGTAGGGAGGGCCTGCAGTATTTTTTATTGCATAAAGAGAAAAAAGAAAAGAAAATACAGGAGGGTAGCTACAGGAAGGATAACGAAAATTACAGTACAGAGCACTGAATCCAGGTCTTAATTTTATCCCCTATCTCTGGTTTAACTCGGTGACACAATAAATTCATTTCTGTTTTGAACATGTCCCGACATTCCTCCACAGTGGGCGAGATCTCATTGAACACCCAATTGTTTCTGCTTTTCCAGATGCTCCAGGTTAATAGGATGATAGTTTCAAGTTTCCATGGGACCTGCCAACGTCTTCTGATCCTTAGGATGGTGTTGATTAGATCAGTTGTTCGTGGCGGGGAGATTCCTATAAAGGACCAGCATCTCCTAGCAAAACTGCATCTGAAAAAAGATGAATGGCTGTCTCTTCAGCTTGAAAAATACAGTTGTCACAGGTGTATGAATCCAGTAGCATAACTCGTTGTCTTAGAAGTGCCCGGGTATTTAGTCTGTCCTTGAGTAATAGCCAGAAGAAGACCTTGTGTTTGGGTTGGCATTTTGATTTCCACAGCCAAGTGAAGATGGGATGAGTCCACTGGTTGCCCATCAAATGAGAATAAATCTTTTGTGATGAAAAGAGGCTAGAAGAGGCATTGCAGAGCCATTTGTCTCTCTGATTATTATGCGGAAGATTAACCAAAAGACCCTGCAAAGCTTGAAATTGCACAAAGGCCTCAGCCGACAGTGGGGTGTGAAACATCTCATGTGAAGCTGCCATTCTTGCTTGTTGGATGGTGATATCTTTGCATGAAGCGAAAGACCAAAGTTCTGGATATCGTGCCGATTTGCGTATAATCCCAGTTGTCATGCCACAAAAAAATGTTTTACCATCTCCAATCTCCACCCGAGCAATTCCTTTGAAAGATTCAAGAGTTTTAAGGACGTCTCTCCACCAGAAAGAGCCAACTGGTTTATCTGAGGACAACGAATGGCTATAATGATTGGCCCAGATGATATTGATCCACGGGATGTCAGCTTTGTTATAGAATTTATGTAGATTCTTCATAAGAAGGGCTTTATTTTGTAATTCTAAATTTATGACACCCAATCCCTCCTGAAATGTTGGCTTGCAGACCGATTTCCAGGCTACTTGAGGGGGTTTCTTGGCATTTAAATATGCACCTCTCCAAAGGCAGTGCCGTCTGAATTTGTCAATATGTTTGATCACCGTTTTAGGAGCTTGAGAGTGCACATGTAGTATGTTGGAAGTGAGGAGAAGATTGCATTAACCATTTGTAGTCTGCCAGCCTGTGATAAGAAGATAGAGGTTGACGCCAGTCTTTTCTCAATTTTCTGAATAAGAGGAAGAAAAGCACCCAGGTTGGGTCTTTGTAATCCCAAGGGAAGCCCTAAGTAAGTGAACGACATTGATCCAATTTTGCAGCGGAATGTATTTGCAAGGATTTCCATTTTTGGTCTGTGACATTGATGGGAAAAATATTAGATTTGTGGTAGTTGACATGTAGCCCTGTGGATTCAGCAAAAGAATTGAGCATCGCCTTTAGAAAGAAAAGTTGTCTAGGACAAGCTTCCATTATGAGAATAGTATCATCTGCATATTGAATAATAGGGAAATCAGGACCACAATTGCTCGGCAGGGGGAGCCGTAAGATGCCACAGTCACAAGCCTTGTTGACAATTGACTGCAGAAGATCAGTTGCAAGAACAAAAAGAAGTGGGGACAAAGGATCTCCTTGTCTGACTCCGCGTTTGCAGTGAAATCGTTTCCCAGGGACGCCATTCAAAAGAGCTTCTAAAGTGCCGGAGTCAAGAATCATAGAAACCCAGTGAATCCATTTGTCACCGAACCCCTTGTGCCTCAAAACCTTAATAATAGTTGCATGTTCCCATTTGTCAAAAGCCTTTTCAAAATCTAGCTTTAGAATGACCATTTCTTTTCTGGACTTATGGCAAAGAGAAATGTATTCAAAAGCCTAGGCTAGACAGTTCTGAATTGACCTAGCCTTGATAAAACCATATTGATTCTGATGAACTAACTTTGTGATCACCTATTGCAAACGGTTGGCTAAGATTTTTGTCAACACTTTAACACTTGTGTTAAGGAGGGAGATAGGCCTATAGTCACCAACTGAGTCCGGGGAGCTATTTTTGGGAATGAGAGTCACGTATGAACCATTAATGTTGCGCATGCAAAGTGATCCTTCATTTTTTTGGATAATTCATAGAAGTGTGGAGCAATCACCGACCAACATTTCTTCACAAAGTCCGTATTAAATCTATCTGGACCTAGCGATTTATTTGAAGGCAGACATTTAATGATCCGATCAATCTCATGACAAGAGAAGGGGTGCTCAAGTTCTGACAAATTATCAATCGGCTGAATCAAGGATGGTAAGTTAAAAACCATGGATGTTTGTTGAGAAGTCCCCAATCTGTTCTTGAAGGCATTAAAAAGCACAGTTTCTTTGTACGTATGAGAAAAAGTCGTATTTCCATTATCATTCTTTAGTGACGATGCTTGATAGTAGCATTGGCGTGAAAGAACTTAGTGCCAGCATCACCAAGGGTAACCCATTTAATTTGACCTCTTTGTTTCCAATAAGTTCGCTGTTTAGACAAAAGATCATGCAGATGGAGGATAAGTATGTCTTTGAAATTCCATTTTTGTATAGTTAAGTCTCTACTCTCCTCAATGAAGTCCAATAGCTGAATAATCAATTTAACCTTATCAATCAATTTTGTTAAATTAGGGAGAGGCTTATACCAACCCTGAATCGCTTTTCGTGCCCTTTTAAACTTGGCCATGGGCCTTTTAGCTGGGTCTGGTTGAAATAGAGGCTAACTCCAAGAATCTTGAAAAATTGTATGAAAATCTTTAAGCTGAAGGCTATAATTTTTGAATCTGAAGATGGGCGATTTGGGAACATTAATTTGGACATTGATCATCCAAGGAATATGATCCGAGGTTCCTCTAGAGAGCGAAAGTGCAGAAGTGGCCGGGAAGTTGACAGACCATGCTTTGGAGATTACTCTAGAGAGCGAAAGTGCAGAAATGGGCTAGATCCGCCCCTGACTCCAAGCCCTTGCCAAAAAAGGTTGCGCACGCAATGACACAATCAATCAAATCCGAGAAGAACTATCCGGCGATGAGATTGTAGCCGCTAGCCGGCTCTTGCTATGCCACAACTATACATGTCTCTTAGAAAGTCAAAGACTTCCAGCCGTGTTGTTTAGTTGCACAAATATGAACAATTATGATCAAGCTAACTACATGAAATATTCAAGATGCTGATTAAAGGATTCTTCGAGGTCTCCTACCAAAGGCGTGCCGATCTAGAGTAGTTCTTAATCTAGAGCGGAAGGAATTTTTTGAGAAAACAAGTCCTCACTGGTAGGAGACCGCAAAGGAGGGGTAAGCTCACGGAGTCACGGTTCGCGTCGCCATATCTGCATATTGGGCGGCCGTCCAGAGGCGAGAAGTTGAGGGGCGTGAAAAAAAAGGCTCTCAATGGGTTTCTCAGCGCTATACATCCAATCTAGGGCGGCAACTAGTCCAGCTGGACCTGGTACCACTCCACGGAACCAACGTCTCCGTCGATCTCGAGCACGCACACGGACCTGACGAGGTACGAGACGGCCTCGTCGACCGTGCCGAACCTGGCAAGGTCTGGGGGCAGGGTGTCCCTGGGCCAGTTCTTGAGCCAGCCCTTGAGCCTCTCCTCCAGCTCCTCCCTGGACACGAACGCCTCATCCATGCCGGGTTCCATCAGCACGTACGTGTCCGACTGGATGTCCGCCCGTCTCCTCCGCGTTGCACAAACCTACAATAGGAACCAACAGAGAGTGGTGGAGTGTGACGTACTGGTTGGAGGTATAACAACATTGTTTTCTTTCTAGAATTGGACCTGTTCTCCGTGGCCTCGCATTCTCGGCGATCGCTTCAGCGAGGCCGTGCAAAAGCTCGCGGCACCACCCACCACGAACGCCGTCTTCTGCGAGCGCCGGCGGGGCAGCAGCAGTGACGCCCTTCTGCTGCCTGTGTTTTCGAGGAGACAGTGCAGATGACGGGCGCTTGTGCGCGGTGACGCAGAAGTGGAATATGGTGTACAGTACACAAAACTCCGTCCGCATCAGGCCTGTATGCAGAGGAAGTGAGGAACCAGGAGCAGTTTTACCTGAAGGTCTGGGAGACGGCAGCCATGGGGGACGGCCGCCGGAGAGGTTCCTCTTGCCGGATGGCGCGAGAGACGCTGCAGGCCAGGCGACGGCGAGGGCGCACGCCATCATGGCTGCCCACCTGCGGTGTGGAATCACTGCAGAACGAGACGGAATTGGGAGACACGAGGCGGCGGTGGGTGAACACCGCGCAAAGAGCTGCTTGGCCTCCGATGTACCGCACCGGATGTGAACCGGACGGAGCTCTCTAGTCCACTAACGCAACATCAGATGTCTGGTTTGCAGATTGGCCCTTTTTTCATGGAAGTATTATGTGTGTGTTCTACTTTCGTGCACATGAACGACTCCACAGGTCACGAAAGAAAGGTTACATCTCTATCTCTATTATACTTAAAGCACATGTTGAGCACCGTTTTGAGCCTGGCGGACCGTCCGGCCCTGAGGCCGTACGGTCCGCGGTCCGGACAGTCCGCGCCTGTGGGCCGGACGGTCCGCGCATGCGCAGAGCAGTTTAGGGTTCCGAGTTTTGTGATATGGTTGTTTGCTAGATTTGCGGAATTAGCTCGGAATCCAGTCGTGTAAAGGGTCCAGCCCCCCTCCTCTATAAAAAGAGAGGTATACGACCGATTTGTAATCATCATCAATCGAATCAACACTTCTATTTCGCATTTTATCCTAGGAGTAGCTCTAGTCTAGTTTAGGTTTAGCATCTCGATCTCCAATTTTTCGCTTCTCTTCGACTCTACGCCGATTAGAAGAGTCTAGGTCGGCCTGCCGAGCCTAGACATCACCTAGGATCTCTCCTCCCCGACGGGGTCCCTCCCGAGAGCAGCGAGATCCAGGCCGCCGCCGGCGACTTCCGCCGCCTCTACATACGCGTGGACCGTCCGGCCGTCAGGCAGAAGACTCAGCCCCTGCGCCAGGTCGCGGACCGTCCGCGCCTGACCAGAGAGCACCGCCACGGTTCTTGCTGAGTGTTTGGCGCTCCGAAAAGGCGTCAACATACTTTTTGGCGACTCCGCTGGGGAAGACATATTTAGACCTATCAAATCGGCCCTCAATGGCCGGTTCAAGGGATAGTTCTGAAGTTTCTCCAAGCAACATCATAGAGCCGACTTGGGAAACCTTGCCGACCGACGAACAGCTCCAGTTCGAGGAGCACAAGGAGCAGATGATCCAGGAGGCGAAAGCAAAGTTCTTGGCCAACTTCAAAGTCGACAGGAACAACAAGGTCGTCCGACATCGGGCGACAGATCCAGCTTCACTGCAACCCACGCCAGATATCCCCAATGTAAGTAATACAAACGAGCTGCAATCTCTTAAGAATTATGTAGATGAACAGCGTGAACAAATGCAAAATATCATAGGGGATATGCAAAACGACTATAGGAGGTTAGCGCGCTGTTGGAACTTGCTCTCAGCAGCAAGGAGGCCAACGAGGGTGAACGGTGGTGACAACAGGGTTACGTGCTCGGGGGCAATAGCTCTGTTGATCTCGCCTCTCACGGGCACTGTGCGGGGGTATTTATAGGTATCTGAGTGCCCAGCGCCTTGTGTTAAGGACGCATGTGCCCTCAGACACCTAGTTTATCCCCAGAATATTCCCATAAAGCAGGGTTACAAGCTGTAATTACAAGTATGCCTTTACAAATTAGGCCCGTAACACAAAGGCGGCCACGCAGGGCCCGTTACAATGGGCCAGATCACACGTGGGCCTCAGGACTGAACGAGGCCGCGCCGCGGGAAGGCGTCGCCGCAGGCCTTCGTCAAAGTGCCGAATGGAGCGAAGGGTGTCCCTGCCCGCTTTGTCTCTGTCAGACCAGCGACTGCGGCGAGGGCCTCGAGCGAAGGGTGGCGTCTTTGCCTTCGCCCCAACATTTGCCCTCCGAGGGACCAGTTCGATAAAGTCACCTGGTGCCGAAGACGTCGCTAGATGGCGGAGACGCTGCCCTCGCTCGAAGTGGTTCCGCGGGGGTTTTTGATGTGACCGTTGATGGACGGCGTACTGTTGGATTGCAGGTTTCCCGAAGCGCCGCGCCCTGCCTATAAAAGGGGGCGGGGGTCGGCGCTGTTTGAACTTTGCCTTCCACGCTCCGTAAAAACCCTATCCGCCCGCCGTCTTGCTGTTCCTCTTCTTCCGCTGCTCCTTTTGCTCGCCGGAGTTCTGGCTCGAGTGAAGCAGACCGCCCGCCGCCGCCGATGGTACGTAGCAATGCCGTCCTCTTCTTCTTCCGCCGACACCACGCCGCCGGCCGCCGCCTCGTCTGAGGAGACGTTGAGTAGCGTGATGGTGGAGGAGTTGCGCGCCGGCGACTCTGTTGATTTTGGTATGTCACGGATGACGTCAGCCCGCGTTGAAGATATGCAGCGGTTGGGCTACTTTGGCGGCGGAGTTGCTCGTGCTCCGGGGACGGAGGAAGTCCCCGAGCCGGAGGGTGAGTTGGTCGTTTTCGAGGCGTTCTTCGCCGCCGGTCTCCGCTTGCCTGCGCACCAGTTTGTTGGCGAAGTCCTGCGTAGATTCAACGTTCAAATACATCAGCTGACACCGAATGCCATGGTGGCGCTGGCGAAGTATGTCTGGGCGACGACTTCGTACGGCGGACAGCCGTCGGTTGAAGTTTTCGCGAAGAATTATTGTTTGCATTGGTAGAAGAGGATGGTTAGGGACGGAGTTGCCCAGTTCGGGTCATGCACATTCACGCCGAAGACCGGCAAGACCACAATGCCAGTAGTGGAGTTGGTTCCGTGCGCCCGCAACAAGTGGGGCAATTGGAATGAATTTTGGTTTTACGTTGCTGAGGGTACTATCGAAGACCATGAGGGACTCCCCGTGTCTGAGATGTGCTCTCATTATTACTCTGCGTATCCGCCTTTTGAAGTGGCAGAAGAGGATGCAGACGAAGGGGCCCTTCGGTGCGCCGCCGGTCAGAGCAGTGGGCGTGATTTAGTTGAAGAGTTCGTGGCGTACGGGGTCTGGCCCTTGGCGCACGGCTGGGCGCTGGGCGAAGTGTGCCCTCGCCAGATGCCTTTTCACGGAGGAAGGGTGGTGCAAAGTCCTGCCTTCGCACTAAATTTGCGAAACCGTGACCCGGCCGCCTTTGTGCGTGATGCGGAGGACTTGGCGGTACGGCTCGTGGGACGTTACGTGCCGAGGACGGAAGGCCAGCGCAGCTTTGATATCCGTGGGTCAAATGACCGTTTGAACAGGGTCTTCGAATTAAATCAATTGCCGTACGACGACTACCCTGGTCAAGACGAAGCGGACCGCCGTGGGAAGAAACCGGCGGTGGAGACTGGAGGCGACCCTGAGCTGGCGGCCGCCCCCTCCTCAAAAAAGAGAAAATTAGGTACTGCGATGGGAGGACTTGGGGTGTTTGATAGTTTTGCTAGAGAGTTAATGAGGACGTGTGCGGCCCCGGGGGAAAGGATGTCTTCGCCCGAGCTCCGGGAGTCTTCGGCTCGGATGCTGAGGGTTACCGGGGGTTGTTGGCCTAGAAATGTTCCTATCCCCTGCGCGGCTGAGGAGGACTGTTTTACATCTCGTATGGTTCATCAGTGGAGAGTTTTTCCTTACGGGCGAAATATCGGTGCTGTTGTGTGGGCAGTGATGGACAAGGATCGCCAAGGGGCGGCGCAAAAACGCCAGGCGACTGTCAGGATTCACGAAGCTCGGCCGAAAAGGCCGCGGGGAACTGCGAAGGCTGCGGCCTCCGGCGGAGGCAAGCCGCCGCTGGCGGCGAAGGCGGGCGCCTCTGCACCTAGCAAGGCGCCGGAGGCAACGGTGGGCGCCGGGGGCTCCAAACTGACGAAGGTGGTGCCGCCGGCCAGCGGAGTGGCGGAGGCTTCGAAGGCGGCCCGAACGTTGCCGCCATCGGGCAAACGCATTGCCGACTTCGGCACCGAGATTAATGTGGACGATTATCTTGGGGGTAAGTCTCTCTCTCTCTCTATATATATATATATATATATTTTAATTCGCTGATGCGTTGCAGGGTCGGACGAGGGCCAGCTTGCTATAGTTGCGCCTGCCGCGGCGATCGCGACGGCTGCGCTAGCGCCGAAGGCGAGGGGCGAGACCCTTGGCGCCGGAGGCGAGGTGTCGGTCCTCGCGATGGTCTGGGACGAGGCGGGCGTGGCGACCCGCCAGCTGAAGGGAGTGACGGAGGCGCTGAGTCAGGCGACGGAGGCGCTGAGTCAGGTCCGCTGAGTCAGGCGATTTTTTTAAGGCCGCGGCCTCACGTGTGCTTCTGCAGGTGGCTGACTTCACCAGTCGTACTGCGTCGGGGGCCCTTACGGCAGCTTTGTCTGCCGAAGTCGAGAGACTTCGGACGCAACATGCTGATGCCGTCCGTGAAAAATCGGCCTCCGACAGCAAGTGCCGTAAATTGGCGGACAGGGTGCTGGAGAAGGAGAAGGCTGACCTCCGGCGCCAGCTGGCGGGGGAGAGGAGGGAGGCTAACGAAGCCATCGCCAAAGAGCAGGCTGCGCAGGCGGAGGCCAGGCTGGCGCGGGCGGAAGGCAATATTGCCAAGGAGCGCGCCAGACAGCTGCAGGAGCGGCTTACAGCCCTGGAGAGCCGCGCGAAGGGGGCCGAGGCCGCGATGCGAGCGGAGGCGGAACGGACGCGCACGCAGCTTATGGCTGCATATCGCGAGCTGGGTGCGCGGACCGGTGACTTCGAGGTGCCGGAGCGAGAGGCCGGGCTTCGCTGTCTGGAATGGGTGCAGGAGGAGCTGCAGGAGCTCCCCACTGTCTTGGAGGGGTTAATGTCGTTCACCTCCCTGGTCACCTGCGAGGGGGCGATGAACGCACTCTCTCGCGAAGGGTGCCGGCACTTTGAGGCCCTCGACTAGGCAGATGAAGATTTTGGGCGAGATATCTATAAGGTCGAAGACCCCGTGGTGAAGGAATCCGCCGGGGCCCTCTATGACCGGATGTGGGGTCTGTACGGTCGTGAGGTGGTCAGGGAGCGGGCCGAGGCTGCGAGGGCTCAGGTAACGTTGTCGTTTGTTCGGCGTTTGCTGGATGTGGTCTGTGCGTGTGTTTGCTGAATTTTTGTGTGTTTTGTCTTAGGCGGAGCGTGGCGAGCGGGTGGACGACTTCGGGGCACTAAACAGCGCGCTGCCTGACCCGGAGCCGACCCCCGCGGAGGCCGCGACTGGAGTCGCCCTGGAACCGACCCCGGAGACTGCGGAAGACGCGCCAGGCGCCCCCACATCTGCTGCGGCCGGCGAAGACCTGCCCCCAAAGGTGGCCGAAGGCGCGCCTGATGCCCCCGCAGCTGCTGCGCCGAGCGCTGAAGATCCCGCGGCGGTGGTGGCGGAAGCAGCGGCGGAGCCAACGGCGGAGGCTCCCACAGCGGCAGGGCCTTCGCAGGTGGCGTAGTGGGTGTTTAGGGTTGGGGAATTTTTGGATGTTGTACTGAATTTTGGTTGCTGCGCAGGTTCAAGATTTTGGGCCTGCGCACGCAACCGCTACTACTGAGTTTTTGGCGGCTTCGACCGCGGAAGGTGGAAATGAATATGGTGGATCTGTATCTGAGTTTTTTGATTTTACTGACTCTGGGAGCTCGGTTGAGTGGACTGAGGAGTCGTCGGAGGAGGATTTGGATTATTTTGCGGCCTTGGACGTGGCTGCGGCGGAGGCTTCGCCACACGCTGCGGACGCGCCAGACGTGCCAGGTCCAAGCACCGGGCGCCGACGACGAAGGGCGGTTGCAAAGCGTAGGGTTAGCGCAGAGGAAGGGGCTCGGCTTCGCGTGAGTAGGGCTGGTCGGCAGGAGCTGTTGTCTTTGCCGGCTGCTGTGGGTACAGGGGAAGGGGAACTGCGAAGTCTTTTTGCGGGTGAAGAACTTAGGATAATGTTATTTAATTATAGGGAGATGGGAATTATTCCAAAGGTTGAGCCGATGTAGAGCGTGGTGCCCTCGCTTGTATATGTGTAAGGGCTTGTAAGATGAAGTTGTGTGCCCTCGCGTGCCTGTGCCTGCGAGGGCGCTGTGTACTTTGTCTGGTATGGTTGGTTATGCTGTGCTGGTGTGATTATAGTCGGTCTTGGCGCGGATGGTTTGATGTTGTCGTTTCTGCTTTTGTTGTACTAGTTCGGCTGCGCCCTTAGGCGGCTTCTGCGTGGAGTCTTTGCGATAGACTTCGGGCTTTTTCGCACTTGTTGTGCTAGTCCGGCTGCACCCTTAGGCGACTTCTGCGTGGATAGTCTTCGTGATAGACTTGGGATTTTTTCGCACTTGTTGTGCTTAGTCCGGCTGCACCCTTAGGCGACTTCTGCGCGGATAGTCTTCGCGATAGGCATCGGATTTTTTCGCACTTGTTGTGCTTAGTCCGGCTGCACCTTTAGGCGACTTCTGCGCGGATAGTCTTCGCGATAGACATCGGATTTTTTCGCACTTGTTGTGCTTAGTCCGGCTGCACCCTTAGGCGACTTCTGCGCGGATAGTCTTCGCGATAGACTTCGGATTTTTTCGCACTTGTTGTGCTTAGTCCGGCTGCACCCTTAGGCGACTTCTGCGCGGATAGTCTTCGCGATAGACTTCGGATTTTTTCGCACTTGTTGTGCTTAGTCCGGCTGCACCCTTAGGCGACTTCTGCGCGGATAGTCTTCGCGATAGACTTCGGATTTTTTCGCACTTGTTGTGCTTAGTCCGGCTGCACCCTTAGGCGACTTCTGCGCGGATAGTCTTCGCGATAGACTTCGGATTTTTTCGCACTTGTTGTGCTTAGTCCGGCTGCACCTTTGGGCGACTTCTGCGCGGATTTGTCGCACGCGAGGGTGGCTAGCGCTTGGCCTCGCGGTGACTTCTAATTGGTCGAATGCCGAAGACCGTTGTCGCGGTCTTTTTTCGACACATGTTTTTGTGGGGGATTTTTGTCACATATATTACATGGCTCCGCCTCGTTAAAAACCTCACCCCCCGGGAGGAAAAGAGTGCGGGCCGGTACAAGATTGCTTGCGGCGAATTACAAGGGCGAGATCAGCCCTAAATGGGTCAAACAAAAAATTTGCGAAGGTTGTCGATGTTCCAGGAGTGCTCCAGGTCCTCGCCATTTGGCGTTGTGAGCCTGTAAGCGCTGGGGGAAGCTTTTGACTTGACTATGAAGGGCCCCTCCCACTTGGGCTCCAACTTGCCCTTGGACTCCGTCCGAACTGTTCGGACGAGTACGAGGTCCCCCTCGCTGAACTCTCTCGGGATGACTGCGTGGTCGCGCCATGCTTTGGTCTGGGCTTGGTATTTGTTTAGGGCCTGTAGGGCGAAGACCCGGTCTCCGTCAATGAGATCTTTTGAAGTTGGCTCGTCCACGTCGGGGACGGCTGACGGAACTGTACGCGGGGACCCATGCTTTATTTCTTGCGGGGTCATTGCCTCCGATCCGTATAGAAGGCGGAAAGGAGTGAACCCGGTCGCCCTGCACTCAGTTGTGTTTAGCGCCCAGACTGCCTCCGGCAATAAATCGGTCCATCTGCCTTTTTTTCGTCGAGGAGCATCTTTTTGACAGCTGTGAAGATTTTCCCATTGGCACGCTCCACGACCCCGTTGGAATGCGGATGATAGACTGAAGCGAAGGCAAGCTTGGTGCCGATGGAGAAACAAAAATCCTTGAAATCTTGGCTGTCGAACTGCTTGCCGTTGTCAACTATCAGCTCGGATGGTACTCCGAAGCGGCAAACAATGTTCTGCCAGAAGAATTTTTGGGCAGTCTTTGATGTGATTGTGGAAACAGCCCTCGCTTCAATCCATTTGGTGAAGTATTCGACGGCTACGAAGGCGAACTTAAGGTTCCCCTGAGCGGTGGGCAGGGGCCCGACAATGTCCAGGCTCCAGCGCTGGAGAGGCCATGTATGGGCAATCAGCTTTGTATATTGCGAGGGGTTGCCTGACCGAGGAGAGAACTTCTGGCGGGCTTCGCAGGACCTTGTGACTCGATTTGCGGCGCAGATCATTGCAGGCCAGTAAAACCCTTGTCGGATCACCTTGGCAGCCAGGGCCCTTGGCCCTGCGTGCGAGCCGCACGTGCCACTGTGGACTTCGCGTAGGATTTGCATGCCTTCGGTTTCGGTGACGCATTTAAGCATTGGCTGACTGACCCCTTTCTTGTATAATTGGCCCTCAATCAGTGCGAAGTCCCGGCTTCGATGTCTGAGGCGCTTTGCCTCACTGACGTCGGTTGGATGATAGTACCCCTGTAGGAACAGGGTTATTGGTGCCCGCCAGTCTTCGGTCATGATTAGGTTGACTATACGGTGGCCCTCGCTATCATTAGTTATCTGGAGCCCTTCGGGGCTCCGGACGGCTGGCGTGCCGATGGTGTGAAAGAACACGTCGGAGGGCAGGGGCTCGCCCCTGGCGGCGGCCTTGGCTAATGCATCGGCCTCCTCGTTCTTGGCCCTATCCACATGCTGCAGGGTGAATCCCTTGAACTGTCTCTCGAGACTTCGGATAGCCGCGAGGTATTGCATGAGCGCGAGGTCTTTTGCTGCATAGTCTTTCTCGACCTGGCCGACAACTATCTTGGAGTCTGTCTTGATGATACATGTGGTGACTCCGAGGGCCCTTAGCTTGCGGAGGCCGAGGATAACCGCTTCATACTCTGCTATGTTGTTTGTACATTTGTCGGATTCCAGAGCGAAGTTGAGGCATGCTGCATATCTGTG
Organism: Zea mays; assembly: GCF_902167145.1. Classification (NCBI taxonomy): domain Eukaryota; kingdom Viridiplantae; phylum Streptophyta; class Magnoliopsida; order Poales; family Poaceae; genus Zea; species Zea mays. The sequence goes on from NC_050098.1 coordinate 200,365,722, forward strand.
TTTGACTCCGGCTGGTGAGGTGACGACTGCAGCGACGCCTGCCCCCGCATGGCACCATGCGCCGTCGCAATGGATGGTCCAGACCTTCTCTGTGGACGGGTCCGGCTGCGTTACTGGCCCAGTCCAGTCGACGACGAAGTCTGCCAGGACTTGCGACTTGATGGCTGTCCTGGGCTCGAAGCTGATGTGGTAGCCGGAGAGTTCGGCTGCCCACTTGGCAATCCTCACTGATGCCTCCGGGTTTCTGAATAGTTCACCGAGCCCCCTGTCTGAGGTAACTCGGACCTTGAATGCTTCAAAGTAATGGCGCAGCTTGCGCGAGGACATAACAACTGCGTAGGCGATCTTCTCCAGCTCTGTCATGTTGCATTTGGACGGTGTCAGGACTTCGGAGACATAGTAAACAGGGCACTGTCTGACTGCGCCCTCGACTGTCTGCTCCTGCACTAGTGCCGCGCTGACCGCGTGCGGCGAAGCCGCGACATAGAGCAATAGGGGGAGCGAGGAGTCGGGGCTTGTGAGGATGGCCAGCTCCGACAGGTACTGTTTTAGTGAGGCGAAGGCCGCTGCTTGCTCCGGTCCCCAGGCGAAGTCTTTCGCACCGCGGAGTGTTTTGAGGAAGGGAAACTTCGCTCGGCGGACCTGGAAATGAATCTGTTGAGAGCGGCCAATCTGCCTGTCAGACGCTGGACGTCCCTGGCGGACTGTGGGGGCGACATGCCGACGATGGCCTGGATCTTGGTTGGGTTGGCCTCGATGCCGCGGTGTGACACCAAGTAGCCCAATATCTTGCCCTGACGAACACCGAAGATGCACTTTTCCGGGTTTAGGCGGAGTCGTGCATCTCGCATGTTCGCGAATGTCTCGGCCAGGTCGGCGAGATGGTCCTCCTTATTCTTGCTGGCGACGACGATGTCGTCCACATATGTGAATATATTTCTGCTGACCTGCCCTTCGAGTACTGTTTTGGTGAGTCTGGAGAAGGTGGACCCGGCATTCTTGAGACCCTCCGGCATTCTGACGAAGCAATAAGTGCCGAAGGGTGTTATAAAGCTGGTGCTAGCCTTGTCTTCCTCCTTCATGTATATCTGGTGATAGCCGGAGAAGCAGTCGAGGAGAGACATGACCTCGCATCCGGCCGCGCTATCGACTATTTTGTCGATCCGCGGCAGCGGGAAATTGTCCTTTGGTCAGGCCTTATTGAGACTGGTGAAGTCTATGCACATTCGCCATTTCCCGCTTTTTTTCTGCACCATTACAACATTGGAGAGCCACGTGGGGTAAGCCACTGGCTCGATGAATTTAGCCTCCAGGAGGCGGTGCACCTCCGCCTTGGCGGCCTCTGTCTTTTCGTCTGACATTTTGCGAAGCCTCTGCTTTTTGGGTCGCGCCGAAGGGTCAATTCCCAAGCTGTGCTCGATTATGGATCGGCTGACTCCGACCAGATCGAGGGCGGACCAGGCGAAGACATCTTTATTCTTGGCCAGGCAGCAGAGGAGTCTCTCTTCTTCAAGTGAGGTGAGGTCTTCGCTGATAGTGACTGTCTGCTTGGGCGTGGCCTGATCGAGGGGGACAGTCTTGGTCCCGTCTTGGCTCTGCAACTGTGCCTTGTCGTGCTGCTTATCGGTTGGGCTGGCAGGCATGGGGACCTCGCGCTGGGTCGTTAGACAGTGTACGTTCCTCTGGCCAGGCACGAAGTCCCGCTCTATGTTGCGCGCCGTCTGCTGGTTGCCGTAGATTGTAATGGCGCCTAGCGGACCTGGTATCTTCATACATAGGTACAGCCCGTGGATGGCAGCTTCGAACTTATTGATGGAGCCCCGGCCCATGATGGCGTTGTATGGATATACCATGTCGACAATGTCGAAGGTTACTTGCTCGCTTCGGGCTTTGGGTGCTACACCGAAGGAGAGGGGCAACTCTATCTTGCCAACTGGAAAGGTGCCCTTGCCGCCGAAACCATACAAAGGGTTGTCCGAAGGCTTCAGCAAGCTGTGGCTTATACCCATGCGGTCGAAGGCGTGGAGGAAGATGATGTCCGCCTGACTGCCGTTGTCGACTAGGACTTTGTGTAGGTCCCAGCCTGCCACGCTGCAATTGATGACCATAGCGTCGATGTGGGGGGCGCTGAGCAGGTCGACGTCTCGTGCGTCGAAGGTTAGCGGTATGTGGGACCGCTTCGTCTGCACGACTGGGCCAGTGACGGCGACGTGGTTGATGCTGCGGTAGTGGTCCCGCTTCTGCCGCTTGGTGTCGAAGTCGGTGCTGGACCCCCCTGTTATCATGTGAATGACTCCGCGATATGGTTGATCGGCGAAGTCTTCCTGCTTTGGGGCATGGGGGATGTTTTGATGTTGCTGGTGTGGTGGTGGGGGTGGAGGAGGTACGATTTGTACTTCCTGATGGTGTTGGTAAGCGTGGTGCGGTGGATGCGGAGCGGGAGCGTGGATATATGGTGGAGGGGGTGGCTGGTAATTATGCGCGACAATTCTGGGATTGTCGGCTGGCTGTGCCCGCGCCATTCTGTCTCTGGTTGCCTTCGTCTTGGGGCAGTCTTTGGTTTGGTGGGCGCAGTCTTCGCCGTGGAAAAGACAGTAGAACCGGCGCGGCGGCTGCGCGCGTCCTCGGCCCCTGCCACGAGTTCCATTTCCGCGGCCCTGGGGGGATATTCCTGGCGACGAGGGGGGTCTGCAGCAGGCTGCTGGTTGGCGATGTTGTGCACTTGCTGTTGACTGTGGCCATCTCGACCGGAGTCTGGTTGCGGAGTCCTCGTCCACGTGCGGCTGGACTGCGGGGCATCTTTGGGTTTCCGCTGTGACTCAACCTTGCGCTGGTGGAGCTCTTCGGATTTGGCATATTTTTCGAAGAGCTGATATAGCTCCTGCAAGCTCTTGGGTGGATCTCTGATACAGTGGCTGTAGAGGACGCCGACCCGAAGGCCGTTGATGGCGTAGTGGATAGCGATCTGATCATCGACGGAGGGCAGCTGTGACTTGAGTGTTAAGAATTTGCGGTAGTACTCCCTCAGAGTCTCCTTTTCCAGCTGTTTGCAAAGCGAGAGCTCGGCCAAGGCGTCGGTGTCTGGGCGGTACCCTTGGAAGTTGAGCAGGAATTTGTCCCTGAGACTTCTCCACGAATCAATGGACAGCGGAGGCAATCTGGTGAACCAGGTGAGTGCTGGGCCCTCTAGGGCGATGATGAAAGACTTCACCATTGTGGCGTCGTCCCCTCCGGCGGATGCAACGGCGACCTGATAACTCATTATGTATTGCGCCGGGTCGGTGCTGCCGTTGTACTTGGGATAGGTCCCCGCTCGGAAGTTAGCTGGCCAAGGCGTCACCTGCAGGTGTGGCGCCAGGGGACTTCGCTCGTTGAGGTAGTTGACTCCTTGGAATGGCGCGCCGTGCTGGAAGGTGTGGTCGCGCTGGGGGAAACGCGGGCTCTCCGGCCGCGCCCGGTGATGCAGGGGTGGGCCATGCTGCAGGCCAAGGTGGCCTTCGCGCGTGCCTTCCGGTTGCGCACGCTGCTGGAGGGGTGGCTCTTGCTGCAGGCCGAGGTGGCCTTCGCGCTGCATCAGCGCGATCTCACGCTCGAGGTCTTGGGCCTTCTGCTCCTCGTCGCGTATCATTTGCCGCACCTTGGCTAGTGCGGACACACGTTGGCGCTTGGCCTCTAGTATCTCTTTCTGCCTCTGGAGATTGCGGTTCTTGAGGCGCAGGGCGCGCAGCTGTAGCTGTTCTTCTGTTGAGACGCCGAGGACCTCACCGTCCTCGGTGAGGTCCGCGCCTTCCAGTGGGGCGAAGCCTGGAGGCGGCTGCGATTGTCCTTCGGTTCCGCAGGTGCGGAAGGTGTCGTCTTCGCCGGTGTGGGGAACATTGTCTTCAGTGGGCTCTTGGTGGGTGGATTGGGTGAGGACGAGGGCCTTGCCCTTTCTTGCGGCCAGCAGTGCTGCCTTCGCAGCCTCGTCAGCCTTCGAGTTAGCTCTCTTGGGTGCCATCGCGGGTGGTTTTGTCGTAGCACGAACGGTGGGCGCCAAATGTTGGAACATGCTCTCAGCAGCAAGGAGGCCAACGAGGGTGAACGGTGGTGACAACAGGGTTACGTGCTCGGGGGCAATAGCTCTGTTGATCTCGCCTCTCACGGGCACTGTGCGGGGGTATTTATAGGTATCTGAGTGCCCAGCGCCTTGTGTTAAGGACGCATGTGCCCTCAGACACCAAGTTTATCCCCAGAATATTCCCATAAAGCAGGGTTACAAGCTGTAATTACAAGTATGCCTTTACAAATTAGGCCCGTAACACAAAGGCGGCCACGCAGGGCCCGTTACAATGGGCCAGATCACACGTGGGCCTCAGAACTGAACGAGGCCGCGCCGCGGGAAGGCGTCGCCGCAGGCCTTCGTCAAAGTGCCGAATGGAGCGAAGGGTGTCCCTGCCCGCTTTGTCTCTGTCAGACCAGCGACTGCGGCGAGGGCCTCGAGCGAAGGGTGGCGTCTTTGCCTTCGCCCCAACACGCGCGCATTTGACAAATCTAGCATTGCAAATTTTCCATCGCACGAGGTAGAATTAGGGGGTAACACGCGTAATACATCGGCTGTAGGTTGTCATGACCAGTCACAACCCCTTTACGGGATGCCGATGGACACGTACCCCGGGCAACCGCAAATCGGCAGTAAATCAGCCAATCTGCACATGTCCGGACCGTCCGCACGTGAGCGCGGACCGCCCGCACGTGAGCGCGGACCGTCCGGGCCAGCCACGGCCGGGCCCATTTTTAATGAGGTACCCAGACACGCACCCGAGCCACCACATATGACACAGAACCCAAACTACCCAGTCGGACGGTCCGCATACAACGACGGACGGTCCGCACATAACTATGGACGGTCCGGGTACATATCCGGACAGTCCGCGCATGAGTCTTTTGAGGAGGATTATTACCTGAATCCTCACCCGTCCCAGCAACACTTCCCATCACACTATGCAATGCACCAGCCCATTAATTCAAGATCTAGAGCCCAGGAAATCTTTCCGGCCCCACCTAGAAGGCCGGAAAGAATCGATCAAACCTATGAACCATATAGGGCAAACGGAAATGCACCACGTAGCTCAAACCAATGGGGGGAAAGACAACATACTAACATCCAACCAACCCCACCTATGTTTGACCAGAGAGCCGGTGGTCTTGCACCGACTGCCATTGATATAGTAAGGGAAGAAATAGCTGAGGCGTTCCGAGATAAGCTCGGAGTAAGCATGGTCCCTGGGGGGCAATCATATTGGAGACCTTATGACGGCCGATTTGATCACCACCCATACCCACAGGGAACCAGGATACCCGAATTCGCAAAATTTTCGGGTGATCAAGGAAAGAACACGTGCGAACACATAGGCCAGTTTTTAGCACAATTAGGAGAATTGGCCGACACAGAGGAATTTCGCGTACGTTTATTTTCATTATCGCTAACAGGAACCGCGTTTGCATGGTATGCCAATTTACTTCCTAATTCCATTTCATCATGGGGGGATCTAGAACAAAAATTTCATGATCATTTTTTCTCCGGTGACTATGAGTTAGATTTGGTAGATTTAGTGTCATTGCGACAGGCAAAAGATGAATCGGTTAATGATTACATCCGGAGATTCCGAGATACAAGAAACCGATGCTTCCAAATTCATTTAGCAGAAAAACAGCTAGCAGGATTAGCCTTTAATGGTCTGTGATATTATTTAAAAGAAAGATTAGAAGGCATCCAATTTTTTACACTAGCACAGTTACACAAGAGAGCTTTGGCTTGTGAAAGCCGAAGCAAAGAAACTGCTAAAACAATTCGTCACAACGTACATATAGTAGAATGCGACCAAAGTAGCTCAGATGACGAATCAGCAGAAGTGTATGCTGCTGAAATGGTTTGGCCAAAGCAGGCCAAATCTTCGGCTTGTGCCTCCTTACAACCGGTTCAAAAGAAACGGCAAGAGGAGGTTAAGTTTACGTTTAATGTTGGTAAGTGTGATAAAATATTTGACGAATTACTCAAAAATGGCAACATTAAAATAAATCACACTGTTCCATCCGCCGACGAGCTAAAACGTCGTGCATACTGCAAGTGACATAACTCATTTTCTCATGCCACTAATGATTGTAATGTGTTTCGGCGACAGATTCAATCGGCCATTAACGAAGGACGATTGAAATTTCAGGAAATGCAGGTGGATACAGAGCCCTTTCCGATGAACATGATCGACTTCGAGGGCAAGAAAGTCCTGGTTCGGCCAAACACAGCCGATAAAGGCAAAGAAACAATCATCGGCGATGCTAAAAAGGCCGATGGGGATTGTAAAGTTTTTTGCAGGAAAGTGGTGGCCGAGAAGACTCCCGATGGAGGGGAGACTCTGAAGGTGACCATCACAGCCTCTGGCACTGGGGGGCAAGCGCAGACAGGGAGACAGTTGCGGGAACCCGTGCTGCGCATCGCGGACAGTCCGCCATCCAGATGTGGACGGTCCGACGCTTCTCCGGAGGGTCCGGCGAACTCCAGCGGACGGTCCGGCCATGCTCAGGACTCGCAGCGACCACGTACCTTCAAGCCACGACGACCAGAAATAGGTACGTGGAAAACAAATACATTTAAAGCAGCTGGTCGGCTGGTCAAGCCTGGCCCGACTTTCGATCAATTGTTGTCTAAATACGTGAAAAAGAAGGCCGGCCCTAGTGATCGGCCAGCAAAGCGACCCCGCTCACCCATTCATGAGCAACGTCAGGTCAGGCCGATTGGACCGTCTCACCAATCGGAAGAAATGAAAGGTCCTATTGTACAATTGAGACCTAACATGCCGACATGGATACCTCCACCCCCTTATCCATCTATGCCATATCCATACACATACTTACCTCTACCATATGTTCCAAATCAAATGTGGGGCATGCCACCATATCCATTTGGCATGCCACAGTACCCCGCCTGGGGGGCACCCCAAACATCCGTTTTTGACAGGTTGGCGCCGCCAGTACAAGACCGATTGAGCGCTGCTGAATCCGGTCACCAGGCACAGGCCCAACAAGATTGCCGGACTACTCGGCCTCCTAGGCCGACCAATCCGGCAGGGGGCATATGCCTGTAGCAACTCAAAGAACAACAAAAAAGGACATCATCAAAATAGGTACTGTAGATGTTGTCATACAGGGAGACAATAAAGGGCCGATGATTTTTGGTGAATCGGCCAACACAACCAAAAAGGATACGGTTACCATCAAAACAGCTGATCCAAAATACTCCATGCCTCGATGGTGCCCAGCGGGATTGACACGGTCCCAAAAGAGAAAATTACAGCGCCTAAGAGTAAAGGAGAGCCAAGAGAAAGAGGCGGAAAAGATATTCAATGACACACATCCACTATACCCGCCACCGCAAAAGAAATGGAGACCAAAGGCCGTTGAGGAAAAACAAACGGCCACAGAAATGGAAAATCAAACAACACCTGCGTAGCACCTTGCAGGTATGGCAGATAGCACGGCCAGCAAGGCTGGACAATCTGCACCAGGCGCGGACCGTCCGGCCTCTACGCGCGGACCGTCCGTCCTTCACCAGGAAGCGTCTGGACAATCTACACCAGGCGCAGACCGTCCGGCCTCTGCGCGCGGACCGTCTGTCCTTCACCAGGAAGCATCTAGACAATCTACACCAGGCGCGGACCGTCCGGCCTCTGCGAGCGGACCGTCCGACCTTCACCAGGAAGCGTCTGGACAACCTGCACCAGGCGCGGACCGTCCGGCCCCCGCGCGCGGACCGTCCGCCGTTCACCATGAAGCCTCCAACGACACGACAACATCAATGGAGGAGGACGACCTGCTGGGAGAAGACCTGGTCGACTACGAGGCTTCTCCAGAACGCCTAGGTATGGATGTAAATATTATTACATTTTCCGCCGATTGTACTATTATCGGCGACGATGAACCTGTTGTTGCCCAGTTTGATTTTGGTCCTAAAGAAGTCGCCTTTACTAAACCAAAAGAATCGGTAAATCATTTAAAGCCGCTCTTCGTGCGCGGCCACATTGATGGGATACCGATTGCTAAGATGTTGGTAGATGGAGGGGCGGCTGTAAATCTAATGCCTTATTCATTGTACAGAAAATTAGGTAAACAAGATGACGAACTTGTCAAGACCAACATGACCCTCAGCGGTGTTGGAACTGATAGTTCGATCAAAGCCAGGGGAGTCACGTCCGTTGAATTAACCATCGGGACTGAGACCCTTGCTGCTGCATTCTTCGTCGCTGATGTAGAAGGAAATTACAGTTTAATCCTAGGCAGAGATTGGATTCACGCCAATCAATGTATACCTTCTACATTACACCAAATGCTAATACAATGGGTAGGCGATGACATAGAACAAGTACATGCTGATGTATCGGCCTGCATCGCTGTGGCCGATGCCCCTGTACTCTGGACTTATGAGACTGCTACATGTCTCACAAGAGTAGATTTTTCTGATTATCAATTCATAAGTATAGATAAGAAAGGTTTCATTCCTGTAATGCTAGAGCCGATGGAGAATCGGCTAAATCCTAAATAAAGTTTAAATGATGAATACACGCAAAGTTCATGAGTCTCTGGTCACGGACAGTTTGGCTTCCAAGGCCGGATGGTCTGGTCTTTCACAAAAAGGTTCGGACTTTAAGACTGAACAGATATCACAGCAAAAGGGCAATATTACGGATGATCCGATCCCCGAGACCGGAAAGTCCGCCGTCACACAAAGATCTTCTAATTCCTCTGTGGGGAACATGATAGAGGAATTCAGAGATCTTGATAAACTAGGACAGGGTTTACATCGGCCGATCCTTTGGAGGAGATTGACATAGGAGATGGTAAAACTCCAAGGCCGACTTTTGTAAACAAGACCCTGGAGACCGATCCTAGAGATGAGATGATCGGTCTATTGAAGGAATATTCAGATTGCTTTGCTTGGAATTACACTGAGATGCCTGGATTAAGCCGAGAGATCGTAGAGCATCGGCTGCCTATTAAATCTGGTTTCAGACCTTTCAAGCAAAGAGCTAGAACATTTCGTCCAGATCTTCTCCCACGCATCAAGGACGAAATCCACCGGCTGCTAGAAGCTGATTTTATCAGACCTTGCAGATACGCAGAGTGGGTCTCCAATATTGTGCCGGTGGAGAAGGAGTCACGTAAACTTAGAGTATGCATTGATTTTCGCAATTTAAATAGGGCAACTCCTAAAGACGAATATCCCATGCCCATAGCCGACACATTAATCAATAATGCATCAGGAAATAGAATTATTAGCTTCCTTGATGGTAATGCCAGATATAATCAGATTTTCATGGCCGAAGAAGATGCGTCTAAAACGGCCTTTATATGTCCAGACTTCATTGGTTTATTTGAGTGGGTTGTCATGACATTTGGTCTGAAAAATGCTGGTGCTACTTATCAGAGGGCTATGAATTTGATCTTCCATGAATTGTTAGGAAACACTGTGGAAGTTTACATTGATGATATTGTAGTCAAATTGGCTGAGTTTAGTTCTCATATAGCTGATTTGCGCAAAGCCTTTGATAAAATGCGTCAGTATGGTTTGAAAATGAACCCACGTAAATGTGCTTTTGGAGTGTCGGCTGGTAAGTTTTTAGGATTTATCATACATGAACATGGTATAGAGATAGACCCTGACCGAATCAAGTCTATTCGGAATGTGGGACCTCCGACCTGTAAGGTCGAAGTACAAAGGTTTCTCGGCAAGGTGAATTATTTACAAAGGTTTATTTCTAACCTAGCCGGGAAGATTGATGTGTTCACCCCTATTTTTCGGCTTAAGAATGATGCCGAATTCGCTTGGGGGGCAGAACAGCAAGAAGCATTTGATCTCATCAAAAAATACTTATCTTCGGCTCCCGTATTAAAAGCACCACGAGCAGGAGTACCATTCCGATTATACATTGCAGCTGAGGAGAAGGTCATTGGGGCTGTTCTGACACAAGAAACTGAGGGGAAGGAGCATGTGGTGACATATCTGAGCCGAAGGTTGGTGGATGCTGAAACAAGGTACACTTTTATTGAGAAGTTATGCTTATGCTTGTTTTATGCATGCACCAAATGTAGATGTTATTTACTGTCTAGTCATTGCACTGTTTCTGGTCAAGCCGATGTGATCAAATACATGTTGCATAACCCAATTATGAGTGGTAGAATTGGTAAGTGGGCTTATGCACTCATAGAATATGACTTGGCCTATGAACCATTGAAATCTATGAAATGCCAAGTCATAGCGAATTTCATTGTAGAACATCGGGTTAATGATATTCATGAACTAGACATGTCATACCTCACTATTACTCCTTGGACTTTATATTTTGATGGATCGGTTTGCAATGAAGGGCAAGGAATTGGCATTGTGCTTGTTTCACCAAGTAATGTCTCCTTTGACTTCTCTAGCCGATTGAAAACTTGTTGCACTAACAATCAAGCCGAATATGAAACACTTTTGTTCGGTTTAGAACTTTTAAATGGTATGGGAGTAAAACATGTAAAAGCATTTGGTGATTCTCAGCTAGTCGTCCAACAGGTGTTAGAAGAACATCAATGTTTTGATGGTACTCTAAATAGTTACCTTGAGAAATGTTGGAGCATAATCCATTCTTTTGACGAATTCAGTATTCGGCATATCTCTAGAGTTGAGAATCATAGAGCTAACGATTTGGCACAAGATGCATCAGGTTATCGGATAAAGAGAGGGAAATTTCACAAAACTGAAAATCTGATAACCAGTGTAGAGCCAAATTCCCAGGTCGCGGACCGTCCGCGTGATGACGCTGGACCGTCCGGGGTTACCAGAAATGTTCTCTTAATCGATTCGGCTGACAATGAAGCCGATACAAGTGATTGGAGGACACCTATACTTAATTATTTACTGAATCCCAATATCAGGACAGATAAGAACATTCGGCGAACAGCTTTCAAGTATGTTTTGATGAGTGATGAACTTTACCGCCGAACAGTCAATGACGTCCTGCTTAAGTGCTTGGGCCCAGATGATGCTATATTAGCCATGGCCGAAGTACATGAAGGAATTTGTGGTACTCATCAATCAGCTCCAAAGATGAAGTGGTTGTTGCGAAGGTCTGAATTTTATTGGCCTAGTATGATAGCTGATTGTTTCAAGTACTACAAGGGTTGCCAAGTGTGTCAAAAATTCGGCGACCTACAGTTGGTCCCTGCAGCCGAATTACATCCTATCATCAAGCCTTGGCCGTTCAGAGGATGGGGATTAGACTTTATTGGAGAAATTCATCCTTCATCATCAAAGGGGCATCGGTTTGTGTTAGTTGCCACTAACTATTTCACCAAATGGACTGAAGCCGTTGCTCTAAAGAACATGACGCACAAGGAGGTAATTGAGTTCATAACTGAGCATATTATTCATAGATTCGGCATTCCCCAGACCTTGACTACAGATCAAGGTACTTCTTTTATGTCAAAGGAGGTAAGTGAATTTGCTGAATTATACAGAATTAAGCTGCTTAATTCATCTCCATATTATGCTCAGGCCAATGGACAGGCCGAGTCTAGTAATAGGACATTGATTAATTTGATAAAAAAGAAGATATCTGATAATCCTAAACATTGGCATAAGATTTTGTCTGAAGCTTTATGGGCTCATAGAATATCTAAACATAGGGCTACTAAAGTATCTCCTTTTGAGCTTGTCTATGGGCAGGAAGCAGTGTTGCCTGTGGAAATAAGTTTGAATGATGTCAGGTTCGCCAGACAAAATGATCTAACTGCTACTGATTATTATAATTCAATGATGGATAATATTGATGAGGTGACCGACAAGAGAATGATAGCTTTGGGGGCAATAGAAAAGGACAAGATCATGGTAGCCAGTGCCTACAACAAGAAGGTCAAAGCAAAATCATTTCAAGTAGGGGACCTGGTGTGGAAGACCATTCTACCTCTAAGGAATAAAGACCGGAAGTTCGGGAAATGGTCGCCAAGCTGGGAGGGTCCTTATAAAGTAAAACAGGTGATGTCTGGCAACACCTATTTGCTACAAACATTACAAGGCAAGGATTTGCCTAAGGCTTTGAATGGGCGTTTCCTCAAACAGTACCATCCTAGTATGTGGCAAGATGCCTAAGAGAACCGATGTAATCACATCGAGTTAGTTGCTTTTGGTTTGCTCAGCTCCACCAAAAGGCAGGGGGGCATATGTTGAGCACCGTTTTGAGCCTGGCGGACGATCCGCGGTCCAGACAGTCCGCGCCAGTGGGCCGGACGGTCCGCGCATGTGCAGAGCAGTTTAGGGTTCCGAGTTTTGTGCTATGTTTGTTGGCTAGATTTGCGGAATTAGCTCGGAATCCAGTCGTGTAAAGGGTCCAGCCCCCCTCCTCTATAAAAAGAGAGGTATACGGCCGATTTGTAATCATCATCAATCGAATCAAACACTTCTATTTCGCATTTTATCCTAGGAGTAGCTCTAGTCTAGTTTAGGTTTAGCCTCTCGATCTCCAATTTCTCGCTTCTCTTCGACTCTACGCCGATTAGAAGAGTCTAGGTCGGCCTGCCGAGACTAGACATCACCTAGGATCTCTCCTCCCCGACGGGGTCCCTCCCGGGAGCGAGATCCAGGCCGCCGCCGGCGACTTCCGCCGCCTCTGCGTACGCGCGGACCGTCCGGCCCCACGGCGCGGACCGTCCGGCCGTCAGGCAGAGGACTCAGCCCCTGCGCCAGGTCGCGGACCGTCCGGCCCCAGGCCGCGGACCGTCCGGCCCCAGGCCGCGGACCGTCCGCGCCTGACCAGAGAGCACCGCCACGGTTCTTGCTGAGTGTTTGGCGCTCTGAAAAGGCGTCAACAACACCAGTTTCAACGGTCGTCTCGCGTCATCTTTTTAAAAATAACCCCTCATGGCTATTTTAAATTAACATGTTGCACGCCTATTGATGGCCAAACGGCGGCCCGGCACAGGCAAGATGCCCGCGGACCACAGCTCTGGTCCAGACATGTCATGCCGACTTGCTGACTTTGTCAGGCCAGTCCGTTAGCCTATCGGCCCATTTGATTAAATCAGCGTAAAATATTAAAAAAACAATGCAGGAGGTGGGGTTTGAACTTATGCCCTGATGGAAGAAGGGTGGGACCGTGGGAGGCACTAGGTGAAGTTGTCTAACCAATAGAACATCATACTCAGATGTTTTTAATATTGAATATAAATTGTATATGTGTATATACGTTTTTTGTAAAATAAAAAATATAATCGTGTCAGGCCAGCACTACGGGCCGAGGCTACAACTCAAACACAGCACGACGTTATTGGCTCTTGCAAGCATTAGATCGTTTCTGAGACCACATTGACGCAATGTACTCTATGGTGTTTGAGGTTGCTGAATTGGATGGAGCAACAATGATTTGTCACACTAACAGTAAATTAAAAGGTTATTTGTTGGTTTTAAACGTTAGTAATTGCTACGAAGTAGCATATTTATATGGAGCGCATCCAGTTTTTATTGATGTCTGACTTTAGCAACCACTCCATATTTTGATCTATCTTTTTTATAAGTTTAAGTTCATGTGACTTATTTTAGAAACTTGATCTCACAAATTTTCTCTTATTTGGTCTCTGTATGGTGGAATTTTATCATTTTATAATCTCTGTTCGTTCAGTCAGTCGTTGTGAACTCTCTTCTAATCGCTCACTTCATTGGTCGTGTTGTACCAAGACATATTGGATGGAGTAAACAATAAAATCAGTTGGCCAAATCAAAAAATATTATACGGAGAGCGGAGACAATCAATAAAAAATATTGAGATTTTTTTGGTGGATAGTTTACGTGGGTAATGTTGTAAGCCTTCGCAACGCACGAGAAACAGACTAGTTACATATATATTGTTGGCACCGATTCGGTCGCCAAACACGAGAACATGCCGCCTGGCGGGACTCTCTGCGGAGACGCGGATGGTCCGCGACCTGGCACAGGAGCGGCTCCTCCTCTGCACACTTACGAACAGTCCATGCTTGGGGGCGGACGGTCCACAATAGCGCAGAGGGTCTTCTTCTCCACGAAGAATCCTAGAACTCGCCCCAAGAGAGATCCCATCGAGGGAGAGAGTTCCAAGGGGTTGCTCCGGGTCGGCAGGCCGTCCGGTGCTCCTCTAATCGGCGTAGAGTCGAGTGGAGATTGTTGAGGAAGACTGAACTAGATCTAATCCTAAGGCTAAATTACTCTTACTCCTAGGAATTGCAAGAACGAAAGGGTAAAACTGATAAATAGATTTGATTTGATCAATTGTGGGGGTTCAATCGACCGTAGCCCTTCATCTATATAAAGGGGAGGTCTGAATCCGTTTACAAATCGTTTCCCGAGTTAATCCTACAGTTTAGCTAATAAATCTCGCAAAAAACTCGAAATCTTAACTGATTCTGTATACGCACGGACCGTCCGCGCCACCGCCGCGGACCGTCCGCACGACCAATTTATGCTCTCAACACATATGTGCTTGATCACAAGCTACAGTCTGCATGAGAACTGGAGAAGGCTGACGTCACACAGACAAAACGAAAGATCAGCTTCTGAAACAGGTTGGTTGGACTTCTCTTATTTACTTGCAAAGTAAAAAAACTGTGTAACATACTACTCTCTCGGTTTCACGATATTGTTCGTTTTAGTTCTTCATTTTTGTGTCTTTATTCAAATAGAACACAATAAATCTATATATATATATATATATATATATATTCATTTTTGTGTCTTTAGTAACATACTACTCCCCGATCCAGAGGGCGAGCGACTGCGGGGCCCTTGTGCGGGCAAGCGACGGCGTCCCCGAGGTCCCGAGGAGGCGGCACTTCCAAGGCTGGCGAGCAAGCGACGCCCGTCGACGTGCGAGTAGCGATGGCGACGCATGAGGCACGATGTTCGAGCGAGCGGCGTCACGGAAGGCCCGAGATGCGCGCAGCAATGATCGCGCGTGACATCCTCCGATCCGACGCAGTTTTCTTTTCGATTATTGTGTTTTATGTCTACCACATGTATTATTTACGCCAAAAACTGTACGATTTTATGCTTAAACACGGAGTTCGTATATCAGTTTACTGCATGCACATTGGAAAGACAATTCCTTGATTTATGCTGTTCGTAATTTGCACGCATACAATGGAAACTCTCACGATTTTTGCCATAATTTTTGGATCTGTATAAAAATAGAAACCGCATGCATGCGGCTGCCATGTTTTCGGATCTGTCATAAAAATAGGATAGTAATAACAACCTACTAGAGCTATCAACCTCTCACATTGACTCGGTATTTACGCTTATAATTGAGAGATTTTATACTCAAAACTTAAGGTTTTTACGCTCCATCTGGAGATGCGTCCACCAGTGAACAACATGCCAGATTTTTTACGCAGTGTAACGAATTGCATAAGTACCTACACCGTGTAGTATAATTTGTATCAGTATATATCATAAACTAGTTCTAATGCGTTTAGCTGCATGACTGTTGGAGGGATCCTATATTTACGAAGAAAATAAAACATTAAATGCGATTTTTTGTTTCTATGCATGCAATTCATTTCCTTTCATTGCATATTATTTCCATCATAAATTCCTGCGCATACAGTTGGTAACAGATTTTTACGCAGTATACCGAATTGCATAATTATCTACACAGTGTGGCATATTTAGTATCAGTATATATCATAAAATGGTTATTACGAGTCTAACTGCATGGCTGTTGCAGCGTCCTAAATTTATTGAGGAAATAAAGCATTTAAAATAGAAACCGCCACACATATCTTTCCTAAATTTACGCGCATGTAAGGGAATGTGTTTGACTCATGCATGTATTTTGCCATAATTTTTGGATTTGTATAACCGCATGCATGTGGCTGCCATGTTTTTTTGGATCTGCCATAAAAATAGGATCGTAATAACAACCTACTAGAGCAATCAACCTCTCACATTGGCTCGGTATTTACACTTATAATTGAAGGATTTTATGCTCAAAACTTAAGGTTATTACGCTTCAACCCGGAGATGCGTCCACCAGTGAACAACATGCCAGATTTTTTATGCAGTGTAACGAATTGCATAAATTTCTACACCATGTAGTATAATTTGTATCAATATATATCATAAACTAGATCTAATGTGTTTAGCTGCATGGCTGTTGGAGGGATCATATATTTATGATGGAAATAAAACATTAATTACGATTTTTTGATTCTATGCATGCAATTCATTTTCTTTCATTGCACATTATTTTCGTCATAAATTCGTGTGCATGATGCTGGTAACAGATTTTTCCGGAGTATACCGAATTGCATAATTATCTACACATGGTAGCATATTTAGTAGCAGTATATATCATAAAATGGTCCTTACGAGTTTAGTTGTATGACTGTTGCAGCGATTCTAAATTTATGGAGAAAATCTCTACTACTTATTAAGTAAGCAATAGTAGTCTGCCTCTGACATGTTCTGCCAGAGGCTGTGTTCTGCCAGGCGTGTGTTCCGCCAGCCGAGCCCATGCGATAGCCTCAACGCAAGCTAGGCCCACGAGCCAGCGCAAAAAATACCACAAGTTAACACAAGCAAGTAAGAGCACATGAACACAACTGTTTCTTTTAAACAGGGAAGGTTTATAAGGTGGTACTGCAACATTTGGCTGGCCGGTATGGTATATTATTTGCACCACGGCGACAGTAGCCCGCGTGGGCCGAGTTATTTGGTTAGGCCCATTTGTCCCCTCTCGCGTCCGCTGTCCCTAACCCCACCTCCCGACGCCGTCGCCGTCCACACACACACACCACCCTCTGCACGACTCTCAGCAACCGACACCCACACACCGCCGTCGCAGTCGCTCACGCGGGGATCCGCCCGCCGCACCTCTCTCCACCCCACCCGCCTCCGCCGCACCTCTCTCCACCCCACCCGCCTGTCATCCCCAACACGGGAGATCCATCCGAGGCGGCCGGTCGTGGAGGCGATGGCCCAGCAGCGCATGGTTTGTGGTGTGCGGCGGGTCCAAACTCCCCCTCGCGCTCCCTCCCGGTGACGGCCCCTCGCCTCAGCCGCCCACGACGTCGTGCGACCACCTCCAAGAATCGGGGTGGTACACCGTTGAGGTGCAAATCTCTGCCTCTCCTCCCTGTATCTTGCAGGTGCTTGAGGTGATCCACCTCGACCACGCCAACGTGTCCAAGGTGAGATCTCGGTCCTGCCGTCCCGGTCTCAGATCTTTACTCCAACGTTTGGCCTAGATCTCAGGGATGTTCTTTTTGTTCGCTTTTTGTAGATGGAGTTGAAGGAGAGGCTTGCCAAGATGTACAAGGTGAAGGACCGCAACACCATATTTGTCTTCAAGTTCCGTGCCGGTTCCACTGGCTCTGGCCTCATCTACGACAACCTCGACTCCAAGAAGTTCGAGCCCAAATATTGCCTCATCTGGGTATGTTGTCGTCTAGCCCTTCCTTTTGTTGCGTGTAGATACAATGTTTTGATACTTGGATAGTAAAATGTCTGATTAAAATTTAGTACCGCTAGCATCATATATGCTACCGTTGTTTTACTTGGTCTTAAGTAAACCTTGTTGTTCTATCACTTTGTTTTTTTGGGAGCTTCATTGCACCTGTGAAACTAGATATTGGTTATGACTAGCACTTCTTTTTCTGTAAATGGTTTCAGTGTTTCACATTGATATGCCCGCGATTCTGAGGCCCGCCCCGATTCCTTCTCCGGTTTCGACATTCAGCGTGCGCCCAACAGCGACGAGGATCACCGTTCGTAAGATGGGCGAGGTGGCACCGCTGATCCCAGCCACCCGGAGGAGGACGATGTCTCGCAAGGCCGCGGTGGCAGTGGAGGCGGACCGACCCGCTGAAGATGTATCTGAGGAGAAGACATTGAAGATTACGATAGCTTTGAATCAGGAAGCTGAGGCGGTGGCAATCGCATCAAAGGAGGAGAAGGGGCTGCAAGACGAACCGAAAGGTGAGAAGGTTTCATTTCCCAGATCGACTTGCTTCTACCATCCTGTTGTTTGTGGACAGTATTTTGCTAGCCGATATGTGTTAGCGTTACCATAAGCTAAAAGTTTAAATAGAATGAATTGGTTGCACTATGTGCCAAATTAAATGAATTTTCATATGCTCATACCTGGGCTCTGTTTTGTGTTTCTTTGAACTCCTTTGTGATGATTTCCCCCTTTTTGCCTTTTCGATGCTCGTCGACTACACCATGAAGAAGATCCGTCACTCCAAGCAGAATGCCAAGTTCCAGCGGACTGATTAGTGATTACCACGAGGTAACACATGTGCTCCTGGCATAGGAAGACAAGAAGACTCTTGTAGAACGGTACATCGTGAAGGAAACCCAGGTAGAATAATTTTGCTTATTCTTTCTTCAGAGTATGCCCGTGTGTTTGTCTAGAGCCTAATCGTTCTAAAATTTATTTCTTGTGTTCAATCCTTTGGGTTAAGGTTTTATGTACAGTGAGCATGAAACTATGCCAGGGTCAACATATTAGAAAGTAGTTTCCCTCCCATAATTTTCTAGAAGCAATAAGTTGTTGAGTATTACGCCGCCATTTTCAGCTTGTTTGCATGAATGTCCATTTGATTTTATCTACATCATTAGGAACTGCCAAAGCACATAAATGTCCATTTAATTTTTTAGTTACCTGCCTCATTGAGAACTTGCAATGTGAATGTGTTCTGTCCAAATTGGCAATCTGCATTAATTATCATCTAAACAACAAATAGAGCATGTCATATGTGTAATTGGTAAACTATATATGAGTAGTGAAATTGAAAGCACTGGATTGGTATATAAATTTGAACATTGAGTTATAGCCTTGTGATATAAGAAAAACATAAGAATAGACCTATGGCATGCACATTTTTTAGCTTGGCTTCTTGTTTGCTATCACGTGGCATCCAAACAAGTGTGGCACGCATACCAGAACACACAAAATAATTTATAAGCAAATAAAACTGAAAAAAGAGAGAAGCAAAAAATTTACATCAGGTAGAACAACATTTGGAATTTTCATTCAAATGATCATATTTATTATATATTGTATTTGTACATATGAACATGTGATCAATCACACTGGGTGTAGCAGATTAATATTACTAATATGTGCAAGTGATCAATCAATCATTTACTATTGCAGATTACTATTACTACAATGAATTGTAGCATTTCCAGATCTGAAGCTGACATAGGTGTTAAGAGAAAAAAAGTAATTAAAAAGAAGACGATCGTTGCTAAAAAGCCTAGAAATAAGACTGGTGGACTTGGTGCACGAAAGCTTACATCAAAGCTATGTTTTATATATTGACTGGAGAACACACAACCATTTTGTCCTGTTTCTCTACATATAGTTGTCATTTGTCAAGTAACGACCTCTATTTTTCTATTTTATAATGTGACAAAAGGGAGTTTGCTTTATAATTCTCTAATTTTACTTTTACCTGCTAATTAAAAAACTCTATGAACATGTTTTATTTTTTGTTTAAGTAAAGTGTAATTTCCTATCCAATTTTTGCATTGTAGCCAAATGAAAGCCTCTATGAGAAGAAGCCTGAAGAACCAACTCTCGTCCTGACATCATTGGTGATTGAGATACTACAACCAGGAGCAAACCCCATAGTTACCAATTTGAATATGTCAAAAATGCACCTCCTCCTAAGACTGGGAACAACTCAGAAGGCAAACAGATGAGTGGGTATGTTGCACCCCAATGTCGTCCTGACATCTGGTTTATGTCAATCAGAGTCAAATTTGGATTTTCACATGATTTTTAAAATAGGCCAAACTATAGTTTTCTCTACTTAGTGTATAGAAGCAGGTCATGCTCCCTTTTTGTTTTCACATTCTGAGTTCAGTAGGAGATCAACTACCTTGATAGAACCAATTTGATTTATTCCTTGCAGGACTATAGCATCGACGACTTATTTATTCTTTACAGGACTATTGTGAGTCCAGTAGTAGTTACATTTTTATATTCTATATTGTTATTTATTCTCAACTATGACATCCTCTTATGAGTCTTATCCCATTCCAGAGAAAAAGGGATCAATTAGGTCTGCCCGTCTACTCATAATTGCCATCACCACATATTACTTGGTAAAATTCTCATCTTGATTGGTTTGGAGTTGTGTTATGTGTATTTGTAAAATTCTCATCTTAATTGCCATCGCCATATAATGTATTTTAAGTTATGTTATGTGAATTTGTATTGGTACTGAGCAGAGATATTTTAATTGCCATCGCCATATACCATGATGGCAATAATAGCACTATAGATATCAAATAACGAGTAGAACCATGATCATTTATATATGCAGTCTTATATCTTAGATGTTAGCATATAAACATAATTGAAAGTCTGGATTTATTGTGTTAAGGCTATGAGAATATTCCTTTGTAGTAGATGATGTTATTCCTTTGGACGCACTTCCTGATAAACTCTCAAAAATAGGCAAGGTAAGCGATTGTAGTTTTATTTTATTGGCTCTCAGTCTCCTTTTAGTGCTGCTGACTTGACCTTAGTTTTTAATATAATTTCTACCAAATTTCATGAAGCTTTTGAACGGAGATATCTCGCGGCAACTGTTGCAACTAGCGCCCTGCAAGATGCATTGATCTCTAAATCCGTTATCAGGAACATAAGGTATATGGTGACTTTGTGGATGAGAACTCAGCAACAACTGAATTAGACATCAAGGAACCACTAAAGAGGCTTATGCATCAGCTTAAGAAATCCTCTCTCGAGGTATTTAATGCTCTCAAGAATCAAAGTGTTGCCCTCATCCTGACTTCTATATAAGCACTAGAGCAATGCAGTTTGTTCACACTGAATTTTGCATACCACTTTCATAGAAAAACCTGATGTCTATTTGTCCACTTTTTCCTTTTTTAATGTGTAAGTCTTCCTTGTGTGCTTTTGTGGTAGTTTGCCTTTTAAGAAACAACATCAATAGAGAAAACAATATATTTCTTGAGCCATGTTGAACCATATGTTATATGTGCCTTTTCGATGCCTTATATACTTTACAATTCAATTTGCAGGTGTTTAACTCAACTTTTTGCAAAGGACATCACTCTGGATGAGAAACAGGAACTTGATGAAGCACTTCAAAGAGAGGTAATTTGCTTAGATATTTTTAATAAAATTTATTTTTAGTTTTTCAGTGCTTAGTTAAAATCAAGTGGCATTGATACTATCAAAGGACCATTTGTTTTTCGTTGGCATTTCTTGTGGATATCGTGGTCAGATGTACAATACAGATTAATAGTATGAGCAAAGTCCTTTGATGAATATTTTAATGGGTCTTTTTTTCTGGGCACAATAGGGGACTGGCGAATAATATCCAAACAATGTTCCTACATTGTATATTTATCTTTCGATAAAGTTGTTTAAGTCTTGGAACTTAGCCATGTTGATGCCAAATAGGCAGTAGAACATGAGTTTGATTTCCTATATATCAACCAAAAAAATACATTTAATAAGTTCTAATAAAAAGAACAGATAAGTGAAAGAGAGAGAGAGAGAGAGAGAAGGAATTAGCCTAATAAAATAGATTTATTCATGACTACCCTTAAGATCTCAAAAGAAAGATCTTCAAAGCTTGAGAAAAGGAGTAGAGGACCTCCTGCTGTTGCAGGGCATATGTCACTCACGACCTGTAAGTTTTTCCAAGTCTTTAGTGCCATTACTAGGTTTCACAAATATGGTTTAGTAAAGGTATTCAAGTGGGCTAAGTAAAAAAATAACAAAAGACAAAAAAGAAATACCAAAAACAAATTAGGCGATGTTTTACTAAGACAAAATAAATAATTTAGGTGAAGGAAAATGTTATTTCATTAATTAATGTCAAATGGCAATAAAGAGATAAAGTGGACAACAAGACTATCGTTTCTCTGATCCGTTTGTAGTCCACAGACTCAAGCAGAAAAAGGCTTTATTTTCTGTAGCAGCAGGAGCACAGTGCCCCATGGTCGTAGTTAAGGGGTTTTTGTTTTAACTTGTAATAACCTGTTAAGGGGTTTTTGTATTAAATATGAATTGCATGTAGAACATAAAATCCATTGTGTCATAATCTGGTAGGTAAGTGCTTGAGGCTGGCTGCATAATAGAAGGTTTGTTTTCATTTTTCAAACACAAACATGTATCCTTTTTGAAGCAAACACATTTGATCGGTGTCTTGTGAATAGTATGGATTCATGTCCCATGACCGCTCGTGCACAAAACAACGCCCGCTAGAAGGGTACATAAGGGAGTTTGCTCAACTTGGATTAAGGTACCTTATTGATGCTATGATTTTCTTGATGTGTTTATTGATTGGCTGATATATTAATGTTTTGATCTGTGTTCTCATATGGCAACTGATGACTATAGAGTTGTTTGTTTTAATATAATCGGTTTTTGATCATTTAACGTTTGTTTCTACAAACTATTCTTACTACTAACAATTACATTGGTATTTGAAAAAGAATATAACTCTTGCTCTACAACCCCTGCTTCCCAATTGTACCTTTTAAGTCAATTTAGTATAAGGATTTTCATGGTTGAGCTTTACCTGAATTTGCTTGGCCATCCCAGTTTGTATGTTTGCTTTGGGAAATTTGCGTAGCAAGCTGAAAAATTGATTGTTTGGTTGTCCACGCTATAAAATTAACTATTAATCATGTAACTATACTGCATTTTTCTAGCTTATTGCAAAACAAAAGCTCCAAAAAATGTTGCAGTTGCTAGCTCATTAGCTGCTCAACTTTATGGGTTGGATATTCTTGCAGTAAGCATTCAGGTACAACAAATTTATTCTAAACTTATGAAATGATTCCTTATTTCCTTGAAGAGAGATCAAACTCTATGTACATGATGATCCATAACCTCCAGATAGAGCCGTCCCTGGGGAGTGTAGCTGGTCCAACCGAACAAGGTCCCCAAATTCTAAGGTCCCCTAAATTAAGTGTATCACCCCACTAATACTATATAGAGCACTATGCTTGTTTACATTTCAGCTTGCCTTTTGCTCATATATTTGATTTCTTACCTATGTACAGCTGGAGAAAAGTGTTGTTCTTTTCAAGCCAAAATTTCTCACGGCTGGAGAAGGTAATGCTTCTAGCAGACATGGCACATTTGTCACGGCTGGTGTAGTGACTACCACTACTCAGAAATCACTATGTGGGCCACCTGGAACCATGATCTTTTATAGGATTGGAGAGAAAGAAATAAATAAGCAACGGAAAAAGGTATGTCATGAGAAAAACAATAAAAACTAGCATAGGGCGTTGAAGCTGTTTCTTGCATTAAAAACAAAAGGACTAATGATATATTTAATATGTTATAGGCTATGAATGATTTTTAGGACAAGATCAATACTGCGACCTTTACGGTCTGCAAGGTGGACCTCATAATGAAATAAAATGAAGGCCATGCAGAGCAAGTTGGACTTTTTCAGTGAGTGGCCTTGGTTCTATTTCTTTGGTCGGTTCTTGATTAAGATATCATGGGGGATATTCGGCTTCCCCAGCCTCTGCTCCAAATAATCTGAATCTGATCCCTGAGGACACTACTCTCTTATTCATGCTTCTTTCTGAATAATTGGTGCCCTTTTTCCTAATGTATTTTATGCTAATTCTTTTTATATTCTTCCGGTTTTTTGTGTAGTTTCTTCCAAAAACAAGAAACAATGAAGATTTAAGATGCATGTGTACAGTAGCTAAATGTAGTATAATGTTTTCGCGTTAGCAAAATATGTCACACGAAAGAGTTGCATGATCCATCACTTGTTGCGAGGAGAACCATTTGGAGTTTGCATATAGTAATCACAGAGACATCATGAATTTAGTTTTCGATCGAAGCAATCAATCTTTGGTGCTTCATCTGCAACGGATTGTAATTTGCATTGTAGACCTTGTTTTTCTGATATTCACGTTGTAGTATAATTTGATTTTTATTAGTTTAGTTTATTTATAAGATATCTAGGTTTATAACATGTGTGGTTCTTTTAAATTGGATCACGAAATCTTTTCTCATAAGATTATAACACATGTTTGTATATAAGTTATCGTGTTATTATATGTTCCCGTCACAACGCACGGGCACTCACCTAGTAATTATTTAAAAATAGAAACCGTCACACATATCTTTCCTAAATTTATGCGCATGCAAGGGGACGTGTTTGACTCATGCATGCATTCCTTTTTTACGCGCACAGACATGGGCGCGTGTGGTGCAACCGACGGTCTGGTCCAATCGGGGCGCTGGGTTGAACGAGGTTGCAGGGATGATTGACCTGGGCTTTCTTTAATTATTGTAAGCCCAGGACTCTCGTTATACCTGCCCTATATATATAACACATGTATTAAATATTATATAAATCTACTAACACACTAAAACGAATATTATTTTAGATCGGATGGAGTATAAGTTTCCATCGAAGAGGTACCCATTACTCACGTGATCTTCATATCAGAACTTCGTTTCTTCTCTGCCGCATCATATTCCTTTCATAGCCAGTAAAAAATTACGATGACTGCCAATGAGCAAAGACCAAATGAATTTTGTCATGATCTACTGAATTTTGTCATGGTCGCGTTTGAGAGAGCTTCAAAAAATAGCCAAAGCCAGAGCAACCTAGGAGCCCTCTCAAACGGGTATTTATAAAAGATAAACATTAAATTTATCATATATCTTTTCAAGTAATAGATATGGAGATCCATATAGAAGACTTTAAATCCCTTGTCACCAAACCAGTACAAGTGAAGTTTGGTTACGAGAGATTTGGAAGTTTTGGTTCCAGAACCGGTGATTTTACATCAAGCTAAAAAATATTAGCTTAACGCACTACACGCTTGCCGATCGCTGCATGTGGAAACATTCACGACTTGGGCCGCAGTCCTCGTCGCCGAGGCTGCGGCTACCGTCGGAACAGTCGGAAAGGCAGTAGTCGCATGCGGTCATAAAGTCCTGCATGTCACTGGGGTTACCAAGTCCGGAGAAATCCCAACTAAAGTCGGGCTCGTCATCTTCCTCGGAACCCGAGGGCCCGTAGGTCGAGACGACCGTCAGCCGGTCCCAGGGTAACCGAATTCGATACCTCAGAGGGTTTGAACTCGCCTCTATGAGAGCGTCCACCAAAGCGAAGTCGCTTGGTGGGTCGAGGCTGAATCCAAAAGGCACGAGATGGGAATCGGTCGGTACCTCTTGGTCGACGAGCGGTGACGAAGTCACGTCAGGGGCAGACTGCACCGTCGTCTCAGGTACGAGGGTGACGCCCAGCAAGTCCTTTGCGAGCGTGATGGCGTCGTCCGTTTGCTTGGGGTTGGCGTGTTGCGGGGAGATGACACTCGTCTTCGTCTCAGACGCGAGGTCGATGCCCGACGTGCCCCCCGTTGGGGCGCCGGCGCCGTCGACTCGCTCGACAGCCGACGAGGTGTCGCCTCCTTCTTGGCCTTGGTTGCCCCGTCTCCTCCTCCATCGGCGGGGGAGGGGACGGGACAAGCCCGAATGTTGTTCTTCCACCACGTGGGGAAGACGTCGTCGATTCCGCCGCCGGCGGACAGGTTGTCGGCCGCCATTGTCGCTGTCGCGCGGCGGGGGAAGGAGTATCATGTCGTAGCTGCCGTCGAGGGACATGAACTCAAGACTCCCGAAATGGAGCACCGTCCCGGGCTGGAAAGGTTGCTGGAGACTGCCCATCTCGAGCTTGACGGGAAGCTGTTCGTCAACACACAGCAGGCCCCTACCTGGCGCGCCAACTGTCGGCGTTTCGAACCCGGGGGTCCCTGGACCGACGAGTAAATTGTCGCCGCGTGCCCCAGCCCAGATGGGTCGGCGCGAGACGGAGCGCGAAGGGGGGAAGAAGCCGGAGGGAGACAGGCATAAAAGGGGGAAACCCGCGGCCTTCGTGTTTGTCCCGCGCCCAGGTCGGGTGCGCTTGCAATAGGGGGTTACAAGCGTCCACGCGGGAGGGAGCGAGCGGCTTACGCGAGCGCCGTACCGTCCTTCCCCGCGCGGCCAACCCTCTGTAAGAGGGCCCTGGACCTTCCTTTTATAGGCGTAAGGAAAGGATCCAGGTGTACAATGGGGGGTGTAGCAGTGTGCTAACGTGTCTAGCGGAGGAGAGCTAGTGCCCTAAGTACATGCCATCGTGGCAGCCGGAGAGGTTTTGGCACCCGGTTCGTGTGGTGTCGTGGCCGTCGGAGGAGCGCTGGAGCCTGGCGGAAGGACATCTGTCAGGGCTGTCGAGTCCTTGCTGACGTCTCCTTGCTTCCGTAAGGGGGCTGAGAGCCGCCGTCGTCATAGAGCATGCGGGGCGCCATCATTACTTGTTTACCGGGACGAGCCAGATGGGATGCCGGTCTTGTTCCCCGTAGCCTGAGTTAGCTTGGGGTAGGGTAATGATGGCGCCTCCTGTGACGTGGTTGGTCCGAGCCCTGGGTTGGGCGAGGTGGAGGCCCCTCCGAGGTCGAGGTCGAGTCTGTCTTCCGAGGCCGAGGTCGAGTCCGAGCCCGTGGGTCGGGCGAGGCGGAGACCGTCGGCTGAGGCCAGGGCTGAGTCCGAGCCCTGGGGTCGGGCGATGCGGAGTTCGTCGTCTTCCGGGGCTGAGCCCGCGTCTGAGCCCTAGGGTCGGGCGAAACGGAGTTCATCGTCTTCCGGGGCTGAGCCCGAGTCCGAGCCCTGGGGTCGGGCGAAGCGGAGTTCGTCGTCTTCCGGGGCTGAGCCCGAGTCCGAGCCCTGGGGTCGGGCGATGCGGAGTTTCCTATGGCGCCTGAGGCCGGACTTGGTTGCTGTCAGCCTCGCTCTGTCGAGTGGCGCAGCAGTCGGAGCGGCGCAGGCGGCGCTGTCCTCTTGTCAGGCCGGTCAGTGGAGCGGCGAAGTGACTGCGGTCACTTCGGCTTTGTCAACTGAAGGGCGCGCGTCAGGATAAGGTGTCAGGCCATCTTTGCATTAAATGTTTGCGTTAAATGCTCCTGCGATACGGTCGGTCGGCGTGGCGACTTGGCCAAGGTTGCTTCTCAGCGAAGACTGGGCCTCGGGCAAGCCGAAGGTGCGCCCGTTGCTTGAGGGGGTCCTCGGGCGAGGAGTGAATCCTCCGGGGTCGGCTGCCCTTGCCCGAGGCTGGACTCGGGCGAGGCGAGATCGTGTCCCTTGAGTGGACCGAGCCTTGACTTAATTGTACCCATCAGGCCTTTGCAGCTTTGTGCTGATGGGGTTACCAGCTGAGATTAGGAGTCTTGAGGGTACCCCTAATTATGGTCTTCGACAACTATAGATATTAGATATAAAATATATTAGATGCAAAAACATTATTTTTAAGTATTAACTTTATTTTATTTATTTGACCTGTCTATGATGATGACACAACACGTCACGACTAAGGGTGATAATGGATCATAATTCAAATGGTTCTTCATAAAATATTAGAGCTCTAAATAAATTATAGTTCAAAAATAAATAAAATATAGCCCGATCTTAATCCAATCCGATCCTTAAATCTTATAATGTAAAATTTAGAGTCCAATTTCACCCCTAGTCACGACAGCATGTGAGGCCAGCAGACACACTAGATGACTATATGGTTCTAGAATAAATGTTTGCGATAGTGTTCTAAGCAGATCTAGCACGACTTCGTCCCACACATGTTGCAGGCTCAGTACAACACGCTGCATGTTCCACATGTTCCAGGTGTGTTTATTGGGGTTAGTCGGCCCCGATAAAATTTATAAATCCTTTAACAAAACACTATTAAAGTTAAAAAAACTATAGTATATAGCAAAGTTGACCCTGATGATACGAACAATATTCTGGCTTAGATTCACTATTGGATGCATGTTCATTGCACATGTCAAATCGTTTAGGTAGGAGAAGGCCGCACTCACCATGTAGTTACCATAAATCTAATTGACTACACCTTATCGATCAATTATCGTACAATTATGTACAGTACATACAATCATATTGTATTTGATATTTTTTTATAATTTTAATTTTTAAGACGTTAGATGTTTTTATATTTTTTATTTTAAAATGGTATGTGCTTACACGACTTTTTTTATTTAATTATATTATATTTGGAAAAAATTATTAAATATTTCTTCCGTTCTTTTTTATTTGTGTTTTAGTTTAAAAGTGAACTAACGTGTGATAAATATTGAATAAGTACATATTTGTGGATTGCTGCACTTACGTTGTGAAAAAAATTTAAACGGGACCTTCTATTACTAAAATCTCTACTAACTATTAAGAGCACAGTGTAGACTGCCCCCGTCGATTTCCTTGCCCCGCGGATCACGCGCACGACCGCCCGCACCCCCCGCGCCGTCCCTACGAATCATGCCGCACATCCGCACGCTGCGTACGCGATGCCCCTACGAACACCCGCCGCCATGCCGCTCCCTACGCCCGCACAGCCCGCCGCAAAACCGCCACGGCCGCCGCGATCGCCGCGAAGGTGGATCCGGTGCCATCTGCCCCGGCCTCGTCCCCATCTTTGCTGCATTTCCGTAATGGCGTCGGGCTCCTCTCGCTCCCAAATCGACCAGGTAAAACCCTAACCCTAGCACCAGGCTACATTCCCCTCCCTACATCCGATCCCTAACTCCGTTCTCTGTTCGTCGGCAATGGTGGTGGCGGGGGCGAGGAGGAGGCCGGCGAGAGCCGCAAGCTCTTCACCGCGAGTGGCACCGCGAAGCCATTCGCGCTGTCCGGAGGCTCAGCGACGAGAAAGGGTTCGCGGTCGCCGTGATGATGGACACCGAGGGCAGCGAGATCCACATGGGCGACCTTGGCGGCGCGCCCTCCACGAAGGCTGAGGTCAGCGCGCGACCCTGCTGCCTCAGCTTCATCTCGTTCCTTCGCCATCCTAGATTCATTCCATGCTTAAACACTGAATGATGTGCGGCTAATACACTAATTCGTCGTTCGTCCGCATCTGACGAGATCTCGTGTGGACGGCCTCACGAAGGTGATATTATTCAGGATGGAGTTTGCATGTAAAATCTGAGAAATTGTCCGATAGCACTCCTGAGTTTCATTTGAAGATGTGTCCTAAAATTATGGGCTTTTACATGTGTTTGTGATTCGTTTCAAACGGTGGGCGAATCACGCGTGTTTGATTCCGGTTGACTTCGATTGCTAGGCTGCTTGCTTTCGCCTCACTCCTTGCAGCAGTGGGTGCTACTTGCATCTTTGTTTCTGTCTCCTTCCTCGCCGCAGAGCAACAACAACAGTTGCAGGGGCACGGGTAGAAGGTTGGGGGACAGGTGGAAGAGGACAAGCAGGAAGGTGACCGAAGGTGGGCACTGAAGGCCGAAGATGGACATGAAATTGCAACTTGTTGTCGCAAAGGTATTAGAACCCAATGCATTTCTTTGTATCCCGTATTTAGCTTCCTCTTATCTTTGTTCGAAATTGCAACATGGTGTTTGGTCATTCGATTTTAGGGATGGGCTCATCGCCCCCTTAGAATCTCTCTCTAGATAGTGCGGTGCCGCATGAAAATAATAGGTTTTGGGTTGGATTGTGTGTTTCTGTAGTTTATTTGCGCTGCCCTCATACTTGGACCTTGAGACCTTTACCTTGGTGTAAAAGGATTTATTTTTACAGTGAATTGAAAGTTGGTAGTTGTAATTCCCTGTTGCAATAGTATGTGTCGCATGCTTGAAGAACACAAGAAGTTGACAGTAGATTTAAACCTGTAGCATTAGAAGATGTTATATGATGTATTTTGGTCCTTACTTTGTATGGGTATGCATTTCAAGTTTATCATTATACATATAGCAGAGTGAAATAACATATTTCTGTAAGTCCAACAACATATAGGATCTTACTAACATGCTCTCTCTGATTCACAATATTTGTCCATGGCATATAGACAAAAGGATGATGCAATGTCCACCGAGTGTTTTCTGGAATTGACTAACACGCGCATCTGACAGTAACAGAGTCAGAAGAAATGCAAGCAGTACAAGTTTGTAAGATAAGCTACCTTACCCTTTATTCTGGTTTGGAAGTCAAAATAGTTTGTTTCTCTGTATGCAGCATGTGAGATTGTGATTGAAATAATTCTTATAGCTAATCTCTCTATAGTTGCCTCAATTTTAGAATCTATTTAACTTCTCAAGAATACAATGATAAAAAATTATGAGTCAATCTTAGAATCTATTTAACTTCTCTTGCTGAGACCTGACCAAGATGAAATAAGTGCACCGGCATGACATATGATCTCATTAGGGAATTTAATCAAAATTTTGTCAAAACACATTTTGTTTCTTGCTTTCCAGATAACCAGCAGATGGCCGAAACTAGCACAACATGAGTAGCATTATTGATTTTTAAATTTTTCCGAAGCCACTCAAAGGAGTGTTCAATGTCCCCTGGAATGTATTTTGTACTAAGGCATTTGGCCACTACACCCCAAATAACTTTGGTGATTGGACAAGTGAAAAAAGGTGATTAATATTTTCATCCTGAGGACAGAAGCTGCAGCGAGGGTCACCCTTCCACTGTCTTCTGATCATATTATCTTTAGTAAGGAGAGCATTATTTTCAAGGAGCCACATAAAAACTTTAATCTTCAAGGGAACAATTTTTCTTTAAAATCATGACATCATTCATCATCTTTTCAGGTTATTCAGCATCTGCTCTCTACCATTCCCCGTAATAGCGTGAGAAAACAACTTATTTTACCAGCTATCAACACTTCCGAATAGTCTGCTGACCATCAAGCTCTGTTCTTTGGCATATTAATTTCTCGCTACTTTCTTGAAACAGCAAACCATTGATGAGCTGAATGCATTTTGTTATGCTTACTTCCGTTTGTACTTCTGTCTTTGTTGGTCTCGTCGGTATTTTAAACCATTGCTTATGTTTTACTTGAGCAGGTGTTTTCACCGAGCTGGTTCAGCAAATGCAAGTGGAAGGTGTACCGGTTAGCTTCCAGGGTTCTGTTGCGTCCCTTGCCTGAACTGTTTGTTTTCTCATCCTTAGAACTATTGTTGTACCTGCAATAGCAGTATGCACTCAGCCTGTTCATTCGGTAGTGTGTATTTTTCTTCTTTTGAGGATTTGTTTCTTCCCCATGCTGTGAAACGGACAACAACCTGGAACTCTCGTTTTAGAAACTACCTTACTGTCGTACTATCTGACTGTAGGACAAACATAATTAATATATGGCATGCTTAGCTGATTGTAAACTTGTATGGCAACAAGATTGTGAAGACGTGCACTTTAGTGTAGAGAAGAATAACTGATAATTTGCTGTCAATAGTTTTTTAACCTTATGTTGTTAATGTTGCTAATGTTGTTTAGAGCATCTATACATACGCTACTATTTTGGTTGCCGCATCTGACGAGATCTCGTGTGGACGGCCTCACGAAGGTGATATTATTCAGGATGGAGTTTGCATGTAAAATCTGAGAAATTGTCCGATAGCACTCCTGAGTTTCATTTGAAGATGTGTCCTAAAATTATGGGCTTTTACATGTGTTTGTGATTCATTTCAAACGGTGGGCGAATCACGCGTGTTTGATTCCGGTTGTCTTCGATTGCTAGGCTGCTTGCTTTCGCCTCACTCCTTGCAGCAGTGGGTGCTACTTGCATCTTTGTTTCTGTCTCCTTCCTCGCCGCAGAGCAACAACAACAGTTGCAGGGGCACGGGTAGAAGGTTGGGGGACAGGTGGAAGAGGACAAGCAGGAAGGTGACCGAAGGTGGGCACTGAAGGCCGAGGATGGACATGAAATTGCAACTTGTTGTCGCAAAGGTATTAGAACCCAATGCATTTCTTTGTATCCCGTATTTAGCTTCCTCTTATCTTTGTTTGAAATTGCAACATGGTGTTTGGTCATTCGATTTTAGGGATGGGCTCATCGCCCCCTTAGAATCTCTCTCTAGATAGTGCGGTGCCGCATGAAAATAATAGGTTTTGGGTTGGATTGTGTGTTTCTGTAGTTTATTTGCGCTGCCCTCATACTTGGACCTTGAGACCTTTACCTTGGTGTAAAAGAATTTATTTTTACATTGAATTGAAAGTTGGTAGTTGTAATTCCCTGTTGCAATAGTATGTGTCGCATGCTTGAAGAACACAAGAAGTTGACAGTAGATTTAAACCTGTAGCATTAGAAGATGTTATATGATGTATTTTGGTCCTTACTTTGTATGGGTATGCATTTCAAGTTTATCATTATACATATAGCAGAGTGAAATAACATATTTCTGTAAGTCCAACAACATATAGGATCTTACTAACATGCTCTCTCTGATTCACAATATTTGTCCATGGCATATAGACAAAAGGATGATGCAATGTCCACCGAGTGTTTTCTGGAATTGACTAACACGCGCATCTGACAGTAACAGAGTCAGAAGAAATGCAAGCAGTACAAGTTTGTAAGATAAGCTACCTTACCCTTTATTCTGGTTTGGAAGTCAAAATAGTTTGTTTCTCTGTATGCAGCATGTGAGATTGTGATTGAAATAATTCTTATAGCTAATCTCTCTATAGTTGCCTCAATTTTAGAATCTATTTAACTTCTCAAGAATACAATAATAAAAAATTATGAGTCAATCTTAGAATCTATTTAACTTCTCTTGCTGAGACCTGACCAAGATGAAATAAGTGCACCGGCATGACATATGATCTCATTAGGGAATTTAATCAAAATTTTGTCAAAACACATTTTGTTTCTTGCTTTCCAGATAACCAGCAGATGGCCGAAACTAGCACAACATGAGTAGCATTATTGATTTTTAAATTTTTCCGAAGCCACTCAAAGGAGTGTTCAATGTCCCCTGGAATGTATTTTGTACTAAGGCATTTGGCCACTACACCCCAAATAACTTTGGTGATTGGACAAGTGAAAAAAGGTGATTAATATTTTCATCCTGAGGACAGAAGCTGCAGCGAGGGTCACC
Source organism: Zea mays (assembly GCF_902167145.1). NCBI lineage: Eukaryota > Viridiplantae > Streptophyta > Magnoliopsida > Poales > Poaceae > Zea > Zea mays. The sequence continues at coordinate 200,398,678 of NC_050098.1, forward strand.
CTTCCACTGTCTTTTGATCATATTATCTTTAGTAAGGAGAGCATTATTTTCAAGGAGCCACATAAAAACTTTAATCTTGAAGGGAACAATTTTTCTTTAAAATCATGACATCATTCATCATCTTTTCAAGTTATTCAGCATCTGCTCTCTACCATTCCCCGTAATAGCGTGAGAAAACAACTTATTTTACCAGCTATCAACACTTCCGAATAGTCTGCTTACCATCAAGCTCTGTTCTTTGGCATATTAATTTCTCGCTACTTTCTTGAAACAACAAACCATTGATTAGCTGAATGCATTTTGTTATGCTTACTTTCGTTTGTACTTCTGCCTTTGTTGGTCTCGTCGGTATTTTAAACCATTGCTTATGTTTTACTTGAGCAGGTGTTTTCACCGAGCTGATTCAGCAAATGCAAGTGGAAGGTGTACAAGTTAGCTTCCAGGGTTCTGTTGCGTCCCTTGCCTGAACTGTTTGTTTTCTCATCCTTAGAACTATTGTTGTACCTGCAATAGCAGTATGCACTCAGCCTGTTCATTCGGTAGTGTGTATTTTTCTTCTTCTGAGGATTTGTTTCTTCCCCATGCTGTGAAACGGACAACAACCTGGAACTCTCGTTTTAGAAACTACCTTACTGTCGTACTATCTGACTGTAGGACAAACATAATTAATATATGGCATGCTTAGCTGATTGTAAACTTGTATGGCAACAAGATTGTGAAGACGTGCACTTTAGTGTAGAGAAGAATAACTGATAATTTGCTGTCAATAGTTTTTTAACCTTATGTTGTTAATGTTGCTAATGTTGTTTAGAGCATCTATACATACGCTACTATTTTGGTTGCTGCTCTTGATTGACTTTGGATCCGTTGAGCCCAAACAGGCATTCCCATGTTTCTTGCACAAACAGAGAAAGAGATTTTAGCCACCAACAACTTGTTGCCGCTAATAATAATTCGTCGGGTTATGCAATATTTACTGTTACAATGAGGTAGTTCTCAGTAGGGATCTCCATAAGGGTCTTCTTGCCACTGGCAAAGTTCGGCACCAAAGATTTGAACTCCTTTTTCACATCAAGCATAGATTTGAATGGTTCCTTCCCTTTCCAGCAGAGAGGCAAAGAACAGCCAGATACCTCTTCCAACGTCCTACTTAGTTCACCCTTAAGCTGTAAGAAAGAAAACATCATTACCCCCATGTTTATTCATGATCCATGAATCATTTGTATTACATGAGACAAGTGCTTAATATATTTTTAGGACCTTGAAGTAGTCTAGTTGGTCTATGTATGAATATGGATATCACCCACACTAGATTAGAGTGTCAATATGTGGTTCAAATCTTACTCCAAAGTCGCATTTGGTCTTTTACTGACTTTGTCTATCTATATTCCTTGATAAAAAAATTTGTTGCAGACTCCTTGATAAATTGTTGATAAAAACATGGGAATCTGTACCATTAGGTGAAGGCCTTTTTGTGTTCATTTCTCTGACGACATTTGGGGTGATCGAGTGCTGATATATTCACTGGTAATATAATCTGCCAAGGAGATATTGAATGCCCTCCTCGCTTGCTCTCATCCATATATCCTATTGTCTACATTATGTACTCTAATTTGCTTTGTTGCTCACGTCTATTTTGCTTTCTAAGTGGTGAGGATGGCGTTGGCATGCGTGGTGAGGGTACCGTCTCTGCGGTGGGCGCCGTGGTGTGGCTGGGTGGGCTCGTGGGTTTCAGTCCACCCAGTGACAATGCAGCACATCAGGTAGGTAACTATGTATTCCTTTTCGCTTTGTTGTCATATGTGACTTGAGATAAATTAGCCATGCGTTCTGACAGGAGGACATGCTGTTGTGTGCGCCGCCGTTAACTTCAGAACATGTATCGACATTCACAAGGTGCATAGATGTAGTGGGAAATATATTGTATGACTTCATTATTTCTCTGACTAACTGATTATGTTGTAGTGGGAAAGAATGTCTTTAATTATCCAGTAAGCAACACTTGGTTTGCCGCCAAATTCTATTGGTTCCTTGTTCTTTGCATGCACGAACAGTGAAGCATGTCAAATTGTAAGATGTTTCGGAAGCAAGCAACTCAAGGTTAAATGATTAGCTTAGCTAAAGTGTTTGCCTTGTGTGCAAGGAGGTGCTATTTTTAGTGATCTCATCATCTAAACTTTGCGTGCGTTGTGCTAATTTGGTTCACTGATTTTCTTTATTTTTAAGCAATCAAGCTTAAATGATTAGCTTCTACCGAAGATCTAAAATTATGTATTTCCTTTTCCTTTTTTCTCAGCAATTTTCCCTCTTCTCGACTCTGATAGCTTATAAATCTGTTTAGTTCCAAACCCCATTTCCACTGAAATATGCTTACCATATGGGCACAATGTTTCTCCACAATAAATGGTCCAAGAATCCAGGATTATTCCAATGCCAATGCTATGTAGCTTGCACTTGCACATAGAAGGCAATAGGGGATAATGGGGTGCTTGCTCTTTTAACATTGGTTCTTGATATGGAGGGAGTAGCCTGGTTGGCTGGTTTACTGCATCGAACAACTTGCACTTGCACATACCTATATATCTTTTAATGTATGCAAATCTTCTTAACCTTTAAAAGATACTAACAAGAAGGTATAACGATAATTAATGTTTATATATCTCAATATATTTTATCATTATATGTTGACTCTGTAGCAACGCACGGGTATACACCTAGTTTTAATTAGGCCACTAGCGACACAGGCGCCTCTCGTCCACCGTATCTCCCGCGTTGGCACCAACCTGATCCTTCAGAACAGCAGCACCAGCCCCTGCGACTCTGCGAGTCGACCGTGGCGTACGCGCCTATCGACGCCGCGGTCCTGCGGCTTGTGATCGATGGGCACGACTCCAGCGCCGTGGCCGTGCTGCCGGACGGGCTGGAGGCCGAGCCGGCGCGGCGGTGATCGCGTCGAGGAAGGATAAGGAGGACAGGACGGCGGTGCAGTTCGCCGGGTCGCTGGCCACCCTGGCGTTCTAGGTGCTGGCTAGCTCGTCGGCGACGGGCCGGTGATGCGCTCCCGACGAATGCGGTGGAGGTCGTAACGGGCCTGGTGACCTGCACGCTGGGCAAGCGGGCAGCATCAAGAAAGCGCTGATGAGATGTGAGGATTGTTGATCATTTGATCTGCCGGAGGATGCGAACTGTGGTACATATACCTGGAACAAATATAGTTGCAAATTCTGTGCAGTTAAACATATACCTGGAACACGTTGAATCGATCGTGTGACGACTCTAACTGACGATGTACAGCCACCGTACCCGTTTCCTGTACAGATACGGCCGCCGCATCGTCGTAGGCACGTCGTCGTTGTCGATCTCCCAATCATGTGTACCACTTGCGCACGGTTGGATTGGATCAGTGTTCACCAAAAAATTTGTGCCGGCACGCGGCACACACCACAACAACAAACTGCATATCATGGAGGTCACCTTTGCCAACACGTCACGCTTTGCCCGGCTGGTGCGGTGGTGCGGATCAGATAAATGCATCCGTAGCTTATAAAAATGGTGATAGTGTTTTTTCTTCCTGAAAATAGAAATCTAGTTTTGTGATAAACAAATAATTTTTAATTTAACTATTTATAGACATAGTTTGTTTTTAAGAGAAAAAGCTAAAATGCCATAAAATTTGAGAATTAAGACAGTACTGCTTATGATAAGCAAATTTAAACTCAGAATATATTTATATAAAAAAATATTGATATGAGATTGACCAAGCGCTTAGCGCACACGAGAATACGTACAGAAGTGTCCTTCTGCCACGCCAGTCCACATCTCCACGGCCACCGGCAGACGGCACCGAACAAGGGACACACGCGCTCGTAGGCAGTAGGCACGCACACGCCGCCACGTCGCAGCCACGAGCCCACGCCACGAGGCCACGACCCCAAAAACAGCCGTCCACGTCGCTTCCCCGGTCCGGCGACCGCGCCCGCTGTTTTATACGCGACCCGGCGGCCGCACCCGGCTTGCGCACGCCGTTCACGTCCCCCGGCCCCCGCTCTCGTTTCCCCCGCCCGCACCAGGCACGCTCACGCGCTGCGCACCGGATGGCCCCTGCTAACGTGCGCGCGGCGCAGGCGCAGGCCCCCAGCGCCGACCGCAGGTTAAGTACGCTAGTGGGGCACCTGCTGCCTTCCTCCCCACGAAGAGCAGCAGCAGACACCTCCGCCACCTCCACCCTCGAATCGTTCCCCACCATGGCGTCGCAGGGATCCTCCGTCTTCGCCGCACTCGAGCAGGCCCCGGAGGACCCCATCCTCGGAGTAAGTCCGTCTCCCCAGTCCTTTTTAGCTTCCTTTCCCACGGTGATCTGGTTGTCGCTATCGGTCGCGCGGTTTCGATGCGATCGCGGCCTCGTGGGTTTGCTCTGGCTGATCAGTGTTCGTTTGGTTTCTGGGCAGGTGACCGTTGCCTACAACAAGGATCCCAGCCCCGTGAAGGTCAACCTCGGGGTCGGCGCCTACCGGACCGAGGTAAGATGAGTTTGGGGATTTGCTATGAACCTTCTAATTCCCCTTCTGTTTTTTTATTAGTTGGATTGGAGATGGATTTGACGCTCCTGTTCCTATTCTGATCTCTGCAGGAAGGGAAGCCCCTAGTGCTGAACGTGGTCAGGCGCGCCGAGCAAATGTTGATCAATAATCCGTAAGTGTCATGTGAAATCCATATGACCCGCTTGATTTCGTGATCGTGCCTCTGTGGTTATTGAACTTTCAGGCTTAAAGCTCCTGCCCTCAGCCCAAGTGGAAACGGAAGGGGATTTAGATAGTTGCTGGATCTAAAATCTGGATAACACGCCTCTTAATTTGACTAATACTTTCATTCGCATCCATAATAATTATTGACTTGTCCTCTGTAATTGTAGGTGACCTTTCTGTTCAATACTAGTTTTTAAATAAATTTTCTTCTACGTTTAGGACTAGTCTTTTTTTTGCGACTGTATCTGCTCTGTCCCACTGCCGTCTAAGATTCTCTTCTGTAGTCGACCTTCAATTGCTTTCCCTCCTTTCTTTTTTGTGGTACCTGAAAAATTGACCTTCGTTTTGTCTGTGGGGGGAATGGTTTGTCGTTTGCAAGCACTGCCATACTCCCTCTGTCCAAATTTTCTTAAGTTTGAATTGATAGAAAATATTTTCAAATGAGTTTATTATAAAACTAGATTCGAAGGTTGATACTAATTATATATCATAATTATTATATATATATATATATATATGTATGTATATAATTGGTCATATTATACATTGATTACGACTGACTTCTGGGAAAGCGAGAGAAGATAAAAAGGGACGTATGAAGTATGTCTCGTGTGTGTACAAGCCACTGATGCGAAAAAACTGTTGGTGTGGAAGTTTATGATACTTGAAGCTGTATTTTAGACACATTTTTCTTCTTATTTCTAGGTCACGTGTCAAGGAGTACCTACCAATCACCGGTCTGGCTGAATTCAATAAGCTGAGCGCTAAGCTTATCTTTGGCGCTGACAGGTATTCTCTGTTTGACTGGTTTACCCATTTTCCTCATTTGTGGGTCAACTGTTCCTAATGGTGATGTTGTCAACTGTGAATTCTTAGTGTTGAAGTTTCATTACATAAAAATAAGTTCCCTAGCTACTGGTTCTGGTTTATTCAGGTTTTATTACTTCATTAGGGAGCTGATTTTTTTTTTGAATCGAATAGCCCTGCTATTCAGGAGAATAGGGTTGCTACCGTGCAGTGCCTATCGGGTACTGGTTCTTTAAGAGTCGGAGGTGAATTTCTTGCAAGGCACTATCACGAGGTTAAACTTTTCTTGCTCCTATCTGTTTTGCTGCTTCCTGATTATAATGCATGACTGCTAAATCATACAAATATATTCCAGCGCACTATCTACATCCCACAACCAACCTGGGGAAATCACCCAAAAGTCTTCACCCTATCTGGCTTGAACGTTAGGAGCTACCGCTATTATGATCCTGCAACATGCAGCCTTCACTTCGAAGGTATGGATTTCATTTTCATGCTAGATCTATTAGATATGCTATAATAATGTGAGTATGCTAGTCAAATTGACAACTGTGTTATATTTTTTTATATTCGTTAATTTTTTTATGGCTGTCATTGACCAAATTTTGTGTTGCTTTGCAGGACTCCTGGAAGACCTCGGTTCTGCTCCTTCAGGTTCAATTGTACTGCTGCATGCCTGTGCTCACAACCCTACTGGAGTAGATCCTACCATCGAACAGTGGGAACAGATTAGGCAGCTGATGAGATCAAAATCACTGCTTCCGTTCTTTGACAGTGCCTATCAAGTATGCAGATGTGCAGAGCAAAAGTGACTTGACATTGCAAAAAACACATCTGGATCCTATACACTCATCATTCACATTTTTTTGTTAACCTGACAGGGCTTTGCAAGTGGAAGTCTTGACAAAGATGCTCAGTCAGTGCGTATGTTTGTTGCTGATGGTGGTGAACTTCTCATGGCTCAGAGCTACGCTAAGAACATGGGATTGTATGGAGAGCGTGTTGGCGCTTTGAGCATTGTAAGATACCTTCACTCTTGTTCTTGTTGATTTCACTTCCGATCATCAGGAAATCAAGGTTGTTGGCATCTTCCTCTGGTGTTCAGATATATTCCTATGTTTACCATCCAACTTGTGAGCTTAATGCTATAGGAGCGATTGATGTGTGGAAAATTCTGCCACTTGTGTTCAAATTTGTATTTTATCTCCCTACTTGTTACTTGAGATATGTCAGTTCATATAGCTCGTATCTGTTTCTTTATCTGAAATCAGAAGTGCATTGCTATGGATGGGTTGAGTTGTCAATCACCTGTAGTCACTGGTGACTACAATTTTAGCCTTTTGCCAGGATTGAATTCTTTCGCATTTGTAGAATATTATATTAATGTAGAAATTGTTTTTAATGTACAGTGGACAACCATTTACTTCCATCAGTTCCAGAGATATTTGACTAGTTAAGGATAGTCATGACTTTATGCCTTATCTGTTAAATGATGATGTTATTTCTCCTACATTATGCCCTTTTGAACAGTCTTTTAGGCTGCAGAGTGTCCTATTCATAGTAACTCTTATGTTTCAGGTATGTAAAAGTGCCGATGTAGCTGTTAGGGTTGAAAGTCAACTCAAACTTGTCATCAGGCCTATGTATTCAAACCCTCCTCTTCATGGTGCCTCTATCGTTGCTACCATACTCAGGGACAGGTATCATTCTTGCTATTGCAATGCCATATTCAGAGGTGGGTCCAAGAGTTATACAAAGTGGTTACTTCCTGTTGATTGATTCTATTTATTAACTTCCAGCGAGATGTTCAACGAATGGACTCTGGAACTGAAGGCCATGGCTGATAGGATCATTAACATGAGGCAACAACTATTTAATGCGCTGAAATCCAGAGGTACTTGTTTCTGTCAATTGCTATTTTTCTACAAAATATGATTAAATGTTGTTTGCAAAGTAACTTACCCTTTTCTCAATTACCATTTCTTTCATGGTCTTGTATTGCAACTCTTGGTGCAAATGTTTTTCTTTTGTCCTGGATTAATGTAGCTGCTTAAGGCAAGCTATGTAGCTACTGCTGCATCCAAGATCTCTTGGAGTCTTGGGTTATCAGCAACTATTAAAATAAGAGAACTTTCTCTTTTTACCTTCTCAGTTGATTTATCAAGAAATTGCATCTGACCTTAAAATAGTTATCAATCTGTGTGACTTATTTGGGGGAGCACTATTAATCTGTGCTTGGAATGTTTCTGTTTTTTATCTGAATTGAAAGGCTATAATGTCACATTCTTTTTGCACCAGAAAAGAAATTACCATTATCGAATCTCAATGTATTGTTCCTTTCTTTTGTCTTTCGTTTCGGGTTTCGGGTCATAGCACGATGGCACTCAGTCTCGTTAATAACGTGCAGGAACCCCTGGTGATTGGAGCCATATCATTAAGCAAATTGGGATGTTTACTTTCACTGGGCTGAATAGCGAACAAGTCGCATTCATGAGGCAGGAATACCACATTTATATGACATCTGATGGGTAATTTGTCTATTCAACTTTTATAAGTATATTGTGTTTCCTGTATTTTTGTAGTCTAGTTGCTACTTAACAGTGGCTACTTTGGACTTCTTATTAATCTTATTTGCCTTTCCCCCTTAAGGGCTAGTTTGGGAGTCCAAAAACTGGAGGGGAATTGTTTGGACTTCTTATTAATCTTATTTTAGCCCCTCCAATCCCCTCCGGTTTTGTGGCTCCCAAACTAGCCGTAAGTTGGGGTATAGGCTTAGGTACTTGTCTTAATATGTTACTCCCTCTGTTTTTAAATATATGACATTTAGAAAAGCTAATAGGACACGCTACTTAGTTATAAAAATGAATCATTAGCTTGTCCTACACTTCGTAGTACTTTTAAGATCATATAGCATTGAACAAACTGGATCTGCACTATTTGACATTGATCTAAAACGAGGTTTCATTTTCTCACTACCACATGGCCTTTCCACATGAGTTGGAGTGGTTTAGTGTGGAATGTAAACTAAGGGCTACTTTGTCAACTCAACTCTATTTTCCCAAGGGTTTTCCATTTTCTAAGGGAAAATGAACGAATTTCTCTTGGGGAAATGAAAATCCCTTGTAAAAATGGGGTTTCCAAACTAGCCCTAAATTTCATATTAAACCACTCTAACTCTAACAGTACACACAAGAATAAGGCCAACACATGGGTCTCCAAACAAGCCCTATAATGGAAGTCCCAACTGTCATAGCTATATTGACAATGTATATATTCTTTTTGCAGGAGGATCAGCATGGCCGGTTTGAGCATGAGGACTGTGCCCCATCTTGCAGATGCCATACACGCTGCAGTTACTCAACTGAAATGAGGATAGTATCGCAGCTTTCGTGAATAAAACCTGAATCACCCACAACAATGTTCTAAGTACTCAGCCAGTGGTATTTACTGGTTGACCTACTGTAGTTTGCGTCGGAATAGATATGTTTTTTTACTCTTCGTGGGGCAGTTTTGTACTGGTGGATTCATAAGGACTCTGATTATGGTGCGTTCGGAACTTATAATAATAAGCACATGAAATTTTGCTTCAGGTGCAGTGATGCTGTCTCATTAAGTTATTAGTTATTAGGTTGCTGTCTTATTAAGTTATCAGGTCGCAGCTGGGTTGAAGCGGAGCACCTGTCTTGATTTATCTCTTCTCTTTTCTAGAGAGCTTCTGTCATTCGTGTGCCCTTTTATATCATTTTGCTCTATCAATGATTATCCTACAATCTGCAGTAGTTTTGATTCCGTTTTGTTCTTTGCCTGCTGTACTGGCTCAGAAGTACGGTAATGCTCGCAAGCTTTGCGGTTGTTGATTTAGGGACTGAAAGGATCTGTTTAGAAAGGTGTCGATTTGGAGACTCAAAAGGATCAAGACCTTCCAAGGAAGGTGAATTGAGTTTCTCTAAATTTTCTTGTATGAATTAAAAAGTTTTGTATCATAATTTTTAATTCTATACTAGCATGATAATTCTATACTAGTGTGACAGTTCTTAGCGTGACAATCCTGAGAATATAAATATTTTAATTGAATTGTTCAAAATAAATGTTGAATTACTTAAACATAAATGTGTATAGTAAAGATTAGAAGACATCGATTTTTTATGGAGGTCTTGAGAGTCCAACTATTCTTTATTGGAGATCTTTTTAGTCCACCTTTATTGGAGATCTTTTTAGTCCACACGAAGATCAAGTGCTCTCTCTGACGGCACAGTTAATTGGTCACAACCATTGTATAAACCCGAGTGAGTTCACTTATAAGCTATTTGAATGATCATCACACTCCTAATCACCATCTATGTCTATGTGAAGTATAAGTTCTCTGAATGATCATCACACTTCAAATCACCATCTAAATGTCTATGTGAAGTTGATTACCAAGAGTACCAAACACTAAATTACTTAGGCCAAATCAAACCTAATGAGTGTGATGGTTGTGTAAATCACTCTAATTGCCACTAATAAGCTCGCTAATTATGTCATTATTAGCTCTCAAGTCCCCTCACTAGCAAAGGATCTTCCACACTCTCAAGTGGCGTTTCATGTGTTGGAAGGGCCAAGACATTTCAAATGGCTAAGTTGAAGGTATAATTAGCTTTAAAGGATGAAACTAGTTGTTACACTCTCACTTTGTATTTCGTATAGTTGAGGGAAATAGACATATTAGGTGCTCACCAACTCAGCACCAGACATGCTGACGCCTTCCTAACGACTAGTTTCTGAAACTTCCTAACGACTAGTTCATGAAACTAGCTGTTAATGTATGTGACATCTGACGCACATAATCATGCCACATTAGAAATATTCAGTGAGGATATTCTTAATTTGTACGGTTATGGATCTCTCTAAGTATCATGTCTGGTGTCATATTCGGTGGTACACTAAATAAGTTTGGTGAGTACATGCATATTTAGGCCACTTATACAAGCTCTCTAAGTGCATGTCCGGTACACCTTACCTAGTGCACATCGGTCATGCTGGTGTTTCTCTCACACACTAGAGGGCTCACTCTTGTCTGATGTCTTATCCGGTGATGTATCAGACACGTTTGATGCTACTACAAACTCGCCAACTCACTTGTTTCAATCGCATTTTGAGTTGGATTTTCTTTCAAACTTTTTACAAGCTATTTTGGTTTTACCTAGCACCTGTTTTTACAAATGTGCACCACCACACCTAACTAGACATATCTAGGTCAAGCTCTCATTTTATGTCCCTTTATAGTATGACTTAAAAAGGAAAATAAAAGTTCTAACACTAATTTGAGTGTCTAACAACTCCATTGACACTTAGAACTAGCTGGTCCTTAACCTTCCGATCATCCTCTGAAAATCGACCAATGATCTCCATCAATAAGGGCATGAATACCATATAAACCCAATCATCTTGCATTATTGCGATATAACTTACCATGTTTATGCAGAGCACACATTAGCCACAATTAGGTATGGCAATTGGCAACGGATAGGGTTCAGAAAGGATATTATAATATCCGCCTGCAATGATATTCTTGGTTGCATCCAATATCCGCCTGAGACCATATCCACGGGTAGAAATTCATATCCATGACCACGTCCATTGGGTTTCAGATGGATTTCTGCTGTCGTACATTATAGAGACAATCATTTTCAACAATTTAATAGCACAATCAATCAGATTTCTTCCCAATTCACCATCATACACAATTAAAACTTAATAAAAGAATTTACAAATAGACATGTCTTTTAACAAGCAATATTCTCAACATGACCAAATGGAAGGGGCGTCGGACTAGAAGGGGTGGGGAGTTGAGGACCGCTAGGGAAGTGGCGGAGGAGGCTCTACAGCACCGGACTAGAAGCACGAAGGGGCGACGATGGCATGGGCTAAAGAGGCAGGGGCGACTGAGCGGGCAGATGGCATAAGCAAGAAGGGGCAGCCACGATGCTAGAAGGGGTGGTGACAGTGTGGATTGAAGAGCCAGGAGCGGTAGGGTTGGTGGATGGCGTAGGATTAAGGCCCAAGCAAGAAGGGGCAGCCACGTGCACAAAAAGGGGTGACCTGCAAGACACGGGTTGTGGCCAAGGGCATTGGAGCCTAAAAGGGTAGACATCGGTCAGCCGCCAGCGGTGCAGGTGTTGTGGCATGTGAGACTTGGAAGGGGCATAGGGTGCAATGCAGGAAGCCAGCAAGGTTATTAGTGGTGTCCAGCAGTGGGAAATTAGGAGGCATTAAGCGTGAGGTTCAGGGAGTTTGAGTTTTCTCTTTGTTGTGTAATATGGGCTAGATCAAAACAATAATCTATTGGCCTATTTTGGATATCTAATAGGCAACCCACAGGTGGAAGGTAATATCCTAATCCGTGCCCGCCCGATTTCGGGTCAGACAGAGTTGGACCCATGGGTCAAAACTTGTATCCATGTCCGCCTCTATCGGATCGGATATCCGAATCCACGGGTCACATTGCCATCCCTAGCCATAATAAATTAATCTTCAAAATTAAACTAGGGTCTTAATGCTTTTAGTCTTCACCCTTTTTTATGACAACCTATCTTTGAGTATGTGGGAAAAGTTTTAAAATGAACCGTGTTTATATGAACTCTTAACACTAAAATAAGAGATGTTAGTGTAAGTTGATATATGAAGCGTCTCGATCCTTTGGAACCCAAATGTGATACTGTCGGGGAGGAAATATCCCCGGCCGGGTGGCGGATTGCACCCGCCCTAAATCCTAAAGAGAGGAGGGGCCTAAGCGTTTTGCTTGCTACGAGGCTGGTGGATCAACACACGAGAGCACGCGAGGGTTTAGAGTGGTTCGGGCCGCCGGAGCGTAATACCCTACTCCACTATGTGATGTATTGCTTGGGAGCTTGTATGAACTTATGAGTGTCCGCCTAAAGCTAGGTCTGAGAGCCCTCCTCTTTGTAACGTCGTATGCCTCCCCTTTTATAGCTGAAGGGGGGCATGCACAAAAGGACTGGGCCCCGACATGTGGGCCCAGGGACATAAAGAATATAGTGCTGTGATCCTCTAATGTCTGTTGTCTAGGCAATCTTCTTGTGCCCTGGCGCTCGAGGTCTGCCTATCCTTGGCGTGCAGGGGAAACTTCTTGCGGAAGAGAAGATGAGTATAGCGCGCCGCTCGGCACGGGCGCACTGTTTGCCAGCAGACCCAGCAGGCGCGCCGCCTGCTGGATGACCTTGACGCCGCCTGCCAGCGGATGGGACGGGACGCATTAAATGCTGAGAGGGCACGTCGCCCGTCAGCGCAGTGGCAGGCGGCGCATCTTTTCCTCAATAAATGCATGGGCTGCACGACTTCTCGTCAGGTTCGGCCCGGTAGCTTATGTCATGGGCCACAAGCAGCGGGTCTCCGCCTGAGCGGGAAGTGGAGGGCAAGGCCCGCACACGTGTCAGCACCGGACCCCTGCACACACCAGAGTCCTTCTCGTTCCGGGACCCTGCTGGAGTTCGGACCTACCCGGAGGCTCTGGACTTGTATGTATATAGGGGTCCGGTGTCCTTCTGTGGGGGTCCGGACTTACTGAGGTGTGGTGTCTTTCTTTGCCACATGGCGCCCTTTGGCCTGCCCATCCGGTGGGGTCAGGCGCGGTCCTCCGCGTGGCTAGGAGACGTCGCATGGGTGCGGTGTCTTCATGCTGTAGGAGAGGGTACCCCTGATTTAGGGTACCGACAGTGGCCCCCAGTCCTGCCTCAGGGGAGGATGCGAGCCTGCAGGTGGGACCAGAGTCTGATTGGCGGTTGGACCGCTGCTTCCGTGCGCCTGTTGCTGCAATTACTGCCGGCCCGCCTATGACCACGCCAACTGTCGTGCCTATTCCCACGACTGACTGACCCGTGACCGTCGTACTTAACGACACTGTTGGGTCATGCGAGGGGCTGCCTCGAATCACTGCACTGGTTCTGAAAAATTTACCTTTTCAGAATCCCGTGACAGTCCCGAGAAGACGTGGCATTGGCGCAGGCGGCGGTGCGGTTTTTTTGCACACGGTAACCGGCGCGCCGGTTACATGGCGTGTGGGCCTGGGCCCCTGAGTTGGACCGCCAGTTGCGGCGGAGCTGAGGGAGCGCACAGCCGTGGGACGGTTGTACGCTTCTTGCGCGGCGGTTCACCTCTTTGACCGCTGGATACCGCGAAGGTGAAGGGACGCTTAATCGTGGGGCGGCTGCATGCCCCTTGCGCGGCGGTTCGCCTTCCTGACCGCTGGTTGCCCCGAAAATGAAGGGGCGCGTAACCGCCGGGCAGTCATACGCTCCTTCTTAGGGTTAGTTTGCATGACATGCGGGGCCTGGCCCCCGTGTCATAAGGTGAGATCCTTGGTGCACGCCGGGGGAGACTTCACCCGTGACGCTTCAGGGGCGCGAGCGGGGAGATCTGCCTTTAAAAAGGGGTCGATCTCTTGGGCAGTAGTCATGCCTTGCTCCTCTTGCGACCACCGCGCCCTTTCACCTTCTGGGCCTCCAAATGGGGTGCGCCGGTGTCCTCTAGAGGGATCCGCGTCAAGGCCGTCTCTTCCGGCGACTTCACCGTCGGAGAGCGTGCGCTCGTGGTGGTATCGCCGATCTTGTCTTCTTCCTTATGCTATTGGAGGGGTGCAACCCCATGGGGGTTGGCATCCTTCCACCATTTGTCTTCAAGGATTTTCATCATGCAGCCCGGCTGCAGTCCCCCACCGGCGGTCACCTAGGAGGATGACCACCAGCCTTGTGGTGGGGAGAAGCAAGCCGGGCTGCGGCCTCTCTCCCACCCTCAGCTTCAAGGATGTTCATCATCCTCGCTGTGGTGGAAGGCAGGTTGAGCCGGGGCCCTACCCTCCGTATGGGTTGGTGACCCGCTTCTTCCTCCAGCATTCGGAGGGGAAGGGTGTTCACCAATCCTGTGGGGGGGGGACCTTGGCTACATGGGGCCGACCGACTGCAGGCTGTCAGCTGCAGCGTGTCTGGCCCTTTGGGGCTGGATGGCTCTGGTGCCGCCTCCGACGCTGCCTCCTGCCGTCTGGTTGGGGCATGGTTGCCCATCCACCGCACAGGTGACAGTCGCGCCGTGCGCGGGTTTGCCACATCCATGGCTTCCCCTGCCCGCCGGCGCGCACTGGGGACCGTACAAGACGTCGTACGCCGCGACGGTGGCGGCGGCGTTCTTGGATGGTCTTGTCCTCACTCCTGTTGGTCGAAACGGGAGCGAGAACCCCTTCGTGCATGCTGAGGCAGCCGCCACCCACCGGTGCAGAGGTGGTCGGCGCCACTGGTGAGGCTACCTCTTGCAGAGGTGGTTGCCTCTGCTGGTGAGGGCATCAGAGCCATCTGCCGCTGAGTCCCCGACTCTTTGGCTTTAATGGCCTCGTTGTCACCCCCCGTAGGAGGATGGGGGCGAGGACCTTTTCAAAGTAGCGCTCGCCCTGAGGCGATCGCTGCTGCTGTCTAGCCTCCCGAGGCGGAGGTCGTTGTCGCTGCTGGTGCAAAGGTGGTCGCTGCTGCCGGCGGTCCGTTGATGCAGAGGTGGTCGCCGCCGTTGGTGGGGCTGTTCGGCGTCAGCTTCCAACACGACTCTTGCCGGTGCAGCGTAGTTCATTCCTGCAGAAATGGAGCTGGGGTCCCGCTTGTAAGGGAATGTAATGACATTTGCTTGAGAGCAAAATGTAATAACATATGTACGCAGGATTTTAGCCTGGGAAGCCCAGTTGTGTGTCCGAACCCCCTAGATGGTGGCTTCAAGTACTAAGACACCTGCCGCACGGCGGTGGAGTATGCAGGCTCACGGTACAGGACCAGGCTGAGCGGCTACATGGTTTCCGGACCCCCCAGGAGACAAGTGCCCGTTCTTCAGAGTCGGACCTCCTGGCTGTTGGATGCACAAGACTTTAGTTTTAAATACTAGGACACCCGCCACGAAGTGGTGGAGTGTGCAGGATTTTGAGTACGGAACCAGGCTAACCGACCACACAGGCTCCGGACCACCCTATGGAACGGGCATCCGTTCTTTAGAACCGGCCCCCAGGCCTTCCCCTGATTTTGTAAAGAAATAAATATTGCCTTCTAAGCAGCATTTAGCACTTATCTGTGTAACACATGTTCATGTTGTGTGCGATGTTGTTGACTCCTCCTTAGTACCTGGTCCCCCGCCTGGGATGCAGGCTTAACGTGTTGAGGTTGGATACCAGCGTTTCTGAAAAGGTTGTCAACAATCCTCGGGAGGCAACTCGCCGGGATCTGTATCTGTTCACAGCTTTTAGCTAGGAAGCATTAGTAGTACACCTCATAGGGTTCTTCGTCTGATATTAGTCGCCCTTTGATACATGCTCGGGACCTACAGGTTTTAGTCCGGGTGGCCAAGTTGCGTGTCCAGACCCCCTTGGGTCATGGTTCTAGATACTAGGACACCTGTCGCAAGGTGGTGGAGCATGCAGGCTCACGGTACGGGACCAGGCTGAGCGGCTGCACGGGCTCCGGACCACCCCAGGAGACTAATGTCCATTCTCTAGCTCCGGTCCCGAGGTTGTCGGACCCGCAGGACTTATAACTCTAGATACTAAGTTCCCGTCATGGGGTGGTGGAGCATGTAGGACCATGGTACAGGACCTGGATGAGCGGCTACACGGGCTCCGGACTACCCTATGGAACGGGGTCCCGTTTTCTAGAGCCGGCCCCCAGGGTGTCGGACCTCCCCACTTTCGTGTCAGGGGCCCTAAACTGGAAGCCTGGCTATTCAATTCGGATGTCGCCATGTCAGACAGATGGAAATCGTACGGGTGGGTTAGCTGAAAGGTATTATCTGAAAGACTGCAAGGTGGGACCATGGAGCAGCAAGATGGAACTATCACAAGAGCATGGCTGAGGGGGGTAGTTTCTTCTTCATAACTTGTCATGCATGTGTGCAGACCAATAGTCCGGGTTCATGGGGGCAGACCCCACCGGGTTATCATACACGTATGCGTCATTTAGTTACAAAAAAGGAAACAGACTCGACCCCTTAGTCTTGCTCTATGGATAGAACTTACAGACATATTTGGCATCGGGGTAAGGTACTCCTCCAGTGGTAGCTAGATGGTTGCCCCTAGGTCGGTGCACTCCTGTTACCTTGAAGGGTCCTTCCCAGCTGGGGGAGAGTTGCGGAGCACCTCTTGGCATGGCACTTGCCACAGGGCTAAGCCCCGACCCAGGGTTCCTGTCTGCATTTGACACGGGAGCCCTTGTCTCTGGCTGTGATCACTTCTGCATGTACCTGTCTGCAGCTCGGACCCGTGGGGGTCCAGAAGGGCCTCCGGAGGAAGGCGTGCTTTAGCTTCATAGACCGGGGGACACGGAGTTCCCCCGAGGTCCGTCTAGTTGTCTTCACCGGAGTAGGAGCCTCCGGCGAAGATATCCTTCAGGTCCCCCTCGGGCGACTGATACCCGAGGTCCCGTTCAGCCGCGGCCACCTCGCCGTCGTCCACCTTTTCTTTGCCGGGCCAGCGGCGAGGCGGGGAGCTGTCTTTGGAGGACTGCTCGCGCCGCTCGCTGATGCGTTTTGTGAGGTCATTGATCTCGCAACACTTCGCGGCGCTGTGGCGACCATGCGAGTGCACAGGGCATGAACCACTGCTACCCTTCTGCAGTCGCGGGCGTTTGTTGCGGTCGCCCTGGCCTCCGGTCGCTGCCGCGACCATCAGAGCGGTGGACCGCGGCTTCTGGTAGTCGTGGTCCTTCTTCTTTTTCTTCTTTCCGTCCCAGAGGATGCCCCCCAGCCACCCGACTGGGCAGCTCTAGTTTGTGGGGCCGAGCCATGCACGACCCTCGGCGGCTCTGTCACATTTGTCGGCTAGAGCGAAGAGCGTGGGGACAGTTTCCACGTCATGTGTGGCCAACTTCTCCAACATTTTTTCATCACATACTCCCTGTCGGAAGGCCGTGATGATAGAAGCATCAGAAATACGAGGTATCGTACCTCATACCTTGGTGAAGCGGGAGATGAACTTCCGAAGGGTTTCCCCGGCCTCCTGCCTCACTGCATGGAGGTGGGCCTCCACACCGTGCTGCTGGTAAGCACTAGCGAAGTTCGCCACGAACCGCGCACAGAGTTCTTCCCAGGAGTAGACTGATCCCGGGGTGAGGTTCATGAGCCAGGTCCGGGCAGGTCTAGGCAAGGCCACATGAAAGTATGTTGCCATCACAGTGGTGTTTCCACCTGCTGCCGTGATGGTGGTAACGTACACCTGCAGGAACTCTGACGGGTTTGATGTTCCGTCGTATTTTTCCGCCAGGTGCGGCCGGAACTTGGGTGGCCAGGACGCCGCGCGGAGATGATCCGCTAGTGCGGCGCAGCCTACGCCGGCCAAGGGGACACCCGTTGGGGACCGGGTGCCCATTGGCGTCAGCGGTCTACCGCAGCGAAGTCCTGATCGAGGTCGCGACCATCGATGTTTTGGCGGCGCACGCGCGCCCTTTCCAAGGAGACCCGGGCGTCTTCTCCCGTACGCCTACGGTTGAGCTCCGCCCGGAGGTCGTCGGTCTGCGCACCCCTTATGGAGGGCGAGCGCACAGACGTCGTCGCCTCGCGTTGGCGCCGGGATGACCGAGGCCTCGACCTGGTCGAAGTAGAATGCGCCATGACGAGCAGCCGGTCGACGTCGTCGCGCCACTGCTTCATGGCCCCCAGTGATGCCGTGGAGCTAGGGGGGTGGCGTAGCAACTCTCTGGCCGCAGACAGCGCCGTAGGCGCTGCCCTCGATGGAGTCTGGGACGCCTGCGCTGGCGTGTGCTGCTGCACGGCGTGTACGGCAGCACTCCCAGAGTCGAGGCGGTCGGGCACTCGTGGCGCGGAGGATGCAACCTCTTGTTCCATCACGAAATCCTTCGAAGTTTTGGCGCGGTGCTCGATGATTCGCACCATCATGCTGAGCGAGAAAACAAGCAAAAACTCGAAGCCTAGGCCCCTACCTGGCGCGCCAAATGTCGGGGAGGAAATCTCCCCAACCGGGTGGCGGATTGCACCCTCCCTAAATCCTAAAGAGAGGAGGGGCCTAAGCGTTTTGCTTGCTATGAGGCTGGTGGATCCACACACGAGAGCACGCGAGGGTTTAGAGTGGTTCGGGCCGCCGGAGCGTAATACCCTACTCCACTGTGTGATGTATTGCTTGGGAGCTTGTATGAACTTATGAGTGTCCGCCTAAAGCTAGGTCTGAGAGCCCTCCTCTTTGATATAACACCGTATGCCTCCCCTTTTATAGCTGAAGGGGGGCATGCACAAAAGGACTGGGCCCCGACATGTGGGCCCAGGGACATAAAGAATATAGTGCTTGGATCCTCTAATGTTTGTTGCCGAGGCAATCTCCTTGTGCCCTGGCGCTCGAGGTCTACGTATCCTTGGCGTGCAGGGGAAGCTTCTTGCGGAAGATAAGATGAGTATAGCGCGCCGCTCGGCACGGGCGCACTGTTTGCCCGTAAAAAGGGGTGCAGATGCAACCCCTTGTAGTCGATCAAAGCAGTAATGAAGTCTTTAGCCACTAAAAACATAATAAGAGATGGGTGGATACTTCCGTTATTCCGCAAGCCCATTCTAACATGTAAAGAGAGACATACCTATGTTGTACATGCGTGATATGGTGGGTGAAAGGGAAATAGGGTTAACCTTTTCCTACAATTAATTTTGGTGGTTGAAATGTCGAACACAAACATATGGACGAACTAGTTTGTTCTAGAATTCATATATTACAGGTGCATAAGGTTCAACACAAACCAATAAATAATCAAGTTAGGGACCCAATTCAAAAGGAGCAAAAAGGACTTGAGTGTGTTGTGGACTGGCGCACCGGACTGTCCGGTGCACCAGGACCGTACAAGGGTCAATCAGCCACTCTCTGGAAAACGCAGGCGTGCTCCGCTATAATTCACTGGACTGGCCGGTGAGCCAGCGGGCAATGGCTATCCAGCGCACAACAGTCGACTCTGACAGCGGGAACAGTGAGCAACAGTGCCGCGCAGAAATCAGAGCAGCGAGACAGAGGGGCACCAGACTGTCCGGTGCACCACCAGACTGTCCGGTGCCACAAGCAGACAAAGACGCAACAATCAATTGCTCCAGAATCCTAACGGTTGGGTGACATGGCGGCGCACCGGACACTGAATAGTGAGTGTCCGGTGGCCCATCGGACAGCAGCCTCCCCAACGGCTACTTTGGTAGTTGAGGGCTATAAATACCCCCCAACCACCACAACTTCAAGTATCCAAGTTTTCTGAACATCACATTCAATACAAGAGCTCTAACATTCACTCCAAGACACAATACAAAAGATCAAATCATCTCTGAGTCCCAAATTCACTCAAAACACTTAGTGGCTTGTGAGAGAGAGATTTTTGTGTTCATTCGAGTTCTTGTCGCTTGGATTGCCTTTCTTCTTTTCCCATTCTTATTCTCAAGTGCTTTATAAGCGAGGCAAGAGACACCAAGTGTGTGGTGGTCCTTGCGGGGTCTTAGTGACCCGTGAGATTAAGAAAGAAGGCTCACTCGGTCTAAGTGACCGTTTGAGAGAGGGAAAGGGTTGAAATAGACCCGGTCTTTGTGACCTCCTCAACAGGGACTAGGTTCTTTGGAACTAAACCTCGGTAAAACAAATCATCGTGTTCACTTGCCTTATTTCTTGGTTGATTTGTTTTTCCTCTCTTTCTGGCTTGAATTTAACTCTAACGCTAACCCCCGACCTTAGTGCGTGCGTGTTTAAAGTTATAAATTTCAGGTTTTGCCTATTCACCCCCTCTAGGCGACTTTCAGTGGGGTTGTGAGTCACACCTTTATTTTTCTTAGAAAAGGTATCATCTTGGTATATCCCAGAATAGGAGAGAGAGAAAACATGTTTAACTCAACCACCAATGAGCTTCTCTCTCCCGTGGTATCATCTTTCTTTTCCCAAAATACTCACACATTTCCCATTCCCTTTTTTTAAAAACAAAACACTAATTGTCATACCACTCTAGACTCATCCATACCAGTCGACATGAACTATTCAAATAGGTTTTAAACTCTACACAGAGGTGTACACTTTACCCACTAGTCTGGCTCTGCGATCTCACTGCCATCAGACCCGACACAAAAGTTCTTTCCTCCCTTGCACAACTTTACATTAATTGTTATACCAAAAGGAACAAGGCCATCTCCTCGCCCAATCCAGGATAGAATTATTCCCCTACTTGTCCTTCTGGTGTTCCCCAGCCACCATAACCCTAGGGTGCGGACCGTGCAAGCTTAGATCAAGTGAATGCCCATACAGTCTCGAGTGGTTGTACACCTAAACCTGGTGAGCCAACACCTTAAGGCCCTCCCAAACCAGGGAGTCCCTGATCATCCTCCTCAAAGGTGATAAGAGTGATAACCCTTCATCATATACATTTTGAAAAACTTTTTCTTTTCAAAACACAATCCATAACCCATTTTATTTTTGTAGTAAAAAGGGTATTCTTAATGTGTGCTAAAAACTCATCTCACGATGCATAATAACCATCCCATAATCCTGGCTTAGGTGGTGGTAGAGAGAGAATATATATTTTATGCATCAAGGGTAGATTGAACTTACCTTCATCAAAGCTCTTGTGACACGAAGGTTCTATCTCAGGGAGGTCGGGCTCCTGCCCTTCTTCTAGAGCTAGGGTTTTCGGAACGTCGGTCGCTGCTTCTTCTAGCAAAACAAGCAATAAACAATACATCAAACATTTGGCTCGCTAAGAAAAGTGTGTCATGTTTTTATTATCATTTTCTATGTGACTTATAAAGTGCTTGGACAATTATTAGTGCATAAAGTATCAAAACACATGTGCAAATGAATTTGTGAAAATGAAAAATGGGAAAAGGAAAAGGATAAAGCTTTTCTTGGTTAAGGGGGCAACAGGGGCAAATTTGGCTCAACTGGACACGGGCGCGCATGGGCACGACCCAACTGGCCCATGAGGCGGGACAGCTTGGGGATGGCACCGCGAGGCAGGCCCACGTGCCAACGAGAGGGAGAGGGAGAAGGGACGACGTCAGGTGAGGGCGGAAACAGTCGGGACGAGAGGAAGAACCGGTCGCCGGCGGGTTCAACGACGGCTCTCCGTTAGTGACCCGGTTCACTGGGATCAGGGAGGTGTGTCAGCATAGGTAGGGTCAGACGAACATGGTGGTGGGGTCAATTTGGCCAGCGGTGGTCTAGAACGGGCTGCCCACGGTGGGGTGGCGGGCCTCTACGGTGGTGAGGTCACCGACGGGTGCTGGAGGGGTGATCGGGTGAAAGGGAAATGGTATTAACCATTTTCTATACTTGATTTTGGTGCTTGACGACCATCACAAATCTTATGGACTAACTAGTTTGCCTAGTTGATTATTTCTCAGGTGCATAAGTCCATCTATATGAATTTTCATTCGACTGTCCGGAATACCATAAATTATTCTGGACAGGAGAAGCTTTTTCAAAAATTCACCTGTGCGCGGACCGTCTAGGCCCCTTCGGCAGACCGTCCGTGACACCAAAGTGTGTCTCGGACAGGAATTATGCAAAACATACGTTAACACTGCGGACTGTCTGAAGGAGAAGCGAGCACCGTCTGGGACCAAGCTTGGACCGTCTGGCCTCAGACGTGGACCGTCTGGTCGTTGAAAAACCAGAAAAACCTAAAGGTGACGGGTTCGGTAAAATGCATTTTAGCGTCCTCGCGGACCGTCTGGGTGCACGGCTGGATCATCTGCGACTACTTTATCTGATATCTGACCACACATTAAATGCACCTGTAGCCGTTGATATAGCCATTACTGCTGACCGTTGCGATTTCAGTCGTCGATGTGCAGTGGCGCGGGCCATTCGCGTTGACTGAACAAGGGCAACGGCTAGGAAGTGGTTGGTGGCTATAAATACAACCCCAACCACCTCCATTCAATTCAACCAAGCATTCCACTCATTCACATTCAATGCAAGAGCAAGCACTTCATCACAAAACACATTCAAAGCTTCCAAACCTCTCCAAGTGCCACAATCGAGACAAGTGATCGTTAGTGATTAGGAACTTGAGAGGGTGTGATTCGTGTTTCATTTGTTGCTCGTGTTGCTTAGCTTTTAATCGTGCTTTCTTCATCTCCTTCTAAACTCTCTAGTGACTTGTAAAGCTAGCAAGAGACACCTAAGTGTGTGGTGGTCCTTGTGGGGTCTTAATGATCCTTGAGATTAAAAAGAAGCACTCAACCGATCTAAGTGATCGTTTGAGAGATGGAAAGTGTTGAAAAAGACTCGGCCTTCGTGGCCTCCTCAACGGGGAGTAGGTTCATTAGAACCGAACCCCGGAAAACAAATCGTTGTGTTCATTTGTGTTGATCATTACCTTACGATTTGATTCTTCCTCTCCCCTCTCTCTAAGTTCTCTTGCTCACGATCTTTTGAGTTAGCTCCCAAAGTCATCCGCATTGATTGAGCAACTCATAGCAAGAAGAACTCTCTTCCGCACTCTGATTTCATTATTAACTTATTTCTAATCCTAACCCTGGGTGAAGCTCGTGTTCAAAGTTTATAATTTTTAGGTTTTGTCTATTCACCCCCTCTAGGCAACTTTCATCGGGGGCAGGGTGGGGTGTTTTGTGCCCGTGAGGGTGTAGAGAAGCTCGTGGGCTCACTTAATTGTTCTCTAGGGGCTTAGAGAGGGAGAGCTCACCGGAGAAGATGAAAGTGGTGGTGCCAGCTCCAATTGAGCTTGAGGGAGGGAGGAGAGTGGCCGGTGGCTGGTGCGGGTTGGAGAGGAGCTCCAAGTGCTCCTTTTATTGGCACCAGGGGATGGGGAGAGGTGGCCAGCTAGTCTCCGGTGGGCAGAGCACAACAGCGGGGAGCAGTGGCGGCGATGGGACATCATGGTGAGGGGAGGGTGCAGTGTCGTGCAGGTACACAGGCAGAGCATCAAGGCGACGAGGCGGTGCGTAACTCCGTTGTTGCTATCGACAGGGAGGGAGGAGGAGGACGGTTGCCGGCGAAGAAGCCACCGTCGTTGTATGCCAGTGAAGGGGGGAGAAGGGACCGACGGGCAGGGCCTAGTCAACAACCACGGGGAGTGAAGGGGCTGGCAGGCGGGCCAGGATGTCAACGAGAGGGAGAGCGCATGGGCGCTCGGGCACGAGCGCTGGCGGGTGGGGCTTGGCTAGTAGTGGCGAAGCGGGAGCACATGCATGGGCTGGTGATCGCGCGGGAGGAAGCGGGCGTGGGCGCTGGGCCGGAGTCGGCCTAGGCTAAGGGGGAGAATTTTTTCTTTTTCTTTTTATTTTTTCCTCTTTATATATATGCATCCATATGAGATTTTCTATGTGTAAAATAAATTGCTAGGTGAAAGTGGTTATGTGAGGTGCTTCTAACAACCATCATTCATGCACATGAGTAAAGTTTTCAAAAACTAAATGCCATGATGCAAGGTTTTAGGGAGGTTTGGCAACTAGGGTTTCTAACCTTTGGAGCCAAAAACTGGGATGTTACAATATAATCATTGTCCATAAACATGTACCATGTGAGAGTAAAGTTAAACTCATGTACATGAAAGATTAAGCTCATTTGCAATAGATATATAATGAAAGATTGTAAAGGAGCATATGTGACATGTTATAAGATATGAAGTAGAAACAAGTTATGTCACATCATCGCACACATATATCATACATATGCAACAACATAATGTGTATCATAGAAATAATGAGTGAAAGAAAGTATACGTCCTTCCTCACTTTGCTCCACACCAAGGTGAAGAACCTTTGACTAACGTTTGAAGAATCATTCGAAGGGTTTTTATGCCATTCACTAAAATGTTGTCACACCCGTTTCCGAGGGCAGAGCCGGGTGCATAGCATATGTGTGCCAGGATCTATTTCCACACATATGTTGACGTCACAAGTGTAATATATCAAAAGAACAATGCATGAAAGCGTAAATAACGATTATATTAACATATTACACTTCGAACAGACATAATGTCTTAACCTTTATTCACCAAAGTACAGCAAAACAAGGACATCCATCCACAGGAAGATGACCGGGGGTATCACTAGACTAGCATCCATGGAGTTCAGCATCATATCTTCATCTGCAAACTTCTGATCAAAATTAAGCAAGGGTGAGATCACTTATGGTCGGGGCTTAGCAAGTGGGGGAAAAACTAATGCAAGGTAACAAGGTAAGGCTAAGGTTGAGCAGTAAGCATTTTAGTTGGTCAATATTTTATTAACAACACCTGTCTTATTAATAAGTGTGAATCCCAAGTATTCCCATTAAACAAAGGTATAAGAGTATATCAAAAACACTTAAGTGAAACCACTTAAGCAAACCATTGGCAGATCATCGGATCTCGATTTATTTCCATCTTCAAGTTCAATTATCATGTGAGGAGTCCAGGCTGCTCATAACCGTGAGCACGGCTGATATATCAGTTTTACACTCTGCAGAGGTGGCACATCTTTACTCATGAGTCGCGATTCCCTTCTAGCCCGGTTTAGTTAGACACGTATTCACTTCCGAGGTGAATGGCCAAGGTCTCACTACGAGGCTTCTCCCTAGAGTCCTCATTACGCAAATGCTGGAAATGGTCAAACTGCATAAGGCACACCTAACATAACCAACTTATAGCCCAGACTGCAGGGTAAAGCTTTGAGAACTATGCCCGTATCCAATCTGCCTGAGCCGGAACTATAAGAGCTTGCCAGGTGCCCCCGTTCCTGTCGACCACGACCAGCACCCAACATAAGACTTCCCTAGTTATTTAGCCAAGACCAGAGCCATGATAGTTCTCATGGTAGCACTGTTTTCCCGGGTGGTCACTCCATGTTCCAATTAATATGCAATAATCTTGTTTAACCATCGGGTTAACAACAATAATGTAAACTTACCATTTGGAACATTAATATCATAAGCGAGAGTGACTGCATAAAGTTAAGTTGTAGCAATAGCATAGCTACAAAGGTAAAGTATAATTCCCAGGTTTGATCAAGGAATAAGGTTAGAAAGGTTATCTAAATAGGTAACCCGTCAAATAATGCATATATATCCAAAAGAATAAACTTTATTAAATGTATTGTTTGGGATCAAACAGAGTATGCAGAGGGAGAAGTCCACTTGCCTTGCTTATTGAAAATTTGAGGTTCTTCCACGGAATAGCACTTGATTCTCAACTATTAGATCAACCATTGAATATCACACAAACAAACAAGAAGAAACAAACACCACTCAATAACATACAACATTCACCATACATAAAGCTAAAAGAAAGCCTAACGAAAAGAGCGTTCGTTTTTCAAAAACATCGCAAGCAATGATTATAATAAGAGGGTATTCGTTTCAAAAAATGTGTGATCCATACTTTATAAAACAAGACATGAGCTTAAAATATCTTAATTAAAATATACAAATATTAGGTTCACCAAATTAATCTTTTATAAAACGTCATATGTGATATGTCTAAGATTAAGGGTTTATAAGACGATAAAACACGTTATAATGATATTAAATCCTTTTTAACCTTTTAGAGAAGATATATGTTATATATCTAAGGTTAATGTGTTATGAAATACATTATTAATTTTAGAAGCATTATAGAACGTATTATAAATCATTGTTAAACCTTCACTTATGACAAATTAAGATATAAGTCTAAATAGGTTTTATGTGAAAAGATCATTATTATTAAACACCTATTTATGGAAAGTTATGATATATGCTTTAATAAACTTTTATGTAAAAGACAATGAACAACAATTATATTTTATTTTTATTAGAAAATGCATGTCCTATATTTTATTAAGAAAGCTATATACAAAACAATTTCCTTAGTTTATTCTTTAGGAAAAACTAAGTGACACATATATAAATAATATTAACTAATTTTGATTAAATGATTAATTAAGCCTATATAACCAGTTGTAAACAAATATAAATCTAATTAAATAGGTTATGAGAGGACATAATTACTCTATTATTTATCTTTACATTTAGTTTAGAAACATATGAC
This sequence comes from Zea mays, assembly GCF_902167145.1. Taxonomy (NCBI): domain Eukaryota; kingdom Viridiplantae; phylum Streptophyta; class Magnoliopsida; order Poales; family Poaceae; genus Zea; species Zea mays. The sequence continues at coordinate 200,425,238 of NC_050098.1, forward strand.
CTAGATATTTAAAATGAATATTATATTCATTGGTATGTTATTAACTATTATTTTAGTTTATAAAAGCAATGACCTTAGTTATCTTTTAATTAAGAAATAATTTATTAATGGGACATATATTTATCTTCTATTTAAAAAAACAAATGATCTATATATTCTTTTAAGTTTCTATTTAATACGGTTATACTTAAACATTTATAACGAACCTTATTAAATTAAAACATGATAGCTATTAAAAAGGTCATTTTAAAGTTAGAAACAAATTATCTAATTCTTTTGTAAGAAACCTATGTTTACCAATATAACTAATATTTTCTTTATTAAGAAAGCATGAGTGCCTAATTAAGTTATTTTAATATTATTATAAAATTCTACTATTTCAGTTTTCTCCTATCTTTTCTAAATAGAATTTATATGTATAACTAAAAATTATTTATTTAATTCCTCTAACATTAATATACTAAGAATTAATTATAAATTACTAAATGAGACTTTAAATAACCTAATCATGGTTATTATGACATAAATGAGCATTTTACTATTCTAAGTAATTAAGTGCTATACTTATGAATACATCTATTATGAATAGTAAAATCTATACATTTTTCATTCGTCCGAAAATACGTGGCTTAATTCCTATTTCAATTTCTTATATCACTAAAATTATACTTATATCATTACTAACCGATTATCGCTCCACACACTAAAGCGAAAACAATTCCGTAAACAATTCTAGTGTGAAAATCATTGAAGTAGTGAATAGTGACCGTGTTCATTTTTAGAATCATAAAATCAAACGCATATTTAAAATATTGTCGCGGGGTTCGATTGTTGGTTACACGTATACATCACGAATCTCTAAAATCGTACACGTGAATCGCCAAATCACATCAATATTACAACAATAATTCACAAGATCCATAAAGTAATTCAAAACATGATTTAGAAAATACATTAACGGGTTGGGATTGTCTTCAACCTTGGTTCGCTTATGTGCAGGGATGAACTCGACGAGGGGGAGTGGTTCGGCGGGCCGGGAACGAGCACGAACGTCGTGCTGCGTGGACGGAGCTCCGACGGGGTTCCACGGGCAGCGGGGTGGACGGCGACAACGTGGACGAACTCCGGCGACGGTAGTGAGCTCTAGCGGCGAGGAAGAGAATGAGGAGGGAGTGAGAGAGGGGCGAGCTCGGCTGTGGGAGGGAGAAGAGAGGGAGCTCGGGGAGGAGAAGGGAAGGGAGTTCGGCCGGATTTTATAGGGAGAGGGGAGAGAAACGACGGTAGGTGTCTTCAATCGGCCATCAATGGCGTCGGTTCATGGAGGGAGAAGTAACGGCTGCAATAAAACTCCATTAACGCAGAGGAACGGTCGCGGAGCTTCGGGGGCACGGCGCGCGGTCGGTTCCTGGCTTGGGCGCGGCTTCGGGTCTGGCCGACGTGCAGGGGCGCTGGTCGCGGGGTGGCGTTGGGCGCAGGGGCTCGGCCTGGCGGGTCGCGCGGCGTCGGGCTTCACGGCACTCGGCCAGCGGCTGGGCGGGTCGGTGGCGCGGTGCAGGGGCGCGGCGCGCTCGGCCGGGCGTGGGAGCTGCGCGGGGTGAAGCCGGCTTGCTCGGGCAGGGTGGCCGGGTCGCGCGGGTGCGTGCTCGGCGCTGGGGCAGGGCAGCGAGCGGGCGCGGCGCGCATGGCATGGCAGGAGCGCGGATAGAGAGAGCAAAGGAGAGAAGAAGAAGGGATGAGAGAGAAAGGTGGCGGCTGGAGAGAGACAAGGGCGCAGGGCAGGGTGACCAAGGGCAGCGGCGGCTTCAGCTGGGAGAGAGCCAGGGGTAGCGGCGACTAGGGTTAGCGTGTTGGGCCTTAATGGGCCGATTAGGGTTAGGTTAGTTAGTTTTTTCTTTTTTTTATTTCCTTTTTAAATTTCGAAATATATATTTAAATAATCATAAAATTCATAAGAATCAAACCAAAATTATTTATAAATAAAATATTAATTCTTAGACTAATATTTATTATGTTATTTATGTGAATTTTAATTTAAGAAGAAATGATATTCAATGTTCAAAATTACTTATGAGCAATCAAAAATCATTCCGAATGAAATAAATAACAAACACTTCAATGGAAAATTTATTATCATAAATACCATTATTAACTAAATGTATTATTTTTATTTAATGATTTTCATAGTGTCACAAATCTACCCCTCTTAAAAAGAATCTCGTCCTCGAGATTAGGGAAGGCTAGCACGAAAGCAAAGGAGATACATGGTTTATTTGTAGGTTCTTAGTCCTCATTGAACTCCTCCAAACTTAAGGAACTTCCTTACTTCTCTGCTCCGAAAAGTATACTAATCAAGCGTCCTTCATCATCATACTTATAAAATGGTAGGTCTTCTGAATTATTGCTTAGGTCATGCTTGGCAGCTTTCTTCTCTAGTCGGTCTAGACGCTTCTTGGGGCATTCGCGAATAAGATGTCCTTCGTTTTTGCAGTAGTAGCAAGCACCTCTTGCTTTGAGTTCTTTGCGAGTCAACTTTGCTTGACCAACAGGGGATGAGGATTGATTGGGTGTCTGTATCTTATATAGCTGAGCCTGACTTGATTCTTTTGTTTGGGAATCCGTGTGTTTCGTGACTTTTGCTTGTGGTTGAGGTGGTCTAATCATGTATCCGAACATTTTTCTATTCCTTTTGTTGTTCTTCATTCCATTCATCGAATATCTATGTGACTCATTTTTCTCGTTCATAGTTGTTAAGGTATGAATATTGTCGTTGGCACCGTTTACTTCATTTCCATTGGGGTTCATCATCTAGTCAGAGGGTAAAAGGGTTAGTGAGACAGACTGCATAAGAGGCTTGTATGACATTAAGATAAAGAGCGAACATAACTTTTTTTTAATTTCCAAAATAAGATTAGTCAAGGAGCAAGGATGGTTTCAGATTTCTCCTAGCTTCATCATACTACAGTGTTATAATCCTTAACAGAGATCTTTTGAACCTTTGAGAGCATGATATCCAAATAATCTTTCTGATCCAACATTATTTCTTTGAGCACAAATTGAGAGAAAGACTTGAGCGGGACTTTAGGGCAACTAGAATAGAACATCATATTGTTTGCATAAAGCAGATGACACCACACTTTATTCTCTTTATAAAGAGGCAAAACACAATAGGTGCGAGAGATTCTCCAAATTTATTCATATATCACTTAGCACAATTACAAATCTTGAAAGGGGCAACACTTTGACATTTTTTTCTTCGTGAGACATACTCCTTCTTCTAGCTAAATGACATATTATTCTTCCTTGTCAGATGTACCAAACTTCAGAGCTGGAGGTCGGTTGTCTTCAACTACTATTCTTTCTCCAGTTGGGGTTTCCAAACACATGGTTCTCTCAATGTGTTGGATTACGGCCTTAGTTCTTTGTAACCAATTATTTCCAAGAATCACATCCTTTCCCATTGATTCTATCACTATAAGATTAGCTAGAAAATCTATCCCATTGATTTTAACACTTACATTTGGACATATATAGTTTACTAACATTTTTCCTTCGGGTGCACTGATGGTCTTCCTTGATCTCAAGGGACACTTAAAGATATCATACTTTGTTGCAAACTGGGCACTGATAAAAGAATGTGTTGTACAAGGATCATACAACACGATGGCGATAGTTGTGTGAATGACTAGTGTTCCAAAAATCGCTGCATTATCATATGGAATAGTTCCTGTCACTGCATAACTTATCCTTCCTGTGGTCTCTTTTCGTTGTTTATTCTTTGTTGATGCATGGGTTTGAGGGTGTTGTCTTTTCTTTTGGACCTTATTGATCTCCACATCTTTCTTAGGACAACCATTAACAAGATGGTCGGTATCACCACAGCCAAAGCAAGCACGACTTGATAAGTTACATGGTGGAGTTGTCTTTACATTGTTGGTAGAAGTTTCTTTGCATTTTTGTTCATATTCCATGTCTAAAAACTGAGGTAGCTTCATCTCGGAGGTGATCTATAGTGAACTCTTCTCTGGACAGTTACGGAAGTAATGACCTTCACGTCCACATTGATAGCAAGCTTTTCTTGAAGTTATTTCTTGACTTTTTCCATGTTTCCATTTTTGTTTCTTGGACCTGATGCGACGATGAGGCTGAAACTGTGTGCAAGTAATAGTCCATCCATCAATGTAACACTCATGTATTTCTTCTTGGGGCTAGGCATCCTTGTGATGTTTCCTTTCTGGAATACCTGACAATTCATCGACTGACAGTGCATTAGGTATTCGAGAATCTGCTACTAGTTGTTCTTGGGGAGACATTTGTCTTTTTATGCCAGAAAATAAAATCTGGTCCTTCTGTTTTGTAGTTTCACTTTCGTTTGTACTGATCTGGCGACAAGGAATTCCATAGTACTCAAAACAACAACATGTTCCAAGGTCACTTATCTGTTGGTTTGGTTGTGCATCCTTTTGTGTCTTGAAGGTCTGTTCATCAGTTGTTTTATTTATAGTGTTGTTTTGACTTATCAACACACCACATTCTTTGCATTTAGTGACATCACTTGTAGTTGACATACCAAGGTCTGACATCTGTATGGGTATGGAAGAATGGAAGGGACGAAAGGGTTGAGTAAAGACATATCATAGAGAGCAGAGAAAACCCATTTATCTAAGGTTTTTCCTAGCTAATTGATGTCATTGTGGACAAAAGTCACACAATACACCAACAATCATTTCAAAGAAGCAAATCAAACATGAACACAAAGGACAATGAACTCAAGCATACCAGCACAACACAATCCAATTCTACTCATTCAACCAAAACAAAAGGTGAGACGAGGTTTGGAATAAGAAAGATATTATAAAGCCAAGGAGTCGGGTAAGAAATAGCAAGGAGTTAGACAAGACATATTTGTTGGTGACCAAGAGTGAATTAAGATAACCATGAACTATTAAAGTGAGGATAAATGATACAACCAAGGATATGAAGTGAGTTAGGGAGAAAACATTATCAAGGAGACAAAATTATAAAGCATTATCAAGTAGGAGTAAGGAGACAAAGAATTCAGTATATCAAGGTAGATATTGCGCAAGGATGGCAATACAATGGCACAAAAGCAAAAGTATAAGAATTCAATAGGGAGAAATCATTATCAAGGAGAAAAGTAGAGAGGTAAAACTTTAATATATCAAGGTAGATATTGCGCAAGGGTGGCAATAATGGTAAGAAAACAAAAGTATAAGGAGTCAAGGGTTATATAGCAATATTAGAGATTAGAAAACCATTATGATATAATATCGCTCTTACCGAACTAGTTGAAAATCTTAATGCTAAAGAACAATCCTATCAACCTAACCAAGAAGTCTGGTAATAGATCCAAAGGATCCATAACAAAACTTCTTGCGGAGTGGGGATAAGACAGAGAATAGGGCATCGTTGATAGCTTCAAAAAGGTTTCTTCTGGCAAACTTCGCTTCAAGTTCCGCAATCCTAGCTTGATCATCTTGCAATGCTTCTCCTTAGAACCTTCTGATAGACGAAGAACCAGACAAGAAGGGTTGAAAATAAAAGAGACGAGTTTTTATATAAAGTAATTTTTTATGGAGGAAAATATATTAGGCTTTGAAAGACTGACTGGGCTTTCCATTTCTAACTAATCTAGCAACCTACAGTCACATTGCTCTGATACCACTTCTCTCACACCCGTTTCCGAGGGCAGAGCCGGGTGCATAGCATATGTGTGCCAGGATCTATTTCCACACATATGTTGACGTCACAAGTGTAATATATCAAAAGAACAATGCATGAAAGCGTAAATAACGATTATATTAACATATTGCACTTCGAACAGACATAATGTCTTAACCTTTATTCACCAAAGTACAGCGAAACAAGGACATCCATCCACAGGAAGATGACCGGGGGTATCACTAGACTAGCATCCATGGAGTTCAGCATCATATCTTCATCTGCAAACTTCTGATCAAAATTAAGCAAGGGTGAGCTCACTTATGGTCGGGGCTAAGCAAGTGGGGGGAAAACTAATGCAAGGTAACAAGGTAAGGCTAAGGTTGAGCAGTAAGCATTTTAGTTGGTCAATATTTTATTAACAACACCTGTCTTACAAATAAGTGTGAATCCCAAGTATTCTCATTAAACAAAGGTATAAGAGTATATCAAAAACACTTAAGTGAAACCACTTAAGCAAACCATTGGCAGATCATCGGATCTCGATTTATTTCCATCTTTAAGTTCAATTATCATGTGAGGAGTCCAGGCTGCTCATAACCGTGAGCACGGCTGATATATCAGTTTTACACTCTGCAGAGGTGGCGCATCTTTACCCATGAGTCGCGATTCCCTTCTAGCCCGGGTTAGCTAGACACGTATTCACTTTCGAGGTGAATGGCTAGGGTCTCACTACGAGGCTTCTCCCTAGAGTCCTCATTACGCAAATGCTGGAAATGGTCAAACTGCATAAGGCACACCTAACGTAACCAACTTATAGCCCAGACTGCAGGGTAAAGCTTTGGGAACTATTCCCATATCCAATCTGCCTGAGCCGGAACTATAAGAGCTTGCCAGGTGCCCCCGTTCGTGTCGACCACGACCAGCACCCAACATAAGACTTCCCTAGTTATTTAGCCAAGACCAGAGCCATGATAGTTCTCATGGTAGCACTGTTTTCCCGGGTGGTCACTCCATGTTCCAATTAATATGCAATAATCTTGTTTAACCATCGGGTTAACAACAATAATGTAAACTTACCATTTGGAACATTAATATCATAAGCGGGAGTGACTGCATAAAGTTAAGTTGTAGCAATAGCATAGCTACAAAGGTAAAGTATAATTCCCAGGTTTGATCAAGGAATAAGGTTGGAAAGGTTATCTAAATAGGTAACCCATCAAATAATGCATATATATCCAAAAGAATAAACTTTATTAAATGTATTGTTTGGGATCAAACAGAGTATGCAGAGGGAGAAGTCCACTTGCCTTGCTTATTGAAAATTTGAGGTTCTTCCACGGAATAGCACTTGATTCTCAACTATTAGATCAACCACTGAATATCACACAAACAAACAAGAAGAAACAAACACCACTCAATAACATACAACATTCACCATACATAAAGCTAAAAGAAAGCCTAACGAAAAGATCGTTCGTTTTTCAAAAACATCGCAAGTAATGATTATAATAAGAGGGTATTCATTTCAAAAAATGTGTGATCCATACTTTATAAAACAAGACATGAGCTTAAAATATCTTAATTAAAATATACAAATATTAGGTTCACCAAATTAATCTTTTATAAAACGTCATATGTGATATGTCTAAGATTAAGGGTTTATAATACGATAAAACACGCTATAATGATATTAAATCCTTTTTAACCTTTTAGAGAAGATATATGTTATATATCTAAGGTTAATGTGTTATGAAATACATTATTAATTTTAGAAGCATTATAGAACGTATTATAAATCATTGTTAAACCTTCACTTATGACAAATTAAGATATAAGTCTAAATAGGTTTTATGTGAAAAGATCATTATTATTAAACATCTATTTATGGAAAGTTATGATATATGCTTTAATAAACTTTTATGTAAAAGACAATGAACAACAATTATATTTTATTTTTATTAGAAAGTGAATGTCCTATATTTTATTAAGAAAGCTATATACAAAACAATATACAAACTAACATTATTATTAAAGAACATGAACACTAATTTCCTTAGTTTATTCTTTAGGAAAAACTAAGTGACACATATATAAATAATATTAACTAATTTTGATTAAATGATTAATTAAGCCTATATAACAAGTTATAAACAAATATAAATCTAATTAACTAGGTCATGAGAGGACATAATTACTCTATTATTTATCTTTACATTTAGTTTAGAAACATATGACCTAGATATTTAAAAATGAATATTATATTCACTCGTATGTTATTAACTATTATTTTAGTTTATAAAAGCAATGACCTTAGTTATCTTTTAATTAAGAAATAATTTATTAATGGGACATATATTTATCTTCTATTTAAAAAAACAAATGATCTATATATTCTTTTAAGTTTCTATTTAATACGGTTACACTTAAACATTTATAACGAACCTTATTAAATTAAAAACATGATAGCTATTAAAAAGGTCATTTTAAAGTTAGAAACAAATTATCTAATTCTTTTGTAAGAAACCTATGTTTACCAATATAACTATTATTTTCTTTATTAAGAAAGCATGAGTGCCTAATTAAGTTATTTTAATATTATTATAAAATTCTACTATTTTAGTTTTCTCCTATCTTTTCTAAATAGAATTTATACATATAACTAAAAATTGTTTATTTAATTCTTCTAACATTAATATACTAAGAATTAATTATAAATTACTAAATGAGACTTTAAATAACCTAATCATGGTTATTATGACATAAATGAGCATTTTACTATTCTAAGTAATTAAGTGCTATACTTATGAATACATCTATTATGAGTAATAAAATCTATACATTTTTCATTCGTCCGAAAATACGTGGCTTAATTCCTATTTCAATTTCTTATATCACTAAAATTATACTTATATCATTACTAACCGATTATCGCTCCACACACTAAAGCGAAAACAAATACGTAAACAATTCTAGTATGAAAATCACTGAAGTAGTGAATAGTGACCGTGTTCATTTTTAGAATTATAAAATCATACACATATTTAAAATATTGTCACGGGGTTCGATTGTTGGTTACACGTATACATCACGAATCTCTAAAATCGTACACGTGAATCGCCAAATCACATCAATATTACAACAATAATTCACAAGATCCATAAAGTAATTCAAAACATGATTTAGAAAATACATTAACTGGTTGGGATTGTCTTCAACCTTGGTTCGCTTATGCGCAGGGATGAACTCGACGATGGGGAGTGGTTCGGCGGGCAGGGAACGAGCGCGAACGTCGTGCTGCGTGGACGGAGCTCCGACGGGGTTCCACGGACAGCGGGGTGGACGGTGACAACGTGGACAAACTCCGGCGACGGTAGTGAGCTCTAGCGGCGAGGAAGAGAATGAGGAGGGAGTGAGAGAGGGGCGAGCTCGGCTGTGGGAGGGAGAAGAGAGGGAGCTCGGGGAGGAGAAGGGAAGGGAGTTCGGCCAGATTTTATAGGGAGAGGGGAGAGAAATGGCGGTAGGTGTCTTCAATCGGCCATCAATGGCGTCGGTTCATGGAGGGAGAAGTAATGGCTGCAATAAAACTCCATTAACGCAGAGGAACGGTCGCAGAGCTTCGGGGGCACGGCGCGCGGTCGGTTCCTGGCTTGGGCGCGGCTTCGGGTCCGGCCGCCGTGCATGGGCGCTGGTCGCGGGGTGGCGTTGGGCGCAGGGGCTCGGCCTGGCGGGTCGCGCGGTGTCGGGCTTCACGGTACTCGGCCAGCGGCTGGGCGGGTCGGTGGCGCGGTGCAGGGGTGCGGCGCGCTCGGCCGGGCGTGGGAGCTGCGCGGGGTGAAGCCGGCTTGCTCGGGCAGGGTGGCCGGGTCGCGCGGGTGCGCGCTCGGCGCTGGGGCGGGGCAGCGAGCGGGCGCGACGCGCATGGCATGGCAGGAGCGTGGGCAGAGAGAGCAGGGGAGAGAAGAAGAAGGGATGAGAGAGAAAGGTGGCGGCTGGAGAGAGACAAGGGCGCAGGGTAGGGTGACCAGGGGCGGCGGCGGCTTCAGCTGGGAGAGAGCCAGGGGTAGCGGCGGCTAGGGTTAGGGTGTTGGGCCTTAATGGGCCGATTAGGATTAGGTTAGTTAGTTTTTTTTTCTTTTTTTATTTCCTTTTCAAATTTCGAAATATATATTTAAATAATCATAAAATTCATAAGAATCAAACCAAAATTATTTATAAATAAAATATTAATTCTTAGACTAATATTTATTATGTTATTTATGTGAATTTTAATTTAAGAAGAAATGATATTCAATGTTCAAAATTACTTATGAGCAATCAAAAATCATTCCGAATGAAATAAATAACAAACACTTCAATGGAAAATTTATTATCATAAATACCATTATTAACTAAATGTATTATTTTTATTTAATGATTTTTATAGTGTCACAAATGTTAAAGTGGCAGACTACTTTCTTTATGTGGGAACATCCAATCTTCTCCAAAATGTAGCCAACATTGCATGCACTAGCTAAGGTACAATAATTGCCACTCGAATCCAAAATGGAGGAAAAACCTTTAACCTTGCTGGTCATCCACTTAAGGGCTTGTTCGGTTAACTCTTAATCCATATGGATTGAGTAGTATTAGGCGGGTTTAAATCACAGACAAGTCAAGCTTTTTCTTAATTTTTTTTAATCTTATTAAATCCATGGATAACAGAATTAACCGAACAAGGTCTAAGGGTTCTGCTTCGGCCTTGCCTCGATAGAAGATAAGGTATCATACATGTGTGGGGCACAATATGAAGTGGTATCATTGGTTGAACCCACCATTGATTGCATATTGGTCGTGGATCTTTGCAGGTGGTTGGCCTTTTCTTTCTCTTCAGCAAGCACATCATAGAAAGCTTAATTTTTCTTGTTAGCTCTAGTAAGTTGGTGTCGAAGCCTAGAAATCTCTGAATCATTTTCTTTTCTTTTGTTGACTTCACCTTCAAGCTCAGTAATTTGTTTATCCCAGGCTCCTAAGGAAACTTCAAGTCCGATTTTTCTTCTGTCAAGCACTTGACCATGTTTTGGCATATTGGCCCATAGAACAAGGCAAAGAAATCAAGAGTTTAGTGCTAAAATGTGAAAAAGAATGCATAAACAAAGTAAAAGCAAGTACATACCTTCAAGCTAGTGTATGTAATGCACTCACCTTTGTCAAGGCATGTGAGTTTGTGCTCAAGAATGGGCACATCAAAAATGCCCATTATCTCTTGCAAAATAGCTATCTCATGAGTGTCTGGAATGCACTCAAGCGGTGTCAATGCACCACCACAAAAAAGAGTGCAATACGAGTCGTAACCTAGTCCTTCGACAAAATGTCCGAGTTGGATAACTTCTTTAGTAAAGCCAACCCTAGAAATATTTGAAGACATGGCCTCTTCTCTTCATCAGAATATTCTCCCAAAATAGCTCTGCATATTACATCCACCGCTTTGCTCACCAACTCCAGTTAGTTATTGTTGCGCTAGCTCAAAAATGATGACATTAGTTATTTCTTTGATAAGGTATCCTTGTTACTAAATGTTGTTGTATCTTCTTGCAAAAGGAAGGATATGATTCGAGAATGTCAGCAAGAAAGAGTTAGCAAAGCCATTAGTGTTGGCGTTTCGACCCCGGGGGGTCCCTGGACCGACGAGTAAATTGTCGCCGCATGCCCCAGCCCAGATGGGTCGGCGCGAGACGGAGCGCGAAGGGGGGAAAAGCCGGAGGGAGACAGGCGTAAAAGGGGAAACCCGCGGCCTTCGTGTTTGTCCCGCGCCTAGGTCGGGTGCGCTTGCAGTAGGGGGTTACAAGCGTCCATGCGGGAGGGAGCGAGAGGCTTATGGGCGCGCCGTCCCGTCCTTCCCCGCGCGGCCAACCCTCTGTAAGAGGGCCCTGGACCTTCCTTTTATAGGCGTAAGGAGAGGGTCCAGGTGTACAATGGGAGATGTAGCAGTGTGCTAACGTGTCTAGCAGAGAGGAGCTAGTGCCCTAAGTACATGCCGTCTTGGCAGCCGGAGAGGTTTTGGCACCCTATTCGTGTGATGTCGTGGCCGTCGGAGGAGCGCTGGAGCCTGGCGGAAGGACAGCTGTCGGGGCTGTCGAGTCCTTGCTGACGTCTCCTTGCTTCCGTAAGGGGGATGAGAGCCGCCGTCGTCATGGACCATGCGGGGCGCCATCATTACTTGTTTTACCGGGGCGAGCCAGATAGGACACCGGTCTTATCCCCCGTAGCCAGAGCTAGCTAGGGGTAGGGTAATGATGGCCCCTCCTGTGGCGTGGTCGGTCCGAGCCCTAGGTAGGGCGAGGCGGAGGCTCCTTCGAGGTCGGGGTCGAGTCTGTCTTCCGAGGTCGAGGCCGAGTCCGAGCCCTTGGGTCGGGCGAGGCGGAGATCGTCGGCTGAGGCCAGGGCTGAGTCCGAGCCCTGGGGTCGGGCGAGGCGGAGTTCGTCGTCTTTCGGGGCCGAGCCCGAGTCCAAACCCTGGGGTCGGGCGAGGCGGAGTTCGTCGTCTTCCAGGGCCGAGCCCGAGTTCGAGCCCTGGGGTCGGGCGAGGCGGAGTTCGTCGTCTTCCGGGGCCGAGCCCGAGTCCGAGCCCTGGGGTCGGGCGAGGCGGAGTTCGTCGTCTTCAGGGGCCGAGCCCGAGCCCGAGCCCTGGGGTCGGGCGAGGCGGAGTTCGTCGTCTTCCGGGGCCGAGCCCGAGTCTGAGCCTTAGGGTCGGGCGAGGCGGAGTTCGTCGTCTTCCAGGGCCGAGCCCGAGTTCGAGCCCTGGGGTCGGGCGAGGCGGAGTTCGTCGTCTTCCAGGGCCGAGCCTGAGTCTGAGCCCTGGGGTCGGGCGAGGCGGAGCTTCCTATGGCGCTCGAGGTCGGACTTGGCTGCTGTCAGCCTCACTCTATCGAGTGGCACAGCAGTCGGAGCGGCGCAGGCGGCGCTGTCCTCCTGTCAGGCCGGTCAGTGGAGCGGCGAAGTGACTGCGGTCACTTCGGCTCTGTCGACTGAAGGGCACGCGTCAGGATAAGGTGTCAGGCCTTCTTTGCATTAAATGCTCCTACGATACGGTCGGTCGTCATGATGATTTGGCCAAGGTTGCTTCTTGGCGAAGATTGGGCCTCGGGCGAGTCGAAGGTGTGTCTGTTGCTTGAGGGGGCCCTCGGGCGAGGCGTGAATCCTCCGGGGTCGGCTGCCCTTGCCCGAGGCTAGGCTCGGGCGAGGCGAGATCGTGTCCTTGAGTGGACCGAGCCTTGACTTAATCGCACCCATCAGGCCTTTGCAGCTTTGTGTGATGGGGGTTACCAGCTGAGATTAGGAGTCTTGGGGGTACCCCTAATTATGGTCCCTGACAGTAGCCCCCGAGCCTCAAAGGGGGTGTTAATACTCGCTTGGAGGCTTTTGTCGCACTTTTTAGCAAGGGGACCGGCCTTTCTCGGTTTCGTTTTGTTCTGGTGAGTGCGCGCGAGCGCACCCGCTGGGTGTAGCCCCCGAGGCCTCGAGGAGTGGTTTGACTCCTTCGAGGTCTTAATGCGTTTCGCGATGCTTCGGTCGGTCTGGTTGTTCCCTCATGCGAGCTGGCCGTAGCCCGGGTGCACGGTCGGGTCCCAAGTTCTCGGGCTGGTATGTTGACGTTGTCAACGGTTTGGCCGGAGCCGGGTTTGCGAGAGCAGCCCCCGAGCCTCCGCACAAAGCGAGAGGACGGTCAAGGACAGACTTGACTTTTTCACATATGCCCCTACGTCGCCTTTCCGCAAGGAGGAGGGGGGAAAAGCGCCATGTTGCCCTTGGAGGGCGCCGAACATGGTGTCTCCAGTGAGCTGCTAACGGGTAATCCGAGTGGACGCCCGTGCCCCATTTGTTAGGGGTCGGCTAGTGGCCCGGAGGCGCGCTCCAAAAGTACCTGCGGGTGATTTGCCGGACCCAGTCCCCTTTTGACGGGGTCCGAGGGCTCGATGCCTCCCTCTGGTGGGATTCCGTTACAAAATTGTTCCCGTGGGTCTCGGAAATGTCCTAGGGTACCTCGGGAGCGTAGCCCGAGCCTTGGTTATGTATCGAACGTACCCAGGGTCATCCCTCGCTCTGCGTCTGAGGCGGCTGTGAACCCTTCGAGGGCCAGCCTACGAACCCCTGATCAGTAGTGGGCGCGGAGCCCGAGTGGCCTAAGGTGGCCGTTGAAGCCTTCCGAGGGGTCGGCCTTCGAACCTCTGACCAGTAGTAGGCGTGGAGCCCGAGCGCTCTGAGGCGGCTGTTGAACCCCCCTGAGGGGCCAGCCTTCGAACCTCTGATCAGTAGGGGGGCTCGGGGCCCATTTCCTTCGCGGAGAAGGATCCCTTTCGGGGTATCCCCTTTCCCGGTCCCTGTTGTAAGAGAGAGAAAGAGGAAGAGGAAAAGGATACGAAATCGAATGACGTGGCACACCTTTTTTGACGCAGTCTTTATGGCGGAAGCGAAGCGTCGCCTGCTTCGTCCGCCAAGGGCACCGCCTGTCCTGCCGCAGAGTTAATGCGACGGGACGAGTGGTTCGCGGGGCAGCCGTTGCGCGTGCGCGAGCCGTTTGAGGAACGGGCGTTTCGCTTTGAGTTTTGAATCCCGCGGCGGGTTCGGGCGAAGGGTTGAATGGGTCTCGCCTGGGTCTTTATATATTCGGGAGAGGGACCGGTGACGGTTTTTAGTATTGCTACTTGCCTCCTTCTTAGGTTTTCGCAACCCGAGGGAATAGCCAGAGAAAGGAAACTGCTCACCCAGTCCTTTCCGCCGCCATCTCTTCTGCTTGGTGATGGCCGACCGGGTGACCATTGTTCCGCCGCGCGACCCGTGGCCTTTCTCCACCGTCACGACGGAGGATCTGGAGGCCCTTGTCGCTGAGGGTTTGCTTCGCCTTCTCTCCGGTGACTCGCAGCCGGAGTGGATGCCTCCCCCGAGCGGAGCCGCCCCGTCCCCGCCGCCGGGGTATGTCGTGAGCTTTGTCTCCTTTCACGAGCGGGGGTTCGGAGTGCCGACAAGTCGTTTTATGCGGGCGATTCTGCATGTCTACGGGGTGGAGCTGCACAACCTCAGCCCCAACTCCATCTCGCAAGCCGCCATATTCGCGGCGGTTTGTGAAGGATACTTGGGGATTGACCCTCACTGGGACCTGTGGACTCATTTCTTCTCCGCGGAGCTTTTCGCCTCGCCGACGGGGGGGAGAAGAGTTCGCACGGCAGTGCGGGCCGGTGGCTGCATCCTCCAGCTGAGGCAGGCGCGGGCGCCGCAGTATATCCCCGCCATCCTTGCGTCCTCGAACAAAGGGTGGCAGCGCCGGTGGTTCTATCTCCGAAATGACGACGGGAGGCTCCCGTCGTTTTCTCAGCGAGTGGTGACCGCCGTCGCCGATATCTGGCGCTACGGGACCCCGCGCGACAGACAGAAGAATCTCTAGCCCCTTCTGAAGGCCCTGGAGGAGTTGCGGAAAGGAGGGCTCACCGCTGCGGGAGTGGTTGCCGCCATTCATCGCCGGAGGGTGCTTCCCTTGACGGAGCGGCGGCTGCCGCTTTGGGAGATGACGCCGGGGGTCGACTTGGAGGGTTTGCTGATGTCCTCGGATCCCCTTCCCGTCGACGACCTCCACAGGCGGGTAGCCGTCACGTTGGGGAAGCCGGACGCCGTCGCTCTTTCCCAGCCCTTGATGCGTCCCGACCGCGGGTGTGTGTCCCTGGTGAGTGCCCGCTCCTTTTTTCTCCTTGCGCCGGATGGCCCTTGGTTCTCACAACCGAGACTTTTTGTCTGTCTCCAGGAGGTAGGGCATCACAAGCCTTCCCGGCCACCGGTCCTGGAGGACGCGGTGGACCGAGCTGCGCGGAGTGTTGCCGCGGAGAAGAGGAAGGAGAAAAAGGACGCGAAGAAGGCTCGGGCCCGCGAGCGGACGCGGGCTCGGGACGCCTTGGAAAAGCTCCGTCGTCGGCAGGAGAGGGATGGGCTCCCGAGGGAGCCATCGTCGGAGACGCCTGACGACGACGACGATGAAGACGATGACGAAGACGACGATGTGGCTGCCCGCCTTGGCCTCAGCCCGGATCTGAGGCTGGGCCTGGGGTCGTCAAGCCAGCCCCCGAGCGGGCTGGTGCCGTCGGTATCCGGGGCCGGGACGTCGGGGTCCCGGTCCGAAGAGCGGGGGCGGACCGAGGGGGTACTTGACCCCTCGGCCGGGGAAGTTGAGGTGACCCCGGGGAGTCAGGCCGAGCTGCCTGTTCTCCGAGAACCGTCGCCCGTGTCGGCTGCGCAGGAGGGCGATCCTCAGGTTGACGTGGCTGCGCCTGGGCAGTCCGTCTCTCGGGCGCCTAGGGCGCCCAAGGAGAGGATGGTACCGAAGGTGGCAGCGAGGCAGACCTCGGTGGTACCTTTGGGGGTCGAGGTTCGAGAGACCTCCCCACAAGCACGGTTGATTATGGCCCGGAGTGGGTAAGTGTCTTAGGATATCTTCGTCCTGGCTCCTCCTTCGTATGTCCCGACCCTGATTTTCCTTTTCTCCTTAGCAAGCGGAGTCACGGTCCGACCGATCTGGCTCCCCGAAAGGTCCTCAAGACGGCGTCGGCTTCCGCAGCTAGTGTCGCGCCGGGTCTCGCCGGCCAGCTGACCTCCTCAGAAGACGCCCCACAGCGGGGGGCTCAGGCGGCACCAGCTGCCGTGGAGCGAGCTCCCGAGGCTGGCTCTTCTGTTGAAGCGGTCGTCGCGCTGGGGGAGGCTGCTGGCGCGGCCGTGGCCTCGGGCCCACCAGACAAGCTGCCGGCGCTGGCGCCGGCTGCTGCCGAGGCCGTTGCCGTTCTGGCCGTGGAGCCACCCGTCGCCGCCGACGCTAAGATGGCCGAGGCGTCGCTACTTGGTGCCTCGGAGGAGGGGGGCGCGGGACCGCGACCCGTCCCGTCGAGCGGCAGCCTTGTCCCCGCGCGGCGTGGTTCCGAGGGGCGGCGCCAGTTGCTTAGGTTCCGGACCCGTGGGGCCCCGGATCCCTTCTTCGTTCTTGACGATGAGCGGGAGGAGCAGTCTTGGGACGAGTTTCGTGAGTGTGCCGAGGCAACGGTGGGGTCGCTCTGGTCGACCTTGGAGGTCCTTTGCAGGGACGTTCCTAAGATCCTCCAGGTAATGATTTCAGGCATACCTTTCTCGTGATCAAGGCGTTCTTTGTGACGCCTCGCTTTCTTCCCTCAGGATCTGACGGATCTGAGCGCCGCCAAGTCGTCGTTCATCCGCCGCGAGGTCGATGTCTGGGGTTCGCTGCGGTCCCTGAGGACCACGCTTGCCAGGGCTACCGCGCGCCTCTCCCAACAGAGCGCCAAGGTGGCGGACCTTCGGTTGCTCTGTGCCGATCTGGGAGCAGAGGCAGCAGCGGCACGCGCAGAGGCGCAGCGGCGGCAGTCGGAGCTTGACCAGGTCACCGGCGAGCGGGACCAATCTCGGGGCCGGGCCGCCGAGGCCGAAAGCCGGGCTGAGGCTCTTGGAGTCCAGTTAGCCGAGGCATCTGCTCGGGCCGGAGCCTTTGCAGCAGACCTAGCTGTGGCCCAAGCCGCATCCTCGGAGCAGCGTGCCCGAGCCGGAGGTATGTCTTGGCTGTTTCAAGTTTTTGTTTCAGCTCGGTTCCTCAACTTGTGTTTGAGGTCTTCCGCTTTGGCTGTTCGCAGAGCTCGAGGCTGCTCTTGATAAGTCCACCAAGGCGCTTGCTCAGGCAGCCGAGCAGAGGGAGGCCGACCACGCGGCCATGTCCGAGGCCATCTCGGCCTTCTGCCGAGTTGTTGGCTTCGACGACGTCCCGTCGGGAAGCTCCCCTCAAAGTCACATGCAGGCCTTGGGTGACCATGCGCGTGGCAGACTCCGCGAGGCGCTGCATCACGATGTCAGGCGGGCCTTCGTCGTGCTCGCTTCCCACTATGTCATGGATCTGGAGCGGGTCAGTGAGGGGTATTGCCTCCCCGACGAAGATGAAGCCGCCCTAGCCGAAGTCCAGAGGCTCGACGCGGCCGCAGCGGGCCCAAGCGCGGTGCTGGCAACCACCTTCGAGGCAGAGATCCTCCCGCTTGCGCCGTCGTCCGAGGCCGGGGTGGACCTTGCCGAAGGTGGGGACGAAGACGAGGGCGCGGCGCCTTCTCCGGGCGACGCCTGACTCTGCCGGAGCAGTTTTCTTTGAATGCATATGTGTCTTTTACGGCCGTCGAGGCCCGAACACTTTATCATCGTAATATAAGGTTGTGCTCCTTTTCCTTCCGTATTGCGTATCCGGACCCGTTCGTCAGTAGCAGGGTAGCTTGCCCAAGTAAGAGTCATTTTTCGTGGTAGGTGACGAGTGAGGTATCCGTATCCCAGAGGCGTAGGAGTCCCTCGGCTCGGTCGGCCTTGCCACTTACATGCGCCCTTATTCGTTTCTCAGGGTCCTGCTACTGATATAGCCGGGAGATGCGGAAGCCTTTTTGATGGAAGACTTTTTTCGAGGAAAATTTTGACGAGAGGGGGTTCCCCCCTTCTAGCCCCTGAGGGAGGGTCAGGCTTTGCCGAAGCAAGGCTGACCCTTCCTTGATGGTTAGACTTTGTGTGTGAATGAGGTGTACGAACGACTTGAAAGCATCTTAAGGGTAGAAGCGATGTAGCTGTCGGATGTTCCAGGCGTTGCTGTAGACCTCGCCTTGACTGTTGGCCAGCTTGTATGTCCCGGGCTTCAGAACCTTGGCGATGACGAACGGCCCTTCCCAGGGAGGCGTTAGCTTGTGCCGCCCTCGGGCGTCTTGTCGCAGCCGAAGCACCAGGTCGCCCACCTGGAGGTCTCGGGACCGAACCCCTCGGGCGTGGTAGCGTCGCAGGGACTGCTGATACCGCGTCGAGTGTAGTAAGGCCATGTCCCGAGCCTCTTCCGGCTGGTCCAGTGAGTCTTCTCGGTTAGCTCGATTGCTTTGGTCGTCGTAAGCCCTCATCCTCGGGGAACCGTATTCTAAGTCTATGGGCAAGATGGCCTCAGCCCCATTGACTAGAAAGAACAGTGTGAAGCCCGTGGCTCGGCTTGGCGTTGTCCTCAGACTCCAGACTACCGAGGGGAGCTCCTTCATCCATCGCTTGCCGAACTTGTTGAGGTCGTTGTAGATCCGCGGCTTGAGTACTTGCAGAATCATGTCGTTGGCACGCTCTACTTGCCCATTCGTCATGGGGTGAGCCACGGCGGCCCAGTCCACCCGGATGTGGTGATCCTCGCAGAAGTCTAGGAACTTTCTGCCGGTGAACTGGGTGCCGTTGTCGGTGATGATGGAGTTCGGGACCCCAAAGCGATGGATGATGTTGGTGAAGAACGCCACCGCCTGCTCGGATCTGATGCTGTTTAGGGGTCGGACCTCGATCCACTCGGAGAATTTGTCGATGGCGACCAGCAGGTGCGTGTAGCCCCCGGGTGCTTTCTGCAAGGGGTCGACGAGGTCCAGACCCCACACAGCAAACGACCAGGTGATGGGTATCGTCTGCAGAGCCTGAGCGGGCAAGTGTGTCTGCCTCGCATAGAATTGACACCCTTGGCAGGTGCGAACAATTCTAGTGGCGTCGGCCACCGCGGTCGGCCAGTAGAAACCTTGTCGGAAGACGTTTCCAACAAGGGCTCGAGGTGCTGCGTGATGACCGCAAGCCCCCGAGTGTATTTCTTGTAAGAGCTCCTGGCCTTCGGCGATGGATATGCATCGCTGGAGGATGCCTAAGGGGCTGCGGTGGTAGAGCTCCTTCCCGTCCCCCAGCAAGACGAACGACTTGGCGCACCGCGCCAACCGCCGAGCTTCGGCTCGGTCGAGGAGTAGCTCTCCTTGGTGGAGATATTGCATGTACGGGGTCTGCCAGTTTCGATTAGGCGTGACCCCGCTCCGCTCCTCCTCGACGCGCAGTGCCTCACCCTCGGGGGCCGAGGGTGCCTCGGGCTCGGGCGCGTCATCGATCTTGACGGAGGGTTGATGCAGGTCTCGGGAGAAGACGTCCGGGGGAACCGTTGTCTGCCCCGAGGCTATCTTAGCCAGCTCGTCCGCAGTCTCGTTGTATCGTCGGGCGATGTGGTTGAGATCGAGCCCGTAGAACTTGTCCTCCAGGCGCCGAACCTCATCGCAGTAGGCTTCCATCTTCGGGTCGCGGCAGTGGGAGTTCTTCATGACTTGGTCAATGACGAGCTGCGAGTCACCGCGAGTGTCGAGGTGTCGGACCCCTAGCTCGATGGCGATGCGCAACCCGTTGACCAGAGCCTCGTACTCGGCCACATTGTTGGACGCCGGGAAGTGGAGGCGTAGCACGTAGAGTAGGTGCTTCCCGAGGGGCGAGATGAAGAGCAGGCCCGCGCCTGCCCCTGTCTTCATCAGCGACCCATCGAAGAACATGGTCCAGAGCTCTGGTTGGATCGGAGCTGTCGGGAGCTGGGTATCGACCCATTCAGCCACA
This sequence comes from Zea mays, assembly GCF_902167145.1. Lineage (NCBI taxonomy): Eukaryota > Viridiplantae > Streptophyta > Magnoliopsida > Poales > Poaceae > Zea > Zea mays. The sequence continues at coordinate 200,445,341 of NC_050098.1, forward strand.
AAGTCCGCCAAGACTTGGGACTTGATGGCCTTCCGAGGGGTGAACGAGATTGTCTCGCCCATGATTTCCACTGCCCACTTTGCAATCCTACCCGAGGCCTCTCAGCACTGGATGATCTTCCCCAGGGGGAAGGATGACACCACAGTCACCGGATGAGACTCGAAGTAGTGTCGCAACTTCCGCCGTGTCAGGATCACCGCGTACAGCAGCTTCTGAATTTGTGGGTAGCGGATCTTGGTCTCGGACAGTACCTCCCTGATGAAGTAGACTGGCCTCTGGACGGGCAATGCATGCCCCTCTTCTCGTCTCTCAACCACGATCGCGGCGCTGACCACTTGAGTGGTAGCGGCGACGTAGATCAAGAGGGCTTCTCCAGCAGCGAGGGGCACCAAGATGGGCGCGTTCGTGAGGAGCACCTTCAGGTTCCCGAGGGCTTCCTCGGCTTCTGGGGTCCAAGTGAAGCACTCGGCCTTTCTTAAGAGGCGGTACAGAGGTAGGCCTCTTTCGCCGAGGCGCGAGATGAAGCGGCTCAGAGCCGCCAGACATCCCGTGACCCTCTGTATGCCTTTCAAGTCCTTGATGGGCCCCATGTTGGTGATGGCCGCGATTTTCTTCGGGTTGGCCTCGATGCCCCGCTCGGAGACGATGAACCCCAAGAGCATGCCTCGGGGGACTCCGAAGACACACTTCTCAGGATTGAGTTTTACGCCTTTCGCCTTGAGACACCGGAATGTCGCTTCAAGGTCGGAAAGGAGGTCGGAGGCTTTCCTCGTCTTGACTACAATGTCATCGACGTAAGCCTCGACCGTTCGACCAATGTGTTCGCCGAACACGTGGTTCATGCACCTTTGGTATGTCGCACCCGCATTCCTCAAACCAAACGGCATTGTCGGGGACCATAATTAGGGGTACCCTCAAGACGCCTAATTCTCAGCTGGTAACCCCCATCAGCATAAAGCTGCAAAGGCCTGATGGGTGCGATTAAGTCAGGGATCAGTCCATACGAGCGACTCGATCACGCCTCGCCCGAGCCTAGCCTCGGGCAAGGGCAGCCGACCCCGAGGGGTTTCCGTCTTGCCCGAGGCCCCCTTTTAACGGCGGACACATCTCCGGCTCGCCCGAGGCCTTGCCTTCGCTAAGAAGCAACCCTGACTAAATCGTCGCGCCGACCGACCGAGTCGCAGGAGCATTTAACGCAAAGGTGGCCTGACACCTTTATCCTGACACGCGCCCTCCGGCAGAGCCGAAGTGACCGCCGTCACTTCGCCGCTCCACTGACTGGTCTGATAGAAGGACAGCGCCGCCTGCGCCACTCCGACTGCAGTGCCACTTGACAGAGTGAGACTGATAGGCAGTCAGGCCTTGCCAAAGGCGCCATAGGAAGCTCCGCCCGACCCAGGGCTCGGACTCGGGCTCAGCCCCGGAAGACGGCGAACTCCGCTCCGCCCGACCCAGGGCTCGGACTCGGGCTAGGCCCCGGAAGACGGCGAACTCCGCTCCGCCCGACCCAGGGCTCGGACTCGGGCTAAGGCCCCGGAAGACGGCGAACTCCGCTCCGCCCGACCCAGGGCTCGGACTCGGGCTCAGCCCCAGAAGACGACGAACTCCGCTCCGCCCGACCCAGGGCTCGGACTCGGGCTAAGGCCCCGGAAGACGGCGAACTCCGCTCCGCCCGACCCAGGGCTCGGACTCGGGCTCAGCCCCAGAAGACGACGAACTTCGCTTCGCCCGACCCCAGGGCTCGAACTCCGCCCTGGCCTCTGCCGAACGACCTCCGCCCCGCCCGACCCAGGAGCTCGGGCTCGGCCTCGGCCATGGAAGACAGACTCGACCCCGGCTTTGGAGGAGCCTCCACGTCGCCCGACCTAGGGCACAGGCCCGCCACGTCAACAGGAAGCGCCATCATCACCCTACCCCGAGCCGACTCGGGCCGCAGAGAACAAGACCGGTGTCCCATCTGGCTAGCTCCGCCAGATAGGCAATGATGGCGCCCCGCTAGCCCTGTGACGATGGCGGCTCTCAGCTCCCTTACGGAAGCAGGGGGACGTCAGCAAGGACCCTACCGCTCCGACAGCTGTCCCTCCGCCAGGCTCCGTTGCTCCTCCGACAGCCACGACACCACACCAGCAGGGTGCCAAGATCTCTCTGGCTGCCACATTGGCATGTACTTAGGGCGCTAGCTCTCCCCCCGCTAGACACGTAGCACTCTACTACACCCCCATTGTACACCTGGATCCTCTCCTTACGCCTATAAAAGGAAGGACCAGGGCCTTCTTAGAAAAGGTTGGCCACGCGGGGACGAGGACGGGTCAGGCGCTCTCTTGGGGCCGCTCGCTTCCCTCACCCGCGTGGACGCTTGTAACCCCCTACTGCAAGCGCACCCGACCTGGGCGCAGGACGAACACGAAGGCCGCGAGATTTCCACCTCTCTCACGTCCGTCTCCGGCCACCTCGCTTCCCCCCTTCGCGCTCGCCCACGCGCTCGACCCATCTGGGCTGGGGCACGCGACACACTCACTCGTCGGCTTAGGGACCCCCCGGTCTCGGAACGCCGACAGTTGGCGCGCCAGGTAGGGGCACGCTGCGTGTTGACGAGCAGTTTCCCGTCAAGTTCCAGATGGGCAGTCTCCAACAACCTCTCCAACCCGGGACGGTGCTCCGTTTCGGGAGTCTGGAGTTTATGTCCCTCGACGGCAGCTACGACATGATACTCCTTCCACCGCCGCGCGACAACGACAATGGCGGTCGACAACCCGCCCGCCGGCGGCAGAATCGACGACATCTTCCCCGCGTGGTGGAAGAACGACATTCGAGCTCGCCCCGTCCTCTCCCCCGCCAACAGAGGAGGAGGCGGGGCAACCAAGGCCAAGCGGGAGGCCGCGCTTCGTCAGCTGTCGAGCGAATCGACGTCCCCAGCGCCCCAACGGGGGGCGCGTCGGGCGTCGACCTCGCGTTTGAGACGAAGGCGAGCGCCGTCCCCCCGCGACACGCCAATCCCGAGCAAGTGGACGACGCCAGCGCGCTCGCGGAGGGCCTGCAGGACGTCGCCCTCGTACCTAAGACGACGGCGCAATCAGTCCCCGACGTGACTATGTCGCTCCTCGTCGACCAAAAGGTACTGACTGATTCCCATCCTACGTCATTTCGACGCGGCCTCAACCCGCCTAGCGACCTCGCTTTGGCGGGCGCTCTCGTTGAGGCGAGTGCAACCCCTCTGGGGTTTCGTATGCGGTCGTCTTGGGACCGATTGACGGACGTCTCGACCTACGGGCCCTCTGGGTCCGAGGAAGATGACGATCCCCGCGTCTGCTGGGATTTCTCTGGATTTGGCAACCCCAGTGCCATGCGGGACTTTATGACCGCATGTGACTACTGCCTCTCCGACTGTTTCGACGGTAGCCGCAGCCTTGACGACAAGGACTGCGGCCCAAGCCGCGAATGTTTGCACGTCGAGCTAGGGAATCCCTCCGAAGGCAACCATCTCGGCATGCCGGAGGACGGTGATCTCCCTAGGCCGGTGCCTCGCGCCGACATCCCGCGGGAGCTAGCTGTGGTCCCCGTTCCGGCGGGGGGTCACGACCCACAGCTCGAGCAAGTCCGCGGGGCGCAGGCCAGGCTCGACGAGGGAGCAGGAGCGCTCGAGTCGATCCGCCGGGACGTCGGGCAGGTATGGGCGGGCCAGCCCCCGGCCGGAGAAATACGTCACCTGCACCAGGGTTTCCAGCACCGCGTCGCCAACGACGTCAGGGTCAGGCCGCCACCCGCATCCAGCGAGGTCGGTCAGAACCTGGCAGCCGCGGCGATGCTCCTCCGCGTGATGCCGGAGCCATCAACCACCGAGGGTCGGCGAATCCAGGGAGAGCTCAAGAATCTTCTGGAAGGCGCTGCGGCCCGATGGGCCGAGAGCTCTGCCTCCCGAAGGCAGGGATACCCCTCGGAACCTCATGCCGCGACTTCCCGATTCATGCGGGAAGCCTCGATCTACACCGGGCGCACGCGCAACACCGCGCCTGCGGCCCCGGGCCACCTCGGCAACGAGCACCATCGTCGCGACCGTCGGGCTCACCTCGATGAAAGGGTGCGCCGAGGCTACCATCCCAGGCGTGGGGGACGCTACGACAGTGGGGAGGATCGGAGTCCCTCGCCCGAACCACCCGGTCCGCAGGCCTTCAGTCGGGCCATCCGACGGGCGCCGTTCCCGGCCCGGTTCCGACCCCCGACTACTATCACAAAGTACTCGGGGGAAACGAGACCGGAACTGTGGCTCGCAGACTACCGCCTGGCCTGCCAACTGGGTGGAACGGACGACGACAACCTCATCATCTGCAACCTCCCCCTGTTCCTCTCCGACACTGCTCGCGCCTGGTTGGAGCACCTGCCTCCGGGGCAGATCTCCAACTGGGATGATTTGGTCCAAGCCTTCGCCGGCAATTTCCAGGGCACGTACGTGCGCCCCGGGAATTCCTGGGACCTTCGAAGCTGCCGGCAACAGCCGGGAGAGTCTCTTCGGGACTACATCCGGCGATTCTCGAAGCAGCGCACCGAGCTGCCCAACATCACCGACTCAGATGTCATCGGCGCGTTCCTTGCCGGCACCACCTGCCGCGACCTGGTGAGCAAGTTGGGTCGCAAGACCCCCACCAGGGCGAGCGAGCTGATGGACATCGCCACCAAGTTCGCCTCTGGCCAGGAGGCGGTCGAGGCCATCTTCCGAAAGGACAAGCAGCCCTAGGGCCGCCCGTCGGAAGAGGCTCTCGAGGCGTCTACTCCGCGCGGCGCCAAGAAGAAAGGCAAGAAGAAGTCGCAAGCGAAACGCGACGTTGCCGACGCAGACCTTGTCGCCGCCGCCGAGTACAAGAACCCTCGGAAGCCCCCCGGAGGTGCTAACCTCTTCGACAAGATGCTCAAGGAGCCGTGCCCCTACCATTAGGGGCCCGTCAAGCACACCCTCGAGGAGTGCGTCATGCTTCGGCGCCACTTCCACAGGGCCGGGCCACCTGCAGAGAGTGGCAGGGCCCGCGACGACGACAAAAGGGAAGATCACCAAGCAGGAGAGTTCCCTGAGGTCCGCGACTGCTTCATGATCTACGGAGGGCATGCGGCGAATGCCTCGGCTCGGCATCGCAAGCAAGAGCGCCGGGAGGCCTGCTCGGTGAAGGTGGCGGCGCCAGTCTACCTAGACTGGTCCGACAAGCCCATCACCTTCGACCAAGCTGACCACCCCGACCACGTGCCGAGCCCGGGGAAATACCCGCTCGTCGTCGACCCCATCGTCGGCGACGTCAGGCTCACCAAGGTCCTGATGGATGGGGGCAGCTGCCTCAACATCATCTACGCCGAGACCCTCAGACTCCTGCGCGTCGATCTGTCCTCCGTCCGAGCAGGCGCTGCGCCCTTCCACGGGATCATTCCTGGGAAGCGCGTCCAGCCCCTCGGACGGCTCGACCTTCCCGTCTGCTTTGGAACGCCCTCCAACTTCCGAAGGGAGATTTTGACGTTCGAGGTGGTCGGGTTCCGAGGAACCTACCACGCAGTGTTGGGGAGGCCATGCTACGCGAAGTTCATGGCCGTCCCCAACTACACCTACCTGAAGCTCAAGATGCCGGGCCCCAACGGGGTCATCACCGTCGGCCCCACGTACAAACACGCGTTCAAATGCGACGTGGAGTGCGTGGAGTACGCCGAGGCCCTCGCCGAGTCCGAGGCCCTCATCGCCGACCTGGAGAACCTCTCCAAAGAGGTGCCGGACGTGAAGCGACATGCCGGCAACTTCGAGCCAGCGGAGACGGTTAAGGTCGTCCCTCTCGACCCCAGTGGCGACACCTCCAAGCAGATCCGGATCAGTTCCGGGCTCGACCCCAAATAGGAAGCAGTGCTCGTCGACTTTCTTCGCGCAAACGCCGACGTCTTTGCGTGGAGTCCCTCGGACATGCCTGGCATACCGAGGGATGTCGCCGAGCACTCGCTGGATATTCGGGCCGGAGCCCGACCCGTCAGGCAACCTCTTCGCCGATTCGACGAGGAGAAGCGCAGAGTGATAGGCGAGGAGATCCACAAGCTAATGGCAGCAGGGTTCATCAAAGAGGTATTCCATCCCGAATGGCTTGCCAACCCTGTGCTTGTGAGAAAGAAAGGGGGGAAATGTCGGATGTGTGTAGACTACACTGGTCTCAACAAGGCATGTCCGAAGGTTCCCTACCCTCTACCTCGCATCGATCAAATCGTGGATTCCACTGCTGGGTGCGAAACCCTGTCCTTCCTCGATGCCTACTCAGGGTATCACCAAATCCGGATGAAAGAGTCCGACCAGCTCGCGACTTCTTTCATCACGCCCTTCGGCATGTACTGCTATGTCACCATGTCGTTCGGTTTGAGGAATGCGGGCGCGACGTACCAGCGGTGCATGAACCATGTGTTCGGCGAACACATCGGTCGCACAGTCGAGGCCTACGTTGATGACATTGTAGTCAAGACAAGGAAGGCTTCCAACCTCCTCTCCGACCTTGAAGTGACATTCCGGTGTCTCAAGGCAAAAGGCGTCAAGCTCAATCCCGAGAAGTGTGTCTTCGGGGTGCCCCGGGGCATGCTCTTGGGGTTCATCGTCTCCGAGCGAGGCATCGAAGCCAACCCGGAGAAGATCGCAGCCATCACCAACATGGGGCCCATCAAGGACTTAAAAGGTGTACAGAGGGTCATGGGATGTCTCGCGGCCCTGAGCCGGTTCATCTCACGCCTCGGCGAAAGAGGTCTGCCTCTATACCGCCTCTTAAGGAAGGCCGAGTGCTTCACTTGGACCCCTGAGGCCGAGGAAGCTCTCGGGGACCTGAAGGCGCTCCTCACCAAGGCGCCTATCTTGGTGCCCCCAGCCGATGGAGAAGCCCTCTTGGTCTACGTCGCCGCGACCACTCAGGTGGTTAGCGCCGCGATTGTGGTCGAGAGGCAAGAAGAGGGGCATGCATTGCCCGTTCAGAGGCCAGTTTACTTCGTCAGCGAGGTACTGTCCGAAACCAAGATCCGCTACCCACAAGTACAGAAGCTGTTGTACGCAGTGATCCTGACGAGGCGGAAGTTGCGACACTACTTCGAGTCTCACCCGGTAACTGTGGTGTCATCCTTCCCCCTGGGGGAGATCATCTAGTGCCGAGAGGCCTCGGGCAGGATCGCAAAGTGGGCGGTGGAAATCATGGGCGAGACAATCTCGTTCGTGCCTCGGAAGGCCATCAAGTCCCAGGTATTGGCGGACTTCGTAGCCGAAGGGGTCGACACCCAGCTGCCGACGGCTCCGATCCAACCGGAGCTCTGGACCATGTTTTTCGACGGGACGCTGATGAAGACGGGAGCCGGCGCGGGCCTGCTCTTCATCTCGCCCCTCGGGAAACACCTACGCTACCTTCTACGCCTCCATTTCCCGGCATCCAACAATGTGGCTGAGTACGAAGCTCTGATCAACGGATTGCGAATCGCCATCGAGATAGGGGTTCGACGCCTCGACGCTCACGGCGACTCGCAGCTCGTCATCGACCAAGTCATGAAGAACTCCCACTGCCGCGACCCAAAGATGGAGGCCTACTGCGATGAGGTTCGGTGCCTGGAAGACAAGTTCTACGGGCTCGAGCTTAACCACATCGCTCGGCGCTACAACGAGACTGCGGACGAGCTGGCAAAAATAGCCTCGGGGCGAACAACGGTTCCCTCGGACGTCTTCTCCCGGGATCTGCATCAGCCCTCCGTCAAGATCAACGACACGCCCGAGCCCGAGGCACCCTCGGTCCAGCCCGAGGCATCCTCGGTCCAGCCCGAGGCGTCCTCGGTTCAGCCCGAGGTACCCTCGGCCCCCGAGGGCGAGGCGCTGCACATCAAGGAGGAGCGGAGCGGGGCCACGCCTGATCGAGATTGGCAGACCCCGTACCTGCAATATCTCCGCCAAGGGGAGCTGCCCCTCGACCGAGCCGAGGCTCGGCGGATAGCGCGACGCGCCAAGTCGTTCGTCCTGCTGGGCGATGGGAAGGAGCTCTACCACCGCAGTCCCTCGGGCATCCTCCAGCGATGCATCTCCATCGCCGAAGGTCAGGAACTCCTGCAAGAGATACACTCGGGGGCTTGCGGCCATCACGCAGCGCCCCGAGCCCTCGTCGGGAATGCTTTCCGGCAAGGCTTCTACTGGCCAACGGCGGTGGCTGACGCTACTAGAATTGTCCGCACCTGCGAAGGGTGTCAATTCTATGCGAAGCAGACCCACCTGCCCGCTCAGGCTCTACAGACGATACCCATCACCTGGCCCTTTGTTGTGTGGGGTCTGGACCTCGTCGGTCCCTTGCAGAAGGCGCCCGGGGGCTACACGCACCTGCTGGTCGCCATCGACAAATTCTCCAAGTGGATCGAGGTCCGACCCCTGAACAGCATCAGGTCCGAGCAGGCGGTGGCGTTCTTCACCAACATCATCCATCGCTTCAGGGTCCCAAACTCCATCATCACCCACAACGGCACCCAGTTCACCGGCAGAAAATTCTTGGATTTTTGCGAGGATCACCACATCCGGGTGGACTGGGCCGCCGTGGCTCATCCCATGTCGAATGGGCAAGTAGAGTGTGCCAACGGCATGATTCTACAAGGGCTCAAGCCTCGGATTTACAACGACCTCAACAAGTTCGGCAAGCGATGGATGAAGGAACTCCCCTCGGTGGTCTGGAGCCTGAGGACAACGCCGAGCCGAGCCACGGGTTTCACGCCGTTCTTCCTGGTCTACGGGGCCGAGGCCGTCTTGCCCACTGACCTGGAATATGGCTCCCCGAGGACGAGGGCCTACGACGATCAAAGCAACCAAGCTAGTCGAGAAGACTCGCTGGACCAGCTGGAAGAGGCTCGGGACAGGGCCTTACTACACTCGGCGCGGTATCAGCAGTCCCTGCGACGCTACCACGCCCGAGGGGTCCGACCCCGGGACCTCCAGGTGGGCGACCTGGTACTTCGGCTGCGGCAAGACACCCGAGGGAGGCACAAGCTCACGCCCCCCTAGGAGGGGCCATTCGTCATCGCCAAAGTTCTGAAGCCCGGAACGTACAAGCTGGCCAACAGTCAAGGCGAGGTCTACGGCAACGCTTGGAACATCCAACAGCTACGTCGCTTCTACCCTTAAGATGTTTCCAAGTTGTTCATATACCTCGCACCCACGCAAAGTTTAGTCAACAAGGAAGGGTCGGCCTCGCCTCGGCAAAGCCCGACCCTCCCTCGGGGGCTAAAAGGGGGGAAACCCCCTCTGCGTCAAAATTTTCCTCGAAAAAAGATCTCTTTTACCAGAATATCTTTCGTGCTTTTTGAATACTTCGAAAAGTGGGTCCTGGAAACGACGGAGTACACGTAAGCAGCCAAGGCTGACCGAGCCGAGGGACTCCTACGCCTCCGGGATACGGATACCTCACTCATCACCTTCTGCGATAAGTAACTCGCGTTCGGATAAAGTGGCTCCGCGGATCGAACAAGTCTTTACGTTCGGAAGCCCTTCTGCCGAAGCGATCCTTCGAGCCTTCTCGACCGAGTCGGTGACAGGGCCTCATGGACGGGTGAAAGTACGCGTAAGCAGCAAGGCCGACCGAGCCGAGGGACTCCCACGCCTCCGGGATACGGATACCTCACTCATCACCTTCCGCGAGAAGCAACTCTCGCTCGCACAAACATCCCTGTTACCGACAAAAAGTCCAGATACTCGAAACAAGAGGAAAAGAGACGTAGCTTTACAACGCAGCGAGGGTGTGTGTTCTGGCCTCGGCGGCTGCAGAAGGCACACGCTACAAGACACTTTGACCCTGCAGGCTCGGGTCTTGACGCTGGAAGGGGGCAGCAACACCCTCGGCATCGACGACACCTTCGGCGAGGCCCGACCTAGCCTCGGACGGCGACGCGGTCCGAGGATCTTCGCTCCGAAGGACGACGTCATCACCACGCCCGGGCAATCGCTGCCAGGGACTTCTCCGGGAATCCGGCCCGAGCAGGCGGCTCGGCCGGTTACCCCTGGGGCCTCGGCCAACCATCTTCCAAGGGCGCCAGCCCGGTCCGAGGCCTCGGCTGATCAACTCCGGCATCGGTCCTGCTAACGGACAACCCGGCTAGGCTCCGGCCAACCAGGTTTCATTTTCGAGCCGACTCCGCCTCTGTTCATACTGATATCGCTACCCCCGGCCTCGGCTCGTCGAAGAGCGGCCGAGGGGTTTCTTTAACTAAGACTAGAGGAGCCTCGGACAGCAAGGCCGACCGAGCCGAGGGACTCCTACGCCTCCGGGATACGGATACCTCACTCGTCACCTTGACACGGGGCGACTCATGCTTGGTGAAGCGGTTCAGATAATCAACAGACGAGTCTTAGTGCTCAAAAATGAGGAAAAAACACGGCTCCGTGCCGAAGTTACATACATGTTCAGGCCCCGAAAGCCGTAATGAACAAAAACACTGGCATTCGAAGTGCCATTACAAACGGAACTCCGGTTCCCCCTCCGCAGGTACGAACAACCCCACTCGATAGGGGCGGGCCTGCGGGGCTACAGAAGACTGACGAGCGGCTCGCCGCCGCCCGCTCTGACTACGACGACAACGGCCCCCACTCCGGATGGCCGAACCGCAGCAGCGCAGGCCTCAGGGTAGGCACTGCTGCAGTCTTGCCCTCGCCCACGCCGACGCTCGAGGGGCGAGGACAAGTACAAAGAGCCGGAGGCCCGAAGCGCGGATGGTGGCGGTGATCCCGTCGGCGACGGGGACTTCTCGAGCCACCTCCGCCTCGGCACCGACGGCAGGAGCCATCAGCCCTCCGACAGATCCCCACTCAAATCCTCCCGGACTAGTGGGGCGCCGGCCTCCGCGTGAAGGCGCCGTCCCGGTGCAAAGGTAGGACCACCCCAGAACACGAACGCCGCCCTAGCAGCGCGCGGCATCTAGGGTGGTCCTCCCGTGTACACGGCATGGCAGCCGCCCTCCTGCAGAAGGGGCCGCCGGGAGCCAAGCCGACGAACCCGACACGCTGGAGGTGACGACGCCTGCCGTCGACTAGCCCCGCGTTGTCGAAGTCCGGGCCGCCCGCAGGGCCAGTGAGCGCCCTCTCCCTCGAATGCCGCGGGAGAGGATGACCCACGAACCCGCGCGAGAGGTAGAGCGCCGGCTCAGCCCGGCACCCACCCCAGCGAGGATGATGAACATCCTTGAAGCTAAGGGTGGGACCAAGATCGCAGCCCGGCTTGCTCCTCCCCACCCAGGAGCTGGTGGTCACCGTCTCGGGTGACCACCAGCGGAGGGGAGCAACCGGGCTGTGTGATGAAAATCCTTGAAGCCGAACGATGGCTGAAAGGTACCAACTCCCGCGGAGTTGCGTTCCTCCAACGATGAGGCGAAAAGACGGCGGGTTTCCCCCCATCCGGGGGCTTGGAAGGTGGAAAGGCGCGGCGCATAAGGGAGCGAGGAGACATGGTCGCCTTACGAAAGGGGTCGCCCTCCTTTTAAAGGCAACTCTCCCTACGTGCGCCCCCAACCGTCACGGGCGGAGTCTTCTCCAACACGCTCCAAAGCCCTCCCCTGCGGCGCGGGGGCTGGATCCCGCATGTCATGCAGACCGGCTCCGAGCAGAAGAAGCCAAACTGCCGCGCGTGGTGCACGCAACCGCCCAGCGGTTACAAGTGACCCTCCACTTTTGCCCAGACCAACGGGCGAAAGAGGCGGGCAGCCATGCAGGCGGCATGCAACCACGCCAAGTGGACGCGCTTCTCCGACTCCCGACACGCCAGCATGGAGGCCCAGGCCCACGCGTCGCGCAACCGGCGCGCCGGATGCTGCATGCAAGCAACCGCACCGCCTGCGCCACCACCGCGCCTCCTCGATTGCGGAACCAATACCACGACTCGAGGCGACCCAGCGCGCGACCCAGCAGCGCCAGCCTGACGCGGCGGCCAACGCGGCCAAAAGTGGGCCGGCAGTAATGACGGTGGCAGGCGCGCGGGAGCAGCGGTCACGTCGTCAGCCAAGCTCACGTCCCATCCGGGGGCAGCAAGAGAACCCCCTCTCACGGCGTGAAGACAACGCGCCCGTGATCCGTTCCTCGAACGGCTCGCGCACGCGCAACGACTGCCCCGCCAACTACTCGCCCCGTCGCATTAACTCCGCGGCTGGACAGGCGGCGCTTCTGGCAGGAGCAGCAGGCGACGCTTCGCCTTCGCCGAAACAACCGCGCCAAAAAAGGTACGCCGCGTCGTTCGGTTTCGTATCCTTTTCCCTTTTTCCTCTTTTCTCTATCTCTTGCGACAGGGACCGGGAAAGGGGGATACCCCGAAAGGGATCCTTCCCCGTGAAGGAACCAGGCTCCGAGCCTCCTTACTGATAAGAGGTTCGAAGGCTGGCCCCCCGAAGGGTTCAACAGCCGCCTCAGATCGCGTGGGCCCGACACCCACTACTGGTCAGAGGTTCGAAGGCCGGCCCCCCGAAGGGTTCCACGGTCGCCTCAGGCTACTCGGGCTCCGCGCCCATTACTGATCAGGGGTTCGAAGGCTGGCCCCCGAAGGGTTCACAGTCGCCTCAGACGCCGAGCGAGGGATGACCAGGGGTACGTTCGATACATAACCAAGGCTCGGGCTGCGCTCCCGAGGTACCCTAGGACATTTCCGAGACCAGCGGGAGCGATCTTGTAACGGAATCCCATCGGAGGGAGGCATCGAGCCCTCGGACCCCGTCGCCAGGGGACCGGGTCCGGCAGATCACCCGCAGGTACTTTTGGGCGTGCCTCTGGGCCCCTAGCCGACCCCCAACGAATGGGGCACGGACGTCCACTCGGATTACCCGCTTGCAGCTCACCGGAGACACCATGTTCGGTGCCCATCGAGGGTAACATGGTGCTCTCCCCCCTCCTCCTTGCGGAAAGGCGACGTAGGGGCGTATGTAAAAAAGCCGAGTCTGTCCCTGACCGCCCTCTCGCCCTGTGCAGAGGCTCGGGGGCTGCTCTCGCAAACCCGGCTCCGGTCGAACCGTTGACAGCGTCAACATACCAGCCCGAGAACTTGGGCCCTGACCGTGCACCCGGGCTACGGCCTGCTCGCATGAGGGAACAACCAGACCAGCCGAAGCATTACGCAAGGCATTAAGACCTCGAAGGAGTGAAACCACTCCTCCGAGGCCTCGGGGGCTACACCCGGCGGGTGCGCTCGCGCGCACCCACCGGAACAAAATGCAACCGAGAAAGGCTGGTCCCCTTGCAAAAAAGTGCGACGAAAGCCTCCAAGCGAGTGCTAACACTCCCTTCGAGGCTCGGGGGCTACTGTCGGGGACCATAATTAGGGGTACCCTCAAGACGCCTAATTCTCAGCTGGTAACCCCCATCAGCATAAAGCTGCAAAGGCCTGATGGGTGCGATTAAGTCAGGGATCAGTCCATACGAGCGACTCGATCACGCCTCGCCCGAGCCTAGCCTCGGGCAAGGGCAGCCGACCCCGAGGGGTTTCCGTCTCGCCCGAGGCCCCCTTTTAACGGCGGACACATCTCCGGCTCGCCCGAGGCCTTGCCTTCGCTAAGAAGCAACCCTGACTAAATCGCCGCGCCGACCGACCGAGTCGCAGGAGCATTTAACGCAAAGGTGGCCTGACACCTTTATCCTGACACGCGCCCTCCGGCAGAGCCGAAGTGACCGCCGTCACTTCGCCGCTCCACTGACTGGTCTGATAGAAGGACAGCGCCGCCTGCGCCACTCCGACTGCAGTGCCACTTGACAGAGTGAGACTGACAGGCAGTCAGGCCTTGCCAAAGGCGCCATAGGAAGCTCCGCCCGACCCAGGGCTCGGACTCGGGCTCAGCCCCGGAAGACGGCGAACTCCGCTCCGCCCGACCCAGGGCTCGGACTCGGGCTAGGCCCCGGAAGACGGCGAACTCCGCTCCGCCCGACCCAGGGCTCGGACTCGGGCTAAGGCCCCGGAAGACGGCGAACTCCGCTCCGCCCGACCTAGGGCTCGGACTCGGGCTCAGCCCCAGAAGACGACAAACTCCGCTCCGCCCGACCCAGGGCTCGGACTTGGGCTAAGGCCCCGGAAGACGGCGAACTCCGCTCCGCCCGACCCAGGGCTCGGACTCGGGCTCAGCCCCAGAAGACGACGAACTTCGCTTCGCCCGACCCCAGGGCTCGAACTCCGCCCTGGCCTCTGCCGAACGACCTCCGCCCCGCCCGACCCAGGAGCTCGGGCTCGGCCTCGGCCATGGAAGACAGACTCGACCCCGGCTTCGGAGGAGCCTCCACGTCGCCCGACCTAGGGCACAGGCCCGCCACGTCAACAGGAAGCGCCATCATCACCCTACCCCGAGCCGACTCGGGCCGCAGAGAACAAGACCGGTGTCCCATCTGGCTAGCTCTGCCAGATAGGCAATGATGGCGCCTCGCTAGCCCTGTGACGACGGCGGCTCTCAGCTCCCTTACGGAAGCAGGGGGACGTCAGCAAGGACCCAACCGCTCCGACAGCTGTCCCTCCGCCAGGCTCCGTTGCTCCTCCGACAACCACGACACCACACCAGCAGGGTGCCAAGATCTCTCTGGCTGCCACATTGGCATGTACTTAGGGCGCTAGCTCTCCCCCGCTAGACACGTAGCACTCTGCTACACCCCCATTGTACACCTGGATCCTCTCCTTACGCCTATAAAAGGAAGGACCAGGGCCTTCTTAAAAAAGGTTGGCCGCTCGGGGACGAGGACGGGTCAGGCGCTCTCTTGGGGCCGCTCGCTTCCCTCACCCGCGTGGACGCTTGTAACCCCCTACTGCAAGCACACCCGACCTGGGCGCGGGACGAACACGAAGGCCGCGGGATTTCCACCTCTCTCACGCCCGTCTCCGGCCACCTCGCTTCCCCCCTTCGCGCTCACCCACGCGCTCGACCCATCTGGGCTGGGGCACGCGGCACACTCACTCGTCGGCTTAGGGACCCCCCGGTCTCGGAACGCCGACAGGCATGGTAACATAGCAGTACATGCCGAAAGGAGTGATGAAAGAAGTCGCGAGCTGGTCGGACTCTTTCATCCTGATTTGGTGATATCCTGAGTAGGCATCGAGGAAAGACAGGGTTTCGCATCCAGCAGTGGAATCCACGATTTGATCGATGTGAGGCAGAGGGTAGGGAACTTTTGGACATGCTTTGTTTAGACTAGTGTAGTCTACACACATCCGCCATTTCCCTCCTTTCTTTCTCACAAGCACAGGGTTGGCAAGCCATTCGGGATGGAATACCTCTTTGATGAACATTGCCGCCATTAGTTTGTGGATCTCCACGCCTATGGCTCTGCGCTTTTCTTCGTCGAATCGGCGCAGAGGCTGCTTCATGGGTCGGGCTCCAGCTCGGATATCCAGCGAGTGCTCGGCGACATCCCTCGGTATACCGGGCATGTCCGAGGGACTCCACGCGAAAACGTCGGTGTTTGCGCGGAGAAAGTCGACGAGCACTGCTTCCTATTTGGGATCGAGCTCGGAGCCGATCCGGATCCGCTTGGAGGTGTCGTTGCTGGGGTCCAGAGGGACGGACTTAACCGTCTCCGCTGGCTCAAAGTTGCCGGCATGGCGCTTCACGTCTGGCTCCTCCTTGGAGAGGCTCTCCAGGTCGGCGATGAGGGCCTCGGATTCGGCGAGGGCCTCGACGTACTCCACGCACTCCACGTCGCATTCGTACGCGTGTCGGTATGTGGGGCCGACGGTGATGACCCCATTGGGGCCCATCATCTTGAGCTTGAGGTAGGTGTAGTTGGGGACGGCCATGAACTTGGCGTAGCATGGCCTCCCCAACACTGCGTGGTAGGTCCCTCGGAACCCGACCACCTCGATCGTGAGGGTCTCCCTTCAGAAGTTGGAGGGAGTCCCGAAGCAGACGGGTAGATCGAGTTGTCCAAGGGGCTGGACGCGTTTCCTGGGGATGATCCCGTGGAAAGGCGTCGCGCCTGCCCGGACCGAGGATAGGTCGATCCGCAGGAGCCCGAGGGTCTCGGCGTAGATGATGTTGAGGCTGCTGCCTCCGTCCATGAGGACCTTGGTGAGCCTGACGTTGCCGATGACGGGGTCGACAACGAGCGGGTATTTCCCCGGGCTTGACACGCGGTCGGGGTGGTCGCCCTGGTCGAAGGTGATGGGCTTGTCGGACCAGTCTAGGTAGACTAGCGCCGCCACCTTTACCGAGCAGACCTCCCGACGCTCTTGCTTGCAGAGCCGAGCCGAGGCGTTCGCCACTTGCCCACCGTAGATCATGAAGCAGTCGTGGACCTCGGGGAACTCTCCTGCCTTGTGATCCTCCTTCTTATCGTCGTCGCGGGCCCTGCCACCCTCCGCAGGTGGCCCGGCCTTGTGAAAGTGGCGCCGAAGCATGGCGCACTCCTCAAGGGTGTGCTTGACGGGCCCCTGATGATAGGGGCACGGCTCCTTGAGCATCTTGTCGAAGAGATTGGCACCTCCGGGAGGTTTCCGAGGGTTCTTGTATTCATCGGTGGCGACAAGGTCCGCGTCAGCGGCGTCGCGTTTCGCTTGCGACTTCTTCTTGCCTTTCTTCTTGGTGCCGCGCTGAGTGGACGCCTCGGGGACATCTTCCGGCTGGCGGCCCTGGGGCTGCTTGTCCTTCCGGAAGATGACCTCAATCGCCTCCTGGCCAGAGGCGAACTTGGTGGCGATGTCCATCAGCTCGCTCGCCCTAGTCGGGGTCTTGCGACCCAGCTTGCTCACTAGGTCGTGCCAGGTGGTGCCGGCGAGGAACGCACCGATGACATCCGAGTCGGTGACGTTGGGCAGCTCGGTGCGCTGCTTCGAGAATCGCCGGATGTAGTCCCGGAGAGACTCTCCCGGCTGCTGGCGGCAGCTTCGGAGATCCCAGGGCGCACGTACGTGCCCTGGAAATTGCCGGCGAAGGCTTGGACCAGGTCGTCCCAGTTGGAGATCTGCCCCGGAGGCAAATGCTCCAGCCAGGCTCGAGCGGTGTCGGAGAGGAACAGGGGGAGGTTGCGGATGATGAGGTTGTCATCGTCCGTTCCACCCAGGTGGCAGGCCAGCCGGTAGTCCACGAGCCACAGTTCCGGCCTCGTCTCCCCCGAGTACTTTGTGATAGTAGTCGGGTTCGGAACCGGGTCGGGAACGGCGCCCGTCGTATGGCCCGGCTGAAAGCCTGCGGACCGGGTGGTTCAGGCGAGGGACTCCGATCCTCCCCACTGTCGTAGCGTCCCCCACGCCTGGGGTGGTAGCCTCGGCGCACCTTCTCATCGAGGTGGGCTCGACGGTTGCGATGATGGTGCTCGTTGCCGAGGCGACCCGGGGCCGCAGGCGCTGTGTTGCGCGTGCGCCCGGTGTGGACCGAGGCTTCTCGCATGAATCGGGAAGTCGCGGCGCGATGCTCCGAGGGGTACCCCTGCCTTTGGGAGGCAGAGCTTTCGGCCCGTCGGACCGCGGCATCCTCCAGGAGATTCTTGAGCTCTCCCTGGATACGCCGCCCCTCGGTGGCTGATGGCTCCAGCATCGCGCGGAGAAGTATTGCCGCTGCAGCCAGGTTCTGTCCGACCCCACTGGAAGCCGGTGGCGGCCTTGCCCTGACATCGTCGGCAATGCGGTGCTGGATGCCCTGGGGTAGATGACGCGCTTCTCCGGCCGGAGGTTGGCCTGCTCATTCCTGCCCGATGTCCCGGCGGAACGGCTCAAGTGTTCCTGCTCCCTCATCGAGCCTGGCCTGCATCTCACGGATTTGCTCGAGCTGTGCGTCCTGACCCCCCGCGGGGACTAGGACCACAACTAGCTCCCGAAGGATGTCAACGCGAGGCGCAGGCCTAGGGGGATCACCGTTTTCCGGTATACCAAGATGGTTGCCTTCGCCGGGACCCCCTAGATCGACGTGGAAACATTCACGACTTGGGTCGCAGTCCTCATCGCCGAAGCTGCGGCTACCGTCGGAACAATCGGAAAGGCAGTAGTCGCATGCGGTCATGAAGTCCCGCATGGCACTAGGGTTACCAAGTCCAGAGAAATCCCAACAAAAGTCGGGCTCGTCATCTTCCTCAGAACCCGAGGGCCCGTAGGTCGAGACGGCTGTCAGCCGGTCCCAGGGTGACCACATACCGTACCCCGGAGGGTTTGGACTCGCCTCTATGAAAGCGTCCACCGAAGCGAAGTCGCTTGGTGGGTCGAGGCTGAATCCAACAGGCTCGAGATGGGAATCGGTCGGTACCTCTTGGTCGACGGGCAGTGACGGAGTCACGTCAGGGGCAGACTGCACCGTCGTCTCAGGTACGAGGGTGACGCCCAGCAAGTCCTTTGTGAGCGTGCTGGCGTCGTCCGTCCGCTTGGAGTGGGCGTGTTGCGGGGAAACGACGCTCGTCTTCGTCTCAGACGCGAGGTCGATGCCCGACGTGCCCCCCGTTGGGGCGCCGGCGCCGTCGACTCGCTTGACAGCCGACGAGGTGCCGCCTCCTGCTTGGCCTTGGTTGCCCCGCCTCCTCCTCCGTCGGCGGGGGAGGGGACGGGACAAGCCCGAATGTTGTTCTTCCGCCACGTGGGGAAGACGTTTTCGATTCCGCCGCCGCCGGGCGGGTTGTCGGCCGCCATTGTCGCTGTCGCGCGGCGGGGGAAGAAGTATCATGTCGTAGCTGCCGTCGAGGGACATGAACTCAAGACTCCCGAAACGGAGCACTGTCCTGGGCTGGAAAGGTTGCTGGAGACTACCCATCTGGAGCTTGACGGGAAGCTGTTCGTCAACACGCAGCAGGCCCCTACCTGGCGCGCCAACTGTCGGCGTTTCGACCCCGGGGGGTCCCTAGACCGACGAGTAAATTGTCGCCGCGTGCCCCAGCCCAGATGGGTCGGCGCGAGACGGAGCGCGAAGGGGGGAAAAGCCGGAGGGAGACAGGCGTAAAAGGGGAAACCTGCGGCCTTCGTGTTTGTCCCGCGCCCAGGTCGGGTGCGCTTGCAGTAGGGGGTTACAAGCGTCCGTGCGGGAGGGAGCGAGAGGCTTATGCGCGCGTCGTCCCGTCCTTCCCCGCGCGGCCAACCCTCTGTAAGAGGGCCCTGGACCTTCCTTTTATAGGCGTAAGGAGAGGGTCCAGGTGTACAATGGGAGATGTATCAGTGTGCTAACGTGTCTAGCAGAGAGGAGCTAGTGCCCTAAGTACATGCTATCGTGGCAGCCGGAGAGGTTTTGGCACCCTGTTCGTGTGATGTTGTGTCCGTCGGAGTAGCGCTGGAGCCTGGCGGAAGGACAGCTGTCGGGGCTGTCGAGTCCTTGCTGACGTCTCCTTGCTTCCGTAAGGGGGCTGAGAGCCGCCGTCGTCATGGAGCACGCGGGGTGCCATCATTACTTGTTTTACCGGGGCGAGCCAGATAGGACGCCGGTCTTATCCCCCGTAGCCAGACCTAGCTAGGGGTAGGGTAATGATGGCCCCTCCTGTGGCGTGGTCGGTCCGAGCCCTGGGTAGGGCGAGGCGGAGGCTCCTCCGAGGTTGGGGTCGAGTCTGTCTTCCGAGGTCGAGGCCGAGTTCGAGCCCTTGGGTCGGGCGAGGCGGAGATCGTCGGCTGAGGCCAGGGCTGAGTCCGAGCCCTGGGGTCGGGCGAGGCGGAGTTCGTCGTCTTCCAGGGCCGAGCCCGAGCCCGAGCCTTGGGGTCGGGCGAGGCGGAGTTTGTCGTCTTCCGGGGCCGAGCCCGAGTCCGAGCCCTGGGGTCGGGCGAGGCGGAGTTCGTCGTCTTCTGGGGCCGAGCCCGAGTTCGAGCCCTGGGGTCGGGCGAGGTGGAGTTCGTCGTCTTCCAGGGCCGAGCCCGAGTCTGAGCCCTGGGGTCGGGCGAGGCGGAGCTTCCTATGGCGCCTGAGGCCGGACTTGGCTGCTGTCAGCCTCACTCTGTCGAGTGGCACAACAGTCGGAGCGGCGCAGGCGGCGCTGTCCTCCTGTCAGGCCGGTCAGTGGAGCGGCGAAGTGACTGCGGTCACTTCAGCTCTGTCGACTGAAGGGCACGCGTCAGGATAAGGTGTCAGGCCTTCTTTGCATTAAATGCTCCTGCGATACGGTCGGTCGTCGTGGTGATTTGGCCAAGGTTGCTTCTTGGCGAAGATTGGGCCTCGAGCGAGCCAAAGGTGTGTCCGTTGCTTGAGGGGGCCCTCGGGCGAGCCGTGAATCCTCCGGGGTCGGCTGCCCTTGCCCGAGGCTAGGCTCGGGCGAGGCGAGATCGTGTCCTTGAGTGGACCAAGCCTTGACTTAATCGCACCCATCAGGCCTTTGCAACTTTGTGCTGATGGGGGTTACCAGCTGAGATTAGGAGTTTTGGGGGTACCCCTAATTATGGTCCCCGACAATTAGGTAGTGGACAACATAGTAGTGGAACATGGTTAAATCAAGAACAATCACTTCAAAGGTCGGGTGACACTCGTTGGTCCTATCATTTCAAAACCCTTCAGAGAATAAGCAGTTTGTTCCCTGATGTAATTCATGTTCTCCAATATGTTGAAAAAGAAGGCCCAAATGATGTCAAGAGACGCCAAGCACGTAGTCTCATGGACTATTTGAAGGATATTGACTTTGTATTCCACTTGTAGTTGATGTTACTTATTTTGGGCCATGCAAATGCTTTGTCATTGTCATTACAAAGTAAACATAAAGATATTTTAGAGGCCATGGTAGAGGTGAAGTTAACAAAGCAGAAATTTCAGCAAATTAGGGATGATGATTGGGATTCTCTATTAGAGGTTGTGTTATCCTTTTGTGAAAAACATGACATCCCAAAGATGTACATGGAACATGAATACATTAATCGCCACAAGCCAAGGAAAAGAACCAACAAAACTAATTATGAACACTATAGATATGATTGCTCAAACCTAGTTATTGACTTGCAACTTATAGAATTCAGTGATCATTTCAATGACGGGGCGTTTGGATACCTTCATTTTAGAGGAATTGGAATTCACTCAATAAAGTAACTTATTTAGTTTGGAATTTGACATTCCACCACTTTCCAAAGTTGGTATATAAGCCTATCCCAAATTCATGGGGTGGAGGATGAGAAATGGTTTTATGCATTAGTAGAATTTGTTTCTACTCTATAACTTACATGACACTCATCGTCTCACTTCTCTATAATAAAAATGTAGCACATAAATATCTCTGACATCTTACTAAAAATAGTATACAAATATATTTTGTACAAAACTAAATTATCTTAATTGATATATTCCTAAATTACTATTATTAGAATGGAATTCAATTCTAATGATCCAAACGGGGCGTGAGGTGAATTCTGAAATTGCTTACCCATATTGTTGCTTTTAGTCCCAATAATTCTTTTGATGCCTTCAAACATAGGAGTCTGATTGAATTGGCTAGGGCATACCCTGACGATTTCAGCCCAGGAGAGATAGATGGCCTTAGTAGTGATCTTCACCTCTACATTGATAATGTGAGAGATGATGCAAGATTTTCTCAATTGGGTACTATTTCTGAGCTTGGTAAATTAATGGTGGGTACAATTAACATCTTGCTTTTCCATTGGTCTATCTACTTCTCAAACTTGTGTTAGTTCTTCCTATTGCAACTGCATCAGTAGAGAGATGTTTTTCAGCAATGAAAACTGTGAAGACCATCCTGCGAAACCGGACGGATGATGACTTTACGAATGATTGTGTCATTAGCCATGGAACAAGAACTTATTGATGCAATTTCAAATAATGATGTGACAGCTCGATTCCAGAATATGGACGGACACACTCGTAGAGTGCAATTATGAAAGGTACACTTGTAAAAGTTTATCTTTTTCATGTTATGTTTTTGCTAAATTCATCTTTTTATTATATACATGTTAAATTTTATCGTTATGATATTGACATAAGTTATATCACTATATTATGCATAACGATCGATAATTATAAGTTGTAAGTCTGACCCCGGTGGGGATTTATCCTAGATTCACCCTGAGGGTTGGTCAAAGCGGAGACGCGGAGTGAGACTATTTACGGGGGTCGGGAAATAGGTAAGACGCTTTGGTTTACGTCATACCCGGGCTATTCATCTCCTACACTTATATCAATTGGCTTATATTCACCTACCTTGTTTCTTTGGAAATCCTATGAACCAAAGGAGTCCTTAATGTCACATATATATGTGATGTTGAAGTTCTGTTAGCTCTATTTTTTGTCTATTTATTGATGTACCTGATACAATGGCCAATCCCTTGGAATCGTACTCGTACATGAGAAGAGAATGTCACGTGTCTGCAAAATCAGGAAGTGACACGGCACGGGCTACTCAAGAGAGAGCCCAGTTTGACACAATCCAAAAATATATATGTACACTACCTCACACGATACATGCAAAAATCTCGTGTCGTGTCGCGTCTCTAATGGCGACCTGAGGGGCTTCTGTTCCCGCTGAGGAAGTCCAGCTTATCCATGTACGTCTGCTTGAGGTTGGTCATGATGTTTGGCAGCTTCATCAGCCTGCCGTCGTCCTGCGCCGGCAGCTCGGGTGGCGGCGGGGGAGATGCGTCGTCGTTCTTGCCCTCGGAGTCCCCAGTCCACCCCATGAAGTCCAGCAGGGTCGTCTTGCTCTGGTCGTCGTCGTCGCCACCGGCCTCCTGCGGGCCGCGGCGTCCGGCGGCGGGGTCTGCTGCGGGCGGCGCGTTCTTCTTGGCCTTCTCCCTAGCCAGGTTGTCGGCCTGGATGACGTCCTCTATCCGGGACATGACGTTGAACGCCAGGCTCTCCAGGACCCTGGAGTAGCTCTCAAGCAGCGCAAACCCGACGTCCTGCCGTCGTCGGCCATGGCGGCAATGTGTCAGTGCATGCAAGACCGGCAAATATTAGTAGAGCCAAAGGCCAACGATTGCGTGTGCTCTGCTCACCCTGTTCTCTTGGATCTTTGCGATGTCGAGCGTGGACTGGGGGATTCCGGGGAACCTGTGCTTGATGATGAGCAGCAGTGTCTGCGCCCGCTCCTCGAACTGCTCCCTCTTCTCCTGGCTGACGGCGGAGCCCCAAGAGGACTTGCCGTCCTTGTTGTGCACCTTCCTGTTCCAGATGATGACCGATGCCTCGATCCGGTCCTTGAGGTCCAGGATCTTGTGCTCCGACGTCAGGTCCACCGTCGACAGGAAGTCGTCCGGGTCGAACTCCACATCTGTGATGATTCGGTACAGCGCGTCCCCGAGGCTGGCTCTCCCGTTCTGCCAGCCAGACACGGCCAGGAACAAAAAAAAAGGGGGAGGTTTGTTTCAGAGAGGATGCCTGATTGCCGGTGCTGTACATGTTTTGCGAGATCTCATGCATGCCAAGGAGGCAAGGAAGTGATAGCTCGTTCAACCTTAGGGAGCGTGTCTATATACGTGTCCGGGATGCTCATCTCCATGAGGCAGTTGGCATTGATGGCCATGGCCGCCTTGAGCACCTGGTTCACCAGCTCCTTCTGGTGCAGGAGCCAGCCTCTAGAGGTCTTGGAAAGCCCGCCGGGGGGCACCTTGACGATCGGGATCCACCATTTCTCGTCGGACCTCTCCTCGTTCTCGCTCTCTGAGCACGAGTCGCGCTTCACGTACCAGAACTCGTTGCGTTCCTTGAAGTTATCCAGGTAGTCCTACTCGACGCAACGCTCATGGGGTAAGAAAGAAAGAGCAGCGCAAATGAGCGAGAGAGGCTCACGTGGTATGGACTATGGAGTTGGTGGTGCTTACGAGAAGCATCGTGTCCAGTTTACGCAATGCTGGAATGTTGGCCTGGAGATCCCGTCTCTGCTGCGTGCCCATCACCTGCGACGAGCAGAAGATCAGTGTTACCGCCGACGAAGAAGACGGATCCAACAAGGAGCGGCAATGGTAGCTGAAGCTGAACGAACCTCCATTTCGGTGCCGTTGTCCAGGACTTGTTTCTTGGCGACGAACTCGACGATGTGGTCAGCGACGGACAGAAGCCAGCCCACTTCTCTCTTCCACCTCCCCTTTCTGTCCGGGGCCATGGGCTCCAGCTTCCGTTGCTCGCCGAACACAGAAGCTGGTGAACGAATATGACACGCATATTCCATGGGATAATGAAAAAATCAAATCCGGTTTCGGATTGGACAGGAGAAGCCAGCCTAGCCAAGGCCAAACACCTGCGAGGTTGGTGACGGCGTTGGAGAGGGCGAGCGCCGAGGGCACCCCTTTCCCGGACCCGGACATGTCCTCCCCGAGCAGCAGCTTGGCGAACTTCTCCTTCATCAGGTCCATCTCTGCATGCAACGCAACCACCTGACGCCTCGTCAGGTCCGGCACCACCACCGGCTCCACCACGCACTGACCCAAGAACCGTCTGCCGATCCCGACTTACCGGAAGGTCCCGCGCTCTGTTCGGCGAGGCGCGGCTTGGGCGTCGCGCTGTCCTTGTCGGGCACGGCGCCGCCGGTCCTGAGCGCCCCGCCCGACGGCTCCGTGCTGGAGCCCTGGCTCCGGGACATGAGCTCCTCGTCGGGCGGCTGGCCCCTGTCCTCCTCCTGCACCATGCTCTGCGACCGCCGCACCGAGCTCCGCCGCTCAAGCTGCGCACCGGCGTTCATCGAGCGATCTGCCGCGGTTCACGTCACAGCCGGTGGCTCCGTCAAGTATCCCGCCGAGATCATGTAAAAAAAGATCGCCATGATGCCGGCATACCTGTAAAGTGTGCGGCAGCTTTCGCGGCCTCGAACGTAGCGCGGGTGTCGCCGGAAAGGACGAGCTAGCCAAGATTGTGCGCGAGCAGAAAGAGCCGAAAGGCCCGATGAATGATTAGCTCCGAATGATGGATGATTCCTGTGGGTGTCTGCAATCCATGAATCGGTTTCTATGGATCGTCATCTGCCCCTTTCCTGTCCGAATAGGGGAGGAGGCCCCGGACCGCTGGCAGGGTTAGACAGGAGTGAGTTTTATTTTGGGAGTGGCACTCGCTTTATTATTAGAAAGGCGCCTGCCATTCTTAGCCTCCTTCCCCTGCATGTGCTTGTGCTTCCCGTGTATTGAACGGTCGGGGAGTGGGGGCTTGGAGGAAGAAGAAGCCCTCTCGCTACTCTTTGCCGGAGATGCGCCGTCAGGTCTCTCCTTGGAGGCTTGTACTACCATCAACCATGGATATGATAACGATGACATAAATGGATGGCATGGCATTACTATTAGCTATTGTACCTTGGACGCGTAATTCAATGAAGCACTAACCATCGAAGCAACCAGTGGCGGATTCAGACCAGCAGCAGCGCGCTCTAGCCCTGTCCGTGCTGCAAACTCACGCCAGCAACCTAGCATGCACCAGCTAGCAGCCTAAAAGCAGTGCGCTAGCAACTAGCAAGCCAGAACCGTTGTTCAACATCAACCTACACAGTGTACTCCCTAGAAGATGCAGACAAGAATTATTGGACAGTGAACACAAGGCACAAGAGTAACGCATAGGATACCGGCACATTTGCAGGCCTGCAATAGGCCAGGCCTGAAACTCTACGTTAGTTGTTTTTTGAAATTTTATTTAATTTTGTTTCATCAATTATTTACTATGTTAGATAATAAAATTAATGTTTATGTTTATAAGTTTTAACATAATACTTAGAATAAAAAAATAAGCTTGTCTTAGTAGCTCCTCTAGACTATTTCTCGATCCGCCACCGGAAGCAACTGTTGCGCCCACGCCGAGAGGGACCATGTAACACCCTAAATTTGAGGTATAAAAATTCTTCTCTAAATGACTACCAAATTCAGGTGTTACCTCTTGTCTCCTCTCTCACTAGACTCTCTCTTTTACTTTTGAGTAGAATTAGGTTAATTAAGTGAGAGATTAATTATTTTATTGGGTCAAAACTTATGGGAATCATGAATTGTTGCATCATGCTGAGTCTAAGTCATTCTTTGAATTGATGCACATGTTTGGAATGGTTTGAATTTAGATTAGATTTGAATTTAAAATTGAGTTCACTAGAGAAAATAAAATGAAAATGAATTAGAAACTCATAAATAAATAAGAAAAGCCAAAGAAGCCCAACTGCCCCCTCCTGTTCTCGCCTTTCGGCCCATTTGGCCCGCGACCACGCGCCCGCCTCACCCCTTCCCCGCCCTCGCCGCCAAGTGGGCCCGCCCTGTCGGCGCAACCGCGCGCCCGCGCGCGCCTCTCTGCTCTTGCTGCCGTGTAGGACCCGCCTGCCAGGCGCTTTGCTCGCGTGCCCGCTGCCGAACGGGTCTCGCTTGTTAGCTCTACCCCCCCCCCCCCCCGCCTTCCTCGTCGCAACCGCTCGCCGTGCCCACGTCCGCGTGGATAGTGGCCACGACCGCGAGCCAGGGCATAACCCCCCACCCCCCCACCCCCCCGACGGTCATCTCCTCCCCTGCTCGTCTCATTTCGCCACGTCACCCAGCCAATTCCTCTCCTCTGCGCCCGTCGTGCCTCGTCGAAGTTCGCCGAGGAGCGCCGCCGTCCATGTAATTGCTAAGCCTCGGAGCCACCTCAGCTGTTGCCGGGGCACTTGCCGCGTCCGGAGCACTGCCGCCCTTTTGTCGAGTTGCTCGGCCAAGCTCCACCGAGGGTGAGAACCGCCAATACCCTCTCCCCTCTTCCTCTTCCTCGCCCGTTCTCCCCTCCCTTCTCTGCCATCGCCGGTATGCGCCTAGGGATGTGTCACGCCAAAGAGGTGAGCTCCCCGAGCAACCCCCGCCGATCGACCTGCCCTCGACCCTCGTCGTTCGCCAATTCCAGTCATGGCGCTCCGGGAGGAGGATGAAGGTCCTGACACCTGGGACCCTCGAGCGATGGCGAATGGGAGGAGGACGAAGGTCCTAACACCTGGGACCCTCGAGCCAGCCTCTCCCGTACCACCGCTCTCGCTCTCCCCTTCGAGCCTCTAACGAGTAGATCCCACCCGCAAGGTTGCGCCCCGCGCCTCACCCTTCGCCGCTGACCGGTGGAGCCACGTGGCCCCATGAAAGGGACAAAGGCTTACACCTTTTCCTAAATGATTTTGGTGGTTGAATTGCCCAACACAAACAATTGGACTAACTAGTTTGTTCTAGATTACAAGTTCTACAGGTGCCAAAGGTTCACAATAAACCAATACAAAGTTCAAAGAAAGGGTTCGAAAAGAGAGGAGCAAAGCAACCAAAGGCTGCCCTGGTCTGGCGCACCGGACAGTGTCCGGTACACCAGGGAGCTCAACTCCAAACTTGCCACCTTCGGGAAATCGGGGAGGCCGCTCCGCTATAATTCACCGGACTGTCCGGTGTGCCAAGCAGAGCAACGATCATCCGTGCCAACGGTCGTCTACAGAGGAACAGTAAAACGCTATAGTGCGTGACTGCATGTGCAGAAGTCATAGCAGGCGCCCGAAGGCGCACCGGACAGTGAACAGTGACAGTCCGGTGCACCACCAGACTGTCCGGTGGCCCCGTTGTCAGAAGCTCCAACTGTCAGAACCCAGCGACCTGGTGACGTGGCTGGCGCACCGGATAGTGTCCGGTGGCGCACCGGACTGTCCGGTGCGCCATACGACAGAAGCCTTCACCAACGGTCATATTGGTGGTTGGGGCTATAAATACCCCCAACCACCACACCTCAATGCATCCAAGTTTTCAGCCATCAAACCTCATATAAGAGCTCTAGAATTCATTCCAAGACACAAACAAAGAGATCAAATCATCTCCCATGTCCGGAATCACTCCAAACAAACTAGTGACTAGAGAGAGAGACTTTTGTGTTCCTTTGAGCTCTTGCGCTTGGATCGCTTTTCTTCTTCCTCCTTTCTTGCTCTCAAGATCATTGTAATCAAAGCAAGAGACACCAAGTTGTAGTGGTCCTTGTAGTGGACTAAGTGTCCCATTTGATTAAAGAGAAAAGCTCACTCGGTCTAGGTGACCGTTTGAGAGAGGGAAAGAGTTGAAAGAGACCCTGTCTTTGTGACCACCTCAACGGGGAGTAGGTTTGCAAGAACTGAACCTCGGTAAAACTAATCATCGTGTCATCTGTTCTTATTCGCTTGTGATTTGTTTTTGCCCTCTCTTTTGGACTCATTTACATTTCTAACGCTAACCCCGGCTTGTAGTTGTGCTTAAACTTTATAAATTTCAGATTTGCCTATTCAGCCCCCCTCTAGGCGACTTTCAATTGGTATCAGAGCCCGGTACTTTATTAGAGCCTAACCGCTCGAAGTGATGTTGGGAGCATCCGCCATGAGGAACATCGGGACCGGCGACAAGTCCGCAAGCTCAGGGAGAACGCATTCAAGGGAGTCCGCCCACAAGCACAAGGAGGAATCCTCTTCCTCCATCAAGTCCTAACGGAAGGGTCACAAGAAGAAGAAGATGAAGGTGGTCTACTACGAGACCGACTCTTCGTCACCCTCCACCTCCGGCTCGGAATCGGCATCTGCCACTTCTAAGCGCCATGAGCGCAAGAAGTATAGTAAGATGCCCCTTCACTATCCTCGCATTTCAAAACGCACTCCATTACTTTCCGTCCCATTAGGCAAACCACCTATGTTTGAAGGTGAATATTATTCAATGTGGAGTGATAAAATGAGGCATCACCTAACCTCACTCCACAAAAGCATATGGGATATTGTTGAGTATGGAGCGCAGGTACCGAAGAAGGGGGACAAGGATTATGATTCGGAGGAGGTCGAACAAATCCAACACTTCAACTCCCAAGTCACCACTATACTCCTCGCCTCTCTAAGTCGAGAGGAGTATAATAAGGTGCAAGGGTTGAAGAGTGCAAAGGAGATTTGGGACGTGCTCAAGACCGCGCACGAAGGAGACGAGGTGACCAAGATCACCAAGAGGGAAACGATCGAGGGGGAGCTCGGTTGCTTCATGCTTCACCAAGGAGAGGAGCCACAAGTCATGTACAACCGGCTCAAGACCTTGGTGAACCAAGTGCGCAACCTCGGGAGCACCAAATGGGATGACCATGAAATGGTCAAGGTTATTCTTAGATCACTTGTTTTTCTTAATCCTACTCAAGTACAATTAATTCGTGGTGATCCAAGATATAAACTAATGTCTCTCGAGGAAGTGATAGGAAAGTTTGTGAGCTTTGAACTAATGATCAAAGGCTCCAAACAAATCATCGAGCGAGGCGCCACCTCCACACCTGAGGTGCAACCCGTCGCCTTCAAAGCGACGGAGGAGAAGAAGGAAGAGTTTACACCAAGTAGGCTTCCCATCGACGCCTCCAAGCTCGACAACAAGGAGATGGCTTTAATCATCAAAAGCTATCGCCAAATCCTTAAGCAAAGGAAGGGGAGAGATTACAAGCTCCGTTCCAAGAAGGTGTGCTACAAGTGTGGTAAGCCCGGTCATTTCATTGCTAAATGTCCATTATCTAGTGATAGTGACAGGGGCGACGACAAGAAGGGAAAGAGAAGAGAAAAGAAGAGGTACTACAAGAAGAAGGGCGGCGATGCCCATGTTTGCCGAGAGTGGGACTCCGACGAGAGCTCCACCGACTCCTCCTCCGACGAGGACGCCGCAAACATCGCCATCAACAAGGGCCTTCTCTTCCCCAACGTCGGCCACAAGTGCCCCATGGCAAAGTACGGCAAGAAGAAGGTAAATCAAGATCCTCCACTAAGTATGCAACTTCTAGTGATGAGGATAATTCTAGTGATGATGAGGACAACTTGCTCACTCTTTTTGCCAATCTTAACATGCAACAAAAGGAAAAATTAAATGAATTGATTAGTGTTATTCATGAGAAGGATGAACTCTTGGATAGCCAAGAGGATTTCCTTATTAAGGAAAACAAAAGGCATGTTAATACTAAAAATGCTTATGCTCAGGAGGTAGAGAAAAATGAAAAATTAACTAGTGAGCTTAGCACTTGCCATGACAATATTTCTAACCTTAGATTTGAAAATGATAAATTGATTGCTAAGGTTGAGAAATTAAATATTAGTGATGATTCTCTTGTCAACCTTAGAAATGATAATGCTAATTTAATTGCTAAGATTGACAAATTGAATGCATCCCTCTCTAGACAATTGAGAATGAAAAATTAATTGCTAAGGCTAAAGATCTAAATGTTTGCAATATTTCTATTTCCAATCTTAAGAATGAAAATGCTATTTTACATGCTAAGATTGATGAATTAAATGCATGCAAACCCTCTACATCTACCGTTGAGCATGTTACTATTTGTACTAGATGTAGAGATATTAATGTTGATGCTATTCATGATCACCTAACTTTAATTAAACAACAAAATGATCACATAGCTCAACTTAGTGCCAAAATTAATGAGCATGACTTAGAAAATGAAAATTTTAAATTTGCTAGAAGCATGCTCTATAGTGGGAGATGCCCAGGCATTAAGGATGGCATTAGCTTCCAACAGGGAGACAATGTCAAGCTTAATGCCCCTAAAAGATTGTCTAACTTTGTTAAGGGCAAGGCTCTCATGGTTCAGGATAACGAGGGTTACATTTTATACCCTACCGGTTATCCCGAACACAAAATTAGGAGAATTCACTCTAGGAAATCTCACTCTGGCTCTCATCATGCTTTTATGTATAAGAGTGAGGCATCTAGTTCTAGGCAATCCACTCATGCTAAATTGCCTAAAAAGAAAACTCCTATTGCATCAAATGAACCTAATATTTCATTTAAGACTTTTGATGCATCTTATGTTTTAACTAACAAATCAGGCAAAGTAGTTGCCAAATATGTTGGGGGCAAACACAAGGGGTCAAAGACTTGTGTTTGGGTACCCAAGGTGCTTGTTTCTAATGTGAAAGGACCCAAGACCGTCTGGGTACCTAAGAACAAGGCCTAAAATTGTTTTGTAGGTTTATGCATCCGGGGGATCAAGTTGGATCATTGATAGCGGGTGCACAAACCACATGACTTGGGAGAAAAGGATGTTCTCCTCCTACGAGAAAAACCAAGATCCCCAAAGAGCTATCACATTCAGGGATGGAAATCAAGGTTTGGTCAAAGGACTTGGTAAAATTGCTATATCACCTTACCATTCTATTTCCAATGTTTTTCTTGTAGACTCTTTAGATTACAATGTGCTTTCTATTTCTCAATTATGTAAAATGGGCTACAACTGTCTTTTTACGGATATAGGTTTTACTGTCTTTAGAAGAAGTGATGATTCAGTAGCATTTAAGGGAGTGTTAGAGGGTTAGCTATACTTAGTTGATTTTAATAGAGCTGAACTCGACACTTGCTTAATTGCTAAGACTAACATGGGTTGGCTCTGGCACCGCCGACTAGCCCATGTTGGGATGAAGAATCTTTCTAAGCTTCTAAAGGGAGAGCACATTTTGGGACTAACCAATGTTCATTTTGAGAAAGACAGGGTTTGTAGCGCATGTCAAGCAGTGAAGCAAGTTGGTGTTCATCATCCACACAAGAACATCATGACGACTGACAGGCCGCTTGAGCTACTCCACATGGACCTATTCGGCCCGATAGCTTACATAAGCATCGGCGGGAGTAAGTATTGTCTAGTTATTGTGGATGATTATTCTCGCTTCACTTGGGTGTTCTTTTTGCAGGATAAATCTCAAACCCAAGAGACCTTAAAGGGATTCTTGAGACGGGCTCAAAATGAGTTCGGCTTAAGGATCAAAAAGATTAGAAGCGATAACGGGACGGAGTTCAAGAACTCACAAATAGAAGGCTTCCTTGAGGAGGAAGGCATCAAGCATGAGTTCTCTTCTTCCTACACGCCACAACAAAATGGTGTAGTGGAGAGGAAGAATAGAACTCTACTTGACATGGTGAGGACCATGCTTGATGAGTACAAGACTTCGGACCGGTTTTGGGCGGAAACAATCAACACTGCTTGCTACGCCATCAACCGTCTCTACCTTCACTGAATCCTCAAGAAGACATCATATGAACTCCTAACCGGTAAAAAAGCCCAATGTTTCATATTTTAGAGTCTTTGGTAGCAAATGCTTTATTCTTGTTAAAAGAGGTAGAAAATCTAAATTTGCTCCTAAGGTTGTAGAAGGCTTTTTACTAGGATATGATTCAAACACAAGGGTATATAGAGTCTTTAACAAGTCCACTGGACTAGTTGAAGTTTCTTGTGACATTGTGTTTGATGAGACTAACGGCTCTCAAGTAGAGCAAGTTGATCTTGATGAGCTAGATGATGAAGAGGCTCCATGCGTCGTGCTAAGGAACATGTCCATTGGGGATGTGTGTCCTAAGGAATCCGAAGAGCCTCCACAAGCACAAGATCAACCATCTTCCTCCATGCAAGCATCTCCACCAACTCAAGATGAGGATCAAGCTCAAGAGGATGAAAATGAAGATCAAGAAGATGAGCCACCTCAAGAGGAGGACAATGATCAAGGGGGAGATGCTAATAATCAAGACAAGGAAGATGATGACGGTCCAAGACCGCCACACCCAAGAGTCCATTAAGCAATACAACGAGACCACCCCGTGAACTCCATCCTCGGCGATATTCATAAGGGGGTAACCACTCGATCTCGTGTTGCTCATTTTTGTGAACATTACTCCTTTGTGTCTTCTATTGAGCCATACAGGGTAGAAGACGCATTAAGGGATTCGGATTGGGTTTTGGCAATGCAAGAGGAACTCAACAACTTCACAAGGAATGAGGTATGGCATTTAGTTCCACGTCCTAACCAAAATGTGTAGTAACCAAGTGGGTCTTCCACAACAAACAAGATGAGCATGGTGTGGTGACAAGGAACAAAGCCCGACTTGTGGCCAAGGGTTATTCATAAGTCGAAGGTTTGGATTTCGGTGAAACCTATGCACCCGTAGCTAGGCTTGAGTCAATTCGTATATTACTTGCCTATGGTACTTACCATGGCTTCAAGCTCTATCAAATGGACGTGAAGAGTGCCTTCCTCAATGGACCAATCAAGGAGGAAGTCTATATTGAGCAACCTCCCGGCTTTGAAGATAGTGAGTAACCTAATCACGTCTATAAACTCTCTAAGGCGCTTTATGGGCTCAAGCAAGCCCCAAGAGCATGGTATGAATGCCTAAGAGACTTTCTTATTGCTAATGGCTTCAAGGTTGGAAAAGTCGATCCTACTCTATTTACTAAACTATTGCAAATGATTTGTTTGTATGCCAAATTTATGTTGATGATATCATATTTGGGTCTACTAACAAATCTACATGTGAAGAGTTTAGTAGGATCATGGTTCAAAAGTTCGAGATGTCTATGATGGGGGAGTTGAAGTATTTCTTAGGATTTCAAGTCAAGCAACTCCAAGAGGGCACCTTCATTAGCCAAACAAAGTACATTCAACACATTCTTACCAAGTTTGGGATGAAGGATGCCAAGCCCATCAAGACACCCATGGGAACCAATGGGCATCTCGACCTCGACACGGGAGGTAAATCCGTAGATCAAAAGGTATACCGGTCGATGATAGGATCTTTACTTTATTTATGTGCATCTCGGCCGGATATTATGCTTTCCGTATGCATGTGTGCAAGATTCCAAGCTGATCCTAAGGAAGTTCACCTTAGGGCCGTGAAACGAATCTTGAGATATTTAGTTTATACTCCTAAGTTTGGCCTTTGGTACCCCAGTGGATCCACATTTGATTTAATAGGATTTTCAGATGTTGATTGGGCAGGGTGTAAAATTGATAGAAAGAGCACATCAGGGACTTGCCAGTTTTTGGGAAGATCTCTGGTGTCTTGGGCTTCAAAGAAGCAAAATTTTGTAGCTCTTTCTACCGCCGAAGCCGAGTATATTGCCACAGTCCATTGTTGCGCGCAATTGCTTTGGATGAGGAAAACCCTTAGGGACTATGGTTACAAATTAACCAAAGTTCCTGTCCTATGTGATAATGAGAGTGCAATCCGCATGGCGGATAATCCCGTTGAACATAGTCGCACTAAGCACATAGCCATTCGGTATCACTTTTTGAGGGATCACCAACAAAGGGGGATATCGAGATTGCATATATTAACACCAAAGAACAATTGGCCGATATCTTTACCAAGTCATTAGATGAGAAAACTTTTACCAAACTTAGGCATGAGCTAAACATTCTTGATTCTAGGAATTTTGATTGATATTTTGCACACATAGCTCATTTATATACCTTTGATCATCTCTTTCATTTGCTATGACTAATGTGTTCTTCAAGTGCATTTCATGCTAAGTCCAATTGAAAGGGAAATGGAGTCTTCGGCGAAGACAAGGCTTCCACTCCACTCCGTCGAATTATTCATCCTTCGCCGTCACTCCGCATCGCTCTCCAATTTGGTATAATCTTCACTCCTATATTTTTTACCACAGGGGGAGAAAGTATGAAAAAGGGCTTATATTTCACTCACAAGTATCCGTTTTTGGCGATTCATGCCAAAGGGGGAGAAAGTATTAGCCCAAAGCAAAAGGACCGCACCACCACCAATTTCAAAATGAAGTCTTTCGAATTTGTATTAAAAGAAGGTTTTTCAAATGGTATCTTATTTTTGATAGAATTTTCAAATTGGTACAACCCTTTTCAAAATTAATATCTAAAACCCTCTTGAACACTAAGAGGAGAATTTCATTGAGGGGGAGTTTTGTTTAGTCAAAGGAAAAGCATTTGAAACAGGGGGAGAAAATTTCAAATCTTGAAAATGCTTCTCAAAATCTTATTCATTTACCTTTGACTATTTGCAAAAGGACTTTGAAAAGAATTTCCAAAAGAGTTTGCAAAAACAAAACAAGTGGTGCAAGCGTGGTCCAAAATGTTAAATATGAAGAAAGCATCCATGCATATCATATGAAATGTATATTGGTTTAATTCCAAGTAACCTTTGCAGTTTCATTATGCAAACTAGTTCAATTCTGCAATTATATATTTGCTTTGGTTTGTGTTGGCATCAATCACCAAAAAGGGGGAGATTGAAAGGGAAAAAGGCTTACACCTTTTCCTAAATGATTTTGGTGGTTGAATTGCCCAACACAAATAATTGGACTAACTAGTTTGTTCTAGATTACAAGTTTTATAGGTGCCAAAGGTTCACAATAAACCAATACAAAGTTCAAAGAAAGGGTTCGAAAAGAGAGGAGCAAAGCAACCGAAGGCTGCCCTGGTCTGGCGCACCGGACAGTGTCCAGTGCACCAGGGAGCTCAACTCCAAACTTGCCACCTTCGGGAAATCGGGGAGGCCGCTCCGCTATAATTCACCGGACTGTCCGGTGTAGCACCGGACTGTCCGGTGTGCCAAGCGGAGCAACGGTCATCCGCGCCAACGGTCGTCTATAGAGGAACAGTAAAACGCTACAGTGCGTGACTGCGTGCGTAGAAGTCAGAGCAGGCGCCAGAAGGCGCACCGGACAGTGAACAGTGACTGTCCGGTGCACCACCGGACGGTGGCCCCGTTGTCAGAAGCTCCAACGGTCGGAACCCAACGACCTGGTGACGTGGCTGGTGCACAACCGGACAGTGCCCGGTGCGCCATACGAGAGAAGCCTTCACCAATGGTCATATTGGTGGTTGGGGCTATAAATACCCTCTAACCACCACACTTCAATGCATCCAAGTTTTCAGCCATCAAACCTCATACAAGAGCTCTAGATTTCATTCCAAGACACAAACAAAGAGATCAAATCCTCTCCCAAGTCTGGAATCACTCCAAACAAACTAGTGACTAGAGAGAGAGAGACTTTTGTGTTCCTTTGAGCTCTTGCGCTTGGATCGCTTTTCTTCTTCCTCCTTTCTTGCTCTCAAGATCATTGTAATCAAAGCAAGAGACACCAAGTTGTGGTGGTCCTTGTAGTGGACTAAGTGTCCCGTTTGATTAAAGAGAAAAGCTCACTCGGTCTAGATGACTGTTTGAGAGAGGGAAAGGGTTGAAAGAGACCCGGTCTTTGTGACCACCTCAACGGGGAGTAGGTTTGCAAGAACCGAACCTCGGTAAAACAAATCACCGTGTCATCCGTTCTTATTCGCTTGTGATTTGTTTTCGCCCTCTCTTTCGGACTCATTTACATTTCTAACGCTAACCCCGGCTTGTAGTTGTGCTTAAACTTTATAAATTTCAGATTTGCCTATTCACCCCCCTCTAGGCGACTTTCACCCCACGCGTCAGCATCACGCACTGCGTTCCCCGCACCGAAACCGTCACTGGTCAGCGGGCCCCGTTCCGCTGGAGCCCTTCTGTTAGTGCGACCTATGCCCAAGCCACCCGCCCGACCCGCTGACTCGTGGGCCCGATGCGTCGCCGACTCGTCCCGCCTTGGGTCCACCTGT
This sequence comes from Zea mays, assembly GCF_902167145.1. NCBI lineage: Eukaryota > Viridiplantae > Streptophyta > Magnoliopsida > Poales > Poaceae > Zea > Zea mays. The sequence goes on from NC_050098.1 coordinate 200,481,513, forward strand.
CAAGCGCTCGCGTTCCGCGCGCCCGCGCCCTTGCTCGCTATTTCTAATCTGGATCGTTGATCAGAGATCGGATGGTCAGTATACCCCGTACCCCTTCGCGTGATAAAATTGCTAAAGAAACCCTCGGTTTTCCGGAAAACAACCCACCGTCCTTTAATTTCGTGTGTAGGCCCCTGTAATCTTGCAGTCAGACCCCTGACCTTTTAATTAATCACAGATTTAGGCCTAATTTTGTATTTTTAACTTCAAAGAACTCCAAATTGAGTGATTCAAATTGCAAAATGTTCATATGATTATTCTCTGTCCAAATAAATTATGATCATTCATTGTCTGTACACTTTAATTTTGTGCCTAGAGTATAGGTTACTATATGTAATAGTTTGTTTATGAAATAAGAGAATAAAAAGGAAAATTGTAATGGTACTTAGGTGTTTAACCTTGTGAGATTAATAATATGTCATGTATGAATTTATTCTTGGTATAATTTTGTGTCTCACTATAATTAGTGGAACTAAATTATGTAATCCATAATATTTAAGGAATCACAAATCTCTAAGTGTACCAGTTCACCCTAACACCTAGATTTATCTTTTGTGTTTATACTGCTCTGTCAAACTTGTGTCCACTTGATTACATATGTTTGGTGTATTGTTCTTTTGTCTTTATCCAAATGTATTGAATGCATGATCGCTTTGTTTAGGCAACGAGCAGCCCGTGGTTCTTGACTGTGTTGCTGAAGACCTTCCTGAGCAACAACCTGGTGAAGGCAAGTGTCCTCTGATAGTCTGATCTACTATGTCCTCCTTACTTTATAATTCACCGTCCCCAATTACATTACTAAAACCTAAGGATTGATTAGTCTGTACTTACTTTATCCATGTTACCTTTTTGGGTTACTATGATTAGCTTTATTCTATTGCTTTAACTTAATCAACGAACATGATGTGAACATTTATGATACGATGATGTTATCCCGAGGATGATCTTGTGATACTTCATGTATATATGGTGATGTCTGGACCCGTTCCTAGGCCATAGCTAACAGATTCCACGTGATTAGATGGATAACCACGCACGAGATAAGGATAATCGCGAGTCAATCTGATCCCTGGAGCGGGGGCCATTCGAGCCTTAGGGCCAGACCATACGTCACATTTGGTGTTCAACGGGAAGAATGAGAAAACAAAGTAAAGAAATGCCAAGTAACGGTTAAAATAAAATAAAAATGCAAACATAGTAATAATATATGCAGATGACTGGAAGCTAAAATAAAATATAATATAGAATGATACACGAAAAATATCATATTAAAACATCACATATATACTACTAGAGTATAAGCTAAAATATACCATAAAACATCGTGGGAATACTACGTTAATATTGGTATATAATCATAGAACACCCCATCTATACCACGTGAACATCACCAAATGTATCATATAAAATCACATGCATACTATAAAAACATCACAATTAGATATATGTGAAACCAAATATAATACAAAAATATGTAATAGAGAAAAGTAAAATTACATCATATATATATTACTTAAACAACCTAAAACATATCATACAAAGTCTAACATCTAACAAGTACTATGTGAACATTTAAAGATAATAATAGAATATCTTACAATTATGTGAACATCCGAAGAATGCCGGAGGAGATTTTTTAAGGGACTAAAGCATTATTATTTAGAGTCATATGGCTTTATAATTCGAGATAATCATGCTTTTTTTAGTTTGTATTATAGACATAGTTTTCCACAAAATATATATATACATATATCACTATTATTATTATCTCTGTAATTATACAATAAATTTTGAAAAAAAGATAGCCTAAGAGCATCTCCAACAACTCCCAATAATTCTAATCCCTACTGCTCTATAAGCACGGTGTGTAGGCGTCCACACCGTGCGCGTTCTGCCTCCCGACGCTCCATGCATCTCGGTCACGCTTTCATCTCCGCCATCATCGGCTACCTGCCTCGACATCCTCCCCCTCCGCTCACCGTCCAGGATCTCATCGCGCACGCCTAGTCTGTCCCACCCCGACATCCTCCCCCACCACGCCGTGCACGCCTCACGTCGTGCGTCTCCACCACGCCCGCCGCACACGCCGCGATGAGATCCAGGAAAGCAGTCTGCGGATCCCCCGCGACATCCTCCTCCACCGCGCCATGGCCGCCCCCGACGTCCTCCCCTCCGCGCCGCGCCCGCCCGATCCAATGATGAAAGCGGGTCGGATCTCGGGGGCACTTCCCCCACCACTGCTCCAAGCTCATGGAGCACCAAGAATCCGCCAAGTCGAGCCCTGAGCTCCGACGTGAACCTGCGAATCCAGCGCCTCTGTCAGGCGGGTGACCTCGCATGCGCTCTGAGGCTGCTGGGCTCTGACGGCGGCGTAGATGTGCGGAGCTACTGCACGGTCGTTCAGCTCTGCGGGGAGGAGCGGTCGTTGGAGGCTACCAAGAGAGCACATGCCTTAATTCGCGCGTCCAGTGTCGCTGCCACGGGTGGAAAAAGGGAGCGTCTTTGGGAAGAGGTTAATGCTGGCGTACCTGAAATGCGGCGACCTGGGCGAGGCAAGGACGGTGTTCGATGGAATGCCTCCTCAAGCTGCTGATGTCCGTGTCCGGACTTCGCTGATGAGCGCGTACGCCAAGGCGGGTGATTTACAGAAAGTTGTTTTGCTGTTTAGGCAGATGCAAGTGCTGCGGGGTCAGTCCAGATGCACATGCTGTTTCCTGTGTCCTCAAGTGCGTTGCCAGTTTGGGCAGCCTTACGAACGAGGTGATTCATGGATTACTTTGAGAAGTTGGGTCTCGGTCAAGCATGCGCGGTTGCAAATGCTCTGATCGCCGTGTACTCGAGGTGTGGACGGATGGAGGATGCGAAGCGGGTATTTGACAGTATGCATCCCTGGGATGCCATCTCTTGGAATTCTATGATTGGTGGATGCTTTTCAAACGGATGGCATGGTACAGCTGTTGATTTTTTCAGCAAAATGTGGTCTCAAGGTACGGAGATCAGTTCAGTGACAGTGCTCGTGTTCTGCCTGCTTGTGCGGGATTAGGTTATGGCCTTATTGGAAAAGCGGTGCATGGATACTCCGTGAAATCCGGATTGCTTTGAGGCCTTGATTCTGTACAAAGTGGGATAGATGATGCTGCTCTTGGATCCAAACTGGTATTCATGTATGTGAAATGTGGGGACATGGGCTCTGCAAGAAGGGTGCTTGATGCGATGTCATCAAAAGGTAATGTGCACGTATGGAATCTGATAATGGGTGGGTACGCAAAGGTTGGTGAATTTGAAGAAACTCTCGCTTTTTTGTGCAAATGCATGAGCTTGGAATCGCCCCCGATGAACATGTCATTTCTTGCCTTCTGAAGTGCATCACTTGTTTGTCTTGTGCCAGGGATGGCTTGGTGGCTCATGGATATATAGTAAAATTGGGTTTCAGGGCAGAGTGTGCAGTTTGCAATGCACTGATATCATTCTATGCAAAGTCCAACATGATTGGCGATGCAGTCTTGGTGTTCGATATAATGCCTCGTCAAGATACCATTTCTTGGAATTATGTGATTAGTGGATGCTCTTCCAATGGACTAAACAGTGAAGCTATTGAGTTGTTCATAAGAATGTGGACACAAGGACATGAGCTGGACTTAGTTACATTGCTAAGTGTTTTTGCCAGCTTGTGCAGTCACGCTATTGGTTTGCAGGAAGGGTGGTTCATGGTTACTCGGTTAAAACTGGATTGATTGGGGAAACATCTCTTGCAAACTGGATTCATTGTTCATGTTGCTAATGCTAGCAATTTTTCCTACCAGATTTCTTGGTATATCTTTTAGGAAGCCTGCTAAATCTACATTGGAACTTATCTTTAAAATTTGTATGTCATCAAGTCCAATTTTATTTGTGCAATAAAAGCAGGGAGGCTTTTATCTATAACATTTTCCTTTTATCTTTTCTGTAGAGATTTTTCTCACAACTAGCTGTTAGGCAACTTCTATGTTTTCCTGTAGTGTATGTGCGCAACCATGGGTCGGTTCCTAGGGCGGACTGGTCCACCTGGACCGTGGAGGTGGCGGGGCTCGTGAGACGCCTCGCCAAGTTGACCATGGAGCAGCTAGTGACGGAGTTCGAGACCTTGGAACTCCCCGTGACGCTGGTATGCGTGGCCAACCGACACAAGGAGCATAACATGGTGTGCCAAAAGGTGGGCTTCAACTAGCCCCGACGCCATCTCCATGTCCATGCGGTGCGGCACGCGCCTCTACGACGTGTTGTGTCACTGCGGTGTCATGGGCACCACGGATGACGTTGTCAACGTGTGCTTCAATACTGATTCTTTAGAAATACTTTGTGCCATATTATAATATTGGTTGCACATTAGTCCATTCTATTTAATCACACGGATTTCACAAATTATAATGATGTTTGTCGTTCCGTATCTATGTTTCAAACTAATTTTGTACTCCCGTGACAACGTACGAGCACAGACCTAGTTTAATCTTTAGTTTAAGAAAAAATAGAAAAAACAACCATCCAACAGTTCCTTATCAAGACTCCTTATTCACCCGCACGCCAAAAATATTCCCTCCCCTACGCAAATATACGCCACCGCGTCTCGTCCCAATTCCCTGTATTTTCACTTTCCCGCATGATATTCTGTTCGCGCGCATCTCTTCACGCTTCCTGCTCGACGTCGGTGCTCGGCCAGAGCTCGTCCAGGAAGCATGAGAAGTCTGCGTACAACACTGCAGCTGAAGGTTATTGAATCCTGCTTTCATGCAGGGCCGACCCTAGGACCATGCAGCGGAGGCGACCGCCAGGGGCTCACGAAAGAAAGGGGCCCAATATCTAATAGAATAGTAGGATTGATGTTAATTATTGTCTTACTAAATCATATTAGGCTAAAGCGTCTGTTGAAGGTCTTCTACACCGCTGCACAGAACCAATCTCATTCTCACTGTCGTCGTAGATCGCATGTCACACGCTCGTAGCTTAATTAATTTTATCGAAATTATAATTATTAGAATGGAATTCAATTCCAATAAAACAAACAGGGCTTAAGGAAAATTAGTTTATTTTCAAATGAAAAATAGGAATTTCTTAGAAAAATGGGTTGCCAAACTAACACTAAATATATTGTTATTTTGGTCGACTTTATTTCTCGATAATTATCAGACATATTAAATTGAATATTTATCAATGTATTTGTTTATGTTTTTATAAGTAAAATTAACATATATTATTTCAATATATAAAAAATTATACAGTATAAAAGGCCTATCACAATGAGCTCGCATGGGGGCCCTTAAAATCATAGGACCGGGGCTGCTTTCATGTTTTCATCATCACATACAGATTGCACCTGAGTTTTTCTTTTAGTATCGTATCCAATTGATACTACAATCTGGGGCATCGGTTTTTGTTCAGCAGATACTACATTCTGGGGCTGATACGTACAAAATAATCAAGATGCACTATTGTTTCATTTCGGTGATGATAGAGCAAATCTCTACTACTTATTAAGGCGGTAAGGGGTAGGCTGTCATTCCGTGTTCTGCCATTCCCATTCCCCCCTCCACGCAAATCCCATTCTCATTCCCGGCTATCATTCCGTGTTTTGTCATTCCCATTCCCCCCTCCCCGCAAAGCCCATTCTCATTCCCTCCTCCTTCTCATTCCCTCCACCTCGCAAAGCTCATTCCCATTCCCACACGCATCCCACGCCTAGCTAAAATCAAATTAAAAAAACACAAATGTGGCCCCAATGGGATTCAAATCTGCGACCCCTCAAGCAAATGTGCTCGTAGCTACCACTACACCACATGTGTGTTTATGTTAATATTTGTTACAGTAAAAATATCTACTACATCTCTCTCAAAGCACACCTGCTACCCTTACACAATGTGTAGTAGTAGATAATTATCAACGATATTCCTGAATTATATTTTTGGATGGAGAGAGTAGTATTTAAAGAAGAGCCTTGCATGCAATTTCTTTTGTTTGAATAATGTTTTCAACTTAAATTCTTTTTTTATATGTGTGACATTTATTCTCCGTAATATTTTTCCATGGATCCGACTTGTGAGTCATTTTCATAAACCAACCCCAAAAATGAATCCATGTTTCTTACTTGGAAACCCCGAACAAACACTACTGGCTGGAAGCGCTCGCGTTGGTGTCACTCATCGACGACGAGAAGAAGCTTAGCGACTGCCAGTTCGACCTCTGGAAGCAGTACTACGTGGCCACATGCGTCGTTGTGTTCGACAAGCTCCGGCGCAGTCGCTGCTTGGACGCGGTCCAGAGCGGCTGCACTGCGCTGTCCATCTTCAAACAGGGGGACCTCATGGTCGTCGCCAATGCCGGCGACTCTCGGGTTGTTCTAGGCACCGCATCCGACAACGGCGCCGTCACGACGTCCAGCTCATCATCCACATGAAGCTCAACCTGCCACATAAGTCACTACTAACCGGCCATGAATTCTTGTGCGTTGGGACGACGATCGTTGCTGATGCTCTGTGAGTGTCCTCGAACAAGATGTATGTAGAGGAGTAGCACATCCGGTGGTACAACGACCAGGTGTACTACCTCGCTGATGAGCCCGAGGTGCACTTTGTTTGGCAGCCCAGCCAACAGTCATCGGTACTCGTCATGTCGTGCGCGTCCGACGACTACTATATCAAGGACTATGGCGTCATCTTGGCGCAAGAGGTGACACAGAGGATGACCGACAATAATGATCACTCGTCATCGTCGGGTTAGCTTTTATGCCGGCCTGCCTTTAATTCTCTTCGCAAACACATACACTTGCCTTTTTTGTTTAAGCAAGCGTGTATAGTGGTGCGTACCTGATGACTGACAATGTACGAGGGAACTTTTACCGACAGGTGTGGCACATGCTATTCAATGATGAGACCATGCAAATCGTGGCATATATCGAAGTCTGCATAATACCGATGGTTGCAATGTAGTAGTGAAACAGCTAAATTAAAATAACAAAATTTATGTATGGCTAGGGTTACAAATGGATTATGAAACATTTTTTTATAACAATATAAGACACATTTTGTATATAAATTATTATGTTATTATATATTTCCGTTGCAACTCACGGGTACTCACCTAGTAGAATAAAAAGTATAGTGGGAGCTTTTTGTGATGAAAACCAACAGCTACTTACACAATTCAAACAACTGGATCAACTTGACGCACAGAGGCGGTGCAGGTAGGTTTGAGATGGCATCTACGTACGATATTTGTGGGCCTTGTGCATTACAATTTTGAGAAAACTAGAGAGTTATTGGAGACGGTACCCATGGATTGGAATTAAGAGATTTAGAGAGATTTCAATTTCCTTGTATTAGGAGATTAATTTATAGGATCTCTTGGAGATGCTCTAAAGAGCCTACGATGTCTAGTCGGCCAGTGGCCCTTGAAATCATAGAGCCGGCCCTACTGGAGCGATGATTATGTCCTCGCTGTGAGAATGCCACTTTCCTTAGCATGCATTAAATAACAAACATTCGTCTAGATAAATAATATAGTCTTTGACTCTTTGTAGAGTTTGCGTCAAATACTAAATATTTTATATTAGTCAAATGTGTAGAGCTAAATACATGTATCCGACCTTAGCTCAGTTGGTAGAGCGGAGGACTGTAGTGTTTGCAGATAAATCCTTAGGTCGCTGGTTCGAATCCGGCAGGTCGGAATTTTTTTTTAAAAAAATTTGTTTTGACGTTTCTGCAAAACTCGAAATAGTTTCGAATTTTCATCGACAACATTATATATTCGACTCCAAACATTTTCAGATTTTCATCCACACACCAGTAACGATCGACAGATTCATCCGTCTAGATTTCGTTCACGAGCGATACTAATTGACCAGTTTCCAAATCCAAATGATTTCAAATTTACATCCATCTAGATTTCGTACACAAAAGCTATTTGACAAGTGATGAAATTCCATTGTTTCCAATATAATCTCCCACAACGTTTCAATCTACTGGTTGGTATTACCATGGTGATATCGTATACAGCGAGGCAAGCCGTCCACAAAGGCCGGTGAAAAAAAAACCCATCCTCCACCTGCTTTGCCTGGTCGTGAACTCGCGATGTTAGCCGTGGGGCTTGTCATCATGCTGCCGCCCCTTTGAAGACGAGGAACCTGAGCGACTCCAGGCGGAAGTAGATGAAGCTCCCCTTGCTGTGCGTGATGTAGCAGCCGAAGCCGGAGCCAACCACGCATTGCCATCCGGGGCCATGGATCGCGTCAAACTCCTACAGCCACCCACCCAATCAATCGAGGTTCATAGGTTGGAGACGGGACGGCACGAGCCACGAGGGTTACCTTCTTGATGTGGGACGCGATGCTCCGGCAGTCGAGGACGTCGAAGCGATCCAGGGCCCTGGACGCCGCCGACATCGCCTGGGCTTGCATCTTCGCCGGCATGTCGGTGTCCTCCACCACCGCCTTTCCTTCCAACATGATGGCACGTCTCGCGGTGTCGCTGTCGCCTCCTGTCCGGCTAGTACGCGGGCTCTCAGCTGCCTGGAACGTGATCAGGGAATTCTGAAGAAGACTGCGCGTATCTGTGCGCTCCTCCTCTCTTGTTTATATAGCCGGGAGCAGGGAAGCACGGACTCGCGGATACGGCAGCCATCCACATGCGTCCGCGTCAAGCTGACGTGCTTTGGCGACTACGGGTAACGACCAGGTCGGCCCTCCCTCCCTGAGTCCATGCCCGGGGTGCTTTGCCGTGTTGGATATGGACAACGTCACGTCGTGTCTTTTGCCGGGCTGAATTGGGCGCGTGGCCGCGTTTGGTGTGCCGATGATTGGTTTCGGAGAACCCGGGATTGTCTCCGATCCAAGCGTAGTTTAATAGATAATACTCCGTATGTACTAGCAGTCTATCTAGAATGCTTCTCGAGAAACGATTCGACATTCGACTAATATTGTACAAAAGTATGTTAACAACATCCATGGCATATTTTATACTATTAAATTGGTTATGAAATATATTTTTATATAAAATATAATTTGAGAAATACATGTTCATATTATTTAATATAAAATTAATTAGAGTTACATGTAATTATATTCTTCTATGGATGGAAAAGGTATTATACTCGTGTATGCATTACTTTTGACGTTATATTTAGACATCCATGACAAGAATGTCCTCTATATTTGTACTAGTTTGAAACTCATATATAAAAAAAATCAATTGACATTGGCAAATATTGCATTAGCAATATTATCACGGAAGGCATTCATGTTACCTTCATCATCCCCAAATTGACTAGTACTAGGCGCAAAAGCGATTCGGTGAATTATAATGGCAATGGTGGATAATTTCTAGGAAACTTGAAAGGGTAGTGGGGAAGTGAGAAAAAAATAATCTGAAATAAGCACCTCCTCACTTGCTTATGGATTATCATAATCCAAGGGGTTAGATTATATAATCTGGACAAATAAGTTGAACTGTTTGTTTGCCTCTTAGAATTATTTAATCCAGATTATATAATCTGGGGGTAAACAAACAGGCCCTTAGACCTGGAGGTCCGGTGGGTACAATATATCCATCCATGGCGAGGTCTCCACGTCAGGGCGGGCGGGCCGGCAGGCTGGAAACTGGAGGTCTCGGTCTCTTTTCTGATCCCAATCGGGCTTGGACCTATTTTATTGGTAGCAGCATGTGTTCCGGATCCGCAGGAGCACACAACCCTATGCACTCCATCCTTTCCATTCTATAATCTCCAGCGACTAGCGAGATGGCTGCAAAGTTGCAACCAACCATTTCCCCGCTAGGCACTTCATCTGCGTGGTCTGGCAGTGGCACACACATGAACATGATGGTGATACTAGCACCTTCCTCGCAGCAGCCAGCAGCTACATGCATGCGCGCTATATTCAATGATTTACTGGCAAACGTGTTCATAGTTTGAATGATATATATATTGCATAACGATTCGTTGGTCGTTGCTTGATAAAAACGAGTCTAAAACCGACGATATGGCCTAGCTCTTTTTAGTCCCTAATAATACTTTATCTAATGATTTGGTTTTGGGTTTTGGGGTAGATGACCAAACTTTTTTGCAATTTAGCCATTTTTCGGTTTTATTTGCACAAAATATGGTCTTTGCAGTTTAATTTAAAAAATGGATCCCTAGCTCGGCGTCAATAGCATTGGTGCCTAGCTACCATAGGCCGGCGCCAATGCTATTGGCGCCTAGGTCTCATATGTGGCGGCGGTGGTGGTGGTGGCGGCGGCGTGGCGCCAAGATCGGTGGCACCGACCTTGTCGCTGTAGATCTTGGCGCCTACCCCCGTATACCTGTATAATACGGCGCCAGTTCTATCCCCTCCATATCGGTTTTCTCCTCTTCACTACGACAAACATTCCTTACTGGTGTCAAGGTAATTTCCTTGATTTTTGTCTCAACTATTTTATTCAATCTATTGGTCTTTGGTGGCACAGTAATCTCTATAATTTTACTATGTAATTTCTTTATTGGAGATCCTCTATCATTATTGTAGATGTATGTATGTATTCGACTAATTTTTAAACTCCATATTATTTGATAGTAGGATGTCTAGGCGTGGTAAATCTACCAAACAAAGGTGAGCATTGTATAGAATGTACCATCTAATCAAAGTAGTTTGTATAACGATACTTATTAAAATTTAGGAATGATCCATTGACCGGTACTGTCTTTGACCCGCTGCCTTTACCAACGGGTGTTCCAGTGCCTATTTATTTTTGCGGTGATTCTTGTAAGGTTGCTAAGTTCGATGAAGAAGACACTTATGGGCAGAGGTATTGGATGTGTGCTAACTATGCTTTTGAGCCGACGATTGCTCAGCGTCGGATCAATTTAATGGTGAGAATAATTGGTCAAATATGGATCGGTTTTCATACGAAGTAATGCTATTAAGGGCCTGTTTGGTTACCCTGAGCTAAAACCAAAGGGCTAAAGTTCACAGGCTAAAATTTAGCCCACCATGTTTGGATACTCTAGCTAAAACACATAGTGAAGCAATTAATGCTGTACAAAAAGACCAACATAGTGGAATTGTGGGCAGAGAAGCCCAGTTTAGCTCCTCCTCGTGGGCTAACGCAGCTAAAGTTTTTTAGCCGCATTTTAGCCGGCCTGTTTGGTATTTTAGGCCACAAATGGGCTAAAGTTTACCCTTTTTGCTTTTAGCCCAGGTATCCAAACAGGCCCTAATTATTGGATGCTTTGTAGACTCCTCCACCGCTCTGTGATTTTGAGCAGTGGGTGGACACAGAAAACTCTAAGGAAGATAAAAAAATGGATGGAGAATCTTAAGAAGTGGGATGCAGAGGACAAGGAGAGAGTAGATAAGAAATGAGAGGAGCTTGCGATGAAGCAACAACATATTGAAGAGAAGGAAATGAGACATGTCAATGATTACAGGGAGGAGAGGAAGAAGAAGCTTGAGCGTACACGTCGTGCAAAGGAGGCAATGGAAGAGAACCCTAGATGCTTTCCGGAAGGGAAAGTGGCCCCGCTGCATTCAGTAGTGAGTAATCATTTCTAATGTCTAAGTCTCGAAAAATATTATGTAGTAATAAACTAAATTACTAACTAAAATACTAATTAAAATACTAATTAAAATACCAAATACTAACTAAATTAGCTACATACCAAGTTTTTAAACTAAATTACTAACTAAAATACTAATTAAAATACAAAATACCTAACAAAAAACTAACTAAAAAACTAAATACCTAACTAAGAACTAACTAAAATACTAACTACCTAACTAAAATACTAAATACTAAAAACAATACATACGGCAGGGCTACCGGCGAGGAGGGTGTCGACGGGGACGGCGACCGGCGGGGAGGGAGACGGCCGGCGCGAGGTGGTGGTGGCATGGCGGCGAAGGGCGGCGCGTGGGTGCGGTGGAGGCGCGGCGAGGAGCAGCGGCGCCGGCTGGACGAAGCAGAGGAGAAGGGAAATTGAAGAAAAGGTGTGGCCCCTTCAGTTAAAAGGGGGTAGGCGCCTACCTCCGGTACATGTGGTTGTACGGTTCACAGGGGGTAGGCACCAAGATCTATGACGGCTACACCTGCCACGTGGTCACCACACCACCACCGTCGCCGCCACGTCAGTAATCTAGGCGTCAATAGCATTGGTGCCAGTCCATGTTAGCTAGGCGTCAATGCTATTAACGCTGACCTCTGGGTCTATTTTTTGAAATAAAACTTAAAAGGGTATATTTGTAAGAAAATAAAGCAAAAAAGGCTAAATTACAAAAAAAAGTTGGACCGCCCTTCTCCTTTGTCCAAGAGTGGCAGCCCAGGGAGATCCGGGCGTCCTCTCCCGTACGCCTGCGGTTGAGCTCTGTCCGGAGGTCATCAGTCTGTGGACCCCTTATGGAAGGTGAGCGCACAGACGCCGTGGCTTCGCGTTGGCGCCGGGATGACCGGGGCCTGGATCTGGTCGAGGTAGAATGCGCCATACCGAGTAGCCGATCAACGTCGTCACGCCACTGCTTCATGGCCCCTGGTGAAGCCGTGGAGCTAGGGGGTGGCGTAGCAACTCCGTGGCGGCAGATAATGCCGTAGGTGTTGCCCTCGACGGAGTTTGGGACACTTGCGCAGGCGTGTGCTGTTGCATGGCGTGTACAGCAGCAGCCCCAGACTCAGGGCAGTCGGGTACTCGCGGCGCAGAGGACGCAACTTCTTGCTCCATCGCCAAATCTTCCAAAGTTTCAGCGCGGTGCTCGATGATTCGCACCATCATGCTGAGCGAGGGAACAAGCAAAAACTTCAAGCCTAGCCCCCTACCTGGCGCGCCAAATGTCGGAGGGTAAATCTCTCCGGCCGGGTGGCGGATTGCACCCGCCCTAATTCCTAAAATGAGGAGGGGCCTAAGCGTCTTGCTTGTTACGAGGTTGGTGGATGAACACACGAGAGCACACGAGGGTTTAGAGTGGTTCGGGCCGCTGGGGCGTAATACCCTACTCCACTGTGTAATGTATTGTGAGTCTGAGCCTGGATCTGTCTTGTAACGTCGCATGCCTCCCCTTTTATAGTTGAAGGGGGGCATGCACAAAGGCACTGAGCCCTGACATGTGGGCTCAGGGACATAGAGAATATAACACATGGGACTATAAATATTTGCTACCGGGGCAATCCCCTTGTGTCCTGTCGTCCGAGATCTGTGTATCTTTGGCGTGCAGGGGAAGCTTCTTGTAGAAGGGATAACACAGTGCGCTACTTGGCATGGGCGCACTGTTCGCCAGCAGACCCAGTAGGCGTGCCATCTGCTGGATGACCTTGACGCCGCCTGCCAGCGGATGGGACGGGACGCATTAAATGCTGAGAGGGCACGTCGCCCATCAACGCAGTGGCAGGCGGCGCATCCTCTCCTCAATAAATGCAGGGGCTGCACGGCTTTATGTCAGGCTCGACCCGATGGCTTATGTCATGTGCCACAAGCAGCGGGTATCCGCCTGAGCGGGAAGTGAAGGGCAAGGCCTGGACACGTGTCAGCACCGTACCCCTACTCACGCCAGGGTCCTCCTCGTTCCGGGACCTTGCTGAGGTTCGGACCTTACTCGGAGGCTCCGGACTTATACGTATAGGGGTCTGGTGTCCTTCTGTGGAGGTCCGGACCCCACGATACATACTGGAATGTGTTGTCTTTTCTTGCCATGTGGCGCCCTTTGGCCTGCCCATGCGGTGGGGTCAGGCGTCGTCCTCCGCGTGGCCTGGAGACGTTGCATGGGTGCGACGTCTTCATGCTGTAGAAGAGGGTACCCCTGATTTAGGGTATCGACAGTGTAGTTTTAACTAAAGACAACTTGGTTAAACGCAATTGGCAGGGAAGTAAGAGATGTGGTTTTTGCAGCTCGTAAGAAACTATTCAACATCTCTTTATTGACCGTCATTTTGCTCATCATATGTGGGCATTGTTATATATATGTGTTGGTTTACAACCGCCTAGCTCGATTAGTCATATGTATGGAAATTGGCTGGTTGGTTTTGATGCAAAAACTAAGCACCTTATTATCACAGGTGTCTCTACTCTTTGTTGTACTATCTGGTTAAGTAGGAACGACTTAGTTTTTGATAAAGCACATATGTTTACTTATTTACAGGTACTATTCAGGGGAATCCACTGGGCTCAACTCCAAAGAAATGAAGATGATGTTGAAGCCATTAGGAGCGCTTGCAGGAAAGTGGAAATGGTGGCCATACAATTTTTTGCTCATTTTGGTTGGAAGTTCTCAAACAGGATTTCAAGCTAGTATTTCTTGACTATATCCTAGCTTGGTGTTAAGTTTGTTGTGGATGTCTGCCCCTCTATTTTGGTGTTGTAATGCTTGCTAGGTTTCTTTGTTAGCCATAGCCTCCTAGGAGTTAAAGGCTGGATTCTTTTGTTCCATTATAAAAAAAACATGGGAACAAACGCACCTAGGATCATCACCGTTGTGCCCAGCGCCAATATGTAGTGTTGGAAGGCTAGTAATATCACCTCGCCTGGAATTAAAGCAGAAAGGGATTTAAAGATAAAACAGAAAAAGATTCAGGGAGCCGAATTCCAACGCGAATGTGAACTCATTTCAGCTCCAAGCTTCGATACGCACCCCAGGGAGGGTTGGAGTCTATGCAGTACTCGAACCCATGGAGCTGCTCCATGGGCGGATGGCTTATCTACTTAGGCTTCACCACCACCATTTCCCACCGACCAGTTTTGCCCGCTGTTGGACCAAGAGAAACCGCAGGGAAGACAGGAAGAGAGCTCTTTATTAGAGTATATTAAGCATGTTAATCTATATTAGACAACTTCTGATATGGTTTAGAATTAATTGTAATCTTGAGATAACTGAGAGCACCTAGAGGGGGGTGAATAGGTGATCCTGTAAAAACTTGAAACTTAATGCCACAAAACTTGATTAGGAGTTAGCACAATAAAGCCAAGTGGCTAGAGAGGAGTTCTTGCAAAACACAATAACCACAAGAAGATCAACACAGATAGGCACAGTGGTTTATCTCATGGTTCGGCCAAGTCCAACATTTGCCTACTCCACGTTGTGGCGTCCCAACGGACGAGGGTTGCACTCAACCCCTCTCAAGCGGTCTAAAGACCCACTTGAATACCATGGTGTTTTGCTTTGTTTCACTATATCCCGCTTGCGAGGAATCTCCACAACTTGGAGCCTCTCGCCCTTACAATTTGATGTTCACAAAGAAGCACAGAAGTAAGGATGGGATGAGCAACGCACACAAGACACAAAATCAGAGCACAAACATGCACACAAGTCACAACTCGAGCTCACAACACAACCCGGAGAGTTCTCTACTCAAATGGAGCTCTAGTTGCTATCACAAAGAATCAAATGCGTGTAATTGGAGTCTTGGTGCTTAGGAATGCTTAGAGAATACTTGGTGTACTCCTCCATGCGCCTAGGGGTCCCTTTTATAGCCCCAAGGCAGCTAGGAGCCGTTGAGAGCATTCCAGGAAGGCAATTCTTGCCTTCTGTCGCCTGGCGCACTGGACAGTCCGGTGCACCACCGGACACTGTCCGGTGCGGATTTCTTTCCTATTCTGGCGCAGCCGACCGTTGAAGATCCAGAGCCGTTGGCGCACCGGACAGTCTGGTGCCCCCTTCTGACTGTTGGCTCTGCCACGCGTCGCGCGTGGATTACGCGGCCGACCGTTGGCGCGGCTGACCATTGGCTCACCAGACAGTCCGGTGCACACCGGACATTCCGGTGCACACCGGACAGTCCGGTGAATTTTAGTCGTACGCCGCCGACGAATTCCCGAGAGCGGCCTTTTCACCAGAGCCAGCCTGGCGCACCGGACAGTCCGGTGCACCCAGACCGAGCAACCTTTTGGCTGCACACAGCCAACTTCTCCATAATTGTTTCTCTTGTTTCTACCACTTAGACACAATACATTAGTCTTCAAAACAATGTACTAAGTCTAGAAACATACCTTTAATCTTGATTTGCACTTCTTGAGTCCTTGGCATAATTTATCACTTAAGCACTTGTGTTGGCCACTTAATCACCAAAATACTTAGAAATGGCCCAAGGGCACATTTCCCTTTCAATCTCCCCCTTTTTGGTGATTTATGCCAACATAACACAAAGCAACTAGAACAAGTGCAACATCAATGCAAAAAGAACACAAATTTGTTTTGATTCAAATTTGGCATTTTTGGATCATTCTTTGCCACCACTTGGTTTGTTTTTGCAAATCAAACTCAATTTCCTATCTCTAAGTCAAACTCACTTGTTGAGGCATAGAGAAAGATATTCCAAGAGAAATTGATCACTGATTCAAAAACTCTCCCTATTTCCCATAATCTAACATTCTCCCCACAAGCGACAAACTTTTGACAAAAAAGAGACATTTAGAATTGTGACAAATCAAAAGTCCTAACTCTACTATTTTCAAAATTCTCAAGTGGTAGCTGATCCATTTGTTGCTTTGGCCCCTTAATTTCTCCCCCTTTAGCATCAAGCACCAAAACGGGATCATTTTTGGCCCTTAAACCTCATTGCCTCACCAAAATTGTCAATTAAGAGCAAAAGGCAATAAGAGACACGGAGATGAACTTGGAGTAAGTTACCCTCTCATCGGAGTGCAGTGGAAGTCTTTCATGGTCCAAGTCCATCTTTCCCTTTCAATCCACCTTTGAGACTAATTTAAGAACACTCAAGCATATGGTTAGTCCCAAAGAGTCAAGTTGTAGCACATCTCCCCCTAAATATGTGCAGCACTTGCAAATGGACTTGTTAGGTCCGGGGAGTGCTTGTACAACTTGAGCGCCATAAATAAACAACAAGATGCATAAGGAACATGATCAAGGCATAAAACACATGTATGCTATAAATCAATCCAAGTTCCGCGAATCTAAGACATTTAGCTCACTACGCAGCCTGCAAAAGGTCTTCTCATCTAGAGGCTTGGTAAAGATATCGTCTAGCTGGTTCTCGGTGCTAACATAAAACACTTCGATATCTCCCTTTTGCTGGTGGTCTCTCAAAAAGTGATGTCGGATGTCTATGTGCTTTGTGCGGCTGTGTTCAACAGGATTATCCGCCATGCGGATGGCACTCTCATTATCACATAGGAGTGGGACTTTGCTCAGATTGTAGCCAAAGTCCCGGAGGGTTTGCCTCATCCAAAGTAGTTGCGCGCAACACTGTCCGGCGGCAACATACTCGGTCTCAGCGGTGGATAGGGCAACGAAAGTTTGTTTCTTAGAACTCCAAGACACCAGAGACCTTCCTAAGAATTGGCACGTCCCTGATGTACTCTTCCTATCGACCTTGCATCCAGCGTAATCGGAGTCTGAATATCCAATTAAGTCAAAGGTAGACACCTTTGGATACCAGATCCCGAAGCAAGGCGTAGCGACTAAATATCTAAGAATTCGATTCACGGCCACTAAGTGACACTCCCTTGGATCGGATTGAAATCTAGCACACATGCATACACTAAGCATAATATCCGGTCTACTAGCACATAAGTAAAGCAAGGAACCTATCATAGACCGGTATGCTTTTTGATCAACAGACTTACCTCCTTTGTTGAGGTCGACGTGTCCGTCAGTTCCCATTGGAGTCTTTGCGGGCTTGGCGTCCTTCATCCCAAACCGCTTTAGCAAGTCTTGTGTGTACTTCGTTTGGGAGATGAAGGTGTCGTCCTTGAGTTGCTTCACTTGGAACCCTAGGAAGTAGTCCAACTCGTCCATCATCGACATTTCAAATTTTTGAGTCATCACCCTACTAAACTCTTCACAATACTTTTGGTTAGTAGAGCCAAATATTATGTCATCGACATAAATTTGGCACACGAATAAGTCACCGTCACAAGTCTTAGTGAATAAGGTTGGATCGGCTTTCCCAACCTTGAAAGAATTAGCAATTAGAAAGTCTCTAAGGCATTCATACCATGCTCTTGGGGCTTGCTTAAGTCCATAGAGCGCCTTAGAGAGCTTGCACACGTGGTCGGGGTACCGTTCATCCTCAAAGCCAGGGGGTTGCTCCACGTACACCTCCTCCTTGATTGGCCCGTTGAGGAAAGCGCTCTTCACGTCCATTTGGAACAGCCTGAAAGAATGGTGAGCGGCATAGGCTAACAATATGCGAATTGACTCTAGCCTAGCCACAGGAGCAAAAGTCTCCTCAAAGTCCAAACCTGCGACTTGGGCATAACCTTTTGCCACAAGTCTAGCCTTATTCCTTGTCACCACTCTGTGCTTGTCCTGTTTGTTGTGAAACACCCACTTGGTTCCCACAACGTTTTGCTTGGGACGTGGCACCAGTGTCCAAACTTCATTTCTCTTGAAATTATTGAGCTCCTCCTGCATGGCCAACACCCAGTCCGGAACTAGCAAGGCTTCTTCTACCCTGAAAGGCTCAATAGAAGAGACAAAAGAGTAATGCTCACAAAAATTAACTATTCTCGAGCGAGTAGTTACTCCCTTGCTTATATCACCCAATATTTGGTCGACGGGATAATTCCGTTGAATCGTCGCTCGAACTTGGGTTGGAGGGGCTTGAGGTGCTTCTTCTTCTATGACATGATCATCTTGCGCTCCCCCTTGATCACATGCCTCTTCTTGATGAACCTGTTCGTCATCTTGAGTTGGGGGTTGCACCATTGTTGAGGAAGAAGGTTGATCTTGCTCCGTTTGTTCCTGTGGTCGCACATCTCCAATCGCCATGGTGCGTATTGCGGCCGTTGGAACGTCTTCTTCATCTACATCATCAAGATCAACAACTTGCTCTCTTGGAGAGCCATTAGTCTCATCAAATACAACGTCGCTAGAGACCTCAACCAAACCCGATGATTTGTTGAAGACTCTATACGCCTTTGTATTTGAGTCATAACCTAACAAAAACCCTTCTATAGCTTTGGGAGAAAATTTAGAATTCCTACCTTTCTTCACTAGAATGTAGCATTTACTCCCAAATACACGAAAGTATGAAACATTGGGTTTGTTACCGGTTAGAAGCTCATACGAAGTCTTCTTGAGGAGGCGATGAAGGTAGACCCGGTTTATGGCGTGGCAAGCCGTGTTCACGGCTTCCGACCAAAACCGCTCGGGGGTCTTGAACTCTCCAAGCATCGTCCTCGCCATGTCAATGAGTGTCCTGTTCTTCCTCTCTACTACACCATTTTGCTGTGGTGTGTAGGGAGCGGAGAACTCGTGCTTGATTCCTTCCTCCTCAAGGAACTCCTCCGCTTGAAGATTCTTGAACTCGACCCGTTGTCGCTCCTTATCTTCTTCACCTTGAGCTCAAACTCATTTTGAGCTCTCCTTAGGAAGCGCTTGAGGGTCCCTTGGGTTTCAGATTTATCCTGCAAAAAGAATACCCGAGTGAAGCGGGAAAATCATCAACTATAATAAGACCATACTTACTTCCTCCTATGCTTAGGTAGGCGACGGGTCCGAAGAGGTCCATATGAAGCAACTCCAAAGGTCTTGATGTGGTCATCACATTTTTGGTATGATGAAAGCTTCCCACCTATTTACCTGCTTGACAAGCTACACAAGGTCTATCTTTTTCGAAGGTTACGTTTGTTAGACCTATCACATGTTCTCCCTTTAGAAGTTTGTGGAGGTTCTTCATCCCCACATGTGCTAAACGGCGATGCCATAGCCAGCCCATGCTAGTCTTAGCAATTAGGCATGCATCTAGACCGGCCTCCTCTTTTGCAAAATCAACTAAGTAGAGTTTGTCATCTAATACACCCTTAAAAGCTAATGAACCATCACTCCTTCTAAAGACAGACACATCTACATTTGTGAATAAGCAATTATATCCCATATTGCATAATTGACTAACGGACAACAAATTATACCCAAGCGACTCAACTAAAAACACATTAGAAATGGAGTGCTCGGATGAAATAGCAATCTTTCCTAACCCTTTAACCTTGCCTTGATTCCCGTCACCGAATATGATTGAGTCTTGGGAATCTTTGTTCTTGACGTAGGAGGTGAACATCTTCTTCTCCCCCGTCATGTGGTTTGTGCATCCGATGTCGATAATCCAGCTTGATCCCCCGGATGCATAAACCTGCAAGGCAATTTAGGCTTGGGTCTTAGGTACCCAACTCGTGTTGGGTCCTACAAGGTTAGTAACAATTGTCTTAGGGACCCAAATGCAAGTTTTATCTCCCTTGCATTTTGCCCCTAATTTCCTAGCAATCACCTTCTTATCCTTTCTACAAATTGCAAAGGAAGCATTGCAAGCATGATAAATTGTAGAAGGTTCATTAATTTTCCTAGGTACATGAACATTTCTCCTAGGCACATGATAAATGACATTTTTCCTAGCCAAACTTCTATCATGCATAATAGAAGAACTTGAAGCAATCATGGCATGTGAAACAACATCATTGTAACTTCTATCATAATGAACATTCCTAGAATATCTCCTATCATGGTACATGAAAGCATGGTTCTTTTGAGCACTATTAGCCATAGGGGCCTTCCCTTTCTCCTTTGCGGAGATGGGAGCCTTATGACTTGTTAAGTTCTTGGCTTCTCTCTTAAAGCCAAGCCCATCCTTAATTGAGGGGTGTCTACCAATAGTGTAGGCATCCCTTGCAAATTTTAGTTTATCAAATTCATTTTTGCTAGTCTTAAGTTGGGCATTAAGACTAGCCACTTCATCATTTAACTTTGCAATAGAAACTAGGTGTTCACTACAAGCATCAACATTAAAATCTTTACACCTATTGCAAATCACAACATGTTCTACACAAGAGTTAGATCTATTTGCTACTTCTAGTTTAGCATTTAAATCATCATTAACACTTTTTAAACTAGAAATGGTCTCATGGCAAGTAGATAGTTCACAAGAAAGCATTTCATTCCTTTTAACTTCTAAAGCAAGAGATTTTTGTGCCTCTACAAATTTATCATGTTCTTCATACAAAAGATCCTCTTGCTTTTCTAACAATCTATTCTTATCATTCAGAGCATCAATTAATTCATTAATCTTATCAATCTTAGTTCTTTCTAAGCCCTTGAACAAACTAGCGTAGTCTATTTCATCATCGCTAGATTCATAATCACTAGAAGAAGCATAAGTAGACTTTCGAGTGTTTACCTTCTTCTCCTTTGCCATGAGGCAGGTGTGATGCTCGTTGGGGAAGAGGGACAATTTGTTGAAGGCCGAGACGGCGAGTCCTTCGTTGTCGGAGTCAGACGACGAACAATCCGAGTCCCACTTCTTGCCAAGGTGTGCCTCGCCCTTAGCCTTCTTGTAAGCCTTCTTCTTTTCCCTCTTGTTCTCTTGTTCCTGGTCACTATCATTATTGGGACAATTAGCGATAAAGTGACCAATCTTACCACATTTGAAGCATGAACGCTTCCCCTTCGTCTTGTTCTTGTTGGGATGCTCCTTGCGACCCTTTAGCGTCGTCTTGAAACGCTTGATGATGAGGGCCATTTCTTCCTTATTAAGCTCGGCCGCCTTCACTTGCGCCACCTTGCTAGGTAGCACTTCCTTGCTCCTCGTTGCTTTGAGAGCAACGGTTTGAGGCTCGTGGATTGGGCCATTCAACGCATCATCAACGTATCTTGCCTCCTTGATCATCATCCGCCCGCTTACAAACTTCCCAAGTATTTCCTCGGGCGTCATCTTGGTGTACCTAGGATTCTCACGAATATTGTTTACAAGATGTGGATCAAGGACAGTGAAAGAGCTTAGCATTAGGCGGACGACGTCGTGGTCCGTCCATTGTGTGCTTCCATAGCTCCTTATTTTGTTGACGAGGGTCTTGAGCCGGTTGTACATTTGGGTTGGCTCCTCTCCCCTGATCATTGCGAATCTCCCAAGTTTGCCTTCCACCAACTCCATCTTGGTGAGCATGGTGACATCGTTCCCCTCATGCGAGATCTTGAGGGTGTCCCAGATCTGCTTAGCGTTATCCATGCCGCTCACCTTATGGTATTCATCCCTGCACAATGATGCTAGAAGAACAGTAGTAGCTTGTGCATTTTTGTGAATTTGCTCATTGATAAATATGGGACTATCAGTAATTCAGTACTATCAAATTGCATTCCACTCTCTACTATCTCCCATATGCTTGGATGGAGAGAGAACAGATGACTACGCATTTTGTGACTCCAAAATCCGTAGTCCTCTCCATCAAAGTGAGGAGGTTTACCAAGTGGAATGGAGAGTAAATGTGCATTTGAACTATGCGGCATACGAGAGTAATCAAAAGAAAAGTTCGAGTTAACCGTCTTCTTTTTCTCGTAGTCGTTGTCATCGTTGTCCTTTTGGGAAGAAGAGGACTCGTCGCTGTCGTCGTAGTAGACGATCTTCTTGATGCGCCTCTTCTTCTTCCCTTCCTTTTTCTTATGACTTGAGCCCGAGTCAGTAGGCTTGTCGTCTTTTGGCTCATTGATGAAGGACTCCTTCTCCTTGTCGTTGATCACTATCCCCTTTCCCTTAGGATCCATCCCTTCGGGAGATTAGTCCCTTTCTTGAAAAGAACGGCTCCGATACCAATTGAGAGCACCTAGAGGGGGGTGAATAGGTGATCCTCTAAAAACTTGAAACTTAATGCCACAAAACTTGATTAGGAGTTAGCACAATAAAGCCAAGTGGCTAGAGAGGAGTTCTTGCAAAACACAATAACCACAAGAAGATCAACACAGATAGGCACAGTGGTTTATCTCGTGGTTCGGCCAAGTCCAACACTTGCCTACTCCATGTTGTGGCGTCCCAACGGACGAGGGTTGCACTCAACCCCTCTCAAGCGGTCTAAAGACCCACTTGAATACCACGGTGTTTTGCTTTGTTTCACTATATCCCGCTTGCGAGGAATCTCCACAACTTGGAGCCTCTCGCCCTTACAATTTGATGTTCACAAAGAAGCACAGAAGTAAGGATGGGATGAGCAACGCACACAAGACACAAAATCAGAGCACAAACACGCACACAAGTCACAACTCGAGCTCACAACACAACCCGAAGAGTTCTCTACTCAAATGGAGCTCTAGTTGCTATCACAAAGAATCAAATGCGTGGAATTGGAGTCTTGGTGCTTAGGAATGCTTAGAGAATACTTGGTGTACTCCTCCATGCGCCTAGGGGTCCCTTTTATATCCCCAAGGCAGCTAGGAGCCGTTGAGAGCATTCCAGGAAGGCAATTCTTGCCTTCTGTCGCCTGGCGCACTGGACACTCCGGTGCACCACTGGACAGTCTGGTGCACCACCGGACACTGTCCGGTGCGGATTTCTTTCCTATTCTGGCGCAGCCGACCGTTGAAGATCCAGAGCCGTTGGCGCACCGGACACTGTCCGGTGCACACCGGACAGTCTGGTGCCCCCTTCTGACCGTTGGCTCTGCCACGCGTCACGCGCGGATTACGCGGGCGACCGTTGGCGCGGCTGACCATTGGCTCACCGGACAGTCCGGTGCACACCGGACAGTCCGGTGAATTTTAGCCGTACGCCGTCGACGAATTCCCGAGAGCGGCCTTTTCACCAGAGCCAGCCTGGCGCACCGGACACTGTCCGATGCACCCAGACCGAGCAGCCTTTTGGCTGTACACAGCCAACTTCTCCATAATTGTTTCTCCTGTTTCTACCACTTAGACACAATACATTAGTCTTCAAAACAATGTACTAAGTCTAGAAACATACCTTTAATCTTGATTTGCACTTCTTGAGTCCTTGGCATAATTTATCACTTAAGCACTTGTGTTGGCCACTTAATCACCAAAATACTTAGAAATAGCCCAAGGGCACATTTCCCTTAACCTTCCTTATCTCTAAATTAGGCTTCTTGCCCTCTAAGTCATGTACTCCTATATATTCTCTCTAAGGGCTCAATGCAATATTATCTCATACATTATATGCAATCTCTCATTCTTACATCGTATCTAACTTCAAAATCTTGGTCTTCGTCTTCCGTTGTCGCCGTCGCGCCATCCCTCAGGAGGTCGCTCTCCACCGGGGACAGTGCCATCGTAGGATGCGTCGTGGATCCATCTGATCCACTACGTTAATTGTCGCATCGTCAAGCATAGAACATTTTTGGAACTCACCATCAAGGCCCCGTCGAAGGTCTATGTCCAACTTTCCATTGACTACCCCAACCGGATCTGGGGAACTAATTGCACGTCATGGTGGCAGCGACTATGATGAGGTTGTATCCCCGTTGTCGACAACATCGCACGCCACCATGGAGGCGGATGCGATCATCGCTGCCAACCGGACCGTGGTTGGGTAGTCCTAGACACCGACACATCGTGGGGAGGATGGGTCGGGTCTCGCACCGCCCTAGTTTCGTGTTGTGCTCCGCTCGCGGCGGCCTTGGTGTCGCGCCACCCTTCGTCTTGTCCCCGTGCTCGTGGCCACCCCTCCACTAGGGTACCCCGGTGATGTACCAGATCTGTTGCTGCTACATCTTTTCATTTTTCGGTTAGAGATCGGGTTTGTGTCTCCATCGCCCATCTCCTGTCGGCTCACGCGTCATCGACATCGGCCTCAACAACACCGGCTCCTTCATATTCTCTGACTGTGCTGCATGGCTCGGCTAGCGGCGTGCCAGGGGACGCCCGCATATTGTTTCTGCGCCTCTTCGCCAACACGTCGATTTGTGTCGGCTCATCGTCACCGCAACTGGTCAGGAGGTTCTGCCATCGACATCGCCATCATCGTCTTCACCTCGCATGCCGTCTGTCTAGCAAATTGATCATGTGCGACCTCACCCTCATGACGTCTGTCGTCTGCCGCAAGTTTCTTAACCAAGCACGAGGGTTACCGCTGTGTCGCCTCTTCGGACAGCAGCGTCGTCGTTCGTCGTCGACCCTCGTCATTGCATCTACATTATCGTCGACTCTATCGGTGCGCGTCTCCTGTGCACGGTCTGTGAACTATGTCGGCACACCCGTCGATCTGCATTGCACCTTCATGCTGCGTCGACACCCTCTGTCACTGGTTTGCACCACGTTCGTCTTCGAGTTCTTTGCCGACAAGTATTGTCGTCGCGCTCCACTGGCGTCATCAAGTCTCTTCTTCTTGTGTGCCGTGGCTCTCGCCGCCACGACTCTAGGATCCTCGATGCGTCGCCACGTCTACCTCTTCACCTTTTTCCAACACAACCTTGTTGCCAGCGTCGTTGGACTATATTGGGTAGCCAATGATTCTTTAACACATTATCACTTATGTGGTTCTACTCAAGGAAATCGAGCAGAAGTAGTGAGAAGGTTACTCTATAAACTAAAATATATTTTACTGTTCTTTATGTGAATATATTATCTTTCTTGCAAAAAAGAACATGTATAAAGGAAATGAAAGAAAAACATCACGAGGCATATTTTTATCGTTGACATGATGCTTGTAAGAAAAATGGACCAAGGCCTATTTACGATTAGTTTTTGTTGTTTGATAATCAATATAATAATTTTGATTAACATTATTTACTAGTATTTTTTATATAGTTTAAAGAACGCAAAGTGGACTTGGGCTAAGACAAAGGGTGATCTAAATAATCAACATTTCAAATTAAGACATCGCAATACATATTGAATACTCGTCCCTTAGCTTAAGTATCTTGCAATAACACTAGGAGGAACATTGTATTCACCATAAATTTGGTAGCAAGATACCATGAGGAGCCCACCAAACGACATTGAAAATGGATCAAGGACATCATATGTTACCTCCAAGGAAGTAAAAATCTAGGCTTGTTTTATCGAAATCCGGATACTTATCTAACTCATATTCGAGAAAGTCCCAAATTGAATATATATTTCTTTGCGGAGGAACCACAATTTTCTAGAAGTCATCAAAATACACAAGAATGTACATGGCTTCGAAGAATGATTAACCATATTCAGTCAACATGTGGTTTGAACATTTAACAAACTACTGCTATCGTTTACGAAGATAATGTAGCTTGTGTTGCACAAGTGTATGTGAAGAGTAATCGCACGAAGCATATAAACCCCAAGTTCTTTTATGTGCATTAATTACATAAGATGAACAAGATAAAAATCTTGCATTCCAAGTCATGCTAGAATCTCGTATGTTTATTCACAAAGTCCTTTCCTACATTATTCTTTGAAAGGTGTGTTTGAGGACTTAACATAATGAAACTTAAAGAATTGCAAATCTCGTGAGGAGAATCTTCATATATTCCTGAATAAATCATAAATCATAAAATTTAAAATACTCAAATTAAAGCTCAGGTGAATTGTACTCTTTTTTCTTATAAGTTTTCAAAAAAGATTCTCAGTTAAATGTTTTAACAATGCAATTTGTGCAACATAAAGAGTGTGAGTTTCGTACTCTTTCTTTGAATTTTTCGGAGATAAGGGCATCGGACCCATATGGCCCAAAAAGACTCATGTGGGCTAAATAGAAGAGAACTTCATACGATGTAATTATAAATAGCAAGCTATAAAAATAGTTATTCCCGTACTCTTATTATACTTTTTATCAGCTTTTAAACTACACCTGGCAGCAGCAAAGGTTCTTTATAACACATCTGTTGCCACTAGCGCTACCATCTACGCTGTAGAGGCGATTTATCTTATACACTAGGGTGGTAATGGAATCTAAATTTTACACTACAAACTTTAAGAATTGAATCGGATTAGAATCATGACATGTTTCTATTCATTTTTAAACTAACATTATTTAAGGGTTCTAACTTTTTATTAAAAAATATTTAGATCATACGATTCATTAACACACCTACAGCAGTGTAGCACTGCTTGTCGCGCGAATCTCCACATCGCACATCAGCCCTGAAAAATCACATGGATACGACGAGCGACTGCCGCCGCCGATGTTTTGGTTTCTATGACTGATTTTTAGCCCCTAAATTACTAAAACACTGGGACTAAAAAAAGATTATATTTATTTTAGTTTTTATGTTTAAAAACTAAAATAAAGAGACTAAAATTTAGTCAACACCCCTAAAGGGTCATTCATTTTGATCTAAAATTGAGTAGAATTAAGTCAGTTTAAATCTATATCAAGTCCAAATATATATGTCGCACCCAATCGATATGAAATAAAAATAAACGATCAAGACATAAAGATTAGGTGACCATCGATGATAAATAAATGGTTGGCGATTTAAAATCCCAGCATTCAAGCGGCAGACCAATGAGCTGAATGCAAAAACACATAATTGACCACTGTAACAGGCGGCAGAAGTGCAGAACGCTCACGGTTCTCTTTTTCTTGGTCTAAAATGTTAAGTTTCTGGTACCTGTATAATACAAGACTACCAAGTTGCCCAGAGGGCTTTTCTGAAACCATTTCCCTAGGATTGGTTTTAATTGTTTCCTTCTTTTCTCTATCCACATTACAAAACTATGTCACTGAAAAAAAATAAATGATACGCTGACTGCTCAGAATGAAACAAAAGGTGGTGCTACGATCTTCTGTCTGACTTATGATCGTTTTTCTTTTCTTCGGCCTCTTTTCTCTTTTGTTGCCTGGAAAAACAAAAATACATTGTTAGTGACCAAATTATAATACAAAATATTGTCAGCTCTATTTTCTCAACATTAAATACTCAATGCGTCCTAAAATAGTAGTCGTTTTAGCTCTAGATTTTTATGTCTATATTCATATGAATGATTATGAACTCACACATATATATATACAACACATACATTAATTATTGTATGAATCTAGTAAAAAGGTAAAACGAATTTTATTTTGCAATGGAGGGAGTATATTACAATCTCTTAGATTGATTTTGCCATTGATTCTACCATCCATTTTTAACTAATGCTTGTTTTTTGCTACCTCATTCTAAAACGTTTGTTTGTCACTTTCTAAAACCTTGAGCCTGATGCTGTTTGTCAGTTAGGGCCTTAGGGGCATATCCAACTTACCCAAATATGGCTTCAAAGGCTGTGAAGAGCGATGGTATATGCTTAGTGAGGATTTCTCAGTTGTCATGGTCGAACCTTAACATTCTTTTTTCAGCCACATACGATCACTTAAATGCAAACTAGAGTTGTGATGGAAACAAAACAGATGAAATAGCTAAAAAAAGTGCCAGTAAAACTGACACAAGATTTTCCCCAATAGATAAACCAATACAGAAGAACAAAGGTTTGAGCATTGGCATTTGTTGATTGGACTAACATAATGAGGAACAACATTGTGCATTTGTGCTACAGGCCTAGAGCATAGAAAGATTGCTACAGGTCTATAACAAGAAACAACATTGTGCTAATGAATAAGCTGATCATGGTAAAGACAGTCATACTGAAGCCACAGAACTTACGCAAAACCAGCGTATCCAGCACCAACATTAGCTGAAGTCAAGAGTGCCGCAGTAGTTGCTGATAAGTTGTCGTGTCCACTAGGAACCACATGGTTCTTAACATCACCATCAACCTAACAAATAAAAGGAAAACCGATGTAAGCACTAAAGATCGGTACTCCAAACAAGGACAGATGGCTAGAGTGGTTGATTAAACACCTTATCCCATTTTGATTTCTTGTTTGGTCTAGTCTCTTTCTGTACACCTTCTGTAGGTACCGGTAGTGTACAGACACCAGCCAAACCTGAGTATATAACAAACGTCAAAAATATTAAAGTACCTATTTGTTTTTTGGTTGAAGAGCAGGTCTGGTGCAGTGGTGACAATTGTCTCACTGAGTCACTAGGTCACGAGCTCGAAGCAGCCTCTCCGCATTTGCGGGGGAATACTTGCCTCGGTTTATCCCTTTCCCAGACCCCACTCATGTGGGAGCCTCCAGCACTGTCTGTCCCTTTGGGGGGAGGGGGCAAGAGATAGCAATATGCCAAAACAGAACAAGCAACTGCTTCATGTTCGCTATACCTGGGATCTTCGGTATTGATGCATTGATTGGGGGTTGTACTCCAGTAATAAATTCAACTTTTGGGCTCCTTTTCTTCTCCTGTTCCTTCCTCTCAACTTCACGCTTCATTTCAGCTTCTGCACTCAAATAGAACAGATAAGATGTAAAATTGTAAATTGGAATACCATTATGTATCACCAAACAGACAAAACTGAATGTTCCGTATTGGTGCCAAATTGTCTTTAACGGCTGAAATATCTGTCCCTACATCAATAGGTATATAGTTTCAGTTCACTTTGAAAACGAATAACATTTCTGTGAGCTTATGGTACATTAAACATTTTGATTAAAGGGCAGACCCAGTGCGGGAGGATCCATATGAGTCACATGAGTGAGGTCTAGACAAGTGATAAAGTAAGGCAAGCCTCCCCCCCCCCCCCCCCCCCCCGCAAATGCGGAGAGGCGCTTCGAACCTACGACCTGGTGACTCAGTGAGACAACTCTCACCACTGCACCAGGCCTGCTCCTTCACATAAACATTTCCATTCTATATAAAAAAATCATCCACACACATCATTTCATATTCTGCCCCATCTATCTAACTTGGTGTTACCTATACTGACCTGAATAGCTAGTTGGCCTAACTCTTATAGTGCATTTTCCTCAAAAAAAAAAAGAAGAGGCGAACATGCACTCCTGACCTTTCAGTTAACAAGCTTCACAAAAGGATATTCCACATGCGCCCCTGACCTTTCAGTTAACAAGCTTCACAAAAGGGAATTCCACATTTCCACAGCTGAACGCTAGAACATTTTTAAATGTTCCTAATCAACACAATATTTAGCCAGTAAGGCTATCTCTAGTAGCCTCATACCCGTATTCAAACTCCACTCTGCGAACAGTGCATTCTACAGTGCAAAACAGTGTTTTGAGTGACCATATAGGTGAACTGCTGGACACGGACAAAAAGGATCTTTATTTAACGCTCCAAAGAGGATATGATAGTGAACAAATACACATACCTATCTCATCATAGTAGTCGCCTTTGTCGTACCCATAAGGATCAAAAACATATTTACTGAAACAGGTCCCTATCTGATCAATTTCTTGGTATCCCACAGCATGCTGCAAAAAGTCAGGATTTCTGTAGTCCTTCCTGTTGCGCACTTCAGCATTAAAGCTCTTTCCAGCCCTTCTGTATGCAAGGAACCTGTTAATTTTTTGCTGCAGAAAAAATAGAAAGCAATGGATGATGAGTTACTGGCAGTAAGAGCTAACACAAGAATTAATGTGAAGGTGTGTAGATGCCTGAATAGCAACATTGCCATGACGCTTCCACGAAACATGAAAAGAGAAGAGAACTGGAAAAAGAAGAATAGAAAAGCCTGGCATAAGAATAGGTGCACTGATAAAGTAAAGCTATCATATAGGACTTAGCCTATTCTTGATAACATCCTGTTAGCAGATACAGGTGTGGAAATGTATAATGCAGAAATGTTCAGCACTTCAGATTTGCATTCACATTACAGGACAACATGATAGTTTCATGAATTTTACATGTAGATTATGGAGATCATCAGACATAATAATAAGGAAGAGTGGAAGACATTCCATCAGGAGCTGATACTCTGTACGAAAATGTGACTAAGTTGTTTATGGTGAGAAAATAGGTATCATGATCAATTCGTAGAATAACCTGTAATGCTGCAGAGCATTTTGTAGTCACGGGTGGAGGAAGGAAACGATTTGATGGATCATCACTTTCACCATTAGTTGAAATATCAGTAGTTCCTTCCACCTGGGCACCTTTAATTTCTGTTCTAGTTACGTCCACTGCCATGTCTGTCCCTACTTGGTTCTGCTCGGGTGCATCAGGATGCTGAGACAATTCTGCTAGAGTATTTGGGGTCATAACATGAACTGTGCCGGAGTAAGTTCGTTCTTCAAGATTCCCTAGAAACGAGATGGGTGGATCATATTAGATAATTCGATGAATGTTATTGGAATGACTAAATTGCTCCTGACATGTAAAAAGAAAACATAACTAAATTGCTCATATTAGTCCATATACATCAAGCATCAGATTTAAGTCAAATTAAGGACTTGTTTGGAACAGCTCCACCAACTCCAGATTCACCAAAAACAGCTTCGCTCCACGAAAAGTTAACTAAACGGTTTCGATCAACCAAATCCGGATTCACCAAAACTATGGATCTGGGGGCAGATTCACCATTTTGGTGGAGCTCCTCAAGGGGTGCTCCACCAAACCAAGTTTGATGACTTCAGGAAAATTACCCACCACTATCACTCAATACACAAGATACCGGTTCGTTTCTAATTCCTCCATCGTGTTTTCTTCTTTCCCTCTGTTGTGACTCGCGACAGTGAACACGCTCGACTCCAACGCACACGACTCCTAGTCCCTACACCAGCGAACTCCACAGCTCTAGCAAGCTAGCGATGGCAGGATCTACTGAATCCAGCTGCCCTCTACCTCCCCCACCCCAACTCCATCCCCTCTCGTGGACAGCAGCACTCATACACCTGCTGTGGACAGCGGCGGCCATCCTGGCCATCGCCCACCGGTGCTCCTACCCTTGCTGCCGGAGTTGTGGCAGCCTGGCTCTGCCCTAGTGCCCAGCCCCCCCCCCCAACCCCCAAGTCAGTGCCGGTGCAGCTGGCCAGGCCGGGGCATGGCCCCCCTGCCAGTAGGCTGGGGAGTTCGGTCTAGGCCAGGTCGTGTCTTTTTTGCCACAATAAAAACATATCAGTCATCGACACGTGTGGCATATCCCAATGAAAAAACAGGTTACAGGTCATTCCAACCAAAATGCCCTTGCGTGAACTAGAGCTGCTGCCTAGACAAGCAGTTTCCTAGTTGGATCTCAGATCCACTAGTGGAGCTGCTCCATGGTAAATCCCTAATCTAGATTCACTTTTTCAATGGGTGATCGATTACTTTCCGAATAATGTATTGAAGAATGTGAATACACAATTTTTTTTGGTTCACATCAATCAAATTGTTGCAGAAACTAATAATTAGAGGTGGTTAACAATCCAACTGCACTTTTTTCGACCTTTTCTTCGAAATTGGCATAATCTTATTTATCGTAACATTCTGAATTGCTTGAGACCCAACTTCGCACCAAGTTTAACGAGCTGATACGAAGTCGAAAGTCATTCAAAATCAATTCGTTTTTGTTTTAAAACAAAAACAAGTTCAATCAGCTTTCCAATATAGACTTAGCCAAGGTTATCAAACCTACAGGGCTTACACTGTCGTTATCAAGATTATCAACAGTAAAATCAAATGCATTACTATAAGAACAGCTCTAAATGGTTCATGTTCAAGAGGATGCTTAGGGAACGCTTATCAGGAAATGCACCAGTGGGTGGAATAAAAATGTCACAAAAAACACTTATCTAACCATTTGTACAAGAGCACAACAATTTTCCTAAAAGCATGTGATAAGATTTGACCGGAACAGTCCACTGAATCTAGTTAATCATCATACCCCCTTTTTCTTTTCCTGCATTGCAATGCCACACCACTAGCCAACAGTCCACTAATCTAGTTGACTATCATAGAAATTTACTTTCTTTTTCATTGCAATGACGCACAAGAGATCACAGTCCTTACTAAATTACTATATATAGCATCTTTGTGTAACATTAAAACCAGTTCAAGGTCAAGCAGACCAAAATGTAATAAGTCAGATATATCAAATCTAACTGCATAATACCCATATCAGACATGAACAAACTGTGTAACATTCTAACAGACCGTTTCCCCTCACGATCTCAAAATAACTGCTAGTTGATGGGGATGTGTACATGGCCAGTTGTAGTTAAGGCATATAAAGTGACATCATCATACATTTAACCACATGAATAACAATAATTCGAGGTATTCCATGATTCTGCTTGCTCATGGCCATCTATAGTAAGGGACAATTATGGCATGGGCGCATGGCTACTATGCATAATATTCACATGAAAGTAAATTGAATTACAAGCATGCATAGAAAGTAACATAAGAACAATTCAGATATCCTTAGTTAAATGACACATCTTTCTGCAAACTGGTTGGGCTAAGTTTATTTTGGTTGTATTGTAACTTAGCAACATACATATAACTTAGTATACATGGTCACAATTAGGAACTTACCCTCTGCAGCCTGAGCATCTGAGCCAAATCCGTATGTGTTGCTCGTGATCTCCCCATCCTACAAGCAATCCATACTAATAACATAAAACTAGGAAACCCAGCAGGTTACGAAAAGTATAACTGAACACATACTTCACCGATTCTACCTCCTGCTCGGGCGACATAGCCGTCTCGTCGTGCGCATAGTCCACGATTGCAAGCGCCCCGCGCCGCGGAGGGCGCGGCAGGTCTGCCGGCGGCGCGAAGAACGGTCCCCGTAGCGGGGAGGGGGACGACACTGCAAAGGGTGATGAAGAGCGCCGCGAGGGAAGTGGCGGAAGCAGCCCCCGCGCCGGGGAAGGGTGGGGACTCGCTAGGGTTTTGAGACTGGCCAATTCCTCGGGACGGGAAGGTGACGGAGGCGCCACAGAAGGGTTGGGGTCCTCGGCCCCGGCTTGAGGGGACAGCGGCGAGGAGGAGGTGACGGCGGCGGGAAGCGCTGGGAAAGGAGGGCTGGGCTCGTCGGCATCCTCCTCTTCCTCGTCGTCGTTGTACATCGAGAAGAGGGCGGCGATGCCCTCGGTATCGGACGCCATGCCAATGATGGAAACTGAGTACGAAGGGTTGGATTTGGGGACGAGGCGAGGCCCGAAACGGCGAGGAAGGAGGCGGAGGATTTTAGGTCGGCTCGCCCACTCGCCAAAGTTAGGCCCCGTTTCAATCTCACGAGATAAACTTTAGCTTCCTGCTAAACTTTAGCTATATGAATTGAAGTGCTAAAGTTTAGTTTCAATTACCACCATTAGCTCTCTTGTTTAGATTATAAATGGCTAAAAGTAGCTAAAAAAAAGCTGCTAAAGTTTATCTCGCGAGATTGGAACAGGGCCTTAGCTTAAGGGACGAGGCCGCGAGGGACTCATTTTTGTACTTCTGTTTATTGTATTAGTCGGTTACTCGTGTGTTGCGATGGCTCACAACAATACCCACATAAATTATCCACCAAAAAGATCTTAAAATTTTTTATTGGTTGTCTCCACTCTTCGCATAATATTTTTTATGAACACACGGGTATCATAGGCAGCAAATTAGAGACCTCCATCCCTCGCCTCCCCTACTTCCAAGGTTTCGTAGAGCATCAGGGGAAGGGAAGAGGCGGACATACCTGTTCGTTGCCGGAGAAGGACACGACGAAGACCTATGCATATGGAGGCGACATATGTAGTATACCATTAGATATATAGGAGAAAGCATGCACGCGGAGAAAGAAGCTCATCCGGAGCAGCTCCAAACCAAGAGGCACTCACACCAGACGTCAGTCCGAGAAGGGCGAGAGACTGCGAGTGTCTTCCCAGCCCTGGACCCATCGAAGCGACACAACACCACCACCAACTCAATAGCATATGTCGACTGCTGCCACGCTACGGGCCTTAGTTGTCCAATATACTCAGATCTGGACTCCTCATCGCTAAGATAACGTAAGTGTGGCAGGCGTCACCATGTCCTCCTCGACGGCACACACGGAGAAATGCCAAGAGCATGACCGACTTGCCCTGTACCCGCGTCGACGAGCGTCGGTCGGCTCGCGACTGCGACCATGGGCGGGGGCAGCAGGTTAGGGTGGAAGAATAGAGCGAAGGCAGGGAAGACGGACGGGATGTCCGACGATGGCGAAAACGATGGTGCGTGCATGATGTGAAACGTCCTCGTGGACGTGCAATAGTCACTGCGTGAGTTGGTGTCGAGGCTGGTGTCGGACCAATACGGGGAGGAGGCGCTTGTTCCTACGCCCTCTGCCGAGAATGGGGTGGCGCGGAGATGGAGGCATGAGGGGAGAGAGAAAAGAGGTAGAATGATGAACGAGGAGGTGGCAACTGAGGCGATGATCATCATTATCGTGCGGAGATATAAATGGTCAAATGGGTCATGTATGGCGAACCGGTCCGAGGCACGACCCATTTAATAGTGTCTGGACCAACCTGGCATGAGCGTCGTGCGGTGCTTGAGCCGTAGCCTTGGCCCGTAGTGCTGGTCCGGCCCGACACGATTTTTTTACAAAAAATCATATATACATATTTACAATTTATATTCAATATTATAAACACCTGAGTGTTCTATTGGTTAGATATCTTCATCCAGTGTCTTTCATCTTTATTCAATTAGGGTGTGGGTTCAAACCCCATCTCCTGCACCGCTTTTTAATATTTTACGCTGAGTTGATTTAGAAGAAATATAAGGACTTTTTTATAAAAAATGACGCAGGATGACCGTTGAAACTGGTGCTTTAAGTATAGTAGAGATTTTAGTTTTAAAATTACTAAATTCGAAAACTTAAACTATCTCTTGCAAATTTTTTATCTCACTGTCTATATCATTCTTTTTTCAAACTTAACTCTGTAAACAATGTAATCTACAATGCAAAATAATACTTTGCACGACTCTTTACTCGGTCTGCTGGAGATGGCCTTACCTGAAAGGGAATTAGGCTTACACCTTTTTTTCTAATTGATTTTGGTGGTTGAATTGCCCAACACAAATAATTGGACTAACTAGTTTGCTCTAAATTATAAGTTCTACAGGTGCCAAAGGTTCACAACAAACCAATAAAAAGACTGAAAAAGGATTCAAATACAAGAGAGCAAAGTCAACCGAAGTGTGCCCTGGTTTGGCGCACCGGACTGTCCGGTGCACCACCGGACAGTGTCCGGTGCACCAGGGACTCCAACTCCGAACTGCTCACCTTCAGGAATTCTGGAGGCCGCTCCGCTATAATTCACCGGACTGTCTGGTGGCGCACCGGACTGTCCGGTGTGCCAGCGGAGCAACGGCTACTTCGCGCCAACGGTCGTCTGCAGAATGCATTGAATGCGCTACAGTGCGCGCCAGAGTCAGAGCAGAGACTAGTGGCGCACCGGACAGTGAACAGTGCCTGTCCGGTGCACCACCGGACTGTCCGGTGCCCCAGAAGACAGAAGCTCCAACGGTCGGAATCCAACGGTTTGGTGACGTGGCAGGCGCACCGGACAGTGTCAGGTGCGCCATGCGACAGCAGCCTTCACCAAACGGCTAGTTTGGTGGTTGGAGCTATAAATACCCCCAACCACCCACCATTCATTGCATCCAAGTTTTCCAACTTTCCACACCTTACAAGAGCTATAGCATTCAATACAAGACACAACAAAGAGAACAAATCCTCTCCCAAGTCCTTAGTTCATTCCAAATCAAATAGTGACTTGTGAGAGAGTGACTTGTGTTCATTTGAGCTCTTACGCTTGGATTGCTTCTTTTTCTCATTCTTTCTTATGATCAACTCAATTGTAACCAAGGCAAGAGACACCAATTGTGTGGTGGTCCTTGCGGGGACTTTATGTCCCGTTTGATTGAGAAGAGAAGCTCACTCGGTCTAAGTGACCGTTTGAGAGAGGGAAAGGGTTGAAAGAGACCCGATCTTTGTGACCACCTCAATGGGGAGTAGGTTTGCAAGAACCGAACCTCGGTAAAACAAATCATCGTGTCTCACTCTTTATTTGCCCACGATTTTTTTTTCATCCTCTCTCTCGGACTCGCTCATATTTCTAACGCTAACCCGGCTTGTAGTTGTACTTAAGTTTATATTCCAGATTCGCCCTATCACCCCCCCTCTAGGCGACTTTCAATTGGTATGAAAGTCTGGTGCTTCATTAGAGCTTAACCGCTCGAAGTGATGTCGGGAGATCACGCCAAGAAGATGGTGATCGGCGGTGAGAAGACCGCTACAAGCCACGGGAAGGCTCTGTCGAGGGAGTCCGCCAACAAGAAGAAGGATGGATCACCTTCACGCATTCAATCGCACAAGAGTGGCGAGAAGAAGAAGAAAATGAAGAAATTGGTCTACTACGAGGCCGACTCTTCCTCGCCCTCTACATCCGGATCCGACACCGCGTCCGTCACTTCTAAGCGCCAAGAGCGCAAGAAGTATAGTAAGATCCCCCTACGCTATCCTCGCATTGCTAAACATGCTCCATTACTTTCCGTCCCATTAGGCAAACCACCGACATTTGACGGTGAAGATTATTCTAGGTGGAGTGATATTATGAGATATCACATAACCTCACTCCACAAAAGTATATGGGATGTTGTTGAGTTTGGTGTACAGGTACCATCCGTATGGGATGAAGATTATGATGAGGACGAGGTGGCCCAAATCGTGCACTTCAACTCCCAAGCCACCACTATACTCCTCACCTCTCTAAGTCGAGAGGAGTATAACAAGGTGCAAGGATTGAAAAGCGCCAAAGAGATTTGGGACGTACTCAAGACCGCACACGAAGGAGACGAGGTGACAAAAATCACCAAGCGGGAGACGATCGAGGGGGAGCTCGGTCGTTTCCGGCTTCGCCAAGGGGAGGAGCCACAAGAAATGTACAACTGGCTCAAGACCTTGGTGAACCAAGTGCGCAACCTCGGGAGCAAAAAATGGGATGACCATGAAATGGTCACGGTTATTCTTAGATCACTCGTTTTTCTTAACCCTACGCAAGTTCAATTAATACGTGTGGTGATCCTAGATACACACTAATGTCTCCCGAGGAAGTAATAGGAAAATTCGTGAGCTTTGAGTTGATGATCAAAGGCTCAAGGAAAATCATCGAGCAAGATGGTCCCTCCACTCCCGAAGCACAACCGATCGCATTCAAGGCGACGGAGGAGAAGAAGGAAGAGTCTACATCAAGTAGACTCCCCATCGACGCATACAAGCTCGACAACGAGGAGATGGCGCTCATCATCAAGAGCTTCCGCCAAATCCTCAAGCAAAGGAGGGGGGAGGATTACAAATTCCGCTCCAAGAAAGTGTGCTACAAGTGTGGTAAGCCCGGTCATTTTATTGCAAAATGTCCATTATCAAGTGATAGTGACAGGGGCGACGACAAGAAGGGAAAGAGGAGAGAAAAGAAGAGATACTACAAGAAGGGAGGCGATGCCCATGTGTGCCGCGAGTGGAACTCCGATGAGAGCTCCTCCGATTCCTCCTCCGACGAGGACGCCGCCAACATCGCCGTCACCAAGGGACTCCTCTTCCCCAACGTCAGCCACAAATGCCTCATGGCAAAGGACGGCAAAAGGAAGAAGGTAAAATCAAAGTCCTCCACTAAATATGCAACCTCTAGTGATGAGGATAATTCTAGTGATGAGGAGGATAATTTGCGCACCCTTTTTGCCAACCTAAACATGCAACAAAAAGAAAAATTAAATGAATTGATTAGTGCTATTCATGAGAAGGATGAACTCTTGGACACCCAAGAGGACTTCCTAATTAAGGAAAATAAGAAGCATGTTAAGGTTAAAAATGCTTACGCTCTAGAAGTAGAAAAATGTGAAAAAACTATCTAGTGAGCTAAGCACTTGCCATGATATTATTGCCAACCTTAGAAATGAAAATGCTAAAATAATTGCTAAGATTGATTCAAATGTTTGTGATGTTTCAATTCCCAATCTTAGAGATGATAATGTTAGTTTACTTGCTAAGATTGAAGAATTGAATGTCTCTCTTGCTAGCCTTAGGAATGAGAATGAAAAATTAATTGCTAAGGCTAAAGACTTAGATGTTTGCAACATTACCATTTCCATTCTTAGAAGTGAAAATGACATTTTACATGCTAAGATTGTTGAACTAAAATCTTGTAAACCCTCTACATCTACCGTTGAGCATGTTTCCATTTGCACCAGATGTAGAGACATTAATGTTGATGCTATTCATGATCACCTAGATTTAATTAAGAAACAAAATGATCACATAGCTCAACTTAATGCCAAAATTAATGAGCATGACTTAGAAAATGAAAATTTTAAATTTGCTAGAAGCATGCTCTATAGTGGGAGACGCCCTGGCATCAAGGGTGGCATTGGCTTCCAAAAGGGAGACAATGTCAAACTTAATGTCCCTCCTAAAAGATTGTCTAACTTTGTTAAGGGCAAGGCTCCCATGCCTCAGGATAACGAGGGTTACATTTTGCACCCTGCCGGTTATCCCGAGCACAAAATTAGGAGAATTCACTCTAGGAAGTCTCACTCTGGCCCTAATCATGCTTTTATGTATAAGGGTGAGACATCTAGCTCTAGGCAATCAACCCGTGCTAAATTGCCTAAGAAGAAAACTCCTATTGCATCAAATGATTCTAACATTTCATTTAAAACTTTTGATGCATCTTATGTTTTGACTAACAAATCCGGCAAAGTAGTTGTCAAGTATGTTGGGGGCAAGCACAAGGGGTCAAAGACTTATGTTTGGGTACCCAAAGTTCTTGTATCTAATGTCAAAGGACCCAAAACCGTTTGGGTACCTAAAATCAAGAACTAAATTTGTTTTGTAGGTTTATGCATCCGGGGGCTCAAGTTGGATCATCGACAGCGGGTGCACAAACCATATGACAGGGGAGAAGAAGATGTTCTCCTCCTACGAGAAAAACCAAGATCCCCAACGAGCTATCACATTCGGGGATGGAAATCAAGGTTTGGTCAAATGATTGGGTAAAATTGCTATACAACCTGACCATTCCATTTCAAATGTTTTTCTTGTAGATTCTTTAGATTACAACTTGCTTTCAGTTTCGCAATTATGTAAAATGGGTTACAACTGTCTTTTTACGGATACAGGTGTTACTGTCTTTAGAAGAAGTGATGATTCAATAGCATTTAAGGGAGTGTTAGAGGGTCAGCTATACTTAGTAGATTTTGATAGAGCTGAACTCGACACTTGCTTAATTGCTAAGACTAACATGGACTAGCTCTGGCATCGCCGACTAGCACATGTTGGAGTGAAGAATCTCCACAAGCTTCTAAAGGGAGAACACATTTTGGGACTAACAAATGTTCATTTTGAGAAAGACAGGATTTGTAGCGCATGTCAGGCAGGGAAGCAAGTTGGTGTTCATCATCCGCACAAGAACATTATGACGACTGACAGGCCACTCGAGCTCCTACACATGGACCTATTCGGCCCGATTGCTTACATAAGCATCGGCGGGAGTAAGTACTGTCTAGTTATTGTGGATGATTATTCTCGCTTCACTTAGGTGTTATTTTTGCAGAAAAAATCTCATAGCCAAGAAATCTTAAAGGGATTCTTGAGCAGGGCTCAAAATGAGTTCAGCTTAGGGATAAAAAAGATTAGAAGCGACAACGGGACGAAGTTCAAGAACTCACAAATCGAAGGCTTCCTTGAGGAGGAGAGCATCAAACATGAGTTCTCTTCTCCCTACACTCCACAACAAAATGGTGTAGTGGAGAGGAAGAATCGAACTATATTGGACATGGCAAGGACCATGCTTGATGAATACAAGACTTTGGATCGGTTTTTGGCGGAGGCGGTCAACACCGCGTGCTACGTCATCAACCGGTTGTATCTACACCGAATCCTCAAGAAAACATCGTATGAAATCTTAACCGGTAAAAAGCCCAATGTTTCATATTTTAGAGTCTTTGGTAGCAAATGCTTTATTCTGGTTAAAAGAGGTAGAAAATCTAAATTTGCTCCTAAGGCTGTAGAAGGCTTTTTACTAGGATATGATTCAAACACAAGAGCATATAGAGTCTTTAACAATTCCTCTGGGCTAGTTGAAGTTTCTAGTGACATTGTGTTTGATGAAACTAACGGCTCTCAAGTAGAGCAAGTTGATCTTGATGAGCTAGATGATGAAGAGGCTCCGTGCGTCGCGCTAAGGAACATGTCCATTGGGGATGTGTGTCCTAAGGAATCTGAAGAGCCACCACAAACACAAGATCAACCATCTTCCTCCATGCAAGCATCTCCACCAACTC
The DNA here is from genome assembly GCF_902167145.1 of Zea mays. Taxonomy (NCBI): domain Eukaryota; kingdom Viridiplantae; phylum Streptophyta; class Magnoliopsida; order Poales; family Poaceae; genus Zea; species Zea mays. Next base: position 200,522,310 of record NC_050098.1, read on the forward strand.
AAGATGAGGATGAGGCTCAAAATGATGAAAGAGAAGATCAAGAAGTTGAGCCACCTCTAGAGGAGAGCAATGATCAAGGGGGAGATGCCCATGATCAAGATGAGGAAGATGAACAAGTTCCAAGACAGCCACACCCAAGAGTCCACCAAGCAATCCAACGAGATCACCCCGTGAACACCATCCTCGGCGATATTCAAAAGGGGGTAACTACTCGATCTCGTGTTGCTCATTTTTGTGAACATTACTCTTTTGTTTCCTCTATTGAGCCACACAGGATAGAGGAAGCACTTCAAGATTCGGATTGGGTGGTTGCGATGCAAGAAGAGCTCAACAACTTCACTAGGAATGAGGTATGGCATTTAGTTCCACGTCCTAACCAAAATGTTGTAGGAACCAAGTGGGTCTTCCACAACAAGCAAGATGAGCATGGTATGGTGACAAGGAACAAAGCCCGACTTGTGGCCAAGGGATATTCACAAGTCAAAGGTTTGGATTTCGGTGAAACCTATGCACCCGTAGCTAGACTAGAATCAATTCGCATTTTACTTGCCTATGCTACCTACCATGGCTTCAAGCTTTATTAAATGGACGTGAAAAGTGCCTTCCTCAACGGACCAATCAAGGAGGAGGTCTATGTTGAGCAACCTCCTGGCTTTGAAGATAGTGAGTACCCTGACTATGTATATAAACTCTCTAAGGCACTTTATGGGCTCAAGCAAGCCCCAAGAGCATGGTAATGCCTAAGAGATTTCCTTATCACTAATGGCTTCAAAGTCGGAAAGGCTGATCCTACTCTATTTACTAAAACACTTGCAAATGATTTGTTTGTATGCCAAATTTATGTTGATGATATTATATTTGGGTCTACTAACGAATCTACATGTGAGGAATTTAGTAGGATCATGACACAAAAATTCGAGATGTCTATGATGGGGGAGTTGAAGTACTTCTTGGGATTTCAAGTGAAGCAACTCCAAGAGGGCACCTTCATTAGCCAAACGAAGTATATTCAAGACATTCTAAACAAGTTTGGGATGAAGGATGCCAAGCCCATCAAAACACCCATGGCAACCAATGGGCATCTCGACCTCGACACGGGAGGTAAATCCGTAGATCAAAAGGTATACCAGTCGATGATAGGTTCTTTACTCTATTTATGTGCTTCACGACCAGATATAATGTTTTTCATATGCATGTGTGCAAAATTCCAAGCTGATCCTAAGGAAGCTCACCTTAGGGCCGTAAAACGAATCTTGAGATATTTAGTTTATACTCCTAAGTTTGGGCTCTGGTACCCTAGGGGATCCACATTTGATTTAATTGGTTATTCAGATGCCGATTGAGCGGGGTGTAAAATTAATAGAAAGAGCACATCGGGAACTTGCCAGTTCTTGGGAAGATCTCTGGTGTCTTGGGCTTCAAAGAAACAAAATTCCGTAGCTCTTTCTACCGCCGAAGCCGAGTATATTGCCGCAGGCCATTGTTGCGCGCAATTACTTTGGATGAGGCAAACCCTTAGGGACTATGGTTATAAATTAACCAAAGTTCCTCTTCTATGTGATAATGAGAGTGCAATCCGCATGGCGGATAATCCCGTTGATGAAAGGGAATGTGCCCTTGGGCCATTTCTAAGTATTTTGGTGTTTGAGTGCCAACACAAGTGCTTTTGTGTTAAACTATAAAAAGGGGTGGACCGAGTGCAAATCATGTCAAAAGGTATGTTTCTAGACTTAGTACATTATTTTATGGACTAATGTATTGTGTCTAAGTGCTGGAAACAGGAAAAATCGAATTAGAAATGAGATGGCTTTGTTCAGCCAAAGTCTGCTCAGTCTGGGAGCACTGGACTGTCCGGTGGTGCACCGGACAGTGTCCGGTGCGCCAGGCTGGCTTGAGCGAACTGGCCGCTCTCGGGAATTCACCGGCGGCGTACGGCTATAATTCACCGGACTGTCCGGTGAGCCAACGGTCGGCCGCGCGATCTGCGCGGGACACGTGGCCGAGCCAACGGCTAGAAGGGGGCACCGGACTGTCCGGTGTGCACCGGACATGTCCGGTGCGCCAACGGCTCCAACGCTGCCAACGGTCGGCTTCACCATTTAAGGAAGGAAATCGGGCACCGGACAGTGTCCGGTGTGCACCGGACTGTCCGGTGCGCCACGCGACAGAAGGCAAGAATTGCCTTCCCAGATTGCTTTCAACGGCTCCTAGCTGCCTTGGGGCTATAAAAGGGACCCCTAGGCGCATGAAGGAGAACACTAAGCATCCTTTGAGCACTATTGATCACTCACACATCATTCTTGCGCACTTGTTCGACATTCTAGTGATTTGAGCTCCGTTCTAGTGTGCTAGTCTCTTGAGCTCAAGTCTGGGTCTTGTGTGTGCGTATTTGCTGTGATCTTTGTGTCTTGTGTGAGTTGCTAATCCCTCCCTTGTTGCGTGCTTCTTTGTGAACTTCAAGTGTAAGGGCGAGAGGCTCCAAGTTGTGGAGATTCCTCGCAAACGGGATTAAGAAAAGCAAAGAAAAACATTGTGGTATTCAAGTGGGTCTTTGGACCGCTTGAAAGGGGTTGATTGCAACCCTCGTCCGTTGGGACGCCACAACGTGGAGTAGGCAAGCGTTGGTCTTGGCCGAACCACGGGATAAACCACTGTGCCATCTCTGTGATTGATATCGTGTGGTTATTGTGTTTTGTTGAGACTACTCTCTAGCCACTTGGCAATTATTGTGCTAACGTTAATCAAGTTTTTTGTGGATTTAAGTTTAAGTTTTATAGGATCACCTATTCACCCCCCTCTAGGTGCTCTCAATTGGTATCAGAGCCGTTCTCTTCAAGAAAGGGACTAACCGCCCGAAGAGATGGATCCTAAGGGGAAGGGAATCGTGATCAACGACAAGGAGAAGGAGTCTTTCGTCAACGAGCCAAAGGATGACAAGCCTACTGACTCGGGCTTGAGCCACAAGCGCAAAGACGGGAAGAAGAAGAAGACAAGGCGCATCAAGGAGATCGTCTACTACGACAGCGACGAATCTTCCTCTTCCCAAAAGGACGACGACGACTACGAGAAAAAGAAAACGGTCAATTCGAACTTTTCTTTTGATTACTCTCGTATTCCTCAAAGTACAAATGCTCATTTATTATCTATTCCACTTGGTAAACCTCCTCATTTTGATGGAGAGGACTACGGATTTTGGAGTCACAAAATGCATAGTCACTTGTTCTCTCTCCATCCTAGTATATGGGAGATTGTAGAGAGTGGAATGCACTTTGATAGTACGGATAGTCCCATGTTCATCAATGAGCAAATTCATAAAAATGCACAGGCTACTACTGTTCTTCTAGCTTCATTGTGCAGGGATGAATACCACAAAGTGAGCGGCTTGGATAACGCCAAGCAAATCTGGGACACCCTCAAGGTCTCTCATGAGGGGAATGACGTCACAATGCTCACCAAGATGGAGTTGGTGGAGGGCGAACTCGGGAGATTCGCTATGATAAGGGGAGAAGAGCCAACCCAAACGTACAACCGGCTCAAGACCCTTATCAACAAGATAAGAAGCTATGGAAGCACGCGATGGACGGACCACGACGTTGTTCGCCTAATGCTAAGGTCTTTTACTGTCCTTGATCCTCATCTTGTAAACAATATTCGTGAGAATCCTAGGTATACCAAGATGACGCCCGAGGAGATACTTGGAAAGTTCGTGAGCGGGCGAATGATGATCAAGGAAGCAAGATATGTGGACGACGCATTGAATGGTCCAATCAATGAGCCTCAACATCTAGCTCTCAAGGCAACAAGAAGCAAGGAGACGCTACCTAGCAAGGTGGCACAAATTGAGGCGGCCAGACTTAATGATGAAGAGATGGCTCTCATCATCAAGAGATTCAAGACGGCGCTAAAAGGTCGCAAGGGGCAGCCAAGCAAGACCAAGACAAAGGGGAAGCGCTCATGCTTCAAATGTGGTAAGCTTGGTCATTTTATTGCTAACTGTCCCGACAATTATAGTGATCAGGATCAAGGGAACAAGAGGGAGAAGAAGAAGAACTATAAGAAGGCAAAGGGCGAGGCGCATCTAGGCAAGGAGTGGGATTCGGATTGCTCCTCTTCCGACTCCGACAATGAAGGACTCGCCGCCACCGCCTTCAACAAGTCATCCCTCTTCCCCAACGAGCGTCACACATGCCTTATGGCAAGGGAGAAGAAGGTATGTACTCGAAACTCTACTTATGCTTCTTCAAGTGAGGACGAATCTAGTGATGAGGATGAAATAGATTATTCATGTTTATTTAAGGGCCTAGATAGAACCAAGGTAGATAAAATTAATGAATTGATTGATGCCTTGAATGATAAGAATAGGCTTTTAGAAAAGCAAGAGGATTTGTTGTATGAAGAACATGACAAATTTGTAGAAGCACAAAAATCTCATGCTCTAGAAGTTAAAAGAAATGAAATGCTTTCTTGTGAATTATCTTCTTGCCATGAGACAATTTCTAACTTAAGGAGCATTAATGATGATTTGAATGCTAAGTTAGAAATAGCTAGTAAATCAACATCTTGTGTAGAAATTGTTGCAACTTATAATAGGTGTAAAGATTTTGACATTGATGCTTGTAGTGAACACCTAGCTTCAATTTCCAAACTTAATGATGAATTGGCTAGTCTTAATGCTCAACTTAAGACTAGCAAGAGCGAATTTGATAAGCTAAAATTTGCGACGGATGCCTACATGATTGGTAGACACCCCTCAATTAAGGATGGACTTGGCTTCAAGAGGGAAGCCAAGAACTTAACAAGCCATAAGGTCCCTATCCCCGCCAAGGAGAAAGGGAAGGCTCCTATGGCAAGTAGTACTAAAAAGAAACATGCTTTTATGTATCATAATAGGAGACATGCTAGAAATGACTATAGAAGTTATGATTCACATGCTTATGTTTCACATGCTATGTTTGCTTCTAGTTCTTCTTATATGCATGATAGAGATGTGCCTAGAAAGAATATTGTTCATGTTTCTAGGAAAGTTATGGATGGTCCTTCTACAATATATCATGCTTTAAATGCTTCCTTTGCTATTTGTAGAAAGGATAGGAAGATAGTTGCTATGAAATTAGGGGCAAAATGCAAGGGTGATAAAACTTGCATTTGGGTCCCTAAGAAAATTGTGACTAACCTTGTAGGACCCAACAAGAGTTGGGTACCTAAGTCCCAAGCCTAAATTTGCCTTGCAGGTTTATACATCCGGGGGTTCAAGCTGGATTATCGACAGCGGATGCACAAACCATATGACGGGGGAGAAGAAGATGTTCACCTCCTACGTCAAAAACAAGGATTCCCAAGATTCAATCATATTTGGTGATGGGAACCAAGGCAAGGTGAAAGGCTTAGGCAAGATTGCAATTTCAAATGAGCACTCTATCTCCAATGTGTTTTTAGTTGAGTCCCTTGGATATAATTTGCTATCTGTTAGTCAATTATGTAATATGGGATATAATTGTTTATTCACAAACATAGATGTGTCTGTCTTTAGAAGAAGTGATGGTTCACTAGCCTTTAAGGGTGTATTAGACGGTAAACTTTATTTAGTTGATTTTGCAAAAGAGGAGGCCGGTCTAGATGCATGCTTAATAGCTAAGACTAGCATGGGCTGGCTGTGGCATCGCCGCTTAGCACATGTAGGGATGAAGAACCTTCACAAGCTTCTAAAGGGAGAACACGTGATAGGTTTGACTAACGTGCAATTCGAAAAAGATAGACCTTGTGCAGCTTGTCAGGCAGGTAAACAAGTGGGAGGAGCGCATCACATCAAGAATGCGATGACCACATCAAGACCCCTGGAGCTGCTACATATGGACCTCTTCGGACCCGTCGCCTATCTAAGCATAGGAGGGAGTAAGTATGGACTAGTTATTGTTGATGACTTTTCCCGCTTCACTTGGGTATTCCTTTTGCAGGATAAGTCTGAAACCCAAGGGACCCTCAAGCGCTTCCTAAGGAGAGCTCAAAATGAGTTTGAGCTCAAGGTGAAGAGGATAAGGAGCGACAACGGGTCCGAGTTCAAGAACCTTCAAGTGGAGGAGTTTCTTGAGGAGGAAGGGATCAAGCACGAGTTCTCCGCTCCCTACACACCACAACAAAATGGTGTGGTAGAGAGGAAGAACAGGACACTCATCGATATGGCGAGGACGATGCTTGGAGAGTTCAAGACCCCCTGAGTGCTTTTGGTCGGAAGCCGTGAACACGGCTTGCCACGCCATCAACAGGGTCTACCTTCATCGCCTCCTCAAGAAGACGTCGTATGAGCTTCTAACCGGTAACAAACCCAATGTATCCTACTTTCGTGTATTTGGGAGCAAATGCTACATTCTAGTGAAGAAGGGTAGAAATTCTAAGTTTGCTCCCAAAGCTGTAGAAGGGTTTTTGTTAGGTTATGACTCAAATACAAAGGCGTATAAGGTCTTCAACAAATCATCGGGTTTGGTTGAAGTCTCTAGCGACGTTGTATTTGATGAGACTAATGGCTCTCCAAGGGAGCAAGTTGTTGATCTTGATGATGTAGATGAAGAAGACGTTCCAACGGCCGCAATACGCACCATGGCGATTGGAGAGGTGCGGCCACAGGAACAAAATGAGCGAGATCAACCTTCTTCCTCAACTATGGTGCATCCCCCAACTCAAGACGATGAACAAGTTCATCAACAAGAGGCGTGTGATCAAGGGGGAGCACAAGATGATCATGTGATGGAGGAAGAAGCACAACTGGCACCTCCAACCCAAGTTCGAGCGATGATTCAAAGGGATCATCCTGTCAACCAAATTCTGGGTGATATTAGCAAGGGAGTAACTACTCGATCTCGATTAGTTAATTTTTGTGAGCATTACTCCTTTGTCTCTTCTATTGAGCCTTTCAGGGTAGAAGAGGCCTTGCTAGATCCGGACTGGGTGTTGGCCATGCAAGAGGAGCTCAATAACTTCAAGAGGAATGAAGTTTGGACGCTGGTGCCTCGTCCTAAGCAAAATGTTGTGGGAACCAAGTGGGTGTTCCGCAACAAACAAGACGAGCACGGGGTGGTGACAAGGAACAAGGCTCGACTTGTGGCAAAAGGTTATGCCCAAGTCGCAGGTTTGGACTTTGAGGAGACTTTTGCTCCTGTGGCTAGGCTAGAGTCCATTCGTATTTTGCTAGCATATGCCGCTCACCATTCTTTCTGGTTGTTCCAAATGGATGTGAAGAGCGCTTTCCTCAACGGGCCAATCAAGGAGGAGGTGTACGTGGAGCAACCCCCTGGCTTCGAGGATGAACGGTACCCCGACCACGTGTGTAAGCTATCTAAGGCGCTCTATGGACTTAAGCAAGCCCCAAGAGCATGGTATGAATGCCTTAGAGATTTCTTAATTGCTAATGCTTTCAAGGTTGGGAAAGCCGATCCAACTCTTTTCACTAAGACATGTGATGGTGATTTGTTTGTGTGCCAAATTTATGTCGATGACATAATATTTGGTTCTACTAACCAAAAGTCTTGTGAAGAGTTTAGCAGGGTGATGACGCAGAAATTCGAGATGTCGATGATGGGCGAGTTGAACTACTTCCTTGGGTTCCAAGTGAAGCAACTCAAGGACGGCACCTTCATCTCCCAAACGAAGTACACATAAGACTTGCTAAAGCGGTTTGGGATGAAGGACGCCAAGCCCGCAAAGACTCCGATGGGAACCGACGGACACACCGACCTCAACAAAGGAGGTAAGTCCATTGATCAAATAGCATACCGGTCAATGATAGGGTCGTTACTTTACTTATGTGCTAGTAGACCGGATATTATGCTTAGCGTATGCATGTGTGCTAGATTTCAATCCGATCCTAAGGAATGTCACTTAGTGGCGGTGAAGCAAATTCTTAGATATTTAGTTGCTACGCCTTGCTTCGGGATCTGGTATCCAAAGGGGTCTAACTTTGACTTGATTGGATATTCAGATTCCGACTATGCTGGATGTAAGGTCGATAGGAAGAGTACATCGGGGATGTGCCAATTCTTAGGAAGGTCCCTGGTGTCATGGAACTCTAAGAAACAAACATCCGTTGCCCTATCCACCGCTGAGGCCGAGTATGTTGCCGCAGGACAGTGTTGCGCGCAACTACTTTGGATGAGGCAAACCCTCAGGGACTTTGGCTACAATCTGAGCAAAGTCCCACTCCTATGTGATAATGAGAGTGCTATCCGCATGGCGGAAAATCCTATTGAACACAGCCGCACAAAGCACATAGACATCCGGCATCACTTTTTGAGAGATCACCAGCAAAAGGGAGATATCGAAGTGTTTCACGTTAGCTCCGAGAACCAGCTAGCCGATATCTTTACCAAGCCTCTAGATGAGAAGACCTTTTGCAGGTTGCGTAGTGAGCTAAATGTCCTAGATTCGCAGATTTTGGATTGATTTGTAGCATACATGTGTTTATGCCTTTGATCATGTTCCTTGTGCATTTTGTTGCTTAATCATGGTGCTCAAGTTGTACAAACACTCCCTGGACCTTACAAGTCCGTTGCAAAGTGATGCACATGTTTAGGGGGAGATGTGTTACAACTTGACCCTTTGAGACTAACCATGTGCTTGAGTTTGCTTGTTTTAGTCTCAAAGGAGGTTTGAAAGGGAAAAGGTGGACTTGGACCATGAAAGACTTCCACTGCACTCCGATGAGAGGGTAACTTATTCCAAGTTCATCTCATATACTCTTATTGCCTTTGTATTCTTATTGAAGATTTTGGTGAGGCAATGGGGTTCAAGGGCCAAGATTAATCCCATTTTGGTGCTTGATGGCAAAGGGGGAGAAAATAAAGGCCAAATCGATAAATGGATCATAGTAGAATAGAGCTTTTGGTTTGTCAAAACTCTTTTATTGTCTCTCTTGTCAAAAGTTGGCTTCTTGTGGGGAGAAGTGTTGATTATGGGAAAAAGGGGAGTTTTTGAAATCTTGAATCAATTTCTCTTGGAATGACTCTCTTTATGTCTTAACATGTGTGTTTGACTTAGAGATAGAAATTTGAGTTTGATTTGCAAAAACAAACCAAGTGGTGGCAAAGGGTGATCCATATATGCCAAATATGATTCAAAACAAATTTGAGTTTTCATTTTGCATTGACATTGCACTTGTTCTAGTTGCTTTATGTTGTGTTGGCATAAATCACCAAAAAGGGGGAGATTGAAAGGGAAATGTGCCCTTGGGCCATTTCTAAGTATTTTGGTGTTTGAGTGCCAACACAAGTGCTTTTGTGTTAAACTATGAAAAGGGGTGGACCAAGTGCAAATCATGTCAAAAGGTATGTTTCTAGACTTAGTACATTATTTTATGGACTAATGTATTGTGTCTAAGTGCTGGAAACAGGAAAAATCGAATTGGAAATGAGATGGCTTTGTTCAGCCAAAGTCTGCTCAGTCTGGGAACACCGGACTGTCCGGTGGTGCACCGGACAGTGTCCGGTGCGCCAGGCTGGCTCGAGCGAACTGGCCGCTCTCGGGAATTCACCGGCGGCGTACGACTATAATTCACCGTACTGTCCGGTGTGCACCGGATTGTCCGGTGAGCCAACGGTCGGCCAGGCCAACGGTCGGCCGCGCGATCTGCGCGGGACACGTGGCCGAGCCAACGGCTAGAAGGGGGCACCGGACTGTCCGGTGTGCACCGGACATGTCCGGTGCGCCAACGGCTCCAAGGCTGCCAACGGTCGGCTTCGCCATTTAAGGAAGGAAATCGGGCACCGGACAGTGTCCGGTGTGCACCGGACTGTCCGGTGCGCCACGCGACAGAAGGCAAGAATTGCCTTCCCAGATTGCTCTCAACGGCTCCTAGCTGCCTTGGGGCTATAAAAGGGACCCCTAGGCGCATGAAGGAGAACACTAAGCATCCTTTGAGCACTATTGATCACTCACACATCATTCTTGCGCACTTGTTCGACATTCTAGTGATTTGAGCTCCGTTCTAGTGTGCTAGTCTCTTGAGCTCAAGTCTGGGTCTTGTGTGTGCGTATTTGCTGTGATCTTTGTGTCTTGTGTGAGTTGCTAATCCCTCCCTTGCTCCGTGCTTCTTTGTGAACTTCAAGTGTAAGGGCGAGAGGCTCCAAGTTGTGGAGATTCCTCGCAAACGGGATTAAGAAAAGCAAAGAAAAACACCGTGGTATTCAAGTGGGTCTTTGGACCGCTTGAAAGGGGTTGATTGCAACCCTCGTCCGTTGGGACGCCACAACGTGGAGTAGGCAAGCGTTGGTCTTGGCCGAACCACAGGATAAACCACTGTGCCATCTCTGTGATTGATATCGTGTGGTTATTGTGTTTTGTTGAGACTACTCTCTAGCCAATTGGCAATTATTATGCTAACGTTAATCAAGTTTTTTGTGGCTTTAAGTTTAAGTTTTACAGGATCACCTATTCACCCCCCCTCTAGGTGCTCTCAGTTGAGCATAGCCGCACTAAACACATAGCCATTCAGTATCATTTCTTAAGGGATCACCAACAAAAGGGGGATATCGAGATTGCATATATTAACACCAAAGAACAATTAGCCAATATCTTTACCAAGCCACTAGATGAATAAACTTTTAACAAACTTAGGCATGAGCTAAATATTCTTGATTCTCGGAATTTCTCTTGATGTTTTGCACACATAGCTCATTAATATACATTTGATCATATCTCTTTTATATGCTATGACTAATGTGTTTTCAAGTGTATTTCAAACCAAGTCATAGATTGAAAGGGAATTGGAATCTTCGGCAAAAACAAAGGCTTCCACTCCACTCCGTCAAATTACTCATCCTTCGTCGTCGCTCCACGCAACTCTCCAACCTTGGTATAATCTTCACTCTTATGTTAGTTACCATAGGGAGAGAAAGTAAAAGGGCTTATATTTCACTCAAGTATCCGTTTTTGGCGATTCATGCCAAAGGGGGAGAAAGTATTAGCCCAAAGCAAAAGGACCGCACCACCACCAATTTTTAAAATTTTGAGTTAAGAAAAGATTTTTCAAATCAGTATCTTATTTTGATAGAATTTCAAATTGGTACAACCTCTTCAAAACTAATATCTAAAACCCTCTTGAACACTAAGAGGAGGATTTGATTGATGGGGAGTTTTGTTTAGTCAAAGGAAAAGCATTTGAAACAGGAGGAGAAAATTTCAAATCTTGAAAATGCTTCTCAAAATCTTATTCATTTACCTTTGATCATTTGCAAAAGGACTTTGAAAAGAATTTACAAAAGAATTTGCAAAAACAAAACATGTGGTGCAAGCGTGGTCCAAAATGTTAAAAATAAAGAAACAATCCATGCATATCTTATGAGAATTTATTGGTTCAATTCTTAGTATCCTTTGCACTTACATTATGCAAACTAGTTCAATTATGCACTTCTATATTTGCTTTGGTTTGTGTTGGCACCAATCACCAAAAAGGGGGAGATTTAAAGGGAATTAGGCTTACACCTTTTTACTAATTGATTTTGGTGGTTGAATTGCCCAACACAAATAATTGGACTAACTAGTTTGCTCTAGATTATAAGTTCTACAGGTGCCAAAGGTTCACAACAAACCAATAAAAAGACTGAAAAAGGATTCAAATACAAGAGAGCAAAGTCAACCGAAGTGTGCCCTGGTTTGGCGCACCGGACTGTCCGGTGTGCCACCGGACAGTGTCCGATGCACCAGGAACTCCAACTCCGAACTACTGTCCGGTGCACCAGGAACTCCAACTCCGAACTGCTCACCTTCGGGAATTCTGGAGGCCGCTCCACTATAATTCACCGGACTGTCCGGTGGCGCACCAGACTGTCTGGTGTGCCAGCGGAGCAACGGCTACTTCGCGCCAATGGTCGTCTGCAGAACGCATTGAATGCGCTACAGTGCGCGCCAGAGTCAGAGCAGAGACTGGTGGCGCACCGGACAGTGAACAATGTCTGTCCGGTGCACCACCGGACTGTCCGGTGCCCCAGAAGACAGAAGCTCCAACAGTCGGAATCCAATGGTTTGGTGACTTGGCAGGCGCACCGGACTGTCCGGTGCGCCATGCGACAACAGCCTTCACCAAACGACTAGTTTGGTGGTTGGGGCTATAAATACCCCCAACCACCCACCATTCATTGCATCCAAGTTTTCCAACTTCCCACACCTTATAAGAGCTATAACATTCAATACAAGACACAACAAAGAAATCAAATCCTCTCCCAAGTCCTTAGTTCATTCCAAATCAAATAGTGACTTGTGAGAGAGTGACTTGTGTTCATTTGAGCTCTTACGCTTGGATTGCTTCTTTTTCTCATTCTTTCTTGTGATCAACTCAATTGTAACCAAGGCAAGAGACACCAATTGTGTGGTGGTCCTTGCTGGGACTTTGTGTCCCGTTTGATTGAGAAGAGAAGCTCACTCGGTCTAAGTGACCGTTTGAGAGAGGGAAAGAGTTGAAAGAGACCCGGTCTTTGTGACCACCTCAACGGGGAGTAGGTTTGCAAGAACCGAACCTCGGTAAAACAAATCATCGTGTCTCACTCTTTATTTGCCCACGATTTGTTTTTCATCCTCTCTCTCGGACTCGTTCATATTTCTAACGCTAACCCGGCTTGTAGTTGTGCTTAAGTTTATAAATTTCAGATTCGCCCTATTCATCCCCCTCTAGGCGACTTTCATTACCCGATCTGCTGGAGATGGCCTTACCGCCTGTGCTAGTGCGCTATGATCTCGGATAGGGGAGAGAAGGGATCAACGATAAGAGAAGGGGGTGACGAGGTCGTGGGAAGGAGAAAGGGATGATCCAAATTTGTGCATTGAATTTAACTAAGTGAGTAAGAAATAAGGGTTATCTAGTGATATGAATAGTTAGTTTTGATGGTGTATTAAGTCGGGCGCAATTCATTTGATAGATTTAGTTAAGGTTATGCGTGTGCGGTGATTAGATTAGTAGATTATATAGTGATGTAGATGAGGCTTGTGTACCCAATAGAAAATGAGGCTTGAAGTCGACATTCTGATAAGTATTACTATTGTGTAGTAAATTAACATTACGTAAATATAAAATTTAAAATCATCATATGTAACATTATCATATATCTATCATAAAAAACTACGCAACGAGTCAACTATTTATAGAATTATTAAGAACAATTCTTATGGGCCAATAAGACCGTAAGGTAAAATTAAATAAGATCGTAAAAAATTAATGTAAGTTTCATATATTAATATGGTACAAGTTTTAAGGAAAAAATTACTACTAAATTTTTGCTTGCTGAATCAAATACGTGTATACCTTATCGATGTCGATCTCGACTAGTTTGGGAGCTAGAATACTAGAGATGATTGGAGAGACTAAAATCCTCTTCTTATTTGAAATTAAATAAGAAGATGATTTTAGTCTCTCTAATCTTCTCCGGTATTGTGGCTCTCAAATTATCCTTAAAGAGTAGGAGCGTAGGAAAAGAGACGGGTAAGACGATATCTCTAGCTGAAGCTACGACTCGTTGGTTTGTTAAGCTAATCAGTCATAAGGGATAGATCACATCTGCGCAACGAGCAAGATCGGAGCAAGCCGGCATCGACGAGCATTGTAATTACTTTTCAAGCGTTTTCATGTTTCTCGGAGGTGACTTTTCTATAACGATATTAATTGAAAGAACTATAAGAGGATATTTTAACATGGATGACAAAGGTTGTGACGAGGCTGTTTTGTTTGCTCTATTGTAGCGATCGCGCAATGTTATGAGCAAAGTGTAGGTGTTTTTTTCTGCTTAATCTGAGGGCTTGTCTTTCTTGTATAAAAACAATGCATTTTGTATCATGTAGTGTTTCATTATACTTGTTGATGTGCATATGGAAGTCTAGGCGAAGCAAATGAGAAGTTCTTGATTTTGTTTGGATTCTGGACTTTGATCTTCCTTTCCCTTCTCCATTCATCCAATATGTTTTAGATGCAATTCAACCACTACCATTCAGCAATTCTAGATATGCAAGACATGCGATGTTTTTGTTGTCACTGGTATAATTCTTTATTTGTTTTATAATACAGTTTATGATTCAATTCTACATGTAGCAACTAAATGGGAGGCCTTCTCCTTGCAGATGTGTCTGATATAAACTTTGCAATCTGTTTCTCTGTATACATATTCTACACACCTAGTAAGCTATAGCCAGAGAAGGGCTTTTGCCATATACTACTACTCCACTAGCGTAGAGCATCTCTGCGACGAGTCATGCCACATGTGGGCTTTCCGTAATAGGTGAGCCTTCAGACGACTACTATACGAGCCATTCCTAACGGGCAAACCTGAAAGACTCTGCGAGTGCGAGTTTCCCTTCGCAGCAGCTACCCTACCACCTACAATGTGCAGTACAAAGAGTTGTGAGGCACTCCCGGGTCACGGTTTCCGCTTTTTCCATTAGGCGAGGCCTGTACATCTAACAAACGTGGAGAGAAATTCGCAATGCGCGCTCATCCCGTCGCGCACGCCAAGGATCGATCGCGACGCCTGCGCCCGAGATAGATAGACCCTTGTGCAGTTGTCCGACCCTTTCGCTTTCGTTTTTCGTAACCCTGTCCGACGGGATGTTGCGTATCTATACCATGAACGCTCCATCCTGTTGTTTATGCTCTCTTTGGATTCTTAAAATCAGTTTTTTTGTCTATAGAATCTGGCTTCATTTACTGCTCGCAAGGTGACTAGAAACTGATAAAAACTGGATAACAACTAATTTTTATTTTTTGAAAATCTAATAAAAACTGGTACGGTAGTACCAGAAATCAAGCAAAATTTGATCTATTTGGATTTCACCCAGATTCTTAGCGCCGGGGCCGGGGGTGGGGGTGGAGAGTTGAAAATGACATCACAGCACTGGACGGTACGAGCGACCGTGGCACGTAGAAAATGACATTCGATGCACGAAGTGTGTTTGGCTTCTTGCGTGGACGGACGGGATGGAAGACATCGCTGGTCTCCTGCTGCGGCTAAAGTTCGCAGCGAAACGTAGCACGCAAAGGCAGTGGTCCGAGATTTCTCATTCTTTTCTGCTGAGGTTCATTCGAAGTGTTACATGATCATAATAGTAGGAGTAATCTATGCTGAAACAGGTTCACTGAACAAGTGACGACATATAAGACGATTGGACGCGGTGTGGTGTTTTGCACGTCTGCGTGTAGGCCGTGGCTGCGAGCTGCCACCACTACAACAAGCACACGGTTCCCATCCCTTCCCTGGTACCATAGCACCATACCAAGCAGTAGCACCAGTTCCCCACGCGAATGCACGAGCTTGCTTGGTCAGTTGACCGTTCACGACTTCACCACGGTGGCCGGTGCCGGCGGCCGCACTGGCCCCCAGGTTCCCCGCGCCGTGCTTTGCTAGGCGACATGCCTATCCGCGTGGTAGGACAACACCGGTCACTCGAGACGACACACCTGTGGCGCCAGCTCGATTACTACCGGTGCTCCACGTATACTGCGGTGTTGCCGTCTCACCCGACCCCGATATTGTAGTAGTGATTTCATGATTTGCGCGTGTCTACGTGTGTATAGAGCCGTTTTAAATATTCGTTTTGGTCGAGTGGGTACAAGTACAACCGTTTTATTCGTTTTGGTTTTCGACACCCCACGAGAATATACTGGGACTAAGTTTATACAGAGACTGACAATAAAAACATGGACAATTTCTAACATAATAAAAATATAAACGTTATGACACTATCCCATCTAGTCACTACGGGACACATCGGTAGCATTCGGCAAAGACTAAAAAACACTTGACAAAAAATATCGTTGAACTGTATATCGACAATGACTTGTTTGTCTAGTACTTTTTGTCGGGCACTCAACAAAGACTTTGTCGAGTATCACCTGGTTATCGACACAGAAAAGTCGTCGTCACTGCGCCAGGAGACGGTGACGGACACTTTGTTGAGTGCCACCGTGACACTCGACAAAGACTCCCTCTTTGCCGAGTGTCTTTTGTACCAGCCCTCGACAAAGAAGCCCCCTGTGGGTCCCTTTGCCAGTTCCTTTGCCGAGTGCCAGTTGGACTAGCTCTCAGCAACGGGAGCAGCAACGAGCCCCTTTGCCAGTTCATTTGCCAAGTGCATTAGGTGACACTTTACAAAGGTTGCTTTGTTTGCCGAATGTCTCAGCCACATCACTCGACAAAGAAGCTTTACCAGTTCCCAGGTGTGCCTTCTTTGCCGAGTGCGGTTGTCATGACAGTCGACAAAGTAACTCTTTGCTGAGTGTTGCACTCGGCAAAGTGACCATAATACCCTTTTTATTTGTTTTTGCTATTTCATTCAAACAAACAAAAGATATATCACATAATCATCACATACATTAAACACACGACATAGCTCACAAAGATCACATGTTTCTTCGCAAAGATCACAAAGTCACAAGTATCACAAAATAGTTCACAACACTAACAAGTACTCACATAAATGAGTCCACAAACATCCAATATATGACATAAACATGTCTTACAACTAAGTTTAGAAGAACATCAACAAGGTGGGCGGCTGGACTGGTTCGAAGATGCACTGGGCGATCCATGAGGGTTGTTGGATGCCGCATATTGTCACTGCACATAGAAGAGATTGCATGTGTTATACCAGATGAATATATATCATGCAGGACTAGAATTTTTATACTCACATGAGTATGGAATTGAGCTGGGTCGGCTAGATGGAACAACAGAGGTGGTGGAGCAAAACCCTGTGTGGCGTCACGGCTCCGCATGTACTAGAATATCTATGCCATCCTCTACTAGTCTGACAAGCAAGCCACCCGCTCCGCCCTCATCCACGCCTCCATCTCCATCTGTTCCCTCCTCTCTTCTTCTAGCTGGGCATGTAATATTTCACCCCCAATGTTATAATAGCTCAAAGAGAAGGTATATAACTCAATAAATGACGAGTTACAGAAACACTAACCTGGAGTTGTTGTATCTGATGATGTGAGTTGTCCTGCCGAGATCGTATGGCTGGGCTCGCGCTCGTGCTCCTTGCTCGCACCTCAGACAGAGTAGGAGTGGACGACGAGTCGATTGCCCCATTGGTAATTCAGTATCGTCCATGCCTCTTGCCTCCTCCGACCCTCATGAGGACATCTCCATCGATGTCCTCGGTCCTCGGATCGTAATCTGGCACATGGACCTCATGTGCCATGGCAATGTACTCACTGAGGCAGTTGTAGACGGAGGGGTTGCTATACACCTCAGGCCCGTCCTTCGGGTTGTAGGGGACGTTGTACGTCGCCTTGCCCTTGTGGGCCATAACATACGCCAAGAAGATGAAACAAGGTTGGCCACCATGTGACGACTAATGCGAGAAAACCAATGATATGGTTAGAAATCATGCCTAATCGAAAGTTATATACCAAAATAAAAAGAGTGTGTACTGAAAGTCGCCTAAAGGGGGTGAATAGGGCGAATCTGAAATTTACAAACTTAAGCACACACTACAAGCCAGGGTTAGCGTTAGAATAGAAACCGAGTTCGAGAGAGAGGGGGAACAAATCAACCAAGAAATAAAGCGGATGACACGGTGATTTGTTTTACCGAGGTTCGGTTCCAAAGAACCTAGTCCCCGTTGAGGTGGTCACAAAGACCGGGTCTCTTTTAACCCTTTCCCTCTCTCAAACGGTCACTTAGACCGAGTGAGCTTTCTTCCTTGATTTCCTGGGTCACTTAAACCCCGCAAGGACCACCACACAATTGGTGTTTCTTGCTTCGCTTACAAGGCTTTGAGAGTAAGAATGAGAGAAAGAAGAAATCCAACCAAGCAACAAGAGCAACAACAAAACACGAGAACGATCCTCTCACAAGTCCTAAAGCACTAGAATTGAATTGGAGACTTTGATTGGATCGGTGGCTTTGATTTGTGTCTTGGAGTGTTGCACTTTGCTCTTGTATTGAATGAAGTGTGATGAATGCTTGGATGGTTGGAGTGGAGGTGGTTGGGGGTATTTATAGCCCTCAACCACCAATACAACCATTGGGGTGGCTGCTGTCGATGGGCGCACCGGACAGTCCGGTGTGCCAGCCACGTCACCCAACTGTTAGGGTTCTGGCGGATTCGACCGTTTGAGCTTTGTCTTCTGGTGGCACCGGACAGTCCGGTGCCGCACCAGACAGGTACTGTTCACTGTCCGGTGCGCCTCTGGCGGCTGCTCTGGCTTCTGCGTGCACTGTCCGTGCACTGTAGCGTTGCAGGCGACCGTTGCAGCCGACCGTTGCGCTGGCTAGCCGTTGCTCCGCTGGTGCACCAGACAGTCCGGTGTCACACCAGACAGTCCGGTGAATTATAGCGGAGTGGCGTCAGAGAAACCCGAAGCTGAAGAGTTCGCATCTGTACGGTCCTGGTGCACCGGACACTGTCTGGTGGCACACCGGACAGTCCGGTGCGCCAGACCAGGGCACTTCTTTGGTTTCTTTTGATCCTTTCTTTTTGAACCTTAACTTGATCTTTTATTGGGTTGTGTTGAACCTTTATGCACCTGTGGAATATATAATTGAAAGTCGCCTAGAGGGGGGGTGAATAGGGCGAATCTGAAATTTATAAACTTAAGCACAACTACAAGCCGAGTTAGTGTTAGAAATATGAATGAGTCCGAGAGAGAGGGTGAAAAACAAATCGCAAGCGAATAAAGAGTGAGACACAAGGATTTGTTTTACCGAGGTTCGGTTCTTGCAAACCTACTCCGCGTTGAGGTGGTCACAAAGACCGGGTCTCTTTCAACCCTTTCCCTCTCTCAAACGGTCACTTAGACCGAGTGAGCTTTTCTTCTCAATCAAACGGGACACAAAGTCCCCGCAAGGACCACCACACAATTGGTGTCTCTTGCCTCGGTTACAATTGAGTTGATCACAAGAAAGAATGAGAAAAAGAAGCAATCCAAGCGCAAGAGCTCAAATGAACACAAGTCACTCTCTCACTAGTCACTATTTGATTGGAAATGATCTATGGACTTGGGAGAGGATTTGATCTCTTTGGTGTGTCTTGTATTGAATGCTATAGCTCTTGTAAGGTGTGAGAAGTCAGAAAACTTGGATGCAATGAATGGTGAGTGGTTGGGGGTATTTATAGCCCCAACCACCAAACTAGCCGTTTGGTGAAGGCTGCTGTCGTATGGCGCACCGGACAGTCCGGTGCGCAACCGAACACTGTCCGGTGCGCCTGCCACGTCACCCAGCCGTTGGATTCCGACCGTTGGAGCTTCTGTCTTCTGGGCCACCGGACAGTCCAGTGGTGCACCGGACATGCACTGTTCACTGTCCGGTGCGCCATCTGGCTCTGCTCTGACTCTGGCGCGCACTGTAGCGCATTTAATGCCTTCTGCAGACGACCGTTGGCGCGAAGTAGCCGTTGCTCCGCTGGCACACCGGACAGTCCGGTGAATTATAGCGGAGCGGCCTCCAGAATTCCCGAAGGTGAGCAGTTTGGAGCTGGAGTCCCTGGTGCACCGGACACTATCCGGTGGTGCACCAGACACTGTCCGGTGCGCCAGACCAGGGCACACTTCGGCTGATTTTAGCTCTCAATATTTGAATCCTTTCTAGGTCTTTTATTGGTTTGTTGTGAACCTTTGGCACCTGTAGAACTCATAATCTAGAGCAAACTAGTTAGTCCAATTATTTGTGTTGGGCAATTCAACCACCAAAATCAATTAGGGAAAGGTGTAAGCCTATTTCCCTTTCAATCTCCCCCTTTTTGGTGATTGATGCCAACACAAACCAAAGCAAATATAGAAGTGCATAATTGAACTAGTTTGCATAAAGTAAGTGCAAAGGATACTAAGAATTGAACCAATAAATTCTCATAAGATGCACATGGATTGATTTCTTCATTTTTAACATTTTGGACCATGCTTGCACCACAGGTTTTGTTTTTGCAAATCCTTTTGTAAATTCTTTTCAAAGTCCTTTTGCAAATAGTCAAAGGTAAATGAGTAAGATTTTGATAAGCATTTTTAAGATTTGAAATTTTCTCCCCCTGTTTCAAATGCTTTTCCTTTGACTAAACAAAACTCCCCCTCAATAAAATCCTCCTCTTAGTGTTCAAGAGGGTTTTAGATATCCGTTTTGAAAGAGTTGTACCAATTTGAAATTCTATCAAAAATAAGATACCAAATTGAAAAATCTTTTCTTAACTCAAATTTTTGAAAATTGGTGGTGGTGCGGTCCTTTTGCTTTGGGCTAATACTTTCTCCCCCTTTGGCATGAATCGCCAAAAACGGATACTTGAGTGAAATATAAGCCCTTTTTACTTTCTCTCCCTATGGTAAATATCATAAGAGTGAAGATTATACCAAAGTTGGAGAGTTGCGTGGAGCGACGGCGAAGGGGAGTAATTTGATGGAGTGGAGTGGAAGCCTTTATCTTCGCCGAAGACTCCAATTCCCTTTCAATCTATGACTTGGTTTGAAATACACTTGAAAACACATTAGTCATAGCATATAAAAGAGATATGATCAAAGGTATATTAATGAGCTATGTGTGCAAAACATCAAAAGAAATTCCGAGAATCAAGGATATTCAGCTCATGCCTAAGTTTGTTAAATGTTTGTTCATCTAGTAGCTTGGTAAAGATATCGGCTAATTGTTCTTTGGTGTTAATATAAGCAATCTCGATATCCCCCTTTTGTTGGTGATCCCTAAGAAAATGATACCGAATGGCTATGTGTTTAGTGCGGCTATGTTCAACGGGATTATCCGCCATGCAGATTGCACTCTCATTATCACATAGAAGAGGAACTTTGGTTAATTTGTAACCATAGTCTCTAAGGGTTTGCCTCATCCAAAGCAATCGTGCGCAACAATGGCCTGTGGCAATATACTCGGCTTCGGCGGTAGAAAGAGCTACGGAATTTTGCTTCTTTGAAGCCCAAGACACCAGAGACCTTCCCAAGAACTGGCAAGTCCCTGATGTGCTCTTTCTATTGATTTTACACCCCGCCCAATCGGCATCCGAATAACCAATTAAATCAAATGTGGATCCCCTAGGGTACCAGAGCCCAAACTTAGGAGAATAAACTAAATATCTCAAGATTCGTTTTACGGCCTGTCGGCGTTTCGACCCCGGGGGGTCCCTAGACCGACGAGTAAATTGTCGCCGCGTGCCCCAGCCTAGATGGGTCGGCGCGAGACGGAGCGCGAAGGGGGGAAGCCAGAGGGAGACAGGCGTAAAAGGGGAAACCCGCGGCCTTCGTGTTTGTCCCGCGCCCAGGTCGGGTGCGCTTGCAGTAGAGGGTTACAAGCGTTCGCGTGGGAGGGAGCGAGAGGCCTGCACGCGCCGTCCCGTCCTCCCCGCGCGGCCAACCCTCTGTAAGAGGGCCCTGGACCTTCCTTTTATAGGTGTAAGGAGAGGGTCCAGGTGTACAATGGGAGATGTAGCAGTGTGCTAACGTGTCTAGCAGAGAGGAGCTAGTGCCCTAAGTACATGCCGTCATGGCATCCGAAGAGGTTTTGGCACCCTGTTCATGAGATGTTGTGGCCGTCGGAGGAGCGCTGGAGTCTAGCGGAAGGACAGCTGTCGGGGCTATCGAGTCCTTGCTGACGTCTCCTTGCTTCCGTAAGGGGGCTGAGAGCCGCCGTCGTCATGGAGCACGCGGGGCGCCATCATTATTTGCTTTACCAGGGCGAGCCAGATGGGACGCCGGTCTTGTTCCCCGTAGCCAGAGCTAGCTAGGGGTAGGGTAATGATGGCCCCTCCTGTGACGTGGTCGGTCCGAGCCCTGGGTCGGGCGAGGCGGAGGCTCCTCCGAGGTCGAGGTCGAGTCCGAGCCCCTGGGTCGGCCGAGGCGGAGACCGTCGGCGGAGGCCAGGGCCGAGTCCGAGCCCTGGGTTCGGGCGAGGCGGAGTTCGTCATCTTCCGGGGCCAAGGCCGAGTCCGAGCCCTGGGGTCGGGCGAGGTGGAGTTCGTCGTCTTCCGGGGCCGAGGCCGAGTCCGAGCCCTGGGGTCGGGCGAGGCGGAGTTCGTCGTCTTCCGGGGCCGAGGCCGAGTCCGAGCCCTGGGGTTGGGCGAGGCGGAGCTTCCTATGGCGCCCGAGGCCGAACTTGGCTGCTGTCAGCCTCACTCTGTCGAGTGGCACAACAGTCGGAGCGGCGCAGGCGACGCTGTCCTCTTGTCAGGCCGGTCAGTGGAGCGACGAAGTGACTGCGGTCACTTCGGCTCTGTCGACTGAAGGGCGCGCGTCAGGATAAGGTGTCAGGCCATCCTTGCATTAAATGCTCCTGCGATACGGTCGGTCGACGTGGCGATTTGGCCAAGGTTGCTTCTTGGCGAAGACTGGGCCTCGGGCGAGCCGAAGGTGTGTCCGTTGCTTGAGGGGGCCCTCGGGCGAGACGTAAATCCTCCGGGGTCGGCTGCCCTTGCCCGAGGCTGGGCTCGGGCGAGGCGAGATCGTGTCCCTTGAGTGGACCGAGCCTTGACTTAATCGCACCCATCAGACCTTTGCAGCTTTGTGCTGATGGGGGTTACCAGCTAAGATTAGGAGTCTTGGGGGTACCCCTAATTATGGTCCCCGACAGTAGCCCCCGAGCCTCGAAGGGAGTGTTAATACTCGCTTGGAGGCTTTTGTCGCACTTTTTGCAAGGGGACCGACCTTTCTCGGTTGCGTTTTGTTCCGGTGGCTGTGCGCGAGCGCACCCGCCGGGTGTAGCCCCCGAGGCCTCAGAGGAGTGGTTTGACTCCTTCGAGGTCTTAATGCGTTTCGTGATGCTTCGGCCGGTCTGGTTGTTCTCTCATGCGAGCTGGCCATAGCCCGGGTGCTCAGTCGAGTTCCAAGTTCTCGGGCTGGTATGTTGACGCTGTCAACGGTTTGGCCGGAGCCGGGTTTGCGAGAGCAGCCCCCGAGCCTCCGCATAGAGCGAGAGGACGGTCAAGGACAAACTCGACTTTTTTACATACGCCCCTGCATCGCCTTTCCGTAAGGAGGAGGGGGGAAAAGCGCCATGTTGCCCTTGGAGGGCGCCGAACATGGTGTCTCCAGTGAGCTGCTAATGGGTAATCCGAATGGACGCACGTGCCCCATTTGTTAGGGGTCGGCTAGTGGCCCGGAGGCGCACTCCAAAAGTACCCGCGGGTGATTTGCCGGACCCGGTCCCCTTTTGACGGGGTCCGAGGGCTCGATGCCTCCCTCTGATGGGATTCTGTTACAAAATCGTTCCCGTTGGTCTCGGAAATGTCCTAGGGTACCTCGGAAGCGTAGCCCGAGCCTTGGTTATGTATCGAACGTACCCAGGGTCATCCCTCGCTCTGCGTCTGAGGCGGCTGTCGAACCCTTCGAGGGCCAGCCTACGAACCCCTGATCAGTAGTGAGCGTGGAGCCCGAGTGGCCTGAGGCAGCCGTTGAACCCTTCCGAAGGGCCGGCCTTCGAACCTCTGACGAGTAGTGGGCGCGGAGCCCGAGCGCTCTGAGGCGGCTATTGAACCCCTCCGAGGGGCCAGCCTTCGAACCTCTGATCAGTAGGGGGCTCGGGGCCCGTTTCCTTCGCGGAGAAGGATCCCTTTCGGGGTATCCCCTTTCCCGGTCCCTGTTGTAAGAGAGAGAAAGAGGAAGAGGAAAAGGATACGAAATCGAATGACGTGGCACACCTTTTTGACGCGGTCATTATGGCGGAGGTGAAGCGTCGCCTGCTTCGCCCGCCAAAGGTGCTGCCCGTCCTGCCGTAGAGTTAATGCGACAGGATGAGTGGTTCACGGGGCGGCCGTTGCGCGTGCACGAGCCGTTCGAGGAACAGGCGTTTCGCTTTGAGTTTTGAATCCCGCGACGGGTTCGGGCGAAGTGTTGAATGGGTCTCGCCTGGGCCTTTATATATTCGGGAGAGGGACCGGTGACGGTTTTTTACTCTGCTACTTGCCTCCTTCTTAGGTTTTCGCAACCCGAGGGAATAGCCAGAGAAAGGAAACCGCTCACCCAGTCCTTTCCGCCACCACCTCTTCTGCTTGGTGATGGCCGACCGGGTGACCATTGTCCGCCGCGCGACCCGTGGCCTTTCTCCACCGTCACGACGGATGACCTGGAGGCCCTTGTTGTTGAGGGTTTGCTTCGCCCTCTCTCCGGTGACCCACAACCGGAGTGGATGGCCCCTCTGAGCGGAGCCGCCCCGTCCCCGCCGCTGGGATATGTCGTGAGCTTCGTCTCCTTTCACGAGCGGGGGTTCGGAGTGCTGGCAAGCCGTTTTATGCGGGCTATTCTGCATGTCTACGGGGTGGAGCTGCATAACCTCAGCCCTAACTCCATCTCGCAAGCCGCCATCTTTGCGGCGGTTTGTGAAGGATACTTGGGGATTGACCCTCACTGGGACCTGTGGACTCATTTCTTCTCCGCGGAGCTTTTTGCCTCGCCGACGGGGGAGAGAAGGGTCCGCACGGCAGTGCGGGCTGGTGGCTGCATCCTCCAGCTGAGGCAGGCGCGGGCGCCGCAGTATATCCCCGCCATCCTTGCGTCCTCGAACAAAGGGTGGCAGCGCCGGTGGTTCTATCTCCGAAATGACGACGGGAGGCTCCCGTCGTTTTCTCAGCGAGTGGTGACCGCCGCCGCCGATATCTGGCGCTACGGGACCCCGCACGACAGACAGAAGAATCTCCAGCCCCTTCTGAAGGCCCTGGAGGAGTTGCGGAAAGGAGGGCTCACCGCTGCGGGAGTGGTCGCCGCCATTCATCGCCGGAGGGTGCTTCCCTTGACGGAGCGGCGGTTGCCGCTTTGGGAGATGACGCCGGGGGCCGACTTGGAGGGTTTGCGGATGTCCTCGGATCCCCTTCCCATCGACGACCTCCACAGGCGGGTAGCCGTCACGTTGGGGAAGCCGGACACCGGCGCCCTTTCCCAGCCCTTGATGCGTCCTGACCGCGGGTGTGTGTCCCTGGTGAGTGTCCGCTCCTTCTTTCTCCTTGCGTCGGATTGCCCTTGGTTCTCACAGCCGAGACTTTTCGTCTGTCTCCAGGAGGTAGAGCATCACAAGCCTTCCCTGCCACCGGTCCCGGAGGACGCGGTAGACCGAGCTGCGCGAAGGGTTGCCGCGGAGAAGAGGAAGGAGAAAAAGGACGCGAAGAAGGCTCGGGCCCGCGAGCGGACGCGGGCTCGGGACGCCTTGGAAAGGCTCCGTCGTCGGCAGGAGAGGGATGGGCTCCCGAGGGAGTCGTCGCCGGAGACGCCTGACGACGACGACGACGAAGATGACGATGAAGACGACGATATGGCTGCCCGCCTTGGCCTCAGCCCGGATCTGAGGCTGGGCCAGGGGTCGTCAAGCCAGCCCCCGAGTGGGCTGGTGCCATCGGTATCCGGGGCCAGACGTCGGGGTCTCGGTCCGAAGAGTGGGGGCAGACCGAGGGGGTACTTGACCCTTCGGCCGGGGAAGTTGAGGTGACCCCGGGGAGTCAGGCCGAGCTGCCTGTTCCCCGAGAACCGTTGCCCGTGCCGACTGCGCGGAAGGGCGATCCTCAGGTTGTCGTGGCTGCGCCTGGGCAGTCCGTCTCTCGGGCGCCTAGGGCGCCCAAGGCGAGGATGGTACCGAAGCTGGCAGCGAGGTAGACCTTGGTGGTACCTTCGGGGGTCGAGGTTCGAGAGACCTCCCCACAGGCACGATTGATTATGGCCTGGAGTGGGTAAGTATCTTAGGATATCTTCGTCCTGGCTCCTCCTTCGTATGTCCTGACCCTGATTTTCCTTTTCTCCTTAGCAAGCGGAGTCACGGTTCGACCGATCTGGCTCCCTGGAAGGTCCTCAAGACGGCGTCGGCTTCCGCAGATAGTGCCGCGTCGGGCCTCGCCGGCCAGCTGACCTCCTCGCAAGACGCCCCACAGCGGGGGGCTCAGGCGGCACCAGTTGCCGTGGAGCGAGCTCCTGAGGCTGGCTCTTCTGTCGAGGCGGCCATCGCGCTGGGGGAGGCTGCTGGCGCGGCCGTGGCCTCGGGCCCACCAGACATGCTGCCGGCGCTGGCGCCGGCTGCTGCCGAGGCCGTTGCCGTTCTGGCCGTGGAGCCACCCGTCGCCGCCGACGCTGAGATGGTCGAGGCGTCGCTACTTGGTGCCTCGGAGGAGGGGGCGCGGGACCGCGACCCGTCCCGTCGAGCGGCAGCATTGTCCCTGTGCGGCGCAGTTCCGAGGGGCGGCGCTAGTTGCTTCGGTTCCGGACCCGTGGGGCCTCGGATCCCCTCTTCGTTCTTGACGATGAGCAGGAGGAGCAGTCTTGGGACGGGCTTTGTGAGTGTGCCGAGGCAACGGGGGGGTCGCTCCGGTCGACCTTGGAGGTCCTTTGCAGGGATGTTCCCAAGATCCTCCAGGTAATGATTTCAGGTATACCTTTCTCATGATCAAGGCGTTTTTGTGACGCCCCGCTTCCTTCCCTCAGGATCTGACGGATCTGAGCGCCGCCAAGTCATCGTTCATCCGCCGTGAGGTCGATGTCTGGGGTTCACTGTGGTCCCTGAGGACCACGCTTGCCAGGGCTACCACGCGCCTCTCCCAACAGAGCGCCGAGGTAGCAGACCTTCGGTTGCTCTGTGCCGATCTGGGAGCAGAGGCAGCAGCGGCACGCGCAGAGGCGCAGCGGCGGCAGTCGGAGCTTGACCAGGTCACCGGCGAGCGGGACCAATCTCGGGGTCGGGCCGCCGAGGCCGAAAGCCGGGCAGAGGCTCTTGGAGTCCAGTTAGCCGAGGCGTTTGCTCGGGCCAGAGCCCTTGCAGCAGACCTAGCCGTGGCCCAAGCCGCATCCTCGGAGCAGCATGCCCGAGCCGGAGGTATGTCTTGGCCGTTTTAAGTTTTTGTTTCAGCTCGGTTCCCCAACTTGTGTTTGAGGTCTTCCGCTTTGGCTGTTCGCAGAGCTCGAGTCTGCCCTCGATAAGTCCACCAAGGCGCTCGCTCAGGCGGCCGAGCAGAGGGAGGCCGACCACAGGGCCATGTCTGAGGCCATCTCGGCCTTCTGCCGGGTCTTTGGCTTCAACGACGCCCCCTCGGGAAGCTCCCCTCAAAGTCGCCTGCAGGCCTTGGGTGACCATGCGCGTGGCAGATCCACGAGGCGCTGCATCACGGCGTCAGGTGGGCCTTCGCCGTGCTTGCTTCCCACTATGTCGTGGATCTGGAGCGGGTCAGCGAGGGGTATTGCCTCCCCGACGAAGATGAAGCCGCCCTGGCTGAAGTCCAGAGGCTCGACGCGGCCGCCGCGGGCCCAAGCGTGGTGCTGGTAACCACCTTCGAGACAGAGATCCTCCCGCTTGCGCCGTCGTCCGAGGCCGGGGCGGACCTTGCCGAAGGTGGGGACGAAGCCGAGGGCGCGGCTCCTTCTCCGGACGACGCCTGACTCTGCCGGAGTAGTTTTCTTTGAATGCATATGTGTCTTTTGCGGCCGCCGAGGCCCGAACACTTTATTATCGTAATATAAGGTTGTGCTCCTTTTCCTTCCGTTTTGCGTATCCGGGCCCGTTCGTCAGTAGCAGGGTAGCTTGCCCAAGTAAGAGTCATTTTTCGTGGTAGGTGACGAGTGAGGTATCCGTATCCCAGAGGCGTAGGAGTCCCTTGGCTCGGTCGGCCTTGCCACTTACATGCGCCCTTATTCGTTTCTTGGGGTCCTGTTACTGATATAGCCGGGGGACGCGAAAGCCTTTTTGATGGAAGACTTTTTTCGAGGAAAATTTTGACGAGAGGGGGTTCCCCCCTTCTAGCCCCCGAGGGAGGGTCGGGCTTTGCCGAGGCAAGGCTGACCCTTCCTTGATGATTAGACTTTGTGTGTGAACGAGGTGTACGAACGACTTGAATGCATCTTAAGGGTAGAAGCGACGTAGCTGTCGGATGTTCCAGGCGTTGCTGTAGACCTCGCCTTGACTGTTGGCCAGCTTGTACGTTCCGGGCTTCAGAACTTTGGCGATGACGAACGGCCCTTCCCAGGGAGGTGTGAGCTTGTGCCGCCCTCGGGCGTCTTGTCGCAGCCGAAGCACCAAGTCGCCCACCTGGAGGTCTCGGGACCGAACCCCTCGGGCGTGGTAGCGTCGCAGGGACTGCTGATACCGCGTCGAGTGTAGTAAGGCCATGTCCCGAGCCTCTTCCAGCTGGTCCAGTGCGTCTTCTCGGTTAGCTCGATTGCTTTGGTCGTCGTAGGCCCTCGTCCTCGGGGAACCGTATTCTAAGTCTGTGGGCAAGATGGCCTCGGCCCCATAGACTAGAAAGAACGGTGTGAAGCCCGTGGCTCGGCTTGGCGTTGTCCTCAGGCTCCAGACCACCGAGGGGAGCTCCCTCATCCATCGCTTGCCGAACTTGTTGAGGTCGTTGTAGATCCGCGGCTTGAGTCCTTGCAGGATCATGCCGTTGGCACGCTCTACTTGCCCATTCGTCATGGGGTGAGCCACGACGGCCCAGTCCACCCAGATGTGGTGATCCTCGCAGAAGTCTAGGAACTTTCTGCCGGTGAACTGGGTGCCGTTGTCGGTGATGATGGAGTTTGGGACCCCAAAGCGATGGATGATGTTGGTGAAGAACGCCACCGTCTGTTCGGATCCGATGCTGTTTAGGGGTCGGACCTCGATCCACTTGGAGAATTTGTCGATGGCGACCAGCAGGTGTGTGTAGCCCCCGGGTGCCTTCTGCAAGGGCCGACGAGGTCCAGACCCCACACAGCAAACGACCAGGTGATGGGTATGGTCTGCAGAGCCTGAGCGGGCAGGTGGGTCTGCCTTGCGTAGAATTGACACCCCTGGCAGGTGCGGACAATCCTAGTGGCGTCGGCCACCGCGGTCGGCCAGTAGAAACCTTGTCGGAAGGCGTTTCCAACAAGGGCTCGGGGCGCTGCGTGATGACCGCAAGCCCCCGAGTGTATTTCTTGTAAGAGCTCCTGGCCTTCGGTGATGGATATGCATCGCTGGAGGATGCCTGAGGGGCTGCGGTGGTAGAGCTCCTTCCCGTCCCCCAGCAAGACGAACGACTTGGCACGCCGCGCCAACCGCCGAGCTTCAGCTCGGTCGAGGGGTAGCTCTCCTCGGTGGAGATATTGCAGGTACGGGGTCTGCCAGTTTCGATTAGGCGTGACCCCGCTCCGCTCCTCCTCGACGTGCAGTGCCTCACCCTCGGGGGCCGAGGGTGCCTCGGACTGGGCCGAGGCCTTCTCGGGCTCGGGCGCGTCGTCGGTCCTGACGGAGGGCTGATGCAGGTCTCGGGAGAAGACGTCCGGGGGAACCGTTGTCCGCCCCGAGGCTATCTTAGCCAGCTCGTCCGCAGTCTCGTTGTATCGTTGGGCGATGTGGTTGAGCTCGAGCCCGTAGAACTTGTCCTCCAGGCGCCGAACCTCATCGCAGTAGGCTTCCATCTTCGGGTCACGGCAGTGGGAGTTCTTCATGACTTGGTCAATGACGAGCTGCGAGTCACCGCGAGCGTCGAGGCGTCGAACCCCTAGCTCGATGGCAATGCGCAACCTGTTGACCAGAGCCTTGTACTCGGCCACATTGTTGGACGCCGGGAAGTGGAGGCGTAGCACGTAGCGTAGGTGCTTCCCAAGGGGCGAGATGAAGAGTAGGCCCCCGCCTGCCCCTGTCTTCATCAGCGACCCGTCGAAAAACATGGTCCAGAGTTCCGGTTGGATCGGAGCTGTCGGGAGCTGGGTATCGACCCATTCAGCCACAAAGTCCGCCAAGACTTGGGACTTGATGGCCTTCCGAGGGGCGAACGAGATTGTCTCGCCCATGATTTCCACTGCCCACTTTGCAATCCTACCCGAGGCCTCTCGGCACTAGATGATCTCCCCCAGGGGGAAGGATGACACCACAGTCACCGGATGAGACTTGAAGTAGTGTTGCAACTTCCGCCGCGTCAGGATCACCGCGTACAGCAGCTTCTGAATTTGTGGGTAGCGGATCTTGGTCTCGGACAGTACCTCACTGATGAAGTAGACTGGCCTCTAGACGGGCAATGCATGCCCCTCTTCTTGTCTCTCAACCACGATCACGGCACTGACCACCTGAGTGGTAGCGGCGACGTAGATCAAGAGGGCTTCTCCGGCAGCGGGGGGCACCAAGATGGGCGCGTTCGTGAGGAGCGCCTTCAGGTTCCCGAGGGCTTCCTCGACCTCAGGGGTCCAAGTGAAGCACTCGACCTTTTTTAAGAGGCGGTACAGAGGCAGGCCTCTTTCGCCGAGGCACGAGATGAAACGACTCAGAGCCGCAAGGCATCCCGTGACCCTCTGTACGCCTTTCAAGTCCTTGATGGGCCCCATGTTGGTGATGGCCGCGATTTTCTTCGGGTTGGCCTCGATGCCCCGCTTGGAGACGATGAACCCCAAGAGCATGCCTCGGGGGACTCCGAAGATGTACTTCTCAGGATTGAGTTTTACGCCTTTTGCCTTGAGACACCGGAATGTCGCTTCAAGGTCGGAAAGGAGGTCGGAGGCTTTCCTCGTCTTGACTACGATGTCATCGACGTAAGCCTCGATCGTTCGACCAATGTGTTCGCCGAACACGTGGTTCATGCACCTTTGGTATGTCGCACCCGCATTCCTCAAACCAAACGGCATGGTAACATAGCAGTACATGCCAAAAGGTGTGATGAAAGAAGTCGCGAGCTGGTCGAACTCTTTCATCCTGATTTGGTGATACCCTGAGTAGGCATCGAGGAAAGACAGAGTTTCGCACCTAGCAATGGAATCCACGATTTGATCGATGCGAGACAGAGGGTAGGGAACTTTTGGACATGCTTTGTTTAGACCAGTGTAGTCTACACACATCCGCCATTTCCCTCCTTTCTTTCTCACAAGCACAGGGTTGGCGAGCCATTCGGGATGGAATACCTCTTTGATGAACCCCGCCGCCATTAGCTTGTGGATCTCCTCGCCTATGGCTCTGCGCTTTTCTTCGTCGAATCGGCGCAGAGGCTGCTTCACGGGTCGGGCTCCAGCTCGGATATCCAGCGGGTGCTCGGCGACATCCCTCGGTATGCCGGGCATGTCCGAGGGACTCCACGTGAAAACGTCGGCGTTTGCGCGGAGAAAGTCGACGAGCACTGCTTCCTATTTGGGATCAAGCTCGGAGCCGATCCGGATCTGCTTGGAGGCGTCGTTGCTGGGGTCGAGAGGGACAGACTTAACCGTCTCCGCTGGCTCGAAGTTGCCGGAATGGCGCTTCACGTCTGGCGCCTCCTTGGAGAGGCTCTCCAGGTCGGCGATGAGGGCCTCGGATTCGGCGAGGGCCTCGGCGTACTCCATGCACTCCACGTCGCATTCGTACGCGTGTCGATACGTGGGGCCGACGGTGATGACCCCGTTGGGGCCCGACATCTTGAGCTTGAGGTAGGTGTAGTTGGGGACGGCCATGAACTTGGCGTAGCATGGCCTCCCCAACACTGCGTGGTAGGTTCCTCGGAACCCGACCACCTCGAACGTGAGGGTTTCCCTTCGGAAGTTGGAGGGAGTCTCGAAGCAGACGGGTAGATCGAGTTGTCCGAGGGGTTGGACGCGTTTCCCGGGGTTGATCCCGTGGAAAGGCGTCGCGCCTGCCCGGACCGAGGATGGATCGATCCGCAGGAGCCCGAGGGTCTCGGCGTAGATGATGTTGAGGCTGCTGCCTCCGTCCATGAGGACCTTGTTGAGCCTGACGTTGCCGATGACGGGGTCGACAACGAGCGGGTATTTCCCCGGACTCGGCACGCGGTCGAGGTGGTCGCCCTAGTCGAAGGTGATGGGCTTGTCGGACCAGTCTAGGTAGACTGGCGCCGCCACCTTTACCGAGCAGACCTCCCGACGCTCTTGCTTGCGGTGCCGAGCCGAGACGTTCGCCACTTGCCCATCGTAGATCATGAAGCAGTCGTGGACCTCGGGGAACTCTCATGCCTTGCGATCCTCCTTCTTATCATCGTCGTGGGCCCTGCCACCTTCCGCAGGTGGCCCGACCTTGTGAAAGTGGCGCCGAAGCATGGCGCACTCCTCAAGGGTGTGCTTGACGGGCCCCTGATGATAGGGGCACGGCTCCTTGAGCATTTTGTCAAAGAGGTTGGCGCCTCCGGGAGGTTTCCGAGGGTTCTTGTACTCAGCGGCGGCGACAAGGTCCGCGTCGGCGGCGTCACGTTTCGCTTGCGACTTCTTCTTGCCTTTCTTCTTGGTGTCGCGCTGAGTGGACGCCTCAGGGACATCTTTCGGCTGGCGGCCCTGGGGCTGCTTGTCCTTCCGGAAGATGGCCTCAACCGCCTCCTGGCCAGAGGCGAACTTGGTGGCAATGTCCATCAGCTCGCTCGCCCTGGTGGGGGTCTTGCGACCCAGCTTGCTCACCAGGTCGCGGCAGGTGGTGCCGGTGAGGAACGCGCCGATGACATCCGAGTCAGTGACGTTGGGCAGCTCGGTGCGCTGCTTCGAGAATCGCCAGATGTAGTCCCGAAGAGACTCTCCCGGCTGCTGGCGGCAGCTTCGGAGATCCCAGGAGTTCCCAGGGCGCACGTACGTGCCCTGGAAGTTGCCGGCGAAGGCTTGGACCAGGTCGTCCCAGTTGGAGATCTGCCCCGGAGGCAGATGCTCCAGCCAGGCTCGAGCGGTGTCGGAGAGGAACAGGGGGAGGTTGCGGATGATGAGGTTGTCATCGTTCGTTCCACCCAGGTGGCAGGCCAGCCGGTAGTCCGCGAGCCACAGTTCCGGCCTCGTCTCCCCTGAGTACTTTGTGATAGTAGTCGGGGTTCGGAACCGGGTCGGGAATGGCGCCCATCGTATGGCTCAGCTGAAAGCCTGCAGACCGGGTGGTTCAGGCGAGGGACTCTGATCCTCCCCGCTGTCGTAGCGTCCCCCACGCCTGGGGTGGTAGCCTCGGTGCACCTTCTCATCGAGGTGGGCTCGACGGTTGCGGTGATGGTGCTCGTTGTCGAGGCGACCCGGGGCCGCAGGCGTTGTGTTGCGCGTGCGCCCGGTGTGGACCGAGGCTTCCCGCATGAATCGGGAAGTCGCGGCGCGATGTTCCGAGGGGTACCCCTGCCTTCGGGAGGCAGAGCTTTCGGCCCGTCAGACCGCGGCATCCTCCAGGAGATTCTTGAGCTCTCCCTGGATACGCCGCCCCTCGGTGGTTGATGGCTCCGGCATTGCGCGGAGAAGTATTGCCGCTGCAGCCAGGTTCTGGCTGACCCCACTGGAAGCCGATGGCGGCCTTGCCCTGACATCGTCGGCGATGCGGTGCTGGATGCCCTGGGGTAGATGACGCGCTTCTCCGGCCGGAGGTTGGCCTGCCCATTCCTGCCCGATGTCCCGGCGGAACGGCTCAAGTGTTCCTGCTCCCTCGTCGAGTCTGGCCTGCATCTCGCGGATTTGCTCGAGCTGTGAGTCCTGACCCCCCGCAGGGACTAGGACCACAGCTAGCTCCCTGAAGGATGTCAACGCGAGGCGCAGGCCTAGGGGGATCACCGTTTTCCGGTATACCAAGATGGTTGCCTTCGTCGGGACCCCCTAGATCGACGTGGAAACATTCACGACTTGGGCCGCAGTCCTCGTCGTCGAAGCTGCGGCTACCGTCGGAACAATCGGAAAGGCAGTAGTCGCATGCAGTCATGAAGTCCCGCATGGCACTGGGGTTACCAAGTCCGGAGAAATCCCAACAAAAGTCGGACTCGTCATCTTCCTCGGAACCCGAGGGCCCGTAGGTCGAGACGACTGTCAGCCGGTCCCAGGGTGACCGCATACCGTACCCCGGAGGGTTTGGACTCGCCTCTATGAAAGCATCCACCGAAGCGAAGTCGCTTGGTGGGTCGAGGCTGAATACAAAAGGCACGATATGGGAATCGGTCGGTACCTCTTGGTCGACGGGCGGTGACGAGGTCACGTCAGGGGCAGACTGCACCGTCGTCTCAGGTACGAGGGTGACGCCCAGCAAGTCCTTTGCGAGCATGCTGGCGTCGTCCGTCCGCTTGGAGTTCGCGTGTTGCGAGGAAACGACGCTCGTCTTCATCTCAGACGCGAGGTCGATGCCCGACGTGTCCCCCGTTGGGGCGCCGGCGCCGTCGACTCGCTCGACAGCCGACGAGGTGCCGCCTCCTGCTTGGCCTTGGTTACCTCGCCTCCTCCTCCGTCGGCGTGGGAGGCGACGGGACAAACCCGAATGTTGTTCTTCCGCCACGTGGGGAAGACGTCGTCGATTCCGCCGCCGGCGGGCGTGTCGTCGGCCGCCATTGTCGCTGTCGCGCGGCGGGGGAAGGAGTATCATGTCGTAGCCGCCGTCGAGGGACATGAACTCAAGACTCCCGAAACGGAGCACCGTCGTTCCGGGCTGGAAAGGTTGCTGGAGACTACCCATCTGGAGCTTGATGGGAAGATGTTCGTCAACACGCAGCATGCCCCTACCTGGCGCGCCAACTGTCGGCGTTTCGACCCCGGGGGGTCCCTGGACCGACGAGTAAATTGTCGCCGCGTGCCCCAGCCCAGATGGGTCGGCGCGAGACGGAGCGCGAAGGGGGGAAAACCAGAGGGAGACAGGCGTAAAAGGGGAAACCCACGGCCTTCGTGTTTGTCCCGCGCCCAGGTTAGGTGCGCTTGCAGTAGGGGGTTACAAGCGTCCGCGTGGGAGGGAGCGAGAGGCCTGCACGCGTCGTCCCGTCCTCCCCGCGCGGCCAACCCTCTGTAAGAGGGCCCTGGACCTTCCTTTTATAGGCGTAAGGAGAGGGTCCAGGTGTACAATGGGAGATGTAGCAGTGTGCTAACGTGTCTAGCAGAGAGGAGCTAGTGCCCTAAGTACATGCCGTCGTGGCAGCCGGAGAGGTTTTGGCACCCTGTTCATGAGATGTCGTGGCCGTCGGAGGAGCGCTGGAGTCTGGCGGAAGGACAGCTGTCGGGGCTATCGAGTCCTTGCTGACGTCTCCTTGCTTCCGTAAGGGGGCTGAGAGCCGCCGTCGTCATGGAGCACGCGGGGCGCCATCATTATTTGCTTTACCGGGGCGAGCCAGATGGGACGCCGGTCTTGTTCCCCGTAGCCAGAGCTAGCTAGGGGTAGGGTAATGATGGCCCCTCCTGTGACGTGGTCGATCCGAGCCCTAGGTCGGGCGAGGCGAAGGCTCCTCCGAGGTCGAGGTCGAGTCTGTCTTCCGAGGTCGAGGTCGAGTCTGAGCCCCTGGGTCGGGCGAGGCGGAGACCGTCGGCTGAGGCCAGGGCGGAGTCCGAGCCCTGGGGTCGGGCGAGGCGGAGTTCGTCGTCTTCTAGGGCCGAGGCCGAGTCCGAGCCCTGGGGTCGGGCGAGGCGGAGTTCGTTGTCTTCTGGGGCCGAGGCCGAGTCCGAGCCCTGGGGTCGGGCGAGGCGGAGTTCGTCGTCTTCCGGGGCCGAGGCCAAGTCTGAGCCCTGGGGTCGGGCGAGGCGGAGTTCGTCGTCTTCCGGGGCCGAGGCCGAGTCCGAGCCATGGGGTCGGGCGAGGCGGAGCTTCCTATGGCGCTCGAGGCCGAACTTGGCTGCTGTCAGCCTCACTCTGTCGAGTGGCACAGCAGTCGGAGCGGCGCAGGCGGCGCTGTCCTCTTGTCAGGCCGGTCAGTGGAGCGGCGAAGTGACTGCGGTCACTTCGGCTCTGTCGACTGAAGGGCGCGCATCAGGATAAGGTGTCAGGCCATCCTTGCATTAAATGCTCCTGCGATACGGTCGGTCGGCGTGGCGATTTGGCCAAGGTTGCTTCTTGGCGAAGACTGGGCCTCGGGCGAGCCGAAGGTGTGTCCGTTGCTTGAGGGGGCCCTCGGGCAAGACGTAAATCCTCCAGGGTCGGCTGCCCTTGCCCGAGGCTGGGCTCGGGCGAGGCGAGATCGTGTCCCTTGAGTGGACCGAGCCTTGACTTAATCGCACCCATCAGGCCTTTGCAGCTTTGTGCTGATGGGGGTTACCAGCTGAGATTAGGAGTCTTGGGGGTACCCCTAATTATGGTCCCCGACACAGCCCTAAGGTGAGCTTCCTTAGGATCAGCTTGGAATCTTGCACACATGCATACAGAAAGCATTATATTCGGTCGTGAAGCACATAAATAGAGTAAAGAACCTATCATCGACCGGTATACCTTTTGATCTATGGATTTACCTCCCGTGTCGAGGTCGAGATGCCCATTGGTTCCCATGGGTGTCTTGATGGGCTTGGCATCCTTCATCCCAAACTTGTTTAGAATGTCTTGAATATACTTCGTTTGGCTAATGAAGGTGCCCTCGTGGAGTTGCTTCACTTGAAATCCCAAGAAGTACTTCAACTCCCCCATCATAGACATCTAGAATTTATGTGTCATGATCCTACTAAATTCCTCACATGTAGATTCATTAGTAGAGCCAAATATAATATCATCAACATAAATTTGGCATACAAACAAATCATTTTCAAGAGTTTTTATAAATAAAGTAGGATCGACCTTTCCGACTTTGAAGCCATTAGTGATAAGAAAATCTCTTAGGCATTCATACCATGCTCTTGGGGCTTGCTTGAGCCCATAAAGCGCCTTAGAGAGTTTATATACATAGTTAGGGTACTCACTATCTTCAAAGCCGAGAGGTTGCTCAACATAGACCTCTTTCTTGATTGGTCCGTTGAGGAAGGCACTTTTCATGTCCATTTGATAAAGCTTGAAGCCATGGTAAATCACATAGGCAAGTAAAATGTGAATTGATTCTAGCCTAGCTACGGGTGCATAGGTTTCACCAAAATCCAAACCTTCGACTTGTGAATACCCCTTGGCCACAAGTCGGGCTTTGTTCTTTGTCACCACACCATGTTCATCTTGCTTGTTGCGGAAGACCCACTTGGTTCCTACAACATTTTGATTAGGACGTGGAACTAAATGCCATACCTCATTCCTTGTGAAATTGTTGAGCTCCTCTTGCATTGCCACCACCCAATCCAAATCTTGAAGTGCTTCCTCTAGCCTGTGTGGCTCAATAGAGGAAACAAAAGAGTAATGTTCAAAAAATGAGCAACACGAGATCGAGTAGTTACCCCCTTTTCAATATCGCCGAGGATGGTGTTCACGGGGTGATCTCATTGGATTGCTTGGTGGACTCTTGGGTGTGGCGGCCTTGGAACTTGTTCATCTTCCTCATCTTGATCATGGGCATCTCCCCCTTGATCATTGCTCTCCTCTTGAGGTGGCTCAACTTCTTGATCTTCTCCTTCATCATTTTGAGCCTCATCCTCATCTTGAGTTGGTGGAGATGCTTGCATGGAGGAAGATGGTTGATCTTGTGCATTTGGAGGCTCTTCGGATTCCTTAGGACACACATCCCCAATGGACATGTTCCTTAGCACGACGCACGGAGCCTCTTCATCATCTAGCTCATCAAGATCAACTTGCTCTACTTGAGAGCCGTTAGTCTCATCAAACACAATGTCACAAGAAACTTCAACTAGTCCAGAGGACTTGTTAAAGACTCTATATGCCCTTGTGTTTGAATCATATCCTAGTAAAAAGCCTTCTACAGCCTTAGGAGCAAATTTAGATTTTCTACCTCTTTTAACAAGAATAAAGCATTTGCTACCAAAGACTCTAAAATATGAAACATTGGGCTTTTTACCGGTTAGGAGTTCGTATGATGTTTTCTTGAGGATTTGGTGTAGATACAACCGGTTGATGGCGTAGCACGCGGTGTTGACCGCCTCCGCCCAAAACCGATCCGAAGTCTTGTACTCATCAAGCATGGTCCTTGCCATGTCCAATAGAGTTCTATTCTTCCTCTTCACTACACCATTTTGTTGTGGGGTGTAGGGAGAAGAGAACTCATGCTTGATGCCCTCCTCCTCAAGGAAGCCTTCGATTTGAGAGTTCTTGAACTCCGTTCCGTTGTCGCTTCTAATCTTTTTGATCCTTACGCCGAACTCATTTTGAGCCCGTCTCAAGAATCCCTTTAAGGTCTCTTGGGTATGAGATTTTTCCTGTAAAAAGAACACCCAAGTGAAGCGAGAATAATCATCCACAAGAACTAGACAGTACTTACTCCCGCCGATGCTTATGTAAGCTATCGGGTCGAATAGGTCCATGTGTAGGAGCTCGAGTGGCCTGTCAGTTGTCATGATGTTCTTGTGCGGATGATGAACACCAACTTGCTTCCCTGCCTGACATGCGCTACAAACCCTGTCTTTCTCAAAATGAACATTTGTTAGTCCCAAAATGTGTTCTCCCTTTAGAAGCTTGTGAAGATTCTTCATTCCAACATGTGCTAGTCGGCGATGCCAGAGCCAGCCCATGTTAGTCTTAGCAATTAAGCAAGTGTCGAGTTCAGCTCTATCAAAATCTACTAAGTATAGCTGACCCTCTAACACTCCCTTAAATGCTACTGAATCATCACTTCTTCTAAAGACAGTAACACCTATATCCGTAAAAAGACAATTGTAACCCATTTTACATAAATGCGAAACTGAAAGCAAGTTGTAATCTAAAGAATCTACAAGAAAAACATTGGAGATGGAATGGTCAGGTGATATAGCAATTTTACCCAATTCTTTGACCAAACCTTGATTTCCATCCCTGAATGTGATAGCTCGTTGGGGATCTTGGTTTTTCTCATAGGAGGAGAACATCTTCTTCTCCCCTGTCATATGGTTTGTGCACCCGCTGTCGATGATCCAACTTGAGCCCCCGGATGCATAAACCTACAAAACAAGTTTAGTTCTTGATTTTAGGTACCCAAACGGTTTTGGGTCCTTTGACATTAGATACAAGAACTTTGGGTACCCAAACACAAGTCTTTGACCCCTTGTGCTTGCTCCCAACACACTTGGCAACTACTTTGCCAGATTTGTTAGTCAAAACATAAGATGCATCAAAAGTTTTAAATGAAATGTTAGAATCATTTGATGCAATAGGAGTTTTCTTCTTAGGCAATTTAGCACGGGTTGATTGCCTAGAGCTAGATGTCTCACCCTTATACATAAAAGCATGATTAGGGCCAGAGTGAGACTTCCTAGAGTGAATTCTCCTAATCTTGTGCCCGGGATAACCGACAGGGTACAAAATGTAACCCTCGTTATCCTGAGGCATGGGAGCCTTGCCCTTAACAAAGTTTGACAATCTTTTAGGAGGGGCATTAAGTTTGACATTGTCTCCCTTTTGGAAGCCAATGCCATCCTTGATGTCAGGGCGTCTCCCACTATAGAGCATGCTTCTAGCAAATTTAAATTTATCATTTTCTAAGTCATGCTCATTAATTTTGGCATTAAGTTGGGCTATGTGATCATTTTGTTTCTTAATTAAAGCTAGGTGATCATGAATAGCATCAACATTAATGTCTCTACATCTAGTGCAAATGGAAACATGCTCAACGGTAGATGTAGAGGGTTTGCAAGATTTTAGTTCAACAATCTTAGCATGTAAAATGTCATTTTCATTTCTATGATTGGAAATGATAACATTGCAAACATCTAATTCCTTAGCCTTAGCAATTAATTTTTCATTCTCATTTCTAAGGCTAGCAAGAGAGACATTCAATTCTTCAATCTTAGCAAGTAAACTAACATTATCATTTCTAAGATTGGAAATTGAATCATCACAAACATTTGAATCAACCTTAGCAATTTGTCTAGCATTCTCATTTCTAAGGTTGGCAATAATATCATGGCACGTGCTTAGCTCACTAGATAATTTTTCACATTTTTCTACCTCTAGAGCATAAGTATTCTTAACCTTAACACGCTTCTTATTTTCCTTAATTAGGAAGTCCTCTTGGGTGTCCAAGAGTTCATCCTTCTCATGAATAGCACTAATTAATTCATTTAATTTTTCCTTTTGTT
The DNA here is from genome assembly GCF_902167145.1 of Zea mays. NCBI lineage: Eukaryota > Viridiplantae > Streptophyta > Magnoliopsida > Poales > Poaceae > Zea > Zea mays. The sequence continues at coordinate 200,561,995 of NC_050098.1, forward strand.
GCATGTTTAGGTTGGTAAAAAGGGTGCGTAAATTATCCTCCTCATCACTAGAATTATCTTCATCACTAGAGGATGCATATTTAGTGGAGGATCTTGATTTCACCTTCTTCCTTTTGCCATCCTTTGCCATGAGGCACTTGTGGCCGACGTTGGGGAAGAGGAGTCCTTTGGTGACGACGATGTTGGCGACGTCCTCGTCGGAGGAGGAGTCGGTGGAGCTCTCGTCGGAGTTCCACTCGCAGCACACATGGGCATCGCCCCCCTTCTTCTTGTAGTACCTCTTCTTTTCTCTCCTCTTGCCCTTCTTGTCGTTGTCCCTGTCACTGTCACTTGATAATGGACATTTTGCAATAAAGTGACCGAGCTTACCACACTTGTAGCACACTTTCATGGAGCGAGATTTGTAGTCATTCCCCCTCCTTTGCTTGAGGATTTGGCGGAAGCTCTTGATGATGAGCGCCATCTCCTCATTGTCGAGCTGGAGGCGTCAATGGGGAGTCTACTTGATGTAGACTCTTCCTTCTTTTCCTCCGTCGCCTTGAATGCGACCGGTTGTGCTTCGGGCGTGGAGGAGACATCTTGCTCGATGATTTTCTTTGAGCCTTTGATTATCAACTCAAAGCTCACAAATTTTCCTATTACTTCCTCGGGAGACATTAGTGTGTATCTCGGATCACCACATATTAATTGAACTTGCGTAGGGTTAAGAAAAACGAGTGATCTAAGAATAACCTTGACCATTTCATGGTCATCCCATTTAGTTCTCCCGAGGTTGCGCACTTGGTTTACCAAGGTCTTGAGCCGGTTGTACATCTCTTGTGGTTCCTCCCCTTGGCGAAGCCTGAAGCGACCGAGTTCCCCCTCGATCGTCTCCCGCTTGGTGATTTTTGTCACCTCGTCTCCTTCGTGCGCGGTCTTGAGTACGTCCCAAATCTCCTTGGCGCTCTTCAATCCTTGCACCTTGTTATACTCCTCTCGACTTAGAGAGGTGAGGAGTATAGTGGTGGCTTGGGAGTTGAAGTGCACAATTTGGGCCACCTCGTCCTCATCATAATCTTCATCCCCTACGGATGGTACCTGTACACCAAACTCAACAACATCTCATATGCTTTTGTGGAGTGAGGTTAGGTGATATCTCATCATATCACTCCACCTAGAATAATCTTCACCGTCAAACGTCGGTGGTTTGCCTTATGGGACGGAAAGTAATGGAGTATGCTTAGGAATGCGGGGATAGCGTAGGGGAATCTTACTATACTTCTTGCGCTCTTGGCGCTTAGAAGTGATGGACGCGGTGTCGGATCTGAATGTAGAGGGCGATGAAGAGTCGGTCTCGTAGTAGACCACCTTCTTCATTTTCTTCTTCTCGCCACTCTTGTGCGATCGAATGCGTGAAGGGGATCTATCCTTCTTGTTGTTGGCGGACTCCCTTGATGGAGCCTTCCCGTGGCTTGTAGCGGTCTTCTCACCGCCGATCACCATCTTCTTGGCGTGATCTCCCGACATCACTTCGAGCGGTTAAGCTCTAATGAAGCACCGGGCTTCGATACCAATTGAAAGTCGCCTAGAGGGGGGTGAATAAGGCGAATCTGAAATTTATAAACTTAAGCACAACTACAAGCCGGGTTAGTGTTAGAAATATGAACGAGTCTGAGAGAGAGGGTGAAAAACAAATCGCAAGCAAATAAAGAGTGAGACGCAAGGATTTGTTTTACCGAGGTTCGGTTCTTGCAAACCTACTCCCCATTGAGGTGGTCACAAAGACCGGGTCTCTTTCAACCCTTTCCCTCTCTCAAACGGTCACTTAGACCGAGTGAGCTTCTCTTCTCAATCAAACGGGACACAAAGTCCCCGCAAGGACCACCACACAATTGGTGTCTCTTGCCTCGGTTACAATTGAGTTGATCACAAGAAAGAATGAGAAAAAGAAGCAATCCAAGTGCAAGAGCTCAAATGAACACAAGTCACTCTCTCACTAGTCACTATTTGATTGGAAATGATCTATGGACTTGGGAGAGGATTTGATCTCTTTGGTGTGTCTTGTATTGAATGCTATAGCTCTTGTAAGGTGTGGGAAGTCAGAAAACTTGGATGCAATGAATGGTGGGTGGTTGGGGGTATTTATAGCCCTAACCACTAAACTAGCCGTTTGGTGAAGGCTGCTGTCGCATGGAGCACCGGACAGTCCGGTGCGCCACCGGACACTGTCCGGTGCGCCTGCCACGTCACCCAGCCGTTGGATTCCGATCGTTGGAGCTTATGTCTTCTGGGCCACCGGACAGTCCGGTGGTGCACCGGACATGCACTGTTCACTGTCCGGTGCGCCATCTGGCTCTGCTCTGACTCTGGCGCGCACTGTAGCGCATTTAATGCCTTCTGCAGACGACCGTTGGCGCGAAGTAGCTGTTGCTACGCTGGCACTCTGGACAGTCCGGTGAATTAGAGCGGAGCGGCCTCCAGAATTCCTGAAGGTGAGCAGTTTGGAGTTCGAGTCCCTGGTGCACCGGACACTGTCCGGTGGCACACCGGACAGTCCGGTGCGCCAGACCAGGGCACACTTCGGCTGATTTTAGCTCTCAATATTTGAATCCTTTCTCGGTCTTTTATTGGTTTGTTGTGAACCTTTGGCACCTGTAGAACTCATAATCTAGAGCAAACTAGTTAGTCCAATTATTTGTGTTGGGCAATTCAACCACCAAAATCAATTAGGGAAAGGTGTAAGCCTATTTCCCTTTCAATAATCTACAACAAACTAGTTAGTCCAATTATTTGTGTTGGGCATTCAACCACCAAAATGATTTATAGGAAAAGGTTAAACCCTATTTCCCTTTCAATCTCTCCCTTTTTGGTGATTGACGCCAACACAAACCAAAGCAAATATATAAGTGCAGAATTGAACTAGTTTGCATAATGTAAGTGCATAGGTTGCTTAGAATTAAACCAATTTTTATTTTTACTAGATATGCATGGTTGTTTTCTTTTTATTTAACATTTTGGACCACGCTTGCACCACTTGTTTTGTTTTTGCAAATTCATTTGGAAAGTCTTTTAAAAAATCTTTTTTGCAAATAGTCAAAGGTATATGAATAAAATTGCGAGAAGCATTTTCAAGATTTGAATTTTTCTCCCCATGTTTCAAATGCTTTTCCTTTGACTAAACAAAACTCCCCCTGAATGAAATTCTCCTTTTAGTTTTCAAGAGGGTTTTAATATATACCAATTGAAAATATATTGAGATGCTAGTTTTGAAAAACTTATACCAATTGATAATATCATACCAATTTGAAATATATCAATAACAAGATACCAACTGAAGACAAAAATTTTGAAAGTGGTGGTGCGGTCCTTTTGCTTTGTGCTAATACTCTCTCCCCCTTTAGCATGAATCGCCAAAACGGAGACTTTGTGAGCCCTTTTACTTTCTCCTCCATTGGTAAATAAAATATGAGTGAAGATTATACCAACCAAAGAGTGGTGTGGAGTGACGGCGAAGGGTAAATGATACCGATAGAGTGGAGTGGAAGCCTTGTCGTCGCTGAAGACTCCATTTCCCTTCCAATCTATGACTTAGTAGAAATACTCTTAAAAACACATTAGTCATAGCCTTGGTACACACAATAATAAGAATTATGCATTTGTACCAAAGTGAAAGAGATATGATCAAAGGTATATAAATGAGCTATGTGTGTAATGTTTCAATCAAAATTCCGAGAATCAAGAATGTTTAGCTCATTCCTAAGTTTGGTAAAGGTTTTCTCATCTAAAGGTTTGGTAAAGATATCGGCTAATTGTTGTTTGGTGCTAACATAAGCTATCTCGATATCCCCCCTTTGTTTGTGATCTCTCAAAAAGTGATACCAAATGTCTATGTGCTTAGTGCGGCTGTGTTCAACAGTATTATCCGCCATGCGGATTGCACTTTCATTGTAACATAGGAGAGGAACTTTGCTCAATTTGTAGCCATAGTCCCTGAGGGTTTGCCTCATCCAAAGTAATTGCGCACAACAATGGCCTGTGACAATATACTCGGCTTCGACGTTAGAAAGAGCTACTGAGTTTTGTTTCTTTGAAGCCCAAGACACCAGGGATCTTCCCAGAAACTGACAAGTCCCTGATGTGCTCTTCCTATCAATTTTACACCCTGGCCAATCGACATCAGAATATCCTATTAAATCAAAAGTGGATCCCTTGGGGTACCAAAGACCAAACTTAGGAGTATAAACTAAATATCTCATGATTCTTTTCACGGCCCTAAGGTGAACTTCCTTAGGATTGGCTTGGAATCTTGCACACATACATACAGAAAGCATAATATCCGGTCGAGATGCACATAAATAGAGTAAAGATCCTATCATCGACCGATATGCCTTTTGATCTATGGATTTACCTCCCGTGTCGAGGTCGAGATGCCCATTTGTTCCCATGGTGTCTTGATGGGTTTGGCATCCTTCATTCCAAACTTGGTAAGTATGTCTTGAATGTACTTTGTTTGGCTGATGAAGGTTCCGTCCTGGAGTTGCTTGACTTGAAATCCTAGAAAATACTTCAACTCCCCCATCATTGACATCTCAAATTTCTGTATCATGATCCTACTAAATTCTTCACAAGTAGATTTGTTAGTAGACCCTAATATGATATCATCAACATAAATTTGGCATACAAACAAATCTTTTGCAATAGTTTTAGTAAAGAGTGTAGGATCGACTTTTTCAATTTTGAAACCATTAGTGATTAGAAAATCTCACAGACATTCATACCATGCTCTTGGTGCTTGCTTGAGCCCATAAAACGCCTTTGAGAGTTTATAAACGTGATTAGGGTACTCACTATCTTCAAAGCCAGGAGGTTGCTCAACATAGACCTCTTCCTTGATTGGTCCATTGAGGAAGGCACTGTTCATGTCCATTTGGTAAAGCTTAAAGCCATGGTAAGTAGCATAGACAAGTAATATACGAATTGGCTCAAGCCTAGCTACGGGTGCATAGATTTCACCGAAATCCAAACCTTCAACTTGTGAATATCCCTTGGCCACAAGTCGTGCTTTGTTCCTTGTCACCACACCATGCTCATCTTGCTTGTTGCGGAATACCCATTTGGTACCTACAACATTTTGATTAGGACGTGTAACTAAATGCCATACCTCATTCCTCGTGAAGTTGTTGAGCTCCTCTTGCATTATCAACACCCAATCCGAATCTTTTAGTGCATCCTCCACCCTGTACGGCTCAATAGAGGACACAAAAGAGTAATGTTCACAAAAATGAGCGACCTGAGATCGAGTGGTTACCCCCTTATGAATGTCACCGAGAATTGAGTTCACGGGGTGATGTCTTTGAATCGCTTGGTGGACTCTTGGGTGTGGTGGTCTTTGACCCTGATCATCTTCCTTATCTTGATCAACTTCATCTCCCCCTTGATCATTGTCCTCCTATTGAGGTGGCTCTTCCTCTTGATCTTCATCTTCATTGTCTTGAGCCTGTTCCTCATCTTGAGTTGGAGGGGATGCTTGCATGGAAGATGACAGTTGATCTTGTGCTTGTGGAGGCTCTTCGGATTCCTTAGGACACACATCCCTAATGGACATGTTCCTTAGCGCGACGCATGGAGCCTCTTCATCATCTAGCTCATCAAGATCAACTTGTTCTACTTGAGAGCCATTAGTCTCATTAAACACAATGTCACAAGAAACTTCAACTAATCTAGTAGATTTGTTGAAGACTCTATATGCCCTTGTGTTTGAGTCATAACCAAGTAAAAAGCCTTCTACAGCCTTAGGAGCAAACTTAGATTTTCTACCTGTCGGCGTTTCGAAACCCGGGGGTCCCTGGACCGACGAGTAAATTGTCGCTGCGTGCCCCAGCTCAGATGGGTCGGCGCGAGACGGAGCGCGAAGGGGGGAAGGCAGCCGGAGGGAGATGGGCGTGAGAGGTGGAATCCCGCGGCCTTCGTGTTTGTCCCACGCCCAGGTCGGGTGCGCTTGCAGTAGGGGGTTACAAGCGTCCACGCGAGAGGGAGCGAGCGGCCTCACGCGAGCGCCGTCCCATCCTTTCCCCGCGCGGCCAACCCTCTGTAAGAGGGCCCTGGTCCTTCCTTTTATAGGCGCAAGGAGAGGATCCAGGTGTACAATGGGGGGTGTAGAAGTGTGCTAACGTGTCTAGCGGAGGAGAGCTAGCGCCCTAAGTACATGTCGTCGTGGCAGCCGGAGAGGTTTTGGCACCCGGTTCGTGTGGTGTCGTGGTCGTCGGAGGAGCGCTGGAGCCCGGCGGAAGGACAGCTGTCGGGGCTGTCGAGTCCTTTGCTGACGTCCTCTTGCTTCCGTAAGGGGGCTGAGAGCCGTCGTCGTCATAGAGCGTGCGGGGCGCCATCATTACTTGTCTGGCGGAGCGAGCCAGATGGGACGCCGGTCTTGTTCCCCGTAGCCTGAGTTAGCTTGGGGTAGGGCAATGATGGCGCCTCCTGTTGACGTGGTCGGTCCGTGCCCTGGGTTGGGCGATGTGGAGGCTCCTCCAAGGTCGAGGTCGAGTCTGTCTTCCGAGGCCGAGGTCGAGTCCGAGCCCCCGGGTCGGGCGAGGCGGAGACCGTCGGCTGAGGCCAGGGCTGAGTCCGAGCCCTGGGGTCGGGCGAAGCGGAGTTCGTTGTCTTCCGGGGCTGAGCTCGAGTCCGAGCCCTGGGGTCGGGCGAAGCGGAGTTCGTCGTCTTCCGGGGCTGAGCCCAAGTCCGAGCCCTAGGGTCGGGCGAAGCGGAGTTCGTCGTCTTCCGGGGCTGAGCCCGAGTCCGAGCCCTGGGGTCGGGCAGAGCGGAGTTCGTCGTCTTCCGTGGCTGAGCCCGAGTCCGAGCCCTGGTGTCGGGCGGAGCGGAGTTCGTCGTCTTCCGGGGCTGAGCCTGAGTCCGAGCCCTGGGGTCAGGCGAAGCGGAGTTCGTCGTCTTCCTGGGCTGAGCCCGAGTCCGAGCCCTGGGGTCGGGCGAAGCGGAGTTTCCCATGGCGCCTAGGGCCGGACTTGGCTGCTGTCAGCCTCACTCTGTCGAGTGGCTCAGCAGTCGATGCGGCGCAGGCGGCGCTGACCTCTTGTCAGACCGGTCAGTGGAGCGGCGAAGTGACTGCGGTCACTTCAGCTCTGTCGACTGGAGGGCGTGCGTCAGGATAAAGGTGTCAGGCCACCTTTGCATTAAATGTCCCTGCGATTTGGTCGGTTGGCGTGGCGATTTGGCCAAGGTTGCTTCTTGGTGAAGACTGGGACTTGGGCGAGCCGAAGGTGTGTCCGTTGCTGGAGGGGGGCCTTGGGCGAGACGTAGATCCTCCGGGGTCGGCTACCCTTACCCGAGGCTGGGCTCGGGCGAGGCGTGATCACGTCCCTCGAATGGACCGATCCTTGACTTAGTCGCACCCATCAGGCCTTTGCAGCTTTGTGCTGATGGGGGTTACCAGCTGAGATTTAGGAGCCTTGAGGGTACCCCTAATTATGGTCCCCGACAGTAGCCCCCGAGCCTCGAAGGGAGTGTTAATACTCGCTTGGAGGCTTTTGTCGCACTTTTTTGCAAGGGGACCAGCCTTTCTCGGTTGCGTTTTGTTCCGGTGGGTGCGCGCGAGCGCACCCGCCGGGTGTAGCCCCCGAGGCCTCGGAGGAGTGGTTTGACTCCTCCGAGGTCTTAATGCCTCGCGCAATGCTTCGGCTGGTCTGGTCGTTCCCTCATGCGAACTGGCCGTAGCCCGGGCGCACGGTCGGGTCCCAAGTTCTCGGGCTGGTATGTTGACGCTGTCAACGGTTTGGCCGGAGCCGGGTTTGCGAGAGCAGCCCTCGAGCCTCTGCATAGGGCGAGAGGACGGTCAAGGACAGACTCGACTTTTTTACATATGCCCATGCGTCGCCTTTCTGCAAGGAGGAGGGGGGGAAAGCGCCATGTTGCCCTCGGAGGGCACCGAACATGGTGTCTCCGGTGAGCTGCTGGCGGGTAATCCGAGTGGACGCCCGTGCCCCATTTGTTAGGGGTCGGCTAGAGGCCCGGAGGCACGCTCAAAAGTACCTGCGGGTGATCTGCCGGACCCGGTCCCCTTTCGGCGGGGTCCGAGGGCTCGATGCCTCCCTCAGATGGGATTCCGTTACAAGATCGTTCTCGCTGGTCTCGGAAATGTCCTAGGGTACCTCGGGAGCGTAGCTCGAGCCTTGGTTATGTATCGAACGTACCCAGGGTCATCCCTCGCTCTGTGTCTGAGGCGGCTGTGAACCCTTCGAGGGCCAGCCTACGAACCCCTGATCAGTAGTGGGCGCGGAGCCCGAGTGGCCTGAGGCGGCCGTTGAACCCTTCCGAGGGGCCGGCCTTCGAACCTCTAACCAGTTGTGGGTGCGGAGCCCACGCGCTCTGAGGCGGCTGTTAAACCCCTCCGAGGGGCCAGCCTTTGAACCTCTGATCAGTAGGGAGGCTCGGGGCCTGTTTCCTTCACGGAGAAGGATCCTTTTCGGGGTATCCCCCTTTCCCGGTCCCTGTTGTAAGAGAGAGAAAGAGGAAAAGGAAAAGGATACGAAATCGAATGACGTGGCGTACCTTTTTTGACGCGGTCATTATGGCGAAGGCGAAGCGTCGCTCGCTTCCCCTGCCAGAGGCGCCGCCTGTCCCGTCGTGGAGTTAATGCGACGGGGCGAGTGGTTCGCGAGGTGGCCGTTGCGCGTGCGCGAGCTGTTCGAGGAACGGAACACGGGCGCGCCGTCTTCACGCCGTGAGAGAGGGTTCTCTCGCTACCTCTGGATGGGACGTAAGCTTGGCTGACGACGTGACCGCTGCTCCTGCCCGCCTGCCACCACCATTACTGCCGACCCATTTTTGGCCGTATTGACCGTCGCGCCTGGCTGGCACTGCTGGGTCGTACGCAGGGTTGCCTCGAGTCGCGGTACTGGTTCCGCAGTCGAGGATGCGTGGTAGTGGTGCGAGTGGCGGTGCAGTTGCTCGCACGTAGCAACAAGCGCGTCGGTTGCATGACGCGTGGGCCTGAGCGGGCAGGTGGGTCTGCCTTGCGTAGAACTGACACCCTTCGTAGGTGCGGACAATTCTAGTGGCGTCGGCCACCGCCGTCGGCCAGTAGAAACCTTGTCGGAAGGCGTTTCCAACAAGGGCTCGAGGTGCTGCGTGATGGCCGCAAGCCCCCGAGTGTATCTCTTGTAGGAGCTCCTGGCCTTCGGCGATGGAAATGCATCGCTGGAGGACGCCTGAGGGGCTTCGGTGGTAGAGTTCCTTCCCGTCCCCCAGCAAGACAAACGACTTGGCGCGGCGCGCCAACTGCCGAGCTTCGGCTCGGTCGAGGGGTAGCTCTCCTCGGTGGAGATATTGCAGGTACGGGGTCTGCCAGTTTCGATTAGGCGTGACCCCGCTTCGCTCCTCCTCGATGCGCAGTGCCTCACCCTCGGGGACCAAGGGTACCTCGGGCCGAACCGAGGGTGCCTCGGGCTGGGCCGAGGGTGCCTCGGGCTGGGCCGAGGGTGCCTCGGGCCGAGCCGAGGGCGCCTCGGACTGAGCCGAGGGCGCCTCAGGCTCAGCCGAGGCCTTCTCGGGCTCGGGCGTGTCATCGGTCTTGACGGAGGGTTGATGCAGGTCTCGGGAGAAGACGTCCGGGGGAACCGTTGTTCGCCCCGAGGCTATTATAGCCAGCTCGTCCGCAGTCTCGTTGTAGCGTCGGGCGATGTGGTTGAGCTCGAGCCCGTAGAACTTGTCTTCCAGGCGCCGAACCTCATCGCAGTAGGCTTCCATCTTCGGGTCGCGGCAGTGGGAGTTCTTCATGACTTGGTCGATGACGAGCTGCGAGTCACCGCGAGCGTCGAGGCGTTGGACCCCTAGCTCGATGGCGATGCGCAACCCGTTGACCAGAGCCTCGTACTCAGCCACATTGTTGGACGCTGGGAAGTGGAGGCGTAGCACGTAGCGTAGGTGCTTTCCGAGGGGCGAGATGAAGAGCAGGCCTGCGCCTGCCCCGGTCTTCATCAGCGACCCATCGAAGAACATGGTCCAGAGTTCCAGTTGGATCGGAGCTGTTGGGAGCCGGGTGTCGACCCATTCAGCCACGAAGTCCGCCAAGACCTGGAACTTGATGGCCTTCCGAGGGGCGAACGAGATCGTTTCGCCCATGATTTCCGCCGCCCACTTTGCAATTCTACACGAGGCCTCTCGGCACTGGATGATCTCCCCCAGGGGGAAGTATGACACCACAGTTACCGGATGAGACTCGAAGTAGTGTCGCAACTTCCGCCGCGTCAGGATCACCGCGTATAGCAGCTTCTGAACTTGTGGGTAGCGGATCTTGGTCTCGGACAGTACCTCGCTGATGAAGTAGACTAGCCTCTGGACGGGCAATGCATGCCCCTCTTCTCGTCTCTCAACCACAATCGCGGCGCTAACCACCTGAGTGGTCGCGGCGACGTAGATCAAGAGGGCTTCTCCGGCAGCGGGAGGCACCAAGATGGGCACGTTCGTGAGGAGCGCCTTCAGGTTCCCGAGGGCTTCCTCGGCCTCAGGGGTCCAAGTGAAGCACTCGACCTTCCTTAAGAGGCGGTACAAAGGCAGGCCTCTTTCGCCGAGGCGCGAGATGAAGCGGCTCAGAGCCGCAAGGCATCCCGTGACTCTCTGTACGCCTTTCAAGTCCTTGATGGGCCCCATGCTGGTGATGGCCGCGATCTTCTCCGGGTTGGCCTCGATGCCCCGCTCGGAGATGATGAACCCCAAGAGCATGCCTCGGGGAACCCCGAAGACACACTTCTCGGGATTGAGCTTCACGCCTTTCGCCTTGAGACATCGGAATGTCACTTCAAGGTTGAAAAGGAGGTCAGAGGCTTTCCTCGTCTTGACTATGATGTCATCGACGTAGGCCTCGACCGTTCGGCCAATGTGTTCGCCGAACACATGGTTCATGCACCGTTGGTACGTTGCACCCGCATTCCTCAAGCCGAACGGCATGGTGACGTAGCAGTACATGCCGAAGGGTGTGATGAAAGAAGTCGCGAGCTGGTCGGACTCTTTCATCCTGATTTGGTGATACCCTGAGTAGGCATCGAGGAAAGACAGGGTTTCGCACCCAGCAGTGGAATCCACGATTTGGTCGATGCGAGGCAGAGGGTAGGGAACCTTCGGACATGCTTTGTTTAGACCAGTGTAGTCTACACACATCCGCCATTTCCCTCCTTTCTTTCTCACAAGCACAGGGTTGGCAAGCCATTCGGGATGGAATACCTCTTTGATGAATCCTGCCGCCATTATCTTGTGGATTTCCTCGCCTATGGCTCTGCGCTTTTCTTCGTCGAATCGGCGCAGAGGCTGCTTCACGGGTCGGGCACCAGCTTGGATATCCAGCGAGTGCTCGACGACATCCCTCGGTATGCCGGGCATGTCCGAGGGACTCCACGCAAAAACGTCGGCGTTCACGCGGAGAAAGTCGACGAGCACTGCTTCCTATTTAGGATCAAGCTCGGAGCTGATCCGGATCTGCTTGGAGGCGTCGCTGCTGGGGTCGAGGGGGGCGAACTTAACCGTCTCCGCTGGCTCGAAGTTGCCGGCGTGGCGCTTCACATCTGGCGCCTCCTTAGAGAGGCTCTCCAGGTCGGCGATGAGGGCCTCGGATTCGGCGAGGGCCTCGGCGTACTCCACGCACTCCACGTCGCATTCGAACGCGTGTCGATGCGTGGGGCCGACGATGATGACCCCGTTGGGGCCCGACATCTTGAGCTTGAGGTAGGTGTAGTTGGGGACGGCCATGAACTTCGCGTAGCATGGCCTCCCTAGTACTGCGTGGTAGGTTCCTCGGAACCCGACCACCTTGAACGTGAGGGTCTCCCTTCGGAAGTTGAAGGGCGTCCCAAAGCAGACGGGAAGATCGAGTTGTCCGAGGGGCTGCACGCGCTTCCCGGGGATGATCCTGTGGAAAGGCGCAGCGCCTGCCCGGACCGAGGACAGATCAACACGCAGGAGCCCGAGGGTCTCGGCGTAGATGATGTTGAGGCTGCTGCCTCCGTCCATGAGGACCTTGGTGAGCCTGACGTCGCCGATGTTGGGCAGCTCAGTGCGCTGCTTCGAGAATTGCCGGATGTAGTCCCGGAGAGACTCTCCCGGCTGCTGTCGGCAGCTTCGGAGGTCCCAGGAGTTTCCAGGGCGCACGTACGTGCCCTGGAAATTGCCGATGAAGGCTTGGACCAGGTCGTCCCAGTTGGAGATCTGCCCTGGAGGCAAGTGCTCCAACCAGGCACGAGCGGTGTCGGAGAGAAACAGGGGAAGGTTGCGGATGATGAGGTTGTCATCGTCCGTTCCACCCAGTTGGCAGGCCAGCCGGTAGTCCGCGAGCCACAGTTCCGGTCTCGTCTCCCCCGAGTACTTTGTGATAGTAGTCGGGGTTCGGAACCGGGTCGGGAACGACGCTCGTGGTATGGCGCGGCTGAAAGCCTGCGGACCGGGTGGTTCGGGCGAGGGACTCCGATCCTCCCCGCTGTCGTAGCGTCCCCCACGCCTGGGGTGGTAGCCTCGACGCACCCTCTCGTCGAGGTGGGCCCGACGGTTGCGGTGATGGTGCTCGTTGCCGAGGCGACCCGAGGCCGCAGGCGCTGTGTTGCGCGTGCGCCCGGTGTGGACCAAGGCTTCCCGCATGAATCGGGAAGTCACGGCGCGATGTTCCGAGGGGTACCACTGCCTTCGGGAGGCGGAGCTTTCGGCCCGTCGGACCGCGGCGTCCTCTAGGAGATTCTTGAGCTCTCCCTGAATTCGCCGCCCCTCGGTGGTTGATGGCTCCGGCATCGCGCGGAGAAGCATTGCCGCTGCAGCCAGGTTCTGGCCGACTCCACTGGAAGTGGGTGGCGGCCTCACCCTGACATCGTCGGCGATGCGGTGCTGGAAGCCCTGGGGGAGATGACGCACTTCTCCGGCCGGAGGTTGGCCCGCCCATTCCTGCCCGATGTCTCGGCGGATCGGCTCAAGTGTTCCTGCTCCCTCGTCAAGCCTGGCCTGCACCCCGCGGATTTGCTCGAGCTGTGGGTCATGACCCCCATCGGAACGGGGACCACAGCTAGCTCCCGTAGGATGTCAACGCGAGGCACGGGCCTAGGGAGATCACCGTTCTCCGAGATACCAAGATGGTTGCCTTCGTTGGGACCCCCTAGATCGACGTGGAAACATTCACGACTTGGGCCGCAGTCCTCGTCGCCGAGGCTGTGGCTACCGTCGGAACAGTCGGAAAGGCAGTAGTCGCACGCGGTCATAAAGTCCCGCATGGCACTGGGGTTACCAAGTCCGGAGAAATCCCAACAGAAGTCGGGCTCGTCATCTTCCTCGGACCCCGAGGGCCCGTAGGTCGAGACGTCCGTCAGCCGGTCCCAGGGTGACCACATACGATACCCCAGAGGGTTTGGACTCGCCTCTATGAGAGCGCCCATCAAAGCGAAGTCGCTTGGCGGGTCGAGGCCGAATCCAAAAGGCGTGAGACGGGAATTGGTTGGTACCTCTTGGTCGACGGGCGGTGACGAAGTCACGTCAGGGACTGACTGCACCATCGTCTCAGGTACGAGGGTGACGCCCTGCAAGTCCTTCACGAGTGTGCTGGCATCATTCGTTTGCTTGGGATTGGCGTGTTGCGGGGAGACGACGCTCGTCTTCGTCTCAGACGCGGGGTCGATGCCCGACGTGCCCCCCATTGGGGCGCCAGCGCCGTCGACTCGCTCGACAGCTGACGAGGTGCCGCCTCCTGCTTGCCTCCTCCTCCATCGGCGGAGGAGGGGACGGGGTGAGCTCAAATGTTGTTCTTCCACCACGCGGGGAAGACGTCGTCGATTCCGCCGCCGGCGGGCGAGCTGTCGGCCGCCATTGTCGTTGTCGCACGTCGGGGGAAGGAGTATCATGTCGTTGCTGCCGTCGAGGGACATGAACTCAAGACTCCCGAAACGGAGCACCGTCCCGGGCTGGAAAGGTTGCTGGAGACTGCCCATCTGGAGCTTGACGGGAAGCTGTTCATCAACACGCAGCAGGCCCCTACCTGGCGCGCCAACTACCGGCGTTTCGAAACCCGGGGGTCCCTGGACCGACGAGTAAATTGTCGCCGCATGCCCCAGCCCAGATGGGTCGGCGCGAGACGGAGCGCGAAGGGGGGAAGGCAGCCGGAGGGAGACGGGCGTGAGAGGTGGAATCCCGCGGCCTTCGTGTTTGTCCCGCGCCTAGGTCGGGTGCGCTTGCAGTAGGGGGTTACAAGCGTCCACGCGGGAGGGAGCGAGCGGCCTCACGCGAGCGCCGTCCCGTCCTTTCCCCGCGCGGCCAACCCTCTGTAAGAGGGCCCTGGTCCTTTCTTTTATAGGCGCAAGGAGAGGATCCAGGTGTATAATGGGGGGTGTAGCAGTGTGCTAATGTGTCTAGCGGAGGAGAGCTAGTGCCCTAAGTACATGCCGTCGTGGCAGCCGGAGAGGTTTTGGCACCCGGTTCGTGTGGTGTCGTGGCCGTCGGAGGAGCGCTGAAGCCCGGCGGAAGGACAACTGTCGGGGCTGTCGAGTCCTTTGCTGACGTCCTCTTGCTTCCGTAAGGGGGCTGAGAGCCGCCGTCGTCATAGAGCGTGCGGGGCGCCATCATTACTTGTCTGGCGGAGCGAGCCAGATGGGACGCCGGTCTTGTTCCCCATAGCCTGAGTCGGCTTGGGGTAGGGCAATGATGGCGCCTCCTGTTGACGTGGCCGGTCCGTGCCCTGGGTTGGGCAATGTGGAGGCTCCTCCGAGGTCGAGGTCGAGTCTGTCTTCCAAGGCCGAGGTCGAGTCCGAGCCCCCGGGTCGGGCAAGGCGGAGACCGTCGGTTGAGGCCAGGGCTGAGTCCGAGCCCTGGGGTCGGGCGAAGCGGAGTTCGTCGTCTTCCGGGGCTGAGCCCGAGTCCGAGCCCTGGGGTCGGGCGAAGCGGAGTTTGTCGTCTTCCGGGGCTGAGCCCGAGTCCGAGCCCTGGGGTCGGGCGAAGCGGAGTTCGTCGTCTTCCGGGGCTGAGCCCGAGTCCGAGCCCTGGGGTCGGGTGAAGCGGAGTTCGTCGTCTTCCGGGGCTGAGCCCGAGTCCGAGCCCTGGGGTCGGGTGGAGCGGAGTTCATCGTCTTCCGGGGCTGAGCCCGAGTACAAGCCCTGGGGTCCGGCGGAGCGGAGTTCGTCGTCTTCCGGGGCTGAGCCCGAGTCCGAGCCCTGGGGTCGAGCGAAGCGGAGTTCGTCGTCTTGCGGGGCTGAGCCCGAGTCCGAGCCCTGGGGTCGGGCGAAGCGGAGTTTCCCATGGCGCCTAGGGCCGGACTTGGCTGCTGTCAGCCTCACTCTGTCGAGTGGCTCAGCAGTCGGTGCGGCGCAGGCGGCGCTGACCTCTTGTCAGACCGGTCAGTGGAGCGGCGAAGTGACTACGATCACTTCGGCTCTGTCGATTGGAGGGCGTGCGTCAGGATAAAGGTGTCAGGCCACCTTTGCATTAAATGCCCCTGCGATTTGGTCGGTTGGCGTGGCGATTTGGCCAAGGTTGCTTCTTAGTGAAGACTGGGCCTTGGGCGAGCCGAAGGTGTGTCCGTTGCTGGAGGGGGGCCTCGGGCGAGACGTAGATCCTCCGGGGTTGGCTACCCATGCCCGAGGCTGGGCTCGGGCGAGGCGTGATCGCGTCCCTCGAATGGACCGATCCTTGACTTAGTCGCACCCATCAGGCCTTTGCAGCTTTATGCTGATGGGGGTTACCAGCTGAGATTTAGGAGCCTTGAGGGTACCCCTAATTATGGTCCCCGACACTACCTCTTTTAATAAGAATAAAACATTTGCTACCAAAGACACTAAAATATGAAACATTGGGCTTTTTACCAGTGAGGAGTTCATAAGATGTCTTCTTAAGGATTCGGTGAAGGTATAGCCGGTTGATGGAGTAGCAGGCGGTGTTAATCGCCTCAGCCCAAAACCAGTCCGGAGTCTTGTACTCATCAAGCATGGTCCTTGCCATGTCAAGTAGAGTTCTATTCTTCCTCTCCACTACACCATTTTGTTAAGGGGTGTAGGGAGAAGAGAACTCATGCTTGATGCCCTCCTCCTCAAGAAAGCCTTCAATTTGAGAGTTCTTGAACTCCGTCCCATTGTCGCTTCTTATCTTCTTGATTCTCAATCCGAACTCATTTTGAGCCCGTCTCAAGAATCCCTTTAAAGTTTCATGGGTTTGAGATTTTTCCTGCAAAAAGAATACCCAAGTGAAGCGAGAATAATCATCCACAATTACAAGACAGTACTTACTCCCGCCGATGCTTATGTAAGCTATCGGGCCGAATAGATCCATGTGGAGTACCTCCAATGACCTGTCCGTTGTCATTATGTTCTTGTGTGGATGGTGGGTACCAACTTGCTTTCCTTCTTGACATGCGCTACAAACCCTGTCTTTCTCAAAATGAACAATGGTTAGTCCCAAAATATGTTCTCCCTTTAGAAGCTTGTGAAGATTCTTCATCCCAACATGGGCTAGTCGGCGATGCCAGAGCCAACCCGTATTAGTCTTAGCAATTAAGCAAGTATCGAGTTCAGCTCTATTAAAATCAACTAAGTATAGTTGACCCTCTAATACTCCCTTAAATGCTACTGAATCATCACTTCTTCTAAAGACAGTAACACCTACATCTGTAAAAAGACAGTTGTAGCCTATTTTACATAATTGAGAAATAGAAAGCAAATTGTAATCTAAATAATATACAAGGAAAACATTGGAAATGGAATGGTCAGGTGATATAGCAATTTTACCAAGTCCTTTGACCAAACCTTGATTTCCATCCCCGAATGTGGTAGCTCTTTGGGGATCTTCATTTTTCTCGTAGGAGGAGAACATCCTTTTCTCCCCTATCATGTGGTTCGTGCATCCGCTATCAATGATCCAACTTGAGCCCCCGGATGCATAAACCTGCAAAACAGTTTTAGGCCTTGTTCTTAGGTACCCAAACAGTCTTGGGTCCTTTCACGTTAGAAACAAGCACCTTGGGTACCCAAACACAAATCTTTGACCCCTTGTGTTTGCCCCCAACATATTTGGCAACTACTTTGCCTGATTTGTTAGTTAAAACATAAGAAGCATCAAAAGTCTTAAATGAAACATTGGGTTCATTTGATGAAGTAGGAGTTTTCTTTTTAGGCAATTTAACATGGGTTGATTGCCTAGAGCGAGAAGCCT
Source organism: Zea mays (assembly GCF_902167145.1). Taxonomy (NCBI): domain Eukaryota; kingdom Viridiplantae; phylum Streptophyta; class Magnoliopsida; order Poales; family Poaceae; genus Zea; species Zea mays. The sequence continues at coordinate 200,579,146 of NC_050098.1, forward strand.
CATTCTTATACATAAAAGCATGGTGAGAAATAGAATGAGTTTTCTTAGCATGAATTCTCTTAATTTTATGATCAGGATAACCAGCAGGATATAAAATGTAACCTGTTGGGGGCCTTCGTCTTCCGAAGGTCCTCAAAAACATGATTTAACAATGTTTCTGGAGTATAATACATGAATAGGTACCTTCAGACTCGGATCAGAACCACAATATGAAGAAGTACAAAGAATGCGAAGGTTGGCGCAGAACCGAAGCTATGCGCAGGGGACCTTCGGCATGATAGCAGAAAGGGGAACCGACTTAAAAGGGAAAAGGCTATTTAGACATCGATGGATTACTATAGAGTCATTAGCAAATGTAAAGGGCATGAGTGTAATTTTACGTGGGCTGCGTCCCGTGCCTATAAATAGATGAACAGTGCTCCCGTACTGTTCACGCTGACTGAGCATTTGCTTTTGCGTCACGCTTGTACCCTTACCTTCTTTCAAGCCGAAGGTACATCTGTAACTTGATATCATTTCTATTTTTCTATGATAATAAAATAGAAATGAGTCGATAATAATACATAATTATTCATGTCATCTTTTACATTTCATATGATTCTCTTTTCACTACCATACGTTGTATTGATGAAGGTATGTGCTTCATAACCTTCGTCTGAAGATCATTATATCCTAAGGGTAATAATGCCTTGAAGGACGAAGGGCATTAACGTTTAACATTCTTTGTGTTGCCTTGTTCTTAACTCATAGTATTTGAGAACAAGTCCCCAACATTGGCGCCCACCTTCGGTGAATCCTTTTCGACCATCTTCGGCAAGCACTGACCTTCATCATGCCACCGAAGAAAGCTTCAGCGACAGGGGCTGCCGCTCTGCAGCCACTGGAACCAAACCAGGAGACCCTTTCTCTTCGAGAGGCCCGAAGCCAGAAGAGGAAGGCCACCAGTCCAACACGCCAGGAGGACGAGTTGGACCAAGAAATCAGAAATATGGAGATGCTTCATCAGCAAGTGCAAAAGAAGAAGGAGAAGATGGCTCGACTAGCTGACCTACAAAGGCAGATTGACGAAGCTACTGAAGAAGTACGTCACCTTGCTCAAGACGAGCAAGACCGAAGGCCCCAGCACAGGGAGCTTCATCAAGAGGGCTTGTTCAACGACGATGGATGGTATGCTGATTTTAATCATGATACCTTTACTTTTGATGATGCTTCTCCCTTGGCAGCAGAACTGCAGGCTATCCCGTGGCCCCCATCATACAAACCACCTCAGCTTCCAATGTATGATGGGAATTTAGATCCGAAGCAGTTTTTGATGAGTTATGAAGCAACCATATCTTCATATGGAGGCAATGCAGCTATCATGGCCAAATCCTTCATCATGGCAGTTAAGAATGTGGCCTAGACATGGTATTCTTCTCTTCGGCCAGGAACTATCACTTCATGGTATAAGCTCAAGGACATGCTGGTGACAAGCTTCCAGGGCTTCCAGACGAAGCCAGTCACAGCTCAGGCTCTGTTTCAATGCACGCAAGATCATGAGGAGTATCTCCAGGCATACGTCCGAAGGTTCTTGCGTCTGAGAGCACAAGCGCCTACAGTGCCTAATGAAATTGTCATTGAGGCCATGATCAAGGGGCTTCGTCCAGGACCTACTACCCAGTATTTTGCTAGAAAGCCTCCACAGACTTTGGAGAAGCTGCTTCAAAAGATGGATGAATACATCCGCGCTGACAATGACTTTTGTCAAAGAAGGGAAGAAGCCTACAGGTTCTCTGAGATGACCAGGGGCTTCGGAGGGAGAATCCACCCAAGGCACGTCAGATCAATCCACTCCACCTAGAATGATGACAGAGGAAGTCAGCAATAGAGGCCACAATATTCCTCTCAAGCTTCGGGGCAGCAACAAAGCTATATTCGGTCGCTAGCTCCAAGAGGCAGAAGCGAAAGGGGTTTCGGAGGAAGGTTTGGGGATCAGCCTAGAAAAATTTATTGCCTATTCTGTGGTGAGGACAAGGGCCATACTACAAGGATGTGCCATGTCACCATTCAGAAACAGAAGGAAATAGCAGAAGCTACAGCCCAACAGAACCAGCCGAAGCAGGTCATGCACACTGCTTCGTATCATTCACCCTACATACCAGAGTATGTGGGTAACCATCCTGCAGCTTCTGTTGCTTCGGCTAGCTAGCCACAGGCATTATGGCAACAGCCTCCACCTCCGCCACCACTACAACCTGTGTATTCACGAAGCCAGCAGCCAGAAGGGAGCCAACAGACCCGACAACAGCAAGACTTCAGGGAGGAGTCCGAAGCTCGTACAATCAACAGTATTGTGCCAGAATCGAAGCATATCTACTGAGAGATATCCTACCCCTGAAACAATTTTTACATTCATTGCCATTTTCTTTTTTAATAAGGAACAATTATTGAAAACTTAGTTCTCTTGTCATTTTCCATTTCTTGTAATAGCTTCATTCTTGCCATAGTGAAATATACCTTCTCCACAAACTCGCCGAAGCTACAAAAAGTCGTTCTAAGGAACGCGGCATAAGTATCACCGAGACTACAAAAAGTCGTTCTAAGGAACGCAGCGTAAGTTGCCGAAGCTACAAAAAGTCGTTCCTAAGGGAGCGCAGTGTAAGTTTTCTGCTCAAAAGTTGTTCCAAAAGGAATGCAGAGCCAAATACCGATGAAATATAAGGCGAAGCGCGAAAAGTCAACGCGAATATCGCCGAAATAGAAGGCGAAGAAGTTCAAAAGGCGTTCCTAAGGGAATGCGGAACTTACAGCGAAAAGTCAGCGCTGATACACCGAAAAATAAGCGGTGAAGCCGAAAAATAAATGACAAAGAAATTGTGTATTCCACTATGGGGATGTGTGTGTGTCTTCGGCACAAATATCATTTTGCATAGCATAACATCATCACATCATTTCTCATAGCATAACATCATACATCATGTTGCACCAATGGCACAAGAAGGGGATACAATGTTGATCTTCGGAGAATGCTTCAAAAAAGTGAAATTGTGTTAAGGCACAAAATAAGTTTTGAAGAAATACAGCTTCATCAGCTCTGATGTGGAGGAAAAAATCTATTGTTGACGAAGCATTAATGTTTTTGGCGATGTCTGGAGGATTTTTTACGAAGCACTCTGATATGGAGGAAAAAAGTCATTGTTGACGAAGCATTAATGTTTTTGTGACGATTGGAGGATTTTTCACGAAGCATGAAAAGAAGGAAAGGTGTTTTTTTTGCCGAAGGCTCAAAAACGGTATGTACATAAAAATTTCATGCATCGCAAAGAAATAAATTACAAAACCATTTATATATTACATTCAAAACCCATGAGCACCAAATATTACAAGCATAGTCCAGCAAATGTTACATTCATATTTTGGCAATGTTTTTACAAATAGCTATTCTTCTTCTTTCAAAACTTTATCTACAGCTTCGATCAGCAGCTGGGTAACAACTTCGTCCATAATAGTTTTGGCCATGCTAATAATTTCTGCTGACTCCTTTGCCTCTGGGTCGGCCAATGACTCGAAGGGCTCGGGGAGAGGAGATAGTTCAGCTGCGGTAGAAAATGTGAATCAGTTCGAAGCCACAAAAATAAACAATAAAGTTAAAACCCAATAAGCAATGCATATCTGCCTTTCGAGTCCGCAGCTTTTTCAGCTACTTTTGTTGCTTCCCTAACATCATGAGTATCTTTTTCGCTCTTCTTTATTATTTCATGGGCCATCCCTCGGCCGCCGTTTTCCCAGATGTCAGTGAAGAATTTTTCACCAGTTAAGCTTGCTTCGACCGAGGGGTCTTTCGTATCGTCAACAGAGAAAGCAGTTTCGGCTTGGGCCAGAATTTTCACATGTTCGCACCCTGCTTTCTCCAAAATAGCTGCGACTCCTCTTGCACCAGAGAAGGCACAGACGTCCCCGCAGTCGCTCAAAATTTCTTCAAAAGCTTCGACTTCGTTGCTGATCCACTCAATTGGGCCTTCGAGGTCGCCTCGTACGAAGCTATCTTCACTTGAATATGTGCCAACGTTGGTGAAGCTAGTTTTTATCTTTTTCACACATTCTATAGATTTTTCAAAACATTTTTCTTTTGATGCGCGAAGTTCTGCAACTGTTTTTTCCCAGTAATTTTTCCAATAATCACTGGCATCTCGTTCAGCTTCGGCAACAGTGCATTTTAATTTTGCTTCATCCAGCTGTTTCCGAAGGTCTTCAATTTCACATTTTTGGGCTTCAGCTTGGGCTTTGGAAGTACATTCGTCTTCTTTTATTTTGTTCACCAATGAATTTAATATTTTATCTTTTCAAGACCTTCGTTCCTTAGTTCAATTACTTCGGAACGAAGGTTGTTCAGAGCTATAGAGCATCCTTCGTCTTCGGCATTTTTCTGCGCCCTGAGGGCATTGCTAAGAATCAGGCCCTGCAAAAGAAGTGCTGTATTAAGTATAAGCAAAAAAAATTCATTCTCACACCTTTAAACTATTATATGCTAAACTATCGGCCAATTCATCTTTCGATAGCACCGAAAGCCCATCTTCTAGTGTCGGGAATCCGAAGCTTCTGCTCATCTCCCGGTAGACAGAAATCTCCTTGCAGTCTGGGAGACAATACAAGAAATCTTCTTCTCCGCTGTCGTTGAATGTCAATGCCCCCTTTGGATATTTCAGTTTCTGGGCATAGTATTGAGCTTCTCGCTTTTCTTCTTTAGAGAGATTTTTTCCCGAAGCATGACAGATAATATATTCAGTATTCTCTTGCAAAGCTTCGGGAGTAGGAGCAGCGGATTTTTTAGGCAAAATTTGTTCTATAGCTTCTTCCTCCGCTGCCTTTTCTCCAATTTCCGAGGATTTCTCTTTGATGGGCTCTGAAGGCCCAGTTTCAGCATCGGCCCGGCTCATTGTAGCTTCGGCTTCGGTCAGTTTTGTCTCAGTTTCAACATGTGCTTTCGAAGCCTTGGCAATTTTTCCTGGAGTAGAACTTGAAGTTTTTATCGTCTCCAGCACATCTAACACACTAGCCATCCTTTTTCGCTTTGGGGTTGCTGCCAGATCTTTTTGTATCTTCGGCGCCTCCACTCCTACCGAAGGGCTTAGAATTTCTGATGTTTTTGTCTCTTCGGGTCTTGGTTCTTCAATTTTGTTAGCCTTCGGCATTGCAGCCGACTCTTCAATCCTCTGGGTAAGGGCAGGTCCTTCGGCTTCAGTAGCCAAAGAAGTATCACCGCCAAACTCAGGCACTATGGTCGGTTCAATGTAGCGTGGTCGGTGAGTAAGAAGCTTCACCTTTTTCTTCTTCGGCGCGGGCTCGCTTGAGGCGGCTGAAACAACATCCTTCCCAGAAGTTCCACTCTTTCTCTTCTGCCCCCCGTGGCGGGTAGCGGTAGTCAGGATACATAAATCCAATAGCATCAAAAACTCTATTTAGCCTCTTCTTTTTTCGGCTCCCGAAGGCCACAGATAGTGTGTTATCTTCAGACTTGGAGTAGGCCCAAAGTAGTTCATCACTAGTATTTTCAACACACTTCAGCCAATCATTGTCTGGTTCGATAAATTGGTCTCTAAACCTGAAGGTATATTTCAATTGAACCAAACCACCTTCGTTAGGGTTCCTGATGGTCTCTTTTGGCATTTCCCAGTTGTCTACCAATGGCCATATCCTGTAGGCCACATGTTCTTGGACTAAATCCCTTGTTCCGATGAAAGAGCAAACTATGCCGAAGGCCCTTCGGCATCCTTCGGCTGCTTCATCAATTTCTACCTTCGGTTTCCGAAGGCCGAAGCGGGACCAAATGGGGCGCATGATGATCTCTGTAATGTCTCCCCTTGCCTTTAAATCATTTTTCACATAGAACCATTCTTTCATCCAGTCTCCAGGCCATCTCTTCCGAAAGGTTGGCATTGGGCAGCTTGAGCCTGAACGAGCAACGAAGTTGTAGCAACCAAAATTGTTATGATACTGTTCCTTACCCCAGGGCTTCGTCTCATATGAAAGTTTGTGCATGCTGCAGAAACATTTTGCACTTGGATCCAAACCTTGACTCCTCACGGCCTAGACGAAGATCCCCATTCTGATAATTGCTTCGGGGGTAATCTAGTGAAGGAAAATCTCATATATCTTTAGAACTTCAACCACAAATCTGCTTAAGGGGAACCGAAGCCCAGCCTTGAAGAAGCTTCGGTAGATTACGACTTCATTCTCTTCAGGAACATGAACAGTCCTATCTCCGTTGTCAACCCTCACAATAGATATGTCTCGAAAATACCTTCCTCTCATGTTATCAAGATGACTCTGTCTGATAGTAATTTCCCGAAGACTGCGTGACTTGGTCGCCAAGGCCGATTTTCGGAGTCTTCACCCCCACTTTCCGCATCATAACTATCGCTGTCATCGGTATCTTCAGATAAGCCTTCTAGAATTTCTTTTGTAATCTTTTCTGTATTGGTCTTTGCAATTGACTCAATGAATCCAGCAGTCTTTTCCTCAAGAAGCTTCTCCTCTTCGGTTAGCTTTGCTTCAACAACTGTCTTCTTGTCTTGAGACATCTTATCTTCGGAACTGACGAAAATATGTCCTTAAATCCGAAGCTTAGAAAATTTAAGAAACTAAGCAACTGTTGGAAAGCAAGAGCTAAAAAAATCACGCAAAGCAAAGCAGGCGTACCAAATGTGCTCGGGGTGAGTTCTTATTTATATGTGTTGGGGCGAAGGCATAGACGCCACCCTTCGCTCGAGGCCTTCGCTGCAGCCGCTGGTCCGACAGAGACAAAACGGGCGGGGACACCCTTCGCAGGACTCGGCACTTTGACGAAGGCCTGTGGCGACGTCTTCCCACGGCGCGGCCTCGTTCAGTCCCAAGGCCCACGTGTGATCTGGCCCATTGTAACGGGCCCCGCGTGGCCGCCTCTGTATTACGGGCCTAACTTGTAAAGGCATACTTGTAATTACAGCTTGTAACCCTGCTTTATGGGAATATTCTGGGGATAAACTAGGTGTCTGAGGGCACATGCGTCCTTAACACAAGGCGTTGGGCACTCAGATACCTATAAATACCCCCGCACAGTGCCCGTGAAAGGCTAGATTAACAGAGCTATTGCCCCCGAGCACGTAACCCTGTTTGTCACCACTGTTCACCCTTGTTGGCCTCCTTGCCGTTGAGAGCAAGTTCCAACATTTGGCGCCCACCGTTCGTGCTACGACAAAACCACCCGCGATGGCACCCAAGAGAGCTAACCCCAAAGCTGACGAGGCTGCGAAGGCAGCACTGCTGGCCGCAAGAAAGGGCAAGGCCCTCGTCCTCACCCAATCCACCCACCAAGAGCCCACTGAAGACAATGTTCCCCACACCGGCGAAGACGACACCTTCCGCACCTGCGGAACCGAAGGACAGTCGCAGCCGCCCCCAGGCTTCGCCCCACTGGAAGGCGCGGACCTCACCGAGGACGGTGAGGTCCTCGGCGTCTCAACAGAAGAACAGCTGCAGCTGCGCGCCCTGCGCCTCAGGAACCGCAATCTCTAGAGGCAGAAAGAGATACTGGAGGCCAAGCGCCAGCGTGTGTCCGCATTAGCCAAAGTGCGACAAATGATACGCGACGAGGAGCAGAAAGCCCAAGACCTCGAGCGCGAGATCGCGCTGATGCAGCGCGAAGGCCACCTCGGTCTACAGCAAGAGCCACCCCTCCAACAGCGCACGCAACCGGAGGACACGCACGAAGGCCACCTCGGCCGGCAGCATGGCCCACCCCTGCAGCACCGGGCGCAGCCGGAGAACCCGCGTTTCCCCCAGCATGACTACGTCTCCCAGCACGGCGCGCCATTCCAAGGGGTCAACTACCTCGACGAGCGAAGTCCCCTGGCGCCACACCTACAAGTGACGCCTTGGCCAGCTAACTTTCGAGCGGGGGCATACCCCAAGTACAACGGCAGCACCGACCCGGCGCAATACATCATGAGTTATCAAGTCGCCGTTGCATCAGCCGGAGGGGACGACGCCACAATGGCGAAGTCTTTCATCATCGCCCTAGAGGGCCCAACACTCACCTGGTTCACCAGATTGCCTCCGCTGTCCATTGATTCGTGGAGAAGTCTCAGGGACAAGTTCCTCCTCAACTTCCAAGGGTACCGTCCAGACACCGACGCTTTGGCCGAGCTCTCGCTTTGCAAACAGCTGGAAAAGGAGACTCTGCGGGAGTATTACCGCAAGTTCTTAACACTCAAGTCGCAGCTGCCCTCGGTCGACGATCAGATCGCTATCCACTACGCCATCAGTGGCCTTCGGGCCGGCGTCCTCTACAGCCACTGTATCAGAGATCCACCCAAGAGCTTGCAGGAGCTATATCAGCTCTTCGAAAAATATGCCAAATCCGAAGAGCTCCACCAGCGCAAGGTCGAGTCACAACGGAAACCCAAAGATGCCCCGCAGTCCAGCCGCACGTGGACAAGGACTCCGCAGCCAGACTCCGGTCGAGATGGCCGCAGTCAGCAGCAAGTGCACAACATCGTCAACCAACAGCCTGCTGCTGACCCCCCTCGCCGCCAGGAATATCCCCCCAGGGCCGCGGAAATGGAACTCGCGGCAAGGGTCGAGGGCGGGCGCAGCAGCCGCCGCGCCGGTTCTACTGCCTTTTCCACGGCGAAGACTGCGCCCACCAAACCAAAGACTGCCCCGAGACGAAGGCCACCAGAGACAGAATGGCGCGGGCGCAGCCAGCCGACAATCCCAGAATTGTCGCGCATAATTACCAGCCACCCCCTCCACCATATATCCACGCTCCCACTCCGCATCCACCGCACCACGCTTACCAACACCATCAGGAAGTACAAATCGTACCTCCTCCACAACCACCACCACACCAGCAACACCAAAACATCCCCCATGCCCCAAAGCAGGAAGACTTCGCCGATCAACCATATCGCGGAGTCATTCACATGATAACAGGGGGGTCTAGCACCGACTTCGACACCAAGCGGCAGAAGCGGGACCACTACCGCAGCATCAACCATGTCGCCGTCACTGGCCCAGTCGTGCAGACGAAGTGGTCCCACATACCGCTAACCTTCGACGCACGAGACGTCGACCTGCGCAGCGCCCCCCACATCGACGCTATGGTCATCAATTGCAGCGTGGCAGGCTGGGACTTACACAAAGTCCTAGTCGACAACGGCAGTCAGGCGGACATCATCTTCCTCCACGCCTTCGACCGCATGGGCATAAGCCACAGCTTACTGAAGCCTTCGGACAACCCGTTATATGGTTTCGGCGGCAAGGGCACCTTTCCAGTTGGCAAGATAGAGTTGCCCCTCTCCTTCGGTGTAGCACCCAATGCCCGAAGTGAGCAAGTAACCTTCGACATTGTCGACATGGTATATCCGTACAACGCCATCATGGGCCGGGGCTCCATCAATAAGTTCGAAGCTGCCATCCACGGGTTGTACCTATGTATGAAGATACTAGGTCCGCTAGGCGCCATCACAATCTACGGCAACCAGCAGACGGCGCGCAACATAGAGCAGGACTTCGTGCCTGGTCAGAGGAACGTACACTGTCTCTCGACCCAGCGCGAAGTCCCTGCGCCGGCCAGCCCAACCGACAAGCAGCACGACAAGGCACAGTTGCAGTGCCAGGACGGGACCAAGACCGTCCCCCTCGATCAGGCCACGCCCAAGCAGACAGTCACTATCAGCGAAGACCTCACCTCACTTGAAGAAGGGAAACTTCTCTGCTGCCTGGCCAAGAATAAAGATGTCTTCGCCTGGTCCGCCCTCGACCTGGTCGGAGTCAGCCGATCCATAATTGAGCACAGCTTGGGAATTGACCCTTCGGTGCGACCCAAAAAGCAGAGGCTTCACAAAATGTCAGACGAAAAGACAGAGGCCGCCAAAGCAGAGGTGCACCGCCTCCTGGAGGCTAAATTCATCGAGCCAGTGGCTTACCCCATGTGGCTCTCCAATGTTGTGATGGTGCAGAAAAAAAGCGGGAAATGGCGCATGTGCATAGACTTCACCAGTCTCAATAAGGCCTGCCCAAAGGACAATTTCCCGTTGCCACGGATCGACAAAATAGTCGATAGCCTCCGCCGCAGCCACGTCCAAGGCCGCAAAATAATCCAAGTCCTCCTCCGACGACTCCTCAGTCCACTCAACCGAGCTCCCAGAGTCAGTAAAATCAAAAAACTCAGATACAGACCCACCATATTCATTTCCATCTTCCGCGGTCGAAGCCGCCAAAAACTCAGTAGTAGCGGTTGCGTGCGCAGGCCCAAAATCTTGAACCTGCGCAGCAACCAAAATTCAGTACAACATCCAAAAATTCCCCAACCCTAATCACCCACTACGCCACCTGCGAAGGCCCTGCCGCTGCGGGAGCCTCCGCCGCAGCCTCCGCCGCTGCCTCCGCCCCCACCGCCGTGGGATCTTCAGAGCTCGGCACAGCAGCTGCGGGGGCATCGGGTGCGCCTTCGGCCACCTTTGGGGGCAGGTCTTCGCCGGCCGCAGCAGATGCGGGGGCGCCTGGTGCGTCTTCCGCAGTCTCCGGGGTCGATCCCGGGGCGACTCCAGTCGCGGCCTCCGCAGGGGTCGTCTCCGGGTCAGGCAACACGCTGTTCAGCGCCCCGAAGTCGTCCACCCGCTCGCCGCGCTCCGCCTAAGACAAAACGCACAAAAATTCAGCAAACACACGCACAGACCGCACCCAGCAAACGCCGAGCAAACGACAACGTTACCTGAGCCCTCGCAGCCTCGGCCCGCGCCCTGACCACCTCTCGACCGTGCGAACCCCACATCCGGTCATAGAGGGCCCCGGCGGATTCCTTCACCACGGGGTCTTCGACCTCAAAGATATCTCGCCCAAAATCCTCATCTGCCTGGTCGAGGGCCTCAAAGTGCCGGCACCCTTCGCGAGAGAGTGCGTTCATCGCTGCCTCGCAGGTGACCAGGGAGGTGAACGACATTAACCCCGCCAAGACAGTGGGGAGCTCCTGCAGTTCCTCCTGCACCCATTCCAGACAGCGAAGCCCGGCCTCTCGCTCCGGCACCTCGAAGTCGCCGGTCCGCACACCCAGCTCGCGATATGCAGTCATGAGCTGCGTGCGCGTCCGTTCAGCCTCCGCTCGCATCGCGGCCTCGGCCCCTTCCGCGCGGATCTCCAGGGCAGTAAGCCGCCCCTGCAGCTCTCCGGCGAGCTCCTTGGCGATATTGCCCTCCGCCCGCGCCAGCCTGGCCTCCGCCTGCGCAGCCTGCTCTTTGGCGATGGCTTCGTTCGCCTCCCTCCTCTCCCCCGCCAGCTGGCGCCGGAGGTCAGCCTTCTCCTTCTCCAGGGCGGCCACCTTGTCCGCCAGTTTGCGGCACTTGCTGTCGGAGGCCGACTTCTCACGGACAGCGTCAGCATGTTGCGTCCGAAGTCTCTCGACCTCGGCAGACAACGCTGCCGTAAGGGCCCCCGACGCGGTGCGGCTGGTGAAGTCAGCCACCTGCAGAGCACCTCCGTCGCCCGACTCAGCGCCTCCGTTGCCCGACTCAGCGCCTCCGTCACTCCTTTCAGCCGGCGGGTCGCTACGCCCGCCTCGTCTCTGACCAGCGCGAGGGCCGACACCTCGCCTCCGGCGCCGAGGGTCTCAACCCTTGCCTTCGGCGCTAGCGCAGCTGTCACGATCGCCGCGCCAGGCGCAGCAAGAGCAAGCTGGCCCTCGTCCGACCCTGCAACGCGTCAACAGATTTAAAAAAAAACAATATAGACTTACCCCCAAGATAATCATCCACATTAATCTCGGTGCCGAAGTCGGCAACGCGTTTGCCCGGCAGTGGCAACGCCCGAGCCGCCTTCGCAGCCTCCGCCACTCCGCCGGTCGGCGGCACCACCTTCGTCAGTCTGGGGCCTCCGGCGCCCACCGTCGCCTCCGGCGCCTTGCTAGGTCCAGAGGCGCCCGCCTTCGCCGGAAGCGGCGGTTTGCCTCCGCCGGGGGCCGCAGCCTTCGCCGGTCCCCGCTGCCTTTTCGGCCGAGCTTCGTGAACCCGGACAGTCGCCTGGCGTTTTTGCGCCGCACCTTGGCGATCCTTGTCCATCACTGCCCACACAACAGCACCGATATTTTGCCCGTAAGGAAAAACTCTCCACCGATGAACCATACGAGATGTAAAGCAGTCCTCCTCAGCCGCGCAGGGGATAGGAACGTCTTTAGGCCAACAACCCCCGGTAACCCTCAGCATCCGAGCCGAAGACTCCCGGAGCTCGGGCGAAGACATCCTTTCCCCCGGGGCCGCACACGTCCTCATTAACTCTCTAGCAAAACTATCAGATACCCTAAGTCCTCCCATCGCAGTACCTAATTTTCTCTTTTTCGAGGAGGCGGCGGCCACCAGCGCAGGGTCGCCTCCAGTCTCCACCGCTGGTTTCTTCCCACGGCGGTCCGCTTCGTCTTGGCCAGGGTAGCCGTCGTACGGCAATTGATTTAATTCGAAGACCCTGTTCAAACGTTCATTTGACCCGCGGATATCAAAGCTGCGCTGGCCTTCCGTCCTCGGCACGTAACGCCCCACGAGCCGCACCGCCAAGTCCTCCGCATCACGCACAAAGGCGGCCGGGTCACGGTTTCGCAAATTCAGTGCGAAGGCAGGACTTCGCACCACCCTTCCTCCGTGAAAAGGCATCTGGCGAGGGCACACTTCGCCCAGCGCCCAGCCGTGCGCCAAGGGCCAGACCCCGTACGCCACGAACTCTTCAACTAAATCGCGACCGCTGCTCTGACCGGCGGCGCACCGAAGGGCCCCTTCGTCTGCATCCTCTTCTGCCACTTCAAAAGGCGGATACGCAGAGTAATAGTGAGAGCACATTTCAGACACGGGGAGTCCTTCATGGCCTTCGACAGTAGCCTCAGCAACGTAAAACCAAAATTCATTCCAATTGCCCCACTTGTTGCGGGCGCACGGGACCAACTCCACTACTGGCATTGTGGTCTTGCCGGTCTTCGGCGTGAATGTGCATGACCCGAACTGGGCAACTCCGTCCTCAACCATCCTTTTCTGCCAATGCAAACAATAATTCTTCGCAAAAACTTCAACTGACGGCTGTCCGCCGTACGAAGTCGTCGCCCAGACATACTTCGCCAGCGCCACTATGGCGTTCGGTGTCAGCTGATGTATTTGAACGCTGAATCTACGCAGGACTTCGCCAACAAACTGGTGCGCAGGCAAGCGGAGTCCGGCGACGAAGAACGCCTCGAAAACAACCAACTCGCCCTCCGGCTCGGGGACTTCCTCCGTCCCCGGAGCACGAGCGACTCCGCCGCCAAAGTAGCCCAACCGCTGCATATCTTCAATGCGGGCTGACGTCATCCGTGACACACCAAAATCAACAGAGTCGCCGGCGCGCAACTCCTCCACCATCACGCTACTCAACGTCTCCTCAGACGAGGCGGCGGCCGACGGCGTGGCATCGACGGAAGAAGAAGAGGATGGCATTGCTACGTACCGTCGGCGGCGGCGGGCGGTCTGCTTCACTCGAGCCAGAACGCCGGCGAGCAAAGGGAGCAGCGGAGGAAAAGGAGCAGCAAGACGGCGGGCGGCTAGGGTTTTACGGAGCGCGGAAGGCAAAGTTCAAACAACGCCGCCCCCGCCCCCTTTTATAGGCAGGGCGCGGCTCTTCGGGAAACCCGCAATCCGACAGGCCGCGACGCTTCGGGAAACCCGCAATCCAACAGTACGCCGTCCATCAACGGTCACATCAAAAACCCCCGCGGAACCACTTCGAGCGAGGGCAGCGTCTCCGCCATCTAGCGACGTCTTCGGCACCAGGTGACTTTGTCGAACTGGTCCCTCGGAGGGCAAATGTTGGGGCGAAGGCATAGACGCCACCCTTCGCTCGAGGCCTTCGCTGCAGCCGCTGGTCCGACAGAGACAAAACGGGCGGGGACACCCTTCGCAGGACTCGGCACTTTGACGAAGGCCTGCGGCGACGTCTTCCCGCGGTGCGGCCTCATTCAGTCCCAAGGCCCACGTGTGATCTGGCCCATTGTAACGGGCCCCGCGTGGCCGCCTCTGTATTACGGGCCTAACTTGTAAAGGCATACTTGTAATTACAGCTTGTAACCCTGCTTTATGGGAATATTCTGGGGATAAACTAGGTGTCTGAGGGCACATGCGTCCTTAACACAAGGCGTTGGGCACTCAGATACCTATAAATACCCCCGCACAGTGCCCGTGAAAGGCTAGATTAACAGAGCTATTGCCCCCGAGCACGTAACCCTGTTTGTCACCACTGTTCACCCTTGTTGGCCTCCTTGCCGTTGAGAGCAAGTTCCAACAATATGCCCGGCGCGCTCCAAGTTGAAGGGCCCCGTCTGTCATTGACTGTTGCTATTCTAGCAAAGGGAAGGTGTTTTTTCGGACCTTCGGCTTAGGGCCTTCGTCCATATCGCAATTTGAATTCGTTATTCTAACAAATTAACCTTGCAAGGGGCTACTGTTGGGGGCCTTCGTCTTCCGAAGGTCCTCAAAAACATGATTTAACAATGTTTCTGGAGTATAATACATGAACAAGTACCTTCAGACTCGGATCAGAAGCACAATATGAAGAAGTACAAAGAATGCGAAGGTTGGCGCAGAACCGAAGCTATGCGTAGGGACCTTCGGCATGATAGCAGAAAGGGGAACCGACTTAAAAGGGAAAAGGCTATTTAGACCTCGATGCATTACTATAGAGTCATTAGCAAATGTAAAGGGCATGAGTGTAATTTTACATGGGCTGCGTCCCGTGCCTATAAATAGATGAACAGTGCTCCCGTACTGTTCACGCTGACTGAGCATTTGCTTTTGCGTCACGCTTGTATCCTTACCTTCTTTCAAGCCGAAGGTACATCTGTAACTTGATATCATTTCTATTTTTCTATGATAATAAAATAGAAATGTGTCGATAATAATACATAATTATTCATGTCATCTTTTACATTTCATATGATTCTCTTTTCACTACCATACGCTGTAATGATGAAGGTATATCCTTCATAACCTTCGTCCGAAGATCATTATATCCTAAGGGAAATAATGCCTCGAAGGACGAAGGGCATTAATGTTTAACATTCTTTGTGTTGCCTTGTTCTTAACTCATAGTATTTGAGAACAAGTCCCCAACATAACCCTCGTTATCTTGAGCCATGGGAGCCTTGCCCTTAACAAAATTAGACAATCTTTTAAGGGCATTAAGTTTGACATTGCTTCCCTGTTGGAAACCAATGTCATCCTTAATGCCAGGGCGTCTCCCACTATAGAGCATGCTTCTAGCAAATTTAAATTTTTCATTTTCTATCTCATGCTCATTGATTTTACTAGTTAATTGAGCTATATGATCATTTTGTTGTTTAATTAAAACAAGGTGATCATGAATAGCATCAATATTAACATCTCTACATCTAGTAGAAATAGAGACATGACTAACAATAGATGTAGTGGGTTTGCAAGCATTTAATTCATCAATCTTAGCATGTAAAATAATATTCTCATTTCTAAGATTGGAAATAGAAACATTGCAGACATTCAAATCTTTAGCCTTTGAAATTAAACTAGCATTCTCAGTTTTAAGGCTAGCAATTGATTCATTCAATTTATCAATCTTAGCAATTAAGCTAGCATTTTCATTTCTAAGATTGACAGTTGAATCATGACAAACATTTGATTTTTCAACCTTAGCAATTAAACTAACATTCTCAGTTCTAAGGTTGGAGATAGTGTCATGGCACATGCTAAGCTCTTTAGTCAAGTTTTCACATTTTTCTATCTCCTGAGCATAAGCATTCTTCACCTTAACATGCTTTTTTGTTTTTCTTAATAAGGAATTCCTCTTGGCTATCCAAGAGTTCATCCTTCTCATGAATAGCACCTATCAATTCATTCAATTTTTCTTTCTGTTGAATGTTAAGGTTGGCAAAAAGGGTGAGCAAATTATCCTCATCTTCACTAGGGCTACCCTCATCACTAGATGTTGTATATTTAGTGGAGGCTCTAGATTTTACCTTCTTCCTTTTGTAGTCCTTTGCCATGAGACACTTGTGGTCGACGTTGGGGAAGAGGAGACCTTTGTTGACGGCGATGTTGGCGGCATCCTCGTCGGAGGAGGAGTCGGTGGAGCTCTCGTCGGAGTCCCATTCCCGACACACGTGGGCATCATTGCCCTTCTTCTTGTAGTACTTCTTCTTTTCCTTCCTCTTTCCCTTCTTGTTGTCGCCCCTGTCACTATCACTTGACATAGGACATTTAGCTATAAAGTGATCGAGCTTACCACACTTGTAGCACACCTTCTTGGAGCGGGGTTTGTAATCCTTCCCCCTCATTTGTTTGAGGATTTGGCAGAAGCTCTTTATGATGAGTGCCATTTCCTCGTTGTCGAGCTTGGAGGCGTCGATGGGGGGTCTACTTGATGAAGACTCTTCTTTCTTCTCCTCTGTAGCTTTGAATGTGATGGGTTGCACCTCGGTGTGGAGGTGTCGCCTTGCTCCAAGTTAATGATTTGTTTGGAGCCTTTGATCATCAATTCAAAGCTCACAAACTTTCCTATAACCTCCTCAGGAGACATTAGCTTATATCTAGGATCACCACGTATTAATTGAACTTGCGTAGGATTACGAAAAACGAGTGATCTTAGAATAACCTTGACCATTTTATGGTCATCCCATTTGGTGCTCCTGAGGTTGCGCACTTGGTTCACCAAGGTCTTGAGCCGGTTGTACATAGCTTGTGGCTTCTCTCCTTGGTTGAGGACAAAACGACCGAGCTCCCCCTCGACCGTCTCCCGTTTGGTGATCTTGGTCACCTCGTCTCCCTCGTGCACGGTCTTGAGCACATCCCAAATCTCTTTGGCACTCTTCAACCCCCGCACTTTATTATACTCCTCTTGACATAGAGAGGCGAGGAGTATAGTAGTGGCTTGGGAGTCGAAGTGCCAGATTTGGGTGACCTCGTTCGAGTCATAGCCTTCATCCCCCATGGATGGTACGTGCGCTCCAAACTCAACTATGTCGCATATGCTAGCGTGGAGTGAGGTTAGATGATGCCTCATTTTATCACTCCACATACAATAATCTTCACCATAAAGAACCGGTGGTTTGTCTAATGGGATGGAAAGTAAAGGAGTGTGTTTGGAAATGCGAGGATAGTGTAAGGGGATCTTACTAAACTTCTTGCGTTCTTGGCGCTTAGAAGTGATGGACGCGATGTTGGAGCCGGAGGTGGAGGGCGACGAAGAGTCAGCCTCGTAGTAGACCACTTTCTTCATCCTTTTCTTCTTGTCGCCACTCCGATGCGACTTAATGCGGGGAGGTGATTCCTCCCTTCCTTTGGCGCCGAATTCCCTTGATGGAGCCTTCCCGTGGTTTGTGGCTGTTTCCATCTCCCTCTTGGCGTGATCTCCAGACATCACTTCGAGTGGTTAGACTCTAATGAAGTACCGGGCTTTGATACCAATTGAAAGTCGCCTAGAGGGGGGTGAATAGGGTGAATCTGAAATTTACAAACTTAAGCACACACTACAAGACGGGGTTAGCGTTAGAATAGAAACCGAGTCCGAGAGAGAGGGGGAAACAAATCAACCAAGAAATAAAGCGGATGACACGGTGATTTGTTTTATCGAGGTTCGGTTCCAAAGAACCTAGTCCTTGTTGAGGTGGTCACAAAGACCGGGTCTCTTTCAACCCTTTCCCTCTCTCAAACGGTCACTTATACCGAGTGAGCTTTCTTCCTTGATTTCCCGGGTCACTTAGACCCCGCAAGGACCACCACACAATTGGTGTTTCTTGCTTCGCTTACAAGTCTTTGAGAGTAAGAATGAGAGAAAGAAGAAAGCCAACCAAGCAACAAGAGCAACAACGAAACACGAGAACGATCCTCTCACAAGTCCTAAAGCACTAGAATTAAATTGGGGACTTTGATTGGATAGGTGGCTTTGATTTGTGTCTTGGAGTGTTGCACTTTGCTCTTGTATTGAATGAAGTGTGATGAATGCTTGGATGGTTGGAGTGGAGGTGGTTGGGGGTATTTATAGCCCTCAACCACCAATACAACCGTTGGGGGTGGCTGCTGTCAATGGGCGCACCGGACAGTGTCCGGTGTGCCAGCCACGTGACCCAACCGTTAGGGTTCTAGCGGATTCGACCGTTGGAGCTTTGTCTTTTGGTGGCACCGGACAGTCCGGTGCCACAGCAGACAGGTATTGTTCACTGTTCGGTGCGCCTCTGGCGGCTGCTCTGACTTCTGCGCGAACTGTCCGCGCACTATAGCGTTGCAGGCGACCGTTGCGCTGGCTAGCCGTTGCTCCGGTGGCACACCGGACAGTCTGGTGGCACACCGGACAGTCTGGTGGCACACCGGACAGTCCGGTGAATTATAGCGGAGCGGCGTCTGAGAAACCCGAAGCTGAAGAGTTCGCATCTGTACGGTCCTGGTGCACCGGACACTATCCGGTGGCACACCGGACAGTCCGGTGCGCCAGACCAGGGCACTTCTTTGGTTTTATTTGCTCCTTTCCTTTTGAACCCTAACTTGATCTTTTATTAGTTTGTGTTGAACCTTTATGCACCTGTGGAATATATAATCTATAGCAAACTAGTTAGTCTAATTATTTGTGTTGGGCATTCAACCACCAAAATTATTTATAGGAAAAGGTTAAACCCTATTTCCCTTTCACGTACCCATGATTCTACATATTTGCCGAGGCTATGGCTGTCTTGGTAGTGGGAGGGACCTTGCATCATCTGACGTCGTTTCCGGCTAGCATTGTGCGCCTCGTCCCACTCAGGCGAGCCCACCTCTGCACCATCTGCTCCTAGCACTAAGGATGTGTGGCACACCAATAAGGAATCATCTAAATAAACAAGCACGACATATCAGAAGATAAAATTAAGCAAATTTAATACCAACATTAAAGTTCTATATTTACCTACAAGTACTAGTCCCGAGTCAACGACATGGTTCGGGCGTCCTACTTGGTCACCTTCTCCCCAAGGATGGAGCCATGGTAAGTGACGATGGCCTGGATTCATGCCTCGTAGTGCATGTCCACGACAAAGCTTCTTATAGCTTATGGTAGCCACCACATCCGCCCTGGCCTCGTATCCAGCCTCGCATGTGAAGAAATCCTACATACAAAGACGATGTATCCATACATTATTTCAAGAATGTGCAACGAGTGTGACATACTAAACAATATAGTGTGAGGAAGACTTACCCACAGCTCTTGCTTCACCTGCTCCACCTTGTTATTGAATTCCCTGTCGTCCCAATCTACTACATCGAGGGGTGACGTCGTAGTGGTCGAAGGTGTAGGCTGGGCCCATCACTCTGGCGTACTCAACAAGTCTAGGTGAGTGTTCCCTGCACAGAAGACCGAGGATGCCATTGGGGTTGCAGTCGTGACCCCTGCATTCTCCACAACCTTCTAAAACATGTCCAAGTGATAAAGAAAAAGTATTAGTTTCTATTATGAATTTCAACACATAATATGAAAAAGCAGCGACAACATCTACAATTACATGTCTCTCCCCATCGGGTCGAATCAGCGGTCACCTGTCACAAAGTATGGGTCGCTGAGGGAGACTCGCGGTACCTCGCAAGTAGACGTTCCTCGAACCTGAGGCGCCAGAACCTGAGGCGACCTATTGAGCATCGTCGTCGTCCTATTGTGCCGCATCAACATCAGCCTGCTGCTCCACCTGCTGTTGAGCGTCGTCGTTCTGGTGTGCCTCCACCTCCGTCCTATGGGTGCTCCTCCTCCCCCTCCTCGTCCTCATACCACCGCTCATCATCTTTGTCCAACAACCTGCAATTAAGAGTAAAAAAATAAGCACAGATAAAAAATATGTTTTTAGAAACATATGTGAAGTAAATAAAATATAGCATTACATCGATTTAAAAATAATCTTCATATGTGTCTGGATTAGCCAGATCATAAGTCTCGTCATCACTATCAACCATTTCATAATCAACACCATCTGAAGGCGTAAGTTTGTCATTAATGTCATTATTTCTAAGTCATTCTCATTTTCACCTCATCGTCCTCCTCATAAACAACCATTTCAATATCTACTTCCATTCTGATAGCTTCGGTTAAGTCTATCTCAAATCGCCCTTCTAGCCCATCTTTTTGGAAGAACTCTCTATCATATGTGTCCGGGTCTAAGTTATAATGTTCATCATTTGGAACAGGTAATTAATCGTGCGGTGATATCTTATACACAACATTCCAACACTTTAAGATGTTCTTTTATTTGGCACACATATGGGAGATAATACACTTGTGTGGCTAGTTAGGCCACGACATTGAGAGCACCTAAAATGGGGATGAATAGGTGATCATGTAAAAACAGCTCAACAAAAACAAACTTGGTCTAAAGTGGATTAGTAAAGTCAAAACCAAGTTCAAATGAAGAGCGAGAGAAGAGAGGACTTATTCATTTAATTGCTCTCACAAGATAAGTGTTAAACTTAGAGCAATATTATAGGTGAAGATACGTGCTAAAAGGAATAGAATCGTAGTAAAGTGAAACAGACAGGTGACATGGCGATATTTATCTCGTGGTTCGGTCAAGCGTAAAATGCTTGCCTACTCCACGTTGTGGCATCCCAATGGACGAGGGTTGCACTCAACCCCTCTCAAGTGATCCAAAGATCAACTTGAATACCACGATTTTCTTTCTTATCTCAAGTTTACCCCGTTGTGAGGAATCTCCACAATTTGGAGTCTCTCATGCTTTACACAATTTGATCTCAAATGAAATCAAGAGTAATGGGGAGTAGAAACACACACAAGAGACAAAAATCATAGCAACACACGCTCACAAGTTGAGAGAGGAGCACAAGAACAATACAATGGAATTACAACTTAAACACTTGCTGGAATCTCAAACTATCAAAGCTCTAGCGTGATCACCGTGTCTCGGTATCTTAGGATGTTCAAAGGATGCTTGGTGTAGTGCTCCATGCACCTAGGGGTCTCTTTTATAGCCCTAAGGGACCTAGGAGCCGTTGGAGCTCCATTTGGTAGGCTTTGATTGCCTTTTGTTCGTGAGCGCATTGGACAATCTGGTGCATCACTGGACAATGAACAGTGCACGATTTTCTTCCTTGTCTGGTGAAGCCGATCGTTGCCAGCCTCTTGTCCCATGGCACACCGAACAGTCCAGTGGCGCACCAGACAGTTCGGTGCAGCCTGGTGACTGTTGGCTGGGCACACGTGGCACAATTGATTAAGTTGCCGACCGTTAACCAGGCGTGCGGCTGGCACACTGGATAGTCCAGTGAATTATAGTTGCGGCGCCCTGGTTTTTTCCCGAGAGCGACATGTTCACCGGGTGTGCCATCCTGACACCGAACACTGTTCGGTGCACACCAGATAGTCCGGTGCACCACAGGCTGGTGTAAGTTTGGCTACCCTTAGCCAAACTTCTCCAATAGAATTTCCCTCATTTTGAGAAGTTCTCTAGCACTTAATAGAACATAGTCAGTACCAAAATAAATTTACTAAGTTCTAGAATCATACCTTCGTTTCTCTATGATTGTAGAGTTTGCAATTTATCTTTACAACTCTCAATTTGCTTCTTCTTTGACTCTGAGCTCATACTCACAATTGTATGTTAGATCAAAGTGGTGTTAGGCACTTAATCACCAAAACACTTATAAATGGCCCAAGGGCACATTTTCCTTTCAATCTCCCCCTTTTGGTGATTTATGCCAACACATCAAAAGCAACTTAAGATGTACTAATATACTAGAATGAGAGCAAAAAGGTGCAAATTGATGTCAAACTTAAAACCAGTTAAGTTTTCATAGGATTTGGCATATTTGGATCATTTTTACCACCACTTGGTTTGTTTTCGCAAAACAAATTCATTTTCCTATCTCTATGTCAAAAAACACTTGTTTTGGCAAATCAAAATATCTTTCAATACTAGTTTTGATCAAAAGCCAGAAACTCCCCCTTTTCCCATAATCGAATTTCTCCCCCACAAGAGGGTAGTTTTTGCAGTAAGAGGGTTTTAATCAAAGAAACCAAGTACACTTACACTAGAATTTTGAAAAAATCACAAGTGGTAGCTAATCAAGTTGCTTTGGCCTTAAATTCTCCCCCTTTGGCATTAATCACCAAAACAGGAGAACTAGTGGCCTTTAAAACCCATTGCCTCACAAAAAATTGCAACGAAGAGCCAAGGGCAACGAGATAACACAATAGTGACTTGGAACAAAGATCATAGATACCGGAATGCAGTGGAAGCCTCTTCTTTTCCAAGTCCACCTTTTCCCTTTCAATCCATCTTTGAGATTTATATTCTAAGCACTCAAGCAAGCACATTAGTCTCAAAGGGTCAAGTTGTAGCATATCCTCCCCCTAAACATGTGTATCATTTGCACAAGGACTTGTGAGGTCCGGGGATGACTTGTACAACTTGAGCACCAAAATAAGTAAGTAAGACAATGATGCTTAAAGGAATACGATCAAAGGCATAAAAACACATGTATGCTATAAATCAATCCAAGTTACGCGAATCTAAGGCATTTAGCTCACTACGCAGCTTGCAAAACCTTTTCTCGTCTAAAGGCTTGGTGAAGATATCACCTAGCTGGTTCTCGGTGCTAATATGGGAAACATCGATATCTCCCCTTTGCTGGTGGTCTCTCAAAAAGTGATGTCGGATGTCTATGTGCTTAGTGTGGCTATGTTCAACAAGATTATCCGCCAAGCGGATTGCACTCTCATTATCCACCAAGCTCTAGTTTAGAAGCCTCAGATGTGGACGCTAGGTGCTGCTACCACCGCCAGTCATCGAAAATTTCTTGTCGTCGATCTCGCCGTGAGAGGAGGGGAAAGCAAGAGAGAGAGAGAGAGAGAGGAGGAGGGGAGAGGATGGGAAGGAGTCGCATGGAGAAGAGGGACTACGGATGGCAACAGGTACATACGTATCGGGTGGTACTATTCCATACCCATACCCATAAAAAAATTTCTACCAGTCGGGTTACCCATATATCCTCGCGGGTATAAAATTTTACCCATACCAGTACCCCGCGCGGGTAATTTTACCCATCGGGTAATTCGTACCCACTAGGAAAGTCTTAAATTCCAATAAGCCAATCATTCAAATTATTAAATAAATATACAAAAACAAGTTCAACTTCACATATAACAAATCATATGATTACATAACTTGGTAGCTAGACAAATGATAGCTAGATAAGGGTTTTATTTTAGCTAAGATGAGCTCTATTAGATGGTTATAGTGGTATTGATGCGGGTATATTTTACCCATGGGCAGACGGGTATGGGTAGACCAACCCGTACCCGTCTACCCAACGGGTAGAGGTTCTTGCCCATTAACATACCCGCAGGTAGAGAAATCATCCCATACCTGCCTTCATATCGGGTAAAATCTGTCATGTAGTTGGATTTCAGGTACCCATTGCCACCCCTAAGAGGGACTCACCCGTAGCTCCGTGATGCATGAACAAATGGAGAAAGTACTAATGACGCACGAGTGTGGCATGCAGTTCATGTTGTTGAAATCGCATGGGGCAGGAGGCCAGATTCCACGGCAGGTGCGTCAGAAGGGGCGGGTAGCGACTCGGGCTAGGGTACGAGGACGATGATTGTTGACGAATCAGGCGGGGGAGGGATGGGGTGCACGATCGGATTCCACGATGGTGCATCGGAAGGGGTGGGTAGCGGCTCGGGCTAGGGGAGGGGAGGGCGCACAGATGGACGATCCTGATTTGATGGATATAGATGGACGCTATAGATTTATGGGAGGCAAAACAAGTGAGTGGCAGACTACCCCTTACAACCTTAATGTAGTAGTATAGATTAGCGTGTTGAATAGTAAGCTTTTTAATTTTCGAGGTTTGTATAAAAAACTAGCCCTTAGAGAAATTTATCAATGATCTACAACAAAGTTAAAATAAGTTATTTTAAATGGGATCGTAACCTTAAAAATTGTTCTATAACTATAAATCATATTTTGTAACTCAAAGAAGAAGATGACTTCCCCTCACACGAATCTTCATGTTTCTACCAAAGCAACAACAACAACAACAACAGCAAAAACATAGCCTTTTAGTCCCAAGCAAGTTGGGGTAGGCTAGAGTTGAAACCCAACAAAATGTCACCAAAAAGAGAAAGAGAGAAAGGGGAGGAGAAAAGCTTTTGAGAGCACTAAAAGAAAAGGCCTAATCACGGTTCGGACACGTGGATAGCTTCTTTCCAAACACTTCTATCCAAACACAACTCCATTGGGATATTCCATTCCTTCAAGTCCCTTTTGATTGCCTCCTCCCATGTCAAGTTTGGTCGACCTCTATCTCTCTTCACATTATTGTCCCGTATTATGATGCCTCTATGCATCGGTGCCTCTGGGGGTCTTAGGTGGTGTCACACCCGGTTCTAAAGGTAAACCAAATGCGAACTATGTATGTGCCAGGATCAGAAATTCACGTACACAACGATTACATAAATGACTCATCATAGCACAATGCTTCGAATAACAATAAAGAGTAACTAATAATATTAAAGACTAGAGTCATTTACAAAATATAGATCAAATTGCACATAATTGAAACGTAGCCAACGTAAACAAACCCACCACAGACAGCTGACTGGGGGAGGTCGCTAGCCTAATCCTCGAACTCGACGAAGTCCTGGAACTCCTTGAGATCCACCTCGACACCTTCTTCTTCTTTACCTGAGCATAGGTTGCACCAAAGGCAACCTGGTGTTTTGTGAAAGCAAGGGTGGGTACACATCAACGTACTCAGCAAATGTCTCGTTTGGCTAAGGAGGACTAGCTTTATGTGTGGTTAGGATCAAAGCAGTTGCTTTTAGTTTGTCAGGTATTTATTATTAGTAGAAGCCAGGTTTTAGCAAAAAAACAACCTGTGAATCATTTTCTCATCGAGGAACATCATTATCATCATCGTAACCAAAACCCATCAATAGAACCATTATATCTCAGATCATCTGTATCTCTAATCAAAGAGGATCCCAAGGCCACTCATAACCGTGAGCACGACTGATATATCAGTTTCTTTACACCCTACAGAGGTTACACACTTTACCCATGAGTCATGATCCCTTTTGCCTCGGGTTGTACGAACCCTTAAACACTTCCAAGGTGAGTAGGCAAGGTTTCTCTACGTGGCTTTTACCTAGGATCCTCAATATGCGAATGTTGGAATTGACCACCGCATGGATACCATATGACGTACCCAAACCTATACCCTCCACCCTCAGGGAAAAGCCATGGGATGACGCCCGTACCTAGATCCCTAAGCGAGAATATAGGAGCCATAACAGATGCCTCCGTCCCCAATGACCAAAACCAGCACCCAACACAAGTATTCCCTAATTATTTGGCCAAGGGCGTCCCATACCACCCTCATGGTTGCACTGTTTTCTTAGGTGGTCTCTCAACGAATAGGTCCTTACATAGAGGTACTCAGGAAACAGCTTGAGTCCCCTAAAGTATCACAGTTCGTTGATAACATCAATGTATCATAAATATTCTCATCATGTTCGTTGATTAAAGTAGAACAATAGCACGAAGCTAACCATAATAACCCAAAAGGTCATCAAGGACAAGGTAAATACAAACTAGTCAATCTTTAGGTTTTAATTAAGTAATACGGGACAATGAATTATGAAGTAATTTGGACATCATGGGTCAGAGGACACTTGCGTTCACCAAACAGATGCTTATGATCTTCAACTTTGTAGAACTCGAAGAACCTGACCACTTGGTCACCAAAGCTTGACCGTCGATTCCTCGAAGCTCGGATACGAATCACGATCTAATCGCAACGCGAAGCGAAGACGAACAGGCGCAAGCAAACAAACGCGCGCACACACACACACATATATATATATATATGTATGCATAAGAACATTACACTATTCAAATAAAAACATATAAAAACATGCAATACGAAATAGATCTTGCTACTATGGTCACGCGACGAAAAGAAACACGACAGTCGGAACTATGGTCGAGAAGTTATCGCGTTTACACTAAACAAGTATTAGTTAAAACATTTAGTTCGACATAGTTGTATTAATTGACCTTTTATGAAATATAAATTTAAACTACTTAGTTTTGATAAACTTATTGTTTTAATTGTGGCTGATTAAATAAATAACTAATTAAATGACATGAGTGATTATAAGCGAACGATTTAATCTCGCGCGCGGATAACACGCGATACGAGCGAATGACGCGTGGCAAGGCACGCGACACATGCGAACGGCGCGCGACAACGCGTGCGAACAACACGCCTGACAACGTGAACGACTCGCGACGACGCGCGCGAAACGACACTGCAGCACACGTACGGCGCGCGGGCCAACACGATACGCGGAAATTAATAAATACACAACATGATTAAACTAAACAATTATTAATAAATAATATTTCAGTTAAGGTTAATCATGTTGGTGTCTAATTATAAATGCGCAAATCAAAATCCTAAATTAGATTTTAAAATTAAAACAACGTTCTAGTAGCCATCGGTTAAACAAATTTTTAAATTAATTAAATAAACTATGGAACAGTAGGGAAAATACTTCTAACATGTAGATAATTTTAATACGAATCTAACGCAACTTGAACGGAATTAATCGGGTTTAAAATACAAAAGTTGTCACTGTTTTAAATTAGAATAAATTCCTGCGTGCGGTTTTAGTTTCACATAGAGTTTTTCGCAAAAGGTCTTCTTATTCCTCCCTCCACCTTCTTCTCCATACAGGGAACCGCCATGGGGCTTTGGGGTTGGGCTCGACCGGAGGGGGGGCTCGCCACTAGGGGGCCACCCACAGCCTGCAGGGCATGCGCGCCCGCGGGCGGGGGGCGCGCCTAGAGCAGCCCACACGGGGAGGGGAGGGGCCGCGGACAGGGGATTGGTTGGCCGGGAGGTTCCGTGCGAGTTGGCCTCGCCCACGGCCAGAGCTGGGCTCGCCAGCCTCGCGCACAGGGCCGGGGGGTGAGGGGCTGCCGGGCGGGGGAACCTCCATGGGGAAGGAAAATGAAGAACTAGGTTGAAAAAAATGGAGAAAGTTCACCGGAAAAGTAACCTTCGTCGGAGCCGAGGAGGAAACCGTCGATTGACGGAGATTCAGAGGTCCGATCGACGAATCAGACGCACTACGATGAAGCCCTCGACGAGATAAACGCAGCAGTACTCTCGGATTCCACAGATGATACACGGATTGGGAGTAATTGCTCGCTGGGTTGTCGATGGAATTGGAACCGCTCCGAACTTCGGCGAGCAATTCCAGTAGCTAGGAATTGAATATTGTGAAACCGTTTCCTGCTCTAAAAACGGGCTCGACGAGAAGTCGGGCATGTATATATAGTTGGGGTTCGAACGAGATGAAAATTCAGTTCAAATTTGGATTTTACCATTTATAAAATTCAGAAAAGCCTAGAAGTCCATATTTTGTGCTCAAAATATTATAGATGCTTCCAAAAATTCCAGAAAAATTCCTAGAAATATTTTGGCACCTAATGAACCCAAAAAACATAATTAGAGTTTCTAAAAACATTTAAGGTACCTCAAATAAATAGATTTTGGTTTCTAGAAAATAGAAAAATATTCTGAAAAATATGAAAATTTACCGAGAGCTTCTATAAGATATGTTAACGTGTTTCAAACACATTTAGCACTTAGAAACACTGTGAACGGTATGAATGCAACAACCAAAGCGCCTTTAGGCCTTATTCGACTAGGTTTATGCCAATATAAAACAAAATAATTCTCCATTATTTAAAAAAAAAGAGAAGAAAGCAAGTAAAGAAGAGGGTAACACCTGAATTTGGTGGATATTAGAAAAGAAATTTTATACCCCCAAATTAAGGGTGTTAAAGGTGGACATGCCCAAACCATCTTAACCGGCGTTGAAAAAGTTTTTCTTCAATTGGCGCTACTCTAAGCCGATCGCGTATGTCATCATTTCTCACTCGATCCAATCTTGTGTGCCCACATATCCAACACAACATACGCATCTCTGCGACACTTAGTTGTTGGATATGCCGTCTCTTAGTAGGCCAACACTCAGCCCTAGGGCTGGGCAAAAAACCCATAACCCGAAACCCGAACTCGGAATACCTGAACCTGAACCCAAAATACCCGAAACCCGAATTTTGTTTGGGAATTTTGGGTAGCAACTTGCAAAACCCGAATTTATTTTTGGTAATTCGGGTATCATAATCGGGTACCCGAATTACCCGAACTTTCATGTGTCATGTACTCATGTCATTCTTAATTATTAATTTGTTCATCTATAATTATGTGTAAGTGTGCAGGGCTTGTGATTATAGATTGCTTGTGTTTTTATGACCATGTATATCATTATTCAAACTGTTTTTTATACTATTAATAGAGTGCATGTGTTTTTATAAAGCTAACACAACAGTTCGGGTAGTTCGGGAATACCCGAACCTGAAATTCCGGGTACCCGAATTTTCGGGTATTGTAAAACCCGTTGTAATTTCAGGTATCGATTCTCAAAACCCGAAATTTTAAATACCCGAATTATCCTACCCGAAATTTTCGGGTAACCCGAATGCCCACCCCTACTCAGCCCCATATAACATAGCAGGCCTAATCATTGTCATGTAGAACTTGGCTTTCAACTTCTGTGGCACTCTCTTGTCACAGGACTCCCGGTGCTTGACGCCATTTCATGCACCCCGCTTTGATTCTATGGCTAACATCTTCATCAATATCACCATATCTCGGTAGCATCGATCCCAAATAACGGAAGGTGTCATTCTTTGGTACTACCTGGCCTCCCAGACTTACATCTCCCTCCTCATTAATTGTAGTACCAAAGTCACATCTCATATACTCGGTTTTGGTCCTGCTAATTCTAAATCCTTTTGACTCTAGGGTCTGACGTCATAACTCTAGCTTTCTATTTACTCCTTCCCGGCTTTCAACTATTAGAACTACATCATCAGCGAAAAGCATACACCATGGGATATCTCCTTGTATATCCCTCGTGACCTCATCTATCACTAAGGCAAATAGATAAGGGCTCAAAGCTGAACCTTGATATAGTCCTATGTTAATCGGGGAAACATTTGTATCACCATCAGTTGTTCGGACGCTAGTCACAACCTTGTCATACATGTCCTTGATGAGCGTAACATACTTTGTTGGGACTTTATGCTTATCCATGCCCACCACATTAGATTCCTAGGTATTTTATCATAGGCCTTTTCCAAGTCGATTAACACCATGTGCAAGTCCTTCTTCTGCTCCTTATATCGCTCCATGACCTGCCTTATTAAGAAAATTGCTTCTGTGGTTGACCTTCTAGGCATAATCCAAATTGGTTCATGGTGATAAGCGTCATTCCTCTCAGGCAATGCTCAATAACTCTCTCCCATAGCTTCATAGTGTGGCTCATGAGCTTAATCCCTCGATGGTTGGTACAACTTTGAATATCTCCCTTGTTCTTGAAGATTGGTACTAATGTACTCCTCCTTCACTCATCGGGCATCTTGTTTGATCGAAAAATATGGTTGAACAACTTGGTTAGCCAAACGATAGCAATATCCCCCAAGGCATTTCCAGACCTCTATTGGGATACCATCCGGGCCCATCGCCTTGCCCCCTTTCATCCTCTTTAAAGCTTCTTTGACCTTTGATTCTTGGATCCTGCGTACAAAACATCTATTTAAATCATCAAAGGAGTCATCCAATTGGATGTCCATAGTCTCATTCTCACCATTGAAAAGATTATCAAAATACCTCTACCACCTCTGTTTGATGTATTGTCCTTTCACCAAGAGTTGATCCATCTCATCCTTAACGCATTTAACTTGGTTGAGGTCCCTCATCTTCCTTTCCTGAATCCTAGCTATCTTATAAACATCTTTCTCCCCTTCCTTTGTACTTAGTCTTCGGTAAAGATCATCATAGGCTCGACCCTTTGCCTCACTCACAACTCGCTTTGCAGTCTTCTTTGCCACCTTATACCTCTCTATGTTGACTGCATTCCTGTAACATTCTTTTTTCTCCTTTATTGCCTTTTGAACATCCTCGGTCCACCACCAAGTATCCTTAGATTCACCGTTGCTCCCTTTGGTCACTCCAAACACCTCTGACGCCACCTTCCTAATACAAGTTTCCATCTTTACCCACATGTTGTTTGCATCTTCTTCTTCGGACCAAGCGCCCTCCACAAAATCTCTTTCCCTAAAAACTTCGGATGTATCCCCTTTGAGTTTCCACCAATTTGTCCTCGCAATTTTGGCTTATAACCCTATGGGTATTGATCCGAAAACGGAAGTCAGCCACCACAATATTATGTTGGGGCACAACACTTTCTCCAGGTATCACCTTACAATCCAAACAAGCTTGTTTATCTTCTCTCCTTGTGAGCACGAAGTCGATCTGACTCAAACGATGTCCACTGATAAAAGTCACCAAATGAGAATCTCTCTTTCTGAAGAAAGTGTTGGCTATCACTAGGTTGTAGGCTACAACAAAGTCCAAAATATCTTCCCCTTCTCGATTCCTACTACCATACCCAAAACCTCCATGAGTCCGCTCATAACCTACATTTGTTGAACCTACATGACCATTGAGATCTTCTCCTATGAAAAACTTCTCATTGGTGGGTACCGCTCTGACCATGCCATATAAGTCTTCCAAGAACTCCCACTTCTCGCTCTCACTGAGACCAACCTGAGCGGCATATGCACTTATAATCATCAAGACTACACCCTCCAAAACTAGTTTGACTAGTATAATCTTATCTCCCTGCCTTTTGACGTCCACCACTCCATCCTTGAGGGTCTTATCAATCGGGATACCTACTCCATTTTTGTTTGCCACTATTCCTGAGTACCATAGTTTGAAACCAGTGTTCTCCACCTCCTTCGCTTTTTGCCCTTTCCATTTTGTCTCCTGGACACATAGAATACTAACACACCTCCTGCTCGCTGCATTGACTAACTCTCTTAGCTTACCTGTAAGGGACCCTACGTTCCAACTACCTACACGGATCCTAGTCGGCTCAACTAGCTTCCTTATCCCTTGCACTCGTTGAGACAGATGCAAAGACCCTTGCACATTTGTCACTACACCCGGGCGCCGATGTAGCGCGCCACTAAGGAAGCGATGACTCGATCCTTACTCACTTGACACCGCATCCAGATCATGACACGGCGCGCCACCAAAGGGGTGGCGTCCCAGCCCTTGCCCAGTTAACACCATACCCTGGTTCCGATATAGCGTGTCGCTAAGAGGGTTACGCCCCAACGGTTTTCTATTGGGTTTCATCTCCATTTTGAGTGGCTAAGTTTTTATAGCTGGCTCGCCACGCCTAACACAACCCTGCTCCTTGTATCTGGACTTGGGACCAGGCTATGCTGCACCAACATATGCTGGGACAACAACAAAAAGATGATTATTATTATATATCTCTTCTCTTCTCTATCTCTACTCATAAAAAGCGCCAGTTTTTCTAGTTTCCATCATCGTCCCTTTCTTACGCTTCTTTATAATCTAACCCACAGTCCACTATTGTCGTCAAGTGACATGCACAGTGCTTCCGGATAGTACCACCTCGCTGGCTAAAAGATGACGGACAATCAAGTTAGTTATAAAAAAGGGTAGATCTCCTTTTCAACTCATATCTTTCTTAACCTTTTAGTTAAGATAAAGTGCAATAATACAATTTAATATCTGATACGTAGAGCATAAGTCCACTTTAATTTTAAATCTATTTTTTTATAGAAAAAGCCCACTTTAATTTTAATTTTTTGGTAGAGTCAATCACACTGGCTTGTCATTCGTATAACTATTACATTATACCATCAAATATAATTGGTGTGTCGTCCTAGTAAGGTATAGATACTGTACTATTTAAGTGCTTTATTGTGCTGTTCTTATGGTTTATCATTTCCAATTAAAAATATTCAGCTTTCCCGTTGGCTAATATTTTGTACCTATAGACACGAACCAATGCACAACACACTCCCTTTATGGCTAGTTTGGGAACTCCATTTTCCCATTGGATTTCTATTTTCTCAAGTGAAAATGAACTAATTTTCCTTGGGAAAATGAGAATCCCTTGGTAAAATGTGGTTCCCAAATTAGCCCTTACCTGGAAAAAAACCCAACCAATGCATATCACACGCATCACGATGCCTAAACTAGGGCAATTCATCATCAGAAAAGGAAAAGGCTGTACAAAAGAAGCGACATCCACGGCCGAAATGGATCCAGCCCAGCAAAACACGGAAACGGCGAGGCATAAAGCAAAAGCAACACACCCGAGCAAAACTACGGAGTACGATACAAACAAAACGAGCAGCCGGAAAATATCCCCACCCAAGCAGGGCCATAAAACGCAAGCAGCGCAGCTGCACAGAATTGTTATCGCAGGGGGCATTAAGCTGCCTGCCTCCGCTGCCGGCCGTGCTACCTAATCGCCGCGCTTGTTTTCCCACCGCCCGATGGCCGCCATCACGCCGCCGACGCAGTCGGAGCCGTCGCCGCAGACGGGGCGCCCGGCCTCGTCTGCCGCCGCCGCGGCCAAGCGTGGAGGGGGCGGGGCTGGTGCCGCCGGCGGGCCGCTGATGGGGAAGTACGAGCTGGGGCGCCTCCTGGGGCACGGCACCTTCGCGAAGGTGTACCACGCGCGGCACGTCGACACGGGGGACAACGTTGCCATCAAGGTGCTCGACAAGGAGAAGGCCGTGAAGAGCGGGCTCGTCCCGCACATCAAGCGCGAGATCGCTGTGCTACGCCGCGTGCGCCACCCGAACATCGTGCACCTGTTCGAGGTTATGGCCACAAAGACTAAGATCTACTTCGTCATGGAGCTCGTCCGCGGCGGCGAGCTCTTCTCCCGCGTCTCCAAGGGCCGACTCAGGGAGGACACCGCGCGCCGCTACTTCCAGCAGCTCGTCTCCGCCGTGGGGTTCTGCCACGCCCGCGGCGTCTTCCACCGCGACCTGAAGCCCGAGAATCTACTCGTCGACGAGCAGGGGAACCTCAAGGTATCGGATTTTGGGCTCTCCGCCGTCGCCGAGCAGTTCCGTCCCGACGGCCTGCTCCACACCTTCTGCGGCACGCCGGCCTATGTGGCCCCCGAAGTGCTCGGCCGCCGCGGGTACGACGGCGCCAAGGCAGACGTGTGGTCGTGCGGTGTCATCCTCTTTGTGCTCATGGCCGGATATCTCCCTTTCCATGACAAAAACATCATGGCCATGTACAAGAAGATTTACAAGGGCGAGTTCCGCTGTGCGAGGTGGTTCTCCAAAGACCTTACCAGCTTGCTGATGCGCATTCTTCACACTAATCCCAACACTCGGATCACTTTGCCGGAGATCATGGAGTCCCGCTGGTTCAAGAAAGGATTCAAGCCTGTCAAGTTCTATATCGAGGATGACCAGCTGCATAACGTTATAGATGACGAAGATGGCCTGTTAGATATGGGACCTGCTGGTCCTGTTCCTCCACCATTGCCACCTCCACCGCCACCTCTACCTCCACCAAAGGTTGATGGTGATGAATCAGGGTCTGACTCAGACTCGTCGATCTCATCCTGCCCTGCTTCAATGTTATCTGATGAGAGCCAAAGGCCCCGTGGCTCTCTACCACGTCCAGCAAGTCTTAATGCCTTTGATATCATATCATTTTCAAGGGGATTTAACTTATCAGGGTTATTTGAGGAGAAAGGGGATGAAGTGAGGTTCATCTCGGCTGAGCCCATGTCAGATATCATAACCAAATTGGAGGACATAGCGAAGCTGAAGAGCTTCAAGTTGCGGAGGAAGGACTGGCGCATCTGCCTGGAGGGTACAAGGGAAGGAGTTAAGGGGCCATTAACAATTGGCGCGGAGATATTTGAACTCACACCTCCCCTTGTAATGGTGGAGGTAAAAAAGAAGGCAGGGGATAATGAAGAGTACGAGAACTTCTGTGACAAGGAATTGAAGCCAGGGATGCAGCACCTTGTCCACCATATGGTCCGAGCTCCAAGTATGCTGCTTACTGATGCCAAGTAGATCGAAAGGTAGTAATTTCCACTCACTTTTTCTTCTTATGATGTCACTGATGCCATTCTGAATAATATTTTTAATAATATTTATTTCCACGACTCACGCTAATTCAGGCATGACGTGTTTGCATTGCTAATTCCATGTGAATAGAGATGAATCTCCTGGCCCTTGCTAGTCTTGGAACTTACTAATATTGCTAATTGCATGTTGGAAACAAGCAAGGTCTGAAATTGTCTCCTGAATGATTACTTGAAATGCATCATCACTTGATCAAAATTTAATTCTATATACCGTTGTTCTAATGGCTCTGCAGTTGCTTAGCGATTGATTTCTTTATTTCTAGGTGTAGGTCTCATGTTGGCTTCACTAAGTTCCATGCATTATGAGCACATGTCACGAGCACAAGTTATCTTTGGCATCCCACTTGATTAGTTTTTCCACGTAGTTTATTTGGACCACTATTTCCTGTAGCTATTAGTTAGTCCAGAACATTTTTCTCTATCACATCTTCACCTTTAAAAGCTTTTGATTTGATTATCCACATTCTGTTGCAACATACCTTTTGTGGTTGCCAGTAAAAAAATACAGATTGAATCAATGAACTTAAATCTCTGGTTTATTTACTTTTATATTCTTACACCAGCATTGCTTCCATACTGTTGTTACATCTGGCTGTGAGTAATCTACACCCTTTTTTGTTGAATGTTATCACAACACATGGTGACGTGGTATAAAGTGAAGAAAGAATGAGGGGTCCATTCCTTTTATTCCGTAAGGAACTCAGAAGCTTTCGAGCATACTAGTTCAAGTTGGGAATTTTACTCTGTAGATGTAGATAAACAATTCAGATTCATGGGGTGTATCACTTTTATTGCTCTGTCATAAATTACAGTAGTGTTATGACTTCTTTCTGCATAAGGGTTATTCAGTTGTGCGATGAAGTAGGTTGTATCCACCATTTGTTGTATGTAAGGAGTTGATTTGTGGGATTTTGGTGTCTTTTTGTTAAATTTCCTCTGTGGCAACGTAATGTTCCATGCATGATTGTTGCATTATTGTTCCACAATCATCATCTCTGTGCAGTTAATGGGAGCATCTACCTTGTTGGATCCATGTTGAGCACTTATTTTGACAGTCATAATTATAATGAAAATGGAGCACACTAACACAGCCAAATCTTAAGCATGTTCCCAGCCACAATCAGGAGCTGCTGTTATTCAGTCAGCTTAGTTGAATAAAAATTTAAGTGCGATTAATTCTGCCAGACATGCACAAAAAAAGGGTCATTTTTGGGTTCCTTTCTCCCTATTGATTGTCTTTTCTTGAACCTGAAGATTTCAACATGTCTTCTTTAATCAGTCTGGCTAATATTCTTTCACATGAATACGTGGATCTGGTAGTATACATCCACTGGTACCATATAGTTATTAGTTCCTGCCTTCCTGGCACATGGAAATATTTTGAGTGTCCACCTGTAGGTTTGTTAGGTATAGTAATCATCGGATTCAAACTTTCCTTGTGGCCCATGAGGCATGAATATTACAGCTTCGCGGGGGTAGTTTGGTGTATTGGGATGCACAAATTTCCTGGTAGGTTATAAACAAAATGGTTTGTTCGTCATAAATGAGCAAGGAACGGATGTCTATGCAATTTCTGAAACTTGTGACAGGGCAGCAGAATCGATTGCTTTATCTGACTGTTTCCTTCGCTCACTGCAGGCTTTGAACTTAACAACAGCACTTCGCACGGAGCTACTGGTAACAGGCGTGACATTCTGAGCGGCATGAGGCTAGAGGAGACAGTTGAGCACAGCACAGTTGACCAGAAGAGATAGTCGCCGGAACAAAAACCTTGACCAGTTCCACAGCGCTGTAGTTTCGCAGATGATGAGCAGCTCGGCATCTCATGACTGAATAAACGCAATGCCCGCCATGGAGGGAGACTCCGGTGTCTTTCTTGTACCTGAGGTGGTTAAGTTGTTACTCGAATGCTGTATCACGAGTGGTGTAGTCCTGCTATTCGTAATATTTCGATTAACCATCATGCTATTCTGTCTCGAACGATGAATCGGGTGCATCCTGGACCGGCACATCCGCACACGCTCCGGCCTTATCGGGACTCCGAATCTTCGATTCCTGATACCGCATAATTGTACGGGGTCCCGATTTGGAGAGGCGCTGATGTTTCGGACTCCGCAGGAGTCGTCTAGAGAGACAGGGATGCCGGATTGGCAGCAAGTGCGGCGGCCCTAGTCGAGCACGTGAGCCGGGGTCGGCGGTGGGTGGCCTAGCCACCGGTGCGCGTGGGCGGCCGGGCCCACCCAGGCGCCCACGAAAGCGCCGTGTGCGGCTACGCGGGGCTCGGAGTTGGCGGTGCGCGTCAGCGGGTCCGGGGCCCTTTTGTTGCTGCGCGCCCGCAGAGATAAAGATCGCGTCGTGAATGGGTTTGTGTCGCCGTCGTATCTGTCACCGTGCTCTTTTTTCTGGATCCGCCGATAAACGCGCTTGATGCGGAATGGGACAGCGAGGGCCGCGGATGTGTCTGATACCGATGATGATAAACTTGTTAAACATCTTGTCGATTTGTGTATTGTGCGCAGCAGCGTAGTTGGATAGCCTTCAACAATGATACCTCTTTCATTAAAGAAGATAATTGTCACTCAAAGCATCTCGGGGGGTCGATTAGAGGTCCTACCGGAGTTGCCCTCGCATATTACAGAACTTGGATGCTGTTTGGTTCACGAACGTAAATGATAACGGTAATAATTTACACTTGAGTAACGACGGTAATAAGTTTAAATATGACTGTATCAATTTTTAGTGTGGTATTTGATTATATTTGGATTTAAACAAACATGATTTAACGTTACCTGTTACCAATTACGTTACAATTATGTAAACCAAAGACACCTAGGATAGCCTGCCACTGAGTGCCTATTTAGAAACACTACTGTTTTTTAAAACTATAGTATACAATACCACACGTTACCTAATGTCATGATACAACCATGATATATTTTACATTAGTCTAATCCAACATCTGTTTGGAGACACCGTATTTTAGTCGCAACATAAAATAAAGTTACTAAATCTCTACTACTATGAAGAATGCAAGGGGGTAGGCTGCATCCACTGTTTCTACCATCTGCTTGTTCTGCATCCCGTTAATCTGGATCGTCTGTCCCCCTCCACAAGACGCTCGCTCGGCGCTCGCAACACAACAACCGCTCCCCAATCTGCGTCGGCACATCCTCTCCTGTCGACCTCGACAACGGTGGCGTGCTCCCCGTCGGGCAAGCTCGCTCGACGCGCCTCCTCGGCAGCTAAACGTGTCTTGGGTACCCAAATTGCCTTTCTGCTAGGTCTAGGTGAACTAATCATGGTTCTAGCACAAGAGTAAGATTTGGGTCTCCTAAATGAGTATGAATGAAATGCATTTCCTAGCTTTGGAATCTTAACCACATTACAAACCTTTTTGAGATGACCTTGCTCTCCACATTTGTAGTAGAAGTGTCGCTCAGTATGACATGACACTTGATGTTTGCTCTTCTTCTTGGTAAGTGTCATTATGGGAGATGTACGTTCTTGATCCTTCATGAGAGGACATGAAGTAATCACATGGTCCTATTTGTTGCATGTGAAGCATCTTCTCGCTTCATCCTCATGTCCATGTATGGACATGAGGCAATAAAGTGACCCAGCTTCTTGCATTTGAAGCATCTCCTTTTTCTGATCCACCTTTTGCTTTTAGCGGTCATAGGTCATAGAAATATCATTAGTGCAAACAACATGAATACTTGAATTTTCACATTTTTCTTATTTAAGTTGATTGCTTCTTTTGTTGCTTTAGAAACTCGCTTCTGATGGAGTTTGACGCATACTGCGGTTTCTCCCTTCTCAAGCTTCTTCACCACATGTCCGTTGATATCTTGAGGAGGTTGAGCATGGCGTGTTCTCTTCATTTTCCTCTTGTTCTTTTTAATCCTTCCTGCAAACTTTTGCTCAATCGAGGAATGGCTTTCCTTGGACCAGCAGGGGTTAGCCTATGGTAATACATTTCGTAAATGTGCACATGTGCAAGTATGAGGTTGATAAGACTCAAAGCTAGCAATTATAACCCCCTGAGTTGTTTCTAACATGATATGTCCATCAAATTTTCATGAGAAACAAATAGCATATCATGGTTTTCACATACTCCTGAGCTATTTCTAACATGATATGTCCATCAATTTTTCATGAGAAACAAATAGCATATCATGGTTTTCACATAGAGCAAGTTTTTTCTAGATTTAGCATTTCTACTTGATCCTTGAGCATAATAATTTCTATTTTAACTTGAGCAATACTAGATAAACATTTTCATTATTTACTTGCTCAATTAGAACTGATTCATAACTTTGGACCAAATTTTCATCAGAGCACACTAGCTCCTCATGCTCTTTGGTCATCTTCTCCAAGCTATCTTTAGTCTTGATGAGAACCTTTTCTAGCTTGAGGAGCGTCTCTCCTTTGTTCGCCGTTTCTTCTCAAAAATTTCATTTGGATGGCTTGTCCTCTTTATTGAGACGGTTGTAGAGATGGTGGATTTCTTCTTCCACATCCTCGATCTTGTTTTTCCTAATCATTAATATTAGCAGAAGCATGCAAAGAAACATGGGTAAATGTACCTTTTGGAGAGGTGGATTTCTCGATTGATCGGCATCATTCTTCCTCTTCTCCCTTCAAAAGGTTAGTACCACAAGCACTAGAGGGACTAGAGGCAATATGTTAGACTTAAATTATTTCAATTCAATTCTAGTCCACAATTCATGAGCATAAATAAATAGATCATTATCACCACTCATGATAGCAAAGTAAGCATCTCTAGTAAGAGCTTCAACTAAGGTTTTGCAAGCATGATGATTAAGAGTCAAGCATCTTAGTTCCTTCTTATAGGGATTTTTACTAATCTTAGAAGGCAAAATACTCATATTAAAAATTGTCTTAAATCAGGATCAATACTTATGAAAGCATTAAGAATAGAGACAGACCAAGATGCATAGTTTGAACCATCGCCAAGTAGTTCTAGAGTTACCTCTTTAGACGACATCATCCCACTATACGACGGTTGATCTTTAGCGACCCTTATTAGGGACCGACGGTTGGTCGCTAAAAGTTATGGACCGACGGTTGGTCGCTAAATGCGTTTGTAGCGACGGTCCGTCGGTCGCTAAAAGTCTAGAAATTTAACGACTCAAGGTTTGTCGCTATAGAGACAGATGGACATCTGACGGTTGGTCGCTATAGATTGTCATGTGACTGTTGGTGGCTAAAAAAATTAGGCCCAAACAGGCCCAACTCGGCAACTCGTCCAAATCGAAATCACTTCTATTAAAAACTAGCACGCCCTCGCCTTCTCTCTCCCAGGGCTCGTCCTCCAACCCCCGTCCCTTCGGAATCCGCCGCCGCGGCCGCAGCATCCCCCCCTCCCCCCCGCTCGTCGCCCCAGCTTCCTCGCGTGTGTCCCCTCCTCTCTCCCATTCTCCCTCCTCCATCCCCCTTCGGATCCTGCCAGGCCAACGCTCCATGGCGCCGCCACCGCTCCACGCCACCACCGCGTCCTGCTCCCACCCCTCCCCCCTCACTGTCGTCATCTTCTTCGCCACCCATCTCCATCCGAAATACCGTTCGGCTCCACGTCCGCGCCCTCGGGCCTCAGCGCGGCCTACGCCGCCGCCGTGTGGTCGTTGTCGTCGTTGTTGCCAGACCGGACCTCGCGGTCTGCCGCTTCCTCTCTACCCCGCATCGCTACGCTCGACCTCACCCCCCTCCCCCCACCGTGACGGCGTGTTCTCCGCTACAGCTGCCGTCAGCACGACTTCCGCCGCCGCCGCGTAATCGCCGTTGCCCTCACCGGCTTAGAGCCCGCTGTCAGCCTCTTGGCAGATCTGAACCTGTCGCTAGATATGGGCTCCTGCGCCGCCGCTTTTGCCTCGCCGTGGAGTAGCTCTGCATCCCCACTCGCTAGATAAGATCTTCTCTCGCTTGTTTCTTCCGCTACTGGCCCGCTGTTTACTCACTATTCTGATAGTTTTTTCCAGGTCCATATGCTGGAAGCAATGGCGACGCTGGGGAGACAGCTGCTGCCGTGAAGCCTGCCCAAGCCCCCTCACGCTAGGTGACAGAATCTGTGCAAACATTTTATTTGGATCGACATTTCTGCTTGATTGTGTGTGTTTGCGTGCTACATTGATGTGTTGATGCGCTTCGATTCCCATGTCGTACTGGGTGCAATGTATAGCTAAAATTTTCAGTTTCAAACTTGGCAGTAACTGTGCTGTACATATCAGGTAGCATTGTATTTATATTGTGTACCAATTATCCCATAATGGATGCATCTTATTGTGTACGGGTTACTTGAAAAAAGAATTAAAGGTAGTGATTCACTTGTTTAGGTTGGTGCTGGATATGATGTACCAGAGATGCTGTGTAGTTGTCTGAAACTCTGAATCATGCTGAGATTTCAGCATTGTTTTAGTGAGAATTCTTGGATAGTATAGTTACTCAGTTATGCCTTTCACACAACCAATGCATGAAACTCAGTGACAAGTTTCATGCATCATCCAACCTGAGAACAACCACAATGTTATGGGAGCAACAAATGGACACCTCAAAGTAAATACTCAACTGATGCTCGATGTATAGAAGCTGCAATTTCCAGGTTCAGTATGTTTGCTTCATTACTTGAGTTTGAAATTAGGCTAGATATAAGTATAACTGAGAGACAGAATGCACTATAACCCCACACACGCCCACACCCTATGTCACTATCTACTCTTTTGTGCCTGCATAAAATGTATTCTGTGGTCTTTGATAAAAAGGGTTAGATTATTTCTTGGTGTATTAATAGGATTTTGTGTGCTTCTATGTAGGAGATGGTACCTGCCTCTGCATTGGCTCTTTCTGACAAACTAGAACTGAGATGCCAAGACCGACTAAGAATCAGGCCACATCCTCAAGAAAATATTTCTATTGGTGCTACTCTTTTACCTGGAACTGTTGTTGATGTCTGGCAATTTAGTGGCTGGTGGGAAGGAGTTGTTATTAGTTTGGATAACATTGTGGCAGATAGCCTTCAAGTATATTTTCTAGGTGCATTTGAATTGTTCAATTTAATTGGTATTTCCTATTTGATTCTCTCAAGTTCTCAATGAAAACAAAAAAACAGGTTGTGAGGTGCTGCTTGGAGCATGCTGCATCGGTGGCGAAAACCTTCATCACCTCTGATGCTGTTGTCATTGACAGTAATCTTTATTTGATTTTATGTTATTGTTTTTTTGTCATTCAAGCACACCACTGGCAGCGTCTTTAAAATTAACTTCACCATGTTTTAATAATATGCTCATTTCGTAGTACAAACGTTTGTATTTTTTCTATATATAAATTGGGTTAAATACTTAAATATAAGACCTGATTGCAGCTTCACCAAGTTGGAGTAGTAATTTTATTTGTTTTTTATTATCCGGCAATTGAATTATGGAGCGTGTGATTGAATGGTTCTTTTGTGTTGGTTATTTAAATGGGGTGACAATAGAACAGGAACTGACAGATTGTGTTGCTTATTTAAATGGGTGCTTTTTCAAATCTCTGTCAAGGTATTTCTGTGTGTGCTTTTCTAGTCCTTTGACAGTATAGTGTATGGTTATTGGCTTATCACCTTGCCGAGAGGGAAGCTTTAACTGAACTTCAATTTTGTAGCATTGATCGGACCTGCTCAAGTTCATCGAGCTTTGTTCTTACTCGGATCAAACTTAGCTGGCTTCAAAAAAGTGACCATAACTACTTACTGCTTACTGTAATATCAAACTTTTCAGTTCCTGGTTCATTGTTAGTACTTGTTATACCTTTTGGCCTTCACTATCTACTATAGTAAAACATGTTTACATATACTCTTGAATTGTTTGAGCGGGCAGTTCTAATGAGAACAGTTTGCTGTTGAATGCAATGGTTTGTCATTGTAAGCTGCAACTTGAGTTTTTGCGATGCATTTGCATCCATAACAAATTAAGCTTATGCTGCTAAATTGTGCTTCAGAATTGTTTTTCACATAAACTGCGATGAATCCATCGTTAGCTTTCTTGTTAACATATCATGTTACTTACTGCAAATATCACTTGTCCTGCAGACAGGCAATTGAAAACGAGAATTGATATTTTTGATGGGCCAAGTGTTGAAGATGGCTTTGGTGAAGGAAATGTCTTGTTAGCATCAAGCAAGAGAGACATCACATCCCCTACAAACTTGTGCCTTAAAACAAGAGGATATAAGAGGATACAAGAAGTTGGGGTGCTTTTGTGAAGGCTTTTGCGAATTGCTTGAAGCGTTAGTACTTTTGTGAATGATTTTGTAAAGTGTTTGCAAATATGTGCAAAACATAATAACATGAGTAGGTTTTGTGAATGATTTTGTTGTGGTGCTTGTGACTGATCTAGTTGTGGTGCTAGCTTTTGTGAATGATATAATTGTGCTGTTTTTTGAATGATCTAATAATATTCTGGTGCTTGTGTTTATGTGATGTGGATCTATCATTGCGCAATACTAATTAAATTTGTATATCTATGTGATTATGTGTATAAAAATTGGTGATTTGTGATGCTTTTGTATATATAACAGTTGTTGAATGCTAATTAATGGTATATTATTATTAATAATGACTATAACTAGAGGCAACTTTCTGTTGGTTGCTAAATGTATAGTATGACGACTTACGGTTGGTTGCTAAATCTATAGTACAGCAACCCACAGTTGGTCGCTAAAAATACAATATTAGCGACGGACGGTCGGTCGCTAAAAAGATGTCGGTCGCTAAAGCCTTTAGCGACGGCACTTACAGCGACCATCCTTATGGGTCGCTAAAGGTTTTTAGCGACCAACCGTAGGTCGCTGAAGGCCGTTTTAGCAACCAACCGTAGGTCGCTGAAGGCCGTTTTAGCAACCAACCGTAGGTCGCTGTAAGTGAACCGTAGGTCGCTGGATCCATCTCTGGATGGCTAAGCCCACACTAGAGAGCCTAGCTATGATACCAATTGAAAGTTCCCTTTCCCAGGAACACAGACCTAGATGTCGCATAGAGGGGTGAATAGGTGAATAAAATTTATCACTAAAAACCTAGAACTTCTTACTCTACTCGAAGTCTAGATCGTAGCAGAATGAAGTTGACTTGAGTAGGTCACAACAGAATACCAGTCTTTGTCTCAAAAAGGATCCTGCACTTAAAGAACAACTTATACCAAAAGTAAGCATAGAAGTACAAATCAAATAAAGCAGGAGAGAATAAAATAGAGCAAAGCAGAGACAGTAGACACATGGATTTATCTTGTGGTTCGACCAAGCCTGGAATGCTTGCCTACATCCGCGTTGGAGTTAGCCTCTTGGCATGGAGTATATTTCAACTCCTTCCTCCATTCGCTTAGATCTGTCACCAGGTGGTAGATCGAGGTTTCCACTATGTCAATGATGGTGGTTACACCGGAGCCACGATTATTTACAACTTTTTCGATAGAACTCCGATAGAGTAACTCTACTTGCTCAA
The DNA here is from genome assembly GCF_902167145.1 of Zea mays. Taxonomy (NCBI): domain Eukaryota; kingdom Viridiplantae; phylum Streptophyta; class Magnoliopsida; order Poales; family Poaceae; genus Zea; species Zea mays. Next base: position 200,622,764 of record NC_050098.1, read on the forward strand.
GATCGTCACTCTTCTTTCTAGCAGCACATCTCCTCTCTTTTGTCTTATAACTACGTCAACACTAAATATAGAGATAAATACACAAGAGGGGTAGAGAAATGATTCACAATGAGTCTATACTTGCTTGCTGCAGAATTGTACTCCTTAGGTTATGGAGGGGTCCTTTTATAGCCCCCATGGACCTTGTAGCCATTACTCTCAAGCGTCCCGATCCTCAAGAACTCAAATGTGATACAATTACTAGTTCCAAGAGGCTAGTAACAACATTTATTGCATTAAATAGTATAGAGTCTTATACAATAATTATTACAATACTATAACACCCAGATTTTGTGGGTATAAAATTTCTTTGTAATTATCACCCAAAATCATGTGTTACTCTTCCTTTTCTCACTCTAGGCTTTCTCTCTCTAGATTCTTTCTTCCTTTTTTCTTTTTGATTAGAAATAGCTTAAACTAGTGGAGATCAATTATTTATTTTTGTCAAAACCTTATGAGTCATAACATGTTGCATCATGCTGAGCTTAAAATATTCTTTGAAGTGTTGCACAAGTTTGAATTTATTTGTGTCGGGGACCATAATTAGGGGTACCCCCAAGACTCCTAATCTCAGCTGGTAACCCCCATCAGCACAAAGCTGCAAAGGCCTGATGGGCGCGATTAAGGTCAAGGCTCAGTCCACTCAAGGGACACGATGTCGCCTCGCCCGAGCCCAGCCTCGGGCAAAGGCAGCCAACCCCGGAGGATTCACGTCTCGCCCGAGGGCCCCCTCAAGCAACGGACACACCTTTGGCTCGCCCGAGGCCCAGTCTTCGCAGAGAAGCAACCTTGGCCAGATCACCACGCCAACCGACCGTATCGCAGGAGCATTTAATGCAAGGATCGCCTGACACCTTATCCTGACGCGCGCTCTTTAGTCGATAGAGCCGAAGTGACCGCAGTCACTTCGCCGCTCTACTGACCGACCTGACAAGAAAACAGCACCGCCTGCGTCGCTCCGACTGCTGTGCCACTCGACAGAGTGAGGCTGACAGCAGCTAAGTCCAGCCTCGGGCGCCATAGGAAGCTCCGCCTCGCCCGACAACAGGGCTCGGGCTCAACCTCGACGCTGGACGACAGACTCCGCCTCGCCCGACCCCAGGGCTCGGACACAGCCTCGGCCTCGGAAGACGGTCTCCGCCTCGCCCGACCCAGGGCTCGGACTCAACCTCGACCTCGGAAGACGGACTCCACCTCGCCCGACCCTAGGGCTCGGACTCAGCCTCGACCTCGGAAGACGGACTCGACCTCGACCTCGGAGGAGCCTCCGCCTCGCCCGACCTAGGGCTCGGACCGACCACATCACAGGGGGGCCATCATTACCCTACCCCTAGCTAGCTCAAGCTATGGGGAACAAGACCAGCGTCCCATATGGCTCGCCCCGGTAAACAAATAATGATGGTGCCCCGCGTGCTCCATGACGACGGCGGCTCTCAGTCCCTTACGGAAGCAAGGAGACGTCAGCAAGGATTAGACAGCCCCGACAGTGTCCTTCCACAGGGCCCAAGCGCTCCTCCGACGGCCACGGCATCACATGAACAGGGTGCCAAAACCTCTCCGACTGCCACAACGACATGTACTTAGGGCTCTAACTCCTCTCTGCTAGACACGTTAGCACACTGCTACACCCCCCATTGTACACCTAGACCCTCTCCTTACGCCTATAAAAGGAAGGTCCAGGGCTCTCGTACGGGAAGGTTGGCCGCGCGGGAGAACGGGCCGACGCATAAGGCTCTCGCTCTCTCTCTCTCCCACGCGAACGCTTGTAACCCCCTACTGCAAGCGCATCCATTCGCCCTGGGCGTAGGACAACACGAAGGCCGCGGTTTCCCCTTACTGTTCTCCCCCCTTTGTGTCCCGTCTCGCGCCGACCCATCTAGGCTGGGACACGCAGCGACAATTTACTCGTCGGTCCAAGGACCCCCCGGGGTCGAAACGCCGACAATTTGAAAATGAAACCTAGTTTGAATTTGGATTTGAAACCCTATAGAAATGAAATAGAAAAGGAATTAGAAAATCTAGAGAAAAAGAAAAGGAGAAAGTAGCCCAGTCGGCCCACTAAGCCCAGCCAGGCCGCGCGCCCACGCGCCTGCGCCGCCTGACAGGCTAACCCTGCCTGTCAGCGGCAGTTTTCCCTCACGCGCGCCCTCCCTCTCTCGCTCGCTACCCAGTGGGGCCGACCTATCCCCGCCAGTTTCCTTCGCCCGTTCGCTCGCTCTCTCTCTCTCTCTCTCTCTCTCTCTCTCTCTCTCTCTGTCTGTCTCGCGGGCCCGGTTCGCCAGTGTCGAGCTGTTGCCCCCGTGCGTCCCTGTCGGGGACCATAATTGGGGGTACCACCAAGACTCCTAATCTCAGCTGGTAACCCCCATCAGCACAAAGCTGCAAAGGCCTGCTGGGCGCGATTAAGGTCAAGGCTCAGTCCACTCAAGGGACACGATCTCGCCTCGCCCGAGCCCAGCCTTGGGCAAAGGCAGCCGACCCCGGAGGATTCACGTCTCGCCCGAGGGCCCCCTCAAGCAACGGACACACCTTCGGCTCGCCCGAGGCCCAGTCTTCGCAGAGAAGCAACCTTTGCCAGATCGCCACGCCAACCGACCGTATCGCAGGAGCATTTAATGCAAGGAGCGCCTGACACCTTATCCTAACGCGCGCTCTTCAGTCGACAGAGCCGAAGTGACCACAGTCACTTCGCCGCTCCACTGACCGACCTGATAAGAAAACAGCGCCGCCTGCGTCGCTCCGACTGCTGTGCCACTCGACAGAGTGAGGTTGACAGCAGCTAAGTCCAGCCTCGAGCACCATAGGAAGCTCCACCTCGCCCGACCCCAGGGCTCGGACACAGCCTCGGCCTCGGAAGACGGTCTCCGCCTCGCCCGACCCAGGGCTCGGACTCAACCTCGACCTCGGAAGACGGACTCCGCCTCGCCTGACCCCAGGGCTCAGACTCAGCCTCGACCTCGGAAGACGGACTCGACCTTGACCTCGGAGGAACCTCCTCCTCGCCCGACCTAGGGCTCGAACCGACCACATCACAGGGGGGCCATCATTACCCTACCCCTAGCTAGGTCAGGCTACGGGGAACAAGACCGGCGTTCCATCCGGCTCGCCCCGGTAAACAAATAATGATGGCGCCCCGCGTGCCCCATGACGACGGCGGCTCTCAGCCCCTTACGGAAGCAAGGAGACGTCAGCAAGGATTCGACAGCCCCGACAGTTGTCCTTCCACAGGGCCCAAGCGCTCCTCTGACGGCCACAACATCACATAACCGGGTGCCAAAACCTCTCCGAGTGCCACGACGTCATGTACTTAGGGCTCTAGCTCCTCTCTGCTAGAAACGTTAGCACACTTCTACACCCCCATTGTACACCTGGACCCTCTCCTTACGCCTATAAAAGGAAGGTCCAGGGCTCTCGTACGAGAAGGTTGGCCGCGCGGGAGAACGGGTCAACGCATAAGGCTCTCGCTCTCTCTCTCTCTCCCACACGAACGCTTGTAACCCCCTACTGCAAGCGCATCCATCCGCCCTGGGCGTAGGACAACATGAAGGCCGCGGTTTCCCCTTACTATTCTCCCCCCTTTGTGTCCCGTCTCGCGCCGACCCATCTGGGCTGGGACACGCAGCGACAATTTACTCGTCGGTCCAGGGACCCCCCGGGGTCGAAACGCCGACAGTTGGCGCGCCAGGTAGGGGCCTGCTGCGTGTTAACGAACAGCTTCCCGTCAAGCTCCAGATGGGTAGTCTCCAGCAACCTTTCCAACCCGGGACGATGCTCCGTTTTGGGAGTCTTGAGTTCATGTCCCTCGACGGCAGCTACGACATGATACTCCTTCTTCCGCCGCGCGACAGCGACAATGGCGGCCGTCAGCCCGCCCGCCGGCGGCGGAATCAACGACGTCTCCCCCACATGGCGGAAGAACAACATCCGGGTTTGTCCCGTCACCTCCCCCACCGACGGAGGAGGAGGAGGGGCAACCATGGCCAAGCAGGAGGCGGCACCTCGTCGGCTGTCGAGCAAGTCGACGACGCCGGCGCCCCAGCGGGGGACACATCGGGCTTCGACCTTGCGTCTGAGACGAAGATGAGCATCGTTTCCCCGCAACACGCCAACCCTAAGCAAACGAACGACGCCAGCACGCTCGCGAAGGACTTGCTGGGCGTCGCCCTCGTACCTGAGACAACGTGCAGTCTGCCCCTGACGCGACTTCGTCACCGCCCGTCGACCAAGAGGTACCGACCGATTCCCATCTCGTGCCTTTTGGATTCAGCTTCGAACCACCAAGCGACTCGCTTCGGTGGAAGCCTTCATAGAGGCATGTACCAACCCTCCGGGGTACCATATGCGGTCGCCCTGGGATAGACTAACAGCCGTCTCGACCTACGGACCTTCGGGTTCCGAGGAAGATGACGAGCCCGACTTTTGTTGGGATTTCTCCGGGCTCGGTAACCCCAGTGCCATGCGGGACTTCATGACCGCATGCGACTACTGCCTCTCCGATTGTTCCGATGGTAGCCGCAGCTTCGGCGACGAGGACTGCGGCCCAAGTCGTGAATGTTTCCACGTCGATCTAGGGGGTCCCGGCGAAGGCAACCATCTTGGTATGCCGGAAAACAGCGATCCCCCTAGGCCTGCGCCTCGCGTTGACATCCTTCGGGAGCTAGCTGTGGTCTTAGTCCCTACGGGGGGTTAGGACGCACAGCTCGAGCAAATCCGCGAGATGCAGGCCAGGCTCGACGAGGGAGCAGGAACACTTGAGCAGTTCCGGCGGAACATCGGGCAGGAATGGGCAGACCAAGCTCCGGCCGGAGAAGCGCGTCATCTACCCCAGGGCATCCAGCACCGCGTTGCCGACGACGTCAGGGAAAGGCCGCCACCGGCTTCCAGTGGGGTCGGCCAGAACATGGCTGCAACAACAATACTACTCCGCGTGAAGCCGGAACCATCGACCACCGAAGGGCGACGTATCCAGGGAGAGCTCAAGAATCTCCTGGAGGATGCCGCGGTCCGACGGGCCGAAAGCTCTGCCTCCCGAAGGCAGGGGTACCCCTCGGAGCATCGCGCCACGACTACCCGATTCGTGCGGGAAGCCTCAGTCCACACCGGGTGCACGCACAACACGGCGCCTGCGGCCCCGGGTCGCCTCGGCAACGAGCACCACCACCGCAACCGTCGAGCCCACCTCGATGAGAGGGTGCGCCGAGGCTACCACCCCAGGCGTGGGGGACGCTACGACAGCGGGGAGGATCGGAGCCCCTCGCCCGAACCACCCGGTCCGCAGGCTTTCAGCCGGGCCATACGACGGGCGCCGTTCCCGACCCGGTTCCGAACCCCGACTACCATCATAAAGTACTCGGGGGAGACGAGGCCGGAACTGTGGCTCGCGGACTACCGATTGGCCTGCCAGCTGGGTGGAACGGACGATGACAACCTCATCATCCGCAACCTCCCCCTGTTCCTCTCCGACACCGCTCGAGCCTGGCTGGAGCATCTGCCTTCGAGGCAGATCTCCAACTGGGACGACCTGGTCCAAGCCTTCGCCGACAACTTCTAGGGCACGTACGTGCGCCCTGGGAACTCCTGGGATCTCAGAAGCTGCCGGCAGCAGCTGGGAGAGTCTCTCCGGGACTACATCCAGCGATTCTCGAAGCAGCGCACCGAGCTGCCCAACGTCACCGACTCAGACGTCATCGGCACGTTCCTCGCCGGCACCACCTGCCACGACCTGGTGAGCAAGCTGGGTCGCAAGACCCCCACCAGGGCGAGCGAGCTGATGGACATCTGAAAGGGAATTAGGCTTACACCTAGTCCCTAATTAATTTTGGTGGTTGAATTGCCCAACACAAATAATTGGACTAACTAGTTTGCCCAAGTGTATAGATTATACAGGTGTAAAAGGTTCACACTCAGCCAATAAAAAGATCAAGTGTTGGATTCAACAAAAGAGCAAAGGGCCAACCGAAGGCATCTCTGGTCGGGCACACCGGACTGTCTGGTGCACCACCGGACATGTCCGGTGCACCAGAGGACTCCAGCTCCAAACTCGCCACCTTCAGGAAGTTCCAAGGCACTCGCGCTATAATTCACCGGACTGTCCGGTGTACACCGGACAGTGTCCGGTGCGCCAAGGAAGAGCGGCCTTAGGAACTCGCCAGCTTCGGGAAACTCCAACGGCTAGTCCGCTATAATTCACCGGACTGTCCGGTGTGCACCGGACTGTCCGGTGCAACTCCGGAGCAACGACTAGTCGGCGCCAACGGCTACCTGCGGCGCATTAAATGCGCGCGCAGCACGCGCAGAAGTCAGGCGCGCCCATACTGGCACACCGGACAAGGAACAGTACCTGTCCGGTGTGCACCGGACACCCAGGCGGGCCCACAAGTCAGGAGCTCCAACGGTCAGAATCCAACGACAGTGATGACGTGGCAGGGGGCACCGGACTGTCCGGTGCGCCATCGAACAGACAGGATTCCCAACGGCCACTTTTGGTGGTTGGGGCTATAAATACCCCAACCACCCCACCATTCATTGCATCCAAGTTTTCCACTTCCCAACTACTACAAGAGCTCTAGCATTCAATTCTAGACACACCAAAGAGATCAAATCCTCTCCAAACTCCACACAACGCCATAGTGATTAGAGAGAGAGATTTGCTTGTGTTCTTTCGAGCTCTTGCGCTTGGATTGCTTTCTTCTTTCTTGATTCTTTCATTGCGATCAAACTCACTTGTAATTGAGGCAAGAGACACCAAACTTGTGGTGGTCCTTGTGGGAACTTTGTGTTCCAAGTGATTGAGAAGAGAAAGCTCACTCGATCCGTGGATCGTTTGAGAGAGGGAAGGGTTGAAAGAGACCCGGCCTTTGTGGCCTCCTCAACGGGGAGTAGGTTTGCAAGAACCGAACCTCGGTAAAACAAATCTCCGTGTCTCACTTGCTTATTCGCTTGGGATTTGTTTTGCGCCCTCTCTCGCGGACTCGTTTCTTTATTACTAACGCTAACCCCGGCTTGTAGTTGTGTTTATATTTGTAAATTTCAGTTTCGCCCTATTCACCCCCCTCTAGGCGACTTTCAATTGGTATCAGAGCCCGGTGCTTCATTAGAGCCTAACCGCTCGAAGTGATGTCGGGAGATCACGCCAAGAAGGAGATGGAGACCGGCGAAAAGCCCATTACAAGCCACGGGAGCACTTCATCGGAAGAGTCCCGCACCAAAAGGAAGGAGAAGAAGAAGATCTCCTCCAACAAAGGGAAGGAGAAGAAATCTTCTTCTCACCACAAAGAGAAGAAGGAAAAATCTTCTTCCCACAAGTCGCATCGGAAAGGTGACAAGCACAAAAGGATGAGGAAGGTGGTCTACTACGAGACCGACACTTCATCAACGTCGACCTCCGACTCCGATGCGCCCTCCGTAACTTCCAAACGCCAAGAGCGTAAGAAGTTTAGTAAGATTCCCCTACATTATCCCCGCATTTCTAAACATGCACATTTACTTTCCGTCCCATTAGGCAAACCACCAACTTTTGATGGTGAAGATTATGCTAGGTGGAGTGATTTAATGCGATTTCATCTAACCTCACTCCACAAAAGTATATGGGATGTTGTTGAGATTGGTGCACAGGTACCATCCATAGGGGATGAAGACTATGATGAAGATGAGGTGGCCCAAATCGAGCACTTCAACTCTCAAGCAACGACAATACTTCTCGCCTCTTTAAGTAGAGAGGAGTATAACAAGGTTCAAGGGTTGAAGAGCGCCAAGGAGATTTGGGATGTGCTCAAAACCGCGCACGAGGGAGATGAGCTTACAAAGATCACCAAGCGGGAAACGATCGAGGGGGAGCTCGGTCGGTTCCGGCTTCGCAAAGGGGAGGAGCCACAACACATGTACAACCGGCTCAAAACCTTGGTGAACCAAGTGCGCAACCTCGGGAGCATAAAGTGGGACGACCACGAAATGGTTAAGGTTATTCTAAGATCTCTTATTTTCGTTAACCCTACTCAAGTTCAATTAATTCGTGGTAATCCTAGATATACTAAAATGACCCCCGAGGAAGTAATCGGGCATTTTGTAAGTTTTGAGTGCATGATCGAAGGCTCGAGGAAAATCAACGAGCTTGATGAACCCACCACATCCGAAGCTCAACCCGTCGCATTCAAGGCGACAGAAGAAAAGAAGGAGGAGTCTACACCAAGTAGACAACCAATCGACGCCTCCAAGCTTGACAATGAGGAGATGGCGCTCGTCATCAAGAGCTTCCGCCAAATCCTCAAGCAAAGGAGAGGGAAAGACTACAAGTCCCGCTCCAAGAAAGTTTGCTACAAGTGTGGTAAGCCCAGTCATTTCATTGCTAAATGTCCATTATCAAGTGATAGTGACAGGGGCGACGACAAGAAAGGGAGAAGAAAGGAGAAGAAGAGGTACTACAAGAAGAAGGGCGGCGATGCCCATGTTTGTCGGGAGTGGGACTCCGACGAAAGCTCAAGCGACTCCTTCGACGACGAGGACGCCGCCAACATCGCCGTCACCAAGGGACTTCTCTTCCCCAACGTCGGCCACAAGTGCCTCATGGCAAAGGACGGCAAACGGAAGAAGGTTAAATCCAACTCCTCCACTAAATATGAATCTTCTAGTGATGATAATGCTAGTGATGAGGAGGATAATTTACGTACTCTTTTTGCCAACCTCAACATGCAACAAAAAGAAAAACTTAATGAATTAATTAGTGCCATCCATGAAAAGGATGATCTCTTGGACACCCAAGAGGACTTCCTTATTAAAGAAAATAAGAAGCATGTTAAGGTTAAAAATGCTTATGCTCTAGAAATTGAGAAATGTCAAAAATTATCTAGTGAGCTAAGCACTTGCCATGAAACAATAGACAACCTTAGAAATGAAAATGCTAATTTGTTAGCTAAGGTTGATTCTCATGTTTGCAATGTTTCAATTCCCAACCCTAGAGATAATAATGATGATTTGCTTGCTAGGATTGAAGAATTGAACATTTCTCTTGCTAGCCTTAGAGTAGAAAATGAAAATTTAATTACTAAGGCTAAAGATTTTGATGTTTGCAAAGTTACAATTTCCAATCTTAGAGATAAAAATGATATTCTTCATGCTAAGATTGTTGAACTTAATTCTTGCAAACCCTCTACATCTATTGTTGAGCATGTATCTATTTGTACTAGATGTAGAGATATTGATATTAATGCTATTCATGATCATATGGCTTTAATTAAACAACAAAAATGTTCATATAGCAAAACTAGACGCTAAAATTGCCGAGCACAACTTAGAAAATGAGAAATTTAAATTTGCTCGTAGCATGCTTTATAATGGGAGACGCCCGGGCATCAAGGATGGCATTGGCTTCCAAAGGGGAGACAATGTCAAAATTAGTGCCCCTCCTAAAAGATTGTCCAACTTTGTTAAGGGCAAGGCTCCCATGCCTCAGGATAACGAGGGTTACATTTTATACCCTGTCGGTTATCCCGAGGACAAAATTAGGAAAATTCATTCTAGGAAGTCTCACTCTGGTTCTAATCATGCTTTTATGTATAAGAGTGAGACATCTAGCTCTAGGCAACCAACCCGTGCTAAGTTGCCTAAGAAGAAAATTCCTAGTGCATCAAATGAACAAAGCATTTCATTTAAAACCTTTGATGCATCTTGTGTGTTGACTAACAAATCCGGCAAAGTAGTTGCCAAATATGTTGGGGGCAAGCACAAGGGTTCAAAGACTTGTGTTTGGGTACCCAAAGTTCTTGTGTCTAATGCCAAAGGACCCAAAACCATTTGGGTACCTAAAGTCAAGAACTAAACTTGTTTTGTAGGTTTATGCATCCGAGGGCTCAAGTTGGATACTCGACAGCGGGTGCACAAACCACATGACTGGGGAGAAAAAGATGTTCTCCTCATATGAGAAAAACCAAGATCCCCAAAGAACGATCACATTCGGGGATGGAAATCAAGGTTTGGTCAAAGGTTTAGGTAAAATTGCTATATCTCCTGACCATTCCATTTCCAATGTTTTTCTTGTTGATTCTTTAGATTACAACTTGCTTTCTGTTTCCCAATTATGTCAAATGGGCTACAACTGTCTATTTACTGATGTAGGTGTCACTGTCTTTAGAAGAAGTGATGATTCAATAGCATTTAAGGGTGTGTTAGAGGGTCAGCTATACTTGGTAGATTTTGATAGAGCTGAACTCGACACTTGCTTAATTGCTAAGACTAACATGGGTTGGCTCTGGCATCGCCGACTAGCTCATGTTGGGATGAAGAATCTTCATAAGCTTCTAAAGGGAGAACACATTTTAGGGCTAACAAATGTTCATTTTGAGAAAGACAGGGTTTGTAGCGCATGTCAAGCAGGAAAGCAAGTTGGTGCCCATCATCCACATAAGAACATAATGATGACCGACAGACCACTAGAGCTCCTGCACATGGATCTATTCGGCCCGATCGCTTACATAAGCATCGGCGGGAGTAAGTATTGTCTAGTTATTGTGGATGATTATTCTCGCTTCACTTGGGTATTCTTTTTGCAGGAAAAATCTCAAACCCAAGAGACCTTAAAGGGATTCTTGAGACGGGCTCAAAATGAGTTCGGCTTAGGGATCAAGAAAATAAGAAGCGACAACGGAACGGAGTTCAAGAACTCTCAAATCGAAGGCTTCCTTGAGGAGGAGGGCATCAAGCATGAGTTCTCTTCTCCCTACACACCTCAACAAAATGGTGTAGTGGAGAGGAAGAATAGAACTCTATTGGACATGGCAAGGACCATGCTTGATGAATACAAGACTTCGGATCAGTTTTGGGCCGAGGCGGTCAACACCGCTTGCTACGCCATCAACCGGTTATATCTACACCGAATCCTCAAGAAGACATCATATGAACTCCTAACCGGTAAAAAGCCCAACATTTCATATTTTAGAGTCTTTGGTAGCAAGTGCTTTATTCTTGTTAAAAGAGGTAGAAAATCTAAATTTGCTCCTAAGACTGTAGAAGGCTTTTTACTTGGTTATGACTCAAACACAAGGGCATATAGGGTCTTTAACAAGTCCACTGGACTAGTTGAAGTCTCATGTGACGTTGTGTTTGATGAGACTAATGGCTCTCAAGTAGAGCAAGTTGATCTTGATGAGATAGGTGAAGAAGAGGCTCCATGCATCGCACTAAGGAACATGTCCATTGGGGATGTGTGTCCTAAGGAATCCAAAGAGCCTCCAAATGCACAAGATCAACCTTCCTCCTCCACGCAAGCATCTCCACCAACTCAAAATGAGGATGAAGCTCAAGTTGATGAAGTAGAAGATCAAGCAAATGAGCCACCTCAAGATAATGGCATTGATCAAGGGGGAGATACAAATGAGGAAGACAAGGAGGAAGAGGAACAAAGGCCGCCACACCCAAGAGTCCACCAAGCAATCCAACGAGATCACCCCGTCGACACCATTCTCGGCGACATTCATAAGGGGGTAACTACTCGATCTCGTGTTGCACATTTTTGTGAACATTACTCGTTCGTTTCCTCTATTGAGCCACACAGGGTGGAGGAAGCACTACAAGATTCGGATTGGGTGGTGGCGATGCAAGAGGAACTCAACAACTTCACGAGAAATGAGGTATGGCATTTAGTTCCACGTCCTAATCAAAATGTTGTAGGAACCAAATGGGTCTTCCGCAACAAGCAAGACGAGCATGGTGTGGTGACAAGGAACAAAGCTCGACTTGTGGCCAAGGGATACTCCCAAGTCGAAGGTTTGGATTTCGGTGGAACCTATGCACCCGTAGCTAGGCTTGAGTCAATTCGCATATTATTAGCCTATGCTACTTACCATGGCTTTAAGCTTTATCAAATGGACGTGAAAAGTGCTTTCCTCAATGGACCAATCAAGGAAGAGGTCTATGTTGAGCAACCTCCCGGCTTTGAAGACAGTGAGTATCCTAACCATGTCTATAAGCTCTCTAAGGCGCTTTATGGGCTCAAGCAAGCCCCAAGAGCATGGTATGAATGCCTTAGAGATTTCCTTATTGCAAATGGCTTCAAAGTCGGAAAGGCCGATCCTACACTCTTTACTAAAACTCTTAAAAATGACTTGTTTGTATGCCAAATTTATGTTGATGATATTATATTTGGGTCTACTAACGAGTCTACATGTGAAGAGTTTAGTAGGATCATGACACAGAAATTCGAGATGTCGATGATGGGGGAGTTGAAGTATTTTCTAGGATTCCAAGTCAAACAACTCCAAGAGGGCACCTTCATCAGCCAAACGAAGTACACTCAAGACATTCTAACCAAGTTTGGGATGAAGGATGCCAAGCCCATCAAGACACCCATGGGAACTAATGGGCATCTCGACCTCGACACCGGAGTCTATTTTAAAACCAAGTCATAGGTATATTGAAAGGGAATTGGAGTCTTCGGCGAAAACAAAGGCTTCCACTCCGTAACTCATTCTTCGCCATCGCCTCATTCTTGGGGGAGAAAAGCTGAGCATCAAAAGGACCTTGTCTTTGGGGAGAGATTAAGAGCCCAAAGCAAAAGGACCGGACTTCGTCTTAGGTAAAATCTTAACTCGTCTATTTATGACCAAAGGGGAAGATAGCACTTCGAGGGCTCTAATGATTCCGTTTTTGGCGATTCATGCCAAAGGGGGAGAAAGTATGAGCCCAAAGCAAAAGGACCGCACCACCACCAATTTCAAAAACTTAGTGTTGAATATTTTCAATTGGTATCCTATTGTGTTCAAAAGGGGGAGAAAGTAGTATTTCAAAAAGGATATATCAAAACCCTCTTGAACACTAAGAGGAGGATCTCATTTAGGGGGGGTTTTGTTTAGCCAAAGGAAAAGCATTTGAAACAAAGGGAGAAAATTTCAAATCATGAAAATGCTTTGCAAAATCTTATTCATTCACCTTTGACTATTTGCAAAAGAACTTTTGAAAAGGATTTACAAAAGAATTTGCAAAAACAAAACATACGGTGCAAGCGTGGTCCAAAATGTTATAAGTAAGAAACAATCCATGCATATCTTGTAAGTATTTATATTGGCTCAATTCCAAGCAACCTTTGCACCTATATTATGCAAACTAGTTCAATTATGCACTTCTCTATTTGCTTTGGTTTGTGTTGGCATCAATCACCAAAAAGGGGGAGATTGAAAGGGAATTAGGCTTACACCTAGTCCCTAATTAATTTTGGTGGTTGAATTGCCCAACACAAATAATTGGACTAACTAGTTTGCCCAAGTGTATAGATTATACAGGTGTAAAAGGTTCACACTCAGCCAATAAAAAGATCAAGTGTTGGATTCAACAAAAGAGCAAAGGGCCAACCGAAGGCATCTCTGGTCGGGCACACCGGACTGTCCGGTGTGCCACCGGACAGTGTCCGGTGCACCACCGGACATGTCCGGTGCACCAGAGGACTCCAGCTCCAAACTCGCCACCTTCAGGAAGTTCCAAGGCACTCGCGCTATAATTCACCGGACTGTCCGGTGTACACCGGACAGTGTCCGGTGCGCCAAGGAAGAGCGGCCTCAGGAACTCGCCAGCTTCGGGAAACTCCAACGGCTAGTCCGCTATAATTCACCGGACTGTCCGGTGCAACTCCGGAGCAACGGCTAGTCGGCGCCAACGGCTACCTGCGGCGCATTAAATGCGCGCGCAGCGCGCGCAGAAGTCAGGCGCGCCCATACTGGCACACCGGACAAGGAACAGTACCTGTCCGGTGTGCACCGGACACCCAGGCGGGCCCACAAGTCAGGAGCTCCAACGGTCAGAATCCAACGGCAGTGATGACGTGGCAGGGGGCACCGGACTGTCCGGTGTGCACCGGACTGTCCGGTGCGCCATCGAACAGACAGGATTCCCAACGGCCACTTTTGGTGGTTGGGGCTATAAATACCCCCAACCACCCCACCATTCATTGCATCCAAGTTTTCCACTTCCCAACTACTACAAGAGCTCTAGCATTCAATTCTAGACACACCAAAGAGATCAAATCCTCTCCAAACTCCACACAACGCCATAGTGATTAGAGAGAGAGATTTGCTTGTGTTCTTTCGAGCTCTTGCGCTTGGATTGCTTTCTTCTTTCTTGATTCTTTCATTGCGATCAAACTCACTTGTAATTGAGGCAAGAGACACCAAACTTGTGGTGGTCCTTGTGGGAACTTTGTGTTCCAAGTGATTGAGAAGAGAAAGCTCACTCGATCCGTGGATCGTTTGAGAGAGGGAAGGGTTGAAAGAGACCCGGCCTTTGTGGCCTCCTCAACGGGGAGTAGGTTTGCAAGAACCGAACCTCGGTAAAACAAATCTCCGTGTCTCACTTGCTTATTCGCTTGGGATTTGTTTTGCGCCCTCTCTCGCGGACTCGTTTCTTTATTACTAACGCTAACCCCGGCTTGTAGTTGTGTTTATATTTGTAAATTTCAGTTTCGCCCTATTCACCCCCCCTCTAGGCGACTTTCAACATCGCCACCAAGTTCGCCTCTGGCCAGGAGGCGGTTGAGGCTATCTTCCGAAAGGACAAGCAGCCCCAGGGCCGCCAGCCGGAAGACATCCCCGAGGCGTCCGCTCAGCGCGACACCAAGAAGAAGAACAAGAAGAAGTCGCAAGCGAAACGCGATGCCACCGACGCGGACCTTGTCGCCGCCGCTGAGTACAAGAACCCTCGGAAACCTCCTGGAGGTGCCAATCTCTTCGATAAGATGCTCAAGAAGTCGTGCCCCTATCATCAGGGGCCCGTCAAGCACACCCTTGAGGAGTGCGTCATGCTTCGGCGCCTGGAGGACATGTTCTACGGGCTCGAGGTCAACCACGTCGCCCGGCGGTACAACGAGACTGCGGACGAGCTAGCGAAGATAGCTTCGGCACGAACAACGGTTCCCCCGAACGTCTTCTCCCGGGACCTACATCAACCCTCAGTCAAGACAAACGACACGCCCGAGCCCGAGAAGGCCTCGGCCCCGCCCGAGGCACCCTCGGCTACCGAGGGTGAGGCTCTACGCATTGAGGAAGAGCGGAATGGGGTCACACCTAATCGAAACTGGCAGACCCCGTACCTGCAATATGTCCCCCGGGGAGAGCTACCCCTCGACAGAGCCGAAGCTCGGCGACTGGCGCGGCGCGCCAAGTCATTCGTCTTGCTGGGTGACAGGAAGGAGCTCTACCACCGCAGCCCCTCCGGCATCCTCCAGCGATGCATATCCATCACCGAAGGCCAGGAGCTCTTACAAGAAATACACTCGAGGGCTTGCGGTCATCACGCAGCGCCTCGAGCCCTTGTTGGAAACGCTTTCTGACAAGGTTTCTACTGGCCGACCGCGGTGGCCGATGCCACTAGGATTGTACGCACCTTCCAAGGGTGTCAATTCTACGCGAAGCAGACCCACCTGCCCGCTCAGGCTCTATAGACAATACCCGTCACCTGGTCGTTTGCTGTGTCGGGTCTGGACCTCGTCGGTCCCTTGCAGAAGGCACCTGGGGGCTACACGCACCTACTGGTCGCCATCGACAAATTCTCCAAGTGGATCGAGGTCTGACCCCTAAACAGCATCAGGTCCGCACAGGCGGTGGCGTTCTTCACCAACTTCATCCATCGCTTTGGGGTTTCGAACTCCATCATCACCGACAATGGCACCCAGTTCACCGGCAGAAAGTTCCTGGACTTCTGCGAGGATCACCACATCCAGGTGGACTGGGCCACCGTGGCTCACCCCATGACGAATGGGCAAGTAGAGCATGCTAACGGCATGATTCTGCAAGGACTCAAGCGACGGATCTACAACGACCTCAACAAGTTCGGCAAGCGATGGATGAAGGAACTCCCCTCGGTGGTCTGGAGTCTGAGGACAACGCCGAGCCGAGCCACGGGCTTCACACCATTCTTTCTAGTCTATGGGGCCGAGGCCATCTTGCCCACAGACTTAGAATACGGTTCCCCGAGGACGAGGGCGTATGATGACCAAAGCAATCAAACCAACCGAGAAGACTCACTGGACCAGCTGGAAGAGGCTCGGGACATGACCTTACTACACTCGGCACGGTATGAGCAGTCCCTGCGACGTTACCACGCCCGAGGGGTTCGGTCCCGAGACCTCCAGGTGGGCGACTTGGTGCTTCGGCTGCGACAAGACGCCCGAGGGCGCCACAAGCTCACGCCTCCCTGGGAAGGGCCGTTCATCATCGCCAAGATTTTGAAGCCCGGAACATACAAGCTGGCCAACAGTCAAGGCGAGGTCTACAGCAACGATTGGAACATCCGACAGCTACGTCGCTTCTACCCTTAAGATGTTTTCAAGTCGTTCATACACCTCGTTTACATACGCCAATAAAGTCTAACCATCAAGGAAGGGTCAGCCTTGCCTCAGCAAAGCTCGACCCTCCCTCGGGAGCTAGAAGGGGCGAACCCCCTCTGCGTCAAAATTTTCCTCGAAAAAAGTCTTCCATCAAAACGACTTTCGTGTCTCCCGGCTATATCAGTAACAGGACCCCAAGAAACGAATAAGAGTGCATGTAAGTGGCAAGGCCGACCAAGCCGAGGGACTCCTACGCCTCTGGGATACGGATACCTCACTCGTCACCTACCGCGAAAATAACTCTTACTTGGTGTTCAGGGCCTCGGCGGCCGCAAAAGACACATATGCATTCAAAATAAACTGCTCCGACAGAATCAGGCGTCGCCCGAAGAAGGAGCCGCGCCCTCGGCTTCGTCTCCACCCTCGGCGAGATCCGCCCCGACCTCGGACGACGGCACAAGCGGGAGGATCTCTGCTTCGAAGGTGGTCGCCAGCACCGCGCTTGGGCCCGCGGTGGCCACGTCAAGCCTCTGGACTTCGGCCAGGGCAGCTTGATCTTCGTCGGGAAGGCAATACCCCTCGCTGACCCGCTCCAGATCCACGTCGTAGTGGGAAGCGAGCACGGCGAAGGCCCGCCTGACGCCGTGATGCAGCGCCTCGCGGAGTCTGCCGTGCGCGTGGTCACCCAAGGCCTGCAGGCGACTCTGAGGGGAGCTTCCCCAGGGGACGTCGTCGAAACCAAAGACCCAGCAGAAGGTCGAGATGGCCTCGGACATGGCCGCGTGGTCGGCCTCCCTCTGCTCGGCCGCCTGGGCAAGTGCCTTGGTGGACTCATCGAGGGCAGACTCGAGCTCTGCAAATAGCCAAAGCAGAAGACTTCAAACACGAGTTGAGGAACGAAGTTGAATCAAAATCTTAAAACAGCCAAGACATACCTTCGGCTTGGGCACGCTGCTCCGAGGATGTGGCTTGGGCCACGGCTAGGTCTGCCACAAGGGCTCCGGCCCGAGCAGACGCCTCGGCTAACTGGACTCCAAGAGCCTCAGCCTGGCTTTCAGCCTCGGCGGCCCGGCCCCGAGATTGGTCCCGCTCGCCGATGACCTGGCTAAGCTCCAACTGCTGCCATTGCGCCTCTGCGCGTGCCGCCGCTGCCTCTGCTCCCAGATCGACACAGAGCAACCGAAGGTCCGCCACCTCGGCGCTCTATTGGGAGAGGCGCTCGGTAGCCCCGGCAAGCGTGGTCCTCAGGGACCACAGCGAACCCCAGACATCGGCCTCGCGGCGGATGAACGATGACTTGGCGACGCTCAGATCCGTCAGATCCTGAGGAAAGGAAGCGGGGTGTCACAAAGAATGCCTTGATCACGTGAAAGGTATGCTTGAAATCATTACCTGGAGGATCTTGGGAACGTCCCTACAAAGGACCTCCAAGGTCGACCGAAGCGACCCCACCGTTGCCTCGGCACACTCACGAAGCCCGTCCCAAGACTGCTCCTCTCGCTCATTGTCAAGAACGAAGAGGGGATCCGAAGCCCCACTGGTCCAGAACCGGAGCGACTGACGCCGCCCGTCGGGACTACGCCGCGCGGGGACGAGGTTGGCGCTCCCCAGGACGGGTCGCGGTTCTGCGCCCCCCTCCTCCGAGGCACCAAGTAACGACGCCTCGGCCATCTCAGCGTCGGCGGCGACGGGTGGCTCCACGGCCAGAACGGCAACCACCTCGGCAGAAGCCGGTGCCAGCGCCGACAACTTGTCTGGTGGGCTTGAGGCCGCAGCCGCGCCAGCAGTCTCCCTCGGCACGACGGCCGCCTCGATGGAGGAGTCGGCCTCGGGAGCTTGCCCCACGGCAACTTGTGCCGCCTGGGCCCCCCGCTTTGGGGCATCTTGTAAGAAGGCCAGCTGGCCAGCGAGGCCTGGTGCGGCACTGGCTGCAGAAGCCGGCGCCGTCTTGAGGGCCTTCCGGGGAGCCAGACCGGTCGAACCATGCCTCCGTTTGCTGGGAAGAAAAGGAAGAGCAGGATCAGGACACACGAAGAAGGAGCCAGGACGAAGATATCCTAAGATACTTACCCACTCCGGGCCATGATCAATCGTGCCTATGGGGAGGTCTCTCGAGCCTCGATCCCCGAAGGTACCACCGAGGTTAGCCCCGCTGCCGGCTTCGGCACCATCCTTGCCTCGGGCGCCCGAGGCACCAGAGGGACAGATTGCCTAGGTGCAGCCACGACGACCCGAGGATCGCCCTCCTGCGCAATCGGCACGGGCAATGGTTCTTGGGGAACAGGCGGCTCGGCCTGACTCCCCGGGGTCACCTCAACTACCTCGGCCAAGGGGTCAAGTACCCCCTCGGCCCGCCCTCGTTCTTCGGACCAGGACCCCGACGTCCCGGCCCCGGATACCGACAACGCCAGCCCGCTCGGGAGCTGGCTCGACGACCCCTGGCCTAGCCTCAGATCCGGGCTGAGGCCGAGGCGGGCAGCCATGTCGTCGTCTTCATCATCATCTTCATCGTCGTCGTCGTCATCGTCAGGCGTCTCTGGCGACGGCTCCCTTGGGAGCCCATCCCTCTCCTGCTGACGACGAAGCCTTTCTAAGGCGTCCCGAGCCCGCATCCGCTCGCGGACCTGAGCCATCTCCGCGTCCTTCTTCTTCCTCTTCTCTGCGGCGACCCTCCGCGCGGCTCGGTCCACCGCGTCCTCCGGGACTGGTGGCAGGGAAGGCTTGTGAAACCCCACCTCCTGGAGACGGACGAAAAGTCTCGGCTGTGAGAACCAAGGGCAATCCAACACAAGAAGGAAGAAGGAGCGGACACTCACCAGAGACACACATCCGTGATCGAGACGCATCGAGAGCTGGGAAAAGGCGCCAGCGTCTAGTTTCCCTACTGTGTCGGCTACCCGCCTGTGGAGGTCGTCGGCGGGAAGGGGGTCCGAGGACATCTGCAAACCCTCCAAGTCGACCCCTGGCGTCATCTCCCAAAGCGGCAGCCGCCGCTCCATCAAGGGGAGCACCCTCCGGCGATGAATGGCGGCAACCACCCCCACAACGGTGAGCCCTCCTTCTCGCAGCTCCTCCAAGGCCTTCAAAAGGGGCTGGAGATTCTTCTGTCTCTCGCGCGGGGCCCCGTAGCGCCAGTTACCGCCGACGGCAGTCACCACTCGTTGAGAAAACGACGAGAGCCTCCCGTCGTCATTCCTGAGATAAAACCACCGGCGCTGCCACCCTTTGTTTGAAGACGCGAGGATGGCAGGGATGTACTGTTGCGCCCGCGCCTGCCTCAACTGGAGGATGCAGCCACCGGCCCGCACCGCCATGCGAACTCTTTTTTCCCCGTCGTCGAGGCAAAAAGCTCCGCGGAGAAGAGATGGGTCCACAGGTCCCAGTGGGGGGCAATCCCCAAAAATCCTTCGCAAACCGCCGCGAAGATGGCTGCTTGCGCGATGGAGTTGGGACTGAGATTGTGCAGCTCCACCCCGTAGATGTGCAGAATCGCGTGCATAAAACGACTTATCGGCACTCCGAACCCCCGCTCGTGAAAAGAGACGAAGCTCAGCACATACCCCGGCGGCGGGGATGGGGCGGCTCCGCTCGGAGGGGCCATCCACTCCGGCTACGAGTCACCGGATAGAGGACGAAGCAAACCATCAGCAACAAGGGCCTCCAGATCATCCGCCGTGACGGTGGAGAAAGGCCACGGGTCGCGCGGCGAAACAACGGTCACCCGGTCGGCCATCACCAAGCAGAAGAGGTGGCGGCGGAGTGGACAAGGTGCGCGGTTTCCTTTCTCTGGCTATTCCCTCGGGTTGCGAAAACCTAAGTGGGAGGCGAGCAGCAGAGTAAAGAACCATCACCGGTCGCTCTCCCGAATATATAAAGGCCCAGGCGAGACCCGTTCAACACTTCGCCCGAACCCGCCGCGAGATTCAAAACTCAAAAGCGAGACGCTCGTTCCTCGAACGGCTCGCGCACGCACAACGGCTGCCCCGCGAACCACTCGTCCCGTCGCATTAACTCTGCGGCAGGACAGGCGGCGCCTTTGGCAGGCAAAGCAGGCGACGGTTCACCTCCGCCATAATGACCGCGTCAAAAAAGGTGTGCCACGTCATTCGATTTCGTATCCTTTTCCACTTCCTCTTTCTCTCTCTTGCCATAGGGACCGGGAAAGGGGATACTCTGAAAGGGATCCTTCTCCGCGAAGGAAGCGGGCCCTGAGCCCCCCTACTGATCAGAGGTTCGAAGGCTGGCCCCTCGGAAGGGTTCAACAGCCGCCTCAGAGCACTCGGGCTCCGCGCCCACTACTGGTCAGAGGTTCGAAGGCTGGCCCCTCGGAAGGGTTCAACGGCCGCCTCAGGCCACTCGGGCTCCGCGCCCACTACTGATCAGGGGTTCGTAGGCTGGCCCCCGAAGGGTTCGACAGCAGCCTCAGAGCACGCAGAGCTAGGAATGACCCTGGGTACGTTCGATACATAACCAAGGCTCGGGCTACGCTCCCGAGGTACCCTAGGACATTTCCGAGACCGACGGGAACGATTTTGTAACGGAATCCCAGCAGAGGGAGGCATCGAGCCCTCGGACCCCGTCAAAAGGGGACCGGGTCCGGCGAATCACCCGCAGGTACTTTTGGAGTGCGCCTCCGGGCCACTAGCCGACCCCTAACGAATGGGGCATGGGCGTCCACTCGGATTACCATGTTCGGCGACCTCCGAGGGCAACATGGCGCTTTCCCCCCTCCTCCTTGCGGAAAGGCGACGCAGGGGCGTATGAAAAAAGCCGAGTCTGTCCTTGACCGTCCTCTCGCTCTGTGCGGAGGCTCGGGGGCTGCTCTCGCAAACCCGGCTCCGGCCAAACCGTTGACAGCGTCAACATACCAGCCCGAGAACTTAGGACTCGACTATGCACCCGGGCTACGGCCAGTTCGCATGAGGGAACAACCAGACCAACCGAAGCATCACGAAACGCGCTAAGACCTCGAAGGAGTCAAACCACTCCTCCGAGGCCTCGAGGGCTACACCCGGCGGGTGCGCTCGCGCGCACCCACCGGAACAATACACAACCGAGAAAGGTCGGTCCCCTTGCAAAAAAGTGCGACAAAAGCCTCCAAGCGAGTATCAACACTCCCTTCGAGGCTCGGGGGCTACTGTCGGGGACCATAATTAGGGGTACCCCTAAGACTCCTAATCTCAGCTGGTAACCCCCATCAGCACAAAGCTGCAAAGGCCTGATGGGCGCGATTAAGGTCAAGGCTCAGTCCACTCAAGGGACACGATCTCGCCTCGCCCGAGCCTAGCCTCGGGCAAAGGCAGCCGACCCCGGAGGATTCACGTCTCGCCCGAGGGCCCCCTCAAGCAACGGACACACCTTCGGCTCGCCCGAGGCCCAGTCTTCGCAGAGAAGCAACCTTGGCCAGATCGCCATGCCAACCGACCGTATCGCAGGAGCATTTAATGCAAGGATCGCCTGACACCTTATCCTGACGCGCGCTCTTCAGTCAATAGAGCCGAAGTGATCGCAGTCACTTCGTCGCTCCACTGACCGACCTGACAAGAAAACAGCGCCGCCTGCGTCGCTCCGACTACTGTGCCACTCGACAGAGTGAGGCTGACAGCAGCTAAGTACAGCCTCGGGCGCCATAGGAAGCTCTGCCTCGCCCGACCCTAGGGCTCGGACACAGCCTCGGCCTCGGAAGACGGTCTCCGCCTCGCCCGACCCAGGGCTCGGACTCAACCTCGACCTCGGAAGACGGACTCCGCCTCGCCCGACCCCAGGGCTCGGACTCAGCCTCGACCTCGGAAGACGGACTCGACCTCGACCTCGACCTCGGAGGAGCCTCCGCCTCGCCCGACCTAGGGCTCGGACCCACCACGTCACAGGGGGGCATCATTACCCTACCCCTAGCTAGCTCAGGCTATGGAGAACAAGACCGGCGTCCCATCCGGCTCGCCCCGGTAAACAAATAATGATGGCGCCCCGTGTGCCCCATGACGACGGCGGCTCTCAGCCCCTTACGGAAGCAAGGAGACGTCAGCAAGGATTCGACAACCCAGACAGCTGTCCTTCCATAGGGCCCAAGCGCTCCTCCGATGGCCACGACATCACATGAACAGGGTGCCAAAACCTCTCCGACTGCCACGACGCCATGTACTTAGGGCTCTAGCTCCTCTCTGCTAGACACGTTAGCACACTGCTACAACCCCCATTGTACACCTGGACCCTCTCCTTACGCCTATAAAAGTAAGGTCCAGGGCTCTCGTACGAGAAGGTTAACTGCACGGGAGAACGGGCCGACGCATAAGGCTCTCGCTCTCTCTCTCTCTCTCTCCCATGCGAACGCTTGTAACCCACTACTGCAAGCGCATCCATCCGCCCTGGGCGCAGGACAACACGAAGGCCGCGGTTTCCCCTTACTGTTCTCCCCCCTTTGTGTCCCGTCTCGCGCCGACCCATCTCTGTGGGACACGCAGCGACAATTTACTCGTCGGTCCAGGGACCCCCCCCCCCCGGGGTCGGAACGCCGACAGTCCCCTTTTCTCTCTCTGCGTCGTGGGCCTGCTTTGTCTGTTCCGCCTTCTTCGCGCTCGCCGTGGACCGGTGCGTGCGCACTCGCGCACGTCGCCAGATTTCTCGGCCACGACGCCCGCCCACGTGCCCAACTCCCTTTTTAGAGCCCCGCCAGTGCCCCGCGCACACCCCTCCCCTCATTTCACTCGGCTTCACCCTCTCTCGCGCTCTGCCCACGCCGCCAGCTGCTGCCGGAGACCCGCGCCCGTGTTCCCGACCATCCAGCGCGCTGGAGACCGTGCCAAGCCTCCCCGAGCTCCGCCCCAAGGTGAGACATCCGTCCCCGTGCCCAATTTCCCTTATTGCGCCCTATGTTCGTCCAATTTCACCTTCGCCGGTGCTCGACCGCGGCGGTTCGCCGTGCTCGCGCGGTGGCCGGCCGATTTAGCCCGGTCTAGTTCACCGGAGTAGTTCCCTGTGTCACCCCTGTCTCTGTTGAAGCCAGCCAAGGCCTTAGCGCGCCTTAAGTCCCCTCCCCGTGGCCGGAATCGCTGACCGGAGTTTCTCCAGCCCGCCCGAGACATTCTCACCGCCGCTCTCCCCTCTCTGCCGTGGATTCGTGGCCTCTTCCCCGCCATTGAGTTCGTCGTGGCGCCCTCTTCCCCTCTGCCCAACTGCGGTGACCCCGGAGCCACCCTAGCTCGTGCTCGCCTCAACTCCGGCGACCTCACCGTCGAGGAGAGGAGCAGCGCCGCCCGCAGCCATTCAACCACCCTCGGTCTGATCCCCTCCGTCCGATCCAGATCGAACGGCTCGGACCGCGGGTACCGCTTCGTGCACGTCCGTTTCCCCGGTCTGATTTCCCCCGTCCGATCTTGATCGAACGGCTCGGACCCCCTTGGACCCTTGTAGCTGTCTGTTTCCCCTCTGGCGCTGGGCCCGCTCGTTCAGTGCACTCCCCCCTCGATCGTTGACACCCCTGGCCCGCTTGTCAGCGTTCGCCCGCCCGCGCTTGGCCGTAGATCTAATCTCGGCTGTCGGTTTCTGATCCAACGGTTAGATTCACCCGATACCCCCTTCGCGTGGCTGTTTTGCTTAAGAAACCCCCTGGTTTTAGGAAATCAATCAGTCGTCCCTGGTTTTTGCGCGCAGACACCTGTAATCTTGTAGATTTAGCCCTGGACTTTCATTTAATTACAGAATTAACCCTAATTTCATATTTTGAATTCCCAAACTTGTTTATTTCATAACTTTTGCATATGAACTTCAAATTTAGTGATTCAAATTGCAAAATGTTCATAGAATTATTCTCTGTTTAAATAAAATAGGTTCACTCACTGTCTGCACACTCTAATTTTTAGGGTTGAATATGAACTAATGTAGATGTATGTTTTATTTATTTAAAAATAAATAAAAGGACAACCTTAGAGATTTTAACTTGATTGAGTTGTGAGATTAGTAATATGTATTACATGAGCTCATCTCTGTTCTAAATTTTAGGTCACCATAAAATAAATTGATTTATGATTATGTACTTGTAAATAACAATTAGGGAAATAATAATCTGCTTCCAAATGAAGTTAAATCATATTATAATTCATGTCCCATTTGAATGCATTTATCCCTTATGTAGTATTGTGTCTTTTAAGATGTGTTCCAATGTTTGTACATGTTTGGTATGATGTTCATTTGTACTTTCCAAATGTATTGAATGCATGCTCGCTTTATTTAGACAACGAGAAGTCCGACGTTCCTGAGTGTGTTGTTGGAGACCTCCCTGAGCAACAACCTGGTGAAGGCAAGTGTCCTCAGACCTACTATGTCCAACTATACTTTATAATTCACTGTCCCGTATTACTTTATTGAAAACCTAAGGTTTGACTAGTTTGTATTTCCCTTACCATTGTTTACCCTTTTGGGTTAATCATGGTTAGCTTATGCTATTGCTTAAACTTAATCAATGAACATGATGTGATCTTTTATGATACGATGATGTTATCCTGATGAGGTTCTTATGATTCTTTAGGGGGCTCAGGCTCTTTCCTGAGTGCCTCTCCGTAAGGACCTTGTTGGGGCGAAGGCAAAGACGCCACCCTTCGCTCGAGGCCTTCGCTGCAGCCGCTGGTCCGACGGAGACAAAGCGGGCAGGGACACCCTTCGCAGGACTCGGCACTTTGACGAAGGCCTGCGGCGACGTCCTCCCACGGCGCGGCCTCGTTCAGCCCCAAGGCCCACGTGTGATCTGGCCCATCGTAACGGGCCCCGCGTGGCCGCCTCTGTATTACGGGCCTAACTTGTAAAGGCATACTTGTAATTACAGCTTGTAACCCTGCTTTATGGGAATATTCCGGGGATAAACCAGGCGTCTGAGGGCACATGCGTCCTTAACACAAGACACTGGGCACTCAGATACCTATAAATACCCCCGCACAGTGCCCGTGAGAGGCTAGATTAACAGAGCTATTGCCCCCGTGCACGTAACCCTGTTGTCACCACTGTTCACCCTTGTTGGCCTACTTGCAGCAGAGAGCAAGTTCCAACATTTGGCGCCCACCGTTCGTGCTACGACAAAACCACCCGCGATGGCACCCAAGAGAGCTAACCCCAAGGCTGACGAGGCTGCGAAGGCAGCACTGCTGGCCGCAAGAAAGGGCAAGGCCCTCGTCCTCACCCAATCCACCCACCAAGAGCCCATTGAAGACAATGTTCCCTACACCGGCGAAGACGACACCTTCCGCACCTGCGGAACCGAAGGACAGTCGCAGCCGCCCCCAGGCTTCGCCCCACTGGAAGGCGCCGACCTCACCGAGGACGGCGAGGTCCTCGGCGTCTCAACAGAAGAACAGCTGCAGCTGCGCGCCCTGCGCCTCAGGAACCGCAATCTCCAGAGGCAGAAAGAGATACTGGAGGCCAAGCGCCAGCGTGTTTCCGCATTAGCCAAAGTGCGGCAAATGATACGCGACGAGGAGCAGAAAGCCCAAGACCTCGAGCGCGAGATCGCGCTGATGCAGCGCGAAGGCCACCTCGGTTTACAGCAAGAGCCACCCCTCCAACAACGCACGCAACCGGAGGACACGCGCGAAGGCTACCTCGGCCGGCAGCATGGCCAACCCCTGCAGCACCGGGCGCAGCCGGAGAACCCGCGTTTCCCCCAGCATGACTACGCCCCCCAGCACGGCGCGCCATTCCAAGGGGTCAACTACCTCGACGAGCGAAGTCCCCTGGCGCCACACCTGCAAGTGACGCCTTGGCCATCCAACTTTCGAGCGGGGGCATACCCCAAGTACAACGGCAGCACCGACCCGGCGCAATACATCATGAGTTACCAAGTCGCCGTTGCATCAGCCGGAGGGGACGACGCCACGATGGCGAAGTTTTTCATCATCGCCCTAGAGGGCCCAGCACTCACCTGGTTCACCAGATTGCCCCCGCTGTCCATTGATTCGTGGCGAAGTCTCAGGGACAAGTTCCTCCTCAACTTTCAAGGGTACCGTCCAGACGCCGACGCTTTGGCCGAGCTCTCGCTTTGCAAACAGCTGGAAAAGGAGACTCTGCGGGAGTATTACCGCAAGTTCTTAACACTCAAGTCGCAGCTGCCCTCTGTCGACGATCAGATCGCTATCCACTACGCCATCAGTGGCCTTCGGGCCGGCGTCCTCTACAGCCATTGTATCAGAGATCCACCCAAGAGCTTGCAGGAGCTATATCAGCTCTTCGAAAAATATGCCAAATCCGAAGAGCTCCACCAGCGCAAGGTCGAGTCACAACGGAAACCCAACAGTCAGACTCCGCAGTCCAGCCGCACGTGGACAAGGACTCCGCAGCCAGACTCCAGTCGAGACGGCCGCAGTCAGCAGCAAGTCCACAACATCGTCAACCAACAGCCTGCTGCTGACCCCCCTCGCCGCCAGGAATATCCCCCCCAGGGCCGCGGAAATGGAACTCGCGGCAGGGGTCGAGGGCGGGCGCAGCAGCCGCCGCGCCGGTTCTATTGCCTTTTCCACGGCGAAGACTGCGCCCACCAGACCAAAGACTGCCCCGAGACGAAGGCCACCAGAGACAGAATGGCAAGGGCGCAGCCAGCCGACAATCCCAGAATTGTCGCGCATAATTACCAGCCACCCCCTCCACCATATGTCCACGCTCCCGCTCCGCATCCACCGCACCACGCTTACCAACACCATCAGGAAGTACAAATCGTACCTCCTCCACCCCCACCACCACACCAGCAACACCAAAACATCCCCCATGCCCCAAAGCAAGAAGACTTCGCCGATCAACCATATCGCGGAGTCATTCACATGATAACAGGGGGGTCGAGCACCGACTTCGACACCAAGCGGCAGAAACGGGACCACTACCGCAGCATCAACCATGTCGCCGTCACTGGCCCAGTCGTGCAGACGAAGTGGTCCCACATACCGCTAACCTTCGACGCGCGAGACGTCGACCTGCGCAGCGCCCCCCACATCGACGCAATGGTCATCAATTGCAGCGTGGCAGGCTGGGACTTACACAAAGTCCTAGTCGACAACGGCAGTCAGGTGGACATCATCTTCCTCCACGCCTTCGACCGCATGGGTATAAGCCACAGCTTGCTGAAGCCTTCGGACAACCCGTTGTATGGTTTCGGCGGCAAGGGCACCTTTCCAGTTGGCAAGATAGAGTTGCCCCTCTCCTTCGGTGTAGCACCCAATGCTCGAAGTGAGCAAGTAACCTTCGACATTGTCGACATGGTATATCCATACAACGCCATCATGGGCCGGGGCTCCATCAACAAATTCGAAGCCGCCATCCACGGGTTGTACCTATGTATGAAGATACCAGGCCCGCTAGGCGCCATCACAATCTACGGCAACCAGCAGACGGCGCGCAACATAGAGCGGGACTTCGTGCCCGGTCAGAGAAATGTACACTGTCTCACGACCCAGCGCGAAGTCCCTGCGCCAGCCAGCCCAACCGACAAGCAGCACGACAAGGCACAGTTGCAGTGCCAAGACGGGACCAAGACTGTCCCCCTCGATCAGGCCACGCCCAAGCAGACAGTAACTATCAGCGAAGACCTCACCTCACTTGAAGAAGAGAAACTTCTCTGCTGCCTGGCCAAGAATAAAGATGTCTTCGCCTGGTCTGCCCTCGATCTGGTCGGAGTCAGCCGAGCCATAATTGAGCACAGCTTGGGGATTGACCCTTCGGTGCGACCCAAAAAGCAGAAGCTTCGCAAGATGTCAGACGAAAAGACAGAAGCCGCCAAGGCGGAGGTGCATCGCCTCCTGGAGGCTAAATTCATCGAGCCAGTGGCTTACCCCACGTGGCTCTCCAATGTTGTGATGGTGCAGAAGAAAAGCGGAAAATGGCGCATGTGCATAGACTTCACCAGTCTCAATAAGTCCTGCCCAAAGGACAATTTCCCGTTGCCACGGATCGACAAAATAGTCGATAGCGCGGCCGGATGCGAGGTCATGTCCCTCCTCGACTGCTTCTCCGGCTATCACCAGATATACATGAAGGAGGAAGACAAGGCTAGCACCAGCTTTATAACACCCTTCGGCACTTATTGCTTTGTCAGAATGCCGGAGGGTCTCAAGAATGCCGGATCCACCTTCTCCAGACTCACCAAAACAGTGCTCGAAGGGCAGGTCGGCAGAAATATATTCACATATGTGGACGACATCGTCGTCGCCAGCAAGAATAAGGAGGACCACCTCGCCGACCTGGCGGAGACATTCGCGAACATGCGAGATGCACGACTCCGCCTAAACCCGGAAAAGTGTGTTTTCGGTGTTCGCTAGGGCAAGATATTGGGCTACCTGGTGTCCCGCCGCGGCATCGAGGCCAACCCAACCAAGATCCAGGCCATCGTCGATATGTCGCCTCCGCAGTCCGCCAGGGACGTCCAGCGCCTGACAGGCAGGATGGCCGCCCTCAATAGATTCATCTCCAGGTCCGCCGAGCGAAGTCTCCCCTTCCTCAAAACACTCCGCGGCGCGAAGGACTTCGCTTGGGGACCGGAGCAAGCAGCGGCCTTCGCCTCATTAAAACAGTACCTGGCGGAGCTGGCCATCCTCACAAGCCCAGACTCCTCGCTCCCCTTATTGCTCTATGTCGCGGCTTCGCCGCACGCGGTCAGCGCGGCACTGGTACAGGAGCAGACAGCCGAGGGCGCAGTCAGACAGTGCCCTGTCTACTATGTCTCCGAAGTCCTGACACCATCCAAATGCAACATGACAGAGCTGGAGAAGATTGCTTACGCAGTTGTTATGTCCTCGCGCAAGCTGCGCCATTATTTCGAAGCATTCAAGGTCCGAGTCACCTCAGACAGGGGACTCGGCGAACTATTCAGGAACCCGGAGGCATCAGTGAGAATTGCCAAGTGGGCAGCCGAGCTCTCCGGCTACCACATCAGCTTCGAGCCCAGGACAGCCATCAAATCGCAAGTCCTGGCAGACTTCGTCGTCGACTGGACTGGGCCAGTAACACAGCCGGACCCATCCACAGAAAAGGTCTGGACTATCCATTGCGACGGTGCATGGTGTCATGCGGGGGCAGGCGTCGCTGCAGTCATCACCTCACCAGCCGGAGTCAAACACAGATATGCAGCACGCCTCAGCTTCGCTCTGGAATCCGACAAATGTACAAACAACATAGCAGAGTATGAAGCAGTCATCCTCGGCCTCCGCAAGCTAAGGGCCCTCGGAGTCACCACATGTATCATCAAAACAGACTCCAAGATAGTCGCCGGTCAGGTCGAAAAAGACTATGCAGCAAAAGACCCCGCGCTCATGCAATACCTCGCGGCTATCCGAAGTCTCGAGAGGCAGTTCAAGGGATTCACCCTACAGCATGTGGACAGGGCCAAGAATGAGGAGGCCGATGCATTAGCCAAGGCCGCCGCCAGGGGCGAGCCCCTGCCCTCTGACGTATTCTTTCACACCATCGGCACGCCAGCCGTCCGGAGCCCCGAAGGGCTCCAAATAACTAATGATAGCGAGGGCCACCGTATAGTCAACCTAATCATGACCGAAGACTGGCGGGCCCCAATAACCCTGTTCCTACAGGGATACTATCACCCAACCGACGTCAGTGAGGCGAAGCGCCTCGGACATCGAAGCCGGGACTTCGCACTGATCGAGGGCCAATTATACAAGAAAGGGGTCAGTCAGCCAATGCTTAAATGTGTCACCGAGACCGAAGGCATCCAAATCTTGCGCGAGGTCCACAGTGGCACGTGCGGCTCGCACGCGGGGCCAAGAGCCCTAGCTGCTAAGGTGATCCGACAAGGGTTTTACTGGCCTGCAATGATCTGCACCGCAAATCGAGTCACAAGGTCCTGCGAAGCCTGCCAGAAGTTCTCTCCTCGGTCAGGCAACCCCTCGCAATATACAAAGCTGATCGCCCATACATGGCCTCTTCAGCGCTGGGGCCTGGACATTGTCGGGCCCTTGCCCACCGCTCAGGGGAACCTCAAGTTCGCCTTCGTAGCCGTCGAATACTTCACCAAGTGGATTGAAGCGAGGGCCGTGTCCACAATCACATCAAAGACTGCCCAAAAATTCTTTTGGCAGAACATTGTTTGCCGCTTCGGAGTACCGTCCGAGCTAACAGTTGACAACGGCAAGCAGTTTGACAATCAAGATTTCAAGGATTTTTGCTTTTCCATCGGCACCAAGCTTGCCTTCGCTTCAGTCTATCATCCGCAGTCCAACGGAGTCGTGGAGCGTGCCAATGGGAAAATCTTCACAACTGTCAAGAAGATGCTCCTCGACGAGAAAAAAGGCAGATGGACCGACTTGTTACCGGAGGCAGTCTGGGCGCTAAACACAACCGAGTGCAGGGCGACCGGGTTCACTCCTTTCCGCCTTCTATACGGATCGGAGGCAATGACCCCGCAAGAAATAAAGCATGGGTCTCCGCGCACAGCTCCGTCAGCCACCCCTGACGTGGATGAGCCAACCTCCAAAGATCTCATTGACGGAGACCGGGTCTTCGCCCTGCAGGCCTTAAACAAATACCAAGCCCAGACCAAAGCATGGCGCGACCGCGCAGTCATCCCAAAGGAGTTCAGCGCTGGGGACCTCGTACTCATCCGAACAGCTCGGACGGAGTCCAAGGGCAAGTTGGAGCCCAAGTGGGAGGGCCCCTTCATAGTCAAAACAAAAGCTTCCCCCAGCGCTTACAGGCTCACAACGCCAGATGGCGAGGACCTGGAGCACTCCTGGAACATCGACAACCTTCGTAAATTTTTTGTTTAATCCTTAGGGCTGGGTTCGCCCTTGTAATTCACCGCAAACAATATTGTACCGGCCCGCACTCTTTTCCTCCCGGGGGGTGAGGTTTTTAACGAGGCGGAGCCATGTAATATATGTGAGAAAAATCCCCCGCAAAAGCATGTGTCGAAAAAAGACCGCGACAACGGTCTTCGGCATTCGACCAATTCGAAGTCACCGCGAGGCTAAGCGCTAGACACCCTCGCGTGCGACCAATCCGCGCAGAAGTCGCCTAAGGGTTCAGCCGGACTTAGCACAACAAGTGCGCAAAAAACCGAAGTCTATCGCGAAGACTATCCGCGCAGAAGTCGCCTAAGGGTGCAGCCGGACTTAGCACAACAAGTGCGCAAAAAACCGAAGTCTATCGCGAAGACTATCCGCGCAGAAGTCGCCTAAGGGTGCAGCCGGACTTAGCACAACAAGTGCGCAAAAAACCGAAGTCTATCGCGAAGACTATCCGCGCAGAAGTCGCCTAAGGGTGCAGCCGGACTTAGCACAACAAGTGCGCAAAAACCGAAGTCTATCGCGAAGACTATCCGCGCAGAAGTCGCCTAAGGGTGCAGCCGGACTTAGCACAACAAGTGCGCAAAAACCGAAGTCTATCGCGAAGACTATCCGCGCAGAAGTCGCCTAAAAGGTGCAGCCGGACTAAGCACAAGCGCGCAAAAAACCGAAGTCCATCGCAAGAACCG
Source organism: Zea mays (assembly GCF_902167145.1). Lineage (NCBI taxonomy): Eukaryota > Viridiplantae > Streptophyta > Magnoliopsida > Poales > Poaceae > Zea > Zea mays. The sequence goes on from NC_050098.1 coordinate 200,654,563, forward strand.
CCTAAGGGCGCAGCCGACCCAGTATAACAAAAGCAGAAACGACAGCAAGACCAATTATAATCACACTGGCACAGCACAATCAATCACACCAGTCAAAGTACACAGCGCCCTCGCAGGCACAGGCACGCGAGGGCACACTACTCCATTTACAAGCCCTTACACATACACAAGCGAGGGCACCACGCCCTACATCGGCTCAACCTTAGGAATAATCCCCATCTCTCTATAATTAAATAACATTATCCTAAGCTCCTCACCCGCGAAAAGGCTTCGCAGCTCCCCTTCCCCTACACCCGAGACGGCCGGCAAAGACAGCAGCTCCTGCCGACCAACCCTACTAACGCGAAGCCGAGCCCCTTCCTCCGCACTAATCCTACGCTTCGCAACCGCCCTTCGTCGTCGGTGCCCGGTGCTAGGACCGGGCACGCCTGGCGCGTCCGCAGCATGTGGCGCAGCCTCCGCCGCAGCCACGTCCAAGGCCGCAAAATAGTCCAAGTCCTCCTCCGACGACTCCTCGGTCCACTCAACCGAGCTCCCAGAGTCAGTAAAATCAAAAAACTCAGAAACAGACCCACCACATTCATTTCCATCTTCCGCTGTCGAAGCCGCCAAAAACTCAGTAGTAGCGGTTGCGTGCGCAGGCCCAAAATCTTGAACCTGCGCAGCAACCAAAATTCAGTACAACATCCAAAAATCCCTCAACCCTAAACACCACCTATGCCACCTGCGAAGGCCCTGCCGCTGCGGGAGCCTCCGCCGCCGCCTCCGTCGCTGCCTCCGCCCCCACCTCCGCTGGATCTTCAGCGCTCGGCACAGCAGCTGCGGGGGCATCAGGTGCGCCTTCGGCCACCTTTGGGAGAAGGCCTTCGCCGACCGCAGCAGGTGCAAGGGCGCCTGGTGCATCTTCCGCAGTCACCGGGGTCAGTCCCGGGGCGACTCCAGTCGCGGCCTCCGCAGGGGTCGTCTCCGGCTCAGGCGGCGCGCTGTTCAGCGCCCCAAAGTCGTCCACCCGCTCGCCGCGCTCCGCCTAAGACAAAACGCACAAAAATTCAGCAAACACACGCACAGACCGCATCCAGCAAACGCCGAGTAAACGACAACGTTACCTGAGCCCTCGCAGCCTCGGCCCGCGCCCGGACCACCTCACGACCGTATGAACCCCACATCCGGTCATAGAGGGCCCCGGCGGACTCCTTCACCACGGGGTCTTCGACCTCAAAGATATCTCGCCCGAAATCCTCATCCACCTGGTCGAGGGCCTCATAGTGCCGGCAGCCTTCGCGAGAGAGCGCGTTCATCGCTGCCTCGCAGGTGACCAGGGAGGTAAACGACATCAACCCCGCCAAGACAGTGGGGAGCTCCTGCAGTTCCTCCTGCACCCACTCCAGACAGCGAAGTCCGGCCTCTCGCTCCGGCACCTCGAAGTCACCCGTCCGCACACCCAGCTCGCGATATGAAGTCATGAGCTGCGTGCGCGTCCGTTCGGCCTCCGCTCGCGCCGCGGCCTCGGCCCCCTCCGCGCGGCTCTCAAAGGCAGCAAGCCGCCGCTGCAGCTCCCCGGCGAGCTCTTTAGCGATATTGCCTTCCGCCCGCGCCAGCCTGGCCTCCGCCTGCGCAGCCTGCTCTTTGGCGATGGCTTCGTTGGCCTCCCTCCTCTCCTCCGTCAGCTGGCGCCGGAGGTCTGCCTTCTCCTTCTCAAGGGCGGCCACCTTCTCCGCCAGTTTGCGGCACTTGCTGTCGGAGGCCGACTTCTCACGGACAGCGTCCGCATGTTGCGTCCGAAGTCTCCCGACCTCGGCAGACAACGCCGCCGTAAGGGCCCCCGACGCAGTGCGGCTGGTGAAGTCAGCCACCTGCAGAACACACGTAAGGCCCGTGCAAAAAAAAATGTATAGCTCGGCGGACCTGACTCAGCACCTCCATCGCTCCCTTCAGCTGGCGGGTCGCCGCGCCCGCCTCGTCTCTGACCAGCGCGAGGGCAGTCACCTCGCCTCCAACGCCAAGGGTCTCTACCCCCGCCTTCGGCGCTGGCGCAGCCGTCGCGATCGCCGCGCCAGGCACAACTAGAGCAAGCGGGCCCTCGTCCGACCCTGCAACGCGTCAACAAATCAAAAAAAAAACAAAAAACAAAAAAAATGTATACATATTTATATAGACTTACCCCCAAGATAATCCTCCACATTAATCTCGGTGCCGAAGTCGGCAACGCGTTTGCCAGACGGCGGTAACGATCGGGCCGCCTTCGCAGCCTCCGCCACTCCGCTGACGGACGGCACCACCTTCGACAGCTTGGGGCCTCCGGCGCCCACCTTCGCCGGCAAAGGCGGCTTGCCTCCGCCGGAGGCCTCAGCCTTCGCCGTTCCCCGCTGCCTTTTCGGCCGAGCTTCGTGAACCCTCACGGTCGCCTGGCGTTTTCGCGCCGCCCCTTGGCGATCCTTGTCCATCACTGCCCACACAACATGACCGATATTTCGCCCATAAGGAAAAACTTTCCACCGATGAACCATACGAGATGTAAAACAGTCCTCCTCATCCGCCCAGGGGATAGAAATGCCTTTAGGCCAACAACCCCCGGTAACCCTCATCATCCGAGCCGAAGACTCCCGGAGCTCGGGCGAAGACATCCTCTCCCCCGGGGCCGCACACGTCCTCATTAACTCTCTAGCGAAACTATCAGACACCCCAAGCCTTCCCATCGCAGTACCTAATTTTCTCTTTTTCGAAGAGGTGGTGGCCGCCAGCGCAGGGTCGCCTCCGGTCTCCACCGCCGGTTTCTTCCCACGGCGGTCTGCTTCGTCCTGACCAGGGTAGCCGTCGTACGGCAGTTGATTTAATTCGAAGACCCTGTTCAAACGATCGTTTGACCCGCGGATATCAAAACTGCGCTGGCCTTCCGTCCTCGGCACGTAGCGCCCTACGAGTCGCACAGCCAAGTCCTCTGCATCACGCACAACGGCGGCCGGGTCACGGTTCCGCAAACTCAGTGCGAAGGCAGGACTTCGCACCTCCCTTCCCCCGTGAAAGGGCATCTGGCGAGGGCATACTTCGCCCAGCGCCCAGCCGTGCGCCAAGGGCCAGACCACGTACGCCGCAAACTCTTCAACCAAATCACGACCGCTGCTCTGACCGGCGGCGTACCGAAGGGCCCCTTCGTCTGCATCCTCTTCTGCCACTTCGAAAGGCGGATACGCAGAGTAATAGTGAGAGCACATTTCGGACACGGGGAGCCCTTGATGGCCTTCGACAGTAGCCTCAGCAACATAAAACCAAAATTCATTCCAATTGCCCCACTTGTTGCGGGCGCACGGGACCAACTCCACTACTGGCATTGTGGTCTTGCCGGTCTTCGGCGTGAAAGTGCATGACCCGAACTGGGCAACTCCGCCCTCAACCACCCTTTTCTGCCAATGCAAGCAATAATTCTTCGCAAAAACTTCAACCGACGGCTGCCCGCCGTACGAAGTCGTCGCCCAGACATACTTCGCCAGCGCCACTATGGCGTTCGGTGTCAGCTGATGTATTTGAACGCTGAATCTGCGCAGGACTTCGCCGACAAACCGGTGCGCAGGCAAGCGGAGTCCGGCGGCGAAGAACGCCTCGAAAACAACCAACTCGCCCTCCGGCTCGGGGACTTCCTCCGTCCCCGGAGCACGAGCGACTCCGCCGCCAAAGTAGCCCAACCGCTGCATATCTTCAATACGGGCTGACGTCATCCGTGACACACCAAATTCAACAGAGTCGCCGGCGCGCAACTCCTCCACCATCACGTTACTCAACGTCTCCTCAGACGAGGCGGCGGCCGGCGGCGTGGCGGTGGCGGAAGAAGAAGAGGATGGCATTGCTACGTACCGTCGGCGGCGGCGGGCGGTCTGCTTCACTCGAGCCAGAACGCCGGCGAGCAAAGGGAGCAGCGGAGGAAAAGGAGCAGCAAGACGGCGGGCGGCTAGGGTTTTACGGAGCGCGGAAAGCAGAATTCAAACAGCGCCGCCCCCGCCCCCCTTTTATAGGCAGGGCGCGGCTCTTCGGGAAACCCGCAATCCGACAGGCCGCGACGCTTCGGGAAACCCGCAATCCAACAGTACGCCGTCCATCAACGGTCACATCAAAAACCCCCGCGGAACCACTTCGAGCGAGGGCAGCGTCTCCGCCATCTAGCGACGTCTTCGGCACCAGGTGACTTTGTCGAACTGGTCCCTCGGAGGGCAAATGTTGGGGCGAAGGCAAAGACGCCACCCTTCGCTCGAGGCCTTCGCTGCAGCCGCTGGTCCGACGGAGACAAAGCGGGCAGGGACACCCTTCGCAGGACTCGGCACTTTGACGAAGGCCTGCGGCGACGTCCTCCCACGGCGCGGCCTCGTTCAGCCCCAAGGCCCACGTGTGATCTGGCCCATCGTAACGGGCCCCGCGTGGCCGCCTCTGTATTACGGGCCTAACTTGTAAAGGCATACTTGTAATTACAGCTTGTAACCCTGCTTTATGGGAATATTCCGGGGATAAACCAGGCGTCTGAGGGCACATGCGTCCTTAACACAAGACGCTGGGCACTCAGATACCTATAAATACCCCCGCACAGTGCCCGTGAGAGGCTAGATTAACAGAGCTATTGCCCCCGTGCACGTAACCCTGTTGTCACCACTGTTCACCCTTGTTGGCCTACTTGCAGCAGAGAGCAAGTTCCAACAGACCTGTTTGGGGAGTGACAACCCGGGATAATAGTGCAACCATGAGGGTGGAATGGGACACCCTAAGCTAATTAATTAGAGGAACCAAAGGAGTAGTTGGCTTCACCGTAGGGCCGTCAATGGGGTCCGGGCACAGTACTTGCTCTGCCGAGGTTGGTTGCATAGGTTCTTTGATTTGGTTTTGTTAGTCACCCTTCCTTTAGGAAGATGTACTGTGTTTATCAAACTGGAAAAACTTAACGGGCGCCTATGACCTCTGGGAAATCTTTGTAAAGGCTACGTAGTGAGACCCTGCTAGGTCACCTTGGTAGTGATCAATGGGGAGGCTAGAACCCCGGGCAGAATGGGAATCATGGCTTGTGGTTAAAGTGTGCAACCTCTGCAGAGTGTTAGAAACTGGTATATCAACTGTGCTCGCGGTTATGAGCAGCCTTGGGATCCTCTTCGATTAGAAGAAGAATGGTTACTTTTATGATGATGATTAACAATGGTGATTATAATTCTGATCTCTGGTATTTCCTCTTTTGAGGAGGTACTTTTGGGTAATAACTGGGTTATTACTAAAACTTGGCTCTACTTATAGTAATAAAACTTGACCAACTAAAAGCAACTGCTTAACTTTAAACTCCATATACAACTAGTCTACTTTAGCCAAACGGGACATTTGTTGAGTACGTTGAAGTGTACTCACCCTTGCTTTGCAAACCACCCCACCCCAGGTTGTCTCCACTGTTCTCAGTGCTCAGGAGATGAAGCTGGCAACATGGATGACTTCGAGGAGTTCCAGGAATACGACGAGTTCTAGTTTATCTTAGTGGCAAACCCCCAGTCAGCTGCCTGTGTAGGCTTAACATCTAGTTTCATATTTCCACACTTTAATAATTATGTTGAACAATGGTTATGTAATAGACTATGTGGATGTCTTGGACATGTTGATGTAATAAAGTACCTTTTCGCTATTTATTTCGAGCATTGTGTGATGATGTCCAATTATGTAATCACTATGTACGTGAGTTTCTGATCCTGGCACGTACATGGTTCGCATTTGGTTTGCCTTCCAAAACCGGGTGTGACATAAGTGGTATCAAAGCCTTGCTGACTGTAGGACCGCTACCCTAGACTAGAATGGTCGCCCTAAGGATTATAGACCCTTACTCTTACCTTGACCTTAGTGTCTTTTCAAAAGTTGGTCATCTTGACCAACTCTATGTTATTTACTCATCTCAAAAGGTTTTATCTCACTTATCTTTCTGTTTACCTTTTGGTCTCATAGTTCTACCCTTACTCTTGTGCTTACGATGTCTTTTGTAGATGGCCCGTATCAGGTGCACTGCACGTAAGTCTGTGATCCCCTTTTTGCCTTCTCGCCTGGCAGAGCGTCCACTGCATCGCACGGTGTCAGGTCAGTCTAGCCAGCTGGAGAGACTGCATCGTCGCCTGCTCGAGGAGCAGGAGCACCGATGCCAGGAGCAGGAGCAGGACCAAGAGCAGCAGGACTCTTCACCCTTGCCTCAGCAGGAGGTGAAGTCTGAGAGGCCTCCTTCCCCTGCACCTCAGCCAGAGATGCCCCCTGCACCACCTTAGGGCATCTCGGCTGCTGGAGGAGACCCTGACGAAGACGGAGACGACGACGACGCCGGTGGCAGTTCGAGCCACGACACGGAGCTTTCGGAGGAGCCGGAGGGATGGATCGCTAGACCCATCACTCATGACGCCGCTCGCGGGTGTCACTTCCATGATGCTCTCGATACCCTTGTTGCGTCGGGCCTTCGACCGACACACCTGGTCTATCGAGTACCGTTGTGTAGTCTACCAGCATCGTCGCGGGCTATACCCGGACCAGTGGGAGTGAAAGTTGCCTAGAGGGGGGTGAATAGGCAAGTTAAAACTTTTTCAACAAAAACTAGAAGCAAACTGGGTAAAACTGAATTGATCTCGAAATTCACCCAGTTAACTTTGGAAATGAGATGTTCTAAATGATCCACAGGGTTCAAAGTAGTAGATCTGAGAAGGGCACTTCTCAAAATCCACACACCAAAAAGATATAAACAATCTTCCACGGAATGGTGAGAGAACGAAGAACATGAACAAACACAATGAGCAAGAACACAAGAGACACAAGATTTATCCCGAGGTTCGGTCACACCGCAAAAGGTGCCCTACTTCCTCGTTGAGGCGCCCACAAAGAGCCGGGTCTCTTTCAACCCTAATCCTCCCTTTGCCGACCACAAAGGTCAAGCCCACACAATAATCTTTGCTCAAACGAGCGGGTAATACAAACTTTCTTGTGGTCTTCCACAAGATTTGGAGACTCACAAGAGACACCTAGTCGTCTAGGAGCTAGAAGCTCCAAGAGTAATGAATCCACAAAGAACTCGATGTAGTACCAAAGCTCGAATGAAGAAGAAGAGCAAGAGAGATTTAGAGATGAAGCACAAAACCGCAGCTCTCAAGCTCACTCAAAGATTTCTCTCCAAAGATTTGAAATGGGAGAGGCAAGAGATGTGTGAGAGAGAGAGAGAGGGAGGTGTTTCTTGGGTTAGAAATGGAGTTCAAATCGTGCTAACTACTTTGGGGAGAGAGGTAGGAGGTAGTATATATAGGTGGAGCTCAAAACTAGCCGTTGGGCAGATTTTTCTGCCTGAGACCGGTTGAACCTCCCCCTAGGGCGGTTGAACCTCCCCTGGCAGGCCTGGCAGCCTGTCTGCCAGTCTGACTGGCAGACTGACGCGCAGACTGACCGCAGACTGGTCAAAGTTGACCAACACCGGTTGAACCGCCCAGGGGGGCGGTTGAACCGCCCCTGACAGCTCCTGGCGACCTGTTTGCCAGTCTGACTGGCAGACTGTAGATCAGAGGTCAGAGGGGTCAGAGACCAGCTGAACTGCCCCTCAGGACCAGTTCAACCGGTCTTGACCAGTGAGTTTAGGAGAGAAAACCCCAGCTCAACTGCCCGGAGGCAAGTTCAGCTGGTGTATGGTCAAAGAGGTTCACAGCTGAAGTTGAGTTCAGCTGAAGTTGAGAAAGCTCAACTCAGCTGAAGTTCAGCTCAGCTGAAAAGCTCAGCTGCAGCTGAAGAAGCTCAACTCAGCTGAAGTCAAGTTCAGCTGGAAAGCTCAGCTGCAGTTGAAGAAGTTCAGCTGCTTTTCAGCAAGAACACTCTAGGTTTCTCAACCCTAACCACGGTCAACCATAGAACGTTAAAGAGATTTTTGCTTTTCAAAAATAGCTTTTGAATAGAGAGGTTTGAGCTTTGGCAAATACCAACCTTCTTTTTGGATCCCCCTTTATAGTACGACGATTCCTATACTCAAGTTAAATAAAATATAATGAAGTAAACTCCTTGAGTCATTGGTGTCTCATGTGTGATTTCTCCATGGCGTTGCTTCATAAGGATCACAAACATCTTTGTCTCACCTTTTGAAGCAAACATAAATCAAACCCTGTGACTTGTACCATATCACCATGTATGAGTTCAAAACATGGCTTCAAGTCACCTTGCTGATGTATCAACATGTTATAACTCTTCATAGCTGATTAGTTCATCGACTTAGTGCAAGTACTCTCTTCTTCACCTTAGCCATGGTACCTCGGTCTACAAGCCGTCGATTGGCCTTCACCTTCGCTTAGTTCCTCGAAGCCCTTTCCTTGCTATCTTCACCCTATCAAGCCATTCTTGAGTCACATCATATTGAGCATCCATTGAGAGAATCATTTCTTCAATATTGTGAACCTTGCTTGAATGTCTTCTAGATATAACCGTTAAGATCAATCAAGCTCTAATTTGATTCTCATAGAAGCATATATGGACTGATAGTAATATGGTCAAGCCAATTCACGATTCCTCATATCTTATTCACTTTGGCTTGACCTATCCTCTTAATCACTTCATCCTCTATTCTGATAATATGTATGTAGTGATTTCTCAGGTCTTGTCCATATATTCAAACCAATATAGAGATCATATTATATCCATTTGCATTGTCTCACTGGTTATTTAACCTTGTGTTGAACCTTTGTTCACTGTCTTTATACACTATTCAAGTATGTTCATCATACTGAATTTCCTGTTCAACACTTAGCAAACTTGTTAGTCTTTTAAATGTGTTGTCATCCAAATCACCAAAACTCACAAAAGGGATGAATGCACTTTCAATCTCCCCCTTTTTGGTGATTGATGACAACACATTTAAAGCTTACATAAGATTTGATAAATAAGATTTTGAATCCTATGATATAGTTTCCTCCCCCTAAATATGTGCATTTCAGAAAACAACACTTTTGTACTCAAATGCCAAAAGCACATATTTGGGTCAAAGTATGGAGACAACTTATATCATACTATTCATGGGGTGTAGTGTGTCATAAAATAAACGTGATGCTCATGACATAGTATGCACTCATCAATTTACTACATCTTATGTTTTTATTATGAATTCCCCTTTTGTTAATTATTTCTCCACCTTTTCAAAAGTCTTCTTACCTTCTTACACTTAGTTACATAAGACTAAAGGTAAGCTTTAATGCACAATTTCTCCCCCTTTGTCATAAATCTCCAAAAAAAGATATAAAGAATATAAAGGGTAGAAATTATGATTAATCAAGATTTGAACACACTATCATGAAAAGGGTCCTTATATGGCACAAAGGTAATGGAGAAGTGTCATAAGTGATGTACCTTTGCGTTTGACCTTTTCAAAGGGGTGTTCCACACTTGTGTTGTATTTAGAGTTCATGTTGCAATCTCTTGTTGGCATAATTGTGACATAGGTCCAAGATATCAAATGAATATTGTCATACTAATTGAAAGATAAATCTTGATACCTGGAGTCTAGATGTCACCTAGCATTTTCTTATCATAACAAGAGGCAGCATGAAAATTGCACAAGTATGAATTATACAACTAGTGATCATGTACGGAAAATATCAATTGAAAACCACCAATTGATACAATTTGATAGATAATCAGATCACTAATTGCATATTACACTAAGTTCTCCTCAAGTTTTAGTGCACACATATATATGAATTCAATTGATACCTGTTGAGAGTACTTATTTGCAACTTAAAGTACCATTGGCATAAAAGGAGTATCAATTGAACATAATCATGCAACATAAGAAACATGTGCACTATTTAATCAATTAAGTTCTAGACAGGAGAATCTATAAGCTATGCTACTTCAGATATTTGTAATCCAAAAAGATGTGATACATATTTACCAATTTTAGATGACGTTGGAGGAGCATATACAAGAGAAACTCATTCTCTTATGAAATGTATAGAAGATACATTTATTGGAGCAAAGAATCTTTGATACCCATCAAAATTTGCAGTGGAAGCGATTGACTTTGCTTGAAGATTCCTTTCTAATTTGAGACTACACACATAATAGACTTGAAAATGAAGTTAGTCTCAAAGATTCAAATTATAGACCATTCTCCCCTTAAATGTGTGCATACAAGTGATGAATACTTGTTTAGCTTATGCACTTGGACTTGTGAGGCCAGGGGATTAAGTTATACAATTTGAACCTTGGTACAAATAAAGTATGAAAATGTGAAATTGCACCAATTTAAGGAATTACTCATAATCAAACGGTATACTAATAGACATGATATGCAATGTTTTAAGCCAAGATTCAAGTGCAACCTTATGATGTGACTTAAGATATTGCATATACATGCATACACTAACTTGTAAGAGCCTAGATACACAAATGTAATACAATAGTTCATGGAGTGACACACCTTTGTTCCATGCCATATGGTCTTCATTATAATCATGAATTTCTATCTTAGCTTTTGATAGGCTTGACGTTTCAAAGAGAAACTTATCCTCTTTAAACGATTAAGAGAAACTCATTCTCTTCAAAGAACTACACAAATTCACTAAAAGAAAATGTTAGTCTTTAAGGACACAAGATATAGAATGAGCTCCCCCTAAATGTATGCATCAAGTACTCAAATTACTTGTAACATGCACTTGATTCAATTAAGATTCTTAGAGGAGTTCATCATATATCTTGGTCAAGGCATAATATATTTGAAACAATTGAATTTATGCTAGAGAACACATATCGTCCCCCAATAGAACTAATCTATGGGGAGACATGTGGTAAATATTTGATCATTTCCTTGGAACCACTCATCCTCATTTGATGTTCTCCAAGGTGTGAGACTACAAAACATGAACTTGAAGAAATCATTAGCCTCACAAGATATAGGCTAAACTCTTCCTCAATTTGTGCATGCAAGAGTACACAAAGTACACTTATGCACATTAACAATACGAGGTTAAAGGAGATGTTTGCACTATATCTTGGTTTAACATAACATGCTTTACATAGATGATGAAAATTAAACCAATTAAAAGTTTAAGAACTAAAAGTATATCAATTGAAATCTTGGAGGGTAAAGCATGCTAATATGAACCTCAACCTCATAATGAAGGATATCATATAAATATGTCAAAGTTATATGCACTATTGAACATTTTATATTGCAAGGAATTTAACCTATACTATGGTACATCCCACTAAGGATAGAATACTAAAACAACCGAAGGAGACGAAGTTTTCATACCTTGGCCTCTGATCAACTTCTTCTTACTTTAGTTGAATAGTATCCTTTAAGCTTGTGATTTATCCAATTTAAAACAAGCACCATCTCTTAACATAGATTTTCTATGGATAAACTCAACACAAGAGATGACATTAGTAGCACAAGCACTAGTTTCTTATTTAGCAACCCTTTATATGTGGAAGGCAAGCGAGTTGCTAAAATAGAGAAACATCATAATATGGACTAAATTTCCCTTGAGCCCTCATGCACAATATATTTTGAATGACATGGATAATATGCATGGTTGTTCAATGAAGTCTAAAGGGCTGACTTAATCCATATTATGGTGAGTGTCTAATAAAGAAGAATCAAATCCAAATTAACTAGATAGAGAATACGTCTCATAATTTTGGATTGTTCACCATATGATAATATTCATTCATCTTCCAATTAGACCTTTATTTCATAATCAACAACTGATGTATATCCTCAAGTGCTTCTTTTTCCTTAGTGGCTACATAAGTCACAGAAAAAAGATAAGATTTGAAAATAATATGCACTTGAGATTCAGTTGTTACCACCCTTGCTACTATCTCCAAATATGATTTATACATTCATTATCGAGCACCCAACTTGATCCATTGAAGGCGTGATCCTGCAAAACAAGTTTAAGCTGCATATCTTGGTACCCAATTTGAATTGGGTCCTTTGAGATTAGTAGGAAGAGCCTTGAGTACCCACACATTCCTTATTGTGGCCTTTCTCTTTGTGTAGGCATCCACATATACTTGACAACCATCTTACATGGTTTCAAGTCAATATTTAATCACATATATAAAAGCTAGAGTTAAGAATAGGAGCCTTTTCTCCTTTTCTTGATACATCATTGTGTTGCCTTCTTGATGATGAACCTAGCTTGACCTTGGGTGCACCTACCTTATCAAGGTTAGTTGCACAAGCATTCATATCATAAAGACAAGTTATGCATGGAATTTACAACTTAGTGATCCAATTCAATGTGAAGCATATGGATACCGATTGAAGTAGATTTCTAAGATATCAAAATATGGGTTTCCAAAATTTAGAGAGTATGGATCACTAATTGTACCTTTTACAGTTTAAAAATCATATCCATGTTAGTGCATATGTATGTGATGAATATCAACAAAAAGATTCTTATGCACTTTTAGAATTAACGATAAGGGAATTTTAAACTGCATCAAGAGTAGCTATTTAGAAAACAAAGATTACAATCCATATAAATGAGATACAAATTTACCAATTTGGATTGTCTTAGTATAGCTTACTCAAGGGAAACTTATTCTCTATGACACAATATATATAATGTTCTCCCACTAAATATGTGCATCAAGTATTTGAATGACTTACCACATGCACTTTCAATTCAGTTAAGAGTCTCATGAGGAGTATATTACATATCATGGTCAAGGCATGACAAATTTGCAATGAATTAACTTATGCCTAAGAATACTTACCACCATATAAATGTACCATTTGTTATACCAATTTGACAGATCTTACTATCTGTGGTGGTGTCACTTTAGCATTCTTCTTTTCATCATTTGTGGAGACTTCCTTCTTTGTTATCTCTTTTCCTTTTAAAACTAGTCGATAAAACACTTTGAAAAGAGGTATTAGTAGTACAAGGAAGTATTTAATGAATGATGATATCTATATATGAATGGCAAACAAATCATCATTTATCAGGCGTAAAGGCATAAATTAAATTCCTTTTAAATTAATGCACATGGATGAGTGAATTAATAATATGCACCAATTTACAAATTTAAGCCAAAAAGAATTTAACTTTCATATTGACATTTTTTTTCTTCATAAAATAGATTATTACCAATTGAAAGAATGTCACTTGAAAGGAACTATAATTGGTCATATACCAAATGAAACAGTAAAAGTCTGCAAAAATAAAGCTGAAAAGGTACTGCAGAAAAAGTGAAAAAGCAATTGACGCGTTCTGAAAAGGTGACCTGACGCGACAAAAAAATTGACTGAAAAAGTGCTGCAAAAGGTGACCTGACGCCTGAAAAAGGTACTGGCGCAGTCTGAAAAGGCGTCTGAAAAAGGGGCTGACGCGGTCAGACTGACGGGCGCCAGCGGCTCAGACTGCACCAGACCGGTTCAACCGGTCCTGGACACCGGTTCAACCGGTTTCAGCCAGGGGGTTTCCTGGTGAATACCAGCCGAGCTGAAGTTCAACTCAGAAGTTCAGCTGGTCTCCCCAGCTAAACTAGAAAGTTCAGCTGGTCAAACCAGTTGAGCTTGGAATGAATTTTAAAATAATTTTTTCACAATAAATCTCATTTCAAATTTTAAAATGTACGCATAGATTGAATGGCACACTCCATTTGAGAAACACATTCTCATGTTGTGAAACTACATAAATCACTTAGACAAAAACATTAGTCTCACAACTCTAGTCATATAGAGAATTCCCTTTTTGATAAGTGCTTTAAGAATTTGAATTTCTTACTTAGCACTCTATTCATTTAAGAACATGGGATAATACTCTTTATGTCTAGGTCATGGCAATAATATGATGATTAACTTGAAATATGCCCCAAGATATATACAATCAATTAAAGCATGTAGATTGTCACAATATAAAAATATGAACTTGCAATCTACCATATAATTAGATCCTTTCCAAAGCAAGGTAAAATCTTTTAAGTTCATTCTCAAGTGCTTCATTTTTCCTATGTGGCTACAAAAGACACAAATGAATATATCAATTAAAAGCAATGTGCACTTAAGAATTAATTGTTACCATCCTTTGGATATCACTTGGTTGTAGGCCTTTTGCTTGATTCCCACAAAGGTTAATCCTTATTCCCTACAATATAAGTTCTTGCTAGAGATGAATATGAAGTTAGTGATATAACAACTCAATTCGTCTTTGGGTCAATCTTAAAGGATAGACAATGTAAGATTGATAGCTTAAGATAAGGATTGAGTTAAACTGCTTAAGCACCCCAAAGCTTCATATCATCTCTAGGTACCTGCAAAATCTTATTAAGTATATTTTGGTACCCATCTCATGATGGGTCCATCAAGGTTAGCCAATAAGGACTTAGACACCCAAATAGCCTTGGTCCTAGAATGTGGTGAACTCATCACATTTCTAGCACAACAGTCAAATTTGGGTCTCCTAAGCATATTTGAATGTATTGACAAGTTAGGCTTAGTAGTTTTACCCTTTGGACAAACCTTGAATAGATGACCTTTTTCACGGCAATTGTAGCAAATGCGATGCTTGTCCTTGCAATGCATTTGCCTTTTGCTTTCATCCTTTTTGATGGTCATCTTTCTTGATCGTGCAAGGTCTTGATTCTTCATGTGGGGGCATGAATCAATTTCATGGCCCTTCTCCTTGCATCCATAGCATCTCCTATCGCTCCTCTTTGATCTTTCTTTGTTGAAGCACATAGGTACATTGTTAGAGCAAATCATATGAGCATTAATTTTCTCACCATGGATTTTGCTCATGCCCTTCTTGGAAAGCTTGGTATTCTTTTGAAGGGGTTTTGTGCATGCTACGGTTGTCCCCTTCTCAAGCTTTTTCACCACATTATTATGGTTATCTTGAGAAGGTTGAGCATGACACTTTCCCTTCAAACGAGTTAAGCTCCTTCTTAGCATTCCAACTTCTTCCTTGAGCTCTTTATTTTCTTGTGTGATAGAAATATCACTAATTCCTGAAATGTCTAGCTCAATGGAAGATTGGCTTTCTTGAGAGCAACATTTGTTAGCACATGGTAATATAGTTTCAATTTCAACACATGTGCACATGTGAGGTTGGTATGATTTCAAATTAGTTAACACAACCTCATGAGCCATTTCTAACATGATATGTGAATCCATAAATTTATTATGAGAGCACACAAGCATATCATGTTTTTCTTGCAAAACTAGATTTTCAATATTTAGCCTTTCTATCGTGTTCTTGAACATAGCATTTTTATTTTCTAATTGAGCAATATATGATGAATGATTAATAGCTTTAATTTGCTCAATTGAAATGTCTTCATACCTTTGGACCAAATCATCATGAGAGCACTTTAGCTTCTCATGCTCTTTGGTCAACTTCTCTAAGTCTTCAATTTTTCTGATGAGGAAGTCTTTTTGCTTATGAAGCATTTCTTTTTGTTCTTCCGCTCTTTTCATGAGTTTAAGCAAGCTCATCAGATGTTTCTTGCTTAGCTGAGCGAAGAATTGTTGAAGATCATCCTCGTCTTCACTATCACTTTCTTGCTCCTCCTCATCCTCACTTTCGCTTTCACTATCACTCCCATTAGCAATAAAGCACATATGAGAAGTGGATTTGAAAGACGAACCTTGTGAAGAGGTGGATTCGTCGTTTGGTCTCCATCGATCATTTTCTTCTTCTTCAATCTTGTTCTTCGCCTCATCTTCCTTCATTTTGAGGAACATCCTTTCGGCGATTTTCATGGCAAGATCTATTGCCCTAGGATCAACATCTGCACCAAAAGATAAAGTCGAGGCAACCTCAACTTTTTCAAGCTTAGAAGCACTTTCGTTTCTTAGTCCCCCCGACATGATCTTTCCTCACGCGGTTAAGCGTTAGAATGAGGATTAGGTTCTGATACCAATTGAAAGTTGCCTAGAGGGGGGTGAATAGGCAAGTTAAAACTTTTTCAACAAAAACTAGAAGCAAACTGGGTAAAACTGAATTGATCTCGAAATTCACCCAGTTAACTTTGGAAATGAGATGTTCTAAATGATCCACAGGGTTCAAAGTAGTAGATCTGAGAAGGGCACTTCTCAAAATCCACACACCAAAAAGATATAAACAATCTTCCACGGAATGGTGAGAGAACGAAGAACATGAACAAACACAATGAGCAAGAACACAAGAGACACAAGATTTATCCCGAGGTTCGGTCACACCACAAAAGGTGCCCTACTTCCTCGTTGAGGCGCCCACAAAGAGCCGGGTCTCTTTCAACCCTAATCCTCCCTTTGCCGACCACAAAGGTCAAGCCCACACAATAATCTTTGCTCAAACGAGCGGGTAATACAAACTTTCTTGTGGTCTTCCACAAGATTTGGAGACTCATAAGAGACACCTAGTCGTCTAGGAGCTAGAAGCTCCAAGAGTAATGAATCCACAAAGAACTCGATGTAGTACCAAAGCTCGAATGAAGAAGAAGAGCAAGAGAGATTTAGAGATGAAGCACAAAACCGCAGCTCTCAAGCTCACTCAAAGATTTCTCTCCAAAGATTTGAAATGGGAGAGGCAAGAGATGTGTGTGAGAGAGAGAGGGAGGTGTTTCTTGGGTTAGAAATGGAGTTCAAATCGTGCTAACTACTTTGGGGAGAGAGGTAGGAGGTAGTATATATAGGTGGAGCTCAAAACTAGCCGTTGGGCAGATTTTTCTGCCTGAGACCGGTTGAACCTCCCCCTAGGGCGGTTGAACCTCCCCTGGCAGGCCTGGCAGCCTGTCTGCCAGTCTGACTGGCAGAATGACGCGCAGACTGACCGCAGACTGGTCAAAGTTGACCAACACCGGTTGAACCGCCCAGGGGGGCGGTTGAACCACCCCTGACAGCTCCTGGCGACCTGTTTGCCAGTCTGACTGGCAGACTATAGATCAGAGGTCAGAGGGGTCAGAGACCAGCTGAACTGCCCCTCAGGACCAGTTCAACCGGTCTTGACCAGTGAGTTTAGGAGAGAAAACCCCAGCTCAACTGCCCGGAGGCAAGTTCAGCTGGTGTATGGTCAAAGAGGTTCACAGCTGAAGTTGAGTTCAGCTGAAGTTGAGAAAGCTCAACTCAGCTGAAGTTCAGCTCAGCTGAAAAGCTCAGCTGCAGCTGAAGAAGCTCAACTCAGCTGAAGTCAAGTTCAGCTGGAAAGCTCAGCTGCAGTTGAAGAAGTTCAGCTGCTTTTCAGCAAGAACACTCTAGGTTTCTCAACCCTAACCACGGTCAACCATAGAACGTTAAAGAGATTTTTGCTTTTCAAAAATAGCTTTTGAATAGAGAGGTTTGAGCTTTGGCAAATACCAACCTTCTTTTTGGATCCCCCTTTATAGTACGACGATTCCTATACTCAAGTTAAATAAAATATAATGAAGTAAACTCCTTGAGTCATTGGTGTCTCATGTGTGATTTCTCCATGGCGTTGCTTCATAAGGATCACAAACATCTTTGTCTCACCTTTTGAAGCAAACATAAATCAAACCCTGTGACTTGTACCATATCACCATGTATGAGTTCAAAACATGGCTTCAAGTCACCTTGCTGATGTATCAACATGTTATAACTCTTCATAGCTGATTAGTTCATCGACTTAGTGCAAGTACTCTCTTCTTCACCTTAGCCATGGTACCTCGGTCTACAAGCCGTCGATTGGCCTTCACCTTCGCTTAGTTCCTCGAAGCCCTTTCCTTGCTATCTTCACCCTATCAAGCCATTCTTGAGTCACATCATATTGAGCATCCATTGAGAGAATCATTTCTTCAATATTGTGAACCTTGCTTGAATGTCTTCTAGATATAACCGTTAAGATCAATCAAGCTCTAATTTGATTCTCATAGAAGCATATATGGACTGATAGTAATATGGTCAAGCCAATTCACGATTCCTCATATCTTATTCACTTTGGCTTGACCTATCCTCTTAATCACTTCATCCTCTATTCTGATAATATGTATGTAGTGATTTCTCAGGTCTTGTCCATATATTCAAACCAATATAGAGATCATATTATATCCATTTGCATTGTCTCACTGGTTATTTAACCTTGTGTTGAACCTTTGTTCACTGTCTTTATACACTATTCAAGTATGTTCATCATACTGAATTTCCTGTTCAACACTTAGCAAACTTGTTAGTCTTTTAAATGTGTTGTCATCCAAATCACCAAAACTCACAAAAGGGATGAATGCACTTTCAGGGAGGCTACTTGCTTGGTGCGCCGTCCGGATGATGATCTCCGGGGTGCAGAGGCCTTCTCAGAGCACTATTCTATTACTGAGAGGGATACTGCTGAGGCAGCCATGCAAGATGCAGCATGATGGGCACTTTCTCAGTATTGCTCGTTGTTCAGCAGGGTAGCTGATGGCCTTGACCTGAAGTACTACCCTCGTCGTTCGACCGGTAGTGCTGGAGGTGTGATTGTCTCGCCAGTTGGTGAGGGCAATCCCAGGCTGAGCAGCATGGTCAACTTGGTCGTCGTGCTCAACATAGAGTTGGACCACGCCCTTGACGAGTTGGGCAAGGTTCGGCAGAGGTTGCGGAATTGCGTGCTAAATGCGCGGCACGCCACTATCTTGATGGTGGTTCTCCCGCCCCTATCGGGATTCAGCACCCTTACCGTTCACCACCCCGTGGTCGCTTCGACTATGGTACCCTAGACTGCAGGACCCACATAGATTTGGATCCCTAGATCGACAGAGTCGGAGTCTGTAATAATGCTTAATTCAGTGTCTTAGTCTAGTCAGTCTTAGTTAGAGTTCGTTTGCTTATCGTATGATGGAATGCTTATTATGATGGTCATGTAATGAAGTTGGATCTTTGTAATGATTGTCACCAAGGTGTGGGTATCTCCTACAACTTGGTGTAGTTATTAATAAAGTCAGTTATTTAGTTGGGTAATCCATTTATTTCCACTCTCCTCTTTATCTGAGAAGTTGTCAGTGAAGATGATCAATTGTTTAGTGATGTGAAGATTTCCGTATATCTTTCTTATGCTGAAAGACTGCAGAGTCAGATCTGATATATGTGTGGTTTCTATAGATGTCTAAGAACAGGCGCAGAGGTGTGAGGCGTGCTCAGCCAGAGCAGCAGGCACCCCAAGAGGAGGTAGCCCCGCAGTAGCATTTGCCACCGCCACCCTCGATGACCATTGAGCAGATGTTCTTGATGTAGACCCAGGCAGTTCAGGCAATTGGTCAGACATTAGCAGCGATGCAGCAGGCTCAGCAGCAGCCACCACAACCTTAGCCTCCAGTGCAAGTCCAGATGCCTCAAGTGCCCAGGGACAAGCGGGCCAAATTCATGAGGGGTCATCCCCTTGTCTTTGCCCACTCTGCTGACCCCATGGACGCAAAAGATTGGCTACGTACCGTGGAGCGTGAGTTGCACACTGTCCAATGCAACGACTGCGAGAAGGTGTTGTATGGTCCCCGACAGCTGGGGGAGCAGCACAGTCTTGGTGGGAGTCCTACCTCGCCACCCTTGCCAACCCTGAAGCCATTACTTGGGAGGAGTTCAGGGATAACTTCCGTCGCTACCATGTGCTCGAGGGACTGATGATAGTGAGGAAGGAAGAGTTTCTCGCCCTGAAGCAAGGTCCCTTGTCCGTCAGTGAGTATAGGGATAAGTTTCTGCAGCTGTCGCGTTGTGCCCCAGAGGATGTCAACACAGATGCCAAGAGGAAGTACCGCTTTCTGAGAGGATTGGTTGATCCCCTCCACTATCAACTGATGAACCACACTTTCCCCACCTTCCAGCATTTGATAGACAGAGCAATCATGACTGAAAGGAAGCGTCGGGAGATGGAGGATAGGAAGTGCAAGATTGGTGGACCTCAGGTTGGGAGTAGCAGCCGTCCTCATTACTCAGGCAACCCACCTCAGCAATTCAAGTAAGGTCACCCACACCAACACCAGCATCAGCGTCAGAACCAGCAGCAGCAGTACGAGAGACAGTTTCCTCAGCAGCAGCAGTACCGTCAGAACACTCAAACGGGAGGAAATCAGTACCACCGTCAGAACAACCAGGCAGCCCGTCTTCCTGCCCCAGCAACCAAACAGAATGGCCAAGCAGCCCCCGCACAAGTAGGAGGTCGTGCATGCTTCTACTGTGGAGAACAAAATCACTGGGCGAAGAACTGTCCCAAGAAAGCAGCCCAGCAACCGCCAGCAGTCAATGCCCCAGCAAGACAAGGAGCACCACAGCAAGCGCCAGGAACCCACGGTCAGGCCTACAACCATGGAAAGGTGAACCACCTGGAGGCCGAAGCAATCCAGGATGCTCAGGACGTGGCAGTAGGTATGTTTCCAGTCGAATCCTACCCAGCAAAAGTACTATTTGATACTGGTGCCACACATTCTTTTGTTTCTGCATCTTGGGTAGAATCACATAACATCCCCATAGAACCAATGATCCCACCTTTGAGAGTTAATTCAGTTGGGGAAAAGTTCAGTCCGATAGGATTTGTCGGAATCTAAGGATTGAAATAAGGGGGATAGCCTTCCCCGCTAGCCTAGTAGTCATGGGAACTCAAGGGTTAGATGTCATCCTAGGGATGAATTGGCTACACAGAAACCAAGCCACTGTCAGTTGTGACAAGAGGACAGTTAAGTTGGTGTCCCCATCCGGAAAATAAGTAGTAACCAAGCTGTACTTACCTGAACTAGAAGAAGGAGCTTGTCACCATTTATCAGTAGATGACAAGAGTCCAATCCAATTGAGGCAATTAGGATTGTGTCAGAATTCCCTGATGTATTCCCTAAAGAGTTACCAGGCATGCCACCTGAAAGGAAAGTTGAATTTGCCATAGAGCTTATCCCAGGCACCGCCCCTATGTCCAAGAAAGCTTATCGAGTGTCCGGACCAGAGTTAGTGGAACTCAAGAAACAGATTGATGAGTTGCTAGAGAAAGGTTACATCAGACCACTACCGGAAACGGGCGCTTTGCCGAGTGCCCGAAGCACTCGACAAAGCCTTAAAAACACTCGGCAAAGGCTTTGCCGAGTGTGACACTTGGCAAAGAAGGCTCGACAAACAGTGCATCGGTAAAGCCTTCTTTGCCGAGTACTTTTTTCGGGCACTCGGCAAAGAGGTTTGCCGAATGCCAGGGAGCACTCGGCAAAGAAAAGCGGTCGTTACGGCGACGGGGTGACTGAGACGGCTTCTTTGCCGAGTGTCAAGGACGACACTCGACAAAGGAGTTAACTTTACCGAGTGTCTGCCCAGTAGCACTCGGCAAAGATTCAACCTTTGCTGAGTGCCCCCTGGGACACTCGGCAAAGAGCCCGCCAGGGAGGGTCCCCATGTCAGGTTCTTTGCCGAGTGCTATGTGCGGCACTCGGCAAAGCGTGCCTCTTTGCCGAGTGCCAGCGACATTACACTCGGCAAAGTCCCTAAGCCGGTGCCCAGGTCTGTGCTCTTTGCCGAGTGTTATGACCCTGACACTCGGCAAAGCATCTCTTTGCCGAGTGTTACACTCGGCAAAGTGACCAGTATATATCTTTTTTATTTGTTTTTTGTATTCCATCTACACAAACAAAATATATCACATATATACATCACAGATATCATCACAAACATAAATAGCCAACACAAACATAAAACCATCACCACAAACATAAATATCCATCACAAACATAAGTGTTCAACACAAGTATCAAACACAAACATAAGTCTCAAACGTCACAAGCTCTCACATAAGTATCGAACACAGACATAAGTATTATACACAAGTTCTGAAGTCTAAAACAATGAAAACACAACACTCATGGAGGTGGGCAGTTTGACCGGGGCTGCGTTGGGCTGAACCCTTCCGGAGGGTTGTTGGATGCCGCCCCAGATTGGCCCTGCACAGAGAAGAGATTGCATGTGTTATACCAGATGCATTACAAACATCTAACTACAATTTTGATACTCACAGGAGTGTGGAAGAGAGTAGGGTCAACTGGAGGGAACAATGGAGGTGGCGGAGCGATGCTCTGTGCGGCGCCAAGGCTCTGCATGTACTGGAACATCTCCGTCATCCTCTGATGATCTGCCCGGCGCTCCGCCTCCCGCTCTGCCATCATCCTCGCCTCCATCTCGTGACGTTCCCTCCTCTCTTCTTCTAGTTGGGTCTGTAATACTACAAGCCAACGTTATAGTAACTCAAAGAGTAGGTATATAACTCAAGGAAGGACGAGTTACAGAAGCACTAACCTCGAGTTGCTGTATGCGATGCTGTGAGCTGTCGTGCCGAGGTCGTATGGCTAGACTCGAGCCCGTGCTCCTTGCTCTCACCTGAGACAGAGTGGGAGTGGAGGACGAGTCGATTGCCCCGTCGGCAATCCAGTACCGCCCATGTCTCTTGCCTCCTCCGACCCTCATGAGCACATCGGGGTCGATCGGTTTGGTGCTCGGATCATAGTCTAGGCCATGGACCTCCTGCGCCATGGCGGTGTAGTCATGGAGGCGGCTGTAGACGGCAGGGTTGGTGTAGGCCTCGGGCCCGTCATCCGGGTTGTAGGTGACGTTGGACGTCGCCTTACCCTTATGGGCCATAGCATAGGCCGAGAAGGTGGAGCAAGGCCAGCCACCATGTGACGCCGACTACAAAGAAAACCAACGAGATAGTTAGAAATAATATCTAACTCAGTGTTATATATCTAAATAAAAAAGATGGCGTACCCATACTTCGGCATATTGGCCCAAGCTCCGGCTGCCTTGGTGGTGGGAGGGGCCTTGCATCATCAAATGTTGTTCCCGGCTAGCGGTGTGCGCCTCGTCCCACTCAGCCGAACACCATCGATCCACCATCTACTCCCATCATAAAGGATGTTTGGTGCACCAATATGGAATAATCTACAAAGTAAACACGTAAAGTGCATATCAGAAGATAAAATAAAATTCATGCATGGAGTACTGGTACCAAACATGCATGCCTTTACCTACAGGTACTGCTCCCTGGTCAACGACATGGTTCGGGCTTGAGGTTTGGTCACCCCTCCCCAAGGACGGAGCCGTGGTAGGCGATGATGGCCTAGATTCGGGCCTCATAGTGCATGTCCACGACGAGCTTCTTACAGATCGTGGTGGCCACCACATTCGCCCTAGCCTCGTATCCAGCATCGCATCTGAAGAATTCCTGCATACAAAAATGATGTATCCATACATTATTTCAAAAATTTACAACGAATGCGACATATTTTACATTATACTAAGACTTACCCACAGCTCTTGCTTCACCCGCTCCGCCTTGTTATTGAATTCCCGGCCGTCCCGGTCTACTGCATCGGGGGCGATGGCGTAGTGGTCGAAGGTGAAGGCTAGGCCCGTCACTCTGGCGTACTCCACAAGTCTAGGGAAGTATTCCCTGCACAGCATGCCGAGGATGCCATTGGGGCGACGTTGACCCCCACTGTATTGGCCACAAGCCCATCTATCTGTTGACGAATTTCAGCACCAGTCATCGTTGCAGGTGGGCGGTCTGTCACTATGACACCTTTCGTAAAGTTATTGATGTCTAGGCGGAATGGATGATCAGCAGGAAGAAATTGTCGATGTTTATCAAAGGACGAATATTTGCCACCCTTTTTCAACCAAATGAACCTGAGAGCTTCCTTGCAAACTGGGCATGGGAACTTACCGTGAACACACCAGGCACAGAATAGTCATTCAACATATCTGCTACCCCTGCATCCATGTCATAATCCTCGACACGTTGTCTCAACACCTCCTCTCTCGTACGATGCACTTCACCATGAAATATCCACCGAGTATAGCCCGGCGTAAATCCATTCTTCCAAATATGTTCTAACATGACCTTCTTTGGTTTTCTTTTCCGGTTGGCACATTTGCTGCACGGGCATGGGACTAGACTCGCTCCTTTAGCAGCTTCACCATATGCCCGTTCCACGAAATCATCGGTCTTTCTAATCCATTCATTGGTGACATCGTTCCTTCCTCTACGGCCCGTGTACATCCACTCACGGTTCTCCATCCTCTAACAGAAGCCTAGCAACAGAAAATTTCGGCAGCACCTCCCCTGCACGGGGAGGTTTCGAAATCCTGCAAATAAAAGTATCAACACAATGGCTGTCTTCCACTAATAATTCAACGGCACGATGGCCGGCAATCATATATATATATATTCAATTCAACGGCACGACGACGAGGAATTGTAGACGTTGGCGTGGTGAGGGTAGGTGCGGTGGTGGATAGGATGGGGAGTGTGTTGTGCGAGTGGCGTGGTGAGGGTCGGTGACGGCGTGGTGGATAGGATGGGGTAGTGTGTTGTGGGAGGGTCGGTGCGAGTGGCGGCGTGCGGTGGTGGATTGGATGGGAGACATATACTGAGTGATCAACACATTAATATAAACATGTGTTTATTCAAATACATAATCTATGAAACATCAATACATTAATCTATAAAACATCAATACATTAATATAAACATTAATACATAATTTAATAAAAATATACCTTGAGACGGTGGCGGGTGGGGGAGACGGTGGTGCGGGGAGGAGACGGCTCGGGGAGGGCGGCAGGACGGCGGGGGCACGGCGAGCCGGCGGCGCGCGGCGTGCGCGGGCGGGCGCGGCGGGCAGGCGGCAACGCAGGGAGGCGACGACGCAGGGAGACGGCGGCACAGCGGCTGAGACAGAGAGTGAGAGGAGAGAAAGAAGGAGAAAGAAGGTCGGGCGAAGTTTATTTTCCTTCTTTGCCGAGTGCCAGATCGGCGACACTCGGCAAAGGCTCCTTTGCCGAGTGTCGACCAGATGACACTCGGCAAAGATTAATTTATACTTCTTTGTCGAGTGCCACCCAGGGGGCACTCGGCAAAGCATACTATGTCGAGTGTCAACCAGCTGACACTCGGCAAAGAACATTTGTATTTTTTTTGTTTTGGCCACCAAACTTTTTGTGGTTTGTTCCTACACTATGTAGACCTACATGTACCATTTGGAGACAATTATAACTGTGTTTGCAATATCTAGTAGATTTAGTTCGTTTATTTGAATTTCTTCGGAAAATTCAGATTTGAACTGCAGGTCACTCGAAACTTGGAAAACCGTGCATGCAAAAATGATATTCATGTTACTTAGCAGAAGTTACGACCAATTCTAGGAGCGGATCGGAAACTTCGAGCAACATGCTCACTAAACATGGTCGTGAACTTGCCATCCACATGTTTAAAAATTGTATAAAACACAAACAAAGTCAGAAAATCATGAAACTTGTCCACGTGTCATGATATCATATGTACAGGCTATGATAAAAATTTTAGAATGTTTGGAGAAAGTTGTGAGACACTATGTGTAGAAACCTAAGAGAACTACACATGAAATCATATAGTTTCAATGTGGATCTCTTAGGTTTGTACACATAGCGCGTCATAGTTTTCTCGATTTTTTTTCAATTTTTTATCACAGCCTGTACATATGATATCATGACACAGTCATGACACGTGGACAAGTTTCATGATTTTCTGACTTTGTTTGTGTTTTATACAATTTTTAAACATGTGGATGGCAAGTTCACGGCCATGTTTAGTGAGCATGTTGCTCGAAGTTTCCGGTCCGCTCCTGGAGTCGGTCGTAACTTATGCTAAGTAACATGAATATCATTTTTGCATGCACGGTTTTCCAATTTTCGAGTGACCTACAGTTCAAATCTGAATTTTCCGAAGAAATTCAAATAAACGAACTAAATCTACTAACGATTGAAAACTCTGTTATAATTATCCACAAATGATACATGTAGGTCTACATAGTGTAGGAACATACCACAAAAAGTTTAGGAGACAAAATCAAAAAAATAAAAAAAATACTTTGTCGAGTGTCTAGAGAAGACACTCGGCAAAGCGTCCTTTGCCGAGTGCCAACCCTCGCCTCTCGGCAAAGACTGACGGCCGTCAGTTTTAGGACGGCCACTGACGGCCCTTTGCCGAGCGCCACCTTTGCCGAGTGTCGGCAAACGTGTCTTTGCCGAGTGGGGTCCTATGTCGAGTGTCCAGCACTCGGTAAAGAGGCTCGTTGTCGAGAGCCTAACTTTACCGAGTGTGGCTCTCAGCAAAGCCTGCTTTGCCGAGTGCCCGACAAAAGGCACTCGGCAAAGAGGCCGACACTCGGCAAAGCCTCGGATTCCGGTAGTAGACCAAGTACCTCACCTTGGGCAGCCCTAGTGTTATTTGTGGAGAAGAAGGATGGCACGAAGAGGATGTGCATCGATTACAGAGCTTTGAATGAAGTCACTGTCAAGAACAAGTACCCCTGCCCAGAATTGAGGATATATTTGATCAGTTGAGAGGAGCCAGTGTGTTCTCAAAGATAGATCTGAGGTCAGGTTACCATCAGCTTAGAATCCGACCTTCGGACATACCGAAGACAACATTCATCACCAAGTATGGACTATATGAATTCATGGTTATGTCATTCAAATTGACGAATGCGCCAGCATACTTCATGTACCTGATGAACAGTGTGTTCATGGACTACCTCGACAAGTTCGTAGTGGTGTTCATTGATGATATTCTTGTATATTCCCAGAATGAGCGAGAGCATGAGGACCATCTAAGGAAAATACTTCAAAGGCTACGAGAGTGCCAGTTGTATGCCAAGCTTAGCAAGTGTGAGTTCTAGATCAGTGAAGTTCTATTCTTGGGTCACATTATAAACCGAGAAGGATTGGCTGTAGATCCAAAAAAGGTAACATCTATCTTGGACTGGAAAGCACCAAAAGATGTTCAAGGAATCAAGAGTTTCATTGGAATGGTCGGTTATTATCGACGTTTCATTGAAGGTTTCTCCAAGATTGCTAGGCCAATGACAGCATTGTTGGCAAAGAAGGTTGAGTTCAAGTGGACCCCAGCGTGCCAAGAATCATTTGAAATGTTGAAGCAGAAGTTGACAACAGCGCTAGTGATGGTGTTACCAGATGTTCACAAGCCATTCTCAGTATATTGTGATGCTTCGTACACCAGACTGGGATGCGTGTTAATGCAGGAAGGGAAAGTAGTGGCATACTCGTCCCGACAATTGAAAGTTCATGAGAAGAATTACCCTACTCATGATTTGGAGCTAGCAGCGGTGGTTCATGCATTGAAGACCTGGAGACATTATCTTTATGGGCAGAAGTGTGATATCTACACGGACCACAAGAGCCTCAAGTACATATTCACTCAGTCAGAGTTAAACATGAGGCAGCGAAGATGGCTAGAATTGATCAAAGACTATGAACTGGAGATTCATTATCACCCAGGCAAAGCAAATGTGGTTGCAGATGCTCTGAGTAGAAAGAGTCAAGTCAATATGTTGGCCGCTCACCCGATGCTGTTTGAGCTAGCGAAGGAGTTCGATAGATTGAGTCTCGGATTTCTGAACAACATCCAAGGAGTGACAATTGAGTTGGAACCCATTCTAGAGCAAGACATCATAAAAGGTCAGAAGGATGATGAGAAGATCAACGAGATCCGGCAGCTGATCATAGATGGGAAAGGCAAGGATTTCCATGAAGATGCAGAAGGAGTGGTATGGTTCAAGGACAGATTGTGTGTTCCCGATATCAAATTGATCCAGGAACTAATTCTCAAGGAAGCTCATGAGACAACATACTCTATACACCCTGGTAGTGAGAAGATGTACCAAGACCTAAAGAATAGATTCTGGTGGTATGGAATGAAAAGGGAGATAGTAGAGTATGTGGCTGTGTGTGACTGTTGTCAGAGGATCAAGGCAGAACATCAGAGACCCGCGGGTCTGTTGCAGCCATTGCAGATTCCTCAGTGGAAATGGGATGAGATTGGGATGGACTTTATAGTTGGTCTACCCCGCACTCGAGCTGGTTATGACTCCATATGGGTAGTAGTGGACCGTTTAACAAAGACGACCCATTTCATACCAGTCAAGACCACATACAATAGTGCGGTGTTGGCCGAACTATACATGGCTCGGATTGTGTGCTTGCATGGCGTTCCGAAGAAGATAGTATCAGACAGAGGTACTCAGTTTACCTCTCATTTTTGGCAGCAGTTGCATGAAGCTTTGGGCACACACTTGAAGTTCAGCTCAGCTTAGCACCCGCAGACAGATGGTCAAACAGAGAGAACCAATTAGATTCTAGAGGATATGTTGAGAGCTTGTGCTTTGCAAGATAAGATGGGTTGGGACAAGAGATTACCATATGCAGAATTTTCTTACAACAACAGCTACCAAGCCAGTCTGAAGATGTCACCATTTGAAGCGCTCTATGGGAGGAATTGTAGAACTCCATTGCATTGGGATCAACCTGATGAAAGACAGGTGTTCGGTCCAGATATTTTGCTTGAAGCCAAAGAGAACATCAGAATTGTCCGAGAGAATTTAAAGGCAGCGCAATCCCGACAGTGAAGCTATGATGACACCCGAAGAAGAGAACTCAGTTTTGAAGTGGGAGACTATGTCTATTTGAAGGTGTCATCCATCAGAGGAACCAAAAGGTTTGGAGTCAAAGGCAAGCTAGCACCTCGCTATATCGGCCCGTATCAGATTCAAGCAAGACGTGGAGAAGTGGCTTATCAACTCAGCTTACCAGAGAATTTGTCCGCTGTGCATGATGTGTTCCATGTGTCTCAGTTGAAGAAATGCTTAAGAGTGCTAGAAGAGAAGTTGCTAGCAAAGGATCTTGAAGTTCAAGAAGATCTGACTTATATTGAGAAGCCAACTTAAATTCTAGAGACAGTAGAATGGGTCACTCGGAGAAGTACCATCAGGATGTGCAAAGTCAAATGGGGTCACCACTCAGAAGAAGAAGCAACCTGGGGAAGAGAAGACGATCTGAGAGCCAAGTCACCTGAACTCTTTTCTAGCCAGCCCTGAATCTCGAGGGCGAGATTCTTTTAAGGGGGATTGGTCTGTAACACCCTGATTTTGGGGGTATAAAATTTCTTTCTAATTATCACCCAAAATCATGTGTTACTCTTCCTTTTCTCACTCTAGGCTTTCTCTCTCTCTAGATTCTTTCTCCCTTTTTCCTTTTTGATTAGAAATAGCTTAAACTAGTGGAGATCAATTATTTATTTTTGTCAAAACCTTATGAGTCATATCATGTTGCATCATGCTAAGCTTAAAATATTCTTTGAAGTGTTGCACAAGTTTGAATTTATTTGAATTTGAAACCTAGTTTGAATTTCAATTTGAAAATTGAAAGTTGCCTAGAGGGGGGTGAATAGGCAAGTTAAAACCTTTTCAAGAAAAACTAGAAGCAAACTGGGTAAAACTGAATTGATCTCGAAATTCACCTAGTTAACTTTGGAAATGAGATGTTCTAAATGATCCACAGGGTTCAAAGTAGTAGATCTGAGAAGGGCACTTCTCAAAATCCACACACCAAAAGATATAAACAAATCTTTCACGGAATGGTGAGAGAACGAAGAACACGTATAAGCACAATGAACAAGAACACAAGAGACATAAGATTTATCCCGAGGTTCGGTCACACCACCAAGGTGCCCTACTTCCTCGTTGAGGCGCCCACAAAGAGTCAGGTCTCTTTCAACCCTAATCCTCCCTTTGCCGACCACAAAGGTCAAGCTCACACACTAATCTTTGCTCAAACGAGCGGGTAATACAAACTTTCTTGTGGTCTTCCACAAGATTTGGAGACTCACAAGAGACACCTAGTCGTCTAGGAGCTAGAAGCTCCAAGAGAAATGAATCCACAAAGAACTCGATGTAGTACCAAAGCTCAAATGAAGAAGAGCAAGAGAGATTTGGAGATGAAGCACAAAAACCATAGCTCTCAAACTCACTCAAAGATTTTTCTCCAAAGATTTGAAATGGGAGAGGCAAGAGATGTGTGAGAGAGAGTGGGAGGTGTTCTTCAAGTTAGAAATGGAGTTTGGGTCGTGCTCTTCTGTGTGGGGAGAGAGGTAGGAGAGAGTATATATAGGTGGAGCTCAAAACTAGCCGTTGGGCAGATTTTTCTACCTGAGACCGGTTGAACCGCCCCTGGCAGGTCAGGTAGACTGTCTGCCAGTCTAACTGTCAGAGTCTGCCAGTCTAACTGTCAGACTGACTGGCAAACTGACCTGCAGGCTGACCAGGGTTGACCAGACCGGTTGAACCGCCCCCCAGGGCGGTCGAACCGCCCCTGACACCTCTAGCGACCTGTTTTCCAGTCTGACTGGCAAACTATTGGTCAGAGGTCAGAGGGGTCAGAGACCAGCTGAATTGCCCCTCAGGACCAGTTCAACCGGTCTTGACCAGAGAGTTTAGGAGAGAAAACCCCACCTCAACTGCCCGGAGGCAAGTTCAGCATGTGTATGGTCAAAGAGGTTCACAGTTGAAGTTGAGTTCAGTTGGAGTTGAGAAAGCTCAACTCAGCTGAAGTTCAGTTCAGCTGAAAAGCTCAGCTGCAGCTGAAGAAGCTCAACTCAGCTGAAGTTCAGCTCAGCTGAAAATCTCAGCTGCAGTTGAAGAAGTTCAGCTGCTTTTCAACAGGAACACTCTAGGTTTCTCAAACCTAACCACGGTCTACCATAGAATGTTCAAGAGATTTTTGTTTTTCAAAATTAGCTTTTGAATATAGAGGTTTGAGCTTTGGCAAACACCAACCTTCTTTTTGGATCCCCATTTATAGTACGACGATTCCTATACTCAAGTTAAATAAAATATAATCAAGTAAACTCCTTGAGTCATTGGTGTCTCATGTGTGATTTCTCCATGGCGTTGCTTCATAAGGATCACAAACATCTTTGTCTCACCTTTTAAAGCAAACATAAATCAAACCCTGTGACTTGTACCATATCACCATGTATGAGTTCAAATCATGGCTTCAAGTCACCGTACTGATGTATCAACATGTTATAACTCTTCATAGTTGATTAGTTCATCGACTTAGTGCAAGTAATCTCTTCTTCACCTTAGCCATGGTACCTCGATCCACAAGCCGTCGCTTGGCCTTCACCTTCGCTTAGTTCCTCGAATCCCTTTCCTTGCTATCTTCACCCTATCAAGCCATTCTTGAGTCACATCATATTGAGCATCCATTGAGAGAATCATTTCTTCAATATTGTGAACCTTGCTTGAATGTCTTCTAGATATAACTATTAAGATCAATCAAGCTCTAGTTTGATTCTCATAGAAGCATATATGGACTAATAGTAATATGGTCAAGCCAATTCACGATTCCTCATATCTTATTCACTTTGGCTTGACCTATCCTCTTAATCACTTCATCGTCTATTCTGATCATATGTATGTAGTGATTTCTCAGGTCTTGTCCATATATTCAAACCAATATAGAGATCGTATTATATCCATTTGCATTGTCTCACTGGTTATTTAACCTTGTGTTGAACCTTTGTTCACTGTCATTATACACTATTCAAGTATGTTCATCATACTGAATTTCCTGTTCAACACTTAGCAAACTTGTTAGTCTTTTAAATGTGTTGTCATCCAAATCACCAAAACTCACAAAAGGGATGAATGCACTTTCAATCTCCCCCTTTTTGGTGATTGATGACAACACATTTAAAGCTTACATAAGATTTGATAAATAAGATTTTGAATCCTATGATATAGTTTCCTCCCCCTAAATATGTGCATTTCAGGAAATAACACTTTTGTACTCAAATGCCAAAAGCACATATTTGGGTCAAAGTATGGAGACAACTTATAATATACTATTCATGGGGTGCAGTGTGTCATAAAATAAACGTGGTGCTCATGACATAGTATGCACTCATCAATTTTCTACATCTTATGTTTTTCTTATGACTTCCCCTTTTGTTAATTATTTCTCCCCTTTTTAAAGTCTTCTAACACTTAGTTACATAAGACTAAAGGTAAGCTTTAATCCAAAATTTCTCCCCCTTTGTCATAAATCTCCAAAAAGGATACAAAGAATATAAAGGGTAGAATTTATGATTAAGGAAGATGGGAACACACTATTATGAAAAGGGTCCTTAGATGACACAAAGGTAATGGAGAAGTGACATGAAGTGATGTACCTTTGCATTTTACCTTTTTCAAGGGGAGTTCCAAACTTGTGTTGGATTTACAATTCATTTGCAAGCTCTTGTTGGTATAGTTGTGACATAGGTCCAAGATATTAAATGAAGATTGTCATACTAAATCGAAGGTGAAACTTGATACCTAGAGTCTAGATGTCACCTAGCATTTTCTTATCACAACATGAAAATTGCACAAGTATGGATTATGCAACTAGTGATCATGTATGAAAAATATCAATTGAAAAACACCAATTGATACAATTTGATAGATAAGCAGATCACTAATAGCATATTACACTAAGTTCTCCTCAAGTTTTAGTGCACACATATATATATATATGAATTCAATTGATATCTGTTGAGAGTACTTATTTGTAACTTAATGTACCATTGGCATAAAAGGAGTATCAATTGAACATAATCATGCAACATAAGGAATATGTGCACTACTTAATCAATTAAGTTCTAGAAAGGAGAATTCATAAGCTATGCTACTTTAGACATTTGCAAACCAAAAGAATATGATACATGTTTACCAAATTTAGATGACGTTGGAGTAGCATATACAAGAGAAACTCATTCTCCTATGAAATGTATAAAAGATACATTTATTGGAGCAAAGAATCTTTGATACCCATCAAATTTGTAGTGGAAGCGATTATCTTTGCCCGAAGGTTCTTTTCTAATTTGAGACTACACACATAATAGACTTGAAAATAAAGTTAGTCTCAAAGATTCAAATTATAGACCATTCTCCCCCTAAATGTGTGCATACAAGTGATGGATACTTGTTTAGCTTATGCACTTGGACTTGTGAGGCCAGGGGATTAAGTTCTACAATTTGAACCTTGGTACAAATAAAGTATGAAAATGTGAAATTGTACCAATTGAAGGAATTACTCATAATCAAAAGTTATACTAATAGACATGACATGCAATATTTTAAGCCAAGATTCTTGAGAAGTTAGCATGTTTGACTCATACCCCACTACGATGACTTAAGACTAACTTATGATATCACCACAAGAGGTATTAATCAAATATCTAGAGATTCTTTAATCATCACCACAAGTGCAACCTTATGATGTGACTTAAGATATTGCATATACATGCACACACTAGCATGTAAGAGCCTAGATACACAAATGTAATACAATAGTTCATGGAGTGACACACCTTTGTTCTATGCCACATGGTCTCCATTATAATCATGAATTTTCATCTTAGCTTTTGATAGGCTTGACATTTCAAAGAGAAACTTATCCTCTTCAAACGATCAAGAGAAATTCATTTTCATTTCTATGGAACCATTCATCCTCATCTGATGTTCTCCAAGGTGTGAGACTACACAACATGAACTTGAAAGAAATCATTAGTCTCACAAGATATAGGCTAAACTCTCCCTCAATTTGTGCATGCAACAGTACACTTATGCACATCAACAATACGAGGTTAAAGGAGATGTTTGCACTATATCTTGGTTTAACATAACATGCTTTACATAGATTATGAAAATTAAACCAATTGAAAGTTTAAGAACTGAAAGTATATCAATTGAAATCCTGAAGGGTAAAGCATGCTAATATGAACCTTAAACCTCATAATGAAGGATGTCATATAAATATGTCACTACATCTTCATTATTTGGTTGACAAAAAAATAACTCCCTTCTTGAATCGATGTGATCTCTTTTCTCTTTACGATTTCATCCAACCAAGTGATCTTGAACTTCTTTCATCTTTTCTTGATTCGGTCATACTTGATATGAGACCTATTGAAACTCAATGATTGAAAGAACCAAGACTCTTATATTTGTAGATTTTGAATTCATCTTCAAAGAACTTGGGAGGACCTTGTTGAAACACTTAGAAAAGAGAGCATTAGAAACATAAGAGAGGGTTTCACAAATGATGATCCTTATATGTGGATGGCATATGAATCATCATTATTGAAATCCAAAAGGATAGACTAAATTCCTTTAAATTAGTGCACACATATAGTTGATGTCAAAGTTATTTGCACTATTGAACATTTTATATTGCAAGGAATTTAACCTATACTATGGTACATCCCACTAAGGATAGAATACTAAAACAACTAAAGGAGAGGAAGTTTTCATACCTTGGCCTGTGATCAACTTCTTCTTACTTTAGTTGAATAGTATCCTTTAAGCTTGTGATTTATCCAATTTAAAACAAGCACCATCTCTTAACATAGATTTTCTATGGATAAACTCAACACAAGAGATGACATTAGTAGCACAAGCACTAGTTTCTTATTTAGCAACCCTTTATATGTGGAAGGCAAGCGAGTTGCTAAAATAGAGAAACCTCATAATATGGACTAAATTTCCCTTGAGCCCTCATGCACAATATATTTTGAATGACATGGATAATATGCGTGGTTGTTCAATGAAGTCTAAAGGGCTCACTTAATCCATATTATGTTGAGTGTCTAATAAAGAAGAATCAAATCCAAATTAACTAGATAGAGAATACGTCACATAGTTTTGGTTGTTCACTATATGAAAATATTCATTCATCTTCCAATTAGACCTTTATTTCATAATCAACAACTGATGTATATCCTCAAGTGCTTCTTTTTCCTTAGTGTCTACACAAGTCACAAAAAAGATAAGTTTTGAAAATAATATGCACTTGAGATTCAGTTGTTACCACCCTTGCTACTATCTCCAAATATGATTTATACATTCATTATCGAGCACCCAACTTGATCCATTGAAGGCGTGATCCTGCAAAACAGGTTTAAGCTTCATATCTTGGTACCCAATTTCACTACAATAATATTGACCTTCTATGACGTTTTGATGGTATCATAAGCGTCACAGAAGGTGTGTAATTGAAGGTCTTCTGTGACAAAACATAATAAATAATGACGTTCCAAAGAATATTCCTCCATAGGAACGTCATAATTTATTATGTTTCGTCACAGAAGACCTTTCATTACGCACCTTCTGTGACGCTTATGATACCATCAGAACGTCATAGAAGGTAAATATTCTTGTAGTGTTTGAATTGGGTCCTTTGAGATTAGTAGGAAGAGCCTTGAGTACCCACACAATCCTTATTGTGTCCTTTCTCTTTGTGTAGGAACCCACATATACTTGACAACCATCTTACATGGTTTCAAGTCAATATTTAATCACATAGATAGAAGCTAGAGTTAAGAATATGAGCCTTTTCTCCTTTTCTTGATACATCATTGTGTTGCCTTCTTGATGATGAACCTAGCTTGACCTTGGGTGCACCTAGCTTATTAAGGTTAATCATACAAGCATTCATATCATAAAGACAAGTTATGCATGTAATTTACAACTTAGTGATCCAATTCAATGTGAAGCATATGGATACTGATTGAAGTAGATTTCTAAGATATCAAAATATGGGTTTCCAAAATTTAGAGAGTATGGATCACTAATTGTACCTTTTACAGTTTAAAAATCATATCTATGTTAGTGCATATGTATGAGATGAATATCAACAAAAAAGATTCTTATGCACTTTTAGATTTAACGATAAGGGAATTTTAAACTGCATCAAGAGTAGCTATTAAAAAAACAAAGATTACAATCCATATGAATGAGATACAAATTTACTATTTTGGATTGTCTTAGTATAGCTTACTCAAGGGAAACTTATTCTCTACGACACAAGATATATAATGTTCTCCCACTAGATATGTGCATCAAGTATTTGAATGACTTACCACATGCACTTTCAATTCAGTTAAGAGTCTCATGAGGAGTACATTACATATCATGGTCAAGGCATGACAAATTTGCAATGAATTAACTTATGCTTAAGAATACTTACCACCATATAGAACGTACCATTTGTTATACCAATTTGACAGATCTTACTATCGGTGGTGGTGTCACCTTAGTATTCTTCTTTTCATCATTTGTGGATACTTCCTTCTTTGTTATCTATTTTCCTTTTAAAACTAGTCGATTAAACACTTTGAAAAGAGGTATTAGTAGTACAAGGAATTATTTAATGAATGATGATATCTATATATGAATGGCAAACAAATCATCATTTATGAGGCATGAAGGCATAAATTAAATTCCTTTTAAATTAATGCACATGGATGAGTGAATTAATAATATGCACCAATTTACAAATTTAAGCCAAAAGGAATTTAACCTTCATATTGTCATTTATTTCCATAAAATAGATTATTACCAATTGAAAGAATGCCACTTGAAAGTAACTATTATTGGTCACATACCAAATGAACAACTAGTTCCATACCTTTGCCTTGAGCATTCCTAATCTTTCTTTTAGGTGAAGATTAACCTTTAATGCTTGTGATTTTACCAAATGAAAGAGCACAATCTCTACTTATGAATTTCCATGAAATGGCTTAAAAGAGATTGCATTAGAAACACAAACAATAGTTTCCTATTTAGAAACCTCTAGTATATGAATGACAAGAAGGTTACTAAAATAAGGAAACCTCATGATATGAACTAAATTTCCCTTACAAGCATCATGCATAACACCAAAATTAAATAAGGTGAAAAAAGCATGATTATTTAATTAAGTTTACATGGCAAGTTTAATTCATAGCATGGTGAGTGATTAATGTAGAAGACTCAAAACCAATTTAAATGATAATGAATACATCACATAGTATTGGTTCGATCTTCTTTGAATGTTGAATGTCACACTCCATTTGAGAAACACATTCTCATGTTCTGAGACTACATAAACACTTAGAAATATTAGTCTCACAACTCTAGTCATATAGATAATTCCCTTTTGATAAGTGCTTTAAGAATTTGAATTTCTTACTTAGCACTCTATTCATTTAAGAACATGGGATAATCCTCTTTATGTCTAGGTCATGGCAATAATACGATAATTCATTTGAAATATGCCACGAATTAAATATCATCAATTAAAGTATGTAGATTTTCACATATAAGAATAACAAATATGCAATCTACCATATAATTGGATTCTTTCCAAAGCAAGGTAAAATATTTTAAGTTCATTCTCATGTGCTTCATTTTTCCTATGTGGCCACAAAAGACACAAAGGAATATAATAATTAATAGCAATGTGCACCTAAGATTTAATTTTTACCATCCTTTGGATATCCCTTAATTGTAGGCCTTTTGCTTGACAAAGGTTAATCCTTATTCCCTACAACACAAGTTCTTGCTAGAGATGAATATGAAGTTAGTGATATAACAACTAAATTCATCTTTGGGTCAATCTTAAAGGATAGACAATGTAAGATTGATAGCTTGAGATAAGAATTGAGTTAAACTGCTCAAGCACCCCAAAGCTTCATATCATCTCTAGGTACCTGCAAAATCTTATTAAGTATATTTTGGTACCCATATCATGATGGGTCCATCAAGGTTAGCCAATAAGGACTTAGGCACCCAAATAGCCTTGGTCCTAGAATGTGGTGAACTCATCACCTTTATAGCACAAGAGTCAAATTTGGGTCTCCTAAGCATATATGAATGTATTGACAAGTTAGGTTTAGGAATTTTACCCTTTGGACAAACCTTGAATAAATGACCTTTTTCACGGCAATTGTAGCAAATGTGGTGTTTGTCCTTGCAATGCATTTGCCTTTTGCTTTCATCTTTCTTGATGGTCATCTTTCTTGATCGTGCAAGGTCTTGATTCTTCATGTGAGGGCATGAATCAATTTCATCACCCTTCTCCTTGCATCCATAGCACCTTCTATCGCTTCTCTTTGATCTTTCTTTGTTGAAGCACATAGGTACATTGTTAGAGCAAATAGTATGATCATTAATTTTCTTACCATGAATTTTGCTCATGCCCTTCTTGGAAAGCTTGGTATTCTTTTGAAGGGGTTTTGTGCATGCTACAGTTGTCCCCTTCTCAAGCTTTTTCACCATATTATCACGTTTATCTTGAGAAGGTTGAGCATGGCACTTTCCATTCAAAAGAGTTAAGCTCCTTCTTAGCCTTCCAACTTCTTCCTTGAGCTCTTTATTTTCTTGTGTGATAGAAATATCACTAATTCCTGAAATTTCTAACTCAATGGAAGATTGGCTTTCTTGAGAGCAACATTTGTTAGCACATGATAATATAGTTTCTACTTGAGTACATGTGCATATGTGAGGTTGGTATGATTTCAAATTAGTTAACACAACCTCGTGAGCCATTTCTAACATGATATGTGAATCTATAAATTTATTATGAGAGCACACAAGCATATCATGTTTTTCTTGTAAAGCTAGATTTTCAATATTTAGCTTTTCTATCGTGTTCTTGAGCATAACATTTTTATTTTCTAATTGAGCAATATATGATGAATGATTAATAGCTCTAATTTGCTCAATTGAAATGTCTCCATACCTTTGGACTAAATCATCATGAGAGCACTTTAGCTTCTCATGCTCTTTGGTCAACTTCTCTAAGTCTTCGATTTTTCTGATGAGGAAGTCTTCTTGCTTATGAAGCATTTCTTTTTGTTCTTCCGCTCTTTTCATGAGTTTGAGCAAGCTCATCCGATTTTTCTTGCTTAGTTGAGCGAAGAATTGTTGAAGATCATCCTCATCTTCACTATCACTTTCTTTCTCCTCCTCATCCTCACTTTCTCTTTCACTGTCACTCCCATTAGCGATAAAGCACATATGAGAAGTGGATTTGAAAGATGAACCTTGTGAAAAGGTGGATTCGTCGTTTGGTCTCCATCGATCATTTTCTTCTTCTTCAATCTTGTTCTTTGCCTCATCTTCCTTCATTTTGAGGAACATCCTTTCGGCAATTCTCATGGCAAGGTCTATTGCCCTAGGATCAACATCTGCACCAAAAGATGAAGTCGAGGTAACCTCAACTTTTTCAAGCTTATAAGCACTTCCGTTTTTTAGTCCCCCCGACATGATCTTTTCCTCACGCAGTTAAGCGTTAGAACGAGGATTAGGCTCTGATACCAATTGAAAGTTGCCTAGAGGGGGGTGAATAGGCAAGTTAAAACCTTTTCAAGAAAAACTAGAAGAAAACTGGGTAAAACTGAATTGATCTCGAAATTAACCCAGTTAACTTTGGAAATGAGATGTTCTAAATGATCCACAGGGTTCAAAGTAGTAGATCTGAGAAGGGCTCTTCTCAAAATCCACACACCAAAAGATATAAACAAATCTTTCACGAAATGGTGAGAGAACGAAGAACACGTATAAGCACAATGAATAAGAACACAAGAGACACAAGATTTATCCCGAGGTTCGGTCACACCACCAAGGTGCCCTACTTCCTTGTTGAGGCGCCCACAAAGAGACGGGTCTCTTTCAACCCTAATCCTCCCTTTGCCGACCACAAAGGTCAAGCTCACACACTAATCTTTGCTCAAACGAGCGGTTAATACAAACTTTCTTGTGGTCTTCCACAAGATTTGGAGACTCACAAGAGACACCTAGTCGTCTAGGAGCTAGAAGCTCCAAGAGAAATGAATCCACAAAGAACTCGATGTAGTACCAAAGCTCAAATGAAGAAGAGCAAGAGAGATTTGGAGATGAAGCACAAAAACCGTAGCTCTCAAACTCACTCAAAGATTTTTCTCCAAAGATTTGAAATGGGAGAGGCAAGAGATGTGTGAGAGAGAGTGGGAGGTGTTCTTCAATTTAGAAATGGAGTTTGGGTCGTGCTCTTCTGTGTGGGGAGAGAGGTAGGAGAGAGTATATATAGGTGGAGCTCAAAACTAGCCGTTGGGCAGATTTTTCTACCTGAGACCGGTTGAACCGCCCCCTAGGGCGGTTGAACTGCCCCTGGCAGGTTAGGCAGACTGTCTGCCAGTCTGACTGGCAGACTGACTGGCAGACTGACCTGCAGGCTGACCAGGGTTGACCAGACCGGTTGAACCGCCCCCAGGGCGGTTGAAACGCCCCTGACACCTCTGGCGACCTGTTTGCTAGTCTGACTGGCAGACTGTTGGTCAGAGGTCAGAGGGGTCAGAGACCAGCTGAACTGCCCCTCAGGACCAGTTCAACCGGTCTTGACCAGAGAGTTTAGGAGAGAAAACCCCAGCTCAACTGCCCGGAGGCAAGTTCAGCATGTGTATGGTCAAAGAGGTTCACATCTGAAGTTGAGTTCAGCTGGAGTTGAGAAAGCTCAACTCAGCTGAAGTTCAGTTCAGCTGAAAAGCTCAGCTGCAGCTGAAGAAGCTCAGCTGCAGCTGAAGAAGCTCAACTCAGCTGAAGTTCAGCTCAGCTGAAAAGCTCAGCTGCAGTTGAAGAAGTTCAGCTGCTTTTCAACAGGAACACTCTAGGTTTCTCAAACCTAACCACGGTCTACCATAGAATGTTCAAGAGATTTTTGTTTTTCAAAATTAGCTTTTGAATATAGAGGTTTGAGCTTTGGCAAACACCAACCTTCTTTTTGGATCCCCCTTTATAGTACGGCGATTCCTATACTCAAGTTAAATAAAATATAATCAAGTAAACTCCTTGAGTCATTGGTGTCTCATGTGTGATTTCTCCATGGCGTTGCTTCATAAGGATCACAAACATCTTTGTCTCACCTTTTAAAGCAAACATAAATCAAACCCTGTGACTTGTACCATATCACCATGTATGAGTTCAAATCATGGCTTCAAGTCACCGTACTGATGTATCAACATGTTATAACTCTTCATAGTTGATTAGTTCATCGACTCAGTGCAAGTACTCTCTTCTTCACCTTAGCCATGGTACCTCGGTCCACAAGCCGCCGCTTGGCCTTCACCTTCGCTTAGTTCCTCGAAGCCCTTTCCTTACTATCTCCACCCTATCAAGCCATTCTTGAGTCACATCATATTGAGCATCCATTGAGAGAATCATTTCTTCAATATTGTGAACCTTGCTTGAATGTCTTCTAGATATAACTATTAAGATCAATCAAGCTCTAGTTTGATTCTCATAGAAGCATATATGGACTAATAGTAATATGGTCAAGCCAATTCACGATTCCTCATATCTTATTCACTTTGGCTTGACATATCCTCTTAATCACTTCATCGTCTATTCTGATCATATTTATGTAGTGATTTCTCAGGTCTTGTCCATATATTCAAACCAATATAGAGATCATATTATATCCATTTGCATTGTCTCACTAGTTATTTGACCTTGTGTTGAACCTTTGTTCACTGTCATTATACACTATTCAAATATGTTCATCATACTGAATTTCCTATTCAACACTTAGCAAACTTGTTAGTCTTTTAAATGTCTTGTCATCCAAATCACCAAAACTCACAAAAGGGATGAATGCACTTTCAAAAACCCTATAGAAAAGAAATAGAAAAGGAATTATAAAATCCAGAGAAAAAGAAAAGGAGAAAGCAGCCCAGTCAGCCCACTAAGCCAGCCAGGCCGCGCGCCCGCGCCGCCTGACAGGCGGACCCCGCCTGTCAGCGGCAGTTTTCCCTCGCGCGCCCTCCCTCTCTTGCTCGCTGCCCAGTGGGGCCGACCTGTCGGCGCCAGTTTCCTTCGCTCATTCGCTCTCTCTCTCTCTGTGTGTGTCTCATGGGCCTGGTTCGCCAGTGTCGAGCTGTTGCCCCCGCGCGTCCCTTTTTCTCTCTCTGCGCCGTGGGCCAGCTTTGTCAGTTCCGCCTTCTTCACGCTCGCCGTGGACCGGCGCGTGCGCACTCGCGCACGTCGCCGGATTTCTCGGCCACGATGCCCGCCCACGCGCCCAACTCCCTTTTTAGAGCCCCACCAGTGCCCCGCGCACACCCCTCACCTCATTTCGCTCGACTTCACCCTCTCTCGTGCTCTGCCCACGCCACCAGCCGCCGCCGGAGACCCGTGCCCATGTTCCCGACCATCCAGCTCGCCGGACACCGCGCCAAGCCTCCCCGAGCTCCACCCCGAGGTGAGACATCTGTCCCCGTGCCCAATTTCCCTTATTGTGCCCTGTGTTCGTCCAATTTCGCCTTCGCCGGTGCTCGACCACGGCGGTCTGCCGTGCTCGCGTAGTGGCCGGCCAATTTAGCCCGGTCTAGTTCACCGGAGTAGTTCCCTATGTCACCCCTGTCTCTGCTGAAGCCAGCTAAGGCCTTAGCGCGCCTTAAGTCCCCTCTCCGTGGCCGGAATCGCTCACCGGAGTTTCTCCGGTCCGCCCGAGACCTTCTCACTGCCGCTCTCCCCTCTCTGCCCGTGGATTCGTGGTCTCTTCCCCGCCATTGAGTTCGTTGTGGCGCCCTCTTCCTCACTGCCCAACTGCGGCGACCCCGGAGCCACCCTAGCTCGCGCCCGCCTCAACTCCGACGACCTCACCACCGCGGAGAGGAGCAGCGCCGGCCGCAGCCATTCAACCCCCTTGGTCTGATGTAGAGATGGCAATGGGTAAAAACCCGCTGGGTATTACTTGCCCAAACCCGTACCCGCGAAGAAAAAATACGCCCGCTAAAAACCCATACCCATGACGGGTATAAAATTTTGCCCAAACCCATACCCATGCGGGTTTCGGGTACCCAACGGGTTTCCCATACCCACTAACATCAACATAAAAAATAATTCATCATGTAAATGACAATCAATACATTAATAATCTAGCATAAAAGGAACAAGTGATAACTAATTTTAGCCTAAAATTTGTTACATGAAGTTTATTTCAATTAGAACATATTCAATTAATAATATTATGAGACATATTTATAAGGAATGTTGATTTTAAGGCGGGTTTTAAAAACCCACGGGTTTGCGGGTATGGGTAGTGGAAGAACAAACCCATGTTCACGTACCCGTTAGGTTTCCATTTGAACCCATTAACAAACCCATGGGTAGAGAAATTGACCCAAACCCATACCCTAATAGAGCAAAAACCCACCGGGTTTCGGGTAGCGGGTACCCATTGTCATCTCCCCTCCGTCCGATCCAGATCGAACGGCTCGGACCGCGGGGTACCGCTTCGCGCACGTCTGTTTTCCCGGTCTGATTTCCTCCGTCCGATCTTGATCGAATGGCTCGGAACCACTCGGACCCCTATAGTCGTCTGTTTCCCCTCTGGCGCTGGGCCCGCTCGGTCAGTGCGCTCCCCCCCCCCTCGGTCGCTGACACCCCTGGCCCGCTTGTCAGTGCTCGCCCGTCCGCGCGCGCGCCCTCGGCCGTAGATCTAATCTCGGTTGTCGGTTTCTGATCCAACGGTTAGATTCACCCGATACCCCCTTCGTGTGGCTGTTTTGCTTAAGAAACCCCCTGGTTTTAGGAAATCAACCCGCCGTCCCTGGTTTTCGCGCGCAGGCCCTGTAATCTTGCAGATTTACCCCTGGACTTTCATTCAATTACAGAATTAACCCTAATTTCATATTTTGAATTCCCAAACTTGTTTATTTCATAACTTT
This sequence comes from Zea mays, assembly GCF_902167145.1. NCBI lineage: Eukaryota > Viridiplantae > Streptophyta > Magnoliopsida > Poales > Poaceae > Zea > Zea mays. The sequence goes on from NC_050098.1 coordinate 200,697,867, forward strand.
TGCATATGAACTCCAAATTTAGTGATTCAAATTGCAAAATGTTCATAGAATTATTCTCTGTTTAAATAAAATAGGTTCACTCACTGTCTGCACACTCTAATTTTTAGGGTTGAATATGAACTAATGTAGATGTATGTTTTATTTATTTAAAAAATAAATAAAAGGACAACCTTAGAGATTTTAACTTGATTGAGTTGTGAGATTAGTAATATGTATTACATGAGCTCATCTCTATTCTAAATTTTAGGTCACCATAAAATAAATTGATTTATGATTATGTACTTGTAAATAACACTTATGGAAATAATAATCTGCTTCCAAATGAAGTTAAATCATATTATAATTCATGTCCCATATTTAATGCATTTATCCCTTATGTAGTATTGTGTCTTTTTAAGATGTGTTCCAATGTTTGTACATGTTTGGTGTGATGTTCATTTGTACTTTCCAAATGTATTGAATGCATGCTCGTTTTATTTAGACAACGAGCAGTCCGAAGTTCCTGAGTGTGTTGTTGGAGACCTCCCTGAGCAACAACCTAGTGAAGGCAAGTGTCCTCAGACCTACTATGTCCTACTATACTTTATAATTCACTGTCCCGCATTACTTTATTGAAAACCTAAGGTTTGACTAGTTTGTATTTCCCTTACCCTTGTTTACCCTTTTGGGTTAATCATGGTTAGCTTATGCTATTGCTTAAACTTAATCAATGAACATGATGTGATCTTTTATGATACGATGATTTTATCCCGATGAGGTTCTTATGATTCTTTAGGGGGCTCAGGCTCTTTCCTGAGTGTCTCTCTGTAAGGACCTGTTTGGGGAGTGACAACCCGGGATAACAGTGCAACCATGAGGGTGGAATGGGACGCCCTTAGCTGATTAATTAGAGGAACCAGAGGAGTAGTTGGCTTCGCCGTAGGGCCGTCAATGGGGTCCGGGCACAGTACTTGCTCTGCCGAGGTTGGTTGCAGAGGTTCTTTGATTTGGTTTTGTTAGTCACCCTTCCTTTGGGGAGATGTACTGTGTTTATCAAACTGGAGAAACCTAACAGGTGGCTATGACCTCTGGGAAATCTTTGTAAAGGCTACGTAGTGAGACCCTACTAGGTCACCTTGGTAGTGATCAATGGGGAGGCTAGAACCCCGGGCACAATGGGAATCACGGCTTGTGGGTAAAGTGTGAAACCTCTGCAGAGTGTTAGAAACTAGTATACCAGCCATGCTCGCGGTTATGAGCAGCCTTGGGATCCTCTTCGATTAGAAGAACAATGGTTACTTTTATGATGATGATTAACAATGGTGATTATAATTCTGATCTCTGGTATTTCCTCTTTTGAGGAGCTACTTCTGGGTAATAACTGGGTTATTACTAAAACTTGGCTCTACTTATAGTAATAAAACTTGACCAACTAAAAGCAATTGCTTAACTTTAAACTCCATATACAGCTAGTCCACTTTAGCCAAACGGTACATTTGTTGAGTACGTTGAAGTGTACTCACCCTTGCTTTACAAACCACCCCACCCCAGATTGTCTCCACTATTCTCAGTGCTCAGGAGGTGAAGCTGGCAACATGGATGACTTTGAGGAGTTCCAGGAATACGACGAGTTCTAGTTTATCTTAGTAGAAAACCCACAGTCAGCTGCCTATGTAGGCTTAGCATCTACGTTTCATATTTCCGCACTTTGATAATTATGTTGAACAATGGTTATGTAATAGACTATGCGGATGTCTTGGACATCTTGATGTAATAAAGTACCTTTCCGCTATTTATTTCAAGCATTGTGTGATGATGTTCAATTATGTAATCGTTGTGTATGTGAGTTTCTGATCCTAGCACGTACATGGTTCGCATTCGGTTTGCCTTCCAAAACTGGGTGTGACAAATACCAAAAGCGAGCTCATGGGAGCTTTAGAAATAGCGGAGCGGGAACCAGGCCTAGCCACAGGCAGACTGGGTGCAGACGTAGCCCCTTCTAGTCGAACAAAGCAGTAATGAAGTCTTTAGCCACTGAAAACATATAAAGAGATGGGTGAATACTTTCGTATTCCGCAAGCCCATTATAGCCCATAAAGAGAAACAACCCTATGTTGTACATGCTTGATATGGTAGGATTGTAAGTCACTCTTTATTTTTCTTAGAAAAGGCATCATCTTGGTATATCCTAGAATAGAAGGGAGAAAAGCACACTGTAACTCAACCACCACTGAGCTTCCCGCTCCCATGGTGTCATTTTTCTTTTCCAAAACCACTCACACATTTTCCCGTCCCATTTTTTAGAACAAAATGCTAATTGTCATACCACACCAAACTCGTCCATACCAGTGGACACGGACTATTTGAATAGATTTTGAACTCTACGTAGAGGTGTACACTTTACCCACTAGTCCGGCACCGCGATCTCACTACCACGAGATCTAACATCAAAACTCTTTCCTTCCTTGCACGACTTTACCTTATCCGTTATTCAAAAGGAACAAGGCCACCTCCTTGCCCAAAACAGGACGGAATTATTCCCCCTCCTTGTCCCCCGATGCTCCTCAGCCACCATAAAACTGGGGTGCAGACCGTGCAAGTTCAGATCAGGTGACTGCCCAAACAGTCTTGAGTGGTTGCACTTGTTATGAGTATAGGTAGTGAAGGATGACAAATCAGTCCTTATACAAGACAAGACAATCCTTCATGCTCACACCTAACTCGGCTGAGCCAACACCTTAAGCCCTCCCAAACCTAGGAGTCCTTGATCATCCCACTCAAGGGTGATGACCCTTCATCGTACACTTTTTGAAAAAACATTTTCTTTTGGAAACATAACCATTAAACCCACTTTTCTTTTTGTAGCAAAAACGTATTCTTAATGTAGGTTGGATCTCATCTAAAAAATGCATAGTAACCATCCCATAATCTAGGGTTAGGTAGTGGTAAAAAGAATAGGTATTTTATGCATCAAAGGTACAATGAACCTGCCTTCGTCGAAGATCTCATGACACGAAGGTTATATATCTGGGAGGTCGGGCTCCTGTCCTTCTTTCGAAGATAGTGTTTCTAGAACGCCGATCATCGCTTCTTCTAGCAAAAACAATTAATAAACAATACATCAATCCATTTTATTGCTAACAAAAGTGTGTCATATTATCGTATCCATTACATTATGTGGACTAAAAAAGTTCTTGAACCATTATTTGTGCATAAAATATCAAAACACATGTGTAAATTAATTTGTGAAAAGGTAAAGGAAAAAACAAAAGGTTTTTCTGGTTATGTGCGTCGAGCGGGGCGATTCTGGCCCAGCGGGCGTAGCCCAGCCGGCCGACGAGGCAGGACGGCGCTGCGGGCGCGGGCCCACATGCCAGAGAGAGGGAGAGGAGACGGTGTTGGCAGGGTGAATCGGCCGTCGACGGGGTTCAACAATGGTTCTCTACTGTTGACCCAGTCCAAGGATCGAGGAGGTGTGGTAGCATGGGTGGAGGTGGGCGAACACGGGAGAGGGTCCATTTTGGCCAGTGGTGGTTTGGAGCAGGCTGGCCACATCGGGGTGGTAGGTCACCGCAGTGGTAAGGTCGCCGACGACGTGTTGGTGGGTAATCAAGGGTGGGGTGGGGTGTTTTGTGCCCATGAGGGAGTAGTGAAGCTTAAGAGCTCACTTAATTGCTCTGGTGCCTAGATAGGGAAAAGGGGAGGCTCATCGGAGTGAAGGGAGGCGGCAGCGCCGGCTCCGATCGAGCTCGAGGGAGGGCAGAAGAGAGGCCGACGGCCGGTGCAGGTTTGAGAGGAGCTCCGGGCGCTCCTTTTATAGGTGCCCGGGGTGGGGAGCGATGGCCAGCTGGCCTCCTACGGGCGGTGCACATCAACGGGTACAACGGTGTGCACAACAGCGGTGATGGAACATCATGGCGAGGGGAGAGGGGCGGTGACATGCAGGTACATGCCCACAACACGACGGGGACAAAACGGTGTCTAACTCCACTGGTGTGATCATCAGCGAAGAAGGGGAAAGGGGACGGTGTCCGGCGGGGAAGCCATCGTCGTTGTACGCCCATGAGGGATGGGGAGAGGCTGACAAGCGGGGCTAGGCCGTCAGCGGGGGAGAGGGGGCATGAGCATGGGCACGAGCGCTGATAGGTGGGACTGGGCAGGCAACGAGAGAGAGAGAGAGAGAGAGAGAGAGCGGGCATGCGGGCTGGCTTGGCGTGCAAAGATGGGCTGGAGGTAGGCCAAAAAGGGGGAGGGGCGAGTGTGGGCTCTGGGTTGAAGTTGGCCCAAGCCGATTTGGGAAGAGTATTACTTTTTCTTTTTTCTATTTCTTTTCTTCTCTATTTATATATATACATCTATATGTGATTTTCTAGGTGCAAAATAAGTTCTTCTTATTTATCACTAGGTGAAAATATTTAAGTGAGGTGTTTCTAGCAATCATCAACCAAGCACATGACTAAACTTTTAAAATAAATTCTATGATGCTAGGGTTTAAGGTGTTAGGCAACTTAGTTTTTCTATACTAACATTTGGTGTAAAAACTGGGGTGTTACAAACCTACCCCACTTAGGAATCTCTCCCTCGAGATTCAGACTAGATTTGTGAAAAGGTAAGGGTACTCCTTTCTCATTGAGTCCTCATTTTCCGAGGTTGCTTCCACTTCACCTTCCCTGCTCCACTGAACCTTACAGAGCCTTACTTTCGAATTCCGGGTCTTGCGAACAACTGAGTCAAGAATCTTCACTGGTTTTTCTTGATTCTACAGATCTTCCTAAATCTAGATTAACTCTTCTGCAATATGACTTTCTAGCACTTTGAAGCACTTTCAGAGCTAGGACACATGGAACACATTGTGAATATCTGACATTGATTTTGGTAGCTGCAGACAATAAGCTACTGGTCCTACCTTGCCAATGATAGGGTAGGGACCGATATATCACAGGGCTAGCTTCCCTTTTACTTGAAATCTTATGACACCTTGCATTGGGGAGATCTTGAGATAGACAAAATCTCCCTATTGAAAGCAGAGTTCTCTTCTTGTGTTGTTAGTGTAGCTCTTTTGCTAACTCTAGGCTTCGAGTAGGCTTTTTCAAAGCATGGCAACTTTCTCTTCTACCTCTTTGATAAAGGCAAGCCCTTCAATGTTTTTACCACATTATACCACATCAGTGGGGTCTGACATCTTCTTCCATACAATGCTTTGAAAGGTGGAATTTTGGTGGTGGCTTGGTAACTGTTGTTGTAAGAGAACTCTGCATGTGGTAAGCTGGACTCCCAATCTTTGCCAAAGGTCATAGCATAAGCTCTTAATAGATCTTCAAGGACCTTATTGACTCTTTCTGTCTTCCCATCTGACTGAGGGTGGTAAGCAGTGCTGAAATCTAACTTCATAGCTTGTTATTGACTCATCCAGAACTTTGAGGTAAATTGCGTTCCTCTATCTCACACTATTATTCATGGAATGCCATGTAGTCTGACTATTTCCTTGAGATACAAACGAGCAAGTGTGGCTCCTTCGTAGGTAGTCTTTTTACTGAAATGAAATGAGCTACTTTGGTAAGACGGTCAATTACGACCCAGATGGAGTCATTTCCCCTTAGAGATTGAGGTAGTCCGACCACAAAGTCCATTCCTATTTCTTCCCATTTCCACTTCGGTATTGGTAGAGGTTGCAACAATCCTCCTGGTTTATGATGTTCCACCTTGGTTCGTTGACATGTGTCACATTGCGCCACATGCTGAGCTATGTCCTTTTTCATTCCTTTCCACCATTATCTGTTCTTGAGGTCTAGGTACATCTTGGTGGATCTTGGATGAATATAACAAGTTGAATTGTGGGCCTCAGTTAGCAGAATTTCTCAGGTTCCCCCTTTGGTACATACAGGCGATCTTTAAACCAAAGGGTTCCTTTTTCATCCATCCGGAAGTCTGAAGGTTGTTCTTTACTGGTCCTTTCCACGAGCCCCTTTCTTTCTGCATCTAGGAGCTGAGCCTTACGGATATGGTCTTCTAGCGAGGGCTCAACTTCTAGGTTGCTGCTTTTTCCTAGGCATGCATTGAGATGAGCAGATTTTTGCTTCCAGTCTTCAAGGAATCAAGTAGCATTTTTACTTAAGGGTTTTCGGCTAAGAGCGTCGGCCACCACATTTGCTTTTCCTAGATGGTAATGCATTGCAAGGTTATAGTCCTTGGTTAGCACTAACCATCTACACTTTGGGTCAAGATGTATTTTAGACTCTTGTGGTCTGTGAACACAACACACTTGTTTTCAATCACGTAGTCCCTCCATATTTTTAGGGCGTGCACTATGGCTGCTAGCTCCAAGTCATGTGTCAGGTAATTCTGCTCATGTGGCTTGAGTAGCCTGGGTGCAGAAGCGATGAATTTCTCATTTTGCATAAGTACGCATCCCAGACCTTGCCTGGAGGCATCATAGAAAATAATGAAACCCTAGTGGATATCTGGCAATGTCAACACTAGGAAGGTGGTGAGCCTTTTCTTTATTTCTTGAAAACTTTCTTCACATTCCTTAGCTTGGTCCAGATGAACTTATTATCCTTTTTGAGGAGTTCTATTATTGGCTTGGCAATACTAGAAAATCCCTTGATAAAGCGGCAGTAATATCCTGCCACCGCCGGAAAGCTTCTGATTTTTACTGACGTTGGTCGATCGCTTCCATTTAGACATCGCTTCTACTTTGGAATGGTCCACTTCTATTCCTTTTGTGGTCAAGATATACCCAAGGCAAAATTTTCTAGCAAAAACTCACATCTGCTTAACTTGGCATAGAGTTGGTGTGCTCTGAGTCTTCCAAAGACAACCCGGAGATGGTGCTCATGCTCTTCTCGACTCTTGGAGTAGATGAGAATGTCGTCGATGAAGACCGCGACAAACTTATCTAACTCTCCATTGAATACTTTGTTCATCAGGTTCATGAAAAAGGTAGGTGTGTTGGTTAGGCTGAAGGGCATCACGGTGAACTCATACTGGTCATACCGGATAACAAAAGCAAACTTTTGGATGTCCCCTTCTTCGATTCTCAACTGATGGTACCCTGATCTCAGATCAATCTTCGATAAATATTGGGCTCCTTGAAGTTGATCGAAAAGGTCATCAATCTGAGGTAGTGGATACTTATTCTTAATTGTGACTTCATTTAAGGATCAATAATAAATACACATCCTCATGCTTCCATCCTTTTTGGTGACAAACAGGATTGGGGCACCCCCAAGGTGATGAGCTCAGGTGAATGAAGCCTTTCTGTTGAAGATCTACGATCTGGGTCTTCAATTCTGCCAACTCTGTAAGTGTCATATTGTACAATCTTTTTGCAATCAGTGCGGTTCCCAGAAAAAGGTCAATGCGAAACTCCACTTCCCTTTCTAGAGGCATTCCTGGTAATTCTTTTGGAAATACATCCATAAATTCCTCAATTACAAACATAATTTCTGCTGTTAGATTGAACATCATTGAGCCTTGAGCTGTTGGTCGGGCTTGACAACAAACTGATTTCCTTTGATGATCGATGAGAAGGACAATCTTATCTACACATCCTATGATGCCATTGTGCCAGGATAGCCAATCCATTCCTAGAATTACATCAATCCCCTATGAATCTATCACTATTAGGTCTACCAGGGACACTACCTCACTTAAAAGGATTCTGACTTGAGAACACTTGAGGTGCCTAAGAAGGTCTGATCCTGGGGTTCGGGTGATCAGGGGAATATCTAATGGTGTAGATGGAATGTTATGCTTTTCCACAAACTAAGTGGCTATGAAAGAATGAGATGCTCCAGAATCAAAAAGTACTGTGGCAGGGGTCAATTTTATCAAGAACGCACCGAGTACTACTCCAGGTGCCTACTAAGGTTCCTGTGCGTCCCTCTCGTGCACCCCCACTCCGCACCACACCCTACGCTTCTCTCGCGCCAACCTTCGTTGTCCTGCGCCCAACGTCGTCTGTCTACGCACATCTTTGTCTCCCCGCTCAATGCCCATCATAATAGCCCCGCGCGAGCAGTACTGGACCTAGCCTAAAATATAAATGAATGTAAGTGGGGACCTAGGAGAGGAGTATTAACAAATGGGCCTCTATAACTATACTAAATAAGATAAAAAAATTCCCAATAAACCCAGAAAAATAAGTGGGGTTCGCGCCCCACTCAACATAACGTCGGTATGTCCCTACGTGTCGACCTCCATAGCCCCACGCCATAACCATGCTATTTGATTATCAATTTTTATAATTTGCTATGGCCATAAATTGTTTACATATTTGTATGTATGTGTACGAGGTGTGCGTGCAAATGCCTATAGGGGCATGTCACTATGAATATTTGTCTTATACCTTAAATAAAAAAAGAGGAGATTTTTTGATGAATAATTTATTAAAATACACTGGTTCATGTGGAGGAGCTGCTCTTGCATAGTTGCATAGGAACTAGAACCACGGCTATGTTTAGAGGAACCAAGCCTTGCCAAACAATCCTTATCTTAGTGAGAGTTTCATAGAAGCTTTATTCTCATTAAATAATATATCATATAAACAAACAGAATGACATGACATATTATCCAACAAAGAGATATGAAAGAGCCTTGTGAATGAGAAAGTTTGGTAGGATGAAATTCTAAGTACATTGCTTCTTAGACAAATGTGATATGATAGTGTTAGAAAATTGTAATAAAACTATCCATTCAGAATCAGAATGCCTTAGTAATCACTCTTTTCTACGGGTACTTTAGGGCATGTACAATGGTGTTTAATGTGGAGGCTCTTAAGATGTTTAAGAGTGTTATTTGTAAAAAATCTTAGAGCCGTCTCTCCGTGAAAAGACGCCTCTGGCTCGTAAACCAAGTAGCAACAGACGCCTCACTTACCACTGTATGAATTTGTCGTCTGTTCTATCGATCTGATGCTATACAAATACATTTAATTCTCTATTTATTAATAGACTACGTTTATAGACACTCTATTATACAATATAGTCTCTTAGTTGTCTCCTGTGTTTGGAGAACCGTTTTAGTGTCTCTCCACTGTACATGCCCTTACACCACTCGAGGACGACGACGACGATTTCCTCGCCTGCTCTGCTTCGCTCCTATCAAGATGGTCACGGTCTCACAGTCTCTCTCACAAAGCATGAGTCACGATGCACTATCCACGCGTCACGCATGCAAGCGCGCTTTGCAGAAAGCTGGCGGCTGCATCGGTACTCTCGGCTATCACCCATGCGCCGGCCGTCCACGCCATCCACGGCCAAACGGCAATGACGCAGAGCGTGACTGCGCGAGCGATGGTCCATATGCTGGCCTGCGCGCCAGTCTGCCTCGACTCGCCGTGTCGGCTGTAATGACGGGGCCACGCCACTACAGACAACCCGGAGGCCGAGCCCCCTCCGGCGTCCACGCCTCATCGTGCACGTCCCGCCGCGGCCGGGCGCCCGGCCCCGTCGTCGTCTTCGTGTAGCTACGCCGGCCGGATACAGAAAAAGGAACTGGAAAGGTGAGCGCCGCCGGTGCGGTGTCTGAAAGGCCAACGCCTCCCACTCGCTGCTAGTAAAGCCAGTCACAGCTATACCCACCATCGATTGGCAACCCATGCAGACAGGCGGCAGCCATTAACAAGGATTAAAAAAAACAGGGAGAAGATGAGACGGCCACGGCTTCTTCTACTAAGGTTTGCAGGAAGACGCGGTGTATATAAAGAGCGTGTGGTTCACGAAAGACGTAGACACGGTAAAGGCACAACGAAGAAGAGAGATCAACTACTCATGCAAGCACTGCGGTATTTAATTTAGGTTCTTAGGAACAAAAACACCAAGCACCAACTTTGTACATATTAATGGACGCCATGCACATGGTGATCGATCGGTCTATATAGAAAGACAGGCGGGTACTAGAGAGGTTGTGTGGTGTCCAAGCTACACACGGGATGCTACTAACTAGCTGCAGGCAAGGGCGAGGAATGGCAAGCCTTTCATGTGCTCGGGCGGACGGTGTTGTCCGTTCCGGCGCTCTGCCCGCCAAGCTGTTGCTGTGCGCCAGCTGCTGCTTCCCTACGGCGGCTCCAGTCGCGGACGGAGAGGTGCAGGTGCTTGCCTGCCGCCAGCATCTCCACCGCTTGCCGAGGCGTCAGGATCTCCGTCGCCAGCGCCCGCGCCGTCGCCATCCTCAGCTCGTCGGCCTCCACCAGCAGCCGCGACAGCGCGGCCTTGTAGCTGTCCAGCGCCGCGTCCACCTCGGCGTCCGCGGCTCCTAGCCGGGCCGCCCTGAGCCGCCGCCGCGCCGCGCCGTCGCAGCTTCCGCTGGCAGCAGCTGCAGCTCCCAACCGTGCCGCGGCAGCGAGCTCGCGCTGCCGCACGATGGGCAGGAGCGGGCGGTCGGCGATGTCCTCCTGCAGGGTGGCGAGCCGGTCCGACAGGGCGTTCTCCTGGTGCACCGTCCGGCTGTGGAGGTCGTTGATGAGCACCAGCTGAGCGGACGTGATCCCCAGGGCCCCGGTCGGGATGACGCCGTTGCTGAGGCCGCCGAGCAGCTCCTCCACCTGCGCCTCCAGGCCCTCCCCGGAGAGGTTGTAGAGCAGGCGGACGGTGAGCGAAGGGCGGCAGCCCCCGAGCCAGAGCACGGAGTTCTCGAAGGCGGTGCACCAGGGCGGGGCGAAGAAGGCGACGCCGTCCTCCCGCGACAGCGCGCGCCTGCGGGTGGCGTAGTCCTGGTACCCGAGCATGCACCGCTCCACCACGGTCCGCAGCTCGGCGTCCGTTGCCCGGCCCGCGGCGGCATTGGCCGACGCCGCCTCGAGCTCGGCGAGGCCTGCCTCCTGCCCGGCGATCCAGTGCCGGTAGCATGACTCGTACCGCGCCATGTCCATCCCGTCCGTCCAAGCCTCTGCAGTGTGAGGCCGTGACGAGAGAGTGGAGTAAGCACATGGCCTATATGTTCGCACTACATGTTGTATTCATGCACATATGCCTTTTTTGACCCTTTACCTCGTTTCAGTTTTCGGCAGGCCCTGTTGTGTGACTTGATCTGTCTCTATGGTTCCTCCGATTTTGCTTTTTTTTTTGTTTCTGCGGTATGTCACCAGACGGGGACGACGGAGCACGAGGCTTTCGATAGCGTGATGGTGATGTGCTGGTCGGCCGCGGATGCATGCGTGCGTGTAGAACCTATCTGATGTGGATCCCTATCGGATCACGGCGACGAAACTTTTGGGAAGCAAAAAGACACGGAAGGTGTCACGCAAGATTGGCCATGGAACGGCGCTTCCCCTCGGCCCGCGGCCCTGCGTTTAACCTTTTCCGTGGGCAGGTGTGAAGGGAATCGGAGGCCGGACCGCGGACGAGGAGATGGATGGTGCATCCTTGTGCGACGGAGAGCTCCCGGTGAGTCCAGTGCATCCTTTCGTTCGTGCGTACGCGTGCCATGGCTCCTTTGTGTGTACTGTCTTGTCGTTAGCGCCAGAAGCCCAGACTAGCTGACATTCATATGAGTTATCCGTATTCATATTTGTTTCCGAGACACTATCCACGTGATTGGTTCGTTTCACTGGTCCGCCTGGCTCGCATCAGTCAGCCAGGCTATATATAGCCTGATTGAGTGTATGCAAAGGTTTAGTGTTTGGTTACTTGGCTCAATTGAATCTGGCTGTATTGAGACAGCGTTTGGTTGTATGTATCAAAGCATGTACCAGTGAAGAATGCACAAATAAATCTTTAAATATTATATAACATATATGGTCTAGTTTTAATCGAAAAAATGTTAGGGACACAAATATAAAATTTGTTCGGTGATTAAATTTTTTAATTAGAAGATATAACAAAAAAACTAACTAAAAACATACCTCGGTATACGTGCCACTGCATGCACTGAGCCTGGCTGGGCGCGTACGCTCGCCGCGAGCTTCGCTCGGAAGCCTGGCTGCGGTCGCTTCTTTGCATGACTAGAGTTGGGATGCATAGAGAAGCTAACCAAACAAACACTGCTTTATAACTCCGCGGGTGCAGTTTCTCTATTCACCCAGTCTACCAAACATGCGGTATATGGATATCAAGTTTAGTGTTTTAAATTTAGTATAAATCCAATATATTTCTTGTTGTAAATTATTTTAATGATTTTACTTAATTATTTATTACTTTATACAAATTATCTATGTAATGTATAATTTCCTGATAAAAATTATATAAATAACGACTGATTAATTGATGTATTTAACTATCACATATTACATTGATAGATAAACTATTTTTTAGGAGTTATCATCGTTGTCCACGTACTTTAATCTCTACTCGTGTAATGATTCTGTACTTACAAAAACATTGATTATTTTTATTTTAATTTATTTACTTGTTCTACCATTTAATTAGATATTGATATTATTATTTAGTTCACTTCAATATTGACAATTATTATATGTGTATTTTAAAAAAATTATTTTGCTTTGGTTATCAATGAATTCAGTTTTATATTTGAAGCACTAATAGGGTGTTTGGTTAGAACAATAAACTAGTTTATCATCTTCTACTCGTTGTTTTTGTTTGATTTGTGAAATAGAATGAGTTGATCTATCATCATCTCATTCCTCATAATTAGTTAGTACTAATACGAGGAATTAAGTCATCTCACTAAATTTGAGAAATAAACTCATGATACATCACCTATATTTAGACGGAGTGATTCCTTCAACAAACACTCCCTAAGAGCATCACTTAAATCACTGTCTCGTATATGTGACAGCCTGACGGGATCTCTCACAAGTCGCAAAACAAAAACATATCCTCTCTCTTTTTTCGCATGCTCCGCTAGCGTCAAAAAATCCGAGTGTAAGCATATTGTATTCACGAACCACGAGTCCATCGCGGTGTGTTTGTAGAACCATAGGTGGTGGACAGCGCGCCTGCCATCGTGCATTCGTGCCAAACACCCAAAATCCAAAAGTCTGAGACGAGACGGGCCGTATTCCACACTCATCCAGAGACCCACGCCACGCCAGACGAAAAAAAAAAAGACCGCCCACGTGTGGCCCGTATTGAATGTGGAGCTTATGGGCCTATGCCCACTAAGAATACATCTTGTTATCGCATATTCATATCCTAACATTTCTATTTTATATTGTAAATAAAAACATTAAATAAAATTTATGGTTTTAGTATTTTTATAAAAGTTTGTCAGGATTTAATTAAGTGCTTGTCAATTTAGAGAATGAAAAATATTAGTTTCTAAAATGTTCGTAATCAATTGCATTTTCATGCCTTGTCTCTATATGGATAACGAGTTTAAGTGTTCGTAAATGCACCTAGGGTTTTATCCAAACCAAACATCCCATAATATCATCTCGGGCTTTCGAAACCCAAAAAGTCTAATCGAACCTCCCAGTTTCCAAAAACCCTTCTCAAGAGTTTCTGTTTATAAGGTGAGGCCCCACTGACCGTATACTGTCTTCATTAGAGCTGCTTCGTCAGTGAATGATTGTTTCGCTTCTGGCCAGCCTGGCTCAGATATGAGAACCAGACCGCACGGAGTTAAGCTGACGAGGTGCCCAAAACCTTCATTGATAGAGCAACCTGCTTTCAGGTCTGACTTCACGAGAACAAAGGTTCACTAATGCTCTGCAGCTACAATATGATGAAGGTGCCAATCAGCTGATACAGACCGTGGTTTGCAAGGAAACAAACAGACAGACCCATTCGGTAATGTTGAAACGGGAGAAGTGTCCTGAAGAGGATCGAGAAGAATACACTGCGGTATCCAGTGCCCTGTAAATGACGACACGTCGACACCACAATGGTTCTGTACATTAAAGCACCACGTTCGCTTGAGGATCTGCGGTGCTGGTGTTTGAATGTTCATGGTCGGGTTATGGTTGGCTCTGTGAAGAACTTCCAGCTTATTGCTCCAGTCGGAAAAATCGAGGATGATGATTTCAGATATGCGGCATAATAACCGGACACCAAAATAGAACAAAAGTAAACCAGCAAGGCAGCAACCCCAGCCCATCAGGTCGAGATAGTATCAGATATGCAGCAATGTGATGATTATTGAGGTCAAGATGATTAAACCATGCTAGCCACTGTTTCCATCCTGATCAGTCTCCACTCTGTAACAACGCGTAGTTACGAGAAAACTACAAACCTTGTTGCAGTAGACTGCAGTCATCAGGAGTCACGACAGCTCCATTTCTACCATCTGAGAGCTGCCTACTTGATCAAAAGAACCGTCGCTGTCAGAATCTGCCTGCATTGCAGAAGATAAACGCCAAACCATTGAGCAATCTGGCCGACTGGCACACGAGCACATATTCAGGGGCGCGGGGCCACGAGAGAACATGATAATGCTTACCGGTGGCGGTACCGGCGGAGGAGCAATCCGGCCTGCGCCCCATCCGAGCAGCAGGCCGACGGAGTCGGCGAACGCGCGGTGCGCCAGCCTCCACTTGGTCCGGGCGATCGACCCGGCGTGCTGAACGAGCGCGGCGCATCCGGCAAACCTCTTGCCCAGCCTGGCGCCGCTCCCCTCGCACACCAGGCACAGGAAGTGCCCCTTGTCCCGCTCCGCCTCGTAGAACCCCCTCAGCGCCGCGTCGCTGCCCAGCAGCTCGCTGAAGAATCGAGCCGCACTGCCCTCGTTCTCCTCCTCCTCGTCCTCTTCGAACTGCGATTCAAAGAACGCGCGGCAGGACCTTACGGCGACGACCTGAGGGTGCAAGGGGACCGCGCCCGCCACGTCGACTGTGGGTTGCGTCGGCGTCGGCGAGGGTACGGCGGGCGGGCCCCAGCTCCAGGAGTCGGCTTCCGCGGGGTCCGGAGGCGGCGGCGGGTCACACGGCCAAGGCGTATCGGGCTGCGCTTGGGAGGGGGACACGGATCCGGTGGCGGCTGGGAGGGGCGTCGGGGCGCCGAGAGGTTGCCACCGCACGAGCTCGTCAACGAGGTGCCTCTGCCGCTTGCGGTCCTTGCGCTTGCGGCGCTCCTCCCGCTTGAACGCCGTAGACTTGACTAACCGAAGCGGTCGCTGGTGGTGGCCGCTAGGGTTAGTGGAGCGGGAGGAGTTGTGGACGTCTCGCTCGGTGTCGGACTCCATTGCCGCGGTGGGTGACGCGGCTGACGACGCACTGGAGCAAGGGTTTCAAAAACCGTTCGAAAACCACCAGAAACCGGCCGGCTTTCTGTTCCTAGCCTGGACTAGAAAAGGTTTTTCAGCCGTTTTTTTATTTTGTTCATTTTTTAAAAAAATAATATCTCCGTACGACATCATTGATTTCTTCAAAAACTTTTACCACTCATCTTATTCAAAATATTATTTAAAAATGTAAAATTTTAAGTCAAACACAAACTAACTTAAGTGATAAAACAAATCAAAAAATAAATGATAACTCATTATTTTTTAATAAGAGAAGTAGTAAAAAAATTTTAAAAAAAAATCAACAGTGTCATATATTTATGAATGGAGTGAGTATAAAAATATGGGGAAAATGACAAAACTATATATTTTTCTGAGTAGTCTAATATATCTTATATCTATTTCTACTTTTTTTAAAAAAAATAATCAATGTTTTCGATAAAACTACGGATTTCGCCCAGAAAACATGGTTTCTCGGTCAAGATTTAGGTTTTCTCATCAAATTTCAAATTTCCTGAACGGTTTGCAAATCTAAATCTAATTTTCCCAAGAAAAAACGTATTTTACCGAGAAACCCCGAAAAATCGGGCGTGAAACACGGTTTCTCGACTAGGACTACCGGTTTATCATTCGGGATAATGAAAACTAGCTTTTTGAGTTTGAAACTTGAAGTTGGTCGAGAAATTTGGGTTTTGGAGGAAACTAATCAGTTTGTCTTTTTGTTGGTGTGTGGAAAAAATAAACATAAATGACTTGTTTTACCCTACCTATAGTTGAGGGCAGCGAGCGTTACGAACATTTACATTGGATATATTCGGTACTTAAATTCACTGCAACTTCATCAAAACCCCTAATTAGATGGTGTCTTTACACGCTTACACATAAAGGCTTACTTGTGTAACTGAAAGGAAAATGTGCCTTTAGACAAATTTGAAAGTCGCCTAGACGGGGGGTGAATAGGGCGAATCCGAAATTTACAAACTTAATCACAACTACAAGTCGGGTTAGCGTTAGAAATAGAAACGAGTCCGAGAGAGAGGGCGCAAAACAAATCGTGAGCGAATAAAGAGCGAGACACGATGATTTGTTTTACCGAGGTTTGGTTCTTGCAAACCTACTCCCCGTTGAGGTGGTCACAAAGACTGGGTCTCTTTCAACCCTTTCCCTCTCTCAAACGGTACCTCGGACCGAGTGAGCTTCTCTTCTCAATCAAACGGGAACAAACTTCCCCGCAAGGACCACCACACAATTGGTGTCTCTTGCCTTGGTTACAATTGAGTTGTTCGCAAGAAAGAATGAAAGAAGGAAGCAATTCAAGCGCAAGAGCTCAAAAGAACACAACAAATCTCTCTCACTAATCACTAAAGCCTTGTGTGGAATTGGGAGAGGATTTGATCTATTTGGTGTGTCTAGTATTGAATGCTATAGCTCTTGTAAGGTGTAGAAGTGTAGAAACTTGGATGCCAATGAATGTGGGGTGGTTGGGGTATTTATAGCCCCAACCACCACAAAGTGGCCGTTGGAAGGCTGCAGTCGCATGGTGCACCGGACAGTCCGGTGCGCCAGCCACGTCAGCCGAAGAGCTACAAAATTTTGCTTCTTTGAAGCCCAAGACACCAAGGACCTTCCCAAGTGATAGTCGCCTAGAGGGGGGGGTGAATAGGGCGAAACTGAAATTTACAAATATAAACACAACTACAAGCCGGGTTAGCGTTAGAAATATAAACGAGTCCGCGAGAGAGGGCGCAAAAACAAATCCCAAGCGAATAAGCAAGTGAGACACGGAGATTTGTTTTACCGAGGTTCGGTTCTTGCAAACCTACTCCCTGTTGAGGAGGCCACAAAGGCCGGGTCTCTTTCAACCCTTCCCTCTCTCAAACGGTCCCTCGGACCGAGTGAGCTTCTCTTCTCAAATCAAAGCCGGGAACAAAACTTCCCCGCAAGGGCCACCACACAATTGGTGCCTCTTGCCTTGATTACAATGGAGTTGTGATTTCAAGAACAAGTGAGAAAGAAAAGAAGCAATCCAAGCGCAAGAGCTCAAATGAACACGGCAAATCACTCTCACTAGTCACTAGGGCTTTGTGTGGAATTGGAGAGGATTTGATCTCTTTAGTGTGTCTAGAATTGAATGCTAGAGCTCTTGTAGTAGTTGAGAAGTGGAAAACTTGGATGCAATGAATGGTGGGGTGGTTGGGGTATTTATAGCCCCAACCACCAAACTTGACCGTTGGCTGGAGCCGTCTGCTCGATGGCGCACCGGACAGTCCGGTGCACACCGGACAGTCCGGTGCCCCTGCCACGTCATCACTGTCGTTGGATTCTGACCGTTGGAGCTTCTGACTTGTGGGCCCTCCTGGATGTCCGGTGCACACCGGACATGTACTGTTTGATGTCCGGTGCACCGGTATGGGCATGTCTAACGTCTGCGCGCGCTGCGCGCGCATTAAATGCACCGCAGGGAGCCGTTGGCGCCGAAGAGAGTCGTTGCTCCGCTGGTACACCGGACAGTCCGGTGCACACCGGACAGTCCGGTGAATTTTAGCGGAGCGGCTGCCACGCGAACCCGAGGCTGGCGAGTTCCGGAGACCGCGCTTCCTTGGAGCACCGGACATGTCCGGTGCACACCGGACAGTCCAGTGAATTATAGCGCGCCGGCTTCCGAGAAATCCCGAGGGTGAGGAGTTTGAGTCTGAGTCCCCTGGTGCACCGGACAGGTACTGTTCACTGTCCGGTGGCACACCGGACAGTCCGGTGCGCCAGACCAGGGGTGCCTTCGGTTGTCCCTTTGCTCCTTTATTGAATCCAAAACTTGGTCTTTTTATTGGCTGAGTGTGAACCTTGTACACCTGTATAATCTATACACTTGGGCAAACTAGTTAGTCAAAAGATTTGTGTTGGGCAATTCAACCACCAAAATTATTTAGGAACTAGGTGTAAGCCTAATTCCCTTTCAATCTCCCCCTTTTTGGTGATTGATGCCAACACAAACCAAAGCAAATAGAGAAGTGCATAATTGAACTAGTTTGCATAATGTAAGTGTAAAGGTTGCTTGGAATTAAGCCAATATAACTACTTACAAGATATGCAAGGAATGTTTCTTTCTTATTTAGCATTTTGGACCACGTTTGCACCACATGTTTTGTTTTTGCAAATTCTTTTGTAAATCCTTTTCAAAGTTCTTTTGCACATAGTCAAAGGTAAATGAATAAGAGTTTGTAAAGCATTTTCAAGATTTGAAATTTTCTCCCCCTGTTTCAAATGTTTTTCCTTTGACTAAACAAAACTCCCCCTAAAAGAGATCCACCTCTTAGTGTTCAAGAGGGTTTTGATATACCATTTTTGAAATACTACTTTCTCCCCCTTTTGAACATAATAGAATACCAAATGATAAATACTTTTGGAAAGCATTAAGTTTTTGAAATTGGTGGTGGTGGTGCGGTCCTTTTGCTTTGGGCTCATTTCTCCCCCTTTTTGGCATGAATCGCCAAAAACGGAATCATTAGAGCCCTCCTAGTGCTATCTTCCTCTTTGGTCATAAATAAATGGGTTAAGATTATACCAAAGATGAAGTCCGGTCCTTTTGCTTTTGAGCTTTTACTCTCTCCCCCAAGGATGAAGTCCTTTTCTTTGATGCTCATTTCTCCCCCAAAGAATAGAGAGTTGCTCGGAGTGATGGCGAAGTATGAGTTACGGAGTGGAAGCCTTTTTCTTCGCCGAAGACTCCAATTCCCTTTCAATATACCTATGACTTGGTTTGAAATAGACTTGAAAACACATTAGTCATAGCATATAAAAGAGATATGATCAAAGGTATTCAAGTGAGCTATGTGTGCAAGCTAGCAAAAGAAATTTCTAGAATCAAGAATATTGAGCTCATGCCTAAGTCTGGTAAAAGATTGTTCATCAAGAGGCTTAGTAAAGATATCGGCTAATTGATCTTTAGTATTAATGTAAGAAATCTCGATATCCCCCTTTTGTTGGTGATCCCTAAGGAAATGATACCGAATGGCTATGTGCTTAGTGCGGCTATGCTCGACGGGATTGTCGGCCATTTTGATTGCACTCTCATTATCACATAGCAAAGGGACTTTGGTTAATTTGTAACCGTAGTCCTGAAAGGGAAATGTGCCTTTGGGCCATTTCTAAGTATTTTGGTGATTGAGTGCAAACACAAGTGCTTAAATGTGAAAATATGCCCAAGGATGATCAAAGTGCAAATCACAAGTTAAGGTATGTTTCTAAGCCTTAGTACATTGGTTTTGTGTACTAATATATTTGTCTAAGTGTTAGAAACAGATAGAAGAAGAGAAGAGAAGACTTGGCTGTGTACAGCCAAGGGGCTGCTTCGGTCTGGGGCACCGGACTGTCCGGTGGTGCACCGGACAGTGTCCGGTGCGCCAGGCTGCCTCGGCCGAAGAGGCCGCTCTCGGGTTTTTCTC